>NC_135319.1:37238042-38593042 GCF_048772815.1 Callospermophilus lateralis
GAAAAACATACTAAAACCAAAACCTAACAACTCTGAAACTTACTTTTCTCATCTTTACAATGGGAGGAAATCCCTCATCGTTTCCAGATAAAATATTAAACCAGGACTTTATATATAGTAGGTGTTCAATAAAGACTAATGATTATATCCAAATAATTATCATCTCCACTAACCAGTGGCTAGTCCTAAAAAGGACCATTTCTGACCTAAACGCCTCCCAGGAAGTATTTTACATTCAGCTAAGCCGTCTTTCGCTACTTTGTGTGAATTCACTTATATGATCCTTTCAACTCAGCAGCAAAGTGTAGAACCCAAGTATGAAGTTACTATCCTGGGGCAGAGTTCAGTGTCTGACCACTGCGGTAATACTTCTTGACAATAAAGACCAGACTGTGACAAGAGAGACAGGCTCCAGGAGGTGACAAAAGTAGCCTTTCATGTGTAAGACAGCAGGACTTCTCTGGGAAGGCCAGGCATTGCCTCTGTCTATGGGCTGGAATCAGGAAAAATGCAGAGGACAGCCAGAGTTTCTTGGAATTGCAAAGTCAGAACCATATCAGCTAAAGGACTAGTCTCTGTGGGCTCAGGGGTTGAAGACCAGTCACTTCATAGGCCATGACTTAAAAGTAGAGCAACTCTTGATTTTCAAAAGACCTTGCCCTTGAAGTACAGGAGAGCAAGCTAAGCCAGCTCACAGTGGTCAGGTTTTGTTATAGAGAGAAGTGCAAGGCTGTGCTACCTGTGAGGGGTCTCAGCCACATGCTAAGAGGGATGGCAGACACCATGTGGAGAGAATTTTCTCCTCTCTCACAAAGGGTATGATACCAGTTTTGTCCACGAACTTGCTATTTCCATTTCCAGAAATTAGATCCAAGTTTGTATATCATTTTCATCATATTTTATAAACTAGAAATCATTTAAATAATTCAGGTAAAATCAGTCATAGTTTCATTCTTTGTTTACTCAAATTGAGACTGCTTCTCTGTTTTTATTGGCCTCCAGACAATAATTTTATTAGTAAATACTGGGATTTGATCCTGGGATCTAGTGAGTATAGGAGGTGCTTATAGTTAATACTCTTCTTGGCACCCATCCTAGAAAGACTGGCCCAAATGGTAGATCCAGATATCAGTCCACATATATTATTGGTTAAAGAGACAAAACAAACAAATACAACAAAACAAACCAAAACACCAAAACTATAGTTAGAAGCCAAAGGGAACAGATTGGTAATCTCAGTTTACAAAATGTTATGTAGCCTAAGATATATGATATGTGTTGTGTGTACCTGTGTGTGTGCACACATATATGCATGTATATCAGTCTTTTTTTTAATAGCAAGCTCCTTGTGAGCAGGGCCTAAGTCATCTTTGATTACTTGGCCTTGAGTGTAGCACCAGCACATAATCACCAAATAGCAAATATTTGAATAACTAATTATATCCCACTTTACATGTAGTTAGCAAAAGTGAACACACAAACCCAGTTATTATGTATAACTATAATGTTCTAATTTTTTAAAAAAGTGAACACACAGATATCAAATGCTCAGTATTATGGTTTAGAAGTGATGTCTTCCCAAAGCTTGTGTATGTGAGACAATGCAAGAAGGTTTGGAGGAGAAATGATTGGGTTATAGCCTTAACCTAATTAGTAAATTAATCCCAGATGCGATTAATTGAATGGTAACTGGGTAGGTGAGGTGTGGCTGGAGGAAGTCGTTCATTGGGGGCGTGGCTGTGGTGTATATATTTTGTATCTGGTGAGTAGAATCTCTCTGCTTTCTGATCCCCATGTGAGCTGCTTCCCTCTGCCACTCTTGTGCTAAGATGTCCTACCTCACCTCAAGCCCAAAGAATGGAGCTGGCCTTCTATGAACTAAGTCCTCTGAAACCGTGAGCCCTCAAATAAACTTTTGCTCCTTTACAATTGTTCTGGTCAGATCATCACAGTGGTGAAAAAGTGATTGAAACACTCAGTGTATTCCAGGTACTATTCTAAGTTTATCTATCTATCTATGAATCTATCTATAAACACACACATGTATACTGTATGTGTGTCTATTTATCTATATAGATAGATATACATATACCTGTCTTAGTCTCACAGAAGTGCTGTGAGACTAATAATTATCATCTCCTAAGGCACAAAGAGGTCAAGTGACTTTCTCAAGGTTGTATAGACAGTAATCAGCAAAAGAGGGATTTCAACTTTTGACCCTGTGCCATGATAATATTTGATGCTAGAGCAATCCTAAATTGATCTTAAGGGAACCTTTGGAGTAATCAAAGTCAGTCAGTTTATAAGAATCCATACGAACAAGAATAGCTTTAGACTGTCTGTTGCTTTATCTTGTGAAAACATGTTGATGTCAGATATGGCCCAATTTATAATCTATGGGTCAGACATAAAATTTATTTTAGGTCTTTGGAGTGGTACTTTAAAAACAGCCTCCAGAGCAGCTAACACTGAGGTGCAATAGAGTCTGAGACTGCTGACACAAACCCACAGGACCTGTATGAAATGGCTCCGAGGCCATGTGGCAGGACACAGGGCTAAGTGGTCTATGTGTGTGCAGTCTGTCATCATAAATCAAAAAATCAGTGCTATTATATTTGGTTTTGAATGAGGAAACTGAGACTCAGAGAAGCTAAATATTCAGCCCAAGGTCACAGAATTATTGAGTAATAGAGTCTGGATTCAAATCTAGTTCTATCTGACTTTAAAGTCTAAGTTCATAGACACCATTTTACACACACACACACACACACACACAGGTTATTTAGATATGGCTCTACCCTGAACACTTTGATAAATTTGGAAGAAATAGAATAATAGAAGAAAAAGAGGAAGCGAAGTGTAGAATGTAGTACTTTTGATTATTAGTGAGACCTGGTAATACCAGTTCACCTTAAGATTCTAATTAAACTCAGGTGTCTTTTTAAGGTGTTCATAGAATGTGGCCTGAGATGGGGACACTCTGTGATAGCAAGCTTTAATTCTTGTGCATAGAGAGCCAAGTCTTCTAGAGCCAGTTCTGTGCTCTGGGTCTCAGGAGGCCAATGGAGACTAAATGTGCCTTTGGACAGAGTAGCATTTGTGTATGTGTGTGTCTAATTTTGTTTTTGTTTTTGGTGAATACCTTCTTCACAGAAAGAGAGAATCTGGTGTCATGTTGGGGTGTAAGGTCTAAACTTGAATCTGGACACAGTTCATTGAAGTTCTGTTACTCCAAAACAATTATCCAGAAACCATCCTGATCAGATATGCAAGCAGAGATGTGGTCTAATCAGAAATTGAAAGGTATTTGCCTGGCAAGGTCTCAAGTAACCTAACCCAGGAAAAGACTCTCTCTACCAACTCTCTCCTCCCTGTTATGTACATTGCAAACAAAAATATTATAGACTCTTGAGAGAAAGCTAAGGAAAGATTAGGACATGTCTGTGAGTCTTTGCAATGGACACCACTACAAAAATACCACAAGATACTTTCTTCAGAAATATATTCTTTCTATTTAATTCCCAGAGTACATATTTTTTTGTGACAGATGGTGATTTGGGGCCTGAAAAAATGACTCAATCATGCTTAGACTCCTCAGATTCAGATAATATTTTAAAAGTTACATTGCATTTATGTACATCATCTCATTGAGTATTAAGCCAATTCTGAGAGTTTGAGAAGGGCATGCATGTTTAAGTGCTATTTTAAGAGTAGGGATGGAGTGACTTCTCAGGGCTTTTCATGTTGTCACTTGTATTCTGGGTCTCATCATCCCCCTCTTTATTTCCAAATTCATAACAGTTTGGTGACGCCTTTTCTTCCTATTGTTATAGGATTCTTACACCATTTAAAATCAAGGGACTGATGGAAAACTAATTAATGAAAATAAAATTAATATGCAAATATAACTCCCCAATTAGAAGTGAATATTTAGAATCACAGATTTTAATTTGATTTCCTATCGCTTCTTATTTTCTTTGTTTATTTTTCTCACTATGCTAGAGTAAGTTGTACCAAAATAATAGAGTTTTCCAAGTCCCACAGCTTTATGTTATAAAAAATTATGACCAAACCACAGTGTTTATATGGAGTGATAAAGCACCATCTGAGTGTCATGCTTCTCTCCATCTAAATATTTAATTGGCCAGCCAATATAAGAGGAACTAAAACCACAGGACCACATTATTGTTCTGATCTTCTATACAAAGCATTATTATGATAGCTGTGTCTACATGGAAGCCATATTAAACGTATTCAGATAGTTTTTTTTTTCCAACAATATACTGGAAGAATAAAATTCATAATGAAAAAATGTACTTATGAGACATGTATGTTTACATAAGAAACATTACAGTTAATGGATCCAACACTGAAACCTCTGAAAAATATGTGCAGTTCTTAAGTGCTGCTTAGGGTTTAAAATTCTATGCCTTCTTTAGGCTATTACCAAATTTTTAATTTCCTCTTTATTGCCAAGCTTTTTGAAAGAGAAATACAAATGAAAGCATTTCAACTGCCTCATTCCCTCATTCATGCCTCCATGAATTGCAACCTGGCTTTTAGTCCATTCCATCCTGCCAGGGTCACACGTGAATCCTTATATGGCAAAGCCAAGGGACATTGATGAATTCTTGTAATTTCTGTTGTTGCTACCATTTGTTTTTTGATGTTACTTATGTATACTGTTGAAACTGTCTCTTCCTCTCTCTCTCTCTCTCTCTCTCTCTCTCTCTCTGTGTATGTGTGTATATTTCCTTTCTCTCTTGATTTCTCATCTTGTCTTGATGTTCTAATAGAGTTTTATTTTGAAGCTCAACTTACTTGGCTTACCCTTTAAAAGTTTATGATGCAAGAGATTCTATTCTTGACCTTTACTTTGTTCACATGATTCACATTCTTATTTATTCTCATGCTTTCAATAACTACCCCTGCTCTTGATGACTCAAAAATTTCTACATAATTTTTAGTTTTATCCTAGACTTCTCTCAGATCACAAACCTATATAACTAGTTGTTTATGGAAAAAATACAAATAAATATCCCATTCATTCATCTATATGTCAATCCATTTATTTAATTACTATATAACCTTTTATATGTCCACAAGCATCAAAAGCATGCCAAAACAAAACTCCTTTTGTCTCCCATATAGCATTATTTACCTTTACTTTCTCTCCAATGCCTTAATATGTCATTTACCTAAACATACTAGTTAAAAAAGCTGGCGATGTATTTGGTCTATTAAAATGAAACCTCTAGAGGGGAACCCCTGGCCTTCGTAGTTTTTAAGTCTTCCCAGCTGTTTCAAATGTAGACCCAGGGTAGAGAGCTCTGCTGTAGATCAGTGCTTCAACATTTCTAGTGTGCACAGGAATCACCTGGGGATCTTGTTAAACTGCAAATTCTGATTAGGTAGGTCTAGGTTGTGGCCTGAGGTTCTGCATTTTTAACAGGTTCCCAGGTGATGACAGATGCAGTTGGTCTGTGGACAGACTGTGAATACTAAAACCTTTAGATGATAATATCACCAGTTCCCTGTCCTCTCTTTTGGTTTGTTTGGGGTAACATCCAAAAGACAGAATGTGTTTTCTTTTACCCAGGCTTTGAATAGGGCACTTTTGGTATGAATTAGATGTTATTAGTCTTTACCTTTTGTATAGCACATTCTTGTCTTTTGACTTAGAAATGCACCAGGGACTTTGGCTATAGGATTACAAGAACTGCTTTAGGTACCAAGTCATTCTGTATGTAGAATACCCTTTAGCTGTTGCCTCTGTCTCCATTTCCAGCCTCAACCTATGCCTCTTGTCCCTGGGGCCCTAGTCTACCTATATGTACCATCAACTCACAGGGCTCCATGTTTTGATATATGTAATTCCCTTGCCTGGAACACTTTCCTCTATACCTATCTTTCGAATTGCAGCTCAGAGGTTATTTTTTTTTTTCCACATTATTTATGTGCTCCCATAATGTACTTTATTATATCTATCAAAGAACACCTACTACACTATTGCTTTGTAAGTTTTAGTTTACTTGCCTGTATTTCCATTAACTGTGAGTTCTTCAAGGAGACTCCTTTATTGCTTCAGGGCCTAATGCAGTGCCTGGCACATTTAGAGAACCAGTAACTTTCTGTGGAATGAATTTGAGCCTTTGTTTCAATTTAAGGCTGATAAATTAAGTTAATTATACTTTTATTTACCAAGCTCTGCATTCTGATGAATCTCTAGGTATTTTTTTTTTCTGTTATGATCTAGCCAGATTATGTGGCAAAATCTGAGTAAATTAAACATGACTAGAACAATACAATTTCAATCATTTATATTACTTCATCCCTTAATGATTCATAGGTCATGAACTCAAACTTCTATATTGATTTCAATTCTCAAACAATTAGAGGTTCCCTGGTAGATAAAATCAATAATAAGAATATCATAGGAGCTTTGGAGTTTTCTAAGAAAAAGGCTTTTAAAAAGGACCGCAAGCTATTCTTTCAAAGATCATTTTTTTTTTTTTTTTTTTTTTTTAAAAAGCAAACACAGAGATAATCAATGTCCTCCTAGGGAAAAAGAAATTGGTTCACTTGTGATGGTCACTGGAGTCTCAGTTCTTGTTTTGTCTAGTGATGTTCTCTGTCACGACATCTGGCACTCAACATCCAGCCTGATGTTATTGAACTTGGCCTGAGAGGCTCATCACATTTCCCACACTGCAGGCCACCATTAGCCTGAATAATTAAGAGTTGGCTAAGTCTTCACCTTCTAAGATGCTGTCACGAACTTGAAGGGTTTGGAGAGAATTTAAGTAATTTGGAAAACTGCAAACTCTTTATTGAGATTGATCAGATTAGAGTCTAGACCAAGATGCTTTTTAAAAGAAAAGATTCATAGACAAGCAAGTTTTCGAAATGGTTCCTTGTAGAAAAATCTCATAAGCTAAACTTTTACCAAATCTTTTTATCTTACTTGATAAATCTACAAATGAAATATATAGACCTTTAACTTCTTTTCACCTCTTCATTCTTGCAGTCACTTAATATTTAAAAAATCAATACCTTCAAACAAAAGAGACTGTCAGTTACCCAAAAGCCTAAAGCAAAGGAAAGATCCATTGAAAGTGCCTATTCATTTGTTTGGATGAAATTTAATTGGCTTGAACAAAACTGAGATGCATCTTATCTTTTGTTCATTGAAAAAAAAAATCAAACCATTTAATTGGTGACTTGGACATGGATTTATGGTTTGTGAAGTTCAGAAGATAACACAACTTCGAAGGTTGAACATTTTATTTAAATTTAGCCAATCCATTTTCTAAATAGTCAAGAAAAGTCAATGGTGCTCCGTCACCTCACATCCTCTACAAGTTGTTGTACCTCAAACTAAAAATGCTACCTTCCATTTGAGCCTGTTCTTACTAAGCAAATGGCAGTTATAGTCTTTCTTTCTGTTATGAATATAAACTTCATGAGGGTGGAGTTCTTAGACAACTTTGTTCAAAGATGAATTAAAATTAAAAATCAAAATCAAACACAGATAAGGATAATGCCTGACGTATATCAGACATTCAATGACTATTCTCACTTGTAGTTGAGCTACAAGTGTTCTCCACTCCATGATACCATGGAAGTGAGGTTGTCAAACAACTCGTCAACAGCTTCAGCCTTGCACAGAACCAGTTCATTGATTTACAAGGATGAGGCAGAAAGGGCCCCCTTTTCTTTTCTCTCTCAGCTGATGAAAAACCAATTTAGAAAGAACTATATTTTTAGCTCAGTACAATAATGGTCCTCCCACTTTTTTCCCCTCTTAATAGGCAAACCCTTAAAGTTCCAAATCGTATGTTTTCTAAGTTCTTCCAGAAATTTTGTATAACTCTCCAACCATGTCCTGTACCGGTTTTCCCTGTGTGCTCCATAGTCCTGCTAAGGGAGTCTTCTTTCTTCCACTGAAGTTGGTATTTCTCTAGAAGTTTCATTTGGTTCTTCTAAAAATATCTCCCATTTCCTTTCTCACTCTGTTCACGTTTTTTTCTTTAGATCTATGAACATATTTCTAATAGCTGTTTTAATACCCTTGTCTGCTAATTCCATTATCTTTATTATATCTGAGTTTGTTTCTACTGACTGATTTTTCTCCTGATTATGTGTTAGATTTTTCAACATGCTTGCACTTTTTTTGAGTGGAAGTTGTATATTATTAGGTTTTATGTTGTTGAGTGTCTGGATTTTGTTGCTTTGCATTAAGGAGTTTTGGACCTTTTTTTTTTTTTTTTTTTTTTAAGGCAGTTAAGTTACTGGTGGTTCAGTTTGATTCTTTTCAGGCTTATTTAAAGTTTTATTATGACAGATAAAGTACCCTTTATTTAGGGATAGGTTAGCCCTCCCACTGAGGTAGACTAGAAGTGCTGATCTTCTCTCAGTTTTTCAAGCATGTTATATTCTTTCTTGCCTCTGGATTCGGCACTTCTCTGATTTAAGGTTGGTTTCTTCTGGCATATGCCTCTGTCCTACTATGAACTTCCCCTTTTGATATTAAGTGTGTAATTATGTATTGAATGACTGTCAATCCTCCTGGACTGTAAACTTGATGACAACAGAGAAAGTTAAAAGTAAGCAACTGTCATTTCATATCAAACAAATGAAGCATATTTCAGGATTGGTGCAGAAATGATTTTCCTAATAAGGACTGTTTAACTAAAAGGCGAGTCAGTCCAGGCACCAAAAAACTGACTAGGCTTGAAGGTAACAGAGATGCAGTTTATTTCCTCTGCCAATATTTTCTTTTCCTCCCGCATATTTCCTCCTGAAACATCTGCTCCCATAGATCCTATTGAATGAGCTGTGATTCATTTAATCCCATCCTCCTGGTCATGCCTGACTAGACCTTCGGTGGACAAGTGACATAAAGAAAGTCAATTATATTCTTTATTTCAGAGATACTAGTTAGGTTGGGGTTTCTTCCCTGAGGCAAAACTATCCTTGCAGTGGGACTCGGTCGTTGGGCAACAGGCCCAATAGAAGTCTGGGCTGTCTGGCAGAACATGATGCTCAGAGCATATGTTCAGATAGATGAGTTGCTGGTGCCAATGAGCCCCAGAATGGCTAGTAGCTAGGTGTAGTGGAGGCAGGCCAAATATATAAGCAGAAAATATGAAAAAAAAGTGCATATATGTTTTGGTTAATTTATTAGGTGGGTCCTGGCTTGAGGTACCACCTTCAGTGAAGAGTTCATGGGAGGCATTTAGTCCACAGGATGTTTTTTAACATTAGTTTCTAGGTCTTCAAGAATATATTACTAGAAACTTGATCTACTTCACCCCATGCTTCTCTCCTAGCTTCTGTTGGCTTCTGGCAATCCTTGGAATGCCCAGCATGAAAACACATTTCTCTAATGTCATCTGCCTCCATCTTCTGTGGCCTTTTTCTTTGAGTTTCTCCTGTATTTCTGTGTGTTTCAAATCTTCCTCTCTCTTTTATTACAAGGACAGCAGCGATCAGATTAGCAAACACCCTATATCCAAGGTGATCTCATGTTTGTATTCCTAATTACATCTTTAAGACACTAAGTCCCAAGTGGGCTATATTTGCAGGTATGGTGTGATTAGCAAGTGGACATATCTTTTGGGCCTATTATTTAACCCATTACCTTGGTAAAATCAGAGCTGAGTCCTAGGTTATAAAAATAAGGATTTTATATAAGGGATGAACTGATTCCTTCAAAAAGAAAACAGAAATCCATTCCAGGAATTTAAATGGAATGGGAGCTCAGTTGGTGGTCTAGGAAGGCTCTTTCATGTTCTAGCAGATTAGACTGGGACAGGGAAAACCCACCAGCAGCAACAGCAGGAATGATATGTGAGTCATAATAACAATAATATCTAGGTGGAATAATCTGGGAGATACAGACTCAGTAAAATAAAACAGAACTATTTAAAGAAATTGACCTTACTTTACAGTTTACTTAGTAGTTTACATAGAAATTCTAACTAGCTCTTTAAGTTCCCTCCCTTGTGTATTCCACAGAATATTTTCCCCAAGTTACGGTGAATTTCAACTTTCCCCTTTGCTCTAATTTCGAATATAGAAAAATGTGTACATGACTCTTCAATTAGTATCACCTGGATTTTGAAAACAAATTGGAAATAGTTTAATTAAACTTCAATAATTTTCAATGATTTCCTTTTAAGTTTCCTTTGCATTTCAAATCATTAAAAAGTCAAATAGTTTAATACAGAATGAAAAATGTATACTACAAACACCATTAATTCTTCCTCTGAGCAGACAGAACTTTCCTGAACGCTGAACGTTTTATTCCATTTTTAGAAGATGTCTTCAGCGATGTCCCACTTTTAAAGGTATTGAAATATGCTCTAACACTTTCAGAAGCATATGTCTTGTCATTTCAAATCTGGTCTTTTATTTTCCTGCTGTTTCCCCCCAAAAACGAGAGGGAAAGCTGATGAAACAGAACAGCTTCATTTTTCTATGAATGAGTTGTGCAGTTGACAACAGATATCAGTGATCATCGGGAGTCAAGGGCATCAGGTCAGAGGCCTGATCAAAGTTGCAAAACTGGCTTCCTTCAGAGGATAATGACATTTCTGTGCCCTTCTGTATCCAAATAGTGTGTAACGTGGCACACCATGTCTGCTCAAATGACAGGCAGCTCTCTGTCCTCTAAGAGCAAACATATCTCCTCTGTTCGGAGGAATGGCTCCCACTGATTTTGTGTTTGATGAGCCAAGGCCTTTGGAGTCACTGTGCACAGAAAGCAGGGTTTTGGCCAGGTTCCCCACTGCCTCGGAAAATGACCAGCTCTCCCTTGGCCTGGCTTAAAGAAATGGCTCTCTGATAACTCATCTGGAGGTTAACTACTCTAATAAGTGCCATATTCAATTGGTTTTTTTTTTTTTTTTTTTTGGATGTCATCACTGGCCTTAAGTCCAGAGAAGATAGAAGCTTTGAAACCTGATGGACAATCAAAGGGTCACCTCCTCACCTCTAGTCAGTTCATAAGAAAAGAATGCAAAAAGGGGCACTTCACAGAAGCCTTTGCATAGTGCTTGCATCTCTTTGATAGTCTCTCACTAGGTACTTTAGAAAGCCTTTGGAGAATATGTTGAATCTATTCCAAAGGTCACCAAAACAAAGATTTCTGCCCTATTGCTATGCCCATGCTTGGTCAGGCTTTGAAACTTCAATCGTGTGTGTGTGTGTGTGTGTGTGTGTGTGTGTGTGTGTGGTGTGTGTGTGTGTTTTACATCCAATGTAACAGCAGTGAATGAAAATTGCTTGTGTTCAAGGAAATAGACTTTTTTCCTGCATGTATTAGGGTGTATAGAAATAGATTTCCTATATTTTCTCAATTGAATATTAGTCCCATTTGTCTGACAAATATGGATCACCTCACAGGGGATGGGGAAGCAGTGTATTTGAAATCAAGGATGTTATGGAGAATCTGGGAAATGTGGTTTCTGTATATACAAAGGCTTGGCTACCCTTATCCTGGATAGTCTGTTCCTGGGTGTTGCTCACTTTCCTTCTCATCAGTCTCCCCATGATGTTAAGAGCATATAATAAAAGGGGTTTTCAGAGGTGCCACATTTCCTTGGCCAACCATTAATAATGGAGAAACACAATGCCTGTTTGCTAATCAAATGTAATGAGCAGGTTAATGAAAAACACATTCCAAGTTCACCTAAGTAATGATCTTGCCTCTATCTCTCGAGTCACCAGGGATGGTTTGATAAGCATGTGGCATAGGGTGATATGAATTTAGTTAATTTGCCGAATTTCTTTCCTGGGGAAACTATGCAAACGGTGCTTTTCATTTCAAATACGGGTCAGGGTTTTCAAAATCCCAATGTTATTACAAGGGTGAGAAACACAGATCGAGAGATAAAAGAGGTGGTGACTAGCCTTAGGATGTGAGACTGATGAGAATACTAAACCACAGTGAGGCTACCTGATTGATCCATGTGTATTGTTGGGTCAAGAAGGATCTGCCTTGCTTTTAGCCAAAGCCAAACCAAAACTATGAAACAAAAAACCCAAGAAACCCCCCAAATCCAAAAAGCAAAGCCAAAACACTGATGATTAAGCTAAGTGCTTTTCATGAGTGGGTGCAGTTATTCCTCATAGTAACTCTATGAGCCAGATTCATAATGTTATCCTCAGGCTTAGGGCGATGATGTGGGATCAGATGGACAGAGACTTCTTCTCAGTCACACAACTAAATGGTAGAACCAAGATTTGAAGTGCAACAGCTTGCGTAAGTTCTCTGAGCCTCTCTGGTTCTTGGGTGACACATTTCTTTCTTTGTTTTTTGGTACCATGGATTGAACCCAGGAGTGCTTAACCACTAAGTCACATCCCCAGGCCTTTCTTGTATTTTATTTTGAGAGAGGGTCTTGCTGAGTTTTTTAGGGCTTCAATAAGTTGCTGAGTCTGGCTTTGAACTCTGTAATCCTCCTGCCTCAGCTTTTGAAGCCTCTGGGATTATAGGTGTTTATGACTATGGCTGGAGAGGTGATCCACTTCTTATTAACCCATGTGACAGCTATTGTAACCTTGCCAATTTTTGTGATTGATATTATGGGAAGTATTATGCTTTACTTTTCCTTATACAAAGAGCTTTGCCCACAGAAGGGATTTAATAAATGTTAGAATGAATTTGACATTGTAATCCTGTTTTAAGACTGAACATTTTAATTGTATGCCTAGAAAAATATGACAGACAAATACAAAGGGTGCACATATACTAAATGAAGTCAGGTCCACTAACTTTGCTTAGAAACCCTGGAATGAGAGTGTCTGTTGCTGGGTGTTAGTTTTAGAAAAGGGACGGGTCAGGAAACTTCCGAATGTGGAACAGCAGAGTAGAGTAAGAGCTCTATCTGGCCTAGAGAAAGGTAAGATACCTTCAATTGTTACTAACCATTCACAACTACAAGTTAGGTCAAAAGTACACACACAAACACACACACACACACACACACACACACACACACACAAGTGTTGTTCTTAGGTATAAGACACATCTTAGGCCTGACAATTTTCTAAGAAATTTTAGAACCCAAACAAAAAATTATGCTAGTTAGATTTGCCTTCAATTAGAATAAGAACTAATAGTTAATTAAGTAATCACCTTCCTCTTCAGAGGCAACAAATACATTTTTATTATCACAATAAACTCACTATGAAAATTCATGTTGAGACCTTGAGATCCATCAATACCTGCTCTGATGTTCATCAAATTTGAGTCAGGAAGGATCTGAAATTTGAGCTTCAGTTTCTTTTTGTTCTTCCCATAGAATTTATTTGTATTTTATTTATTTTTAATTTTTTAGTTTATTTTTTTGTTTTTGATTGACATAATAACGTTATATATTTATGCAGTAGTGAGATATTTTAATACATGTACATACTACATACTGATCATATCAGGGTGATTAGCATTTCCATTTCCTTATCATTTCTTTGTGATTGAAATCTTCAACTCCCTCTCTTTTAGTTCTTCCTAAGATATATGTTAGCTTATTGGGAGCGACAGTCCTGCCGCTGTGCTTTGGAACACTAGAACTTACTCTTTTCTTGCTGTATTTTGGTACCCATTATCAAACCTCCCTTTATCCTTCCTCCTCTTATCTTTCCCACTGTCTTAGTAGTCACTACCCAATATTTGGATAGACTTGTTTGTATGCCTTACACATATGAGACAGATCATGCCATATTTGTCCTTCTGTGTCTTATTTATATCACTTAATATAATATGTTCCAGGCCCATCCATTTTGCTGCAAATGATAGGGTTTCATTATTTTCCATGGCTGAATACTATTCCATTGTTTATATATATGTATCAAATGTTCTTTATCCAGTCATCTATTGATGGACATCTAGGTTGATTCCAAAGTTTGCCTATTGTGAAGAGTGCTGCAATAAACACAAGACTGCAAGTATCATTTTGATATACCAATTTCATTTCCTTTGAATATATGCCCAGAAGCAGGATAGTTAGATCATATGGTAGATCTATTTTTAAATTTTTGAGGAACTTCCATATTGTTCTCCATAATGGCTGTTCTGATTTACGTTCCCAGTAACAGCGTATAAGAGTTTCCTTTTCTCCACATCCTTGCCAGCACTTTCATCTTTCAGGTGATTGTTATTCTAACTGGGGTGAAATAACATCTTACTGTGGTTTTGGATTGCATTTCCCAGTGGCTAATGATACTAAGCATTTCTTCATACATTTGCTGCCCATTTGTATTTCTTCTTTGGAGAAACATCTAGACAGATCATGGGTTCATTTGAAAAATTGGATTATTTGGATATTTTATTTTTGAATTTTTGAATTTCTTCTATATTCTGGATATTATTCCTTTGTTAGATGAATAATTAATATTTTCTCCCATTTTGTAGGTTGTCTATTCATTCTGTTGATTGTTACTTTTGCTGTGCAAGAATTTCTTAGTTTGATGTCGTGCCGTTTGTCATTTTTTTTTCTTTTGCCAGTGCTGGGGATTGAACACAGGAATTGGCTCATGCTAGGCAATAGCTTATCGGCTGAGCTACACCCTCATCCTCTTTTGTCTGATTTTACTTTTATTGCCTATACTTTTGGGGATGTTATCCAAAATATCATCGACTATACCAAGTTCATAATGTGCTTCCCCTATGCTTTCTTCTCCTATTTTCATGTCTTAACATTTCAGACTTTGATCTATTTGAGCTTATTTTCATGTAGAGTGAAAGACGGGAATCAATTTTCAATTTTCTACATATGGATATCCAGTTTTCCTAGCACCATTTATTGAAGAAACTCTCCTTTCTCTATCATAATTTTTACACTGGTCCTCAAATTCTGTCCATTAATTTCATCCTGGTTTTAAGGACATGTTATCCCATGGCTTGTTCTGGGAGAGATGTTACATGTTTCAAATGACATAACTAATCAGTGAACTTGATTGTATTTTCTCATTCACCCGATGAAAAAACAGCCTCCTTCTCTTGGATATACAAAGTTGACCTTTAGATCATTTTCCCACCAATGCTTCAGAAAAATTTTTTTATCTTCCAAGAGGATTTTTTAAAAATTAGCATTAGAGCTGGGCACTATGGCTTATGCCTGTAATCCTAGCATCTTGGGAGGCTGAGGCAGTAGGATCATAAGTTCAAAGCCAGCCTCTGCAAATTAGCGAGGCCTTAAACAACTTAGCAAGACCTTGTCTCAGAATAAAAAATAAAGCAGGCTGGGGATGTGGCTCAGTGTTTAAGTACCCCTGAGTTCAATCCCTGGGACAAAAAAAAAAAAAAAAAAAAAAAAAAAAAAAAAGTTGGTATTGGTAACCCTGAAACGTGAAATTAGGCTCATCACCAACTCAGGTTGAGGAGAAATGACTTCATTTTGGCATTTCAGTGACAAAACTTGTTTTTCATCTGGCAAGGTCTAGCAGGCTTGTATGCAGTTCCAGCTTGAGCTTTGCTGCCCAACCCGTTTACAGAATGACTATAAGGGAAGTCTTTATTTCCCAGTAGACAATAACTACAAATGAAGAGCCGTATTTCTTGAGCAGATAATAATGAAAACTGGTATGGCATTTAAGGAAGTAATGTGACAGTTTTTTTTTTTTTTTTTAAATCTGGTTAAAAATCTACAATGTAGGGTCATCATATTTTGTAAAGATAAGGTACAAATTTAATCTATCTCACTTATAATATTAAAAGCAATATTATCAATTATAATAGCTAATATTACTGAAATTTCACTATATACCAAATACAAATCAATTTGATCTTTACAACAACACTAAGAAATAAATGCTGTTACTATCATCCACAATTGGCAAATAGAAATAATGAAATACAGGGTGCTTAAAAGTTCACTAAATTCTTGCAACCAGTAAGTTGCCAAGTTAGGATTTGAACATAAGAAGTTTAGATGGAGATAATATACTCTTAATGATTATGCTTTATTGCTTGTATTAATTAGAGAACCAGGCTATGCAAGCAAAAATCCCTTAATAACAATCACTATAATTAACATTTGTTCACCATCTTAGTAATGTGCAATGTACTGTTTTTTTCCCTTAACTTACTTTTAAATAAACATTTTATTTAGAAATAGTTTTAGATTTACAGAAAAGTTACAAAGAAATACAGGCAAGCTATTGTTCTGTTCACAGTATATGCTATTGTAAACACATTTTTGGGGTGTGTGTGTTTAATCCATGCAACAATCCTATGAGGTTATCCTTATTTTACAGATGGAAAAACCAAGATGCAAAACATGTAAGTAACTGGTCTCATGTCAATCAGCATGTAAGTAGTATGACTGGGGTTCAAACCCAGGTGAGACTAAGTATTTAGACTCAATTCTTCTTATTTATTTTTGTTGATATTGATGTACCATTTTGAAAAATGGATATAAACTACTAGATTCTTAAATTCGATGAAAAATAAATTTCCTCATATTGATCATATGTAATCCAAAACAATCTCAAATATATTTTTTTTTCTAGGAATCTGGAATTCAGAATTCAGAATCATCAAATTGTCTAAGCACAAAAATTATCCCAATAGAATCAAATTACTTACAGAAGGGAGGTCAGTTGTGTTGCTATCTTCCTGTTCTCTTCCTTTTTCAATGAACCTCAGAACCTCAAAAAGAAGGAAATGTAGTACTTAGTGGCCAATATTCTAAAACTCATAGGCTTATGTTTAGACCAGCAGCAATGCAGATAAGTTTATAAGCTCATCTTTGAAGAATAGCTTAAATATTTTTTAACATCTTGATTGTTTCTATATAGTGTTTTTTTCTTCCCCAGTTGGCTAGAGTCAAGAGTCAAATATGTTGGAATTTATTTGGTGGTTTTTATTACTACTGAAGAGAACTTATATAAAACAATTTTGGATCATGTCCCCAATATATACAAACCCATCAAATTACAGTTATGTATGTGTGAATATAGATTACAGAGAAAGAACTATTTTAAGTATTTATGTCTATTTTCATATTGCTGTTATAACATACTATAACTGAAGCACAGAAAGGAAAGGAATTTGTTTTAAGTCATATTGCTACTAAGGTGCAGAGCAAGAATTCAAAATGTATTTTGCAGGATTTTAGGTCCATATTCCACTGTTTTTTTTTTTCTTTGTTTGTTTTACTTTTTTTGATGAGCAACAAAGCACAGCCAGTTGTACACAGAGAAATCATCACAGCACCCTCTGAAGCAAAGCCATAGAACTCAGTCATCCAATTGTTATTTAGTGGGGGTCGAGCTCAATAGCCTTTGATAATATCTCTATTTCATAGCAGGGCAAGATGATTGTTTTTCACTACGACAGCCTTGAGTCATCAGGAAGAATACATTCTGTTCTATACATTCGGTTTTAAAAAGATCATAAAGTTCAACCTCAAGTGTTTTAAATATACAGCTTACCAGGAAATCTCAATTATAAAGAGTGATTCACTTCTGGAAGGTTCCAGGTGGCAGACTACTACTCCTATAAGTTATTTTCATAAAAACACTCTGCTGTTACTTTGAGGAGTCAGATGTCCTGTGTTTTTTTATTATTATTATTTTCAGGTTACAAGGTTAAGTCCGAGGCTTAATCAATGGTCCAGTCATCCAAAATGCTACATCCTGCTTTTTTTCTCCTGTACCTATTCAAAGTTTATGAGCTGTGTTAGACCTTTAGAGTGGATGACTCAGTTGAGTGGTTTGTCAGGAAGAAGTGGACATTATATATATATATTTTTTTTTTCTTCAAGTTTTGTGGAACAGTGGTCATTTATTTAAAGCCAACGATCAGGTTCCATCCAAATTTCCTAAATAATTTTTATTTTGGCATCTCCCAAAGAAGTTCTTAGTGCATCCAAATGCATGTGCTATAGATTTTCATTAGTATATTATAAGAAAATGTGAAAGCATCTTTCCAGAATGCTGATAACATAGAGCCCTGCAGTTAGTTCTCCTTCAACCCCTGCTAAAAATAATGGAGGTAAATTATAGTGCTCCTAGAATTTCATCCTGGTGGAAAACAGCAGCCTGTTTTGCCTCAGATCTACCAATGTGGTGGCATAATTTCAAATGTATCCAGCTAATTAGGCAACCTTTGTGTTTAAATCTTTCCAACCCCTTTTATTACATTTGATGGTTTTTGAGAAAACAGCTGGAAATTTCTATCAATGAAAACAGATTTTGTTTTATTATTATTAAATTTCTTTTTTATCTCTGCATGCCAGTAGGATGTGCTTCAAATCATTTTAAAGACTTATACAAGCTGGACATATTGACATTAAAATAAAAACAGAACCTTTTGCTTGCAGATATTAAAGTAAAGTATTAAATATTAAAGTTGATTTACTGACAGGCTTGGCATAAAAGACAGCTGAAATAAGGTATGAGAATGAAAGTAAATTGGATTATATTGTTTGTGGTTTGAGCTGACTGGGGTAGAAATATTTTTACTTCATGACAATAAAACAAATATAAATGTTGACATTAATTGTCTTAAATAGTCAGTAAAGCAATGATGTGACCACTCACAAAAATTAGTGCAAATAAAATTCACAACATCTCTATGGGTCTGTCCTTCATATAAAATTGGGAATATATTAACTTGCATTCAAGATGAAGACTTACAACCGTCTGTCCTATGTGGTTTTGGAAATCAATGATTTAATCAATCCAAGAGATAAACATGTACTTAGGCAAAGTTTGAACTGCTGTAGAAATTCTCTGTCACGTCATTTTTTCAAAGAGCGATAACTCTATTTTTTTAAAACATGAATTAATTGTACAAGTTAATAAGTTTCACTGTGCATGTATTGTGTATTGATCATGCCTGCCCTTCCTTTTCTCCTCTCTTGCCCACCCCTCTCTCCATTCTTCCTTAGTCCCCTTCTCATTTCCTTATAGTCTCTCAGGTCATCTTAATTTTTTTTTTTTTGCATATGAAAGAAAACATGTGATACTTGTCCTTATGTGTCTGTCTTATTTTGTTCAATGCATTGTCCTCCACTTCTGTCCATTTTCCTGCAAATGATGGGATTTCATTCTTCTTCATGTCTGAATAATACTCCGCTGTGTAGATATACCATATCTTCCTTAACCGTTCATCTGTTGACAGCCATATAGGCTGATTCTGTACCTTAGCTATTGGGAATAGGGCTGCAATAAACACAGTAGGCAGGTGTTTCTTTTGTATTCCTTTGAATGTACACTGAGGGGTGGTATACCTGGATCACATGGCAGTTCTATTTTCAGTTTTTTGAGGAACCTACATAATATTTTTTATAGTGAATGTACTAATTTAAATTCCCATAAACACGTAAAAGAGTTCCTTTTTCTCCACATCCTTGCCAGCATTTGTTATCCTTTGTCTTTGTGATAACAAGCCATTTTTAATAGGGTACCATGGAAGCTCAAGGGGTTTTGATTTGCATTTCCCTAATATCTGCCAAGTATTTTAAAAGAGAGGAAGCAGCATACTGTTTGAAGATTTGGCGTGAACCAAAGAAAGGGGAGAGAGAGTACCAGTAAGAGTCAAGTGCCTTATAATTATAATGCATCAATTAAAATTTTAAAGTTAATATAATATATACAGGGTAGTGTTTGAAATGTTTCATATGGATTTGTGAAGTTTTCCTAGTCTACCACAGTCGAATTATCATCATCCCTGTTTAAAACATATTGTCATAAGCCTTGTTTTTAATCTATATAATTTCATTTCATCTGTTCCATTCTTCCTTCATTTACTACAGTCCAAATTTCCTTTTGTTCCCTGAAATAGCAGAAAATCTCTTTTTTAGGGGATTTGTACGTACCTTTCCCTCTGCCTTTAACACCCTTCCCTCCTCAACCACTACCAATAACCTCACTCCTCAAATAGCTATTTCTTTTTTAAAATTCTTCTTCTTTTTTTTTTTTCCACTCCTTTATTTTGGGAAGAGAAACAAAGAAGGTCAGTAACACAGTGACTTAACAATATGGAAGTTCATTTCTTTTTCACACGAGAACCTAGAGAGATCAGTGATCCAAGTTTGGAAGGCAGCTCGGTGACCTCCACACCTGGTCTCTGTGTCTGGGTCCAGGTGTGTGCTCTCTGGCCCCGCTCACTGGCAGAGGACAAGCACCAGGGAGTGCGTGTCCAGCTGTTCTCAACGCAATACCCAGAAATGGCATTGCTTCTGTTCACATCCCATTCACCAGAATTTAGTCACTTGGCTCTCCCTTGCTGCCTAGGAATTAAGAAAAAAGAAGATTTAATTTGGAAACTGTGGCTCTTGTTAAGACCACATTAAAACTGTAAAAGACAAGACCAATTTTTACAGACCAACTAATGTGGACTCAATTGTCATCTTAGCATGAAAAGCTTTCTTTGACCACTCCATCTAAATAAGTCTAACTAGAATGTTTATATTTTTTCTTTTTCATCAAATCATGTTGGTTTTATTTAAAGCAATTATCATTTTTTAAATTTATATTTTGGGGATTTAAAATTTTATGTTTTCTTAATTACTATTTTTTGGAAAATTTTACTGTTTTGTTTGTTATATTCTTCATGCCTGACATTATTTGACATATGAAAATCATATTTGACCTAATAAAGGTTGGTGAATGAGTGAAAGCAAATCCAAGCAGGTGTTCAGACAGCTAACACTTCAAGTCTGGTGGATCTGTTGGCTGAATAGGTGAACAGTTCACAGGGAAGGCAACAAAATTAATATTGAAAGAACAAGGCAACCCCCTAGTGTAGCATTTTCTAAAGTGTTGGTCATAGGCCCACCGCTGAGTCATAAAACCTATGTACTGAGTCATAATCAGCATTTAAAATAAAAGACATAGAATAATACAGAATAGAAGAGGGGAGAATAGGAAAACATTCACAGGACATTGTACATAATAAGGGTGTGTATTGTTTCAAAAAACTTGAGCTTCAGTTATATATATGTGAACAGGAATGTGTGTACATTCTAGGTCACAAGTTTAAATCTACTTCTTACTGTGAGTGATGTTAAAAAAAAAAAAAAAGTTTGACAGCCACTGTCTAATGCAGGTAGAAGAAATAAACTCAAAGACAAGGCATAGATGGGAGGAAAAAAGTTGATCCTTATGGAGCTTAATGTGACCTGCCTTACAGGCAACAGAATGACATCAAATAGTGACTTATCTCTTCACCAATTCCATGATTTTTGACTTTTAGTTGCATCTTTCCCAGCAATACACTATCAAAGTATGTTTCAAAGAAAAGAAGAGTGTGTTTCAAAGCATTGTTTCATCTCATCAATCACAGTGGGCTATTATCTTCAAGTATGAAAACTTCAAAAAAAATAACTTTGAATTATAGTTCAACTTGAGAACATCTTTATTTATTTTTTTAAAATTCAGATACACCCAGGGAACTTACGTACTTCCTCTGGTGTTGGGTCCAAGATCATTGATCAGTGGTCTTTTCTAATGTGATTCCTGTAAGGATTCCATGTTTTATTTGGAACAAAGATTAGTTGTCTTCTTTGAGGTCTTTGCAATTATGCTCCTTTTTGAGTTCCTATAATTGATAGTTTTTTTTCCTTCTCACTTCCTTTCTTACTAGCAGACTCTGAAATGAAACTAGTATTTATCTATTTGACCTTATTAAAATTTTAGTCTTGTATTTTACTCCCTTTTTAAAATCAATGTAGTGTTTATTGTCTGGCTCCATCAATTTTCACATGAGGCTACCAACTCCCAAGCACTTTATAAAAACATGTTCAATGAACAATATCAAAGCTAGAGGTAAGAGGGATAGTTCTTGTAACACAAAGCTGAGCCGCCATCTATCCTGCTGCTGTACACACGTGAACATCTTTTAAACTAGCATTAATCATGTCTGCCATATGAAGAAAATGTGAAAAAAAGGGAAAATGGTAAAAAAAAATTTCTTCCCTTAAAATCAGCTTTAGAGGTATTTATAGGGATTGAACCTTTATAATAACTGACCTATTTGAATTCTGAAATATCTATTCAGGCTCTTTAAGTTGACCTAACTCTCCATTCACTCACCTGCTCTGGATGAGTGAGACCCTTTGTAGGCCACTATTGGAAAACATCCAGATCACTGCCAACTTGTAAACACATTGCTTTTAGAATTCTTGCCCCCTCAGCTCACTCTCCTTCTTAGTTTACTTCAGAACTCCATCTAATATTAGCAATTAACATTTATTTAGAAATTACTATGTTTCAGACATTATGTTAAACCCTTTCCTTGCATTATCTAATTTAATCATCACATCAACCTAGTGAAGTCGATATTTGAATTAATTATCTATTATCTATTCTGCATCAAAACCCCCCAAAGCAATGGCTTGAAACATTAAAGATCATTTATTCTCTCTCAAGTTTTGGTACTTCATTTATTCAGAAGTGTCTTAACCTGGCAATTCTGGTTCAGGTTCTCACATGAAGTTGTCACCAGTCTGTAGCTGAGGCTGGGGTCATATTAAAGCCTTCTTCACACTCACATGTCTGGTGTTTGGATTTCAACACTCCTGAGGCTTCTCAGGCATTTCTCTTTACCTTTAGAAAGTGTGTTCACATGGTATTTCCAACATGGCAGCAGAGTCAGTTGACTTTAAATGGAACATGCCAGGGAAACACTTCAGTCATTGATTGAAGAAAAAAAAAAAAACACATAAAACGTGAGCTATGTCAGAAGCAGAAGATGTCGCCAGGTGAGGTGGTGCATGCCTGTAATCCCCTGGCTCAGGAGGCTGAGCCAGGAGGATTGCAAGTTCAAAGCCAGCCTCAACAAAAGGGAGGCATTAATCAACTCAGTGAGACCCTGTCTCTAAATAAAATACAAAATAGGGCTGGGGATGTGGCTCAGTGGTCAAGTGCCCCTGAGTTCAATCCCCCGTATTCTCCACCCCCCCCCAAAAAAAAGAAGTTGAAGATGTAATCAAGAGGCTCAAGACAAGGGCTATTGTTGAAAGCCACAGTCGAAGGGGCCCCAGCAAACTTCCAGCTGCCAACAAACTTCCAGCTGCCAGCTGATGATTGGCTCACAGCGGCCCCAGCAAACTTCTAGCTGCCAACTGATTGGCTCCTCTGTGGTGATGCTCATTGGGCTGTTTCCCTGCCCTTTCAGACCACAGAGCTGCTCATTGGGGGACTTTTTTTGGCTCTGCCTACACGACCCAGCCAATCAGCCTCAAGAGCAGGAGGAGTGGGGGAGGTTGAGAGGCTTGTGGGAAGCCAGTGGTGGCAGTTGGGCTCTGAGGGTTTTTTCCTGAGGAGCTGTGTGGTGTGGTGTGTGTGTTCTAAAATAAAGTTTGTTTCTTTTGACAAGTGGCTCCTGAATTGTGCCCAGCCAGACTGTGGCATTTGGTGGCTCGCACGGGGAACGACTGAGGGTAAGTGATAAGGTAAACTGCTCGCCCCTGAGGGCAGGGCGAGAGGATGGGTAGCCATTTTAAGATTCTTCTTTTGTTTTGTTTCACTTTTGTTTTAAGTTGCCTGTCCCTGGAGATGTGTAAGATGGAAGAAAAACCGCTCGCATCTGAGGAACAGACAGGGAGAAAGGACGGATGGACATTTCAGGAGGATAGAAAGGCTATAGTGATTTTCTGTTGTTCCACTTTTGTTTCATTCTGTTTCAGTTTAGTTTGGTGTTATCTTCTTGGCTTGTATTATAGTAGAAATAATCAAGTAAAAGAGAAGGTCTCTCGAGCTAGTCAGACAGAGGGAAAAATTCAAGTAAAAGAGAAGGTCTCTTGAACTAGTCAGACAGGAAAAAATTCAAGTAAAAGAGAAAGTCTCTCAAGCTAGTCAGACAGAGAAAGAAAGTGTAGAGCAGAAAAAGCCATCAGGGGGAAAGTTACAACAGGAGACTGCTACTAACACCTTTCTATCACCAGAGGACGTAAGTGTCCAACCAACAAGGCCACCTCCATATGCTGGGAGGCCCCCCAACCCCTGCAGTTGATAGATGGAATCCTGAGACAGGATCTCAAATATTAACATGCCCTGTATTTGAGACAGGAGGGCAGCAAATTCACAATGCTTTAAATTTCAAAACAGTGAAGCAGCTAAAAGAGGCTATAACAACCTATGGTCCTCAAGCACCCTTCACTGTAAGCATGATCGAATCCATTATCAACTTGAACATGACGCCAGCAGATTGGGCTAATATGTGTAAAGCTGTGCTAAATGGAGGACAATACCTGTTATGGAAGGTTGCCAATGAGAAATTTTGCAAGGAGACGGTTAGGCGAAATGTAGCAGCTGGTTATCCTCAGAGAAATCTAGATATGTTGTTAGGAAAGGGACCTTAGGATCAGCAGCAACAAATTGCTATGATCCTGGCATATACGCACAAATTGCTGCAGATGCGGTTAGGGCATGGAAGACTTTACAAGGACATGGAGGTTTACAAGGTCAATTATCTAAGGTAATACAAGGAGCTAATGAGCCTTATGCTGAATTTGTAGATAGGCTTATTCAAATAGCTACCAGAGTTTTTGGGAATACAGAACAAGCAATGCCATTAATAAAACAACTGGCTTATGAGCAAGCGAATCGTTGGTGCAGAAAAGTCATTAGACCATGGAAACATGAAGATTTAAACACATATATTAAATTATGTAGAGACATTAATGAACAAGAGCAAGTCGTGGCAGCTGCAGTAAAACAGGCTTTAGATTCCAGGCCAAGAACATGCTACAATTGTGAACAAACAGGACATTTTAAAAGGAATTGCCCCATAGGAGGAGGGTTTAACAAAACTAGGTATCAAAGGAGTAGAATACCGGGTATTTGCCCACGATGCCGTAGAGGGAGACATTGTGCTAATGAATGCCACAGTCTGGCTGGGCACAATTCAGGAGCCACTTGTCAAAAGAAACGAACTTTATTTTAGAACACACACACCACACCACATAGCTCCTCAGGAAAAACCCTCGGAGCCCAACTGCCACCACTGGCTTCCCACAAGCCTCTCAACCTCCCCCACTCCTGCTCTTGAGGCTGATTGGCTGCGTCATGTAGGCAGAGCCAAAAAAAGTCCCCCAATGAGCAGCTCTGTGGTCTGAAAGGGCGGAGAAACAGCCCAATGAGCATCACCGCAGAGGAGCCAATCAGTTGGCAGCTAGAAGTTTGCTGGGGCCGCTGTGAGCCAATCATCAGCTGGTAGCTGGAAGTTTGTTGGCAGCTGGAAGTTTTCTGGGGCCCCTTCGGCTGTGGCTCTCAACAGGCTATGACTAGATATTCAGAATCAATTCAAGGAGTAAACTTTAAATTTCTTGTTGGGTTCAGAGAAGCATGTATCATCTGATGCCTAACTATTGTTTTTCACAAATGACACTGTGACATAGATCAAGTTATGGGTTCATTCCTCAAAACATGTAAACAACCAAAATCATACAACAAAAAAATAGATAATCTGAATACTCTTATATTTATTTTAAAAATTTAATCATAATCCCCCTCCAAAATAAAAAGCACCAGGTCCAGATGGTGTTTCTATTAGTGAATTCTACCCAATATTTAAAGAAGAAATACTAATTCTCTACAAGCTCATTTAAAAATTTGAAATAAGCAGAAGACTTTCCAATTAATTCTCTGAGGCTAAATTAACCTAATTCCACAACCAGATAAAGAAATTTTAAAAAAGAAAAAACTATAGGTGAGTGTTTCTCATGAACACAAATGCAAAAATCAACAATAATGTGCAAGCACTTTGAATCCAACAATAACTTATACGAAATGAACTAGTGAAACTTACTCAAGTATGCAGGGTTAGATGCACATTCAAAAAACAGTCATGTAATCCACTACATCAACAGCAAACTGGAGGAGGGAGAAGTATCTAAACTTGATAAAGAGCATCTATAAAATTCCTAAAGCAAAACCTAGAGCAAAACATCAAACACAATGGTAGGAAGTAGGATACATTCTTCCTAAAATAATAAACTATGGAAAGGTATGCTTTCTTCCCATTTCTATTCAACATTGTATTGTAACTCCTGGCTAGCACCTTAAAAAGAGTAAAGAAAATTAAAGTGTGCCATTTGGGAAACAGGAAACAAACTGTCTTTCTTCATGTGTGAAATAATTGTCTATGTAGAGCATCCTGAGAATCACTACAGATCTACTAGAATCAATGCACAAAGCAAGGTCATAGCACACAAAGTTTATATTCAGAAATCAATTGCTTTCTTAAATAATAATAAGATACAATTGGAATTTGAAATAAAAACATGATTTTAAGTTATACACAAAAAATGAAGTACATGTATATAAATCTAGCAAAATGTGTCATATCTATATGTAGAGCACTTTAAATTCTGATGAAAGAAATCAAAGATCTAAATAAATTTAGATATTTAGAGTACATGGATTGAAAGATTAAATATTGTTAAGATGTTAATTCTTCTCAATTTATTTTATAGAGTCAAATTAATTCCAATAAAAAAATCTCAGCAAGTTATTTTTGTAGACACTGATGAACTGATTTAAAGTTTATTGGAAAGACAAAAGGTCTAGAATAGCCAACAAGATACTGAAGAAAAAGAGCAATCACAGCTAGACAGTATATTGTTAAGACTTACAGATATGGGTAGATGGATGATAGATAACAGAAGATGATTTGGGATGCTATTTAGCAAAGTAGTATAGGCGGAGTGGCTTATATATAACAAGAATTTATTTCTCACATTTCTGGAGGAATAAAGTCTGAGATTAGTGTGTCAATCAGTGTAGTAAGGCTCAAATCTTCTTTCAGGTTGTAATTGCTGTCTTCTCACTATATCCTCACATAGGAGACAAAGAGCCAGTTAGGGCTATCTGTGGTCCAAACACAGAAAACAGCAAACAAAACAACAACAGCAACAACACACCAATAAAAACAAGTTTCAATTGCTGAATTCAGTTACTTGTGCACTAACATGATGCAAATCCAGCAGATTTTAAAGTCATTTACTTTTAAAATTCATATTCTTTTTTAAAAAAAATATTTGTGGAGCAAAATCTAATTTCCCTGCTCTGGTACCTGCTTAGCCTCTGACTGCCACACAATCATGATATTAAAGTAGGATAGTTTCTCATAATAAAAAGGACTCATTGAATCTCCAGCCAAATAAAATTCTTTGCTTGATTTCAAGAGCCTCCATAATTTGACTCCTTATCCATATTCACATCAATTATATCTTTAGTTAGATCAACATTTTCTGATTGTCCAAGAAATATGGTACAATTTTTTTCCTCTATCTTCTAAACTGAGATTCTGTCACTCTCCTACCCATCAATTTCAACCTAACATTTTTTTCCTGTGTCTATACTGTGGCATTTTGTGTAGAAAGTTTTAGAAATGAGATGCAGCTCTGTGTCCTGGTAAGGAAACATGATCACGGCACACTCTGGATTAAAATAGAATTGCCCTACATGAAATCTGGTGTGTGTATGTAGAGGGAGGAAAGAAAAACAGACCAGCATAAACTACATTGTGAACAGTAGTGATTCCTGAGAAGCATGTTATTGGGGAGGAGTTTACCTTTTCTTGTATTTACATCTTGTTTGAATTCTTTATATTGTATATATTACTTTTGTAGTTAGAATAAAATCTTATTAATAAAAGAATTTAAAAATTATACTTCCTCCAGAAATCCATTTTCCAGAACTGTGATCCTTCCTGACATGCTCCTTCTGACCTTACTGTACTTATTGTACAAACTTCTAAAAAATGTGCATAAAATATTTTATTGATTTATATTTGTCTATAGGTCTTGGTTCTTCTCCTTAAGTTGCTCATAGTCTAACTCAAGATACATGCATAACAATAATTCTGATTCCTAGAAGTTGACTGAACACACTGTAGGGTCTCAGAAAACACGTAATGATTTGAGTTAATTTCAGAGAGAACAAGACTGGGCATGAAAAAAAAAAAAAAGAATTCCCTAATTATTCTGTGAATTAGGTGGCATTGGCAGGGCCCTTCCTAAGTATAAGATCAGGAAGCATCGCAGAAGACTGGAAGTGAGAAGTGGGAGAAAACGGACAAGTTTGGATAGTCTCAGCTCTTGCTTGGCAGAAATGAGTTTTATATAGTGACCATGGCACTGGTACAGGGATTTTTCTTTTCTTTTTTTTTAAGTACCAAAATGTCAATGAGGTGAAGGGAACAAAGAAAATATTTGGGGGTCTTAGTAGGTACTTTATATGTTCTGCTGCAGATAGGGAAAACAATAGAAGGAGAAATATTTCTTGAGGAAAGTCCCAGAATTCTGAGCCACTGCCCACTCAGCTCCTTTTAAACCTATCAAATTCTTTTTATTATCTGAAAAAACACATAAACATGTATTTTTCATATATGCATTTATGTACATATTCATATAAGGGTCATCTCTCAAAAATGAATGATTCTCTCCATTTTCTTTTGCTTGTTTTAGATTTCTATTTCTACTTTGACTTTGGTGTGGTGAAATTTGCAAGCTCCTTCAAGTTTTCAGTCCTCCCACGTGGGCTTCTTCCATTTGGGTTTATTGCAACCACCATTGAATTTAGAGAAGGACCTTTGATCAGAAAAATTTGTTGGGTAAGAGGTTCACTGACACACACACACACACACACACACACACACACACACACACACACACCCAAACACTCCTGGGCCTTTATCCCATTTAACCCATCCTGACTGGCTAATGAGGGATTCAGTGTAGTTAAGGTCTACAATTTCTGAGCTTAATTTCCATTGTGCTACTTCCATCCAAAATTCATTCATAATAATTATCTTTTTGGAAGTCAGTAACCTCAGGATCTGAGTGAAAATTAGTATCATATAACAGTGACAAGTCTGTATAGACTGATAATTTTGAACATTTACTGATAGGAGAATAAATGTTCAATAAGGAAATGAGGAATTTGGAGTCAGGATTGGAGAGTTGTTTCAAGGACAAGCCATATGGGAAGGTCTAGTTTTGAAGTAGACCAGGTACCCCCCCACCCAAAAGACTCCCCTCCATAATTAAGCTTCTTCTTTTGTCATAAAGATTTTTACAAAGAGTATCAACAGGATTTCACAGGAGTTCTGCACAGAACTCAATGTGGTTTGAAGCTTCCTCTTTCTTGTAAATGCCAGGTTTGCAGACAAAATGTGTGAAACCTCTGTCTAGTTGAAGAATATGGGACAAAGAGAAGCTGTTATGCTACTGCTCACTCCCACTGTCATGTAACCACCCCACTGATTATAAATCTGAAAGAATTTCCAGACTCAGGGTCCAGAGATTTGTAGGCATAAGACCCTCCTGCCCGCTGCAGCTTAAATAAACCTGAAAATTTCTCAGGTGTCCAGCATTATGTGCCCTACATCAATTTCTTTAAGTTTTTATGCTTGCAAAGAGAGGAGGTACTCTTCTAACTTCTCAATCAAATCAACTTCCTCCTGACATGATTGTTCTTTTGCTGTTTGCATCCTGGTATTAGAAACAACTCTCATCTTGTTCTAGTATCTCAGAATTCTTATTCCCACAGGATCTCGCATGATGAGATTTTATTCAGAGACTAAGCAGTGAGAATTTCCCTTTCATGGAATCGCAGAGACTCCATACACATAAGTGATCCTCTCTCAAAAATGAAATATTCTCTTCATCTTTTGTTCGTTTTAGATTTCTATTTCTATTTTGGTTTTGGTGCGGTGAAATCTGGTCTTGCAAGCTCCTCCAAGTTTTCAGTCCTTCCACTTGGGCTTCTTCCATTTGGGTCTACGCAACCACCCTTGAATTGGGAGAAGGAGCTTTGATCAGAAAAAATTGTTGGGTAAGGGGTTCACTGACCCAGATATGACATATATATTTTATGATCTCTCTAAGAGAGTATCAGACTATCTCGTTTCCATATTAATGGTTCTGTTTGGCACAGATATCTTTAAGTATCACCATCTATGAACCAATAAGGGAGGGAAGAAAGGGGATGATACCTTGATAACGATTTTGTGCTGGCAAAGAGCAGGAAAAACACATTTTGGGGAGGTGGGTAGTGGGGATTAACCCACTGAGCCATATCACCTGTCCTTTTTTTTTTTTTTTTTTTCAGATAGGATCTTGTTAAGATGCTGTGGCTGGCTTCAAACTTTTGATCCTGCCTCAGCCTCCCACATTGCTAGGATTACTGGTGTGCACACTATGCCCAGCAAAAAACACACTTGGAAACCTGAGAGTTTGTGGGTTTCTATATCATGCTCTTGCTTCGAAATGCTGAACTGTCTGTATGGATGAACAGGGTGAGGAAATCAAAAGGATCATAAGAGAGAGGAATGAACAAGTGGGAGAATATACAGGAATGCTTCGGAACGTCCTCTACCTCTTCTGTGAGCAATTCTCCTTTGCAAGCCAAATTCAATCAACCTGTGTGTGATCTGGCCAGTGTATCAATTGGGTTAACATTTGTAAGAGTCCTCTCAGTGACGTTGGAAAGATGGAGACTGCTACTTGATGAATTATTTCAGTCATCTTCAGCCTGGTTTATTGGCTCATGATTTGATCTGTAGCTCAACAATTAGCTTAAGAAAAGATGAATCATTGTTGAATCATTGCTATGAAAAACCTAGTTTCAGGCTGATAAAAATCCTTTTCTTAGAGTTTTGAAATTTTAAGTCCTTCAAAGAATACCATGAAAGATTTCTCCAATATTTCTTGACCTCTCAGGCTGGTGTCTTGGGAGTATTTTGTATAATTGATCATATTTTTCTTAGCCAAAAAAATAAATTCAACTTTTCCTATTTCAGCTTCTGCTCAAGTGAATCACCACTGACAGTACTGACAGTTTTCTTACTTCCCACTGTGAATTTTATTTTTTTAGACCTTGCCACCTTTTAAAAATATTTGACTTTTTTGACATATACTAGTTTTACTAGCAAATTTTATCTTATTTAAAAAATCATCCTTCCCTTTCTCCCTTGCTCCTTGTAACCTCCTGCATTTAGCACTGTGTTTCTGCTGTTTCTTTCTGCAACCTCTATAATTGAATCCTATTATCTTTACGATTTGCATTTTCCTTCCATTTTTTTTTATAGAAATGATGATTTAGGTGAGGTAAGGCCATCATTTTGGATCAAATATAAAACAATCCACATTTTTGAAAAACAAAATCAGTCGAAAAGCTAACCTTAAAATTTTAAAAGGTAGAATTTCTGGTCTTAAAGATGAGGATTTTTTGTTGTTTGTTATTTGTTTTCATTGTGCAATTTTGGACTAGTTGGAGATTTGATAATGAAGTTGACATTTGTGCAAACCCAAGATTTCTAGTTTAGTGTCATCACAAAACTCTGATGTTATTGAATGAAAATGTAAATTATTATTATTATTTTTTGGAGTTTCTTCAAGGTTATCATTTCTCAATTCAGTTTTATTAACTTCCAACTTCAGTTGCAACTTTGGGTACTTTACCTTGACATATATATTGAATAGCACTAGTTTTTCTTTGGAGCATGCATAAAATGTACCCTGGGGAGCCAGAGAAGACTCTAACTTTTGGAATGAGGTGGTTTGGGTTACAGACCTGACTTATCACTTATTAATAGATCACAGAAGCCATTAGCATTCTTGGTAGTAACAATAGGAACTAACAATAACTAATCAAAATGATAGTGAATAATCTACAGAGTCAGAATTGAATAATTATGTTGTGCGAAATTTGTGTAGGTGCTGGAAAGCTTCAGAAATTGGGATAGCAGAAATGAATGGCCAGTGTTTTTAGGGCAAAGCAAGTAGACTGACAAACTTTCAATTTATGCATTACTCATCCCAAGCATCCGATTCCTGGGAGATAGAATCTAATTGACTTGGTTTCATATGACCCAAACACAGCAAGTGGTAATGAAGAGACCTTTATCTAAAGAACCAAGATGACCAGACCATTACACAAGGAGAACGGGGTGCTGGTATTATAATATAGGGGAAGAAATCTTGAGCAAGCTGAAATAATAGATGTTAACTTCAGCCACTTGTTAGCTATGTAAACATGACCAAATTAATTCCTTAGAGACTAATTTTGTTTTTATTTGTCACATGGAAAAAAAGGAGTTCTGCTTAGACTATTAATGAGATAACTTTTAAATGACTCTCTTAGTAAATGATGCAACAAAATATCTTTAAATAACCTCTAAATGTGAAAGCACGTGGAAAATTGTACAGATTTCAAATAGAGTAATATTTTAAGTCCATGGTATTTTCTAAAGCATATTATAAAATGTTTTTTTTAATAACATCTAGCATTCTCATTAGTACTGTATTTTATGGCCCCTAATAGGACTATATCATGTACATACACTTTGAAATGCCTAAAATACTGTAAAGACACTGTGTTTCCAAGTTTTCAAAACCATATATATATATAAAACATTTATTTGTCATCTTTTAGTTTTCGTTTACAGACAAAGTGTAGGAGAGAAAATATTTTCATGTGCAAGTATATTTTATTTCATTAAAAGGCTAATAAAAAGAAGTGCATACATCACAGATGTACAGTTCATTGAATTTTCTCAAGTGAACCCATCTATATTAAGAACTAAAACTGTATTAAAATAGCTAGCATGGAAAATAGTGAGGAGGTTCCTCAAAAAGTTAAAATAGAACTGTCATTTGATCCAGAACTTCCATTACTGGGTATATATCCAAAGAAAATGAAATCAGAAGGTTGAAGAGCTAAGCTGTACTCCCATGTTTACTTGAGCACTATTTATAATAGCTCATAGATGGAATCAACCTGAGTGACCATTATCAGATCAATGCATAAAGAAAATGTGAGATGTGTATACAATGGAGTACTATCTAGCATAAAAATGAAGAAAATTCTGTTATTTTCAACAATATAGATGAACACAAAGAACATATGCTAAATGAAATAAGCCAGGTCCAGAAAAACAAATAGTGCATAATGTCCTTATCTTTTTAAAAAGTTGGTTTCAAACAAATCCCTTTGATTTTTTTTTTTTTTGGAATTTCATTAATGCTTGTCGTGTGGTTAATTTTGAAAAAAGCTCCATAAGAGCTGTTTATTCTGTTGTCATTGGTATAGACTCCATAGATGTTGAATATATCAAGTTTGTTAATCTTTTAGCTCAGAACTTCTATGTTATTATTAAGCAGAGTCATGAAGTGGGAGGGAAAGGGAGAGAAAAGGGAAACTGCATGGAAATGGAAGGAGACCCTCATTGTTATACAAAATTACATATAAGAGTTTGTGAGGGGAATGGGAAAAAAATAAGGAGAGAAATGAATTACAGTAGATGGGGTAGAGAGAGAAGATGGGAGGGGAGGGAGGGGGGATAGTAGAGGATAGGAAAAGTAGCAGAATACAACAGTTACTATTATGGTATTATGTAAAAATGTGGATGTGTAACCGATGTGATTCTGCAATCTTTGTAATGTTTTGAATAACCAATAAAAAAAAAAAAGAACTTCTATGTTCTTACTTGGTTTACTTCTTTTTGCCAAGTACTGTGGAAGGGATACTAAAATTTATTGTAATTGTACATTTGTTTAACCTCTCATTTTGCTTTGTATCTTTTGCAGTTATTTTATTTGGTGCATACAAATTTAGTATAATTATGATTTGTTAATGGATTAATCCTTTTATCATTATACAAATGTTCCTTTGTATCTCTAGAGTGATGTTGTTTTACCCTAAGATATATTTTACCTGATATTAATATAGATATGCCAGCTTTCTTTCAGTTATTATTTATACATTATATCCTTTTACATTGTTTTTATTTTTAACTTTCTCCTTATATTTAAGATATGTCTTTTAATGTAAAATAGTGTTGATGCATATTTATCTTGTTTGATAATTTTCCTTTTGTAATTGGAGGGCTCATTCCATTTAACTTTAATAAAATTATTTATATATTTTGTTTTCTTAGTTTTGTCTTTTATCTCAATGAAATGTTTAAATATACCCTTTTCTTGATTTTCTTGCCTTCTTTTGGATATAGTTTATGTTTTAAATATATTTCAATTTTTAGTGTTTACTTCTATTAGCTAGTAAGTTATCTATTCTTTGTTATTTTTGTCATTATCTTGGAGATTACAATATAGATTCTTGATTTATCAAAGACTAATAAAATACTAATTTTTGACTTTTATTACTTTCTAGATAATGCAAATTTCTTAGAATATTGTCACTTAACTTATGAATTTTATTTTTACACATATTTTAACCCTACAGGATATTATTTGTGTTTTGATTCTCCTTGGATTTCTGCACATTTTATTATTATTATTATTTTGGATTGAAGAACTTTATTCGATATTTCTTTAATGTGGTTTTACTGGTGATAGATTCAGTTGTTTTTATGAACCTTTAATTTTGAATGATATATTTCCTGTCTAGAATTCTACTTTTACTGATATATTTGCTTTCTTTTCTTCTTCCCTCTCTCTCTCTCTCTCCCTCTCCCTCCCTCCCTCCCTCCCTCTGTTCTCCCTCTCCCTCCCTCCCTCCCTCTGCTCTCCCTCTCCCTCTCTCCCTCTCCTCTTTCTTAACAGTACCCAGGCGTACTCTCTCATTGATCTACATTCCCAGTCCTTTTAAATTTTTATTCTGAGACACGGTCTCACTAAATTGATGTGGTTGACTTTGAACTTGCAATCCTGCTGTTTTGACCTCTTGAGTTGCTGGGATTACAGGTATATACCACTGCACTCAGCTGACTGATTTTTTTTTTTTTTTTTTTTTTACCATCTTAAATGGCATTCCTTAGTTTTCTGGTCTTTGTTCTTTCAGCCATCAGTCTCTAAGTGTTGCTAATCTTTTTCTCTCTGTTTATTTTTAAGATTTTTCTCTTTGTTTTGGGTTTATAGCCATTTTAATATAATATGCCGTTACTCCAATACATTATTTGTATTTTTTCTGCTTAGGATTTGAGACACTTCCTGAGTAGGTGGCTTGATTTGCTAAGAATGTTCTCAAACAGTTTTAGCTATTGTCTCTTCAAATATTTCTTCTGTTTACTTCTTTCTCTTTCTTTGTCTTCTGAGACCATGAATGCACAACACTTAGATGGTTCACCTGGAGCTTACTATTCTTTCCACTCTTATATATTTTCATCCTTTTTTTCCTGTACTTCAGTGTATAATTTTCACTGATTTTCGTGTTCATTAATCCTTTATTATTCTGTGAATGATGCACTTGTCCTATTCTTTTTCTTTCTTTTTTTTTTTTTAAGTTTTAGTTGTAGGTGAACAGAATATCCCTATTTTATTTATTTATTTTTACATGTTTCTAAGGAGTGAACCCAATGCCTCATGCATGCCAGGGAAGAATTCCACCACTGAGCCCCAGCCCAGCCCCTACTCATGCCATTCTTGAGTTTTTAATTTCTGTTTTATCTTTTCATTTATAAAATTTGCATCTTACTTTAAGCTCTAATTTTACATTTTCTTGACTATTAATTCAAGCTACTTTAAAGTCTGTGTCTAACAACTTCAATGTTTGGTTACCTGTGGATCTATCTTTGTACATCTGGAGGTCAATTTTTTCCTATTTGTTGATATAATAGTTAATTTTTGGTTGAATCTTTCATAGTATGTAAGATCAAATAAAAAAAAAAAAACCTCTGGTGAGTGCTATATATCTCGGTAAAGGATCCACCCTCTCTTTTTAAAAAAAAATTTAAAATTTGTTCTAATTAGTTATACATGACAGCAGAGTGCATTTTGATTCATCGTACACAAAGGGGCACACTCTTCATTTCTCTGGTTGTACAGGATGTAGAGTTGCACCACAGGTGAAGTGATACATGTGGCTAGGGTAATGATGTCCATCTCCTTGCACCATCGTTCCTGTCCCCATGCCACCTCCCCTTCCTCCCTCCCCTCCACCCCATCTCTTGACAGTGGGAAGTAAAGAGCAGATCACCTCATTGTGTTAAAGCTGACTAACAGCCTGTGTTAGTCAGCTTTGCATCCCTGTGACCAAAACATTGACAGAAATAACTTTAAAGGAGGAAAGCTTTATTTTGTGTCACAGTTTCAGAGGTACAGTTCATGGTTGGCGGGCTCTAAGGCAGAAACATTGGAAGGCATGGCACAGGAAAGCTGCCAGGCAGCCAGGAAACAGAGAGAGGGAGAGAGAGAGAGAGAGAGAGAGAGAGAGAGAGAGAGAGAGAGAGAGAGAGAGAGAGAGAGAGAGGAAGAGCCGAGAGAAGATAACTACTTCCAGGGCACGACCCAGTGACCTCTTCCTCCAACCTGGCCCTACCTCCTGATAATCTGTATAGACTTCAATGGATTAACCTAGTATTGAGATCAGAGCTCTTGTAGCTCCAAGTCAATGTTGAGAATCATGTCACATTGGGGACCATACTTTTAACACATGAGCCTGGTAGGGGGCATTCCAGATCTAAATCACCACAGCCTGAGAAGACCTTGATAAGGACTGCAGCTGAGGTATAATTCACACCCAGTGTGTTTCTCTCTTGGAGTTATTTCCACTCCGGCTGTAAAATTTATGAAACTCCCTCTTCATTGTGGGTACCGATCTGCACTTTTTATTTTTATGCAAGATGATTTTTTTTTTTTAAATCTACCGCAAGACTGCCAAAGTTCCATTCTGGTTTTTAGTTATTTCTTATTTTTTTAAGACTCTTTAATATGTAAAAATGTTGTTTTTGACCACTTTTTTATTTTGAAAATAAATAAATAAAACACTATTCATAAAATTTAAATCTTCATGTTTGGTAAGATCTTCACCCAAGCTGTCTTAACTAATCAACACATATCACTTAATATATGCCCTTTTGAATGTTGTAACATGTATTTAAATATAGAAATAAGTAATAGCTTTATTTATTAAATAAATGTTGTCATATATTGAATTTGAGAACTCCCCCAGACAATGGTATAGGCTTTTAAAAATATTATCTTTTTAAAATTGATAAATAATAGTTATTTATATTAATGGGGTACAATGAGATATTTTTATACATGTGTTTTCATATATATGAATTCAGCATATGACCTGAAGAAAGAGCTATTATTGCTTGTTGGTTTTATTTTTTTGCACCTTAATTTTTTAGGGAATCTGAGCCTCTCAGATCCCACCTGAATCAGCAGGCCAAAATGTAGTTTTTGTCTCCTCAGCCCTGACAAACCGCTCTGATGTTTTCATCACAGCTATTCTTTTCTGAGATTCCTATCCTCTCTACATGGTCAAGAGAATATATATGCCACAAGGAGAGAAGCTGGACACAGGATATTGCACTCATATTACTGATTTTTTTTCTCTCTTGGATTTTGACGTATTAAAACTTTCATTTTCTCAGCAACAATTCAATTCCTTCAAACAATTTAATTCTATATTTTAGCTGAATTTTCACATTGCTCTTAAAAGACCTGCAGGTCTGCAACATCAAGCATAATCAGAAGTGAAAGTCAGTGCTCAGTTTCTTCTTTACTATTTGTCTATTTGTTTTGTTATTTTAATTAATGTATAATTTACGTGCATTAAAATGTAACATTTTATTTATTTTTTGGGGGGAGAGTAACGGGGATTGAACTCAGGGGCACTCAACCACTGAGCCACATCCTCAGCCCTACTTTGTATTTTTTATTTAGAGACAGGGTCTCATTGAGTTGCTTAGAGCCTCGCTTTTGCTGAAGCTGGCTTTGAACTCGCCATCCTCCTGCCTCAGCCTCCTAGCCACTGGGAGAAATGTACAACTTTAAGTGTACAAATTCGCAGAGTGACATATCAATTTTTACTGCATTAGAGAACAGCATTCTTTTATTTTATTGGTGGAAATTCTCAGTTCCTGAAAACTTGATTTTTTAAAAAAATGGAAACATATTTGTTGATCCATGATGTTAATAAAAATGTAAAAATTATTTTCTCTGGAGAAACATGAACTTGTTGGTACTTAAGGAGTTTACAACTTGAATGGTGGATTATGATATATACACTTACATGAGCTTTTTGGAGCTTGCTTTGTCTGATTTATTAAATTTTCCAGGCACTATCTTTCTTCTTGGGACAGGCAGAATAGTGCAATGAACAAAGCAAAGGCTCAGGGAGTTAAACTGACTGGAATGTTGTCTGGTACCTATAATTTCCAAGAGCCAGACAATTAACTGCAATGACTCTCTGTTTTTCCATTTTAAAAATTGAATGACACTTAGACTCTAACATCATTGCAAGGATGAAATAATGTGTATAAAAGTCTGTTACAGTCTCCACCACATGCTAGTCATGTATTAATATTTTATTCTCTATTCAACATTTTTCTTATTAATTGATATCTTTTGCTTTGATTTCTCACCCAATCCTTCTGCCTCCCTCTTTTTTCCTTTACATGATTATCTTTCATCTATGTGTTTATCTCTCACTGTCTTTCCTGTGCCCAGAAACTTGGAAGACAGTAGCATATTATTCATTACTAATATTAGCCATCATTCTCTTGCCCCTCGATTTCTGGGAGTTGCTTGGACACAGACTGTGGAGGACCATACTGAGAGGAGGTGGGTGCTCTTTAATTGGAGAAATTGTCTCAAGTCAGCAAGAGTAGCATTTTTTGTTTTATAGAGCGTTAATTCTCCATTTTCCTCTATCCCGAGCTTCTGAGATTTGAAATTAGGGCATCTAACATCATTGCCTTCTTTTTTTTTTTTCCTCTTTCTTTCTTTCTTTCTAGTTGAGGCTCTGATCAAACTTTCTCTGTCTCAGTTCACTCCTGGAGGGTTTGAAGGCTGTTGTAAGGCATGTGTTTTTAATTTGGTAAAATTAAATCTCTTCGGTTAAATCTACTGTGAAATTAAAACCTTGACTCAAACCTGACATTCAATAGACTCCCTTTGAAAGTGTCCTGTTTTTACGTGAACTCAAATGGCCACAGTGAACTGTAGGTCCCTTTCAAAATTTTTCAGGCTCAGCTGTCTGATGGGAGATGCAAGATTGTTGCAGAAACACAGCAGTACCTTGCCAGGTGTGGAAAGAGCAGATTGAGGGAGATGTTCAGAGTAATGTGGGGATATTGTTTCTTTATACCTGTGTTTTAGGGCTCCTTGTTAAGTAGCTAATGCATTGTGTCTTGACTAGTTACGAAACTGTGTGTGCAATGATTCTGTTACTATTTGAGCCTTTTTTGCTTAATGGGATTGCAGTTTTATTGATGGCATTAATAGTAGTGGCACTGAGGTCCTTTTAATCTTTTTTCCTTTAGATGCAAGATCATCCATCTACTTAGTGTGAAGTGTTAGTTAATTACATTTGGTCTGGTTTTCTTAGCTTTCTCTACGTATGTTTAGTATGCCTAAGGAGAAACTAAAGTGGTATTCCTTGATTAAGACTGCATTTTCCAGGTAATTTTATTTAAACAAACAGAAGGTTCTTTGATTTCCTGCCTTCCTAAGATTAAAGAAGACTAAATTTCAAACTTTTGGTAATGTTAAGAAAATGTGCATGTGTATGTCTTAACACAGATTTCTCCTATGGTCTTAATTGGTAGATTATTTACATGTGAATAAAAAAGTATACCTCAGTGATATCAAGGCCTGTTCCAATATTTTGTCTATAAATTTTCTTACTCTTTACCCTTCTTGAAAGTAGAATCAGAAGCCTTAGGTCTATGCTACCAGGGCTTTCCTTGGAACAAAGTTAACATAAAAAATACTTCTATTTCACTGAATTAAAATAATTATTTTAATTTGGAATAATTTTATGTTTAAAAAATTATAGGGTAGTACTGAGAGATTCCATATAACTTGTTTCCAGTTTCCCTTAGTATTAACATTTTACATGGTAAATTTATCACAATCAATAAATAATATTTATACATTGTCATTAAGTCAAGTTCATATTTTATTCATAATTCCTTAGTTTTAACCTTTTTTTGTTTTCTTTTCTGGATTCCATCAGAATACAACCTTTCATTTAGTTGTCATTCTTCTTAGTTTCTACTTGGCTGTTATAATTTTAGATCATTGGCTTTTGGAGTCATGATTTTCTTCTTCCACTCATAAGATATGATCCAACATCCCCCCCCCAACTCTGACCCCCTGCCCTTCTCTTTCCTTTTTTTTTTTTGGTGGTTCAACAGAATTTACTTGTATATTTTCCATTTTCTATACTATTTGAAGGCATAGGATAGCTTTGTATTATCTTTCTACAATACTGTGTTTTAAATTTATCCAGTAAACTGAGATGCAGTACAACTTTTATACAACTTAGAGGAGATTTTAAAGGAAAAAAGTCTCCACAAGAGAAAGCAACTCAGCAGGCCCTGGTGTTAAACATTTCCCAGAATAAACAGATAGGCAATTGCATTAAAAGGTAGTTTTCAAATATTTAAATTACACCAAGATTCCTTCCAAATATCTGTCTTTCTCAAACCAATGCAACCAATTCATTGCTAATACTGGGACATGAATTTTTGGTAAGTGCTAATGTTTATGGTTTTACTTTCTTCATTAGTCAAAAACCTTTTGAAGTGCTACCAAGTAGCAGAAAAAGCTGCATCAGTTCTCTGCTCATGGTAGAGGACCAATTGTGAAATCACGGAAAGTATACAGTTTAACATAAGTAATGCAAGAAACTGTAACAAGTGGCCTAAATACAGAGTTGGACACAAGCAAACCAGTTATATCTAAAAATTACTCAACTGGAACTAATATAGGTACATTCAAAATAAAGTTGGAGATTATAATTGGTATTTAGAATCAAATTTGAAGAGTTTCTTGATAAAATAGAAATGTTCTTTTGAAATTGGAAATGAAACTATCAATTGATGGAGAGCTAGAGACTTATTAACCCCTCCTACATAGATAAGGAAATAAGTGACAAAGTCTCTTGCACTGAAGTTATGTATTTTAACAGCTTTACATGTAATATTCATATAAAAAAACTTTTAAGTGCTTTTCTCCAATTTAAAAATCTAAAGAATTCAAAAATAAGGCATTCAATATTTGAAAAAAGTTCAGATTTACAAAATGTGTATATTCTGTCATGAAAACTCCACACCAACATTATACACTTGGAAAAAAATACAAACAGGATATATTACAAATTTATGCAGCAATAACTTAGTTCACACCATGCAATAAAAAGTACATTAATCAAGATACACAAGCTTTTGTAGGTTCTAAACTGAAGGACTTTTTTCTTTTTTTCTGCAGAATCCTTAAGACCTGTGGCACTTAAAATTTGTTAGCCTTTCTACTGGGAGGTAAATTATACACAACAATGATGAAAAAGATTAACAGACCAGTTGTCTATTATGAATCATTCCAGCTTTGTTCAACAATGGCCGAAACTCTTTTTTCATATTCTCGTTTGTTTTCCTGATAAAGCTGTGCTGCCTGGCTATTAGCTGGACTATTTGGATTCGGTTCATCCAGCAGAGACTGAATTGATGTTACGATAGAAGATCCATCATATGTTGGACTCCATCGATTCTGAAGGATATCTAAACATATGCTGCCATCAGCATACACATTTGGATGAAACATTTTAGATAAAAACCTAACAGTTGGTGGTTTATTTGGATATTCTTCAGAAAATTCTATTACTAGTTTAAAAGTACCATCTTCAAAGGGTGTCCCTTCTGGTCCAAATATAACTGCATTCCACTGCATGATGTTGTTTTCAGATGGTGCACCACTGACACCCACAGGTGAGTTCTCTTGCAATCGCTTGAAATCCTGCATGAGCCTCCTCCGGGCCGCGGTCGACATGCTCCCCAGCTGCCCCGCGGTCAGTCTCTCCTTTTTTTTTTTTTTTTTTTAAATTCATTTTTTAGTTGTAACTGGGCACAATACCTTTATTTTATTTATTTATTTTTATGTGGTGCTGAGGATCAAACCAGGGTCTTGCACTCCACTGCTGAGCCACAACCCAGCCCTGCCTTCTCTTTCTTTACCCCTCCCATCTCTCCTCTCCAAATTTAGGAATATAGGATTAGGATTGCCTTTCATTCTTTCACTGGTTTTATTTGTTCTTTATACCTATTTGTTTTAGATCTCCCCTCTTGTGGTTTTCACATTTTTTTTCTTCCTTCTCTGAGTCACTTTAGTATTTTCCTGCATTGAACTTTTTCTAACCTAAAGCTGGAGGAACATCCACTGATATGTGCATCCCTGCATTAAGAAATGCAGCTCCCTAAAGCTTTCTCCTGATTTAAATTTCAGTTTAACATCCAGAATAAATATTGGCTGTAACACTCTGAATAATTAACTTCTCTGAACATTTTCGCATATTAAATACCTCTTAGAATCCCTTGTGAGGATTCTAAAGATTTTGCTTCAAAGATGTGTTATGATTTGGATCTAGGATATCCCCCCAAAAGCTCATGTTTTGAAAGAGTTATCCTCAATGTAGCAAGGTTTAGATATGGGAATATTAAGAAATGACTAGGGCTCTAACCTCGATGGATCAATTAATTGATGGATCAATTAATAATTTGAATGGACTACAATATGGCAGATGGGGCAGGAGTAGAGGAAGTAGGTCACTGGGGGCGTGGCCCAGGACTATACCTATGGCCCCTTCCTCTCTCTCTCTCTCTTTCCTGGCTGCCCTGAGCCAAGAAGCTTTCTTCCACCATGCTCTTCTGCCATGATGTTCTGCCTAGAGCAATGGAGTTGGCCGGCTGTGAACTGCACTTCTGAAACTCTGAGCCAAAATCAATTTTTCTTTCCTCTTCTGAGTTGTTCATGTCAGGTATTTTGGTCACAATGGTGAAAAACTGACTTTCACAACATGGAACCACATATACCTACCGTGACATTTCTTTCTACCTCAGTCCCTCTCCTCAACTCTGTAAGACCAACTGAGAAAAAGATGAGAACATATTTGAAATCAGCACTTGCTTCTGATTGTTAGCTATGCTTTCCATTGCTGATGGAGTAGAGTTTTGTTAGAATAGAGAAAGCTAAAATATTTATTTACATGTAACATAAAGAATGTGGACTGATTTAATTTCTTCAAAGGAAACCAAAGAAATGAAAATATCAACAGTATGGTTTCATAAGTGTAAATACCAAAAGAAAGTAGCCTATAGTTTACTTGGAAGTCCTTCTAAAATTATTGCCTTCAAATGTTTTAGTGGGTTAGCCTGGATCTGGGACTCAGACTCAAATCAGTGTACAAGAAATTAGATTTTAATTAAAAATAGAAAAAAAAGATTATGTTATTGCAATGCAGAATAAGATGTAGATTTAACCTCATTTGTAATTTAACCTCATTTGTTGTGGTCCCTCTGTATAGTAATACAAAATATGTTTTATTATTATTATTATTATCATTATTATTATTATTACATTTTGGTATTAGTGATTGAACCCAGGGGCATTTAAACACTGAGTTACATCTCAGCCCCTTTTTTAATTCTTTATTTGAGACAGGGTCTCACTAAGTTGCCAAGGGCCTCTCTAAGTTGCTGAGGCTAGCTTTGAACTTGTGATTCTCCTGCCTCAGCCTCCCAAATTACCTATTCTATGTGTGTGCTATTGTGCCTGGCCAGAATATGCTTTAAATGAATTCTAGCATATAGAACTGACAACACAACATCATTTTGCTCCCGTTTGTCAAAATTTCTCCAACTCAGAGCTTCACTTCCAATTGAATCATGTTTGGGCTTTAGAAAATTAATAGTTTATTTTGCCACCATTTTATTTTCATTCTATGTCTCCATCCTTTTGTGTTAATTCTAGTCAAACCCTCCACTGGGTTGCCTAATCTCCTATATTAAACTCTCTCTTCACCCTTCTGAAAACAGGTAGAAAATTCCTTTTTTTTTTTTGTCTCTTTACTTCGATACACTCAGCCTCAAATATATCGAGTTGGCTTTCTGGCCCGACTGACCTGGAGGACCACTTCTGTCCTTTAGCACTTCATACTTATGCTGGTACCTCATACATGGGCTCTATTTGATTCAGTTTATAGAATAAATCACAGAATGCAAGAAGAGCCACTTATTAATATTAGTGCTTTGATGTGGCATCATTACATAGACATACTGCTATTGCAGTTGGAATCTGTAGAGGGGAAGAGAAAACAGGATGAATTTATCATTTTGCCCTCTACAGATTTCATCCTTATTTTGCCATCAATATGCATTCAACAAAATTCTGTTCACTATGATAAAGTCACAGTATGAATTCTCCTCTTGAAGTTTCTGCTTTCATTTTCCTTTCATGGAAATAGGACATTAACCTTATGAATGCACCCACAAAACTTCTATGTTTTTCAAGTATCCTTGCATCCACGGTGGTGAGATGCTTCCCTTCAGGCTGTTAACTCTGAGCCTAAGTGAGCCCCATCAGCAGTTTCCTCATTTTCAGTGGTATTTGGGTTGAATCCTATCTTCAGACATAGAGATAATGAAGGAATTTTTAAAAAACAGTTTTTAAAAGGACGTTCGTGGGTTTTAAAAGTTTATTTTGGGGGTTAATGTAGTTGTGTTTGTAAGTGGCCAACCCTGCTAACTGATATGATGATTAAGAACCTTCTACTAATAGGGGACTTACTACAGGTTGTGTGTGCTGTATTGAATCCTCACCCTATCCTTTGAAGTGAATACTATTATGATCTCAATATTAAAAAGAAAAGTGAGGATTGAGAGGATTAAGTGTTTAACTCAGGATTCTGAATAAGAGTAAGCTTGAGAATTAAATTCAAATCTCTCTGAATCATAGCTTTGTATTTTATTCACTTCCATCTCTATTATCTTTATTTTTGTCACGACTGGACTCTAGAATTCATGCTCAGAGAGGATGGGCCTTCCCTGATTCGATCCAGTTGAGAGGATTAAACTCCAATGTCTTCTCTTGAAGGAGAAAATGAGAGAAAACTAAAGTTTAAGATAACAGCAGATATTGGTAACTTTGGAGAACTATAGAATTAGACAGAATGAACTAAAAGAAGCTGGTTGAGGCTCTGAGCAATCAGCAAAGAAGTGCTAATGTGACATTTAACACTTGTGTTACATGACAGATGCCTCAGGTTCAGGAGACACAGGGTATAGTCAGCCAAGAAAATGTTTAGAAATTGAGCTTTATCCCAGTTTTAAATGACTGTGCTGTTTGTACTTGGTAGACACATTTATTTCTTCCATTAGATTTGCATGGTTTACATTTTTGACGACAAATCGGAGGCATTGTTGGGCCTTTCTTTTTTCTTATGAATGAATGGTTAAGTGTTTGGGGTAAAGCATTGCTTGCTTGTTTGTTTTGCTCCTGGAATTTGACTCAGAAGAGAACTTCATTTCTCTTACAGTATAATAAGTGCCAATTGTGGATTGGTTAGGAAGTCATCTTTCTTTCCCCCGCTTCATGAAATTGTGGTCCCTACAGCACTTCTAACAAAGAATCATCTAGTGTCTGTCTGTCTGTCTGATACTCTCTCTCTCTCTCTTAAACCTTTGGGTGAGATGTTATAAGCAGCCTAGATTCAAATAGATCTGGGTCTTCAACTTAGTTCCTCTGTATGCACAATCTATGATTTGGGAAGATTAGTTTCCTATACATATGTACGTATAATGATGGTAATAATAATAATTTACTGGGCAGTGATGTGTATTTGTGTTGTAAGGGTCCGGCGAAGCGTCAGAGGAAGAGACCACCAAGAGACTGACTTTATGCAATAAGCAGGAGGGGGTTTATTGAGATTCCAGCATGCTGGGGCTCCGTGCCCACTCGAGAAAGGAGAGCAGCCCAGAGCCCAGAGCAGAGGTCAAGCAGTGCTTAAGTACACTTTTTGAGGAGGGCAGGGGCTTTGCATACATCAGAACAAATCATCATGAGGCGTGGGAAAATTGAACAACAACTCTGAGACATGATTAGTACATTCATTGGCGGGAACAGATTGGGCAGGGGTGATTGGTCACTCCTAAGAGGGGTACACATTCAAACTGATTGGTTTAGGTCCTAAATGCCTATGTGACAGGCTACACAGGGTCCCAGGTTATTAGATAACCAGGGAGTCAGTGGGAATATTTACTGAGCAGTTCGGGTATTGTCCTAACAGCTACAGGAATTTCAGGTTTTGGAGGTAGCAGAGGAATTTAACAATACCTGGTCTTTTACTTTTTAACTCAGGCTTTGCGGCTTAGAAGCAGCTTAGAAATTTTACCCTTACAGTGTGTATCATATGGATAACACAAGTAAAGCAATCTCAGAACACCAAACATAGCTGTATTCAATGTATGTTAGTTTGTTGCCTCCCTCCACCCTGCCCCCAGGTCATCTTTCCATTGAGCTATGTATTCTGTTTTACCCATTGGTAAGCATTTGACCTGAGTCCACTATAAAATGAGGTATCTACAAATTTAAAAATGCCTCTCTTTAGTATGCCAGGCCTCCTTTTTGATTTGCTTCTGTTCTAGGGTTCTGGTCTATAAACATTGTGGTGTTGCCATGTCCTTGTTGATTGGCTTCACCTACCCTGGATTTTCAAGTGTAGACTTGAAAAGTGGACAACCTATGTCTGTTTTGTTTAATTGTTTTGTTGGTCATAGAGTTGTGCAGCAAATCCACTTGTAAATTCTTCCAGGGTCACACACATTTAATCCCATTTCTGTAACTAATAACTGAATCCTGTTAAACAAAATTTGGAACACCTCCTATATGCTACTGTTATGGTAGTTATGAGAATAGGTAAGAGAAGAGAACTATCCTTTTTAAGGTACAGTGTGGTAGAGATATAAAATAAGAAGACTCAATCCAGCTTCAAATGTAATATAAAAAGTTCCACAAAAGGACAAAAATGTGCTATAAAGTTTCAGAGGAAAAAGAAGACCTCTAGAATGAAGAGAATGAAGAAAGAATTCACAAGGAGTACGGAATGCTAAATTTCCAAAATATCATTTTTCAAATAATAGCTTGACAGAAATGAACAAAAATCCCCCACATCATCATTAGAAAAGGTGGGATAATAAATATTTCCCATTGTATGCTCTTGTCAGTAGGAGTCCATTATTACTTTTGGAAAGTAATCTGACTCTATACTGTTACATTTAAAATGTGTGTGCTATTTGACTCAGTAATTCACTTCTCGGACTTAATTTGAAAAAAGTAACAAGATATAAAGGTTTACATATGAGAATGTTTTTTGCAGACTCGGTGGTAGTAGTTGAAAAAAGGGAATGAACTGAATGCTTATCTATGGGTATGGTAGAATAAATTAAGGACTATGTATTTTATAGTATATGAGGCAATTATTAATATGTATGAAGCAGATCTCTGTAAATTGAAGTGAAAGAATGTCCATATAAATTATACCAGAAAATTTAGTTGCAGAGCAATATATGTTTATATTATATATCATGTATATAATATGATCTCTTTATAAGCCAAATCATTCCCTAAATATATGTCTTTGTGTAACTATTTTAAAATAAAGAACAATTATGGAAGAAAGTATAATGAATTATTCTTTCAGGGTAGTGAAATTAGAGTGGTTGTCCTATTTGTTACAAAGAAAACATACCTGAGTATGTTTTTGTTACAAAAAGAACACTATCTTAGTAATTCAAATAACTGGCAATGGAAATATATATGTTTCATTTAGGAAGAAAGGGAATGGGTGGGTTATCAGTAATAAAGGATGGTTTGGGCATCAGGAAAGGGATTGGCAATGGGCAGGACACCTGGGTAGAGGCTCAGAGGTCAGCATGATCCAGGTGTGTAGACCTGGGAAATGTATGGGTAAAACAAAGTCTGTAAGGCATAAAGGACAGACTGGGTATGCTATGAACACTGGCATTTCCTTTGTTAGCTAATAGCAGAAAGTAAATCCATTTGAGCAGGGGGATTACATCACTCTAGCTGCACTTTAGGAGCCTTTTTTGACCCTAGATTCAGGGTGGTTTGCACAGGGCAGAGCCTAGAAGCTGAGAGAGTTCTTAAAAATCTATTTGCAATAGTCTGGACAAGAGATAAGGACCTGTACTTGAGGAGGAGCAGTGGTTTGCAAAGAGCAAAATGAGGGTGATGTATTAGGGGACTTTGAAGATTTGTCAACTTATTGATGTAGATAAGGAGGGAGAGTTGGAGGAGGAATGATGATTGAGAGAATCATGATATCCTTGGCAGAAAGAGAGGGGTCTGAAGGTGTTTTGGAGATTAAAGATGACAAGTATGATTTATGGCAGGGTAAGGGACTAGTTGGCAACTGAAAATTGCCCCTCATCTTGAGGCTAGAATTATGATTTTATAAGATGTTTTGCACAGGGCTGAAAGGAATTTGCAAGGAATGGATGCAATTAACCCAAAAGAGACAGTAAAGAGAGAAAAGAAAAGGGACAGAAGACAGGACATTGGTGGTTACATTTTGAGTCATAAGAATTAAAAGGGCTATTATGAAGGAGAACCCAGAGTTGCTGGAGAAACACTAGAACAATTTGGGGGTGGAGTCCATATTGATATGACTAGTCAGGACTTTGGATTTGATTTTCATGCAGAAATCACATGAAGCTCTCTCGTGTTTTGCTAAATTTTTATTTTTGTGTGATTTTACTCTTTATTTAAGTGATTTTTAGTACACTGAGGTAATCACCACTGGTGGATGCTAAAACCAGTAAGTAAAAGGTGAAAGAGGAGCTTCAGAAGGTGGCACTATGTTGGCCCCACTTACACCTCCAGATCAATGCTGGCAAACGATAAGTTCCATGGCCAACATGCTATTTCTTGGGTTGTGAGATAACAAGCAGTATAGGTGTCACCTGTGAAACATTATAGTAAAAAGGAGAAAACGATTTGAATGATGAGCCCTCAGATTCACCATTTTACAGGAAACTTTGCAGGTAGAGGAGCAAATGAAACAACAACACAGGAAGTAATCAGTCAAGGGCAGAAAATGAAGTATTCTATAGGTCAAAGGATCTAGTTGTACCAACATGTAAATAGAAGAGAAAAAGGAGGACTGTTATGGACTAAAAGAGAATAGGTGTTAGGTTCCCACTCCTCATTACCCACTCATTATCCACTACTGCCTCCTACAAAAGGGAGAAGATACGAGAGTGTCTAGGTTGGCTCAGATAGCATTGCTGACCTGACCTTTCCCTCCCTCTCATCATCAAATCCATCTTTATTCACTAACCTGTGGTGATTTTGTTTCTGCAGCGTCTCTCAATCTGTCCATTCTGTACTAGCCATCACTGTCCAAGCTTCCATCCATCTTCTCTTCCTGGAGTTATTATCACATTGCAATTAATCTTCTTTCATCTGCTTCGTTTCCTTCCCTGTTCCCCATATTGTGGCCTGAGTGAGCTTTTACAATTTAAATCTGATCAGGTACTTATCAAGACTCAAATTTTTTGTATGACCTACTGTAGTCCTCACATGGGTCCAGCTCCTGCCCGTATCTCACAAGCTCTCTAGTTCTTGTGCCACTGGTATTTCTGTTTCCTGAATGGGCTGCAGACATTCTCCCCTCAGAGCTTTCATATGTGTTGTTCCCAGTCTGGGGGACACTTTAGTAAACACACATACACACAGATGCACACACACACACACACACACACACACACTAGTTGACTGCTTCAGGAACACTTTCCCTAGAGACCCCATTTGAGGTCATGGCCTCCTCTTTCTGGTCTTCCAGGTTTACTTTTTTATAATATTTATCATAATTTATAATCAAATAGTTTTATATAAACCCGCTTTCATTGATCAGCCTCAGGAGGATATAAAATCCCTTACAACAGGAGTCTTATCAGGTTTGCTAACAGTATATCTCCAGAACCTGGCATGATACCTGTTGTGTTAGCATGTGCGGTAAATACTTACTGAATGAATGGCTTGTCATTACTGTGACTCTTGTTGATACTATGGCAGGATGTGTACAGAGACATATGATCATCTTCTATTCCTTTTGGTTTCATGTCTTCTGCCCTGTTATCCCCATCCCTCTTTGTTAGTTTGTGTTCAGAGAGAACCCTCAACATTTCATTTCTTCATGTACCTTTTATGTGGCATGAAGTGTTAAATTCATGTTATCAGATTTTATTTTCAATCTTCCTTCATGTATCAGTTTTCTTTATGTATCCTAAATGGAAAATATCTCCAATCTTGATTTTCTTTTCCATGTTTTAAGATCTGCATTTCTAAAATCTCCAGCTCACCCTTGACTTTATCTGGTGTTCTCTTTCTCTCTTTTACAGATTCCAGGATAACAGAGTTGAGCTTGGTGTTCTGTGGTTTCTATAAGTCAAAATAGACTTTTTCTTTGATGTCAGAATTAAGTCTAGACTAGCTTCTCTGTTAGAGTTTCTGCTATCTTTCAGCTAAAAGTGTCTGTGAGGCAGGCAAAGTATGGAAATGTGGACATTCTTTCAGGACATACAGGCCTAGATTTTTATCCATGTTATTTGGAGTAATTCACTCAACTTTTCTGATCTGTTTTCTTTACCATATAATGAGACAACATTATCGTGAACCTCTTTCAATTATTTAAAGAATATGTAGAAAATCATATCAGAAAGTCAATCATTTGCTGTTTTAAAATTTGTCATCAGTGCTTCCCCCTTCAGAATGCTCAAGGGCACTGGATGAATTCTATATGATGTAAATGAGGTCAGACTCTTTTACATCTTTTACGAGGCAAATGGCTTCATTCTGTCCACAGGGCACAGGTGTGAGGTAGCTTCTTTCTAGCATTTTGCAGTTAGTTTCTATGTCAGGAAGCTCTTTTCCCTCAAGCTTGTTCTTTGCAGTCCTCCAACATTTCTACTCTTCCTCCTGAGAACAAAAGGTTTTGCTTATTAAGAATCCCTTCCTTGAATTTCTAGGCGCAAACAAATCGGCTGACCAAATTGTTAGTGAGAGAGCTAATGAGAGAGGGAGCACAGGAGTGTGTTCAAGGTGAGCGCCATGGTTCTCAGGCCCAGCTGCCTGTCAAATTCACCTGGGGGGGGGGGGGCGCGGTGGTTTAGAAATACAACGACTTTTTAGCAACCCCAGAGATTTTTAACTTATTCTGTCTAGGGTGGAGCGTAGGCATGAATATATTTTACAGTTTGCCTGCTGACTTTTAGGAAGTCATTTTAGTGACTGCAATGTTTGGCCTTTGAGAGTCAGTCACTAGGCCAGCCAAGGGAGGGACATGGGAGAAGAGAAGCCAAGCCTTTTGATAATGCTGCTCTAATTCCAAATCCATATCAATATGGGAAATGAGAAAAGTTATGTTTAAAAAATGGGCTTTGTTAGTTAGTTCTATTTTTAAAGCATTTTGGCTTTGTCTAGATACTTTTAAATTCTGGCTAAGGCTTTCCAAACTCATAAACAGTTTCCAAAACTCTGAGAAATGAAACAAGGAGATCGAATGTAATTTCCCTTTTATGCCCCAAAGCAAACATCACATTGAAATTTTGGAAGGGGGGCTTCAAGTTATAGGAGGGATTAAGCGGTCATTTCCTTCTTTGAACATTTCACAGAGGCTGAACCCTAAGGATGTTGTCTTCCTCTAGGGGTACAACAAGGTTGCCTAACCTTCCTTTTTTACCCTGTGTTTACTCATTTACTGCAGGAGCCTTGAGAATGTAGTTGATAACAATTTCATTTTTTTTTCTCAGTTTGTGTATAGAACAATGCTTGAGGCCTTGGTTTTTTTGTAAAAGAAAAAAAAAAGTCTGTGAAATTCAATTATTTAAGATCTTTTCTGCAACATCATTGAAGACATATCTTTATTGAATTGTTTGTAAATAAAAATATATTTACTGAACTATATAAAGTCAAATAAAGGGAAAATAAAGAAAAATTAGATAAAGTAGGGTATTTTCACTGAAAATGAGGTAAGAAAAAGATTATGGGACAATGAATCAAAGAAAGAACCTGTTTGGGAGAACTTCTATAGCGATTGTTCTTTGACAAGCAGTGGAAAGATCATTCAGATCAATGGAATGACAGGTGATACATATTGAAGAAGCAAAATTGGTTGGAGAGAAACAGGCACTTTCAAGGCAGAAGGTTTAGGAAGGAGAGCAAATTTATGAAGTGTATTAAAATTAGGAAGTGCCATTTGAAGCTTCTGCCTGAAATGAATGGATTAATGAATGGAATCCATTATCCCACCTGGAGACAGGCTATAAAGTTCCTTAGGCAGGGAAAATATAGTTTTAATCAGTCACACAAAACAACTTTCCTCATGTACCTAGTAATAAAAAGCTTCATCAATGTGACGGATGGGAAGAGTACAGTGTGTGTAACACTTTAGAATATTGGAAAACTTTTAGGTGCTATTTGTGATCTTGACTTATTTTCTTATAGATTCCCCATGGAAATGGAAATGTTTATGTTAAATTTTTAGATGCCAAAGATCCTACTTTCTCTCAAGAGAGAATTTGAGGATGTGATTTATGCAATCTCACATGGCATTGTGTCTTAACTTTGCGGATGGATGTATATTTAGGAAATTTTTCATGTTGAGCAAATTCCAAAGGTCTTGAAGTCTCCATCATTTATGTTTGATGTTGAGGGTGGGCTCTGTGGTCTATGCCGTTGAACTGTAAGGTGGAAAGGGATGGCAGGGGAGGAAGCTGAGAACAAAACTTCTGCAAAGACCTATCAGATAAAATCAGCAAGATCTTGTATTTCCCCCCTATCCCTTTCCTTCTACTATTATACAAATATTAAAGGTGAAACCATACTCATGAAATGTATGCTTTATTTGAAAAGGTTTACTATTTTATTGACCAGTCTTTGAGAAACTTTTCTTTCACTGGGAAATTTTTTTATGCATAGCTGCTTTCTGGTATTTAGAGTAAATAATTCCTGACAGACTAACACCAACTATTTTTGGAAAAAAACTTGAAATTTAGATTATTTTCCTAGTCTAATCAGAGTATTTGGAGGTGGGGCCTTTCTAGGACTTTTCAAGGGATTACTTTCTCTGTAAAGAACCAGAGAGCTTTGTCACCACCTTCTGATACGTGAAGACACAGCAGGAAGGCGGCCATCTAGCAACCAGGAAACAGATTCTCACCAGATCCTAAATCTGCCCATGCCCTGATCTTGGACTTCCCAGTCTCCAGAACCGTGAAAAACATTTGAGTTGTCCATGAGCCACTCAACCCAGGACATTCTGCTGTAGCAGCCTTCGGGGACTAAGACAGGTTCTAAACCAAACAGGCAGCTATTTCCATCCATTGATGTGATGGAAAACCTATTTTCCACTCTTCCTTTAATATCCGTAGATAATTCGTATGGTCTGGCTTTCATTTATGGAACTGAATAGACTTCTTTCTCTACTATTTAAATTTTTCAAAAGTAATTTCTAATCATTAGTTCAAAATTAATCTCTAATAGGAGCCTTTTTCAATGGAGCAGAACAGTAATGAACTTGAGTTTGGGAGTCAAAGTTTTATACCACTGTGAGCGAGGTGGCCTTGTACAAATTATTGACATTCTCTGAGCCTATGTTTCCTTATCTGTAGAATGGAGATGATGATGATGGTGTCACTGTATTAGGATTGTTATGGGAATTAAATTACATAATGCACCAATGTTCTAACCTGGCCTATAGTGACTACCATATACAGCGAGCTAGCTATTACTGTTCTCATATCATTGCTGCTGTTATTGCTTGACTAATCAAATATCTATTCAGTATCTTTGCTATTATACCTCATTATTGTTTCTTTGTTTGTTTATAAAATGGACCATTCTGTCAATGGAAGTAAAATAGGCCATTTGGCAGATCATGAACATTTTTCCTTCTAAATCAAGATAAGACAAACCAGCATGACAAGTTGAGGAATTAGACTCATTTAGAATTCATCATTCCTGTAAGAATGATTCAATGTGCTTCATTGCTCATTAGGCCACCCAAGGAGATTGTTCCATTCATAGTGGCAATGACAGCTGCCTATCATGGTGGAGACACCGTGCTAAGATCAGTGGTGAAGGAAGCATATAGAATAATTACTAAAGGTGTGGATATTGGTGTAACAGATACCCAGGCCTGTGTCAGGATACTTCCCCTCCCAAAGATGGGTCATCTCAGGCAAGTCACTAAACTTTTTTTTACTTTAGTTTCAACATTTTAAGAGTGGGGATAATAATAGATGATATCTCATAAGGTTTTTACAAAGACTTATAGAGTCAGTGTATAAGGTGCTTATGAGAATGACTGGCATATGGTATATGTTCAATGCATGGTGCCTCGACCAAAGCAATGGCAGCGGCGGTCACAACAATGAATACAGCTCAGAGGAGGGAGAAGTGATATCAGAGGAGATGAGATTTGAATGAGGCCTTGGGGGATAGATAGGATTGGACTAATGTGGAAAAAGAGAAAGGATGTCATAGATATGGTGGAGACTAGAGCCAGAATCTGTAAAATAAAAGAAATGTGGTAGTAGAGGATTCCAATAGAAACTAAGATCTTTATATTTATGAAGACTTTACGTGATAGCTTAGGAAGTAAACTCAGTTTACCTGAAAGGATTGTTTGAACTTTATCCATAAACATCTTATTCTTGAACCCTATCTTCTGATTTTTTTGAATCAGTAAATCTGAAATAGGTTACAGGTATCTGCATTTTTAATAAGGCCCCTAAAAGTTTTATTGCAGGTAGTTGCAAATGGTTTGTAGGTCACAGTTTGAGGAACATTACATTAAGAAATGGTGAATCATGGTAACCAAGAGATGAGAAATTAGTTTTATAGTGATGAACTCAGTCTTATAGATCCTTTCAAGATTGTATAGGGATCTGGGGGTACATAATAAAGAATAGACAGGTACTTATGAGAAATTCAAATGAGGACTACACTGAGAAAAGACATATTTGCACCAATAAGTGGCAGCAAATAGGGTTTACTTAAGGAAGAAATTCAAATATCAGGATTAAAATTTCTACTTAAGTGTTACCAAAGTATAATGAAGACTAATATGTAGTTTCTGGTACTGTAAATGATTTGAAGTCTAGTGGGTAGATTAAGTGCATATGATGATGAATAAGAAGCATTATGCTAGGCCTTAGATTGAGTTTTGGGTTTGAATTCCAATTCACTAACTCATGAGCTCTAAGCTCAGCTAGCTGATCTAACCATCATCAACCTTAGCCCTTCAGGTGCCAAATGAAGGTAGGAATCCCTGCAATGTGCAGGGACCTCACAGAGGAATTGTGAAGAATAGGTGATGCTGCAAATGTGCTAACCTAGTCTGTAGTGACCACCATATACATACTAGCTATCTATTACTGCCATCATCATCATAGCTGTTATTGCTTGACCAATCAAGATTCTACTTAGTATCTTAGATATCTATTACAGCATGTTTTTGGTAGAGTGTGCCATTCATATATTTAACATAATGAAAGTCCTTTAAATGCCATAAAACGGAACAAAATAAATTTAGGACTTATAAATAAAGAGGATATAAAGATTGGGCTGGGGATCAGGAGCTCACCATGGAGGCAACAGCATTTGAGTGGGCCTAGGAGGACAAAACCCATGTGATAGAAGTTGATGGGATGGTGTAGGAGTAGCACACCAAATGGTTGAAAGCTCAAAAATTTAGGGGCTTGGAATTATTGGGGGTGTAGGAAGTTTAACCTTAGTAGAATATAATGTAAAAGAGGTTAGAAATTGGGGGAAATAGAAAAGGTGCTACAATTATTATTTTGATGAGTAATAAGATGCCATACAGCAATTATAACTTACCTATATACCCCCTATAGGTGTTGCCTTGTGAAATTCCTTCTTTCAATCATGAGTCACTCAAGATAGAGTCATTAATTTACTTGAGCACAGATGTTTCTTTGATGCTATCAAAAATCAATACACTACAGCAATGTATGCTGTCATACCTGGAGTAAAAAACTGTCCCAGTTTGCTTGAGTCTGAGGATTTTCCTGGAACCTGGGACTTTCAGTGTTAAAACTGGGATAGTTATAGGCAAACAGGAATGGTCACTCTAATTTGTACCCACAACACATGTCCAAGAGCTCTATATTGAGTTCAGTAGGAGACTTTTCATCAAAAATGTAAGTCTGGTTATATAATGTGAAATTTTTTTTGGAAGGCTTTGAATATCAGGTCAAGGAGATTTTCTCGAATTTTGTAGGAATCATGGCACATGATACCGGCAAATGTTTTTGAACTTGAGAATAATATTATTATAGCGATGCACTAAAGCACTGATTTGTTAGTAGCATGTATGGTGGAATTGTAGTTAGAAAGAAAAACTTCTCATAGCTTTTGATATAAGTCTCCTGGAGAAGTCCAGTTGAGATTATTACTGCACTTTGATAGGTTCTCAGGTAGTGATCTATTTGAAGATGTCAAGAAAACGACTTTAATTGTCCAATTGTCAAATGTTAGTATTCAGTGTAACAAGAATTACAACAGTGAAGATAAGGTAACTAGTCTGGATAGAACATTTTCAGGAAGAAATACATTTTACTTTTATGATGGTAATGGAAATCAATGTTATCCCTTATTAACTGTCTCTGCTACAAAATGATTGTTAATTTGCAAAAATCCCAGTCACAAGTTAAAAGTTTTTTAGTATTTTAAGTTAATTTTCTCCAGAAGTGGACTCTGAGACAAGGATTTGAATGCAAGTATTTTATTAGGGAGGTGATTCCAGCAGGATAAGTGAAACAAGGAAGAGAAGAGAGCCCAGAGGATAGCATAAAACAGATTATTATTATGGGCATGTAGAACTTAATCCCTTTGGAAACTCTGAACGCCATTATAGCATATACCTTAGAGTTATCTTTTCCACAAGGAAGCCAATGCATTGAATCTCCAATTCCCTTTGGGTACTGGTTGATAGTTGTTCTAAAAAACATTAACTTTCCAGTGCCCATGACAGCTCACTGTTTCAATGTATGACACAAAATTAAACTGCCACCATATGTATCTTTTTAGCTGAAGTCTGTCTTTGTCTATGTAGCTTTCAGCAAGTCTCCAAGACTTTAACCCCTCCAGAGAGAACCCAGCTCCCTTTCCCTCATTAGGGTAGCTCTGTTTCCCAGGTTTCCACGACAGAATTAAGTTTGAGTTGCTCTAAGTGGGAACTTACTTGATAACACGGCTTTGTATGCTCCCTCTGTCCTTTGTCCCCTGCTCTTCTATTTGTGCATGATAGGATCACCTTCTAAATTAACTATCTGCCCTAACAGCCTTACTCCAGGATCTGCTTCTGGGTAGCCCCAAGTTAAAGTAGATAAAACATTACTTTTCATTTTCTAATCTAAATGAAATAATTATTTCTGAACTTAGTTGTAGCGGATAACCCCCTTTTTTTTTTTTCATTTTAGTTTACAGTCTGACCAAAGGAAGTGGGAATATACTGATAACTTTACATGGATTGCTAAGCCTACCCTCCACTATTTCATTTTAATCATGGCCAGATCCCAAATGGGGTGAGTGGAAGAAGAAAATACATACATTCCAATGTAATAATGATATCACAGTTTATAACAGGCAATTAATAGTCAGGCATCCTACTTTATTCTTATTTTGTATAAAATGCTGATCTTAAAATCTGAAATTAAAAAATTTGAGTTTTAAAGAGAAAGATGAAACTCTAGAGGTTGTATAACTATCTCATCACTCACCTGCTTAATGACTATGGTTATGATTTCCAAAAGGATATATACATCCAATTATTTTACTGAATGTTAAAAGAACACAGGAGTCTACACAAGAGCTTATTTTTGCTAGAAAAATGTCAATGTGCAATGGAAAATAATAGATTATAGTTACTAGGCCTTCCCTCTATGTTTTAATATTAATATGTTGCCTTATTTTCAGGACACATTGTTTCAGAAAATTAGTCTCAGGTTTCCATATTTTATGAGAAGATGATTTCATTAGCTATGGAATGTCTATTTTTGCTACTGCTAAGGGGAGCTTGAAAACTTCAAATCATAATTGAAATATTCCATTCATGTAGTTGCTTAGCAACAAACTTTTTATATAAGCAGACTAATCATTTTGCTCAAAATTTTGTTACTTAAACTTTTGACTTGTTTTCAGCAGATCACCTCACTGTGAAATGTGTTTTTGTCCATACTTTTAAATACATGTTTGTATCTGAGATGCTTGTTTCAGAGAGATATCCCAAATTTGATTTCCTCTCGACTATCTTCATGAACCAGGTTGACCTGAGATTATTAGAATTAATGAAAAATTTGTGACTAACCTGATTCTTTTTTTTTTTTTTTTAACTCTAGAAACAACCTAAATAGTTCTAGGGTTGTTAAAAGCAACAAATAACTTTGTTGTCAATTCAAAATGACAGGCCCTGTATCCCACGTGTGCTTCTTTTCCACCTCCTCACTGTCTAAACCTTTATGCTCCCAATCACTGTCATTGCCAGGGAAAAATAATCCTTGAATACCAATGTAGTAACAGTTATTTTCTTGGTAAATTGCTAATACTACAATAACTATGTTTTACATTCCTTTCTCTTTCAGTGTGTAACTCTTTCCATCTAGGTTCTCATGGAGCTGTGGGGTTAGTGCACAGGGTATGAGCTTTGGGGTCACATGGACTTCGGTTAAAGTTCTTGCTGCATTGTTTGCTTGTTGCATGGCCTTTCCTAAAACTCTCTGTGGCTCTGAGATTTAGTTTTCTTCTTTTACAACACTGCCTTAGAAATATATCTTATAGGACCCATGTGACAATTAGAGGTGACATATTCAAGGAGCCATTTCTAGAAGTAGGTGCTCAAGAAAGGGTAGGAGTGACTACAGTGTTGTTGGGATTGTCTAGTGTAAGCTCATGAAGGATTGATTGTTGTGGGCTGGACATGATCCTTTGTCATCATACCCGCATTTATTGGTCAATACATCTTTCTCTCTAAGCTAATGGTGTGTTTGGGAGAATGCCATTTGGTAAGATAACATTCCCTGCCATAAAGTATGTTTCTAGTTATGAATTGGAGAGGAAGACAAAAGAAGAAAACTTGCCAAAAATTGTGTTTCGTATAATGTCAAAAAAGGAGAGACGAAGAACATTCCTAGAAACAAATTTACTCGCCTTGATCTAGACAGCATATTTTCCCCCCTGCATTTAATTTATGGCCAGTTGGATGCAAATATTTACACCACAGTTTTACAGACTGTACTCACTTCACTCAATCTATATCATTCCTTTATCTCCTGTACTGATCCACTCAGTTCCATGGAAGCAAATAACTTAATCATTGCTGGATCCCATTGAATTTCTCTGTAAGCATGCCCACTGTCCACTGCTGTGGTGGAAAAAGCTTGGCAGCAAATTTGATTTCCTCTCGATTATCTTCATGAACTGGGTTTGATCTTGTTTTATTACTACTTATAAAGGCTCAAATAGGACACGAACAAACCCCTTGGGCCTGATTTTTTTGATCAAATGAGAGTGACAATACCCAGGATGTTGAGGAGAAGAGTAAAGGAGATAATGTAACCAATATGCTGAGCACAGTGCTAGGTAAATAGAAGGTGATTATGTCCTCCTTCGTGGGTTTATTATCAAGAGGTTTATCTTGAAACTCGACATATTGCTAGTATCATTTTGGCTGTAGGATCATAAGGGAAACACATAATCCACCTGTCCTTGACAAGCCTGTACTTTCTAAGGAAAGAATAGTGTATTAAGAGATACATAATAAAAGAAATAAACACTATCACTTAATTTATTATTTTTTTAATCAAAATTCTGTCGAGAACCACATATTTCATGAAGAGTCCAGGAAAGTCTCAAGACAGAGAAGACATTAGGATGTTAGAGGTGAAGTAATTAAAAAGATAAATGAAAAGGACGTGATGATTGACTACGAGAAGGAAAAATACTAATATTTCATGTTTCATATTTCAATATTTTCATGAAAATCTGTGTATTATGTTTTTAACAGATTGTCCTTGTGAAAGGACAAATGGGAGATTTGTATCTGCGTTTTAGCTCTAACATCACACTCTTTTAGGCATAGAACTCCATTCCAAGCATTGCTGGGAATGAGGTATTTGATAGTATTATGTCAGGAACATCACATTTATTATGTCTAGGAAATTACAGTGTCAGAGCTATAGACTTAATGCAGCTAATGTCTACAGGAGGTAGAAAATAATCAGCAAACTCATGAATTAGGCACTTTTTTTTTTTTTTTTTTGTATTTTAAAAATAACTTGTTTCAAGTAAGATATTCTGCCTTGCTTAAAGGCTTTAGTGCCCACAAGCAAATTAAACTAGATTTAATTTTCTCTAAACAGATATGAATTTCAGACATCTTTATCTTTAGGGACGCTCATAAGCACCCTTACTCTTAAGTGCTGATATAGGCTTAAAAAATCTTATTTAATGGAAAGTTATTATCCACAATTATCTGTGGCTCTACCCCCAATTCATGCATTTGTATGGCACTGTTTTCTAATATTTACAGCTGATTACTGATGTAAGTGGGTTTTGCTGTATGTGGAATTAGCTAATCATGGTAAACTATAATAATTTGATCATTGCTTTTATATTTAATGTTTACAATATTCATTTGTCTTCTTGGTTGTTATTATCCCAATTCATGTGCCTGGAATAATGTATTTATTACTTTTGGGTACCATATGTTTACACTGCCGCTGTCTGGCTGGGCACAAGATCACGAGCCACTCAAACAGGAACAAACTTTATTTGAAAGAACCGCCAATAACACGTCCGCCCGGGAAGCTTCCCGATCCACCCACGCGGCGTTCTGCTGCTCCTTTCCGGAACTCCAGCGCAAGCGCCTCCCCGGAATTCCCTCCTACTGTACTTTCCCAACCAATGGGAACTCTCCAGGAGTCCCGCAGCAGGAGTCCGGTATCCATATGAATGTAATTTTTAACATAATCATATCATCTCAATGGCTAGCTGGCATCACCTTTCAATCAAAAATGCCATGCATCATATTAATTGGCTGTGGCTCCCAGCATCTCCCCCCTTCTGTTTAATTAAGAAGCAAGTAATGTGGCTAGGGACCGTGCCTGTTAGGTTTGTCCAATTCAACATATGGTTCTTACCCGTCATTGGAAAACTGACCTTTAGGCGTCAGCCTCCTGTCTTAGGTTGATACCATTGCAATTGGATCATACCCGTCACTGACTACCGGTCCAGCAAATAGCCATAATTGTGGATAGGCCTATGCACCAGTGGGGGGGTGAGGTTCTTTGCCTCACCTCTGTTGGCCCCCAGATTTGGCCTTGGTGCCAGTGGGGGGGTGAGGTTCTTTGCCTCACCTCTGTTGGCCCCCAAAATTAGACCATCACTAGTAGAAGGGAGGAGGATACAGAAATGCCACAACACCACATCAATTGACGACTCCTAGGGAAAATTGCATCACTGGTGACACATCAGCAAAGATACGCCAGCATTACCATAATTTGTTGTATCAACGGATAGATCACAGTGCATACAAGTGATACATAGTCCAGGCAAGTTTTGTAAGCAGTTCAAAGTGGAGGAATCTATCAATATGTCCATTTCCTCCCAAGATCATTGATATATCAGTTTATACAGTTTGTTGTGATAATTATCGAAGAAGTTGTAGTTTGGTTTCATCTTTGTCTTCACCGGCACTGGGATGAAAAATAAGAATTCTGACAATGATGTTAAAGAGAAAAAGAAAAAAAAATGTAACATTTTAACAGGTACTAAGAAAACATTTTTTTTTTTTTTTTTTTTTAAGAACAATTTACATTATCTTGAACAGAATTATTAAATATAATGAAAAGGAAAGATGAAAATAAACAAACAGATTTGTTAACCTGCTTATTTGTACACATATTAAAATAATTTTTAACAGCTGTTTACCCAATTTAAATTAAACCATTAAAATGACGTGAATAATAAAAAGTACTTGGATCCATTTTTTTTTTTTTTTTTTTTTTTTTTTTTTTTTTTTTTTTGAGCACTCCTCATATATGATCTATGGACATACGCACATATAGACACATAACACAAAACAGAAGTGTGCACATATAACATACAACACATAAGACAATAGTAAAGGCCTTGTAGTTTCACCTAGGTGAAATCTCCATTGCAATGTTAAAAACTCCACAGTTAAAAAATAAAACTGATCAGAAAAACATCAACCTAGGTCTGTATGAGCTCAAAAATAAAATAGAACCTATGATATGGAAAAATGCAATAATAAAATAGATATTGAAAAAAGCATCCTGGTTAATCAGTCGCAGATGTAAGAATGGCCAAGCTGGAGTTCTGGATATCAGCTGTTATGGATTTGAGTCAAATTATCTTCTTTTTGATCTGTAGAAATCGTTTTAGTTAGTCTTTCTGGAATCCAAATCGGCTGCTGTTCTCCCTGTGGAAACACGCAAACAGAGCCCCGACTCCAGACAATTACTGGGTCAGGACCTTTCCATTGTCCTGTTAGAATATCTTTCCAAAGAACTTTAGGCTTATGCACATTTTTTGGATACATATGCCTTTCCGCAGCACTAAGTCCTGATGAATCCAAATTTAAAAAGTTTAGAGTAAAGAGGGTTATTTTAAGTTTATCTTTGGGGGATATATACCCCTTTCCAATTCCCTCCTTTTGTTTTAATAAGTACATTTTAATAGTTTGATGAGCTCTTTCAACTATGCCTTGTCCCTGTGGATTGTATGGAATTCCTGTTATGTGAGTAATGCCAAATGATGAGCAGAATTGTTTAAAAGAGGTAGAAGCATAACCGGGACCGTTATCTGTTTTTAACTGTTTTGGAACGCCCACAGTGGCAAAATTTTGTAAGCAATGAGCTATAACATCTTTAGTTTTTTCTCCGGCATGAAGGGAGCCCATCAAAAATCCAGAAGAAGTATCAACTGTCATTAAGTGATTTGAGTTGATCTACTCGTATTTGAATTTTTGGTGGACGGACCATGGTTGAGGATAACAGGACTCCTAGATAATTAATTGGAAGATTTAATTGTACTTTATCTATTGCTATCTCTAGATTATAATTTTTTAATAAGTTTGTAAGTGTGGCATAACATTCCAGCAATATGTTTTTATCTTTATGTGCCAATAATACATCATCCATATAGTGAAATATTTGTAGTTCAGGATTTTGATTTCTAAGTGGTTGGATTGCTTTGTTAACATAAATTTGACACATAGTTGGACTATTAGCCATCCCCTGAGGGAGTACTTTCCATTCATATCTCTGATCAGGACCTTCATGATTTAGTGCAGGGATAGTAAATGCAAAATGTGGACTATCCTCAGGATGAATAGGAATTGAAAAAAAACAATCTTTAATATCTATAGCTAAAACATACCAGGTTTTTGGTAAAGCAGACAATTGGGGAATCCCTGATTGAGCAGGTCCCATAATAACCATCTCATTATTAATGGCTCTTAAATCTTGTAATAATCTCCATTTACCAGATTTCTTTTTAATAACAAAAATGGGAGTATTATGGGGAGATATGGAAGGTTGTATATGTCCTTTCGCTAATTGTTGTTTAACCAGATCATGGGCTACTTGTATCTTTTCTTTAGTCAGGGGCCACTGAGGAACCCACACTGGTCTTTCTGATTTCCAAGTAATTTTTATTGTCTCAGTGGCCCTTTCTGAAAATCCAACCCATGTCTGTCTGGTCCTTGATCTATTTGAATTGGTGCTGCTATATTTTGTCCTTGTTTTCCTAATCTTTTTTCTTTTTTAAAACCTTGTTTAGCCCTAGTAGTGGGCGCATTAGGATTGATGTTATTTGTTAACGTTAAACCTAATTGATCTAGGACATCTCGTCCCCATAAATTTATAGGAAGATGATCCAATACATATGGCTGTATAGTTCCCTCACATCCTTCAGGATCCTTCCAATCTAATACCATTGCACTTCTATGGGGATTAGTAGCCACTCCTAGGCCTCGAAGCGTTTGAGTGGCTTGTTGTAATGGCCAATGTTTTGGCCATTCCTGACTAGATATGATGCTAAGGTCTGCACCTGTGTCCAGTAGCCCATTAAAGTCGTATCCTTGAATATTTAGTTTTAGCATGGGGCGAGAATCTAAATTTAAAGACAGCATAGCCCAATCTACACCTGTGGAGCCCAATCCCCTGGTACCTCTTTCTACAGTACGACTAGAAAATTTATCATGTAGGCTGGGTATTATTAGTAACTGTGCTATTCTATCCCCTGGTGAGATAACTGATATGCCTCTTGGAGAACTAGCTATAATTTTTATTTCACCTTCATAATCGGGATCAATTACCCCGGGACTTATCATAAGTCCTTTTAGTGTGGAAGAACTGCGTCCCAATAATAAGCCTACCGTTCCTTGGGGAAGAGGTCCTTTTACTCCTGTGGGAATAATTTGAATTCCCATCTCTGGAGTTAGTACTGCTCTTGCGGAGGCGCAGATGTCCAGCCCTGCGCTCCCTCTAGTTTGTCTGATGAGGGATTTAATGGATAATGTGTCCTGGGCACTACCTTGATGGTGCTGTTGGGTTCCTCCATTGCCCCGTATATTTGTGGTTTTGGGCCCCGGAGCATTGGGCCCTCCAGTCCGTTTTTTGGCAATGGATCCTGATGCCTTTCTCCACGATATCGTGGGTAAACACTTGATCCTTGTCCATTTTTTGATAACGGAGTGCCCTCTATGGTAGTTTGAGAACGGCATTCATTAGCCCAATGTCTCCCTCTACGGCATCGTGGGCAAATACCTGGTATTCTATTTCTTTGATACCTAGCTTTGTTAAACCCTCCTCCTATGGGACAATTCCTTTTAAAATGTCCTGTCTGATCACAATTGTAGCATGTTTTTGGCCTGGCATCTAAAGCCTGTTGTACTGCTGCTAAGACTTGTCCTTGTTCATTAATGTCTCTACATAATTTAATATATGTGTTTAAATCTTCATGTTTCCATGGTCTAATGACCTCTCTGCAGCAACGATTTGCTTGGTCATAAGCCAGTTGTTTTATAAATGGCATTGCTTGTTCTACATCTCCAAATATCCTAGAAGCTGTCTGAATAAGCCTATCTACAAATTCAGCGTAAGGTTCGTTAGTTCCTTGTATTACCTTAGATAACTGTCCTTGTAAATCTCCATGCCCCTGTAAAGTTTTCCATGCCCTAACTGCATCTGCAGCAATTTGTGCGTATACACCAGGATCATATTCAATTTGTTGCCGTTGACCCTCATAAGGTCCCTTTCCTAACAACATCTCCAGATTTCTTTGAGGGTAACCGGCTGCTGTATTTCGCCTAGCTGTCTCCATGCAGAATTCCTCATTGGCAACCTTCCATAACAAATATTGTCCTCCATTTAGCACAGATCGACACATGTTAGCCCAATCTGCTGGTGTCATGTCTAAGTTGGTAATAGATTCAACCATGCTTATGGTGAAGGGTGCTTGCGGGCCATAGGTTGTTACAGCCTCTTTTAATTGCTTTACTGTTTTGAAATCTAGAGCGCGATGAATTCGTTGCCCTCCTGCCTGCTCAAGTACAGGGCATGCTAGTCTTTGGGATCTTGCCTTAGGATTTTGTGCATTAACTACAGGAATTGAGGGCCGCTCAGCTCTTACGCCCTCTGGTGATAGAACGGAGTTAGTAGCAGCCTCCTGTTGTAACTCCCCAACTGATGGTCGTTTTTCCTCTAAGCTTTCTTTCTTCAAATTTTCCTCTGTCTGACTAGCTGGAGAGACCTTCTCTTTTGCTTGACCTGACATGTTTTCTACCACAGTTTGGACCTCTAACAATTTACTTAACAGTTTTTCGGTTTGTTTTTTACTAGTTTCTAATCTACTATAAAGGTAACGCAACCCAGTAAGGTAGCATAAAACAAAGCCGAAACAGAATGAAACAAAAACGGAGCAAAGAATAGTTGTATCAATTTTCTCTTTCTCCGGGCCAAACAACTTCAAGCCTTGAGCCAACCATTTTTCCCAGTTTGCCTGAGAAAATTCTAGGGATAGGCAGCTTGAAACAAAAACAAAATAAATCAAAAGAAGAACACATTGTTTTTTGAAATGGTCACCCATTCTGTCGCCTTCCCTCAGGGGCGAGCAATTTTACTCACCTCCAAGCTTCAGGCGCTCCCCGTACAGGGCCACCAGTTGCCGCTGTCTGGCTGGGCACAAGATCACGAGCCACTCAAACAGGAACAAACTTTATTTGAAAGAACCGCCAATAACACGTCCGCCCGGGAAGCTTCCCGATCCACCCACGCGGCGTTCTGCTGCTCCTTTCCGGAACTCCAGCGCAAGCGCCTCCCCGGAATTCCCTCCTACTGTACTTTCCCAACCAATGGGAACTCTCCAGGAGTCCCGCAGCAGGAGTCCGGTATCCATATGAATGTAATTTTTAACATAATCATATCATCTCAATGGCTAGCTGGCATCACCTTTCAATCAAAAATGCCATGCATCATATTAATTGGCTGTGGCTCCCAGCATACACCAAAATATTATCCAACTTTTTGAGAATATTATCTGCTACATTAGAGCTTTTCCAAATTATATATATAGGACTTGTAAAGATCCATTTATGTCAGCACTGTGGGATAGAGAGAAGGGCCAGACTAGAATAAAGACTAGCTTTGATCATCTTCTCCAATATAAATGTAAATATCTGTTTTTTTTCTAGTTCCATTTTAGCCACCATCTTTCCTGAATTTATTCCTATTTGATTAAGCTGGCTGAACATATGGTAATGTAAAGTCAAAAATATATATTCATACTTGGTTTTCTTACTCAACTTCCCTGACCTCATTTCCTAGGGAGATAATTAGAAGTTAAATGTTGAGATCATCATTCTTTATTACTCAGCTGGAATGGCCCAAAATTTACCTTCCAAAGTCATTTTTGCTGGGTTAAGTGCTGATTAGAAATGGATAATATGAGATCACACTAAATTTTCTCTTTCCAAATTCTGACTTCTAAATGTAAGTGGAAAAGAAGCCCATTACAGAAATAATGTTAATGGATAAGAAAAAGCCAGAGAAATAATAAAAGACCCAAATCATAGAATTTACTCTGGTGAGATATGCTGAATATGTATATGTACATGAGGCATATACTCTGACCTAGACAATGATTTAAATATATCATAAACGTGATACTTTAAACAAATTAATTGGGAGAAATAGCCCCTCTCTAATACTATTCTCCTCAGATTAGAACTAGGTATAAAGTCCATTTTAATCAATTCTCTTCTAAGATAAAGGGCCTGGCTGAGGACCATTGTGGTGTCTTCAGTTGGCCTGCCTGAATGGAATTTTGTTAGAAAAAGTTTTAAATTTTTTAAATTTAATGTAGAAGACAAGGCAAGTGAAGGACTAAGAAGACTCCATATTTCTGCCCTATTAATCAACCTGTCTAGTTAGGACATCCATATTGCTGGAGATTAATCCAGTCTTTAATTGGCCAAAGCCACACCAATACTTCTTTATATGTTATTGTTACCCATAAAACACTTCATTTGAGTAGTTCACTAATTTTTCTGTGCATATGTGATTTGTGTTTGTATTAGGCATCTCAGAACAAGATCCATGATACATTCACCACTTGGGTACTGTATTTTGGGTTACTGTACTCTATTGGGCCGATGAATAGGAAAATCCATTTGTTCAGGAATATTGAAAACAGCCATTCAGAAGCTTTTAAATTACTTACTAGGAAATTCCTAAACATGTGGTAAAAGATTATATTTTTGAAAGGTTCATTACTTCAGTATATTGCATATGTGTTTTTTTGTATAATTATGTGGCTGGATATTGGATTATTTTTCGGTTGTCACCTGATCTACGAAGTCTGCCTTCCTCTAACTGTTTTTCAAGGCCCCTAAAATGATAGAGCCACCCTCAACCAATGAAAGCTGATCACCACACACTTCCTGGGTGCACCTTTTTTGCCCCTTTCAGAAAGATTTTCCTCTTCCTCTTTCATAGGCTCTGCTCCATTCTGTAGTCCACGTTCTTTCCTCTTTATTCTTCAGAGCAATGCAAACTTATTCTACTATACATTGTGACCGACAGAGATGGAAGAAACAATTTCTTCTTTCAAGAAAGGATCAGGGATGGTGATACAGCCCATCTGCAGCCTGAGACCTGAAAATTCCTAGAAAATGCTGGTGCCAGTATACATTCAAAGGCAGAAGAATCTGGAGTCTGATATCCATTGGGGGACACCCTCAGAAAAGTGTACCCACTTGGGAAGGGAAAATGCAAGCAAGAGCTGCTTCTCCTTTCTGTGGTTTCTTCCATCCTTCCTTCCATCTGGGCCCCCAGCATTTTGGATGGGGTCATTCAGGGCAGGCCTTACCACTCAGTTCACTGACAGACATGCCAATCTTGTTTAGAAATGCCTTCACAAGACACACCCAGAAATGTGCTTTACCAATTCTCTAAGCATTCCTTGATCCAGTTAAGGTGACAACCAAAAGAAACCATCACAGATGGGATAATAAGCTTTCACTTTTTAAGATTCAAGTATCTCAGTTTGAGTTGTAGAAGAGTCAAGTTTTTCAAACACTATACATTATCTTAATCGGATTGCTTCCCACGCCAGCCTCATTATCATCATCATAATACCCACACCTCACATTTCTTTACCACTTTCAGAATTTTAAAAGAGACTTTTTCCTATTATCTCATTTGATTCTGTGACAGTTCTCATTTCTATATTTTCCTTCCTACACTATGGATTAGTTAACTGAAACTCTTAACATATATCACAAAATTGTAACCTGGGAAGTATATTCTGGAGCTGGAGTTGAAGCCTATATTACTGAAGCTTATTTGGGTTCTCTTTCTACTATAGCATGTCTTCTCACTTAATGATTAACTAAGACCAATGTGCTGAAATGGAGGGAATCGGTGCTAAATGAAGGAGAAAATAATTTTGGTTCTTGGCACAATGTCCGAGATTACAACCATCAAGAGTAGAAGTCTCTGTCATTTATGACTGTGAGGATAATAGTCTCTGTTGGTTCAAGAGTTAAGTACCAGAATCAACATTATCTATGAAAAATGTTTAGGGTCAGCCCTCTGTATCAAAAACAACATTTTTTTCCTACTTCTTTTTATTTTTTTAATTTAATTGTAATGTCTCCTGCTTCAGACCTCCAAACTCAAGGCTACAATCTTTGTAGTTCTAATTATTTAAATGTATAGGTTAAATAAATGCATTTGGATCAATATTGATACAATCACCATATATTATATTGTTGCTATGAAACAAGTAATTCTGAGATCCAAATGATCCATTCTCAAGTAGAATGTTCTTCCCCTTGCCTTTGTAAATATGTTTTGTTTTTAACTGATGGTTTAATTTATACATCATTCAAGGTGGGATTTTCAAAACAATTACTTTAGTTTTCTGATTCTGATGTCCCATTTCTTATTGTTTTTCTCCCTGGTAATATAAATTTTTAGGAAAAGAAATGATTACAGTGAGGTTGCTATTGCTTTCCATCAAGTGTTTCTAGCTGTCCCTGTGTCCACATTTCTGGATTCCACTTCTCTGATCCTTTGAAGTTCAGTGTTGTCACATGACACTTGCTTTGGTCAATGAAATAAGAAGCAGAGAGTTTTGGGTGGAAGCCTCAAGTGCCTGTCTGTGATTGACATGCTGTCTTCTTCTGTCAGGCCAATGGAAAAGCTCTAGCCGGGTGGCTGCTGTATCAGCCCTGTTGCCCATCTGCAATGACATGTGCCATGAAGCCTAAATAGACAGTGGCATTAAGTCATCCAGATATCAGGTTTATTTGTTACTGCAACAGATCTCAGCTTATTTGTCTAGTCTAAATACTAAAATCAGCTTAGAGAAACAACCATAAAACTCAACCAGAAAAACAAAACACCACAAAAACACCCTGACACACACAAACACAAATGACAGCAACTAACAAATCCTACCTTGTTAATCAGATCAGCGAAAGCTTTCAATGTTAACCTTCAGGTATCTGGAGTGTCTGGTCAATTAAAAATAGACAAGTGGAAGGATCATTTGCTATCTTTTTGTACATCAATCAGGGTGAGCTTTGACTTCTTTTGTTCCTTCAAATAATGCTACATAATTGCTTTATTTTGATACATACTTAAAGATATTGGGTCAATTCAACAAAAAAAAGCTGTCCTCTCCAGAGACTTTTAAAATTGACTTCCTAGGGGTTCTGATCTCTATGGAGCTATTCCCAGCTGATTTGGCACTCACAGAGCTGTGCCTGGAGATTCCTGTAACCATCCACTTTCCCTTTTTTTCTTTTTTCTTCTACTTTCTGACCATGCAACTATAAAGGCAGTGATCAAATTAAAGGAAGAAAATGTTGATTGATCACTACAGTTAAAGATTTATGACTTCTACATGAATATTAGCCACATCAAATTCCAGTGATTTAAAAGGACAAAACTTGTCATTGTCAATCATCAAATGTCAAATGTCTAAAATTACTTGATGTTATGAGTTTTTGAGTTTAATGGGAATCCTTCACCTTTCCTTTAACCTCTATTTTGGGTAACAGCAATAAAAGAAATTTTAAAATGAGGGCTATGTTGACATTCTATCTTTGCTATTATCTAGTTTTTATTTTTTCTTAACTTTGGACAAATTATTTAAACTCTTTGTACTTTATTTTTCTCATCTCTGCAGATGATACCCACTTCCAAAGGACTAATGCATGTATCACAGCAGAACTTGTTCCTGCCACATAACAGTCATAAAAAATGTATATTTTGTTTTTCTTTTCTTCAGTCCAATATTTATTTTGTTGTCAATTATGTGACATTAGAATAAAAAAATCCAGAAATTTATAACAATGGCTGCTGATTTTATATTTTAGTATATTTTATATTAATATATTTCCCCAATTCCCTTGGCATTGGCAAATTTTAGATCATGCCTATTTTTTGAGCTGAGGGAAAAATAGCAAACTTTAACACCAAAGCAATTTAAATGCAAGTGGATAAATTGTTTTTGGTGCAAAAATATAATCTAAGATAAATGCAAAAGCTTTTTTTCCTGTAAGACCCCTTTGTTTTATAACAATTATTCATAAGGCTCTATGTAATACTGGCAGGGTAATGAGTCCATTTCTGTGGAAATATATTCATTTCTATTCAGCATGCTGGTTCCCAAGGGAATTATGAATTGCTTTCCTAGCTTGAAAATGCAGTTCATGAATCTCAAGGAAAAAAAAATGTATTAGAAGTCAATAACTAACAGTTTACCTTTGGATATCTACACAACTGTTAAAACAATTTAAAAAAAAACTCAAGGAAGTAAAATAGAAGGAAATAAAAATTGAAATAGTTGCTGTTTGTGGAGATCACTAAAATTCCTTTAGTATCTTATAACACTTTCTTCCTAGGATAAAAATAAAAGTTTTTTTTTTTGGGGGGGGCGGAGTTGCACTGGGAATTGGTAACCATTAAAAAGCTGCTATTGAATATTCAGATATATAGTCTTTTTCTCATGTTTTTATGAGCAGTGAATGACAGAAGTAATTCAGAGGGACCTAACAGGGAATCCCATCAATTCTAGAGTGCTGTGTGCAGCCCAGGGTTTGTAATCTGTGAGCCTACGGTTTTCACTTTTTACATGTGTGAACACTTTCTCTCTGGCTTCCCATAGACCCAATTCCTCCTTGTTGTCTTGCTGCTATACTCATTTGTGTTATTTGCCCCTCACAGGGGCTATTTAGGTTGAAAGCCCGTCTTCTCACCACTTCTGTTAGAGGTAGAAGTGCCTTTCTTCCTATCCATGGCCAGTCTCTGCCCTTGTCTTCTGAACCCCACCTTCTCTCTCAAGTTCCTGTCTTTTGCAGTTAACGCTCTCTTTCTCCTGCTTCATCCATATTTCATCAGCATATTTTCCATCAGCATAAAAAAATGTTCTTTCTCCACTTACTTCCACAAAAACCACTTTCTTCTCCAAAAAACCACTTACTTCTCTTGGTTCTATAACCTGTTTCTGTCTGTATTTTATTTGGGTGCTTAGTGACACTAAGCACCCAAAGTGACACTGGATACTGGGCAGGCCCTGCCAGGAAATTACACAAATGTGGGCATGAATACCACATAGGCATCAGAATCAGCAAGAAGATTCTCCAGGGAGAAGGGCTCAGGATCAGTCCATAGTGAACCAAAGGCAGAACAGTGTAGTGGGCTTAGCTTTAATTAGTTTGGTGGTGGGGAGGGAGGCTGAGTAGGTTGAACAGGGGCTTGTTGGATGGGGGATTCTGTGGTTTGGACTTCCTCCTAGCACCAAGAGAGAGCATATGGGCACTCTTTTCTACCTGCCCACATGTGGGGGCAGGAGGGGCATTAAGAGCAGTGGGGCATGAAAGTGATCAAGGTTCAATATCAACAGTCTTTATTGTACCTCTTTTCACTTGTCTTCTTCAATATAAAACTCCCAAAAGTTTACTTGACATCATGTTCTTTTTAAAAATTTTGTTCTAATTAGTTATACATGAGAGTGGAATGCATTTTGAAACATCAAACATAAATGGAGTATAAGTTTTCATTCTTCTGATTAGACATGATATGGAATTACATGGGTTGTGTAATCATAAGCAGATATGGTCATAATTCTTATTCATTCTATTATCCTTTCTATCCCCATACTCTCTTGTCTCCCTTCACTCCCCTCTGCCTAATCCAAAGTACCTCTATTCTTTCCTAGCCCTCCCCTCTTATTGTGAATTAACATCTGTATATCAGAGAAAACATTCAGACTTTGGTTTTGGGGGTTTGGCTTATTCTCCAGTTCTATCCATTTACAGGCAAATGTCATAATTTTATTCTTCTTTAAGGTTAAGTAATATTCCATTGTGTATATATACCACATTCTCTTTATCCATTCATCTGTTGAAGGGCATCTAGGTTGAATCCATAGTTTAGCTATTGTGAACTGAGCTGCTATAAACATTGATGTGGCTGTGTCACTGTAGTATGCTGATTTTAAGTCCTTTAGGCATAAACCAAGGAGTGGGATAGCTGGGTCAAATGGTGGCCCCATTCCAAGTTTCCCCATCACTTGCTTTTTAATTATTCTCCAATTGACCTTTGGTTTCCAACATTTCATCAAAATCCTTTATGTCAAAGTTTTGTGGGCCTCCGTGGGCAATTCCAATAGCTAGCTTCCTGTCCTCTCTTACTAGGTCACCCAGCAGTTTTTGACACACCTGACCACATCATTCTTCCTGATAACACTCTTCTTTCTCTTTCTGTGCATTGCACTCCCTAGGTAACTTCATGTTTCTCTGCTGGCTTTTCTTAGTCACTTTCACTTTGTATTTTCTCTGAAAATTTTTTGGAGGCGCTTATGATTCTGTCCTCTTTTCTTTCCTGTGTCAACTCCTAAAACTATTAGGCATCGTTGAGGTCTTTCTGTTGTGATTTCAGCAGCTGTATGCTACTGATGCAAGTTTGTGTCTCCGTGTAGATATTGGATACGATTTCTAAGTTTAGAATTCAGGCTATTTGTAAATTCTATTTGTACTTCTTATAGATGTCTGAAACTTAGAAGTCTCCAAGAAAAGTTTTGATTTTTTTCTTCTCAAATATATTCCCCTGCAATCTTCTTTATCACAGTAAGTGATAGCATCAAGATTCTATGACTATAGCTAGAAACCTAGAATCACTATGGATTTTTTTCAATTGCCTCACTTTCCACCTCTGTTCCACCAGCACATCTCATTGTTCTATCCCCACCGTGTAGCTCTTGCTCACTCTGTCTATGTAGAGGCTCTAAGTCATCCTCACTTTCTCCAGGTCTACTTGTGTAGCCTCTTAATCCTTCTCTGTATTTCCACTGATCCTCTGTAATCCAACTCCTCATAGTAGTCAGGGATATTTAAGAAACAGATCAGATCACATCATTCCTCCCTGAGAGCTTACTGATGCACTCAGAGCAAATTCCAGGCTCCTCATCCTGACAACACAGTGCCCTCTGTGTAGCTTACAACAGTTAGGAGATTATTCCATATCACACTCCATTCCAAGGGCTTTGCAGACACTCATTCATTTGATCTTTGCATCATCTCTTTGATATAAGTACCGTTATTATCCTCATTTTGTTGCAGAGGAAATGAACCATGGACATGTCATTTAACATGCCTAACGGGGCCTGGCTAGAAAATGGTGGAACTGGGATTCAAACCCAGGTCGCCTGGCTCTGGAGTTCACCCTGTAACCATCTTATTTTGCTGCCTCTCATGAGCAAAGGCATGGACAAAGAAATGAGAATGATTAGTCAGTGAGGCATGAAATGAACAGCCATTCAACCATCCCCAAATTTGCCCTAGAAGCAAAGTCCCTGCACCATAGGTCAGAACTAAGGAGCTTGGCAACTCGATGCAGTGTCTTCGGCCAGCAGCAGTGGGCCTGGATTTAGTGTGGATTTAGCATGAATGGTCATTTCCTTCTTTCCTTTCAACCCAAGCACACTGTCAGCGTGGCAGCCACCGATTCCAGCCTGACAACGTGCGTCGCCTGCAGATGGCAGGGAGAGGACCGCCAGCACTGCAGCCCTCTGCATCACTGCCATAGGCACTTAGCAGAGCCCAATCCACTTTCCTTGTCAATTTATCAGGGGTTACCCTTGTCCCCCAGCAAATTTTTGGCAAACCTGCCAATTCTGTCCTCTGTGATTAATCAGTTCCACAGGCCATTCTGATGGGTCCTAAAATAGTAGGTCACCAGAGTCACTAAGACATTAAGTCCTGTTCTGTCCAGGACAAAGTGTGGCTACGGATTCAATGAGGTTCAGTTCCTGCAATTAAAGCAAGAGGAGGAGACAGAGACTAAATATAGCAAAAGGCAGTGTGTGAGAATATTACAAAAAAAGTGTGCAAACTGCTGTCAGAGCACTGAGAGGAGAGGGATTAATTCTGTCAGAGGAAATGGGAAGGCTTCATGGAGTAGGGAATGGTACTTACTAATTCAACAAATGTTCACTGAATTCCTACTCTATTTTGGGCTCTAGATGGAAGCCTCATCTATGTCATGACATTTTTCTTAGCTTAGATAGGAAATTCAGATAGAAAGGAAAAGATAACCTCTAGGAATATTAACGTCTCAAGACTGGGAAAATTTTGTCCCGTTAAGAAATTCTGTTTACAATGCCCACCAATCCTGCTGCAGTGGAACAGGAAGGAGAAACAAGCAATTGTTTCTGTTCTGCTTTGGAGTGAGAAGTCAGGAATACACTTTTCTCAGTCATCCGGTACCGAGATTGCCAGTATACATGGAATGTTCTAGAAATTCATGCTGGAGAATGAAATTGTGGTTATGGTAGAAAAATGGTCCTGTACATTGACTTGAAATCATTTAGAAAATAGCCTCTTTGATTATTTATGTTTCAATTTTTTTTTCTATCTTGCCTCCAAAGACCTTCTGGTACATTCCATAATTCCATAATACCTTTGTGCAGCTGAGATGGAAAATATCTGCTATGATATGCTTTTGAAGTAGACATGGTATCTATTTTGGGACAAAGAAGACACAAAGGGAGGTAACTGCAGAGACAGTAGGATAAATGAAAAAAGCAAGTAGAAGCAGGTTCCTGACACGGTTAGATCACTGTTCAAGTTCCTGACCTTCAATAAATCTCCTGTTTTGTTGTGGCCTTTGGGATTTTTGACTTAGAGGAGAGAAGATGGAGGAAGTAGAAGGAAAACAGTCTTATAAATGCCACTTTTTGGAGGTGATCCATGGCTACCACTCTCTCCATCATTTCTAGGTTTATTTGTTCAGATATGAGAATTTCAGATTCAACAATATTGATTATGCTCACCTGGTGGGCAGAGTCCACCAGGGAAGGTTGTGACCTGGGAAGGTTGTGCTTGGGAACATGGTTTGGCAAAGTCCAGTAACTTTTCAGAAACCTAAACTCCCTGTATTTTGTTCTTTCTTTATGTAAATGTAGTCCCCCCCCAAAAAAAAAAATCTGAGGGACGGTCAGAAATAAAAACACAACAATGTCTACAACAACACAATATAATCTTGAATACTACAAATTGGTTCAAAACACTGTGCATTCAGAAAAATCTGAATTTCAATCTTTATTAATAACTGGTAGTGTAAACTTGGGAAAGTACTCAATGTCCCTGAGCTTGTTTCTTTATGTACACGTTGAGAGATAAATAAGACTTTATAGCATTAAGAAGAACAAATCAGATAATTTATGCAGAAGAGTGCTTGGCCACAGTCAGCACTCTGTCCCGCAGAATAAAATGTAATGACAACTAGTCTTGGGGTCAGTATCAATCCTGGGTGTTTCTATGGATGGTGCTTTTTACTCGACTTTGTGGGGATAGTAACACTGTGCTATGCCATCCAGATTCCCCTTAAGGAGCTGGGCAGTTATTCCTCAGTGGTTGGCAGTATTGGCAACTCACTCAAGTCTACATCCCTCTCTGGGTATTGTCCTCTGCTGATATATGTTGCCCAGGATCATGCTCCTTCTCCAAGGGCAGTCCACATTCAGTGACAGATCACTGTAGGTTGGTACAAAGGCCCAACCTCCTTCTTTCAATCATAAACACCTCTGAAGGGTTTCCTAGCTTCAGAGCTCACTGGGTGATTGACAGAGGCCACTATTATAAATGCCTCACAGTTCTCCTCCTGTTCCACCCTGCTCCCTTGTTTCTCTCAGTTGTTCCTGAGAACACATCCCATTAAACTGTCTGCATGCACATCTGAGTGTCTTAGTCTCTTCCATTAGGATCCCAAATGAGATGGGAGGCTTCTCCATTCTCTCACATCATTTAGTGGTACATTGTTCCTGAAGGTTCCGGAGGTGCGGCTTACCAGAGACCACTAATGGCTTAAGGTTTAACAGTCAGTCCATAAACCTAAAAACAGACGACTCTTAGGTTTGTGTTATCAGAGTGGCTCTTTCTTCTCTCTGAAATTTCTGTGCTTCCCCAACTTTTCTGTATGTTCTGCTCACACAGTCTGGTTCATCCCAGACTAATTAAATTCTTTGCCTTCTCCACTCTGGTGAGCAGAACTAGGAGCAGAAGAGAAGACAGCTGCTCCTGACATGAGTTCCACATGTTCCTTCTTCCCACTGCTCTTTAAGAGGAAGTGACAGACACTTTACCAGGGCAGCATCAAGAGAACAGAAGGAGGAAATAGGATGTGAGTTCTAGAAAAGACTGCCTGCCTGTTGGAACTGTGATTTTTGAAGTGGCTTGAGCATCAACTAGAAAGGCCATAACAGACTTTTGAAAATGAAAAAGAAGCAAGCTCGTATTTTTTTTAGAGCTATAACTAGCTTGAATCAATGCCAGACTGCCAAAGGTGTCTAATTTTAGGCTACCCCATGGTTCTGACTTAGGAAGATTTCCATCAAGTGAGAAGGTTTAAATAAATTATTTAAACGAATTCTTGTCTAATATTTGTCTACCAGGTACAAAAATCTATGTTTGTCAATCTGGATTTGGCAAAGGATGATTCTTGCTTCTGAAAAGGCTTGGGTTTAGCTGGCCTTAAAAGAGATATGGCATATAAACATCAGTCACATGACTTTAGATTCTGAAAGCAACTCTCAAATCATGATGCTTTCAAATCACACATCAAGTAAGTCACCATCACCATCTGCTATAACTGCCCTCAACCTAACTTTTACAAGGTGAGCAGATTTCCTTGTATACCTACCAACCATCTCAACTGAATATTCTCATCCACAAAAAGTAGAAAGCTGGGGCTTTCTTTGTTTGCTTATTTTATTGAAAATCTAGATCTATTTTTGAGGCAATTTAGGGCAAAGTGACTGAAGTGCTATACTCAGTGTCTAGTTTGATTTTAAAAAAGATGTCTTCCAATACTGAAGAAATTCAAATGTCAGAGGGGAAAATCTTTTTTACATAGTGGTATTTTTTCTTTGGTAATCTGCCATGCAAACTGTATCAGCAACTATTGGACTCTTAAATCTTTCCAAGTGTTATGTGTTACAGAAAATAGAAAAGTTATTAAACTTATGCCTATAGGGAAATATGAATCATAAAAATCCAATCAACTAGAATTAAAAGCTTCAGATTTTATATAATTCATGTTGAGATTAGCAAATATAAAAACATAAATTTATTAAAAGAAAAACCAGCAAATTAAATTGTCTTGAGGCATTAGTAAGTCTCCTTAGATTTCAGAATAGATAGTTTGTTTTTGGAAAACTTCTTGACTATTCAGAAATGCCTTATAAATCTTATTATAGAATTGGGGTTGTGTTAATTAATGAAATTAAAATATTTTCAAAGAAAAAATGTTATATATTGCAGTGCTTTTTAAAACTTGTTATTTGTTTGAAGCAGGATTTCTTCTTGCCAAATGAAATTTTACCTGAATTCTCAATTTACAAAACAGGTAAAAATCATGCCTTAGTAAAATACATTTCTTAAAATCCATTTAGTCAAGTGCATTTACATATCCTAGCTGAAGCTTCTTTGATAGACGTGGAAGTGTAATTCAGTACTCACATTTTTATTTATTTATGTTAACTGTATAATATGGAGAAAATTGGCATCCACACAGATGAATAGCTGAACATAACTTTTTTTCAAAAAACAACATCTTGCAATTGCAGTATATTTTTCAAGCAGGTATGAGAAGAGACTGTATATTTGGAGGTTTGCCACAAAACAATTTAACTTGGCAACAAGCATTACACATTGTTTTTCTCTAATGTATTATAATTTAGGATTGGTGTGTGTATGCTATTTAAAATAGTATTTTAAAAAACAGATTTGCTTTTTCAGGATGGTTTCAGAGTCACAGAGAGGTTGAGAGCTAGGTAAAGAGATTTTCCATGTACCTCTGGCTTCTACCCAAACAGCCTCCTCCATTATCAACACCCTCCTATATAGCGATACACAATGAGACAGAGTGATGAATCCACATTAACACGTTATAACCATCCAAAGTTCATAGTGAGGGTTTGTTTTTAGTGTTATACATCTTAGGGATTTAAGTATTATATGGGTTTGGACATATGTATAATGGCATTAATCCACCACTATAGTATCATACAGAATATTTTCACTGGCCTAAAAAACCTCAGCTCTCCACTTATTCATCCCTTTCTCAACGCTGATCCCTGTAACCATTGACCTTTTGACAGTCTTCATAGCTGTACCTTTTTCAGAATGTCATGTAGTTGGGATTACAGTTTGAAATGTTTTTAGATTGCTTTCTTTCACTTAACATGCATCTATATTTCCTCTGTGTCTTTTAATGATGCAATAGCTTTTTCCATCATAGGACTAAAAAATATTCCATTGTCAGAGCGGACAGGAGTTTATTTATCCATTCACCTACTATATGACATTGTGGTTGCTCCCATTATTTGACAATTATGAATACAGCTGGTATAAACATCTGGGTGCAGATTTTTGTGTGGACATAATTTTCAACTCCTTTAGGAAAACGCTAACAAATGATTACTAGATTGTATGGTAAATGTATAATTAGTTTTGTAAGAAACTATCAACTTTCTTCCCTATCAGTTTTAAATATTATTTAAAACAATAAAATTTGAATGAAGTATTTACAGATTTCTGAAACACTTCTTTCAAGGATAAACCGATCTCTATTATAGTGCATAATGAAAAAACAAAACAGTAGGATGTGGAACAACTGATACTTTCATTCATAGCTGGTGGAAATGCAAAATAATACAGTCACTTTAGAAGAGGATTTGGCAAAAAAATAAAAAATAAAATAAAATAATTTAAACAGTGATATTTACCCCAGGAGATTAAGTTAACAAATATGTGAAAGCATGAGTGTCAGGTGTAAATTAGGCCTTTTGTTAGCAATAGTTCTTATTTTATTTCCTTCTTTAAAAATCCTGACTCTAGGGCATGGTGGAGTATGCCTGTAATCCCAGGGGCTCAGGAGGCTGAGACGGGAAGATCACAAGTTCAAAGCCAGCCTCAGCAAAGGCGAGGCACTAAACAATTCAGTGAGACTCTGTCTCTAAATAAATACAAAATAGGACTGGGGATGTGGCTCAGAGGTTGAGTGCCCCTGAGTTCAATCCCTGGTACCAAAACAAACAAACAAACAAGTACCTTGTCTCTGCTACTAATTTTCACACTGTCATCTAGGACCCTCTTATCTGTAAATTGAAAGTAATATATGATTAGTGGCTTATCATGAGAATAAAGTAAATTAACATATGCTAAATCCTCTTTTCCTTCTTTCTTTTAATTTTATATAATTTTTTTTACTTTTGATTATTAATATTATTATTTATCTAATTATAAATCCAACTGATGAATTATATCATCCTCTCTGACTCCACATGGTGAGCAGGACAACTGTCTTGGCGTTGAGAAGATGGTCTTTACAGAACCTTCTTTGAGGGTGAGCAGGGTATGTCCCATTGTAATTTTTGCCTCAGCTCGTCAACATTTGTAACTAAATCATTAAGTTTTAATTAAATTGTTAAAGTTCACTTCTAATGTAGGTTGGATGACCTTGGAAGGGGATGATGTGACAGTCAAAGGCTCTGCTCCTAGCTGCCTGTGTGTCCCCTCCTACATGGAGTGGCTCTAAGCTCTCTCTGAAAACAAGCCCCTTAAGCTGGGCCTCCTGGAGAGTTTCTCACTCATCATGGAAGGTAGCTGGCTTATTTCCTTACTCTCATATTAGTTAATTGGAAAATCATGCCAATGTCCCTGCTTAACCATCCAACTTCTACTACCTAGTTTAGGCTGTTATCAAGTTCTCTCAGCATTGAACCAAGAGCCTCCAATTCCCTGCTTTCCACCCTCTACAAATCTGAGAAAGTCACTTTCTTCCTGAAGACACATCAGAGCCTCAGCTACTAACCATGGAATAAATAAAGTCCCAGCTCCCAGCATCTGAGCGTGCAGCTCGGCAGGCTAAATTTTCACTGTGCTCTATGTCTGATTTAGTCCTGTTCAACAGAGGTGGCTTGTAGCTCTTGGCATATACCACAGGGTTTCATTTCCACGTCCTTTAATGCCATTCTTTTTTCATCTGGATACTCTAGCTCAGGTGTAAGTTACTTCCATATGGTCTTTTCTGAGTGCCACCTCCTCTCTCTCCTCAGCCTCCTTCTGAATTACTTTCAATGTGACATTCCTTATGGGTCCCTAGTCATCTCCTAGCATTGTGCTTAAAACAGGACATTGTGATTCTCTGTTAAGGCATCATCATTATTTTTCTGTGAACTCCTTATTGAGCCTTATTGACTCAGTGCCTAATATTCTTCTTAGCTCCTAGGAAGTGTTTTTTTTTTTTTTTTTTTTTTTTTTTTTTAAACACACAAAGGGTAAAAGTGCACAAGTCAACAAAGTTCTCACTCTTAGTGAAATCAGAGGCTAGACAATAGTATATTGCTCCTATTGACACCTAATTAGTTGTTTTTAAGTGTGAACTATTCTTTTCTTTTTTTTTTCTTTTTCTTTTTCTTTTTTTTCTTTTCTTTTGCTCTAAGGGTTGTCTTTATAGGACCCTTGAGAAGAACATGTTTGGGTATCATGTTTCACAACTAAACAAATCAGGGTCACTCCAAGTGAATTTGGGGAGCAAAAAAGAGACAAAGAAACTACCTTTTCTTTGGGTTCAGCGATGGCTCTTGAGCTGCAGCTCCCACAAGGTGGGACAAAGCAGGCAAGAAGGAGAGTGAGGAGCACGTGCTGAACCCTTTTATTGGGCAGAAGCCCTTAAATGAGGCAAGGGGTCACGTTTCAGGGGGTTGAGTCTAGCTTCCTGATGTCTTGCAGTCAGCAGGTTGACTGACATCTTGGAAGGCCACGCCCATCTCATGAGCTGTGTGGGGATCATAGGCAGAGCTAGCAAAAAGAACCTTATGTTGCCCACCCAAACAGAGGGGCAACATTGGTTCAGTCCAATGTTGTTGTGTGCTCAGTGCTCATAGTTCACACACACATAGCCGGTGGCTGGCTTGCCACATCTCCACGTTCTCATTGCTCAAGGCTAAGGGGCACTTGGTTCCTATGTGGCAACTCCTGACATTTTGGTAATCGCATCCTTCCTCTGTAGCAGAGGGAAGTTTATGTTTACTAGAACTAAATAATTATAGATATCTGTGTGTGTCCTTGGACCGCAGCAGGTGATCTAGTTAATGGATGAAGCATCATGTTTAATTGATGGGGTTAGACCATTGTCTAATTTGACTTCTTCAGCCAGAATTTTATTGGCAGTCTCAGTAGGACCGGGAGGCAGACTGTTTCTTTACATTCTGTAGCATCCCCTGAACCCTTCTTGAAGGCACAGAAGTGTATCAGTATAATTGCTGACGATGAGGAGATATTGGTAGCAAAAATGTGTGAAAGAAAGCTTTAAAAACATCCTGTCATTCTCCTATCAAGATTTGGTGAATATAGAAACTGTAAGTCTTGGATTATATATCAAAATGGAAGTATAAATAAACTGGAGTAAATCAAGGAATGAAACTCAGATTATCCCAGCAATAGAAAGGTCAAGAATAGAAACTTCACTTTACCAAGTAAATACACAAGGTGGGCAACTAAGAAACGCTGTATTCTCCATGGTTCAAGGAGGTAGTTGGAAATAAGCATGCTCTATTTTCTATTCAGTACCTACTATTGTCTAACATACTTTAGAATTTACTTTCTGTCTTGTATATATTTGCCTCCTGCACTGCAATATAAGCTCTATGAGGGTAAGAATTTTGGCTTGCCTTCTTGGTTTTTGTAGATCCAGGGCTTAGAACACTGAATAAAATGATAAGCATTCAACACATATGTTCTGAATGAATGAATGGTTTAGTGAGATAGATTGTAGTCATTGCAAATGCTATTGAAAATGGCATAATGGAGAATAGTTAGAGAATATTTAATCTCAATTTTCATGAAAAGCTTTGGATGGTATTGATATTCTTCTTATGGTAATTCATTCATTTCTCATTTAGAATTTAAGGTAATGATTAAATTTTGAAATATTTAAAGTAAATTCAAATATCTTAAGTACGAACACTGAGCCAGGCACTGTTTATCATTGAACTTCTAGATGCTCTTTATTTCAAAATCACCTGCAGCCCAGAATTGGTCTATTAGCTATTATCCTATCTCCATAAAAATAAGCATTCCCAGTTTAAATATTTTGGACAAGATTTGCATTAAAGTATGAATTGAAAATATAATGGAAACCATTTACTGAAATTGAAATCAGCCCAAATGCACTTTTTTTTCTTAAGACCTGAATAAATAAACAGTCACCACACTCTGTACATAGAAAACAAAAACACCGAGCAAATTCGTTAAACCAGCAATATCACAATATTCTTCATGAAGTTGCTGTTTTATTTATTGCAAGATTTTATTGAAAGGGAAGAAACTTTTCTAGTCAAGTCTCAGTGTAGAACAACATCCTTTGAATAATTAATTTCTTTAAAATATATTTCTAATGGAACTTAAAATATATACTTATTGTACTGTAATGAATATATTTTGGCTATTTATGAATTTTACAGTTTAATGATGCTAAATAATTGGTCATAGCCAAGTGTTTTATTTTTGACACAAATCATGTCAGTATGCTGTTATGATCCAATTATTCATTATCTTTAAGTTGGCTTAAATTCCTCCCTCCTCAATTTTTTTCTGATGATGCTGCCTCTGTTGACCTACAGTCTTTTAAATTGAACATCTCTATTATTATCTGAGTTTTGACAGTATTTAGCTCTATACCTTTAAGCCATTTTCTTTCTGGACCTCAGATTTCTTATCTGTTAAATGATCTTTATAGTGCTTTTTTCCACTAAATATCAATGGAAAAATCTCATAATTATTTATGCAGTTTGGAAAATAAACAGAGTAAAATAATTATATTCAACTTACTTAAATATTGTCCAATTCACATCAACTATGTTATAATACCTTTCCCCCTAATTCATCACTGATATTTACTATGAGGTTTCATGCATGTATATAATATGACTAAATAGTAGTTGGAGCTTTTCAAAAACAAAAAGAAGTGTTACATATTTGATAGGTTTTTTTCCCTTTGATTTATGTTTAGGAAAAATTGGTTTTGAAAGAGAAAGAAAGTCTGCATTAGGGCAAATGGTCTCAGTAAGTGGACTCATGTAGTTTTCTAATGTCACAGTCAGAATACCTGACTTGTTTTATTGCACAGAGAATAAAATAAACTTTCCATGACAAATTATGCCTACTTCTTTTTGCTTGCCTTCTTATTTCTTTATTCTTATATTCGTTTTGCAATGGAAGTTAACAGTCAACATTATTTCAAGGGGAAAGAATAATTTTCTATTTTTTTTTTTGTAAAACAAAAGTGAAAATGTATTCAGCTTTGTTCCCATTAAAGTTGTGGAGGTAAATTAATTTTCCCTTTTTTTTTATTTCTAAAAATGTACTGGACAAACACATGCTTTAGTATATAAAAGAATAATTATTGTGATATATAGAACATTAGCAATACAAATGGGTTATGGTAAGTATGGCAAGTGTGAGTGATGGTACTTACAAGAAACTTTATACAATTATTTGTCATATTTCTTCAAAAAGTGTAGAAAATGAATACATTCAATACATCACTTAAAGAACTTGTATTAAAGTAGTTCTATGTAAACTAAAAACTAAGAGTTCCCTCATGGACTTTTCCACATGAGTTTCACTCCCTTCTTCAGGAGGCAGGACTATAAGGTTTTGGTAAGGAATCTTCAGACCACTTTCTATTCTATTTATTTATATTAGAGGTTTGAAAAATTCTGATTATACATGCACTACATATTTAAGAATATAATTTTTGTTGTATTGCTATTATTCTTGATTTTTCACTTGAAAGTAGCTTGGAGATCATTTTATAAGTCGTTTTATTGGTATCCCTGGTTCCTTTGCTGGGTGAATGCTATTTCATTGAATGCAGTTCAGTTTCTGGATATAGTATAGGGATTATTTTATTTCCTCCTTTTTTAGTACATTATAATTATACATAATATTGGGGTTCATTTTGACATAATCATACCTGCATGGAGTATAATTTGTTACACTTAATTCCCTAGTACTTCCTCTTTCTATTCTCTCCTTCCTATACCCCTTCTTCCACTCTACTGGTGATCCTTCTATATTTATTTATTGTCTCTTTAATTGATGCTATATATATATATATATATATATATATATATATATATATACACACACACACATACACACACAAAATATCTATATGAAATTCATGGTGTTATATTCATATATGTATATAGCAAAATTTGGTCAATTTCATTCCACTGTTTCTCACTTTTCTCATTCATCCTCCCTTTCTCTGGATCTTCTTTTACTCCACTGACTTCCCCTCTATTTTCATGGTATCTCTCCTCTCCTTTTGTCCCATATTTTGCTCTAGCTTCCATACATGAGAGAAAACATTCAACCCTTGATTTTTTGAGCCTGGCTTATTTCACACAGCATCATGCTTTCCAGTTTTATCTGTTTACCAGCAAATGCCCTAATTTTATTTATTTATTTATTTATTTATTTATTTATATGCTGAGTAAAACTCCCTTGAATATACATACGACATTTTCTCTATCCCTTCATCTGTTGACTGGCACCCGGCTTGGTCCGCAGCTTGCTTATTTCCTCTTACTGAAACAAGGGATGGATTTTCATGAATTTAATTTCCTTCCAGTGAATCTGCTTTACAGAGTAATAGGACTATAGATCTTCAAAAGAATTGTATAGGAGATGCAGTGCAGGAGCTGTTAGGTTTCATGAGCTGTGATCTTAGAAAGTCTTATCTCCCAGTTCAGAAAATTAACACTTTGTAGAGTTCATATTAGCAGGAGTTGTTGAGTAGATTTTGATTGCCTATCAGATATGGCTTTAAAGTTTATTAAGAGATTACTGAATTTGAAACCCTATCAAATAATCATTTTATTTATTATTATTATTAATAAATATTCTAAAAGTTTTGGAAAACATAGAGAGCATAGTGTACTCTTAATACCCAGATACAACTTCTGTTAACTTTTGGGTGCTGGGAATGGTGGCACATGCCTGTAATCCCAGCAACCCTGGAGGCTGAGACGGGAGGGTTGTAAGTTTGAGTACAGCCTCAGAAATTTTGCAATGTCCTAAGCAAATTAGAAAGACTCAATCTCAAAATAAAAAATAAAAAAGGGCTGGGGAAATAGCACAGTGGTAAAATGTAAATCCCTTTGGGTTTAATACCCAGTGAAAAAAGAAAAAAAAATCTGAATATATATGATGAAATTTTTATAAGCCCAACTTCTGAAATCAGGCTTCCTGTGTTCGAATCCTAGTACCATTATTTGATAGATATGTGTTGAACATGTTCTACAACTATTCGAAGCCCCCACTTCCTCATCTGTAAGATGAGGAGGTTAACAAAACTGATAGAATAGTGAGGATCTAAAGAAACTGCAAAATATTTGATCTAGCATTCAGTATGTGTTTAACAGATAAATTATTATTTAAACAATTTGGAATAGACTACACATAATTTGGTATCTTATTTAGTACATTTCATCAGATTGTTAAGTAACCTCTTTATTTTAATGGCAAATGGTATTTCATCAAGAATGTATATAATAATCCATTATTATTGGACAGTTATGTCAGTTACAAATTTTATGCTATTAAAATAATGAACATATTTTTAGATAATTTTGTATTCTTTTATGATATACAAAATTCTCTAAATAGAATGGCTAAGACCATAAGCTGTGCCTCATTTTAAGTATGTTTTTCTTTATGTACCTGTTGCTAAACTGAACAACACTTTGATAGATTTTAAGGTCTCTAATTTAAGAATTCTCTTGGAGATTTTATATAATTTATTTTTTTCTTGATTTATTTCCTATTGGATAAAAGACTTTGCTTAACAATGTAAAAAATAATGGTCACAGATTAAATGAGTGAGTTTTTTTAAAGAGAGAGAGAATATTTTAATAATTATTTTTTAATTATTAAATTAAAAAATAATTTTTAATTATTAAAATAATAAAATAAAAACATCTTTATTTTATTTTTATGTGGTGCTGAGGATTGAACCCAGCGCCCCACAGATGCCAGGCGAGCGCGCTACCACTTGAGCCACATCCCCAGCCCTAAATGAGTGATATTAATCATGTAACACAAGAACTTCTACATTCAAGTAATATTTCTTTTCAAAATAATTTCCTTGTAATATAGGATACATACTTGTTATGTTCATGGGTCAATTTCTCAAAAATATTTTAAAGTTATTCTTTGATAATTATATGTAGACATGAACAGTTTTTCATGATATAGTAGAATACTTATTTTCTATAAAGGTAAAATTAAACTTTTTCTCAAGTTCTTTTGTAAAAAGGAACATAAAGATCATCTAATCCACAAGTTCTCAGTGGTGGGTGTTCATCAAAATCACCATTAGAACATCAAAGAAACATGTATGTTTGGGCCCCATGGCCAGGCTTTGTGGTTCAGTAGATTTCAAGTGGACTTGAGGCATCCATATTTTTAAAAACCATAGGGTGATTATAACAGGAAAACTAGGATAAAAGTTTCTTATCCATCTCTACCTCTCTTAATAATTTGTGGACTAATCTGAAATAGGTTTATCTAGCAGCAGGTTAGAATTTTGCAGCCCAGATAGGAGAAGTAACTTTACACAACAATGTTACTAGACAAACCATGACCTGATAATTAAGAGGAGAAAGCAACCATGGTAAATCCAAGCTAACTGCATCCAGTTTTCTTTCTAGAAAATAAATATATCATACAAATTTGATACTATTAAATTTTATCATGTTTCCATAAGAACTTCACCTCAAGTTCCACTGATCAACATTGTTCAGATTTCCAGAGTTTAGTGAGATCTATTCCAATGATATGGGTCTATCTTCTTTGAAGGAGTGGGCTAGGTTAAGAGTGGAGGTCACTTTTATGGAGATGTTGGCTGGATATGGTAACCTCCCCATCCCTCAATTTAATTTGCCACAAAAGCTGATTTGGTCACAATTTAGTTGGTTCTTATTTCATTTATATGTGCAATTATTTTATAAATTCTTTCAGAACTCAGTTGACAAGCCACGTAGGTTTCTATTTATTGTGCAGTCTCAAGTGATTTAGATAATCTATTTTTTTAAAAATAAACAACCACTCTTTATAATAAGCTCCAGTAAATTTTTAGACATAAATTAAATGCTCAGAAATAGTTATTAGTTGTAGGAGTAGAAGAAAATCTTTCTTAAATCTCAAATTGTTACTTAGTTAAGTTGAACTGTTTCTTGAGACTTTTCAGCTCCAATTAAGCCATTTTCCATTTCAAGCCTGGTTAATCTTGTTTTGTTAATTGGTATCTCATTCAAGAAAATGTATTTTATATATATAAATGTTCAAATAAGTAAATATATATATATTTATATATATATATATATAATATGTGTTATGTATGTGTATATATAGAGAGGGTAGAGTTATATATTACACAGTTATATATTACATTTGTATATATGTAATAAACGCAGATGAAATGTATAATAAATATATGAGCATACGCACATTTATTCTAAAGCATATTGTGTGGTCTCTTAGAAATGATAGAAACTATTTTGAAGACTTTTTCTACCTTTACATATTTCATCTCAAAAATAAGATCCTGGTCTTCCTGTAGAATATGATATGCTCATGGCTTTTCTAATTATAGAGAATGCATCCTATTTAATTGGGACTTAGTGGCTGTTGTTGCTCAGAGCCTTGGCTATATTGTCTTTCTGATTTTACTGTAGGCAGCAATTTGTAGAGAAGTTCCATTCTCCCAGGGGTTTAGTCTCCCCCTGATTATGTCACTGTTGGAATCATTGCTGGGCCAGTAGCCTGCCTGGAGCTTCAGGAACATGGGCAGAATGTACAAGGTGGTATGTGCGAATACCAGCTTTAACAGAGAAGCATTATTATATGGAAAGACATGATCTTCAGAGTTTATGCATAGCCTTCTCACTTGCAAGTTGTGAGCCTGGCAGAGCAATGTGAGGTCTCTAGACTTTACACTCATTATCTCCAAAATTGAAATATATAATGAGGATTAAATGTGATAATACTCACAATAGCACATAGTGTTAGTTATCATTGGGCCTGGAGTGCAGTAAATGACTAGTCAATGATAATTGCTGAACTAATCAGGATTAATGAATTTGGAGACTTCTTAAATCTCAAATTATGACTTAGTTAAGTTATACTGTTCTCTCTTTTCATGCATATGGGTCAGAGAACCAGTCTTAAGGTAGCTTGAATAGTATTAAAAATTAATTGGCTCTCATAATACTAAAGTCACATTTTAAGTCTTGGTCTTGGTCTTCAGAAAATAAATTTGTGCCTTCATTTTTCAACTTTGCTTTCTTCTACTTTTGTTCTATTCAAAGATAAGTTATCTGTAGAATTTGTAATGCTGATTTCTAGTAACTCCTGCTTACATGGTCCTAAGAGCCAGAGATCTCAGAAGGTGATTGTTCTCATTAGTTCTAGGAAAATTCTTGAGGAAGTTTGTCATTGGGTCAGTTTGGGTCATGTACCAATGATTAATCCAATCAATCCAATCACTCAGGATCTGGAATGTATTACTCCTATTGGACAGGCATGGGGACATATTCATCCCAGAGACAGAGGTAAGAACTTATGAGTGTGAGTGTGTGTGTGTGTGTGTGTGTGTGTGTGTGTTGAGTGTGTCATTAGATACTCATGAACTGAGAATACAGATGGGTTTGATTTCCCAAAGGAAAAGTGAAGTTCTGTTACAAAGGGCAAAGAATGTTGGACAGGGAAAAGAGAAATTATAATGACCATCACAAACAGAAGAATCAGCAGAGAATTTCCATACTATATGTCTGTATTTTTTTACCATATTATCTTGCTTTTATTCTGTATAGGATGAAATCATATTGACTATTATTTTTTGTTCATTAGTTAAAAATATTTGATTTTTCTCCCACTGGGACATATGCTTCATGAGGACAGGGACTACATATATGTCCCTGCCAGCATGATACCCAAATGTGTAATAGTGCTCTTTTATTCTTAGTTTATTTTAATAAAGAGTTGGTGAATGAATTAGAAATAGACAGTTATAAAAATAGATTATATAAAATAACATATATTTTATTTTATATAGTCCATTGCAGCATGCTACCAAGAAAATTATCTTCAAGTTCTCCAGATTTCTTTAAAGAAATCAGGCTATGCTCCTGTGTCCTCATATGGCAGAGAGATGGAAGAGCAAGCTAGCCACTTAGTTATATGCTATAGAAAGCTGCTTTTATTTTATTTATTTCAATTAGGTATATATAACAGCAGAATGCATTTCATCCATTATGTACAATTGCAGCACAACTTTTCATTTCTTTGGTTGTACACAATATGGCGTCACTCCATATGGGTAGTCATACAAGTATACCTAGGGTAATGATGTCTATCTCCTTCCACCATCTTTTCTGACCCATGCTCTCTCCTTACCCCTTCCTCCCCTTTGTTATATCAAAGTTCCTCCATTTTTCTCATGCCACCCCACCCCCATCATTATGAATCAGCATCCACTTATCAGAGAGAACATTCTACCTTTGGTTTTTTGGGATTGGCTTACTTCATTTAGCATGATATTTTCCAGCTCTATCCATTTACCTGCAAATACGATGATTTTATTCTCTCTTAATGCTGAGTAATATTCCATTGTGTATATATGCCAGTTTCTTTATCCATTAATCTATTGAAGGGCATCAGAAAAAATAGCCTCTTCAACAAATGGTGATGGGAGAACAGGAAATCCATATTCAGCAAAATGAAACTAAACCTGCCTCACCATGAACAAAACTCAACTCAAAGTGGATCAAGGACCTAGGAATCAGACTAGAGACCTGTGCCTAATAGAGGAAAAAGTAGGCCCAAATCTTCATCACATTGGATTAGGCCCTGACTTCCTTAACAAGACTCTTAAAGTGCAAAAAATAAAATCAAGAATTAATAAATGGGATGGATTTAAACTAAAAAGATTCTTCTCAGCAAAAGAGGTGAATGAGGTGAAAAGAGAGAAAAGAGAGAATACTTTTTGGGGAGCAAATTTTTGCCACATGCACATCAGAGCATTAATCTCCAGGTTACATAAAAAACTCAAAAAACTTAACAAAAAAACAAACAACCCAATTAATAAATGGGTTGTTTGGAGTTGAACAGACACTTCTCAGAAGAAGGTATACATTTGACCAACAAATATTTTAAAAAGTGTTCAACATTCTAGTAATTAGAGAAATGCAAATCAAAACTACTCAAAGATTTTATCTCACAGCAGTCAGAATGGCAGTTATCAAGGAAGCTTCTTTTAAGAACTTTAATACTATCAATGAGGAGGGACCCCCCCCCATGGTGGCTTAATCACCTTTTAAAGGACCCACTTCTTAATCCTATCACATTAGCAATACCTGCATTTTGGAGGGGACACCTTTAAATAATAAAAAATAACAAAACAATAGTATAAACAAATTAAATTTGACTTTTTTTTTATCAATCATAGCAAAATTATAAGATAGCTATAAGGAGGTATATAATTATCAATTGACTAATTTAGGTAGTTCATGAATATATGTTAAATTTCTGCTCTGCGGTAATCACTCTGTTGGATTCTATAGATAACATTATAGGTCAATGAAGGAAAACTATCTTTAAGACTAATGCTCTAAATGACTTATAATTGTGATAAGTATTTTGAAGGAGAAGTTTGGAGGACATATGCATATAGAGAAGGTAACATTCCATGGACGTGGGTAGGGGTGAAAGCAAAAAAGGATTTTACTGAGCATGTGACATTGAATTGAGAATTCCATGTTGGAGGGCAAGTTATCCAGGCTGCTGTCAGGAGGCGGGAAGAGCTTTGATTCACTGGAGGAACCAAGTCGGGCTCAATATGGCCCTAGAGCTTTGTGACCAAGGGAAACAGTGGGGAGAGAATGAGAGAGGGAAGCAGGATTGGATAGCACAGCCCTTGAGGACTAAGTCTTCATCCTAAGAGAAATTATCAATTGACAATTATACCTCCCTATAGCTAGCTTATAAGTTTGCTGTGATTGATAGAAAAAGTCAATGCTAATTTGTTTATATTTTTGTTTTTGCTATTTTATTATTATTTAAAAGTGTCCCCTCCAAAATACAGGCATTGCTAATGTGATAAGATTAAGAGCTGGGTCCTTTAAAAGATTCAAGCCACCATGAGGACTCCCAGTGGGTAGAGAGAGAAGAGGGGAGGGGAGGGGAGGGGAGGGGGGTAGTAACGGATAGGAAAGGCAGCAGAATACAACAGACCCTAGTATGGCAATATATAAATCAATGGAAGTGTAACTGATGTGATTCTGCAATTTGTAAACGGAGTAAAAATGGGAGTTCATAACCCACTTGAATCAAAGTGTGAAATATGATATATCAAGAACTATGTAATGTTTTGAACAACCAACAATAAAAAAAATATAAAAAAAAAAAAAAAAATTTTAAAAGAAGCTTCCTCTGAAAGCTTTTTTTTTTTTCCTTTAAAAAGAGATATGATTCGATAAATAATCCCCAAAGCATTACTCTAGTCACTGTATAGGCCCTTCCTTGGAAGAGTCCAAGAGTTGATGCAGGAAAACCTGTTAGAAGAGGTGTTTTTGACTTGAACTAGAAATCAAAGAGAGAAGGGATCAATGTGAAAATTTTTTTGATCTATATTTAAGAGGATATGTTTAGGATTAGATCTGAGACTAATGGGAAAAGGGAGAAATAATGTACATCTTCTTGAGTTTTGACTAAGGGGAGTTCAACTAAGGGGGTGTTGATTAGGAGAAGGTGGGTATCCTTGTGGGAAATGAATGGAACTGGAGAGTATCATGTTAAGTGAAATAATTCAGATTCATCAAGGGTTTAATAATATTCTCTCGTAAGTGGAAACTAGACCAAAATAAGAGGAAAAGGGGAGAAATTGGATATCATAAAAATATAGGGAAGATCAGTGAAGTTGAAGAAGGAGATCCAGAGGGAGGGAGAAGAATGGAAAAGTGGAAGAAATGTGGAATGAATTGAACAAAATCACACTGTGTGCATATATAAATACACCTCAAAGAATTCCTCTTTTATGTGTATGCAGAAAACACTGACCAATAATAAATAAATAAACAAGCAAAATGAAGCCCAGTCCAGTTGAGAAAAAATAGGGGAAGGGAAGAGGGAAGGAAAATGTTGATAGGGACAGGGGCTGAAAAGGAGTAAGTCAAATTCCATGCATGTATGATTTTGTCAAAGTGAATCCAACCACTCTGTATATCTGTAATGCTCAAAAAAAAAATTATAGTTACCTCTATTTAACCTTTATGTCATCTGGTACAGATTGGAATTGTGTTTTGGTGGGTTTTTATTTGATTAGCTTTCTTCTCCAACAGATTGTAAGCTTTATTTTATCTCCTTGTCTTAGAACACAACCTGGTATCTGATATGCTTTGATAATTGTTAGGTGAGTGAATGTGTAATGCTCCAGTTGATTGTTGGACTTAGACTTGTCCAAAAATAGCAGGAGAGTGGGTTGTAGATACTCATTTGCAACATAATGAGAGGAGAGGAAGGAGGAAGTTCAAAGTGAAATTAAGAAATCAAGAAAAACTGAGGATGCTATTTGACTGGAAAGCCAAAAAATTTGGTTTTATACAAGTAAGTCAAAATAAGGCATTTTTCTTGCATAAATGATCACAATCTTCTACTTTAGTCATCTTGACTAAAATCTCATTTTGAATTTTAACTCACCTTGCTATGAAATGTATGAGGCAGAAAAAAGTAGATTTAATAAGTGCACAGAGAATCAGAATTCAAAAACTATATCTAACCTTCAACTTTGTGAACAAAGCTATACTGCCAGCTGAAGATGAGGGTAACAAGAATCTGCATATGTATTAAACATCTGTGGAAATCTCCTCAGAAAGTTGCTCCTTGAAAGAATACATCATTAACATAGCTGGTTAAGTACAGGTTGCCTGGTCAGGTTCTTCTAAATCTGCAGTGAATTCCAAAAGTCGAATAAACATGATCTAATTAATTACAACTTGCTCTTACAGGAAGTAATGATTTAATGAATAACAGACACTATTTGTGACTAACAATCTTATTGATAAAGAAGAAGGGGATGATTATTTGGCTGTTTTATCTATAGAACAAAAAAGACCAATGTCTTTATCGGGCCATATCACAGGGCATACTTGAGGTGGGGGTGGCTGGTTGCACTAGATACCCCAGTTTGAGTCTACAGCTTCCTTGCTATGTTTGTATTCCTACTGCTGTTACTGTTACTTCTAATAGTAACAATGGAAACAGTCCTGGTGATGATAGCTCATGGTGCTGAAGGACTCAGCCAATCGTTTAAAAGGCATGATTTCATTTAATACTCACTACAAAAATATAAGTTGGCATAATTATTTTTTTTCTTGTTGTTCTCATTAAAACCAGGGAGGTCTTAAGAAGTGAGGCAAATTGTCCAAGATTGTGCAAACTAATGAGTGGTATAGGTGGGACTCCCAGGTCTGTCTATGAAGTCCAAGCTCATAACCAGCTTTCGCATTTCTAGTGGCTGTTTTGTTTTCTTGGTTTGTGGCGACACACGACTAAACCCATCAGGGTCACTCCAGGAGAATTGGGCTGACATGAAATAATGACACACAGACAGAGAAATACCTTTTTCTTTGGGTTCTGGGATGGCTCCCCTGACCTAGCTCCCACAATGGAGGCAAAGCATGCAAGAAAGAGAGAGAGCACACCTCGAACAGGGTTTTATTGGGGAGAAGCCATTCAAATGAGGCAAGGGGCCTGGTTTCAGGTGCTTGACTCTAGCTTTGTGATATCTTTCAGGTCAGCAGGTTGATTGACATCTCAGAAGGCCACACTCATCTCATGGGCTGTGTGGGGATCAAAGGCAGAGCAAGCAAAAGGCACACATATGTGCACAGCCTAGACAGAGCAGCATTATCAGTCCAGTCTGCTTTATGTGCTCAAGATGCTCACAGCTCACACACACAGCCCATGGCTGGTTTGCCATATATATAGCTCCTGTCCAGAGCGCCTCCCGACTTTTGTTGTTTAATAACCAATGTAAAATTAAATCTATAAAAATGGCATATATAGGACTAAACCCAGGGCCCACTGTCACTTAACCAAATTATACTCAGTTCACCAGGCCCAGCCAATGGGGCTTCCTCTTACAACTGCAGCCACACTCATCTGCTCTCCAGGTCTAGTTTGTCTAAGGTAAGCACTAGAGATCTCCTTAATGCTGCTATGTGAATCTTTAAAATCCCATTATTGGTTTCTGAAGGCTTTCATCCATCACCCCCCTCATGATAAATCCCTAACAAGGCTTTTGCTCCTCCTTTCACTTTCTGATTCCCTCATCCTCAATAAATTTCTTAGTGGAGCCACAATTAATCTTGAGTAGCACATTAACCTTGTTCATATCAAAGTAACCCTGCAAGTTTTGCAGTTTTACATATGATTAGAGACAGGTACCTCACACACTGTGGGTCTCCTCTATGGGTGGAAGGGTAAGGATGAGCTTTCTGATCTCTGCTCCTATTTATCTCTGTTCCCTAGCCAGGCTTGTGTATCTGCAAAGCTCTGCTAGCCTCCTAGCTTTTAGATAACTCTGGCTAATCTGTCAGCATTTTTCTCTCTTATCCACTTATCAACTGATAAAAGTCTCTGCAACATTCCATTTTCTTAAGTGTCATTGCTCGATAAATTAGTTTGAATTAAAAACTTAAACCGCTTAAACTATATGGAAAATGTAAACCATTGATTGAATTGATTAAAAAAAAAGTACTCTGCTTCATGTCTGAGTGACTGGGTTTCTCTCCAGAGAGCATCATTCTCTTGCATTTAGGAATTCAGCTAACAGATGATCACTATTCCTCCAAAGGTAAGAAGGTTGATTAGTTCATCAAGATTCCATCAGAATCTCCTCACACAGTGTAGTTAAGTGATAGCAGTGTGCCATAAGCAGGGACAGCCATACTCAGGCTCAGAGCAAAAGGCTTTTATTTCGTGTGATTGAAAGGTGACAGGAGTCCTCTTATCACCCATATGTATTTCCCTTGCTCATCTGCTGTGGAACTTGAAAGCATAACCATTTTTATAATATCTCAAAATTCAGGCATTAGAAGCATTTTAAAAGTGAAAGTCACTTGAGAAGAGTCAACTTTCCAGGCACTACTGGCCATTATACATCAAACTGAGGATGAGTTTTGGGTCACTTTAATGACTCAAGCAGGGAAAGAAGAGAATAGTAGGACAGGGTCATGATAAATTTGGGATGGAGAGTCAGAGAGGTGCATATCAGGTGATTCCACATCTGGAGGGCAGATTTCAATGGGGCACCCTGGTAGAGTAGAAAAGTCAGGGTATAGGAAAAGGTTTTCTAACACAATTTGGTGGAAGAAAAATAGTTACAATGCTGAAGAGGGCAGAGAGTCTGGGAAGACAACTGAAAGTATCTATGTCTGTTTTGCAATTTTGTCAGAGGCTCAAACTTATTTTAAAATGGATAATTTAAAACCAATATGTGCTTTCCCTCTTTTTATGACAGGCAACTGTAGCAAAGAACAAAGTAAAGATATTGCTCTCTCTGATGAAATTGGCCCGGCAATATGTGTTGCAGAATTTCCTAACTGAAACTCCAGATATAATGAAACCACAATGATGTGTCAAATGGGAATTTTTCAATTCACTTATGGAACGTGGCATCAAGAAGATCCCTTAGGTTCAGTTAACTAGCCTGTTACAATAGTATAAAGTCTCATAAAACATCGTCAGATGAAAGGGAAAGAGTACAATATATGGAATTGACAGTGCAGAGAAATACTTTTTAAATACAACATTGAGCAGCTAAAGATGAAATCATCAAATATAGAGAAATCATGAAGGACAAGGATGAACAGCTCTCTGACTATCATATCAGTAAAGAGCAGATTACTTCCAACTGATTATCAGTTCACAAGAGGGCAGCCATTAAAAAGGTCAACTGGCCAAACATGGGAACATTAAACCTCCTATTGTAGAAAGATGAATTTTGAAAATTAGAGGAAAAGGTGAAAGCTATCATTATGGGAAAGATAAATCAGTACAGCAAAGGAAAAGTCACTGAGAGTGACAGTATCTGGGAAACCAATGGGTGTGGCACTTCCTGAGAGTGACAGACTTCAAGGGCTCCAGACACATTAATTTAGAGAGAAGAAGGTAAGCTGGGCTGGGGAAGCCGAGCAACTCTCTGGATAAACGTCAACAGAGCATCTTAATAGGAAAATGTACGGGGGTTTGGAATTACTTTTGTTTTTGGAAATCAATTCAAACTCCACTAAGGAGTAATTGCTTGAAAATTAGTCAGGACAGGGGCTCATTTTCCCAAGGTACCAGGATCATAGTCTCTGAATCCCTTGGGCAGCCCTGATGATTTCCTCTGCTTTTGTAGTTATGGAGGATTATATTCAAAAAGGCATCCCTGGAGGAAGAGAAGGAAACTTTTCTTTTTAAAGCCACTATTAATGTTAAGCCATCTAGTGGAGTACCCTGGAGAGAGGTAAAGGAAATTGGGAGACAAAGGTAAAAGTCATAAAAAAAAAATGAGGTGAAGGAGGTGGAGAAAGAAAGAGATAGTCATATGCAAAAAAAATGAAAAAGGAATAAACAGAAGAAATTAACCTAAGAATTTTTTGAGCTTTTATGAGGTTACTTAGCCCTATGATCATTTCTTTGCAATCTATCTTTCTTTTCTTTTTACCCTTTCAAAAGTATTATTAATAAGCTTATCTTACAGATAATGAGACAGAGGCACAGTTTAGCATTACATAGATCTCACAATTGCTGGCTTTTTTATAATTGACAACAATCACTGTGACTTGAGCATCTGTACCTTACTGACTACATCAGATTTTAGAGATTGGGATTTAGAAGACCTGGATTCAGTTTTTCTCTTTTACATATTAGCTGTGAGTTTAAATTAATGTATTTATTTATTTATTTATTAGCAGTATTTATTACATGCCTACTATGTACCCATAGCTCTCCTAGAAGCCTAGGGTGCAGCAATAGATGAACCAGACCAAAAATAAAAAAAAAATCCCACATTTGTGGAACATGTATCCTAATGTATCCTAGTGGGGCAACCTCAGACAACTTGATATACATTTCTCTCTTTGTTTCACTACCTCTAAAGTAAGATTTATAATAATGTCAGTCACAAGGTCTGTTTCTATGTCTGAACTTGACAGTTTACAAATAATATTCCTGTCTGCTCACCCGGATCAGGCCTGGCATACAGTGATGCTCCGTAATTGCTACATAAAAGAGAAGCATCGGGGAAAGAAAGCGAGGCCGGAGAGTGACACAGACATGGTGGCAGTGATGGCTGCTGCTGATCTTCAGTGGCTCTGGTTACAGACATCTCAGGCATATTTTATGACAGAGGCAGGCCAGAATATTACCAGAGGTGCATGTATTTTTATACTCAATCCTAAGGAATATATTACTTGAAAAAAGTGAAATTATAGCCTTTATAGCTTTTAGAGTGATTAATTTATATTTGGGATTGGGATGGTAGGACTGAGGTGGGGGTCAGTGAAGTAACAAACTAGTGGGAGGATGTGGATAGAAGTGCAATGTTCACACTTGTGAATCTCAGTGTGTTAGTATTAGAATGAACGTTAGGGGTCATTCCCAATTTTCCTGACCTTTGGCTTTCCCCACCTTTCAAGAAAACAAAGTGTAATTCTGGAGTGAGTATCTGTTAAATACCAAGAGGTATTAATGTGGAATCAGATCTCAGGCCTATGTTCAACATCCACCCCTCTGGCCATGGCAGAATGTTACCACTGGTGTTATTTGGTTTTTCCTGGCTCATTCAGTTCCCAAGGACTGATGTTTAAATGGTGACTCTTATCTTGCAAACTTTTCCCCTTGTGGATGGAGCCAACCATCAATTGACTTACTTGGCAGATTCATATTTAACAGGTTTTCTCAAAACAGAGCCCAGATCTCAGACACCCCTCCTACACACACACACACACACACACACACACACACACACATACTGAAGGCAAGGTGCGACCATACAACAGAATTCAGGGATGCTCCTGTGCTGGAATTTGATTTGCCATCCCAAGTAACAAAGAGAGATGGGTTACACTTTGGGCAGGAACTAAAACCTGGCTTCATTTTCATTCAGTAGCACATGCTTTAGGTACTTTTTGTCTGATCTGAGGCACGCTGCTTACCTAAAGGTAATGAGAGTGGCGGTGGCTGTACAGTCTCCTGACTGATGAGAAGAAATGGGCCTCTCTTGCTGAGTTAGTGAGTGATAAGCACCACGGTGTTACCATAGACAGTCCATGAAGAGAGAATGCACAGCAAAGGAAAGAAACAGTAGTCTTGGATGATAGTTATTCTTGTCATTCCAAATGTCCTGTTTGTACTGTATTCCATTTTTCCATTCATTATATCTTCATTGGACCAGGCTGCAGCATTCATGTCAAACAAGCTGGCTTCGGGGCAGGAACATTCTGACTTTCCCTGAGGGTGCTCAACATACAAAGGCAATACTTGCAGCTGTTTCTGCTTGTAGAGCTCTTGAACAATTGATAATCATAAACTATTTTGAGAGCATAAAAAAGAGAAACAATTCACCTCATTCAAAATAAAATAAAAATTTTGTGACAGCAACACTCTGTAATGACTCTGTTCTCAAGTCGGCTAGAAGTAAATGGAAGGTTATATCTTCTGACTTGAGAAAGCCTACTATTTATAGAGAGCTTATTTATGTCTGAAGCACATTTAAATATAAATTGCAATACTTAATGCCTAGTTTTATAACATGTCATTCACAATCCATTAAGTATTTTATTGCATGAATTGTATAAGAAACAGATTTATAGCCCTCAATTATGGTATTAATAAGGGATGATGGAATCTCACTAAGACGTATTTCCCTTCAGTTTTTACAGAATTTTATTGTTGCAGCATGATGTGAACTACAGTCTTAATGTTTTATTATAAGAAGATTGCAAACAAGTGCTCTGATAGGCAGAAGGTATAAGAAAACATTAATATTCTCACTAAAAATTATTGCTTTAAAACTAATATAGAAAAAAAATACTGAAAACATGTATTGGGTTTTGATAGTAGAATATTTTAAATCAAGTTGGAAAATTAAACTAGCTTTGATCTTTGTGATACATAGCTGTGATCTATTTCTAAATTGTTTCTCTAAGAGCTCCAACTACTCATCCAATGTGGTAGTTCACTACATTTTTTTTTATCACAGTCTTAAAAGTATTCATTTCATATTTTGATGACATACATTTTGAAGGAATTTCAAGGTAATTTAGCATCTTTAATTCCAGAGGGTATGGTGGGTGGATAAATGTGTATGAAAACAGCTTCTAAGGACACTGTATTCCAAAGTCACCCTAGTTAATCAGAGATTTAATAATCAGAATAAATGATACAAAAGGAAGAGGGATTAGAGAGAAGAGGATTGAGGTTTCAGAAACAATTCAAGACTGAATAAAGTTGTACCTGATAAGGAAAAAAAAATACAAAGTGTGTACCTAGGAGGTTTAGGGTCCAAGCAGTGGAACATAGGGTTGGGCAAACATTCTAAGAGTCGAATGGTCAACATGCTCAGGAGGGGTGGTAAAAAGTGAGGTCCAGATGAGCATATTGACAAATGGAACAGAAATGTGGAAATACCTTGAGCTTTCAGAGTCTGAAGAGAATGTTCTTCCTGTACTCATTATCAATAATATTAAATAAAATGCTGCAATTAGCTCTGACAGTTTCTGTACTACATTTCCTGCTAATGCAGTTGAGAACATTCACTGGAAGATTGGAAGATAGTAACTTGTCCAGGATATGAGGTAGCTGCCATTCATATTTCCCAGGTAGATATTACAAGGAGGTTTTAAAGTTTTCAGGACTCAATGGAGATTAGAATGAATCTGGTAGACTTTTCCCCGGGGAATTATTCAGAGCAATGGAACAGCCCTCCAAGCATCATTTTTGCAGAGTGGTGCCTGGAGGCTGTAAAACCAGCTGGCTGTCTTCCCCATGCAAAAGCTGTGCATGGGGGAGCTTGGTGGATCAATTTCACTGCTGATCTGTGAGGATTTCAGTCTATTTCAGTGACTGACTTATAATTCCTAAACTGTGATTTGCAACTAGCGGTTAAGGAATTATCTCCATTCCCTATATTTGTAAATGATGTGCATTAATTACAATCTTATTTCTTCAAGAGAATCAGTCAGACTGACTTATAGTAATAGTCACTTATATTTGCTTTGTACTATTTATTAACACAACAATGAATGTCTCTATTACTATTTTCTCTGACTCATTTCCTTTTTCTATGGACATTAACAGTTTTATTAGTCAGTTTTTCTGTTTCTTAACACATTTCCAAGACAATGATGATGGTATTTCATTATTAATTAAGAAACTTGCAGTATTTAACTCTTTATATGCATTACACAGTACATTTGCTCTGCATAATGAGTGCCAAGAACTCAGGGAAGCATGGTAGCCCGAGAAAGAGCTAAAGAAATCATCTGTTTGAAATTGAAATTCCTGTTTTCATAAGGAGAAATGGGAAGCCTAAAGATGTAAAAATAATTTGGCCAACATCATTCCTGAATCAATAGAGTTCTAGGACTCAGATTCAATAACATGTATCTATTAGGCACCAACTGTGAGATAGGTCTCTTTCTAAGGTTTTCCCTATGCTCAACAACGTAATCTCCAAGGCTGTCATATATGGTAGGGCTACTAACATCCTTGTTCTAAAGATGAAGTAACCAGGAAATAGAGCAGTTTCCTCAAAACCACCCAGCTAGTTATGTGGGAGAGCAGAGAGTAGAATTCAAGGGGTCTGCTTCCATAATCATCATGAGCTGATCTCAAAGATACTGACTTCAAGTCCAGTGTACTTTCCACTCCATTTCATATACTTTGAAGCTCATTTAAAATAGGCTCATAATCCTGTTTATTTACAAAAACAAGGCAAAATACTTTTGCAGCATTCTAAAATGATAGGAATTCAGTAATACCCCATTTTAGAGATGAGCAAATTAGAGGAAGAGAGAGAAAACAATGTGTCTCCTTTAGCCACTGAACCAATTTCAAACTAGAGCAAAACTGTTCTGTTTTATTTGTCCCTGAAGGGCTGAGAGCTAATGACTGTTGGCTTCCAATGGTAATGACAATCCCACTGCATTGCATCTGTTCTCTGTCTTGCTGAGTTTCTCCAAACCCAGACTCACTTCTTTGCACAGAGACAGCCTGTTCCTCCAGTTTCATCATCCTGGCTCCCTTTACGATGCCCATATTAACCTAGGATTTGCTATTGAATTTGTGAAGTCTGTGAGTCACCCTTCTGCTCACCAGGATCCTCGTTTGTGACTCACGCTGCTTATGAGACTCAAGGCCAAGCTAATGTTTTTACTACATTAACAATGTTTCTACTACTACTATACTACATGGATTCTAATTTCTATACTTTATACTTTGAATGAAATGTGTTGGGCATGAGATATTCAAATTTCTGAACTCATGTTCTGGAGTCCATCTGGCCTGAGATCTGTCAGGAACCCTAATTCTGAAGGCCTCTTTATAATCTGCACAGGGTCTTGTAGGGAAGGTAAGCCCTGGGTTGATCTCTTCCATTCTAACATTATGATGTTAAAAGAAAAAAAATAGCATGAGATCATCTTGCATGTGGCATGAATGCTACAGTATTGTCAATACGGGCCACCAATATTATTTTAACTTTTAGGTGGGAAAATGTTCTCGATGACCAGATTTGACCCCAAAGGAACCTTCTACCTCTTGCCTTCTAACTAACTATAGAGGTTTCTCAGGCACTTTCCTTGATCCTTGAAGCAAAACTTTTTCAAATTGAAAATGTTATGTGACTACTTTATACTAATGGGAACATGCCTGACAGTTTCTCTTTTAGAAATATATTTCTATATATTAACACAGGGCAATATTTTAATCTAAGCAAAGGATTTCTCTTGAAGGGTAATTTGTGGAGGGTGAGATCTTCTTCAAACCTCTAAAGCTTCATTTAATTAGAAGTAACCACTTACTGATAAACAATTTTATCCCTCAGGATTGACTTTTGGATTGTTTGCTATTATCCCCCTTTTGGTAAAGGTAAATCATTATGTCCTGAGAAAGAACAACCGTTGTTATTCCTGTTGACTCTCTGTCCTAAATATATTGCCTAGAAGACTTATGATTGCACATCCAAGGTTGAGTGAGCCAGTATTACTCTCCATTGTTTCTTCAGTATCATGACTGGGCAATAGAAAAGCAAGCGAGAGGCTGACATTTGGACAAGCACCCTTTGAGAAGTATCAATGTGGCTGAGAAATGCGATGAGCAAGGTATAGTTGTCCTACATTCACATTTCCCCTATTATCCATATAAGAGTGTCAGGATGGAGTCGGAAGGTATGATGAAGGACTAGTCAGAAGGTGTTGGGAATCATTCAAAAGCTCCTTAGGACTAGGTGACATTGCTCCGTCCTCCATTGAGGTGCATTTCTAAGCACTACACATCCACCATCTCCCTGTGCCCATTCAGAGTCTTGGCAGAAATGCAAGGACATCCTTATTAGCTGCTTCTAGCAACCTGGTTTCCACCACTCACTTTCTCAAATAAATTCTTGTATCTTTTTGTTGTTGTTGTCGGCCTTTGTTCTTAGGAAAATATGATCACTTATTTCTTCTTTAGTGAAATGGAAATGGTAGTGTAGTTCTTATCTCAAAGGGTCATTGCAAATGGCAATGTGTATAAAATAGCACATTTTCTGGCACACAATGTTTCCTACATTTTATTATAATTATGATTAGGCTGATAAATGGTGATACCAAGAAAGGTAAATTAATTTCCCTCCTGAGATCTCTAGTTAATAGTGGAATTGGGACTACAATCTAATCTTTTATGCCTCACCAAATCTTCTCTCTCCTCCTTCTGGGAATTGTGTTTCTAGAAGAAAAGAATTTCCTTCCTCACTGCAGTAGCAGCTCAGCCTCCTGTTTCAACTCAGAAGTCCTTCTCCATTATCACCCCTGTCAAGTGAGGAGCTGCTGTTTCTCTCCTAATCAGCAGAGCGATTGCCTATCCAGGTCAGTGGTGTTGATAGCATCTGCTTCCTCGGGGAATTGGTGCACCATCCATCAATATTAGTGCTTCCCCTGGGGATCCCATGATGTTACAAGGTGGGGTTACAGGTTTAAAAAAAAAAAAAGATTCAGTGTTGCCAGACAAGCAGGGATGTTGCAGTGTGTGAAGGTCAGAAAGCATTAGTATCAGGATATGGGTTTTTACTGCCACGGATAGGCAGACCTCTACTAATGAAGAAGGGACCCAAAACAAAAGTGGGGTTAGCCCTTCCAGCATGCCCACCTTTTTAAACATCCTTCAAATGGCCGATTTTTGATTGGCTAAATCAGATGTTTATGCAGAAATCCCACGAAATCAGTGAGCAAATTAGCTGGAGAAAATTACTCTTTTAAATCTCTATTGAATGCCTGAGAAGAAAAAAAGAAGTAACCTATTTATATCAAATTTGTCGTCAAGTTAGAATATCCCCAATTTTAAGGAGAGAATGACAACTATCTATTTAGATAGTGGTTTTAAATTTTAACTTTAAAATGTATATTTCTAGTTGGTATGTGGTATAATTGGACCTTGGATGTCCCACCAAGGTTCACATGTCGAAGACTTGGTCCCTGGCTGGTGGCAGTATTGAGAGATGGTGGAAACTTTAGATGGAGGATGTAGGTCTCTGGGGCATACTTTTAAAGGGAATATATTGTCCCTGGCTACTTTTTCTCTTTCTCCATTTCTCAGCCTCTGTGAGGCAACCACCTCTATTTTACCCCGGCTCTCTGCCATGATGTTGTACCTTGGCAAAGGCTTAAAATGATGGGGACAAGTGACCATGGACTGAAGACTCTGAAATTATGAACTAAAATAAACCTTTCCTCCTGTAAGTTTATTTTCTCAGGTATTTTGTCATAGTAACAGAAATCTGACTATGCCTTATGTTAGGACATTCTCTGATTGGTTGAAATAAATTATTAGATTTGAATCCCCAAATCAGAAAACTTTTCAATTTTCAAAGATTAATTCTTTGAAAAAATTCTTTTATTTGTGATTTATAATTATACATGACAGTAGGATGTATTTTGACATATTATACATACATGAGTATAACTTTCCATTCTTGTGATTGTACATGATGTGAAGTTACACTGGTTGTGTATTCATACATGAGCACAGGAAGGTTATGTCTGATTCATTCTACTGTCTGTCTCACACCCATCACTGCTCCCTTCCCTTCATTCCCCTTTGTCTAATCAAATGAACTTCTATTCTCCTCCCTGCCCTTTTGTGTGTTAGCATGCACATATCAAAGAGAACATTCAGCCTTTGGTTTTGGGGGATTGGATTATTTCACTTAGAATGATAGTCTCTCGTTCCATCCATTTACTTGCAAATGTCATAAAGTAATTCTTCTTTATGGCTGAGTAATATTCCACTGTGTATATGTACCACAATTTTCTCTATTCATTCATCTATTGAAGGGTACCTAGGTTGATTCCATAGCTTTGCTATTGTAAATTTAGCTGCTATATGGCGCAGTCTGGCTGGGCACAAAATCAAGAGCCACTCACAGCTTTGTGATTCAAACAGCAATTCTTTATTCCCGATCTCATATTGGCCCTCTACAAACACGTTCTGGGGAAATTCATGTTCTCTGCCCAAATACTCTCTGAATCCCGGGAGAACTCAAGGGGCACTCAGGTAACAGGATACACCCTATTCCCAGCAGGAATAATCTTAAACCTGGAATCGCCCTAAACCCGGATTGTCCTAAACCGGGAACACCCTAAATCCAAGGAGAGCTTAAAACCCTGATTCGCCCTAAACCCGGATCCGCCCTGGTTCTTGAGCAAGGTCACCTTACATGCAATGTCATTGCAAAATGTCTAAGGCAAGTTCATTTTACCCCATTTAAGCAACATGGGGTACGCTGGCAAGGAAATTGTCATACCTACTTGGCTAATGGCTCTCAACAGCTATAAGCATTGATGTGGCTGAGTTACTATAGTATGCTATTCTTAAGTGCTTTGGATATCTGCTGAGGAGTGGGATAACTGTGTCAAATGGTGGTTTCACTCCAAGTTTTCTAAGGAATATCCCTACTGCTTTACAGGGTATTTGCACCAATTTGCAGTCCTACTAGCAACGTATGAGTGTACCTTTTCCCCCCAAGTCTTTACCAACATTGTTACTTGTATTCTTGATTCTGACTGGAGTGAGATGCAATGTCAGTGTAGATTTAATTTCCATTTCTCTAATTGCTAATGATGTTGAGCATTTTTTCATATATATATATATATATATATATATATTTACTGATCATATTTCTTCTGTGAAGTGCCTGTTCAGTTCCTTTGCCTATCTATTGATTGGGTTATTTTTTTGTGTGTGTGTTAAGTTTTTTCAGTTTTTTATATATGCTGGAAATTAATGCTCTATCTGAGGTGCAGGTGGCAAAGATTTTCTCCTATTCTGTAGGCTCTCTTTGTTGAGAGCCATAGCCGAAGGGGCCCCAGCAAACTTTCAGACTGCCGCTGATGAGCTGAAGGGGCCCCAGCAAACTTTCAGACTGCCAGCTGATGATTGGCTCACAGCGGCCCCAGCAACATCTAGCTGATTGGCTCCTCTGCGGTGAAGCTCATTGGGTTGTTTCCCTGCCCTTTCAGGCCATGGAGCTGCTCATTGGGGGACTTTTTGGCTCCGCCCATGTGACCCAGCCAATCGGCCTCAAGAGCAAGAGGATTGTGGGAGGTGTGGAGGCTGGTGGTTGGAGAGTGTGGCTTGTGGGAAGCGGGTGGTGGCAGTTGGGCTCTGAGGGATTTTTCCTGAGGAGCTGTTTTGTTTGGCTTGTGTGGTTCTAAAAATAAAGTTAGTTTCTTTTGACAAGTGGCTCCTGAATTGTGCCCAACCAGGCAGCAGCATCTCTTCATGTTCCTGATTGCTTTCTTTGCTGTGAAGAAGCTTTTTAGTTTGATACCATCCCAATTATTGATTCTTGATTTTACTTCTTGTGCTTTCAGAGTCTTGTTGAGGACTTTGGTTTCTAAGCTAACATGATGGAAATTTGGCCTACTTTCTTCTAGTAGGTGCAGGATCTCTGGTCTAGTGCCTACGTCCTTTATCCACTTAGAGTTGAGTTTTGTGCAGGGGAAGAAGTAGGGACTAAATTTTATATTGCTACACACGGATTTCTAGTTTCCCCAGCACCATTTGTTTAAGAGCTATCTTTTCTCCAATGTATGATTATGGCACCTTTGCAAATATTAATTCTTTAGAGAGGAAGAATTGGTAAATAAAATATGCAGGACTGACCATAAGGATAGTAAGTCCTTAAGAATAAAAGAAATAATGATTTCAAGGTAAAAAGCCATTGGTGCCAAACAAGTACACATTTCTATTAATAACCAGGTAAGCACTTACTATAATAATTATGAAGTGTTGGGATACTACTAAGAATATGTCCAGATACAGGTGACTTTTAAAGAGTGATCAGTCTTCTAGAAAAGACTATATATATTTTTTTATGATTTAAAATAAGTTGAATTAACCTGATTCTTAATTTTCGGTATAATTAGAGGAAAAGTATATACTATATAAGAGCAGAAGTGACTCTGAATCTTATGAATTCATCCTTCACTTCATTTACTGAGAGAGACAGCTTGAATGGCATATGGGTTTCCATAAAATTAAAGCATATGTCCCATTGGTCTCTTATTATTTGTTTTATTTCATTTTAATTGACAAATAATAATTATATATTATTAGGGTACAAAGTGATATTTTCATACATGTAAATATTGTGGAATGATAAAAATCAGTGTAATTAGCATACCTATAACTTCAAATTATTTATCATTTTTTTCATGGTGAGAACAATTAAAATCTTCTCTTTTAGATGTTTTGAATACACATCTGTTGTCGGCTAGAGTCTCTTTGCTGTGACATAGAACACCAAAATTTATTCCTCCTGTCTCACTGGACCTGTACCCATTGCCCACTGGTCTGTACTAATCTTTTGTCTTTTCAAACTGGGTCTCCCTTTGTCAGATCTAACAGACCCCAGTCCTTGCTGTCTACTGATTTTTTTTTTTTTTTTTACTATTATGTTTAGCAAATTTGATTTGTGGGAAAAAAAGTTTTATGTTTCATACTGACTTTTCAAAAAGTTAGGTTAAAAGTAAAAATTCTGTCAGTACTACAAACATTTCCAAATACCTAGAGATTTCATATTAGGAAGTCAGAATACCTAAGAGCTGACAGCATTTCATTGGTTTAAAGATATGATCCTGTGTTCTCCCCAACCCTTGGAAACTGTTGGAGTTATTTAATGATTTATTTCATTTTATTTAAATCATTTATTTTCTTGCTATACCTCACTTACTAGGAAGAATGTGAAACTAATCAGGTGATCAGGTTGAGCCTGACCCTAGTTTAATTAATTTCACTAGAATTGTTGGAAACTAAAATCTTGGGCATTAATGGGATGCACCAGATAATTTGTCAGAATAGAATTTGAGAAAAAAAATGCCCAAGTCCTTTTAATTTTTAGAAACCCAGGCGATCCAAGCTAGGGTCACATAAGTTGAAAAGAAATGATTTGTTCGTATAGTTATAAATAGGTGGTCTCCCCCAGGGCCATGAGAATCAGCCTCTTGCCCCAGGTTAAAGATTCCTTTAATCATTTCAGGCAGGAGATTAAAAATTCTCATGAGAAAAAAATTCCCTTTATAGACTGAATGTTGCCATGAAGCAAAGTCTATGCTGAGAATTAGGGTTTTGCAAACTGAAAATGTGGATTTTTTTTCTTACTTGATCATATGGTTTGATTTAATTTAATTCAACTAAATTTTAGGCATGAAAGGGAGAAGGTATTTGCATTCCAAACTTCTAACAAGGCAAGATAGATAATAAATGTAAAAAACAAATAATTTCAAATTGTAATAAATGTCAGTGAAAGAATAGATTATGTGGACAGAGATGCTTTAGTTAAGTTAGAAACTGTGAGGAAGGCACATTTGAGTTTATATATACCCAAATGGGAAGAAAGATCACAGGGACAAAGTGATATGGTATGTTCAACAGAATTCCAGAAATATGACATTGGATAAGCACATTAGTCTCTGAAGATGCCATTTTCTGGTTCTATTAGCCACCATATATTTTTTAGTGGGTTAAGTTCTAAGTAAAATTTATCCTCCTTGGGTATGGGTCTGTCTGCCCGAGGTGAGTACTTCTGAACTGGATTATTTGATGTTTCTGATGGGATTCAGGAGTCCTGATGGGTTTCATCTACAGCAAGGTTAACACTTTCAAAATAAGGCAGCCTAATGCTTGAGGGGTATTTGAAGTCTCGGGAACCAAGCAGCTGGCTTTTCTAAGGATGTGCTTATTCAACCTAACAGGACTGTGGTTGCCAATCTGATAGGCTAACTCCCTTGGAACCAATATAGTGTTAGATTCTTATACCCCCTTTTTTCTCAACCAATCATAGGCAGAAAGGGAGAGATAGCAATCTTATACCGTCACTAAAGCTGGTGACAGAGAAAAGGTGATAATTCACTAGCAGCATACAACAGGCTTGATTTCTGAGGCACAGGATGCCAGACACTCAGATAAAGTTTCCTCATCCAGTATGGCTGAGAAGCTGGCCACTAGGAAGAGTTGGCTTGTGGAATAAAGCTCCTTCGAGCATCATATGTCTGTAATACAGGTCCAAAACACTCATGAAGGCTCACTGATCCCACTAGAAAATCTATTTCTTCTTATTGTCTTTTAAAGATGTTCTTATGTTCTATCCGGATTAAGTCTGAAAGATAAAAATAGTGTTGTAGGGAAAAAACAAAGGAAGAAAGGACTTCAGTGATGCCAAATGTTTGTCTCTCCTTCGGTGAGAGGCTAAATGCTCAAGAGAAATCCTGTAATTAGGAAATCTATTTAAGTTTGTTTAACCAGTCATCCCCAAGCTTAGTCGACTATGTAAACCCTTTTTACTCCTCACAGAACATCTATTAGTATCTTGTTGAAAACACACAGCTTAGAAACATTGCTTCAGAGAGAATACTTAAAAGGATGCATAGTGGAAAGCCCACTGGTTGGCTATGCATGACTGCTTGCTATGGTATGAGGCTTTTGTTTACGAAAAGGCAGAGCAAGCATATTGCATGGTTTTATCAAATACTTGAATAAAATATTTCCTTGGGTAGGAGCAGCACTTTGAGTATAAACAAAATCTTCTTTTATACAGACCCCCGTTTAAAGCCCTTTCAAAATATTTGCTCAGAGTCTCAGAATGACCAAGTTGTCTCATCAGAGCCAGGTGTGCAATTAGAAGCTTATAATTACTAAATCTTTCTTAAGTTCGCTGATCTTTAGTGCCAGAATTTGATGACAAGACAGGTTCTCAGAGGAACTGAAACTGCTTCTAGCCTGATGTTGCTGTATTAGAAAATCAATTCATCCTTAATGGCTTGCAAGTGATTTTGACTTCTAGAATGCTTCAAATTTAGACTTCTAATTTAGAAACTTTGAAATCTTTATACCAGGTGGCAATGCAGGAAACTGTTCTTTAATTGCTAGACTAACTGATTCCTATTCTTTTTGGTTTGGTTTTCTCAATGCAAATCATGCTGTTGGGACATAGATGTTCAAATTATAGGACTCAGACTGCTGCAGGCCACAGCCTCTGCTCTTTTATCTTGTCTTTGTCATTGCTTTTTTTGATGTACTTTAAAATTTGGCTCTGAGATTGGTCACCCTCATTGCTGTTATCTGTGTGCTTCAAATCGCTACTCTCATAGCCACCTAGACGCCATTGATCAAAGGATGTCTAGCCTCTGACGTGATTACATTAAGATTGATATTGGTTTTAATGGAGAGTAGATCTTAGGGCCATGGGCAAGACCATTTCTTTTTCAGCTTCTTGGTCTTAAGATATGATTTATGAATATTTTTGCCATTGGGTAAAAGAAGTTAATGGCTGAAGAAATTGTTAAAACTAGACAGAGAGCAGAGAGAGTAGGAAGTTAAAATGAGTGGTTCTCCCTTCATTCAGATCTCCAAACTTCAAATAGCAGTGTAAAAATATTTAGAACTCCATAAGTTCCATTTGATCTTTGGATAAGGTTCCTGCATCTCACACCTAGAATTAGAAACAAAAAGAAAAGTATGCAATTATCACGTATACATCTTCATAAAGATTTAGTAATACCCGGAGAGCTGGAAAGAAAACCAATTCAGTCCACCTACTGTCCCAGCTTTGTTATTTTGACCTTTATTAGTATGAATCTTACCTTGTAATACTGAAGGTCTGTCATTATCTAGATGTAAAGATTTCTGTAAAAGGTACACTGATTTCAGTTTACCTGTTCCACCATCTTCTGTCCCTTGCTCAACACTCCATCATTCAGCATTGTCTTGAGATGCAAGCAATTCTTATCTTTTCTTGTTGTTTGCTTCCTAGTCCCTTGAAGTCTCTGCTTCCATAAACTCTGGTTTGGGTTTGAGGCTCAAACTTTGAATTTTCTTTGACAAGATTAAAGCTTCCTCCTGAATTAAAGATCACAGATTGCAAATGCCTCGTGACATGTCACTACTATTTATCTCATCCTCAATCATGGTGCCAGCCCCCATTTTTTTCCATATCTTAGGAAGAACAGGAACATATCCAAGGACAGCTGGGTTCAAAGAATCTTGAAGTCAAATGAAGCCTTTAATTTACTATCAAACTATTTAACAAACCTTTTAACATGTTTCCTTACTGTTTCAAAAGTGCTGGTGCCCAGTGCAGGTCTATAGGCTATTTCTGAAAGGTCAGAAAAAACTTTCTGGAGACCTGGAGTCTTAGGGATAATGTGGCATCAAATTGTCTTTACCAAGAATTTCTGAACATTGAGAACTGTTGCTTTACTACATCACGCAGATCCTTATTAACTTTTTTTTAAAATCAAAATATATTTTTGTTTGCCTTGTAGTGGCTGAGGGACAAGGTCAGAAATAAATATATGAATCTCACTCTTTCCCTTCAGGAAAAGAAACTATTAAGTATGTGAGTCATTACATTGTATGGTCACCTCCAGAGGGGATTCCAGGGGATCCTCCTGTCTGACTGCTCTCCAGGATCACTGTGGGGCTCTCAGACAATTGGATAGGTTCTATCTTGCAGATTCTGGAAATTGTGTAGCTGACTACATTTTCCTTTTAGAGTTACTAATTGAAAAGCTCAGAGTCAAACTAATATGATTTTCTATAACAAGTGTATTGACTTTGTAATATGCAATTTTAAACTCACTCCTAATTTAGTTTTACACCTTTTTCCCTTTTAAAAACATTCTTTTAAAACTTTCTTGGTTATTTTGTGCAGATCATGTAAGGAATCCTAGGCTCTTTGTGAAATAATATAGAGAATCCATAAGCAAATCAATAAGAGCTGTTTCGCATTCCAGTTCTTCTCTAACTCAGCATTCACAGTACTGAAGAATGAATGTTTCTGTTTGGTTACATTTTCCCCCTTTTATCTTCCACCCTTTTAGCTGGGGCCCTTAGTACCCAGCCTTTAATCTTTCTTGCAATGTTTATCATTTTTGATGCTACACCATTATTGCTAGTGTTTTGAGATCCCACTCCTGGCAAGAGTGTAGCATACATTTCCATGTTAAAAACAGTTCCTATTCAAAAGAACATGGATAAGTACATCTTATAAGTAAACTATTAGAATCGTCTAATGACTTTTAGAGGGAGGAAAACCACTGCAAATTTGATGCTTCCTCAGGCATATAGTGACAAATAACAAGATGAAACAGACTGTGGTTTAAAACTGTGACTGTTGAGCCTCCTTCTACTGGTTGCTCAGTACTGGCAATCTCAGTTGACTTTATTAATCCAATCTGAAAGTACACTTTGAAGTGCTGGCGCTAGATTTATAAAATTGCACTCTGAGTACCACTATGCCAAGTAATTTATCATGATGTGTCATGGTGTACATCTTTATCTGAACTTAAAGAACAACAACAACAAAAACAAAACAAAACCTCTCAACTTCAAATTGGGATTGATTTTTATGCCAACAGTATTATTTTCAGGCTCTCAGCTGACAATAGCCAAATAGGTGACAAAATGATAGGGGGTGATATTGGGGTATATTTAGACACTCGAGTTGGGATGATCCTGACCGTAAAGTAAACCTGTAGATAAAAAGATTTTTAAATATACTTCTCTTCTCATGACAATGATTACAGTTATTTCACCCCTTCAAAGGTGTGCAGTTCAAAGAATGGGCGGACCACAGAAAAATCTAGTAGCAGTGAGTTTGGAAAATTTAGGTATCTAAATATAATCAAGAAATCAGGTGTAATGAGAATTTTCCAAACTTTAGAAAGTCTTTGATTATCCTCAAGTCTTTTCCCTTACTCCCAACCTACAATCACTGGTAAACACTGTCCATTTCTCCTCTTTACAATTATCTAGTTCCTCTGTCCAGAACTACCACTTCTTTCGTTACAGAAATGGATTGAAATTGAAATTGTGACAGTTTTTGCTTCCACTCTCGAGTCTAATTCAGTGACTGCCAGTCAAGTAACTGCTGGGTTAGCAGAAATTCAGTCTTAGCCTCTGGGGGAATCTGGAAGCCTCTGGGGGAATCTGGAATGTAACCGTTTTTCCTCTCCAGGGAACAAAAAGTCAGAGGGCTCCAGGAAGTGGATCTGAATAGAACACACCACAGAATATTGACAGAATATTGATGGTTCCCTGTAAATCTGTCTGGCATCAGCAATCCTTAAGAACTCTAAGAGAATAGGAAAATATGCAGGGAAAAAGCTGTTTGGTCTAGGCAAAGATTTCTTGGGTAGGACTCTAAAGGCTCAGGGAAAAAGCAAATAGAAACAAGTGGGAGAATATCTATCAGAAAACTTCTATACAGTAAGGAATCAGCAAAATGAAAAGTCAGACTATAGACTGGAAGAAAATATTTGTAGACCATGTATCCAGTAAGTGGTTAATATCCAAAATATATAAGGAACCACACAACTCAATAACAACAACAACAAAAAAACCCAAATAACCCAATTAAAAAATGGGCAAAGAACATGAATAGACATTTTTCCAAAGATGATATATGAATGATCAACAGATACCTGAAAAGGCAGTCATCAATACTATTCATCAGGAAAGTGCAAATCAAAATCACAATGATATATAGCACCTCATACTTGTTAGATTGGTTATTATCAAAAAGATAAGAGATCAATTTGGAAAGTAGTATGGATATTCCTTAAAAACTTGGAATGGAACCACCGTTTGATCCAGCTATCTCACTCCTTGGTCTATACCCAGGGAACTTAAAAACAGCATACTACAGAGACTCAGCCACATCAGTGTTTATAGCAGCACAATTCACAATAGGTAAACTGTGGAACAACCTAGATGCCCTTCTATAGATGAATGGATAAAGAAACGGTGGTATATATACACAATGGAATATTACTCAACATTAAAAGAGAATAAAATTATGACATTTGCAGGTAAATGGATGGAATTGGAGATATCATGCTAAGCCAAGTAAGCCAATCCTAAAAAACCAAAGCCGAATGTTTTCTGTTGTATTTGGATCCTAATCTATAATGTGGGTGGGTGGGAGCATGGAACAAGAGGAGAATATTTGTATTGGGCAAAGGGGAAGGATGGGTAAGGGAGAGAAAATGGGAGCAGAAAAGTGGTGGATCTTCTTAGACTATACCCAAAGGACCTAAAAACAGCATATTACAGGGACATAGCCACAATGTTTATAGCAGTACAATTCACAATAGCTAAACTGTGGAGCCAAACTAGATGTCCTTCAGTGGGTGAATGGATTTAAAATGTGGCATCTATACACAATGGAATATTACTCAGAAATTAAAAAGAATAAGATCATGGCATTTGTAGGGAAATGGATGGCATTAGAGAAGATTATGCTAAGTGAAGTTAGCCAATCCCCAAAAAACAAATGCCGAATGTCTTCTCTGATATAAGGCGGGTGATTCAAAATGGGGTTGGGAGGGAGAGCAAGGGAGGAAGATTACCTCTAGACAGGGAATAGGGGTGGGAGGGAAAGGGAGGGAGAAGGGGAATAGCATAGATGGTGAAAGGAGATCCTCATCATTATACAAAATACATGTATAAAGATGTAAATTTGGTGTCAACATACCTTATATATAATCAGAGATATGATAAATTGTGGTATAAAGGTATATTAAGAATTGAATGCAAAAATAAATAAATAAATAAGATAAAAAAAAGAAAAGATGATGGAATGAGACAGACATCATTACCCTAGGTAGTGTATGATTGCACGAATGGTGTGACCCTACTTAGTATACAACCAGACAAATGAAAAATTGTTCTATATTTGTGTCCTAGTCGAAGGACATTCTGCTGTCATGTATAACTGATTAGAACAAATAAAATATCTTAAAAAAGATAAGAGGCAATAAGTGTTGCGGTTGTAAAGAAAAGCAAACTTTGTACAATGTTGGTGTGAATGTAAATGTATATATTTTATGCAGTCAACATGGAATACAGTATGGAGGTTCCTCCCAAATTAACAATGGAATTATCATATGACCCAGCAATCTCTTTTCTGGGTGTATCTATAGGAGAAATGAATCAGGACCTTGTAGAAGTAACTCCACTTCTGTGTTCACTGAAGCATTATTCACAATAGCCAGGGTATAGAAACAACCTAAATCTACCAACAAATAATTGGATAAAGAAATTGTGGTCTAATTTATATATGTAAATATATATAAATGTATATGTATATGTATATTTGTATAATTTAAATATATTTCTATTTATGTGTATGTGTTTTTATATAATCCATGTTACATAATATATAAATAACATGTATTATACATATAATTAGTATATTATTTAGCCTTATAATATAAGGAGATCTATCATTTCTAACAACATGGGTGAACCTATGCTAAGTGAATTAAACCACACACAGAAAGAAAAATACTGCATGATCTCAACTTATATATGGAATCTATAGAAAAAGTTGGATACTTAAAAAGAGGAATAGAATGGTCATTACCAAAAGTGAGAGTCAGGGTGGTAGCTTTAGGGTGGAATGTGAAAATAAAGGCCAAAGTTACAAAGTTATAGTTATGTGTGATCAGTAAATTTAGAGATCAATCATTTGGCATTAGGACTTTAGTTAATAATTTATATTGAATATTGGAAATAGTCTAACAGAATAGATTTTATGTGCTCTTATCATTAGAGAAAAAGGTAACTGTATGAGATGATGGATATGGTTAATTGGTAATTGTAATAATTATTTCACTATGTGTATACCAAAATGTTTACACCTTAAAGAAATGGAAAAAAAATTTGAATGGATAAACCAAGTTCTCTTCATATTGTGGTCAGATTGTGCAAGAAAACTGGGTTCAGGTGGCTTTCTCCAGCCATCTAACGAACCTGTCAATCATCCTGCTACTACACTTCTGGCCCATAGGGATATGGAAGATTTGTCTTCTGTCACTTGAAGACCTACTGCCACTTGTAGTCTTACCTTTTAGCACAAAGAGAAGATAACAAATTTAGGGTGATCTAGAGGCCATAGACAGTAAAATCAAGTAGATTTGCTAAATAGACAATAGCAGCAATTTAACAAGAAAAACTATGAGCACATATAAACAGGTTGAGGTCCACCAACAAAAAATTATTTTTTTAATTAAAAGTGATTGCAATTTTTAGTTGTATCTAACATAATTATTTTGGAATAAAATGTAGCAGGAATATCTATTTCAAAGTCATGATGGAAAAAGTCACAGATGATATATCTGGGTGATCAAACATGTTAATAACCACCAGAAAAAGGATCAAATGGAGGACAGGAAATTACTTAAACAAATAATAGGTGGGGAGCCTTCACCCTAAGTAAATACTTGAATTTCAGATTGAGAGAATCCACCAATTTCAGGTAAGATTTGACAAGAAATCTAGTTATAGTTTGGTAAAATTCTGAATTCTGAGAATACAAAAAAACCTCTTAAGCCTAGAAAGACTATCTGCGGGATTATAGAGAAATATTTTCTGTTTCTATGTAATTAGAATTTTGAACAAATTTTATTGAAACGTGGAATCTGGACTAAAGGACAGACCTGTAAGTTAGTTTATAACTGATTAGATAGTGGGAACTCCAGAAATATTTACCTATGCTGAGGTCAGAGGTGTGCAGTTACATTTCAAGAGGTAAAAGACCCCGGGCCAACATAAAACTGTAAGTTGTAAAGTTAGAAAATATAGTCTTACCCTTTTCCTAGGAAGACTTATTTACATTTCCGATGTTTAGAGTAAGAATCCAGGAAGCTCCTAGGACTTTTCCATGGACACAATTTCAAGAGGACACAATTTCTCCTATGTAAATGCAAAAATCCTATTGTCAATATTGTTCACCTATGGTAGAGACACTGCAGGGAGGGTTACATTTAATTCTCATTGTATTGCTCCAGATGGGGGATATTGAGGGACAGAGGAACTGACATCTTAATTTTTTCATAAGGAAATAATAATCTGCTCAGCCCAAGAAACTTCCTGTCTGAATTTAGAATAATATTAGTAAAGGCATGTCTTACATATTTAGCAGTATCTTCAATGGCAAATGATATAACTGGCTTCATATTTCTTATATGAAATACGGTAAGCTAGAAGAGGATACAATAACCTTTTTCTGTATCTCAAAGTCCTATTATTCAGAGAGTTATAATCTACTGTTCAAGGCAAAAGAAAAATATTTATGGATACACAAGAATTGAGACAATATACACTCATTTTATTCTCTAAGAAGTAAAATATCCAAATGTAATTTAAAATTTAAAAAGCACAAATTAGGGAATCAACTTTAACGTAAATAAAGAGTAAGAATGTAGGAACTAAGAGGTGAGCAATGACGGTTTTTCCCCATATTTTATTGGAGTATTTTTGTTGTATATAATGGTGGGATTTGTTGTTGCATTTCTACACGCATAACAATATCATTTGCCGATATTATTCCCTAGAATTTTCCCTTTCCCTCCTCTCCTCCCTCCCCATGTTCCTTTTCCTCTATTCTTACTGATCTCCTTTCAATTATCATGAGATCCATTCCTCATTTTTCTTTTCCTTTTCCCTCTCTGGATTCCACATACGAAAGAAAACATACAACCCTTGACCTTCTGATTTTGGCCAATTTCACTTAACATAATGTTTTCAAGTACCACCCATTTTTCTGCAAATGACATGTTTGTTCTTATTTATTACTGATAAAACTCCATTTTGTATATATACCATTTTTTAATCCTTTTATCCATTCACTTAGACTAGTTCCATAGTTTGGCTCTTGTGAATTGTGCAGATATAAACAGGGATATATAAGTATTGATATAGTAAGTGACTTTAATTATTTAGAATAAATACTGAGGGGCTATGTATCTGGGTCATATGGTAGTTCCATTCCTAGTATTTGGAGGAAACTCTATAGTAACTTCCATAGTGGTTGTACTATGAACAGTGTAAAAGTGTTCCTTTTTCTACACATTCTGTCCAGCATTTATTATTTGTATTCTTAATGACTGTCATTCTGATTGGAATGAGATGAAATGTCAGTGTAATTTTGATTTACACTTCCCTAATTATATTAATTTTGTTGAATTTTTTGGGAGGGTGGGTACTGGGGCTTGAACTCAGGGGCACTCAACCACTGAGCCACATCTCTGGCCCTTTTTTGTATTTTATTTAGAGACCGGATCTTTCTGAATTGCTTAGCACCTCACTGCTGCTGAGGCTGGTTTTGAACTCGAAACCCTTCTGCCTCAGCCTCCCAAACCTCTAGGATTACAGGTGTGCGCCACTATTGCTGGTGAAATTTTTTTTCATGTTTGTTGTCCATTTGAATTTCTTCTTTTGAGAAGTATCTGTTTTGTTCATTTATACATTTATTGATTGAGTTATTTGGTTCATCAGTGTTAAGTTTTTTGAGTTCTTTATACATTCTGGATATTAATCGTCTTCCAGATTAGTAGCTATCAAAGATTTTCTCTCATTCTGTAAATTCTCTCTTCACATTTTTAATTGTTTCCTTGAGCAATGATACTTTCAAAACACATGCATACATGTATAGTTAACAATTATATAGGACATGGTAAAGCTAGATTGGGAATGTGCCATAATAAAGGATAAATAAGAATTTTTAAAATAGAATAGGATGAAAGGGCAATTCTAGGGGAGGGGAGGGGGGGTAGTAGAGGATAGGAAAGGCCGCAGAATACAACATACACTAGTATGGCAGTAGGTAAAAAAGTGAATGTGTAACCGATGTGAATCTGCAATATGTACATAGGGTAAAAATGGGAGTTCATAATCCGCTTGAATCAAATATATGAAATATGATACGTCAAGAGCTTTGTAATGTTTTGAACAACTAATAATAAAAATTAAAAAAAAGTATAAATGACTTCAGAAAAATATAGGAGTTGGGCACAGGGACAAGTGAAATATATAAAAAGCATTTAACAATTCTCAACAATGAATAGGATTTTGTAAATTCAATATGAAAGAAAATATAGGTATTTTAAAAGTCTCATCTTAACATGATAGAGTAAGTTAAGGAACTAGAGTTTCTTGATGGAGGAAATTGTGTTCTGTTTTTAAAGAACAGTAAAAAAAGAGAAGAGGGACATATCCATGGAGCAAGGTGAGAAACCCGTAAAGAGAATGTAATACATGCACAAGAACCCCAAATTAACAGAGGAAAAAGCTGAAACAAGTAACTCTTTGGATGGTTAATAATTTGATAAAATCAAAGCAAAATTGAAGAATAAAAAGTAGTATGTCAATAAAAAGATAAGAACAGAATTATCTATATTAATAATTATACTAAATCTTTATGAACTAAATTCTACTCCTAAAAGATATTGTCAAATTTATTTTTAATAATAAATGAAAAAGTAACTTAAATAAAACAAAATTAATCAAAGATAAAAAGATAAAAACAAGTTAGCAAAATGTAATTTTAATGTAAAGATGGAAAGATTAGAATCTATATATGCCATTACATGAACATGGAATGTAAAGGTTCTGAATTCTTTCATAAAACAATAGTATGTCAGAATGACTATGAAGTAAAACTGGAATAGGGATTAATTGGAGAAAACTTCAGGAAACCTAGTTAAAATGAAAAAAATAAATAAATAATAAACATATAGATAGAAACGAATCAAATATATTAGTAACTACACCAATGAACTGAATTTGTCCTTTAAAACATATAATCTGATTTTTTAATTTTTTCTAAATAGTTATACATGACAGTAGAATGCATTTTGAGACATCATACATAAACAAAGTATTAACATCTCAGTCTTCTGATTTCATATGATGTAGAATTACACTGTTTGTGTAATCATATATGTATATAGGGTCATAATTCTGATTCATTCTACTGTTCTTCCTAACCCTTTACCTAATCCCTTCCTTTCACTCCCCTCTGTCTAATCCAAAGTAACTCTATTCTTGCCTAGCCACACTCTTCTTTATTGTGAGTTAGGATCCACATATCATAGAAAACATTCAGCCTTTGGTTCTTTGGAATTGGCTTATTTCACTTAGCATGGTATTCTCCAATTTCATCCATTTACCAGCAAATGCCATTTCATTCTTCCTGAAGGCTGAGTAATATTCCATTGTGTATATACACCATATTTTCTTTATCCATTCATCTTTTGAAGTGCACCTGCATTGGTTTCCACAATTTAGCTTTTGTGAATTGAGCTGCTATAAACATTGATTTGGTTGTGTCACTGTCGTATGCTGATCATCTGATTTATTAATTAAACACAGCTATATGCTACTTATCAAATACATCACAATCTCACTTATATGTGGAATCTAAAAATGTGAAACTCAGAGAAAGAGGGAGTGGTATAGTGGTTAGCAGGAATTGGGAGATAGAGATGGAATTGTAGAGATATTGGTAAAAGGATATAAAATTTCACTTAGATAGAAGGAATATGTCCAAGAGATTTATTGCCCAACATGGCAACTATAGTTACTGCTACAGCTGGATCTGGAATGTCTCCCAAAGGTCCAGGTACTAAAAGCTTAGTCTTCAGCACGGTGCTATTGGTAGTTGGTGGAAACTTTAAGGGGTGAGGCCTATTGGGAGATCTTTAGGTATTTGGGATAATGGAACCCAATGACCTAGTTATTCGTTTTTTTGTGTACTGGCCAGGAAGTAACTGGTTTTATTTACCATATACTTCTGTACATGTTCTGAGGTGTGCTGCCTTGCCTTGGGTCCAAAGCAACAAGGCCAACCAGTCACGCATTAGAACCTTCAAAACTGTGATTTGATGTAAACCTCTTATGAATTGATTGTCTCAGTTATTTATTTCAGTAATGGAAAGATGACTAACACAGCTATTAACATTAAATTGTATTTTTGAAAATAGCTAAGAAAGTAGGTTTTTAAGTGTTCTTATCACATACACACAAACCATGTGTGGTAATTACACATGTTTTTTATTAAAGTTTGCCACACCTCATGTATACATGTTTCAGATGACATCAGGCATGTTCAGGGTAGTATGACTATAGACTATCTACATATTTCAAAAATCATGTTGTATGTGATTAAAAATATTCAATTTTTATATCTCAGTTAAAATTAATTTTTAAAAATGAATAAATAAGGAGATAAAAGAAAATAAAAGGTAAGAGAGGAGAAGTGACAAAATTACTAAGATAAGGTTAAAACTTCTAAGCATCTCAAAGAGAGACACTTTATAATAACAAAGTGTACAAATTATGAAATTTGTATGCACGATGCAACATAAAAGCTAAACATAATGGGAAAACCAGTATAAACACAAGGTAGTTTATAAAAATATAAACAATATATCACTTTCAGAATTGGAAGGATTCTCTAGAAATAAAAATGTAAAGCTTATAGGACTTGAAAAACACCGCCAATAAACTAAATTTAATAGGTATATATATAGAGAAAATGTTATTGCCTTTTGAAAGGAAAAGTACTCAACAACTTTTAAAATGTAGAAATTTTATAGACCATATTCTCTGGTCTTAATCCAATAAAACAGAAAATAAGTAATGTAAAGGTGAGTGTAAAAACTATAACTGCTTGGAAATTAAGAAGAACATTTCAATATGACTTTTTGTTCAAGGAGGAAATTAAAACTGAACTTACAAACTACCTACAAAGTAATAAGAAGTCAAATACTTCAGGGTAAAATCTGAGACACAGAAACCCTATTCTCCAAAGAAAGCTTATCTTAAACATCTCATTTTAAAAGAAGGAAGAAATAATAAAGGAATGTAGTTCTATCTTTGGAAATGATAATAAAATAGTTGACAAAAGAAATCAAAATAGTAAAGGCAGAGGAATTTTTAGGATAAGATCTAAAAAATACAAAATATATTTCAAACAATTGCAAAGATGGATTCCAGTGAAGTTTTAATTTTAGGTTTTGAAAGAACCAATAGAAAACACAACCTTTCTGCCTTGGCTAAGAAAATTGAGATGGAGCAAAAATATGTACAAGGACGGAAATAAGAAAGAAGATGTAATCAGGGTTACTGGGAGAGAATAAAAGAAAATAAGCAACTGCTAGTTCAATTCTCTGGCAAGTACTTAAAAACTTAGAGGATATATTTCTAATGAAATTGGCTATGGGGCTGGGGTTGTGACTCAAGTGGTAGAGCGCTCGCCAAGCATGTGTGAGGCATTGGTTTCGATCCTTAGCACCACATAAAAATAAAATAAAATAAAATAAAATAAAGATATTGTACCCACCTAAAAAAAAAAGAAAAGAAATTGGCTATAACATTTAGGAAAAAATAGTCCTTGAACATATCAAACAAAACAGACAACATCATCCATGCACCTCAAACTTAAAATACTTGAAGAATTACTGACAGAGTATTTTTATCACTTTAGGGGTAGGAAATTATGTGTTAAACATGTCACCAACAACAGAAAGGAACACATTTTTAAGAAAGATGATAAATTGGGCTGTAATAAAGTTTAAGATTTTTGATTATCAAAAGACATCATGAAAAAACATGCAGATACAAGTCACAGATGGGTAAGACTTTTGTGTTAATCATAAATAATTCACATCTACAATAAATAACTCCTAAAAATCAGTCAGAACAACATGAATAACTCAATAAAAAAGCAGCAGGTTGGGTGATCAAACTAGAGAACAGGAAACCCAAGAGGCTAGTACATGAGAAAATACAGAATATCATTACTACTTAAGGAGATGTTCGCTAAAGCCACAACTTACCACTTCACACTCATAATGAAAATATAAAAATTTAAACATAAGAAATGTTTGTGAAAATGTGAAGCAAGAGAAAATACTATATGTAATTTATGAGAGAGTACATAAATAAATTACCTTGTTCAGTAATTAGATAATGAGTACAAACCCTAAGGCCCTGAACTGCCAATCCTAAATTTGGAAAATTTCTCATATATATTCACAAGAAGATGAGTACAAGAGAGATCATGGCAATTTCATTTATAATTACAGAAATTTGGAAGCAATAAAAGTATTCTTCAACAAGAAAAGGAATAAAGTGTGTAAATAAATGTCACAGATAAGATGATTAAATTAAAACTACATGGTTATATCTGGATGAATTCCAAAAACAATGCTATGTAAAACCTCAAGCTACCTCAAGCTAAAAATGTATGTAGGATGATTATGTTTATGTAAAACTGAAAACATAAAAATATCATTTTTTTCTTAAGAATAGACATAATGATAAAAGTATAAGAAAAAGAATAGAACTTATAAACAGCAGATATTATATAGCAGTTATTTCTCGGGGTGGGAGGAGGCTTTAACCTTATTGTTAATATGTACTATAGTTTTTCCTTTTAAAGGTAAGTGTTATGTTCATGAGTTTTTACCTTATATGAATGTCTAAATATTTTATAATTTAATTTTAAAGAAGTGACATATCTTAACACATAAAATCTTAATTGCCATATATGCCAAAGATGCTGTAAATAAGATTAATAAGTAGTCGACTTTTGAAATATATTTGTATAAACATTTGTCATACTTGCAGATGACAAGGGGTTAACAGATACTATATAGAAACAGGCCTAACCAATTGACAATGAAAAGATAAATGAGTACAAAAATAGACAAGTTGTCTATTAACAAATAGCAATTCACCTAACAAATAATCACAAGAAAAAATGTTTACACTCAAGAGTGATCAGGGGATGCAACTTAAATAAAAGTTAAAAGCAACTTTACCTTTAATCTTTTAAAAGATTAATATTACTTGCTGCCAGTCAATGACCAAAAAATATACATTTTTTTTACTTGAAGGAATATTAATTGTCACACTGTTAAGAAAGGAATCTGGCAACATTGGAATAGTCAAACAAAATAAATTTTAAAATAAAAGACAAAAGGAAAAAATATATATATATATAAATTTATTAACAGAATATGGTGGGGGCATGGTGGAGTAGAGAAAAGAAGTACATTCTTATAAAATGGAAGACTGCTCCTCAACAAGGTGAGGAGCAAAGAAACCTTGCTGAAACATAATACTGAATTGCAGTTTAAAACATTGATATAGCTATAGAAAGTCATCAACTTGAGCATAAGAAATAATGCCTTAGAGATGCGCCAGCTCCACTGCCAGCAGAGTGGAGCAGAGAGCAGACAGAAAAGATTCATGGCTGGTGGATAAAGAAATTAAAAAGCAAAGAAAAATTGACCTAGGCAACCTGAGGTCTATAGAAGAAGGCTGATTTTTATGAACCCAAGAGTTGTTAGGGTAAGCATCTCAATGAAAACAAATTCAAAGTGGTCCGCTGGGGTGAAAGTATTCCATGGGAGATAGGAACCCTCTACAAGTGTGGCAGTGGACCCTGAAGGCAGTCCTCTGTAGTCATGGAACAAGCTAGTAGATGAGGAAATGTTCCCAGAAGCTGAAAGCTGTCCCCACACATCTCTTGCAGATGTGAACAGAAACAGAGGTGGGGACTGGGAGGTGAAGGGGGATTGGGAAATCATAAAGGAAGTTACCAGCAGGTGACCAAAAAAAAAAAAAAAAAAAAAAAAGCTTCCCCAGAGGATGCCTGAACCAAAGAGACTGAAATAAGTACAAAAAATATTTAACCTGGACCATTCAGCCTCTGGATCCCAAGGGAGAAATCTCCCATAATCGCTGGTGCTCCACAAGAGCTATTGTGAAGATATTCATGATGTTCACTGTTGCCACACAAGCACATCTGCACTTCAGGGTGGATATCTGGATTACACAATTCATCAGCACTCCCCAGTCTATCCCATTCAATACTGGGAGATTGGAAGCTGAGCACTACAACAGCTAGGTGAGGAACACAATAAATACAAAAACTGAAAGTCCACTCCTGCCAACAGATTTGACTACCATACTGGAAATAAGTCCTTTATCTTGCATTAAGAATATTTTTCTTTTTTCTCCTTATTTCTTCCATATTCCCATTTTTCACTCTTTTTAAATTTTAACATTTTATTTCTTTAAACATCATTTTATCATATTATTCTTCACATTTTTCATTATGCATAATTTTGTGTGTGTGTGTGTGTGTGTGTGTGTGTGTGTGTTTATGTATGATTTCACTGTTCAAATAGTTGGCTATTACTGTTATAGGTGTCAAAGTAGACATTGGGCATTTATCTTAAGGCTGTACCCCTGTTGCTGACATTAGTGCCATCCCTGGCTCTTCCTTCGTTTAAGAGGGTCTGGAAACAGATTGGGACACTTCATGATCATAGAATAGAGAGCCTACAACTGAGAAATACCCATGTCTTAACTGGGCAATAGTGAGTCTCACCCCACACATAATCCATCCTTACCTGAGCCCTAACATTACTCCAACTCAAAGAACTGAGGAGAACAAAAACTTCAAACCAACAATAAGGACCCCAGGAATAATGAGAGAGGAACTGCATGTCTCACCTCTTGACATCCCATATATCAAAAACAGAGAGAAGTTCCAAAACAAATAATTACACTCCAAAGGACATGCATAATAAAAAGAGGAAAGGGAATACATTTCAATTGAAGCATTAGTTCAAGACCTCTAAACCCACGAGGAAACAGGCAAACAAATCTTCTCCCCAGAATTCCCAAATTCCTCAACAAAAAATTCCACTGATATCAATGTGGACAAAATCCCAGAGAAATATTATAAAAAACTGATGATTAAAATGTTCAATGAACTGCAAGAATATCTAAGAAAAGAGAGCAAATACAGGAGAAGAAATATCACTTCAATAAATAGAAACAATGAAAAGAAACCAATCAGAACTCATAGACATGAAAGGCAATGAATCAAATTAAAAATTCACTTGAAAGCATCACTAACAGATGAGATGACATGGAAAGTAGAGCTCAGCACTTAAAGATAGAACTTCAGGCCTTGAATGAAGACAGAGTATATAAACTTGAGTACACAGAATTTGATAAAGGAAAAAAAATATATATGTACATGATCAGAATATACCAGAAACCTGGAACAATACAAAAACCATACCTGAGAGTCATTGATATGAAAAAAAATGTAAGTACAAGCTAAAAGGATTAAGAACATTTTCAATGATATAGTTACAGAAAATTTTTCCTATATCAGAAATGAGATAGATATTCACCTACTGGAGGCTTACAGGACAATAAATATACCTCATCAAAAGAAAAGCTCTTCAAGATACATCATAATCAAAATGCCTAACATAGAAAATAAAGAAAACATATTAAAAGGTGTAAGAAAGAAACATCGGGTTACATTTAGAGGCAAAGCAGTAAGGCTCACTCTGATTTCTCAATTCAGACCCTGAAACCAAGGAAGGCCTAGATTTTAATATGCCAAGCTCTAAAAGAAAATAACTTCCAACCAAGCTTACTATAACCAGGGAGGCTCAGTTTCAAATTCATGGGGGAAATAAAAACTGTTCATGACAAGAATAAAGTAAAAGATTTCATGACTACTAAGCCATCACTACAAAGAGTCCTCAAGGATAAACCACACACATGAAAACTCAAAACAAATCCTGAAGTTCACACAGAGGAAGATGAATAGAAGAGTAATACATTAAATGAGATTCAAGGCAGTACTAAATACAGCAAAAAATCAAAATGGCAAGACACCACAAATACATATCCATACTAGCATGATTATTAATGGTCTCAACTACCAAATTAAAAGACACAGATTAGTAAAATGGATAAAAAATTAAAATCCAGCAATATACTGTTTGAAGGGACTCATCCTCTAAGCAAAGACACCTATAGGTCAAAGGTAAAAAGACGAAAAAAATATTCCACACAAACAGTCTCTGAAAACAAGCAGAATTAGCTATTCTCATATCTGACAAGGAAGATTTCAAGTGAAAATTAATCGGAAAAGACAAAGAAGGCCACTACATCCTGGTAAAGGAAACAATTAAATAAGAAAATATAACAATAGTAACTATGCCCCAAATGTTAGTACACCTAAGTACACTAAAAGAAAAATTCCATAATAGTAAACCTCAGATAGACCCCACAAAATAATATTGAATGATTTCAAAACACCCTGATCACCCATAAAGAGGTCATCAAAACATAAAATCTGTAAAGATATCTCCAATCTAAATAAAAATCATAGATATCTCCAATCTAAATAATACTATAAATTAAAATAGACTTAATAACATTACAGCATATTTCATATAAAACAGTTGAATTCTTCTCACTGCCCATGGAACTTTACTCAAAATATATCAGATTCTAGGCCACAAAGCAAATCTTTTTTTTTTTTTAATTTTTATTGTTGGTTGTTCAAAACATTACATAGTTCTTGATATATCATATTTCACATTTTGATTCAAGTGGGTTATGAACTCCCATTTTTACCCTGTATACAGATTGCAGAATCACATCGGTTACACATCCACTGATCTACATATTGCCATACTAGTGTCTGTTGTATTCTGCTGCCTTTCCTATCCTCTACTATCCCCCCTCCCCTCCCCTACTCTCCCCTCTTCTCTCTCTACCCAATCTACTGTAATTCATTTCTCCCCCTTGTTATTTTTTTTCCCTTTCCCCTCACTTCCTCTTGTATGTAATTTTGTATAACCCTGAGGGTCTCCTTCCATTTCCATGCAATTTCCCTTCTCTCTCCCTTTCCCTCCAACCTCTCATCCCTGTTTAATGTTAATCTTCTTCTCATGCTCTTCCTCCCTACTCTGTTCTTAGTTACTCTCCTTATATCAAAGAAGACATTTGGCATTTGTTTTTTAGGGATTGGCTAGCTTCACTTAGTATAATCTGCTCTAATGCCATCCATTTCCCTGCAAATTATATGATTTTGTCATTTTTTAATGCAGAGTAATACTCCATTGTGTATAAATGCCACATTTTTTTTTATCCATTCGTCTATTGAAGGGCATCTAGGTTGGTTCCACAGTCTTGCTATTGTGAATTGTGCTGCTATGAACATCGATGTAGCAGTGTCCCTGTAATATGCTCTTTTTAGGTCTTTAGGGAATAGACCGAGAAGGGGAATAGCTGGGTCAAATGGTGGTTGCATTCCCAGCTTTCCAAGAAATCTCCATACTGCTTTCCAAATTGGCTGCACCAATTTGCAGTCCCACCAGCAATTTTACAAGTGTACCCTTTTCCCCACATCCTTGCCAGCACTTGTTGTTGTTTGACTTCATAATGGCTGTCAGTCTTACTGGAGTGCGATGGTATCTTAGGGTGGTTTTGATTTGCATTTCTCTGCTAGAGATGGTGAGCATTTTTTCATGTGCTTGTTGATTGATTGTATGTCCTCCTCTGAGAAGTGTCTGTTCAAGTCCTTGGCCCATTTGTTGATTGGGTTATTTGTTTTCTTATTGTTTAATTTTTTGAGTTCTTTGTATACTCTGAATATTAGGGCTCTATCTGAAGTGTGAGGAGTAAAGATTTGTTCCCAGGATGTAGGCTCCCTATTTACCTCTCTTATTGTTTCTTTTGCTGAGAAAAAACTTTTTAGTTTGAGTAAGTCCCATTTGTCAATTCTAGTTATTAACTCTTGTGTTACGGGTGTCCTATTGAGGAATTTGGAGCCTGACCCCACAGTATGTAGATCGTAGCCAACTTTTTCTTCTATCAGACGCCATGTCTCTGGTTTGATATCAAGCTCCTTGATCCATTTTGAGTTAACTTTTATGCATGGCGAGAGAAAGGGATTCAGTTTCATTTTGTTGCATATGGATTTCCAGTTTTCCCAGCACCATTTGTTGAAGATGCTATCCTTCTCCATTGCATGCTTTTAGCCCCTTTATCAAATATAAGATAGTTGTAGTTTTGTGGATTGGTTTCTGTGTCCTCTATTCTGTACCATTGGTCCCCCCGCCTGTTTTGGTACCAGTACCATGCTGTTATTGTTACTATTGCTCTGTAGTACGGTTGAAGTCTGGTATTGCTATACCGCCTGATTCACACTTCCTGCTTAGAGTTGTTTTTGCTATTGTGGGTCTTTTATTTTTCCATATGAATTTCATGATTGCTTTATCTATTTCTACAAGAAATGCCATTGGGATTTTGATTGGCATTGCATTAAACCTATAGAGAACTTTTGGTAATATCGCCATTTTGATGATGTTAGTTCTGCCTATCCATGAACAGGGTATATTTTTCCATCTTCTAAGATCTTCTTCTATTTCTCTCTTTAGGGTTCTGTAGTTTTCATTGCATAAGTCTTTCACCTCTTTTGTTAGGTTGATTCCCAAGTATTTTATTTTATTTTATTTTTTTGAGGATATTGTGAATGGAGTGGTTGTCCTCATTTGCATTTCAGAAGATTTGTCGCTGATATACAGGAATGCCTTTGATTTATGTGTGTTGATTTTATATCCTGCCACTTTGCTGAATTCACTTATTAGCTCTAATAGTTTCTTTGTAGACCCTTTTGGGTCTGCTAGGTATAGAATCATGTCATCTGTAAATAGTGATAATTTAAGTTCTTCTTTTCCTATTTTTATGCCTTTAATTTCATTTGTCTGTCTAATAGCTCTGGCCTGTTTTTCGAGAACTATGTTGAACAGAAGTGGTGCGAGAGGGCATCCCTGTCTTGTTCCAGATTTTAGAGGGAATGCCTTCAATTTTTCTCCATTCAGAATGATGCTAGCCTGAGGCTTAGCATAGATAGCTTTTGCAATATTGAGGTATGTTCCTGTTATCCCTAGTTTTTCTAGAGTTTTGAACATAAAGGGATGCTGTACTTTGTTGAATGCTTTTTCTGCATCTATTGAGATGATCATATGGTTCTTATCTTTAAGTCTATTGATGTGGTGAATAACATTTATTGATTTCCGTATACTGAACCAGCCTTGCATCCCAGGGATGAATCCTACTTGATCATGGTGGACAATTTTTTTTATATGTTTTTGTATCCGAATCGCCAGAATTTTATTGAAGATTTTCGCATCTAGATTCATTAGAGATATTGGTCTGTAGTTTTCTTTCTTTGAAGTATCTTTGTCTGGTTTAGGAATCAGAGTGATGTTGGCCTCGTAGAATGAATTTGGAAGTTCTCCCTCTTTTTCTATTTCCTGGAATAGTTTGAAAAGTATTGGTATTAGTTCCTCTTTAAAGGTTTTGTAAAACTCTGCTGTATACCCATCTGGTCCTGAGGTTTTCTTACTTGGTATTCTTTTGATGGCTTCTTTTATTTCCTCAATTGATATTGGTCAGTTTAGGTTGTCTATATCCTCCTGATTCAATCTGGGTAGATCATATGACTTAAGAAATTTATGGATGACTTCACTATCTTCTATTTTATTGGAGTATAAGGATTCAAAATAATTTCTAATTATCTTCTGTATTTCTGAAGTGTCTGTTGTGATATTGCCTTTTTCATCCCGTATGCTAGTAATTTGAGTTCTCTCTCTTCTTTTCATTAGCATGGCTAAGGGTCTGTCTATCTTATTTATTTTTTCAAAGAACCAACTTTTAGTTTTGTCAATTTTTTCAATTGTTTATTTTGTTTCAATTTCATTAATTTCAGCTCTGATTTTAATTATTTCTTGCCTTCTACTTCTTTTGCTCTTCTTTTTTTAAGATTTCGAGATGAAGTGTGAGCTCATTTATTTGTTGGTTTTTCCTTTTTTTAAGGAATGAACTCCAGGCAATGAATTTTCCTCTTATAACTGCTTTCATTGTGTCCCATAGATTCCGATATGTTGTGTCTGTGTTTTCATTTATCTCTAAGAATTTTTTAATTTCCTCCTTGATATCTTCAATAAGCAATCGATCATTCAGTAACCTATTGTTCATTCTCCAAGTGATGCATGATTTTTCCTTTGTTCTTTTATCGTTGATTTCCAGTTTCATTCCATTATGATCAGAGAAGTTGCATGGTATTATCTCTACTCCTTTATAATGTCTAAGAGTTGCCCTGTGACATAATATATGATCTATTTTTGAGAAGGATCCATGTGCTGCTGAGAACAAAGTGTAACTGCTTGATGTTGGGTGGTATATTCTATATATGTCAATTAAGTCTAGGTTATTAATTGTATTATTGATATCTATAGTTTCTTTATTCAACTTTTGTTTGGAAGATCTGTCCAGTGGTGAGAGAGGTGTGTTGAAGTCTCCCATAATTATTGTATGGTAGTCTATTAGACTCTTGAATTTGAGAAGAGTTTGTTTGATGAACATAGCTACACCATTGTTTGGAGCATATATATTTATGATTGTTATGTCTCTTGGTGTATGGTTCCCTTGAGCAGTATGTAGTTCCCCTTTTTATCCCTTTTGATTAACTTTGGCTTGAAATCTATTTTATTTGATATGAGTATGGACACTCCTGCTTGTTTCCGAAGTCCATATGAGTGATATGATTTTTCCCAACCTTTCACCTTCAGTCTATGTATGTCTTTTCCTATCAAATGCGTCTCCTGTAGGCAGCGTATTGTTGGATCTTTTTTTTTGATCCACTCTACTAGCCTGTGTCTCTTAATTGGTGAGTTTAAGCCATTAACATTTAGGGTTATTATTGAGATATGGATTGTTCTTCCAGCCATATTTGTTTATTTATGTTACTTAACATGGTTTGTTTTTCCTCTTTGATTATTTTTTCCCTTTACTGTACTACCTCCCACTGTTGGTTTTCATTGTTATTTTCCATCTCCTCCTCCTGTAATGTTTTGCCGAGGATGTTTTGAAGAGATGGCTTTCTAGTTGCAAATTCTTTTAGCTTTTGTTTATCATGGAAGGTTTTAATTTCATCTTCCATCCTGAAGCTTAATTTCGCTGGATATACAATTCTTGGTTGGAACCCATTTTCATTCAGTGTTTGAAATATGTTGTTCCAGGATCTTCTAGCTTTCAGAGTCTGTGTATAAAGATCAGCTGTTATCCTGATTGGTTTACCCCTAAATGTAATCTGCTTCCTTTCTCTTGAAGCTTTTAAAATTCTCTCCTTACTCTGAATGTTGGGCATCTTCATTACAATGTGTCTAGGTGTGGATCTCTTATGATTTTGCACATACGGCATCCTGTAGGCTTCTAGGATTTGGAATTCTGTCTCATTCTTCAAGTCTGGGAAGTTTTCTCGTATTATTTCGTTGAACAGATTGCTCATTCCTTTGGTTTGGACCTCTATACCTTCCTGTATCCCAATGACTTAAGTTTGGTCTCTTTATGTTATCCCATATTTCGTGGATGTTCTGCTCATGGTTTCTTAAGAGTCTCACTGAGCTGTCTATGTTCTTTTCAAGTTGAAATACTTTGTCTTCATTGTCTGATGTTCTATCTTCTAAGTGTTCTACTCTGCTGGTAGTATTCTCATTTGAGTTTTTAAGTTGGTTTATTGCTTCCTGCATTTCTAGGATTTCTGTTTGTTTGTTTTTTATAACCTCTATCTCCCTGTATAGTTGATCTTTTGCTTCTTGGATTTGTTTATGTAATTCATTGTTGAAATTATCTTTCATTGTCTGATTTTGCTGTCTAATGTCTTCCTTGATTCTCCAGATCATCTGAAGCATGTAAATCCTGAATTCTTTATCTGACATTCCATCTGCTGCAGCTATTACCTCTTCTAAGGTTGAGTTGACCTGCTTTGCTTCTGGTCCTTTCTTTCCTTGTCTTTTCATACTGCTCGCGTTCCTTTCTGCTTGGTAAAACTGTTGTGTTTTTGAATTTTCCCCCTATATATTTATATTGCTCTTGTATAGTTGCAAAGTCTCCCTTGCAGGGGCAGGCAGCGGCTGTGCTGCTCCTCCAATTGGGGTGATCTGTCTATCACGCCGGCGGGCTGCTGGGCCCCTTCTCCAGGTTGTGTGGTCTGCCTACCTTGCGGGCAACAGCTGGGCCCCTCCTCCAATAGGGGTGATCTGTCTACCATGCTGGCGGGCCGCTGGGCCTGTTCTCCAGGTTGCAGGTCTGCCTACCTTGCAGGCGCGGGTGGCGGCTCTGCCCCTCCTCCAATTGGGTGACGTGTCTATCACGCCGGCCGGCTGCTGGGCCTGTTCTGTCAGTCGGTCGCAGGTCTGCCTCCACAAAGCAAATCTTAAAAATGTCCATATAATCCCCTGAATTCCATCACATTATAGTGAAATGAAGGAAAAATCAACAGAAACCACACAAACACAAGGAGATTGAGTAATACTACATTAAATGAAGAATAGATAAAAGAAAAAAAAATGAGAGTAGAAATCAAGAAATTCTTAGAAATGAATGAGAACAGAGATAAAACATATCAAAATCTCTGGGACAGAATGGAAGCAGTTCTAAGAGGCAAATTTATAGCACCGAGTGCCTACATTGAAAAATAGGGAGATCCCAAATAAATAAGCTTATGCTCTCACCTTAAGATATTAGAAAAAGAACAAATTTCAAAATCTGTATGAGATAGGAAATAATTAAGATCCAAGCCCAAATTAATGAAATTGAGAATAAAAATAAATAAAATACACAGGATCAATGTATCAAAAAGTTGGTTCTTCAAAAAGATAAAATAAGATTGATAAACCCTTAGCAAAAATTAATCAGAGAAACCCAAATCAATAAAATGAGAAATGAAAGAGGAGATATTACCATAGATCTTTCTCAAATTCAGAGAATCATCACAACATATTTTGAAAATTTATACTCCAATAAACTAGAAAATCTGGAAGACACTGACAAATTTCTAAATACATATGACCTGCCCAAATAGAACCAGGAAGATAGAGGAAAACCTAAACAGACCAATATTACATAATGAAATTGAAAGAGCAATTAATGACCTTCCAAAAAAGAAAAGTCCAGGACCAGATGGATTCTCAGCTGAGTTCTACCCAATCTTTAACTATAAACTAACACCAATCTTTTTTTCAAATTATTCCATGGAATTTAAATGAAGGGAATACCACTAAATATATTATATGAAGCCAGTATAGCCAAGATACAAAAATTAGACAGAGATGCATCATGAATATTGTATCCCTATCTCACACCCTGCACAAAAGTCAAATTGAAATGGATCGAGACTTAGGAGTAAGATCAGAAAGCTTACAACTGCTAGAAGAAGAAAACACAGGACCAACACTCTATTATACTAGTGCTGGAATTGTCTTAAAAAGACCCTCAAAGTTCAAGAAATAAAACCACGAATCAATAAGTATTGGGATGCCATCAAACTAAAATGCTTCTGCACGGCAAAAAAAAAAAAAAAAAAAAAAATGATTAAGAGTGTGATGAGAGAGACTATAGAATGGCAAGCCACTCCTCTGATAGAAGATTAATATCCAGAATATATAAAAAACTCAAATATCTTAACATCCAAAGAAAAAAAAGAAAAAGAAAAAGGAAAAAGAAAAGAAAAACTAAATATAATCTTACAAGAAGAAAGATAAATGGCCAAAACCACATGAAAACATGTTCAACATCTCTAGCAATCAGGGAAATACAAATCAAAACTATATTAAGATTTCATGTTATTCCAGTTAGAGTGGCGATGCTCAAGAATACAAACAATAATAAATGCTGGTGAGGATGTGGGTGAAAAGTTACACTTGCCCATTGTTGGTGGGACTGTAGACTAGTACAACCACTCTTGAAAGTAGCCTGGAGATTCTTTAAAAAACAAGGGATAGAACCTCATAGATCCAGCTCTCCCTCTCCTTGGAGTTCTGCTCAGTCATAAAAAGAATAAAATTGTGTCTTTTGTGGGTAAATGAATGGAAATGAAGAACATCATGCTAAGTAAAATAAGCCAGACTCAGAAACTTAAAGGCCAAATGTTTTCTTTCATATGTGGAAGCTAGAGTAAAATAGAGGAAAGGATAGGATAATATAAAGATATAGGGAAGATCAGTAGTATAGAAGAAGATAGGGAAGCATAATGAAGGGATGGGAAAGGGAAGGCAAAATTATTTTTTTAAAAATCAAGTATAAATAAATAGATGAGTAAAAGGAAGTCTAGCAGAGTACAGGAAGGAGAATGGGAGAGTGGAGGGAGGGTGGCAGAGAAAATGGGGGGGGGATAGTGAACTGAACTAGAATTTCATGCATGTATGAGTTTGTGGGGGTCAACACAACTACTGTGTATAATTATAAAGTTCTAATAAAAAATAATATGTGGACACGACATGCCTGTAATCCCAGTGGGTCAGGAAGCTGAGGCTGGAGGTTCACAAGTTCAAAGTCAGCCTCAGCAACGGCAAGGTGCTTAGCAGCTCAGTGAGATCTGTCTCTAAATAAAATACAAAATAGGACTGGGGATGTGGCTCAGTGGGTGCGTGTCCCTGAGTTCAATCCATGGTACTCATCTCCCCCAAAATGCATTATTAATATACACAATAGCATGGATAAAACTACAGTAAATTATATCAAATGAAAAATGTCAATTCCAAAAGTTTAAATATATATCTGATTCCATGCATATAAAAAGAAAAACAGAATAAATTTAGTAATCTTCAATGAAATATAAATGCATATATGTTTTTACATATAAATGCATACTTATGTATAAGTATATATACATGTATACTTATAAATGCATGTTTTAGTTTGGTTTTTTTTTCCACTACTGTAACTAAGAGATCTGACAAGAGCAATTGTAGAAGAAGAGAAGTTTTTTTTGGAAGGCTCATTATTTCAGAGATCTCAGTCCATAGACAGCTGCCTCCATTCCTTGGGGCATAAGATGAGGCAGAACATCATGGCAGAAAGGAGTAGTGGAGGAAAGCAGCTCACATAATGACAAGAGAGAGAGAGAGAGAGAGAGAGAGAGAGAGAGAGAGAGAGAGCTTGTACTCAACAGTTACATAATATATACCCCAAAGGTACACTCCCAATGTCCCAACTCCTCTAGCCATACTTTACCAGCCTTAAGTTCCCACCCAGTTAATCCCATTACAGGATTAATTCATTGATTGGGTTAAGATTCTCATTGAACCAATCATTTCTCCTTTAAACCTTCTTGCATTGTCTCACACCCAAACTTTTGGGGGACACTTTACATTCAAACCATAACAGTATATCTGTATATACACACAACAAAACAAGCATAATATAATTTCACATATGTACATGTGTAATTTTACATTGTATATATACATGAATATATTGCAGTAACAATGACAAGATCAGTATATACAAAAACATGACAAAAAGTTCTCACTTCCATTATAAACTTCCTGGTTTCTGAGATAATTTGTGTAATATTCCTGAGCCTTCTGTTCGTAGCTAAAAATTAGACTAGCAATTACTTCTTAATATAATTATTGGTAAAGCAGGTTAAATTAATTTATGCAGTGGTTAAAATCAAACCAAACCAAAACAATAAAACCCTAAAATCTTGTTGGCTTAACAAACCCAGGTTTCCACCTTGTTCACTCTAATTTCCTCACTGGTCAGCAGAAAGTTCTGGGTATCACGATCTCTTTAGGGGTGTATGGTGATTGAGGATCCATCTCAGCAGGCGCCTCAACTATTCATTGTGGCTAGGAAAGAGAGCACTGGGTTTTGGCAGTAGTGGTGGATGAAGAGGGTTGGTGGTCTCACATGTGAAAGCTCTGAGAAGTGACACCTCCCTTTTTCTCTGACCTATTGGTCAGAACTATCCATTCACAAAAAGCCAGGGCTAAAATGGCAGTTGGAAACAAACAAACAACAATGGCAGTTGGCACTTAGATAATTGTTCATGTTAGAGGTCTCTATCAAAAATTTCATGAATATTAAATGAGAAAAGATGCTCAATAATTTCTGTAGAACTTTTGTTCTTGAACTTTTCACTATTTTCCTGTCTGTAAAATCACATCTTACCAGCATGTTTTCATGAATCCAATTTGGACTTTTGCTAGATATTGTTATTCTCAAAGATAATTTTGATCATGTCATTCCCCTGCACTAAACACTTCGTTGAGTCTCAAGGCCTAACAGAAAAAAATTTCACTACTTAATGTGATATTATAGATGTTGCACTAAAACGTGGAGAAATGTGTGCTATTCATGTCTGTACAAATCTCTTGGCATCCACTTCACATATTAATACTTCATACTGTGGTTTCTGTCTTTCTAAATAGAATCTCTATCAGCCTATGCTTCCCAGTTTCTCTTCCAGCAAGAGTGAAGGACACTCATCTTGGTTTCTGATTCTGAACCCACATACTCAAATGAGGCAATGGTTTACAAGCAAGTCTCTGTATCCCCACCTCCCCACCCATTTCCATGGAAAGAAGAGACCATGTGGTTCTAACATTGTCAATAGGGTTCTAGGTCATGTTCCTGGAATTTCTTTTTACAGATGATCTGTTTTATAGACATCCTGTCTAAAGCATTAGTAGTCCACAATAAAGCACTTTTCATTTAAACTAGGTAGAATGGTTTCTGTGGAGGACAACTAAAAGTCTTATGAAATATGTGCATAATCAGCCATATCTTCTGATAGTCTTATCCAAGCAACTTTTATTTAGGAGTGGTTTATCAGTCACACTCAAAGAAAAATCATATGAAAAGAAATCAGATTTATTTGTTCTCCAGAAGACTGAAGAAGTAATAAGATTAAGAATTTCATTTCCCATGATTCAGAGTTCACAAGGTCTGTCAAATCCCAGTTTTAAGATGATTTGTGAAATTGTGTTTTCAATCAATATTAACAGAGTGATTAGGCACACAGATTTGTAGTGAATGGAAATTTTTGTTGTTGTTGTTTTAACACAGGTTCTGAATGCTGGGGAAGACTGATTGGCATGGGATATGGTTTGGGTCTAGAGAGTGTAGGAAGATCACATAATTGAGCCCGGGCTGTGTATAGTGGGAGTACAGGAAGGTAGAGCTCACCTGATGGAGAAAAACTGGGTCCTGTGCAAATGTTATTCATTTATTTTGCTTGCCACCAAATCTTGAACAAATTTCCTACTCCACTCACGAGTAGGATGATTCAGTTCTTGAGGTTGATATTCATGTAATAGAGCTCAATTTACAAATTATTATCTACTCAACAGAATACACGTGCACAGAGGTGAACCAGAAATGGCGGGTGGGGGGGAAACCATTGTGAGGAAAGATCAGGATTCATTGACAAAGTGAGGAAAGTATTAGATTCATGTAGGTTGTGAAATTTGAGTTGAGTTTACCTAAATTTTTGAGATCTAGAAGGTTCTAGGTACACCTGAGTTATGGACGTGACTTCAAGGTCACATATGAGTGTGGAGAAAGATGGTAAGTGATTCACAAAATAGTGTATATGCCATATTGCAAGGGGGGCAAAGTGCTTTGGATATGGAGAAAAGAAGGAGGGAAGCCAGAGAAAGTCTTGAGACCCCTTGAGGGGGTGGTGGCACTGTAATTGTTTTTGAAAGGTTTGGGGATGTAGAAAAGGGAAATGAGTATTGCCTGATAAATTGAATCATATGCTTCCACCGGGGTAAATTTAATTGTCCATTATATTTTGGAAAATGAGGGATCAAAAGTGATAATCTTTGCAAACAACAGCAAACTATTTTCAGCAATTGACAAAACTGTTATTTTCTCCATGGAATTTATATTGTGCCGCAGAAAATCTACAACATGTGCATAACTATGTACAAGTAAAAATAAATTGTAAGTATATTGGAAGGGAAACAAGAATTTAGGAACTGAATTGCTATTTTTATATTACCAGGAATATAGTTTATAATTTCTGGGCTTCTTTTACCATCTCTTTTGAGCACTAGGCTTTATCTGACTTCTTGACTTTTCCTCTGGGGATAGAACATGCTCCTTCTGGCTTTCTTATCTGTGAACAGATCTGAACCTAGAGGACCTGGAAGGGAATGATTAATGCTTTTGTTGTTCTTTCTGGTCAGACAAGTTTGAATTTGCCTTTCAGAGTTGCTGGATTTAGTCTCTGACCTTTGCAAAAATTTAGTATCTTCCTATGAAAAGAATTGTTTTCATCTATTTGTATCTCAAGAATCCACACTCAATTTTAGATCTTAGCTTTCAAAATATTTTAAAATACAGTTTAACACACAAATCCAAGGTTTTCATCACCTAGTGTTGATGCCACTGTCAGAGCCTTTCAAACTTTAATAAGTATTTGAATTTCCTGATAAACACAGACTCAAATTTGGTGAGTCTGGAGTAGGACTTCAGAGTCTGTATTTCTGCATCTCTCTGGTGATGTGGATGCTGCTTGTCTGTGAACCACCCTTGGAGAAGCAAGGCAGAAGGTGACTTCCTCTTTGGTTGACATAGGTGAGACCCAGATGCTAGAATATACCTTGAGATTCTAAGATAGAATTGTTGCATCCTTTATTTTCCTCTGTTCAGCTTGATGAACTCTGAGAACATACAGTACGTAAAAAGTCCTGGGTGTCATTAAGAATTTTAAATTTTGCACCATGAGCTATTGAAAGACACTGGAGGGTGTTAAGCAAGAGTACAAGGGAGATTACATGAGATTATATAACTTAAAAAAAAAAAAAAACTGTGTGCACTGGTGGGAGATGTGGTACAACTGGAGTTGTATTTCAAAATGGGAAAAAGTTGAAGTTCTCTGAGACAAAATAGTGCAGGTTTTGACCTGATGGATGTTTTGTCACTGCTGCAATGATTTAACATAGTTTAATATATTAAATTGACATATTAGTTATATTATTATAGAAAAGATGGTATGTACACAGTAGTAGAGAGACACCCCCCCCAATCCAATTCCAACTGAAGCAAAGATAATAGAGAAGGAATTGCAATAAGACTCTGTAGTCCCTTATGTTACATAGCATTTTCTGAGATTAGTTATGACAGGAAGAAGAAAATTCACTCAAAGTAATAGTGGGAATCAAGGCAAGGGAGAGGAAGAGGGCCATACCCACTTCACAAATTTTCATGATGCCTGATAAATTTACCCTGATCTGAAAAGTTACATGGAAAAAAAAATCCTAATCACCCAAAAGCACTCATTAAGCACCTGCCATGTGCAGAGTACACCCGATATAGTTTGGTATCAAGGAGCATTTAGTGCATTGTAATTTGATAGATGAGACACATAAAAAGATGCCCTTTGCCTACTGAGAATTTGCTGTTTGGGGAAGGTGGGAGAAATATCCATCTTGTTCCCTTTCAGGATTCATGACTTTGGTTATGTCCCACAAATTGAGACAAAGTAACTATCCTATGTTGATGTCCTTCCTTTCTCATTCAAGTCACCTTAGCCATAGAATTGCAAACCATAAATCTATTTCCACTACAATGTGTGTGAGTGTGTGTGTAATATATATATATATATATTTGTGTATATTATACTCATAAATTTATTTATTTTCTAAAATCAACTCTGTACCTTTTGTGTTTTATAAGACAGGAAAAAAAAGAGAGAGGTTTGTTCTAGCCTGACATGCTTTATGTGTTTGTTCTTGAGGAATCAATTACTTTGCAACTAATACTTCATTTATTAGATAAGCTGGCAGGGGTCATAAGGTCCGCAGAAGAGTTCTGTCTCATTACAAGTGCTCTGCCTGGGTCAGCGGGAAAGAGCTCTATAGATGTGGCTTATGCCCTTCAGATACCCAAGGGAAATATACTTAGGAAAAGGTTCTAAATATCAATGATAATCTTGAATGCTTTTAACTACTTTTTGATTACAGAATGCTAAGCAGCCAGTAGAATCACCACATTAAAAAAAAAAGTGTTGCTATATTTCTGAAACCATTATCCCATTGATCTGTGATTTCAAAAAGAATAAGGTCTAGTTTCATTTTAAGAATGAAAACTACAAACTCAGCCCATGCTTTGAAGGAAGCTTTTCAAAGTCTGCAGCTGAGATATGAAGAGTCTACTACAATCATGACACTGTTCTTCCACAAGTTTAGTACAACCATGGTAGTTTGGGAGAGACAGGCAAATGAATCCTGGGAATTTACTATCAACAAGACATGTGCAGGTGTGTAGGAGCAGGGGTGCACACATGTGTATACACACAGATACACAGCATTTGCTATATAGACTTCTAAGATTGAGCACCAAGACTACTTCTTAACCATAGTACCAGTGTGTCTTTGTAACTAGGAAAAATGCTTCTGTTTCCCAGGCTAAAGAGGAATTGGAGAGAAAGCTGAGAGAGCACCAGTGTATTGTTTCCTCGAAGACTTTTGGTTTAGATGAGACTATAATCTCTGTCTTATGGCTTATGTTTTATTGCCTTGTGTGATACCCATCATATTGCAACATCTGCAGTATAGCACAGCTTCCCAGTTTTCTAATACCTGACTGTATCACCACTCCTTACTTACCAGCTTTTGAACAAAAAAATCACTTCACTTGAGCAGTGAAAAATGGATAAGAATATTTTCAATGAGTAGTCCCTATTTCTCTAGGATAACCTGCCCTCCCCGCCTCCCACCCCCCCCAAGAAAGGTTGAAATTACTTTTGTTAGGGACTGAAGATCCATGCCTCTTCATTCCTACTTTGGGCTGTGCTCTGAGGATACAGATTCTGAATCATTGACAAGGGTGTGGCAATAATAGAAGAAGAGAGCTCTGTGAGGTCTTTGTTAATCTGCTAAGCCTACACAAGCTGGGTCTGTACTTTGCACATAAGTATTTTAGTTCTCTTCTAATTAACATCTTTTTAGTTATATAAAATAACTCATTAATGAAATGACAGGTATTAGGGATAAGTCACTTTGATTTTGAAAAAAAATCAATAAAGAGGAAAAGTTAACTATTGGAGAGTAGAGTGGGTAATATAATAGGTAAAGAAAAAAAAAAATCTGGAACACCAGAAGACAGAAAGTCTGGGTCGCATTTAATATTTGTAACAATATTACCTATGGTGACTGCTTATTACAGCCAATTCTCTTTGATTCCTAGAGTTTATCACATCGTTTGTGTAGGCCATGACTAATACATTGGACTTCTGGTAGACGTTCATTTGAGTAACCGTGAACCTTGACTACAAAAATAGTTTGAGCAACTAAAATATGCATAATGAGACCTAAAAAAAATTACATGAAAGGAAGATTATTACTATCAACTTCATTAACTTTGTTTTCTCTTTTAAACATAAAGATGAAAATAAAAGCAATATGGAAATCATACACTATCTCTGAGGAATATGTTTTGTTTCCCAGAAAATTAATTTGCAACTGATTGAATTAAAATGGAAAAGCCCCAAGCAAATAGGTTTTTGTGGCAAAATAGAAGATGAAAAGCTGACAGGGAAAAAATAAATATCTATAAATACCCTCATATTCTTGCTTGCCAGAGCACACAGAAAGTTAATAATAAAATAAATATTCCTCAGATCTTTAAAAGAAAATGATTTAATTCTTTTATTTTAGCTACTGATAAATGTTATCTTGGTAGAGAGCATATATAATGTGTGTGTGTGTGTGTGTGTGTGTGTGTGTAAAAATAAATGGATGATATTTTAGTAAACTTTCTTGAGCATCTCTCTAAGACATTTTCTGGAGAATCTGCTATTTTAGTATGCTGTGGGTGAGGCTATTTTTGCATTATAATCTTCATTCTGTTTGGTTTGTTATCTATAAGGAAAGATTAAAAAAAAGAGCCTTAAATAACAGCAGTGAAAGAATGAAGTTCTTGGGCTTTGTAGGAGGGAAGAAGAATTGATTATGTTAGAGTAACAGTATTTCCAAACTGGAATGCTTTTTTTATGGTTGAACTGTTTTAAATCCTATCTAATGATGGTGAAAATATTAATATTCTAGTGGGAAATGGATAAAGGGCATGAATTAGAAATTTGCTGCTGAAGTTTTATTATTGATTGAAGAAATGTAAATTAATGTTAAGCCTCATTGGTAATCCATACAAAGTAAAATTTAAAAGAACCAATGTGTTGCTGGGCACACTGGCACATCCCAGTGGCTTGGAACACTGAGGCAGGAGCATTGCCAGTCAAAGCCAGCCTCAGCAAAAGTGAGACACTAAGCAACCCAGTGAGACCCTGTCTCTAAATAAAATACAAAATAGCGCTGGGGAGGTGGCTCAGTGGTGGAGTGCATCTGAGTTCAATCCCTGATAACCTCCCACCAAAAAAAAAAAAAAAAAAAAAAGAACCATCCTGTTAACCTGTGCTAACAAGATGATCATGTTTAAGTGAAAAGATTCAAAGCTGATGAACTTGTTGTAACCATTGGCATTGAGTACAGCTTGGAACAACCATTTGTAGAGCAATTTGTTGTTTCAAGAAATGCAGAAAAGACTTAAAATATTTTAACTAAGTCTAATTTCAACAATATAAACTGAGGAAATAATCGTAAAGACATGCTTAAAAATATGTACTAAGCTATTTGTAATAAATAAAAATTGGTAAGCATATAAAGATACAAAAGTGAAAAATTGCATTAAGTATGATATTGTGAGGACACGTGATGTGCTGTCCAAATTTCCTGGTAGGAAGGAACTTGTTGCCCCAGCTGCTGACAGAGCTGCCAGGAGATCATTTCAGATGGTAGTGCCTTTGCCACATGAAGATTTCTGGGTACACAGAGTCACTTTGCTCAAGGCCATGCCCTCTCAAGGCAGTCTGGATCACGTGACTTATAGAGTTGGGGCTGTGAAGTGCTGGCCACTTGTCCCACCTGCGTCAAAGTTCAGCCCAGGGCTCCCTGGGGCATCACCAAGGATGTTGCTGGACAGCAATGAAGCATGACTTTTCCCTCTGCCCAATCTGCTTTCTTTGCCTTCCTCTCTGAAATATGAATCCAAGGGCATTCTTTCCGAAACATTCTTCACCCTAAACAGACCGCTCCTGTGGAGGCCAATGTGCAGTAGACATGTATAACCTGTGACAATTCTATCATTGATAGGTCATAATGTAGAAAATAAAATGATTTTTAGAGAAAGTTTATACTAAAATTTAAAATTGCCTGGGTATAGTGAAACAAGACCTGAGATGTATTCTCTCTCTATTCATTTATCTATCTATGTCTGCATCCATAGAACTTATGCATGTGAATAGAAAAAGATATTATTCAAATTGGTAGGGACTGGGGGAGCCCTTGTCCAGCATGTACAAGGTCCTGGGTTTGATCTCAGTACCACAAACACAAGAACAAACAAAACAACAGCAACTTGAAATACACCAGCACTTGACCAGTGGAAATGTTTTGTCTCTCATCCTCCTTTTTTCTTCCTTCTCCCTCCTTTTTTCCTACCACTGATTATTAACTTCCATACATTATTTAAGTCATGTGTAGAAACAAGTTTCTTTTAAAAAAATAACCATACGCAAGCTTAAAAAATTAAATTACGGATTTATAAAAGGATCTTGTGCATGACAGGGCAAAGAGATTTTGTTCTTTCTATTCTTGATGCGTTTTAAGTGTATAATAGTTCTAACAATGCTTTACATAATATCCTAGGTGTTTTGTGAGATTTAATAACTGTACAAGTAATTAGTGGCAAGACAATATGATATTTTCTTTTTTTTTTTTTTTTAAAAAAAAGCTTATGGTGGAGATAAAGTCACATGGTATACCATGAACATTTAAGCAATGCCTCTGATGGTGAGCTAGGTAAGTTATCTCCAGTGCTCGTCAGGACCTTGGATAGAAAATACACCACTCTTTGAAACCCCAGAAATGTTTAGGAGCAATATTACCTCTTCTGTCCTAGTCTCACCTATCATAGAAATGAGTGGACGTTGGCCCCCGAAGATAGTTTTGAATATCTAATATTAGTGGTGTTCAGCAGAGTTACTGGGGGATCCTTGGTCTTTTTCTCAGTCTCTATTGCCTCTTGACCTTGTCTTTGTAGATTCTGTGATTCTGTGATTTGTAGCTTCCTCCCTGCAGAAAATGCCCAACCCTGGTCAGATAGGTGAAGAGAGATACATGTACAGCCCTTTAGATCTCCCAGCTGTTAAATCAGCAGAGAGCCTCTTCATAGTCTTTACCAGCTTCAAGACAAACGGCTGGAGAATGCTTTACAAAATTAAAAACAGAACCTACAATTTATAAATGTTTCACGTATCACCAATGAAATATTTTGGCAATACACTTAAAAAGATAAAAATATTCTTATTCAGGTAAAATAATGCTCAGAATGATATAATTTCCTGACAAACTCTGAATATGAAAGACATTCCAATATTTTAAAGTGTCTGATTAAAAAAACAATTTAAAAATAGATAATAAATCCACATTTTAAATTCACCAAGTATAAAAAATATAGTTCATGAAGCCTTCCTCTAATCCCTGCCCCTCCATCCATCTTGTGCACCTCCTAGCAACCAATATTAGGCATTTCTTTTATTTCTTAGGTTTTATTGGGCAGGGGGTACTGGAGATTAAATCTAGGGTCTGGCTCTGGCTAGGTGAGCACTCTACCACTGAGCTACATCCCCAGCCCTTTTTAAAGTTTTATTTTGAGATAGAGTTTCACTAAGTAGCTCAGATTAGCCTCAAAATTGGAATCCTCCTGCCTCAGTCTCCTGAGTTGCTGAGGTTACAGGTGTGCACCACTATTCCTGGCTAGTATTGTCAATTTCTCTGTATCTCTATGACCTGAATTGTGCCCTCCTAAAGTTTATAACTGAGGGCCCTAACCCCCAGCATGAGTGACTGTATTTGGAGAGAAGACTTTTAAGGAGGGAATTATGTTAAATGAGGTCAGACGAATGGACCTTAAACCAGTAAGACTGGAACCATCATAAGAATAGGAAGAGATATTAAGGTTGTGATGTGTCCACAGAAGAAAGGCCAAGTGAGGACAAAGCAAGAAAACAATCATCAGTATATCAAGGAAAGAGGTCTCATCAGAGACCAATACTGTCGGCATCTTGATCTTGGACTTCCAACCTCCAAAACTTTGAGTAAATAATCCTATTGTTTAACAATCACAGTCTATGGTATTTTGTTTTGCCAGCCCTTGCAGATGAATGCAGTACCCTTTTAAAAACAGTCTACACATATATAACCTCCTTCCTATTATTAATAAGGTCTTGCTCTAAGAGGCTGGGGCTTGTACTATTTTGTTTAGCTTTCCCCCCAACATTTAACACAGTTCCAGGCACATAACAGGGGCTCAATAAATATTTGTGGAATGAAATAGTGATCAACACAGACATTGTTCTTGTTTCCCTAATCTCTCTTATCCTTGCCTTCAAGTCTATTCATCAACTTTAATTGGTTCACCCAGAGAAATACTCCTCTGTTTCATTCCTTTGTAATTTTTGCATTCACAGTGCAAGGTTAGGGTCTCATTGACCTACATCCTAGACTCTTAGAGATTTCTTGACGTACTCCTGGCTTTCTAACATGAAAAATCCCTAGCATCGGATTATTCAGTCTGTTAGAGTCCATATTCATTTTTAATTTTTTAAAATTATTCTTTTTAATTATATATAACAGTAGAATAGAATTTGGTATTTTTTTTTTTTTTTTGTGGTGTTGGAGATTGAACCCAGGGCCTTGTGCATACAAGGTAAGCACTCTACCAACTGAGCTATATCCCCAGCCCAGTAGAATAGAATTTGAATTATTTATACCAACATGGAGTGCATCTGCTACTTTGCCAAAATCATTTATGAGTTCTAGTTTTCTGGTGGAGTTTTTTAGGTCTTCTAAAATAGAGGATTAAGTCATTAGCAAATAGGTATAGTTTGAGCTCTTCTTTTTCTATTTGTATACCTGTAATTTCTTTCTTTTGCATAATTGTTCTGGCTAGAGTTGCAAAGGATAATGTTGAATACATGTGATGAAGGAGGGCAGCCCTGTTTTGTTCTAGGTTTTAGAGGGAATGCTTTCAGTTTTTCTCCACTTAGAATGATATTGGCCTTGGATTTAGCATATATAACTCTTACAATATTGAGATATGTTTCTAGTATCCCTATTTTTTTCTAGTATTTTGAACATAAATGGATGCTGCATTTTGTCAAATGCTTTTTCTGCATCTATTGAGAGAACCATGCGATTCTTGTCTTTTAAAAATTTTTTTAAAAATTATTATTTTATTTTTTAAATACATGACAATAGTGGAATGTGTTACACTCATTATTACCCATATACAGCATAATTTTTCATAACTCTGTATTTAAAGTATGTTCACACCAAATTATGCCATTATACATGTACTTTTTTTGCATTACAATTCTTAATACACATATATACCACAATTTTTCATATCTCTATTTTTATATAAGGTATGTTGAAACCAAATTCAAATCTTCATACAAGTATTTTGTATAATGATGACCATCACATTCCACCATCCTTGCTATTACCCTCCCTTGCCCTCCCACCCCTCTTCTTTATCTAGAAATAATCTTATTGATGTGGTGAATTACTTTTAGTGATTTCCATATTGAACAAACTTGCAACCCTGGAACGAAACTCACTTGGTCATAGAGCACTATCCTTTTAATATGTTTTTGCATGTGATTTGCCAGTATTTTATTAAAAATATTTGCATTTATATTCATCAGGGATATTGGCCTAAAGTTTTCTTTCCTGGTTGTGTATTTAATTTGTCTGGTTTTGGAATCAGGGTAATACTAGCTTCATAGGATGAGTTTGAATGGGTTCCTTCATTTTCTATATTATGGAATAAATTTGAGGAGAATTGATGTTATTTCTTTTTTTGAAGGTCTAGAACTTGGCTGAGAATCCTTCTGGTCCTGGGATGTTCTTTGCTGGTACATTTTTGGTAGTATCTTCAATTTCATTGCTTGAAATTGATCTGTTTAAATTTTCTGTCCTCCTGGTTCAATTTGGTTAAGTCATATGACTTTAGAAATAGGTCAATGTCTTCAATATTTTCTATTTTATTGGATTATAAGTTTTTAAAGTGGTTTCTGATTATATTATTCATTTCAATGGTCCTATGGTGATAATTCCTTTTTGATCATAAATTTTAGAATTTTTTTTCCTTTTTCCTTTAGTTATCATGGCTAACTATTTATTTTCTCAGAGAACCATTTTTTGGTCTACTTTTTGAGTTGATTTTTAAATTTCAATTTCATTGATTTCAGTTCTGATTTTAATTATTTCCTGTCTTCTGCTATTTTTTTTGTCTTGAATTCTTCATTTTTTCTAGGGTCTTGAGATTTATTGTTAGGTTATCTATTAGATAACTTTCTATTCTTTTAATGAATGAGCTCAGTGCTATAAACATTCCTCTTATAACTGCCTTCATAGTGTCCCAGAGATCTTGATAGAAGAATATATGTTGCTCTTTTCATTTACCTCTAAGTACTTTTTAAATTTCATCCTTGCTTTCTTATACTATCCATTTATCATTCAGTACCATGTTATTTAGTCTCCAGGCATTACAATAGCTTCAATTTTTAATCATATTGTTGAGTTCTAATTTTATTCTATTACAATCTGATAGAATGCCAGGTATGATCTCTATTTTTTTTTTTAAATTTTGTTAAGAGTTGCTTTGTGGCCTAAAATATGGTCTGTTTTAGAAAATGATCGTGTTCTGCTGAGAAGAAAGTGTATTCAGTCTCTGACATATAAAATATTATATATACATATGCCTGTTAAGTTTAAGTTATTAATTATGTTTCTTAGTTCTATAGCATTTTTGTTTAATTTTTGATTGACTGATTTATCCAAGTAATGACAGCAGCATGTTAATGTTACCCAGTATTATTGTGTTTTTGTCTATTTTGTTCTTGGAATTGAGAAGTTTTTGTTTGATGTATATAGGTGAACTATTGTTTGGGGCATAAATATTTACTATTGTTATATCTTGCTGATGTGTCATTCCCTTAAGTAATATGAAATGATCTTTGTGGTCTCTTCTGATTAATTTAAACTTGAAGTTTAGCTTATCTGATTTGAAGATAGAAACCCCATTCATGTGAATGGTATGATTTTTCTCATCCTTTTACCTTAAGTCTGTGGATTTCTTTGCCTATATGGTAAATCTCTTGGACACAGCATGTTGTTGGGTCTTGTTTTTTAATCCAGTCTGCCTCTCTGTGTCTTTTGATTGATGAGTTTAAGCCATTTATATTCAATGTTGTTATTGAGAAATGATTTTATTCCCTGTCATTTTGAGTCATTTCTGGTTTTTAATTTGAATTAGTTTTTCTTTCAATTGCCTATTCTTCTAGTAGTTCCTACCTTTCTTGGTTTTCAATTTTATTTTTATTTCTTCTTCAAGGAATATTTTATTGAGTATGTTTTGTAGAGTAGGCTTTCTAGTTGTAAATTCTCTTAACTTTTTTATGATGAAAGATTTTTATTTCATCTTCAAATCTGAAGCTTAATTTTGCTTGATATAGTTTTCTTGGTTGGCATTCATTTTTTGGGGGGCGGGGTGGCTTGGTATATATTAATCCAAGACCTCCTAGGTTTTAGGATCTGGGTTGAGAAATCAGCTGAGATCCAGATTTCCCTCCAAATGTGACCTTACATTTTTTTTCTAGCAGCATTTTAAATTTATCCTTATTCTGTATGTTGGGCATTTTCATAATGTTGTGCCTTGGTGTAGACCTGTTGCAATTTTGTGTATTTGATTTTCCATTTCATTCTTTAGGTTTTGGAAATTTTCTGACATTACTTCATTGAAAAGATTGTGCATTTCTTTGGTTTATATCTCCAAGACTTCATCTATCCTGATAAATCTTAAATTTGGTCTTTTCATGTTATCCCACATTTCTTGAAAGTCCTGTTTGTGTTTTTTAACATCTTTTCTCCATGGTCACTTTTATTATCAAGATTATATAGTTTATCTTTGTTGCCTGAAACTCTGTCTTCCAAATGTTCTAGTCTGCTGGTGATCCTTTCCATTAAGTTTTTTATTTGGTTTATTAATTCTTTCATTTTGAGTATTTCCAATTGCTTCTTCTTCAGGATCTCTATCTCCTTATTGAAGTAATCTTTCATTTTTGTATTTTCTCTCTGATTTTCCTCCTTATGTTGTCTTTTACTTCTCATTTCAGTTTAACTATGAACTTTCAAAATTCTTTCTCTGACATTTCCTCCACTTTGATATCATTGGATTCTTTTAATGAAGTATTTTGATTTGTTTGGGATAGTTTATTCCTCTGATTTTTTATGTTGTTTCTATTTCTACCCATTTATCAGTAAGAATCTGAGGTGACAGAGCTTCTGCTCTATTAATTCATAGTGTTTCTGAGATTTCTAGTACTTCACAATTTAGGGGGATACAAATAATAACAACCAGTGCAATCAATACATAGTTCCTATTTTGACATGTACAGTGTTAATTGGCACTATAAACAGACGTGCTATGGTAAGTAATTGCCAAAAATAGAGATATTATATTTACAAAAGGGTTTGGTATTTCAAAAAAGGTAAAGAGGAAGAATGCAGAGAAGATGAAGAATGTAATATTTGGGAGGGTGAATGAGAAAGAGTGTCAGTAAAAATTTAAAGAAGAGTGAAGAAGAGAACAATAGAACTTGGCTATTAGCAAAAGATAAGAAATGAATCAAGGCAAATAGGAGAAAAACAATATAAAACAAACAAAAACAATATAAAACAAATCCAATTTATACTAATTAAAAACCATCATCCTCAAAAGACAGAGTCAAGAAAATAAATATCTTCAAGAAATGCTTGAAATAAGAAGAGTGAGACAAATATATATGTTCAAATGTCCATGGACCATTTAGCACACAAAAGTTAAAACAAAACAAAAAGCTTCTTGATGGAAATTTAAGGGATTGTTTCCATTGTGATGGTTGAACAATTGTCTATAATAGTTGATTGTCAGTTCCCAGTTGTCTTTATTTCTTTTTTTTTTTTTTTTTTTCTTGAGGTATGTATTACATGAGAGTAGTAGTCAGGGGCTGTCATTTCCTTGTTTTTATGGAGGTTGTCATTGTTGCTTGTTCTCAGCAGTATGTGGTGGGGTAAGTTGGACAGTGTTGTTTATTACACCCATAGTAAGGAGTTGTTGTAGAATTTTGCTAAAGGGTTTCCCAGAAGCTAAGCTCCTAGAGGTGGGGTTTGGGTCTAACTAGACCCACTGTGCTTTGTGGAATGATGCTTGGCGAAGCTTTTAAATCAGCACCCACCCCAGAGCTCAGCTGCATCTGGTCTGCACTGGTGTCTGTACCACTTGAAAAATCTCCCCTCAGTTCTACTCATGTGGTGGGGAAGCCAGTCCTTCACCCCACTCCACCTCCCACAGTTCTAGTATCTTGTCCACCTGTGCTCAGTCCCAAAGTGCACATTCATCCCCTCCCCATTCCCCCCACCCTTCAGCTGCAGACTATCAAGTTCTGGTCACCCCAGCTGGTCCTGCAAACCATGAGACTCAAAGTGTGAGAGACACTCAGGATCTCTACGATCTGAATGTCTCAAATTCCCCTGAATACAACACTTTCCATGCCAGAATTTTGCCTGATTGTCTAGTAAAACTCTGCATAGCATGGCGGGCCTTCCAAGGTCAGGTTTTCAGACCCAGCTGGAATGACACCAGTCTGAGTAATTGTGTTTGGACCCACACCTTCCAGCCATGGTAATACTGTGGAAAAAGATGGTGGCTGACCCTGATCTCTGCAGGTCACTGGGGGATGCAACATTCTTTCCATCTCACGCAAAAGCAAAATGCATTTCACCAACTGGGTCAGCTTGACAACATTCCTGTTCACCAAACTCTCTGCTTCAAGACATGCCGAGGTGCCATCCAAAATGTGGACTCTCTTAGCCTATCTCTCAGACCATAGTGGATCCACATTGGAAGCCACTGGTGCCAGAGGTGGATTTTTTTCTTTTTCTTATTATTATTTCTTTTTTTTCTCTGTCAAAACTTCTATGTCCCTAGGCCATCTGACAGTCCAGTATTAAATCCCAGTAGGATTTCTTTTTCTTTCTTTCTTTCTTTCTTTTTTTTTTTTTTTTACTCACCTCAAAGGGAAGTTGTTTTTCCTCTTTCTTGGTTCTGCCGCAGGGAGCAGTAACCTCCTCAATTCTGCCACCTTGACCTCCTCCTTCCTGATATTCTAGAGTCCGTATTCTAACTACGTTGCTTATAAGCAGTGTGGCAGTCCTAATTTATTTGAAGTTGAGGAATATTTCTTTCAATGCAGTGAATATATGGAGCTAGAAAAATAACATTTCCTCAAATGTGAATTGATTCTAAATTTTTAAAATAGGTTTCTGTGACTGATTTTATAATCAAAGTCTAAATTCAGACCAAGGATGAGAAAGCAAGAGGACGTTAATATTGAACCTCTTATTGATGTTACATCTTTCAAAGAGTCAATGGAGTGTTGGTTTATTAGTAGGGCAAATGGTAATGTGTCATTCCTGTAAAATGCTAATAACACCTGGTTTTTCATAGTATTGAGAACTGCATAATAGAGTCCTGTTAGTTTTCCAAGATATAAGAATTCTCATTACTATGTGACACTAAAAATATCTTGATGTTAGTTGAAGTTTTTACTTTAGCTTATAAGTGGGGCATACTTGCATTTCTCTACTAACATTCCTAAATATGGAATCTTAGAAAAGCCTTGAAGATATTCCCATAACTTGTGAAATTAAGACTTGGACAATTATCTTAAATCTTGAGCTATTCTCTAGGTGATTCCTAGTTAAGTGAACAAAAACAGAACTTTGATTTAAATTCCATAGTTTAAGCTTCATATTGTTGTAGCCACAGGTGTAAATCAGTGGTAAATAAGTGTTTTCACTTTGCAGGTGATTTTTTTTTGTTTTCCTTTTTTAACTATGAATTGATGATTAGGAATTGGCAGAATGTTTCACAACAAGCTCAATATGTCTCATGAGCTCTCTGCAGACTAAAAACTCACAAACGAGATTCTGCTACTTCTCCACTAACAATAAAAGTAGACAAAGACAGATCCACAGAAGGTAACTTTTAGCACAATGAACATCGATTGCTTATTTTAATAGGCTACTCCTCGGTATGCTGCTTCTTAATCATCTAATGTTCAATCAAGAAATGACTCAAATCCTCTGTGGAGCCAAAGGTATATACTGAGATAGTCACTTCTTCATTAAAACCTGTGAATCAAAATTTAACTCTTAAGTCAGATTTATGAAGATTAAGTTCTAATTCAGGGGTGGGTAAACTCTGGTCTTGGACAAAAATTTGGAATGCTTGTACAGCTTGCAAACTAGGAATGGGTTTATAATTTTCAATGATTAAAAAATCACCTGTTATAGTTTGGATGTCCCCCCAAACTCATGTGTTGAAGGCTTGATCTCTAATGTAGTTTTGTCCACAGATAGAGATTTTAGGAAATGATTTGATCATGAGAGCTTTAACCTCAGCAGTGGATCAAACTATTTGGTTGATTAGTAATTTAAATGGACTAATAGAAAGTGGCAGAAACTGTAGGCAGGGGGGGCAGGTTAGATGAAGTATATCAGTACGGGGTGTGCTTGGGGAATACATCTTGTCTCTGGCCCCTTGTTATGTCTGTCTTTTTGCTTCCAGCAGCCATGCACTTCTGCCATGATGTTCTGCCTCACCTTGAGCTCAGAATGGAGTCATCTGACCATGGACTGAGATCTCTGAAATCACAAGACAAAACGAAACTTTCCTTCTTTAAATTATTCTTGTCCGGTATTTTGGTCATAGTGATGAAAAGCTGAACAACACATGATGAAAAAAAAAGATTTATATTGTTATTTCCCAAAATTATTTGAAATTCAAATTTTAGTGCTTATAAAGTTTCATTGGAATGTACAGTCATTTCTATGTTGTCTATGACTTCTTTCATGCTACAGTGGCAGAGTTAATAGATCTGACAAAGTTTCTTTTTTTCTTTCAAATATTTTTTCGTTGTGGATGGACCTTTTATTTTATTTACTTATTGATATGTGGTGCCTCACACGTGCGAGGCAAGTGCTCTACAACTCTAGGGCCCCTGATGGGATTTTATGGTGTTTTAGTAACCTTTTTTGCTGCTGAAATCAAAAGACCTGACAAGAACAATTGGAGAAAGAAAAGTTTGTTTTGCAGCTCATGGTTTCAGAGCTCAGTCCATAGATGGCCAGCTACATTCCTTGGGGCTTGAAGTGAGGCAGGACAACATGGTACAAGGTTGTGGTGGAGAGAAGTGCTGGGGACATGGCCCCAGGAAGCAATGAGAGACTAAGCTCAGCTTACAAAATATATATTCAAAGGCACACCCCAGTGACCCATGTCCTCTAGTCACATCTTACCTGCATACAGTCACCACTCAGTTAATCCCTGTCAGGGTCAGGGGATTAACACATTGATTGGACTAAGGCCTTCATACCCTCTAACCTTTCTTGCATTGCCTCACATGTGAGCTTTTGTGGACATCTAATATCTACACCATAACATATGCTTTGCAAGGTTTAAAATATTCCTGATTCTGTACAGAAAAATGTATTTAATCATTACTTTTTTTTTACTATAGGAGTAAAATGGAACATCTTTTTAAGATGAAGAATCACGCTCTACAGAGTCTACTATGATTATAATACTGTTCATAAGAAGGATTTGATTTAGTAAAAGGGTAAAAAAAGACATGGTGAGATAAAAATAAATGTGAATTATCACTGGCCATGCCTAATAAAGTAATCATTTCACTGATTATTCCATTATTTTTCTCAAGAGTGATGAAGGTAGAAGAAAATAAAAATGGTTCTCTATAATTAGAAAACCCTTGGGCTGACCTTGTGGCTCAGTGGCAGAGTGCTTGCCTCACACATGTAAGGCACTGGGTTCCATCCATACAGGTGGATGGGTGTTGCCTTTAAATTCTCTATGACATCCATGCTTAGAGGCCTAGCGGAGTGCTCTCCTGAGGGACTGTGTGGTGAACATTTGATGAATGTCACTGGTTGCCTGATCAAATGAACACAGCTCCAAAGACAGTTCCCAAGAGAAAGTGAAAATGAGGCAATTTCCTTAGAAAAGAGGAGAAACAGAAAACTTCTCCTTCGTCCCCTATCTATTCACCAGCCTGGCCTTCACATTGGTAATGTGTTTGTAATCAATCTTTTTCTATAGACTCATATAGATTTAATCCATTTCCTATGACTTTTCTTTATATCGGAGTCATTACCCTTGTCTATAATTTATAGACTTTAATTTTTCTTCCTAGATAAATGGTATGGTTTGTCTTGACCTTTATATGTTCTATAAATGCTTTTTTGAATCACTCAATTGCATTATTTACAAGGGGTAAGGTAACTACTTAACAGTAATAGCAGGATGTTCTCTGAATTCAAATTCCATCTTTCACCAGAGGTGTGGTATAGTAAAAAGAAAAACAAAATAGCATCCTTGTTTAATTTAGAATAATTGGGTGCTTGCTCTATCTTGTTCATTGATGTGCTGCTATGTGTTTTGGACATACTTTTTACTTATCAAGGCTAAATTTCTTTATACAATGAAGAGATAAGACTAAATCAATTTTGTATTTATTTTTAAACAATATAACTACTGTTTCCATCAATTACTTTATTATATTTAAAATATATAAAAAAGGATTATGAAGTTGCTATGGATTTATATTATAATTCCAAATTTATAACATTCACTTTTACTGTCAAATAAAATCACAAGTGAATACATTAGAGGTCTTAAAGTGCTTATATATGATTCTAGTATACTGTAGAGTATGTATTTTCAAGAACAATTTAAAAAATACTTTTAGTGCATTTGAAAATGCTGTTGGAACCACATCTTTACCCAGACCTGTATCTGTGTTGAACCTTTGAAAGACCCCTGACTCCTGTCCTCTGAACATTCCTTCTGAATGGCTGCATAGTACCAGGCACTTCTGTAGGAGGTTGTTTCTAAGACTAGAGTGTCATGAGATAGAGTTCAGAGTTCACTCTTAATGTGTGGCGATACACTAGAGAAGAGCCTTAAATGCCACTCTTCACTCTCTCTCTTGACTTTTCTCATTCTCTTTTTATGTTATTTCTACATGTTTATCACTATGCTAGGGGCTGAGGATAAAATGATGAGCAAAACACCCTCTCTGATTTCAAGGGCTTCCTGGATTTCCTCTCCCCAAACGCTTCTTCCTCTTGTGTTTTTGACCTCACTTAATTCCACTGTCTGGTCACACTAGATAAAAAACTGGGGCTCATTGACACACCTTGGTTTCTTTTTTCCTCACCCAGAATCAAGTCCTGTGCTTCAAATGATTTTCTTCATTTTTACTGAGACTTTTCTATTTCAGAGTCTCATAAATTTTTCCATGAACTGTTGAAAGAGCCTGATTCATCTTATTTTCTTCTGTTTTGTTCTTATCTGCATTGTTGGCAGAATGATCAATATAAAATCTAAATTTGATCATAAGACTGGATAAAGTCCTTCATAGGATCCCTAAGGCACATGAAATAAAGTCTATGCTTTACTGTGGCTTAACAGTGCTTATAAATATTGCATTGACAGGGACCCTAGTTACTTCTTCTAGATCCATTCTCATCACTTTCATCTCCCTCTTTATACTCAAGAAAAAGTGAGTTTGTAGTTCCTAGAAGATACAATATTTTACTCATTAATTCTCTCAGTGAAAGTTCACTGCATCTTTATCATGTGCTAACAACTGTGCAAAAGACTTGAGATAAAATGAGCTGAAACCTCATTGCATAGGTACCTGTAGTCGATGCAATCCAGATTCTTCATGACTTATACATTTAGATTATATCCCAAGGTGTTCCCCAAAGCTCTGAGGTAAAGTGGGAAAGTTCAGGAGTGAGATGATTGGATTATGAGAGCTGTAGTCTAATCAGTCCATCCTGGTTTGATGGGCAGGGTGGTAACTGTAGGCACGTGGGGAGGAGGTGGGTCAGTGGGAGAGTGGCGTGCCCCGGAAGGGGACATCATCCTGTGGTCCCCCTCTCTGCTTCCTGTTTGGCAAGGGAAGTAACTTTTCTCTGCTGTGTACCTTCCACCGTGATGTGTTACCTCACCTTGGACCTATGGATTGAGACTTCTGAAACTGTGAGCCCTGAATAAACTTTTCCCTCCCTAAGAGTCCATCTCTGGGAATTACATTTACATCAAGAGACATGATCCACTTTTTGCTGACTGGCTGTTGCTGTGACATAAAGGCCTATCTGCATTTCCTCAGTGCAGGGCAATCCCGAAGGGCTATCCTTGCTCCAGATCCCAGGGGGACTGCCGAGGTCTGTGCTTGAACTGTATCACAGCCAGGTTTCTTCCTTTGCTTCTCCTGCTTTCCACACCCTTCGTAGGTGTTTCCAATAAGCACTCTCTCATAGACCTCCTCAATGCAAACTTACTCTGTAAGTAGATCTCTTTTCTAAAGAATCTGATCTGTAGCAATAGAATATGGTTTCAAAAGCTATTCCAAGTGATGCAAGTATAATATGAACATGGTCTTACTTTTTAAAAGAAATATTGTAGAGAAAGCTAAAAACTCCTTGATTCACTTCCCAGTCCTCTTTTACAGGGGGCTGTCCATGTATTGTGTTAGACTTTAACTGTCATTATCTTATGTCTTACTTATTTTAATATAAAGGAATTGTAACATATGTTATATCTGGCAATTTTCTTTTAATCATCTTTAAGTTTTTGCACTCCTTAACATCCACAATCTATAATTTAAATTTAATATAATTTAATATATAATACAATTTAGCAACTATATGAAGATAGAAGAGGGATTGATATTTTAAAAGAATGATAAGCAGTTCATGCATTCATAGATTTTATTGGTTCTGAGGCCTCATTCTAGGTACTGAATTCACAGCAATAAGCATAGCAGATGATTATTTTTGCTTCAGTCTTACCAATTTTATGCACACACCCACATACATACTACTTAATAAAATTTTCTAAAGCATCCAGTTGGAATTGGAATGTGATAGTATAAAACAAGCACTTTTTTTTTTTTTTTTGTATCAGGGGTTGAACTCAGGGGCACTTGAACACTGAACCACATCTCCAACCCTATTTTGTATTTTATTTAGAGTTAGGGCTTCACTGAGTTGCTTTTGCTGAGGCTGGTTTGAACGTAGATCCTCCTGCCTCAGCCAACCGAGCTGCTGGGATTACAGGCATTTGTAAAATCAACACTTCTCCATCTGTCTTCCTGAAATCTTTCGGAAGATGAACAATGGGAAATGAAGATCAGAACTGGTTTTACCACAATTAAAAATCAAGTGAAACTCTGAACATCAAAATATGTAAAATAGAATAAAAAAGCAGTGGATCAGACATGCAGAATGAAGCAGAGAAAGATATAACAGAGAGATGGTATAGTAGCTCTCAGAGCCAGCAGAAACAATTCCACAGTGAGTGGCATATCTAGATGTGCATAACTTAAATCCCATGTTTACTACAGAGATCAATAGTGCAGCAGCTGGCTATAGAAGCTTTTCCTTACATAGCTTAGTTCCAAGAAAGGTAGCCCCCAGATGATGATGAACTTCTCTAAATGAGGCTATCATTGGTGACTAGGAGGAATTTCCTGGAGGGATAACTGACTATTGATTCATACCTTGAGGGCTGTTATCTCTGTGGTGGTATTCATCCAATTAGAAAAAGTGTTTGCAACTTGCCCCTTACCTTAGCTGAAGTGATCAATGACACCACTTTGCTCCTGCAAGGTATTCGTGTCAGCCCCAATACAGTGCCCAGAGTCATTAGAGATAAAAGAATTATCTGAGTCTTCTTCCTTATGGGCCAAGGAAATTCTGTACAATTGCTAATACTTTCTGCTATTCCTGGATTAATGTCTCCTGCCAGTGGAAAGGTCAATACAGAAACAGGAGAAGAAAGTCATTGGGCTTTTAAGGCAGACTCTGTTGCTTCAAGGGATTTATTGAGCTGTTTGTGTTCAGGACCTTAGGGAGCAAGGTTGGCCTTACCTCATGGCTTGGAGTCTTGTTGATATTATCCTCAATTAATTACTGTAAGTGAAACATCAAATGATTTGGTACCAGCAACTTGAAGTCAGATTAATGAGATGGCAGATGGAGGAGAGCCATGGAAAATTTTCCAGAAGCAAAGATGATATAGAGATGATTGCTAGATATTCACAAAAGACAATTCTCCATGGGGTTCTTGTGTTTCTGCATGTCTTAGGAGCAGAGATACTGCCTTTTATTTTAAGAATTTTTTTTTAAAGCCCTCCTACCTCTTCAATCATAAAAGATAGAGATAGTGTCTCTTATATCTCCCTATGGAGCAAAAGGTGGATATACTTATTGTACAATGTAATAAGATAATGCCTCCTTCCGGAGCAAAGTGTACTCATTTTTACTGACAATTGTAAATGACTGGATTTTCATATGCTCAGGGCTTCTTTCTTATAATGGAGCTTACTACTGTTTGTGCCTCTGACCCTCTGAATCACTCTGAAAATGGAGGTTCAGAGTTCTGGTGCAAAAGACACTGATACTGGCTGCTATTACTGCTCTATACATTAACTCTCCTTTGTTTCTGACCTTGGAGTTTCATCTCTTCTGTCAGTATCCATGAAACAATGACAGGTTACCATTTTAACATACAAAAATATCAGCCTCTTTGGAGTGGCTTAAAACAGCCTACTCTATGATAATAAAGCAAGAAAGTATCATGGATAAACTTTGTGGAATATATTTACAATCAAATTTAAATATTGGAAAAATCTATTAACTCATTGCTGGTGTGACTGCAAAGTGGTGCACCTAATATGGAAAGCAGTATGGAGATTCCTTGGAAAGCTGGGAATGGACCCACCATTTGACCCAGCTATCCCACTCCTTGGTCATTACCCAAAGGACTTAAAAACCGCCGACTATAGGGACACAGCCACATCAATGTTTATAGCAGCACAATTCACAATAGCTAAACTGTGGAACCAACCTAGATGCCCTTCAGTGGATGAGTGGACAAAGAAAATGTGGTATATATGCACAATGGAATATTACTCAGCAATGAAAGAGAATAAAATATGGCATTTGCAGGTTAATGGATGAAGTTGAAGAATATAATGCTAAGTGAAGTAAGCCAATCCCAAAAAACCCAAATGCCGAATGTTTTCTCTGATCATAGTGGTGGAATGATATGGACATCACTACCATAAGTACATGTATGAAGAAGACACAAATGGTGTGAATATACTTTGAATACAAGTAGAGAGATGAAAAATTGCGCTCTATATATGTAATATGAGTTGTAATGCATTCTGCTGTCATATATAACAAATTTGAATAAAAAGTACAATAAAAAAGAAAAATGTATTAACTATTTTATTGGTGGATTGGGGTTGCAGGATGCAGAGATGAAAGAAATATTTCAATTGCTTACATAAATAAATTAATGGATATAATCTAGAGAAACAGAGGATTGAGAGCATTATATAAAGCAATAAAGATAGTCACTAGAGCAAAAAACAAAAGCCTTCTTAAATAACAGAAGAAACAAATGCAAAATAAAAGAGATCATGGAGCAAAACTATTTTTAAAAGCTATAAAATATATCAATTGTACCTGAATAAATGTGGACAAAAACTTATAAAGATGAAAATATGATTATATAAGTGCATAATCACTTTTGTGAAGTCCCTTGACTCCATTTTTTTGAGCTTTAGAGTTGTTCAAATTTTAGAAGGGCAATATGATACATGCAACATTTTTTAAAAATATTTTTTGGTTGTAGATGGACACAATACCTTCATTTAGTTCTCTTTATGTGGTGCCGAGGATCAAACCCAGTGCCTCACCCATGTTAGGCGAGTGTTCTATCACTGAATGACAACCCCAGCCTTTATTTTTAAACCTCCCTGGTGAGGTCTGCAGCAACACCCTTTGGGCAGCACGATTAATGCTTTTGTAGTCCTTTTGTTCTCAGAAAGTAGGCTAAAAATATTATAATTAACCTTATAACATTTCAGATTAGGTTTCACTATACATGAGTTAAAAAAATAAGAACTACTGTCAATTTTTAGAGGCTTTTGGGTGTTAAATTTGTCGATAAGGGAGTTTGGGCTTTGTAACCAGTTATATACCTCAAATAAAAAAAATGGGTTATAAAAAACTTTCTGATTGGGTCACAATAAAAAGCCTAATTCTATGACTTACAATAAGAAATATAGTAATTTAAAACAAAGCAAGTGTAACAAAGTAACTTAAAAAGATGCACAAAATCTTATCAAAAATTAAAGCAGGTATTATGTCCTAATGTCAGTCAAGGTTCATTTTATGCCCCAGATAAAGGGGTTGGATGAAAATACTCTATAATAAGGAAACAGTATAATTCATAGTGAATAAATAACTGGTAAGAATATCTATGCACTATTTTATCAAAGAAATAAAATGAGAAATTAAAAACACTATTAACAAGATACTTAAATTCATCCATCTCAGGCCATTCAAATCAAGTTCACTAAAAAGCAAACCTATAGAAGAACTAAATAGCGTTAGTAAGGGGAATATATATATATGTATATATAGTATGTGATTGGTAAATAACTCATTTTTGTCAAATTATGTACTCAGAAAATATAATACATTTTATTTTCAAATGTCACAATATATTATCCACATATTAGACCATAGAGAAAACTTTAATAAACTCAGATATTAGGAACCATATATTTTCTGATTTCAATGCAATACAGAAGGAAATGAAAAGCAAGCTGAAAAAACAAAACTCTACTACCTGGGAGTTTAAAAACAAACAAACAAAATGTTTCCTCACTAAGCAACGGTTGAGTCAGAGAACAAATTCAAGTCCAAATTACAGAATACATAGAAAATAATGATAAAGAAAATGTTACCTGTCAGAACATCTTCAATGATTTCAAGCATTTCTGAGAGAAAATTCACATCCTTACCCACTTGCAGTAAAGGACAAGAAAAATGATAGTAAATTCACCAAACATTCAACTTAAAAGATTGGAAAAAAGAGCAACAACAACAACAAAATGAAAAGCATCAAAACAAAAATAAAAGCACAACCTAAAATTTAGAAAATAGAAAAAATAAAGCCACAGTTACTCATTTGAAATTATATCATAAAATATACAAACTAATACTAATCAAATTTTAAAAGGATGGGAAAAGACAAGAAAGTAATATCAACAAGAAGAAATTTTTAAAATGTAAAGGTGACATAATAACTATATAATTCAAAAATTTTAAATATTTATTATGTTACTAAACTCTATGCAAGTTCTAAGTTCAAAGACTGAATGAAATGGATAGTTTTCTAAGAAAATGTATCTTGCATAATTGACAGAGGAAATACATTATTTACTACTAAAGAAACAAAGGTTTCCAATTAGCTGATCTGCAAAACATACTCATGGATGGATACATGAGAGAATTCCAACAAGAATTTCAAAATCAGGTAAATCAAAGATCCTTAAATTGTGTTAGGGCATAGAAAAAGAATACTTTTAAATTATATTTATGAACGTCTATATCAACAAGTCTGTTTCAAAGCCTAACAAAAAATGAAAATTAAAATTCTGACTAGTCTTATTGATAAATGTATATGCAAAAATTTCCAGCATTATCAAGAACACTGCAGAATATTAAAGGTAAAACAAAAGACCAAGAATATGAAATGTAAAGATTGTTTAGTATTAATAAGTACACTGGGATAATTTATCTCTAAGAGTACTAAAGGGAAAAATGATCATATGCATGACTGCTGACATAGTATTAAATTTAATATCAATTTTAATAAAAATTAATTAATCAAATATAGTGGATAGATGTCTTCCTAATAACTATAGTGTTATGGTTAGATGTGAGGTGTCTCCAAAAAGCTTATGTGTGAGACAATGCAAGAAATGGAGAAATGATTGGGTTATGAAAGCCTTAACCCAATCAGTGAATTAATCCCTTGAGAGAATTAATTGAGTGGTAACTGAAGGAGGGTAGGATGTGGCTGAAGGAGGTGGATCCCTGGGGACGTGACTTTGGAGTACATATTTGGTATCTGGAAAATGGTTTCTTTCTCTACTGTTTGATCATCATGTGAGCGGCTTCCCTACATGCTTCCACCATGGTGTTCTGTCTCACCTCAAGCCTGGAGGAATGGAGCCTGCTGTCTATAGACTAAGACCTCTGAAATCTTGAGCCTCCAAATAAACTTTTGCTTCCCTACAATTGTTCTGGTCAGATCTTTTAGTCACAGAAGTGAAAAAGCTGCCTAAAACATATAGTTTAGATATGTGTCTCCCAAAGACCCAAGTGTTAAAGATTTCTTATCAGCATGGTGCTACTGAGAATACTGGAAAACGTGAAGAGGTAGGGTGGTAGGGCCTAGTGGGAGGTCTTCTAGTCACTGGGGTCGTGACCTTGATGGAGATCACAGAATTCCAGTCCCTCTTCTTCCTCTGTCTTTCATTTCTTGGTGATAAGGTGAGCAGTTTTGCTCCACCATGCACTTCTGCCATAAAGTGCCACCTCACCATAGACTCAAAGCAATAAGGCAAATTGATCACAAACTGAAACCTCCCAAATGACAACAGAGGTGGAACAATATTGCTTTTAGAATGTGGCTAGAAGCAGTGTTTCTGGTTGTTGATGGTGGAAGACCATTCAACTTGCTAAGGCAATGCCCCAGCACTCAGCCACACACCTAGAGAAAGTATGCTGCAAAACCTCTGGAACATAAGAAGTCACTTCTCCACAGTGCTCACATCAGATGTGGACATAAAGGATGATGTAAAGAAGTGTTAGAGTCTGTAAACAAGTCAGGATGGCGCCTGGCATTTTGCCAGAGAAATGTTAGAGTCTGTCAACAAGTCTGGATGGCGCCTGGCAAAATACCAGAGGGAGTGGTTTGTGAAGTAACAAAAGCGAGCCATTAAGTGTGGAGATTCCTTATTGGTTGACTGCTGTATCTAGTTTATGCTAATTAAGATTAGCTGTGTGGAATGTATGAATTTCTCTGTTGTCCTACAATAAAGGGCTCCTACTCCTGCTGTATCAACGTACACAAGTTGTTCGTCACTCCCCCCCGCCCCCACTACGGCAAAGAAGATCCTCTGAGGTGGCAGAATTTGTGGCTCTGGGGAGTAATCAACAGAAGAGCTCCCCCCAATGAAGTAATATGAGTCCACATTATTCTTGTTAGTGGTATTCTTCCATCTCTACTCTGAATGGAAGTTTTTATCTGTTTGGATCCTTATACTAGGTGAGTTTAAGACTGATAACTTTTTCTCTGCATTCAAAGTTGCTCTACAAGGTTGACCTACAAGGACTCATGTGTAGTCCGGGTACAATAGCAGGAGAAGTAGAATTTGAACTGCACATTCCAGCTGTGTATGAACCTAAATTCTGGAGTGATCAATACTGCACATAGCTATAAAATTTGTCTCCTGATACTCACTGGGAAATAGTGGCATAACATAGTTCTGGCAATGAGAGTTAAGTAGAATCCTGCTAAGTATTTTGCTTCCTTGAAGAAGTTATTTTCCCACCCTTTTCTCCTCTTTTGCTTTCACAATGTCAAGCATGAGGCTGAAGCCATATGTGAAGGACAGCAGACTAGATTTGTAGAAGGTACCAGGGGTATTGATGATATTGTGTGATTACTGTACCACCCCTGGATTGTCAAACTTATAGTTTTTCTTCTGTGAGGGGAAAAACGGTCAGTTGGTTTAACCATTAAGATAGGGTTTCTGTTATGTACAGAACAACAATGCCTTTTGGGGTATAATAATCCAGGATGGGGCATATTCTCAGGTCCTTGTTCCCTAAAAAACTTCCTTCTCTTCAGTATTCCAATACCTACCATCTCATAAGCCCTTTCTGTTCTGTTTTCAAATATTTGTGAACTTTACCTAATCCTTATAAACTCAGATAAGCCCAAACTCATTTCAAATGCTACTAACTCCACTAATAGTACTTTAATTTCCCTTTTTGTAATGACATAAACAGAACATAAGTACATTCTCATTACACAGTGTTCAAATACTATGGAAGAACCGCTAACCATCTTGTCACTCTTTTCATTGACTCATTATCTTTCAGTGTACATTTGTGAACATCGTTCAGTGTACATTTTACTCCCCAATGTCATCATGAATCTATAAAACCTGGTATTGGCCCTCACTGTACCACTGAAAGATGTGGTTGACTGGGTGATGTCCATTAAAGTGAAAGCTGAATGGACCACAAATGTTGGATTCATAGGCCTATGCTTGGATGCTTAGGATATGAGACAGAGCCTGAGGTCTTCAAAACAGGCCTTGAATAGACACTTATCTCCCTTTACACTCATAGCTGGTCAAATGCAGCACAGATTTTTCTATCCTCATCCTCAAGAAAGCGAGATTTAGTAAAACAGTCCTCATTTCCAAAGGTAATACTTATAATTCCCATTAAATATAATATGTGAATACTCATTACATAAATATGGGTGCATAATTAACCATAAGTGACTTTTCATGATTGCTAAGTTAAATTAATTTAAAAATCTAATTTGTTAAGAAATGCATTTTATATTATCCTTTTCTTTTATTTTTCTGAATTCTTTGGACTTGGTACTTTATTAATGTTAGTTAGCTCTTTTCCAACTTATTACGAGATATGTCAAACTAGCTAAAAATATATTTTAAATATTGCTAAGACTTGCAAAGAACTGTTTTAAACCTTTCAAAAAAAAAGGGGGGTGACAATGTGTAGCAGTTATAGATAAAAACTAAGTAGAATCTTCCACAAAAACTCCTATTCCTGAGATCCAAGGTGGCGGACCAGAGTGACATTCTGGTTACCTTCACCATCCCGAAGGTGGAAATACCAGCTAACAACAGATGACTCCACCTATTGGATGAGAAAGGGACAGCATTCTGTGTCACTCTGTGACCTGGAACTCAAGTAGTGAGGATACTGCTTCTTTGTAAGTGATAGTCCTGCTCCTGCATGGGAATCACAGGCTCCAGGTCTCAGCGTCAGAGTAGGTTACTCATCCATGCAGGACTACTGGGTGCCTGAGCAGGACCATCAACACCTGTACAGAACTTTTGACTACCCACAAGAGTGGAAATCACCGATGCTGCTCCCATACAGGACACCTGGCATGTTCCCACATGCAGGATTCCAGCCGCTTCTCCTGTGTGGACCCCTATCTACCAATGTGGGGCTTCCTCAGTTGCCACCATTTGGGACTCTGCAGCAGTGGACATAGTCCCTACATGCAGTGTATGGCCTGCACCTGGGAACTACACACAGACTCTAAAGTCAGCCGACAGCCACACACTGCACGCCACAGAGCTCCTCTCTGAACTCATAAATGAATACTTTTCCCGGCTCCCCCCATCTTACCTGACACCCCAACACTGAAAGCAGTCATCTCCATTTGGCCACTTCATCACCATCTTCAGTGGGGAGCAACTCCCAATTCAGAACTCTGACTTGCCAGGTACCCAGTTTCTAACTCCCTCTTCTCCCCAGCAGCCACTAACCAGGGACAGTGACACCCTAGCTACCTTCACCACCCTGAGGGTGGAGATACCAGCTAACAACAGATGACTTCACCTATTGGATGAGAAGGGAAGCATCTTCAACCAAAACAAGACCAGTGTCTTTCTTCAAGATTTTTTCCCCCACTCTCCCTCTACTTTCTCTTGCCCTTACATCCCCAACATATGTGAAATCAAGTACTTTACATGAATTAGGATTTTGAGGACTAGGATGCATGAATAGTATATTATAGTTGTGTTGTAAATTCTTTTTTCCCACCAATTTCTATTATTTTAATATTTTTTATTTTTTTGATATATATGCTTATTTGTGTTATGTACTTAACTGTCTTCCCACTTAATTGTCTACCCAAAATTACTTCCTCTCCCTTCTCTTGCTACTAATCTTTCTCTTTAGATTTCTCTTTCACACTTCCTAAGATATAACAACTCTATATCCTCACCTCCTTCTTCCTTAGCATATCATCCTACTCCTCACCCCTAGATTTTTGTCCACCATCAGAAACTATGAACCTTTTTACAAACCTGCTGAGTATATTATAGATAATAATTGAATTCAAAATTTCTGTATATTGTGACCAAACTGCAAATGTATTATTAGCAAACATTGTTTTTAGGGTGTATATTGTTTATATTGGGATCTGATAACAGTGTCCTTCACCACAAAGGAGAGTTACTGGGTCCCTACAGGAGCACTATAAGCCTATGGGGTAAAAATGGTAATGCTTAGGATCCACAGTGCTAGAAGGGAAGACACACATTGCCCAAACAAATCAAGATACCACATTATTAGAATCCGTGACTAGCACAGCAGAAAATGACAGAGAAGGAGTTTAGGACGTACATAATTAAAATGTTCTGTGAATTAAAGGTTAATATAAGAGAGAAAATACAGGAAGCAAAAGAACATTCTGACAAAGAGCTACATAAACAAATACAGGAAGCAAAATATTACTTCAATAGGGAGATAGAGGTTCTAAAAAAATCCAAACAAACAGAAATCCTTGAAATGAAAGAAACAAAAAACCAAATTAAAAATTCAATTGAAAGCATCATCAACAGAATAGACCACTTTGAAGACAGGACCTCAGACAATGAAGACAAAATATATAATCTTAAAAAAAATTGTAGACCATACAGTGACAATGGTAAGAAACCATGAGCAGACATTCAAGAAATATGGGATAGCATTGAAAGATCAAATTTAAGAGTTATTGGAATAGAGGAAGGAATACAGTTCTGAACCAAAGGAATGAGCAATCTCTTCAAAGGCATAATATCAGAAAAATTTCCAAACATGAATAATGAATTCAAAAAACAAATTCAAGAGGCTTACAGGATGCCAAATGTACAAAATCACAACAGATCCACACCACGGTACATTATAATGAAAATCCCTAACATATAGAATAAGGAGAGAATATTTAAAGCCACAAGAGAAAGGAATCAGATTACATATAGGGGGAAGCCAATATGAATATGTACAGATTTTTCAACCCAGACCCCAAAAGCTAGAAGATCCTGGAACAATATATATCAAGCTCTAAAAGAAAATGGATGCCAGCTAAGAATCTTATATCCAGGAAAATTAAGCTTTAGATTTGATGATGAAATAAAAACCTTCTATGATAAACAAAAGTTAAAAGATTTTACAACTTGAAAGTCTGCACTACAGAACATCCTTGGCAAAATATTCCATAAAGAGGAAATGAAAAACAACAATGAAAAAAAAGCAAAGGGAGGTATTACTCAAAAGGAAAAAACTAATCAAAGGAGAACCAAGTCAAGTTAAATACCAAAAATAAACCAAAATGGCTGGGAATACAAATCATGTCTCAATAATAACCCTGAATGTTAATGACCTAAACTCAACAATCATAGACTGGCAGATTGGATTTAAAAGATACCCAACAATATGCTGCCTCCAAGAGACTCATTTCAGAGGAAAAGATATCCACAGACTGAAGGTGAAAGGTTGGGAAAAATCATACCACTCACATGGACTGTGGAAGAAAGCAGGGGTTTCCATCCTCATATTAAATAAAGTAGACTTCAAGCCAAAGTTAGGGATAAAGAAGGATATTTCATACTGTTTAAGGGAATAATTCATCAACAAGATATAACAATAATAAATTTATATGCCCCAAATAATGGAGCATCTATGTTCATCAAACAAACTCTTCTCAGGTTCAAAAGTCAAATAGACCACAATACAATAATTCTGGATGACTTGAGCACATCTCTTTCACCACTGGATAGATCATCCAAACAAAAGCTGGACAAATAAATTATAGAACTCAATAATACAATCAATAACTTAACTGACATACTTAGAATATTTTATCTTTCAATGAACAAACACACTTTCTTCTCAGCAGCACATGGGTCCTTCTCTAAAATAGACCACATATCATGCCACAAAGCAACTCTTAGCAATATAAAAAAAGTAGATATACTATCCTGCGTTATATCAGATCATAATGGAATGAAAATAGAAATCAATGATAAAATAAAGAATTAAAACTACTTCAACACTTGGAGACTAAATAATATGCTACTGAATAAACAATGGGTTGCAGAAGACATCAAAGAGGAGATTAAAACATTCTTAGATGTAAATGAGAACACAGATACAATGTATCTAAATCTCTGAGACATTATGAAGGTAGTAGTAAGAGGAAAGTTCATTGCATCGAGTTCATTCCTTAAAAGAAGAAAAAATCAACAAATAAATGACCTAACATTACATCTCAAAGCCCTAGAAAAAGAAGAATAAATTAACACCAAAAGTAGTAGAAGACAGAAAATAATTAAAGCCAGAGCTGAAATCAATAAAATTGAAACAAAAGAAACAACTGAAAAAATTGATGGAACAAAAAGTTGGTTGTTTGAAAAAAATAATAAAATTGACAGACCCTGAGTCATGAGAATAAAGAGAAGGAGAGAGAAAACTCAAATTACTAACATACATTATGAAAAAGGAAATATCACAATAGACACTACATAAATACAGAAGATATTTAGAAATTATTTTGAAAACTTGTACTCCAATAAAATAAAAAATATTGATGGCATTGACAAATTTCTAGAGTCATGTGATTTGCCCAAATTGAATCAGGATGATATACAGAATTTAAACAGATCAATTTCAAGTGATGAAATAAAGACACCATCAAAAGCCTACTAACCAAGAAAGCCCAAGACCAGATGGATACACAGCCAAGTTCTACAAGACCTTTAAAGAAGAACTAATACCAATACTCTTCAATTAATTTCAGGAAATAGAAAAAGAGAGAGCACTTCTAAACTCATTCTATGAGGCCAATATCACTCTGATTCCAAAACCAGGCAGGCACATCAAAAAAAGAAAACTTCAGACCAATATCTCTAGTGAACATAGATGCAAAATTCTCCAGAAAATTCTGGCAAATCAAATACATAAACATAGTACACCACAATCAACTGGGATTCATCCCAGGGATGCAAGGTTGATTCAACATATGAAAATCAATAAACGTAATTCATCACATCAATAGACTTAAAGATAAGAATCATATGATCATCTCAATAGAACCAGAAAAAGCATTTGATAAAATACAGCACCCCTTTACGTTCAAAACACTTGAAAATCTAGGGAAAACAGGAACATATCTCAACATTGTAAAAGTTATCTATGTTAAGCCCCAGGCCAACATCATTGTAAATGGAGAAAAAATTGAAGTATTTCTTCTAAAAACTAAAACAAGACAGGGATGCCCTCTTTCACCACTTCCATTTAACAAAGTTCGTGAAACACTGGCCAGAACAATTGACAGACAAAAGAAATTAAAGGGATACAGATAGGAAAAGAAGAACTCAAATTATCACTATTTGCCAATGATATGATTCTATACCTAGAAGACCCAAAAAATTCCCATGAGAAAAATTCTAGAACTAGTAAATGAATTCAGCAAAGTGGCAGGATATAAAATCAACACCCATAAATTAAAGGCATTTGGGTATATCTGTGACAAATCTTCTCAAAGGGAAATGAGGAAAACTACCCCATTTACAATAGCCTCAAAAAAAAAAAAAAACACCCCAAAACAAAAACCAAAAGACTTGGGAATCAAGCTAACAAAAGAGGTGACAGACCTCTACAATGAAAACTACAGAACACTAAAGAAAGAAATTAAAAAAGACCTTAGAAGATGGAAAGATCTCCCTTCTTCTTGGATAGGCAGAATTACTATTGTCAATATGACCATACTTCCAAAAGCATTATACATATTTAATGCAATTCCAATCAAAATCCCAATGACGTTCCTCATAGAAATTGAAAAAGTTGTCATGAAATTCATCTGACAAAATAAGAGACCCAGAATAGCTAAAGCAATCCTTTGAAAGAAGAGTGAAGCAGTTGGCATCACTATACCAGACCTTAAACTATGCTACAGAGCAATAGTAACATGATAATGGCATGGTATTGGCACCAAAATAGACTGGTAGGCCAATGGTACAGAATAGAGGACACAGAGATTAACCCACATAATTATAGTTATGTTATATTAGACAAAGGTGCCAAAAGCATACATTGGAGAAAAGATAGCTTCTTCAACAAATGGTGCTGGGAAAACTGGACATCCATATGCAACAAAATGAAATTAAACCCCTATCTCTCTCCATGCACAAAACTCAACTCAAAGTGGATCAAAGGCCTGGGAATTAAAACAGAGACTCTGTATCTAATACAAGAAAAAGTAGGCCCAAATCTCCCTCATATCAGATTAGGCTCAGCCATCCTTAATAAGATTCTTATAGTGTAAGAATTAAATCAATAATTAATAAATGGGATAGATTCAAACTAAAAAGCTTCTTCTCAGCAAAGAAATAATGAGGTGAACAGAGAGCCTACATCTCGGGAGCAAAGTTTTATCACTTGCACATCAGATAGAGAGAGCACTAATTTCCAGGTTACATAAAGAACTCAAAATCTAAACACCAATATAACAAATAACCCAATCAATAAATGGGCCAAGGAACTGAACAGACACTTCTCAGAAGGTGATATACAATCAATTAACAAATATATGAAAAAATGTTCATCATTGCTAGCAATTAGAGAAATGCAAATCAAAACTACTCTAAGGTTTCAGCTCACTCCAGTCAGAATGGCAGCTATTAAGAATACAAAAAAATGTAAGCGTTGGCGAGGATGTGGGGAAAACTCATACATTGCTGGTGGGACTGAAAAATGGTACAGCCAATATGAAAAGCATTATGGAGATTCCTTGGAAAACTGGGAATGGAACCACCTTTTGACCCAGCTAATCCCACTCCTCTGTCTATACCCAAAGGACTTAAAAACAGCATACTTCAGGGACACAGCCACATCAATGTTTATTACAGCACAATTCACAATAGCTGAACTGTGGAATCAACCTAAATGCCCTTCAGTAGATGAATGGAGAAAGAAAATGTGGTATATATAAACAATGGAATATTACTCAGCAATAAAAGAGAATAAAATTATGACATTTGCAGGTAAATGGATGGAATTGAAATTAGCCAATCCCCCCAAAACCAAATGCCGAAAGTTTTCTCTGCTATGAGGAGGCTGATTTATAATGGGATGGAAGGGGGAGCATGGAAAGATTAGACAAAGTCTTGATAGGGCAAAGGGGAGGGAGGTAAAGGGAGGGGGCAAGGGGTTTAAAAAAATGGTGGAATGAGATGGACATCATTACCCTAAGTATATCTATGAAGACATGAATGGTGTGAATATACTTTGTATACAACCAGAGATATGAAAAAATGTGCTCTATATGTGTCATATGGATTGCAATGCATTCTGCTGTCATATATAATGAATTAGAATGATTTTTTTTTAAGTAAAAAAAACAACATTCCCTTTTTCACTTTTTGTATCTGGTTTAGTGTTAAATTTTGCAAATAGGCTCCCCATTTCCTTTTATTTGATGCTCAAAAAATGTTAAGAAGAAACAATAGTACTGTCAACTCAGAGTCTTCATTTGTCAGATGATTCGGGCCCCGGATGGGTATCAATTTTGATTCAGTGCTTTCAGAACAGCTAAACCAGAATAGATTAGATTAGCAGGCATGAATAAATCTTAATTTTGTTGAGATTTATACCTGTCGCATAATAAACACAGATAAATGCTTCTGTACCCAACAAGTTACATCGATTTGGATCTTGCAAAAGTTAAATGTTAGCCTGAAATTAAATTTGTGGTGACATAGTAAATGTAACCTAAGATACTGACAGTATAGGTCAGCACATAGCTAGTGGAGACAAAATAGACAGGGTGGATAAGAGAGAATTCTGGGAGTCAATAGATTGTTCACTCATGTAGATAATCAGGCAAAACAAGCATGCATTCATGGAGTTGAGAAAGCAAGCATTTGATTAAACTCAGAAAAAAAAATTGCCTTGAAGAGTGAAAATGTTAACTTGTATTCTCAATTTATCATGCAACACTGGCCCTAAGAATCAGGAGGATGTTTTATCATTCATCATATAACAGGAACTAAATTGTAAAGTCATGTTACTAAAAACCTGTGGTTGTATTTGTGAAAGAGCTAAATAAATGAGACAAAGATAGGAAAAGACTTTTTTTTTCTTTTTCTTTTCTTTTTTTTTTTTTTTTTTTTTAGTTTCCCTTTAGGTCATTTTGAATTTTATGTCACATGCATATTAAAAATAATTCAAATAATTGAATAATAGAAAATAGATAAAATAAATGAATACCTCCTATTTAAAAGGAAACTCCAACAACACAACATCAGTTTCAACATTTATAAAAAAATTTACATGAGGGTGCCTTTTTCTAGATGCATGTTCTTTGGGCTCCTTGTGCATTAAATTATTCATGACCCTCTCTGTCTTTTTATACCTAGACTTCTTTTTTGGGGGGGAGGGGGGCAGTGCAGTGGCTTTAGCTTTTACCTTTATTTTACTTCTCTAGATATTTTCCTCAATATTTTACCTATAGAACACATTCATTTAAAAGCTGGAAAATAATTGCGAGACAAATAAATGGCTCAGTTATCGTTTCTAGAATGGAATCAAAGTCAATAGCAGTGCCGTGGGGTTGGTAGATGAGTGGCTAGCAAAAGTCAACAGGTACCTGAGGGCCCTGAATATTTAACAATCAAGAACTCCAGTTAGGAGGGGAAGAAACACACAGTTAATGCTGGTTACAAGAGGTTAGGAAATCCGGAAGGCAGAGATCATTAAAACAAAAGGTGTAAATAAATGTTGAAAACTTGAACCAGCCAGAAGGTTCAGGTGCAGAGGACTATCAGTGGAAAGGACAGCATTGCAGAGCAGTGAAAATGAATTTGAAATAAATTTCAAAAGCAGAATTTTTTTTTCTTTTTGATACCAGGGATCAAACCCAGGGGCACTTTACCACTGAGACACAACCCCAGACCCCTTTATTATGTTTTATTTTGAGATAGGGTCTCACTGAGTTACTTAGGTCCTCCTAAATTGCTGAGGTTGGCTTTGAATTCCTGATCCTCCTGCCTCAGCCTCCCAAAATGCTGGGATTATAGGTGTGTGCCACTGGACCCAGTGAAAAGCAGAATTTTTAATCTTGGGGGAGAAGCTCTCCTAACATCTTGAAATGTATCCTAACATCTTACTTTCAGCTTATTACATTATATCTAGCTTTGCACTGATGAGGGAATGCATTCAGACTGAAGAAATAGTGAGTTATAGGATTATAACACAAAAGAATATCAGGGCTGAAAGTCACAACCTAAAGGATGACCTAAAGTCTTGCTCATTTTACCATTGAGGAAACTGAGGCCAAGAGAGGTTTCATGGTTTAAAAATTTAGAGGCTTAGTGAAGGCAAGCTTTTCATATCTCAAATGGCTCACAGTTTCCAGTACACTTTCCACTTTTTCTGAGAATCAAACTCACATTTGCACTTGACCAGAAAGACATTTTCCAGGAATCACTGAGGGGTACAAAATAGCAATAGCAAGAATATGAAGGTAATGATGTTAGGAAGACATCTTCTGAAATGAGCAAGTTATCCCAGGATGCTTACTGGTGTCTGATTTTCATACCAGATGAAAGTGAGTTTAAAAAAAAGGAAATTGTAATGCCTAAATGATTTGGGTAAATAATTGCTATAGGCTTTTTAGGAGCAATCTCTAAAATGAGAGCGTCTCACAAAAGCCTTTGGTATTCACCTATTAGAATGTAAAATAAAAAAAAAAACATTTAAGAGAATTGCTTCATAGAGTGGGATATTAAGTGTATATGATTCAGAATAACTGATTAAAAGCGTAGTTATTTATTTTTCTACTTTTATTCTTCAGTTTCAACTAGTTATAAGAATTTAAAAAGTTGAAAGATTATATTTCTTATTATTGTGGGCAATAATTTTCCACAAAAAAAAGGTTATACAAAATTGATAAGGTGTTTATGAGCATGTGATTCTACCATCTTAATTCCTATCTGAAGTCATCCACTTTTGCAGGGAGTCATATTTAACCTCTCAGAGAAATCTGTAATTGCTTAATAAGAGTGATTTGAATGACTACACACTCTTAATAGACCCAACTCTGGGAGTCCCTGGGGTCCACTCTGGCTTTAAACTTCACCTCAGCAGAGCTTAGTCAGTTTCCCTGCCAGAGGCCAATTTGCGTATAGATTAGCTGTCTCCAACTCTCTCTAGGAAATGACTATCAAGAATGAAGCAAGAGCCAGAAGCAGCTAGGTTTTTCTGAAAGGTTGGATAATAAAAGTGAGGCATTGAATATTGTCAAGATAAGTGTGGAGAATGTGTAAGCAAGAAAGATCAAGAATGCCTTGTCGCTGCAGTTTCCTCCCCGATTTCCTGGAGGGAGGTTTGGGTTGAGAGTAGAAACCAAAAATATATCAAAAACAAAAGGTCATCAGTCAAATAAAGGCTAATGTCTATAGAAGTGCTGATCTTCAACTTTAGGCTATTGTTGTAATACAGGAACCAGAGGGACTCACATGACACTGCGATCACACAGCTAAACCTCTCAAGATTTTTAGCCTGGGAATGACAGAATTGAAGAATTTGAAAAGAACTGCAAGGAAAAACACATCTATCCACAGGTCTTCTCTGCCTATATCTCCACTATTGCAAGATATTAGGAGCTGGACTGGCTTGCTTTCTTAGTTGATTTGCATGCTCAGTATTGATGATAACTAATAATTGCACAAGATGATTTCACTGATTCCATCACAATGGAACCACCTAAAGTAGCACCATGCAGTGGCCTTTTAGGTGAAGATGAATAACCCCTGTGTTGAGCAGAGGAAAAAAAGCAAAACACTTCCATTTCCATTGCTTATGCAAGGTTGGGAAGATTTGACATTTTAAGAAATCTTTTTTGTGTTTATTTAATTCCCTTTATCCCCAAAGAAGACTCAAAAGGGATTTTTAATCACCTCAGAGACTGCTTTTATTGGTTTAAGTCTTGTTCTGTGAAGAGGTGAGTGTTTTTCCATTCGCGAGGTATGGTTGGACCATCAGCATTTTCTTTGTCACACCCAGTGATTGGTGCAGTGTTACTCTAAAGGCTTGGCAATTGCTTTATGTTTAATATAATAGTGTACATTATTGGGAGGATTATCCCCAGATGAAAAATTATTCTTATAACTCATAGCTGACTTCAATAACTAGAAATTCCATTGCATGAATTTCCTCTTCTCTACTAGAAGTCTCCTTACCAAATGTACTATTTTGGTTTCTATGCTGGAATAGTGATGTTAGGATGTGGGAGAGAATTTGTGCATTAGTAGAAACAATGGAATCCCAGGAAACAACTACTGTGACTCTCAAAATAATAATTATAAAATCAACGATAATAATAACAGTAATATCCTGTTATGTTCAACAGCAAGCTGAGATTTTAACTATATTTTTCCACTTTCTTAAAATGACTTCTCAGGGAAGTTTTTTTTTTTTTGTAATTTATTTTTCAAAAGTAAGCAGAACAATACTTGATAGCTCAGCTTTTAAATGACTGAGTTGAAACCAAAACTCAAGAATGTATGATTTTTAAGCCAGGTATGGTGGTCACACCTGTAATCCCAGTGACTATGGAGATAAAGCAGAGGATCACAAGTTTGAGGTCAGCCTCAGAAATTTAGTGAGGCCCTAAGCAACTTAGTAAGACCCTGTCTCAAAAATTAAAAAATTGGTTGGGGATGTGGTTCAGTGCTCCTGGGTTAATTGCCAGTACAAAAACAAACAAACAAACAAAATGAATGCATGATTTCAAAGCTATTTCTAATTTTTTTTTTTGAGTTTCAGTTATACTTCTTATGAATTGCACTTTTTATGACAACATTCAGATTATAGATATGTTAAAAGTTTGGAAAACTTGTGAAAAATTTGTTCCGCCTCTTCTATTCTTTCCTTCTGCCTCTGACTGATTTCCAGATGGGAAAAATAAAAGGTTCAGAAGAGTTGTCTAAAATTTTTAGTACTATGTTTTATAGCCACAGCTGACTAACTGTGAAATACTGCCATTTCCACTTAATTTTTCTCACTTGTTAATTCCATCCTCCAAATTATTTGATCATATCTGGTGTCACATCATTTGTATTCATTTTGCATTGTGTTTTTGCAATGTTTCTTGATCGCTTTCACATGCTAATACTGGTTAATTCAATTGGGATTTATTGAAGCAGCCCTTGAAAATTAACCACCTAATTCTTCATGCATAACATAAAAATAGACCTATTTCTCTTTACTTGTCTCTTTGAAGAAAGCATATTAACATAAATTAAGAAGTTGTCTTTGGTGCAAAGCACAATGCTCATAAAATTAAAGGACAGATCTTGGAAATCCACTCCTGGCATGAGAATGCAGAGTTGACCTATTGCAGTTTTAGAAGGAACTCTGGCTGAAACAAAGTTGTTCTTGAGAGTCAAGAAAGTTGATCAACTGAATGACATTTAATATCTTAATATTATAAATGTGGCATTATTTCAGTCATATTGCTAATGTGGTGAGAACTGAAATTATTAACAGCTTTAAAAAGTGTAAGCCATATGGTTTGTAGCCTGATTAATAAATAAATTCTCTTGTTAGAAAAAAAAAATCAATTGATCAATGATATTAATCAATTAGTCACTAGTTTTCATTTAAATGTTGGAGAACCTCGTTGTCCTAAAAGGAACTAAAATAAAATCTCCTCCTCTTCCCACTGATCTGATGGTAATGGAGGTCCAGTTATAGAGACCTGTTACAGCTCCCTTTTCATGGAACACAGACAGGTTATTCTTATTAGTACCAGTCAATTTCCTTCCATCCCACCTACCTACCCCACACAGGTAGCTTCCAATTAGAGCACAATAACATGATTATTGACTCCCAGGAAAAGGCACAAAATCTCCAGAAAACAATTTTTTCTTCATCATGTATTTAGCAGCAAAACAGTATGATAGTCAAAATTAAAAACTTTCAAGATGGAGTTTGTATTCTGAATTTCTTACTTCCTAGTCATAAAACCATGCAAATTACTTAATTGCAACTGGGTGCTTATCTGTAAAATGGGCCTGATGATACTAACATTTTCACAGACTAGTTATTATGGTAAAATGATCAGATAAATGTGAAGTACTTAGGACAGTTTTTGGCATATCATAAATGTTCAATACTTTCCATAATAATAATTGTTACTATTATTCTTAATTTTATTCTTTAGGTGGTCACATTAGAGCCTTTTTTGTCCATGTTTGAGTTAACTCTTTATTCTTCTTTCTGAGATTTCCATTTAGAAAATGAAGTCGGCATTTTATCTTTTTCCTTTTGGAAATCAGAGAGAGAAAGGAAAATACCAGAAATGTACATCACAACTTTATTTAAACTAAGAAATATCTCAAATCCCAAAATAACAAAATAAATTAATGTGTTATCACATGAAGAAAATGGAGATTAAGGAGGAAATTGAGAAAGAGTCAGATTTTAGAGAAACCTATTGCACAGTCTTCTCCAAAGTCAGTTGTGGTCATGTGCCAAAGTGCTAAGGCAACAATCCAGTTGGCAACTGAGGGATTTGGCTGCATGAACAGGCAAACAAAGTTTGTGCTCCAGCAGTGAAGGTGGTGGGGCTGAATTACCTTTCACTGAGATAAAATGGCAAAGCAGTTGTAGGAGCATTAATAGTGAGAAAGCTTGAAGCTGCCTTTCTTAACTGTCCAAGAAAAATTAAAAGCTACAAGTTCTCATTTGCAGAACTGCAGAACGGAGTCATGAAGAAAAATCCTGATATGTTTGAACATGGCCCTGGCTCTTCTATATAATGAAACTGAAACATAAAATCTGTCTGAGAGAAATTTACCTTCTTTAGTGATGTGTTAGAGTCTGTAAACAAGTCAGGATGGCGCCTGGCATTTTGCCAGAGGGAGTGGTTTGTGAAGTAATGCCAGTAAGTCATTAAGTGTGGAGATTCCTTATTGGTTGACTGCTGTATCTATTTTATGTTAATTAAGATAAGCTGTGTGGAATGTATAAATACCTCTGCTGTCCTACAATAAAGGGCTCCCACTCCTGCTGTATCAATCTACACAAGTTGCTCATCACCCCCCACCCCCCGTTATTTTGCTGCAGCTGGACTGCAGCAGTGATGAGAAACCAAAAAAGAAAAAAAGAACACCCAATAAAATATATATAAGATAAATAAATAAGAAAAAGAGCAAATAAAAACAGAAAAAAATCTTTCCACAGCACAAATTAAGATTGTTTTTTAATATTTTACCATTAATTTTTTTTAAAATCATGCAGTGATCACAATAAAAAGATCAGACATAAGCAATCACCATTTTTTTACAAGATCAGAGAAAAGCAATCTAAAGCCTCTGGGTTAAGAGAGCAAGACAAAAGAGAAGAGTTCAAATGAAAGCAAAATTGGAAAGAATATAGGAGTGAATAGTAAAGAAATAAAAATGGAAATAAAAAGTAAATTCAGAGATAGAAGGATCAGAAAAATTGATAAAATTAGGCAAACAATATCCAATATATCAAATACTGGATAGAGGCTCAAAAGAAGAAAAATGATAGAATGGAAGAGAAAAGGATAATTATAGATATAAGACAAGAAAACTTTCTGGAAATAAATAAAGACTAAATTGTACAGATTTAAAGAGTGTATCATATCTAAGGAAGAGCTGTTGAAGATAGTAATGGAGCAATATCTACAAAGCTCTCAAAAACAGAAGTCTAACTTAAGAACTTTAAACTTATCCAAGCTGTGGTTGCTCAAGGATAAAGTCACTTATATATGACATTTAGTATAGAAAACAAGGTAGAGTGTTGTTGGAGGCTGCAATCAAGTCAAGATGGCCCCTGGCAGTTTGCCAGGAGGAGTGGTTTTTGAGGCAATGCCACTGAGCCATCAAGATGGTGGAGACTCCTTATTGGCTGACTGCTGTATCTGTAGGAGAGCATTGCTATGATTGGATGATGCTGATTGAGTCAAGCTGTATGTAATCAGTTAGATATATATACCTCTGCTGTTCCGCAATAAAGCAGTTCCCGCTTCAACCTTCACAAGTTGCTTGTCACCTCTCGGTTATTTTGCCCAGCCGGACTGCGGCAGAGTGTTTCCATGAACAACATTTGAACAAATTTCAGCAGACAAGTAATTTTTTAGGCAATACATTAACATAAAAAGTACAATAAAAATAAAACAAAAAGAGAAAATAATGGTTTGAATAAATTGAAATGTAAGTGTTCAACATGGATTATAAAGCCTAACTCATGAAATCATATTACTAGTAAAAAAATTTTTTTTGAGAAAAAAGGGAAGAAAGGAGGACAAATTGTTAAAAAATGTACTAATTTCCATATGTTTTATGTTCAAGAATCAAATGATGGTGAATTTAAAAATGGTGGTATAAGACTACTTAAGGTACCATTCATGAAAATATTACCACTATAAAATTAGTCAATATTTGGGGAGCCTCAGAGAGATATAACAAGGCAGTGGGTGATAAAGATACGGATGACCTCATATTTTACAGCCAGAAATCAAAAGAGGTAATAGAAATATGAGGACACTTAAAAGTAAAGTGGTAAGCACCAAAATATAGTACAATAAACAAAACTGATAGAAGTCAAACGAGGGAGGATGAGACATTGAAGGTCGATAATATTCCATTACTGTCAGAGTAGAGTTTATAGGTTAAATATTATAATGAAAAATTCAATCTTTCAATTTAGCAGAAGTAACACAAACAAGAGAAAAACCCAATCCAAAGCCATGAAAATGAAAAGCATGGTAGTATGGAGACCAAATACATCAACTTTATGAAATTATTTAAATCACTAATCTCATCAATTAAAGGAAATTTTTGATTATTTCAAAAACCAAAATCCCAATGGATGCTGTATACAAGGGATACACATTAAACAATCTGACATAGACAAGGTAAAAATAAAAGGTGATCAAAACCAAACAAGACAAATAGGAATAACCACAACAAGGATAACCATTTTAATGTCAGACAAGACTAGTCTCAGTACTAAAACATAAGGTGAACTAAAGAACAAAGTTTTTAATTATAAAAGGTGCAATGCACAAAGATGATTCAGGAGTTACCAATATCCAGGTACCAGTAACATGTCAGACTGGTTCCTGAACTCTAAGACATTGGTACCTTCCAGGGATCCTTAAAAATACTGATCACTGGTCTTGACTCCCACACATTCTAATTTAATTACTATGTGGTGTGACCTGGGCATCAGCTTTTGAAAATTTCTTATGTAATTCCAATGTTTGGGAACCAGTATGATAGTGTAAATAATAAACAGAAAGTAAAACAACAGTGACATGAAGAAACAGATGAAAATATATTTTTCGAAGGAACATATTCTTCATACCCCTTGATCCACAACACGTTACAGAAAACAATAAGTTTACAGATGACCTCAATAACATAGTAAGGTAAATCATATATGTTTTGCTTCTGAGAAAAGTTGGCCTATATTTGTGTAAAGTTTTGCTTTAATAATGAGTATTACCCATTCCATCTTTTAAGACTATACACATAAATTTTTCTTTCATAAAACATTTTTAAAAATATATCAAATGCTCTTTAATAAGTTCTAAAATTGAGGAATAGTAAAAATGTTTTAAGATTACAATGAAGTAATCCTTAAAATTAGATGCTTACTTACAAATAATAAGTATTCCATTTACCACATAAAAACAAAAGAAATGCAATTAAAAACATTTCTGAGGTCATAGATAAACTGAAGAGGAAGTCATATTTTTCTTCACTTCCAAATCAGCACCCTCTTGTCCCCATTCCTCTTCTTATTTATAGTTTCTAACGTTCTGCTCTAAGTTTATGTTTTCACCCAAATTTTGGAAACTTCTCTTAGAAGCAAAATGAGTCCAATTCTCCTCTCTGTTCTCTAGAGTTGACTGCAGAAAGGTTTCTATTTGCAAAGGCATTCTAAGGTCCTTGTAGCTGGAAAGAGGCTGAAGACATGGTGGAAGGGGTAGGGGAGTGACCCTGAAGTCAGCATCTGAGCAGAAAATGCTTCTTTCTCATTTATGTTGGGAGTGCTGTACCACAAAGCCCATGTGGAATGAGGCCACTTCTGGAGATCCTAAAAGTCACCCTGGGTCTTGCCTCAACTAGTTCTAACCACAAATGTTGGCTCCCATGGCTAATCTTAGATTAATTTTGACATTTTAAAAATCCTGGTTTTGTTCTGGTTTCTCTCATATTCTGACTCAGAATTCCTGGCCTCCAAACACTTCAAGTGAGGACCATGGATGGGCATATTGGAGAGGGGCACGGGGCTTTCTACTTTCCTGGTTTTCTGTTACATTTTTTTTTAACCTGTGTTATTTTGACTGCTTGTACTGTATTTAAATGTCACTTATTTGTGATATTTTCAAGCTAAATCTTTATTATTTATACCCAGCATTTATATATTTAAGGATAACCAAAAATAAAAGTCAGAGTGAAAATAATCTTCTTTTGTTTTATAGCTCATTCTTTGGAGGCATTTTTTTTTACCTTGGTCTTTACCATTTCTCACAACCAAATATATATTTAATTACATAATATTAAACTAAGTTCACAGAGTGCATAGAAAGAACATGGCAAATACTTGACCAGGGAATAAATGACCTTCTTTTGGTTAGCCTTCGATCTGTTTTCCATAAGCCAATAAAATCTACTTTGAGCTCCTGTCAAAATTGGCAAGAAGGACAAATATAAAGATGATTGATAGAGGAAAAATGTATATAAATAGATTAATAGAGGTTCTAGTCACTTTCTTAGATCCTGCTCCTCTTTCTAGTTTCATTTTGTTTTCCTTTGGAATTTGCTTAAATTAAACTGTAAGGGTAAAAGAAATTGAAGTTGAAGTGTAAAAGTTAAAGTGTGAAAGACCGGGCATTGTAAAGTTTCTAAGCTGCAAGGCCTGAGTTAAAAAGTAAAGGACCAGGTATTGTTAAGTTCCTCTGCTACCCCCAAAACCTGAAATTCCTGTAGCTGTTAGGACAATACCCGAACTGCCCAGTAAATATTCCCACTGACTCTCTGGTTGTGTAGCTTGTCACATAGGCATTCAGGCCCCAAAACCAATCAGTTTGAATGTGTACCTCACTTAGGAGTGACCAATCACCCCCCCAAATCTGTTCCCGCCAATGAATATACTAATCAAGTCTAAGAATTGTTGTTCAATTTTCCCACGCCTCATGATGATTTGTTCTGATGTATGCAAAGCCCCCGCCCTCCTCAAAAATTGTACTTAAGCACTGCTTAACCTTAACTCTGGGCTCTTGGCTGCTCTCCCTTCTTGAGTGAGCCGGGAGCCCCAGCATGCTGGAATGGAATGGATCCCCAATAAATCCCCTTCTGCAATTGCATGAGCAGTCTCTTGGTGGTCTCTTTCTCTGACACTTCGCCGGACCCTTACAAAACAGAATGGAACTTCCGGCATTTTTACTGGGTAACTGAAAGGGAGTTAACAGCATAACATGGGTCAACAGTAACACCTCTGCTTTTCTCCTCCTGGTTCCTGCTTCTTGGAAAATGCTGCTGACCTGTAATGCTCCGTTCCTCAGCTTTGTTCTATTTCTGTTTCCAAGTCAAGGCTCTCTGTTTCAGAAACTGTTAAGCAGTAAATTTATTTCAGACAAGTCACTTGGAGTTGCTGATAGTATTTTAAATTATAAATCACAGCAGTTTTCCTTTAATTTGATAATTTGCTGGTTTTTAGATGATGTGTTCAGATGTCTGGAAATAGATTGATTCCTTAGAGACAGATTGGTGTGTGATCCCTTCGATCTGAGTCTAAATGAAAGATTCCTGACAAACCAATTGATTTCAAATAATACCAGTCACAGAGGAAGAAAAATGGACAAAGGTCCCTTTCTTTTGACTGAACACTGTTTGGCCAGGTGACATCCTGGGCAAGCTGATGAAAACTTGCATGTTTTTTACTTTTCCCAACTTCTCTCAGTTGACCTGTCTTCAGACAGACAGTGACACAAAATCAGCAAAGTTTCAGATAGAATATTTTGGACTTCAAATTGATTTTCTTGTTAAATGGTTGCTATCTTACTCATTGGAGATCTAAAATTTTTGATTTGCTATATCGTGGCAATTGCTGACTTAGGCAATAGATAGAAATGTAAATTTCTTCTTGTGTTAATGAATTCATTAGCAAGAAAGGTAGTAGAAAAGACTTGTGGAAGAAAAAGTACTAGGCTTTTAAATGTTAAAACAGTATTTTCTATACTGAGTTTGAAGAACACTAATGTTAGTAACTGTTGTGTTGAAAAATGGTTCCAGTGGTCAAATGCTTTAGGGAAACAAAGTTAAACAGGTTTCTTTCCCTAGGGCTTCTCTGAGCTCATAATATGATAATGTGCACTGTGAATTACCAAAAAAGAAGTTAACTATGAAGCAGTTCCTCTAACTAAAACTTTTGTGTTTCAAATTGCAGATTCTAATAGCTCTGGAAACTAGTGTTCTTATATACATCTAGTCTGGAAAACGCCTCATTAAGGCCATGCCTTCACTGTTTAAAAATTTAAGTGTTCCTTAACTCCTACAACACTGGATATGAGGACTGGAAGCAATAGGTTTAGGTTTGCTGATACTACTTTCCTTAGGCTATTATTAAAGGAATCTCTGTTCTGTTCTCTGTAGATTTCCATACATCACAATCAAAATGAATTGATGGAAAGGTTCAGGGATGCCTCGGACACTTTGAATCACTTGACTGATAGCCACAAATATCTGATCTCATGGGTTTCATGACATGGCCCATGTTCACAATACATGGCAGCCCTATTTGGGAGTTCTGTGGGGGCTTTCTGGGTTTTGCCTATGCAAGAATTCAGAGAAGGGCAATACTTTGTAAGACAGGAAAGATTTGAGTAGCAAATATACAAAATAAGAGAAAATTAATTAATTTGTCAAGCTTTTGTTCTGTAAGCAAAACTGCAATACATTTTTGCAAAAATAAAGTGTCATTCCCATTGCTCAATGCCTGCTGTATTGCTGCTTTCAAAGTTCCAGTTCATGTTTACAACAGTTGCTCACGTTGCCTAAGCAACATTTTGAAAACTTAAGCAATTGTGATTGCTTTTAAATTTGTACCTAGAGAGGTCAAGACATGATGATCAGGACGTATAATACTGATTCCTTTTTTAGCTACTAGATGAATTTAAATGCCAAATTTGTTATTACTTTGAATTTTATAATAGTATTTAAAATGATTTAATCAAATTTTTCAAAAACTGCAATTCAAATCTTTAGATTTACTCAAATGATTTTTATTTCAAAATTTAATGTGCATTAATTAAAATATGTACTATGCCTTTTAATATCAATGGAAAATTTTGAATATTTTAGAAAATGAAATATAAAAAAGAAACAAAAATATTTTTATTCTATTTGTCTATTTAAATATATATTTTTAATAAAATGCATATTCAAATTTTGTATACTTTGAACACATTTACATTTTTAAATCCTTATATAATCATTATTAATAACACAAATTATGTGAGCATCTCAGTTACAACTATAAGATTAATGGTTTTGTTGATATGAAAGAAAATATCAATTTTATGATATAAATGTATAATGTCAGCACATCAGTAGAATATTCAGACACACGATATCTTAATTAATATTTTTCATGTTTATGTAACAAGCATAGATTTATATATGCGCATATGTATGTATACATGTATGTATATATGAATCTATATTTTAATTCTGTCATGAATGTGTTTTTGTGTAGCTAGAGGGATCAAGAGCATTTTATTCAGCAGCTTCTGAAGCTTTGCTTATAGTTTTTAAATATACAGACATATGATACATGAGCCTCTATTAGTTTTCTTGCCCTTGATTGCTAGTGTCAGTGGTTGTCTTAGCCTCTGTGACTCTTGGATATTTGCCAACATTAGAAGGGACTCCATGTGAAAAAATAGCAGGTTTGTATTCTAGAGAGAAAGAACATCTTCCCACCCAGGATTCTTCACTTCTTTATCTAGCTACTCTTCTATGCACAGAATAGGGAAAGAGCCATTCATATAAACCACTGACAAATTTAACTGCTAATTCCATGGAGCTCACTCCCAAGAGATGAAGGCTCAGCAATCTGGACCATGGAGCATCAAAACAGAAGATCAATGCAGATCAGAGAACAAGCAAAATGAACACATTGCAGGATTCTGACAGGTGAGAACAAGATGAAATGAGGATTTGTGTCAGGACTTATAGTTTAATCATTAAAAACAAAGGTTGTACTGTGAATCGTATCATATAATGTAGACAGAGTGTTCAGTGTCTAGTTATTATACTTATATCTGATGATTTTAGTGCAGTTTCTGGTGACCTGGAAGAGAAAATCAGGGAAAGAGCTCCAATGATGTAATATTGCCTTAATATGAATTTTATTTATTTACTTATTTTCTATGGGAACCGGTAAACTCAGATTCAATGTTCTCTTCTCAGGTCTGCTTAAAGTGGAAGGATACAAAGTCTATTTTTGAAGTAAAATTTATATTCATGAAGTGCACAAATTTTAATTGGTGAGTTTTGACAAATATATGTACTTATTTACTGGCCACCAAGATGTATGCATCCAAAAATCTTCCAAATTTCTTTTTGTTTTCTTCCAGAAAACTTCCCCCTTCCACTGGCAACAACTCTTTTATATCTATAATTGTATAACAATTGTGCTACTTCTTTAGCTTCCCATAAGTAGAATGATATAGTACATAGTATTTTGTGTATTTGGTTTTTTGTTTTCTCTTTTTGATTGTTGTTCAACATAGTGTTTTTGAGATTTATCCATGTTGTGTTTTATCAACAGTTCAGTTTTTATTTATATTTAATTGTTGGAATAGACCACAGGTTTGTCTTCCAGGGAGAAAGAATATTTTTCTGAGTTATATTTCATTGTTGGAATAGACCACCATTTATCTATTCCTTTGTGTATATTTATTAGGATAGATTCTAGTTTTTTTTTCTATTATGAAAGAGACTCTGAATATTCATGCATAAGTGTTATTGTGGATGTACCTTATTTGTTTTGGGTATATACTAAGTGAAATTTCTAGAACACCTGTAAATGTAACTTACCCTTTTAAGAAACTGAGTTTTCCAAAGTGGTTTTATGATTTTGTACTCACAATAAGAATGTATTAGAGTCTGAGCACTTTGTAACCTTGTTAATACTTAATATTATTATGATATTTATTATTGATTGAATTATTATTATGTATATATTTTAAATGTTAGTCATCACAGATTCTAATTTCATAAACTTTTAATAATTTTGATTCATATAAGTCTAATGTTTTCATGAGGTACAAGGTCTTTGGAAAGGATTTGTATTCTATGATAGCAGTGATTTTTCTGAAATTAGAATCATACCACCTTTCTCTCTTATTTAAAATCCTTTAATGCATTTCACTTGTTTTTGATATAAGGTTAAACTTCCCATAATACAAAGAGTCTTTCATATTTTAGTCCCTGAGCCAATCAACCTGCTGCCCAGCTCCAATTCCAGAAGGCTATACAGATAGGACAGGGTCTATCTTGTTATCTGTGCTCAGCACTCAGATTAAGTATTTATTGAATGGACTAACCACTTTGAAAAAAAGAGATAAATTCATAGAAGTTAGAACACCTAAGTTCACACAGTTAGAAAATGCAGGAATGAAGATATATAATTCAAGTCTGACTCCAAAGCCTGTCTTACCAGTTAACTTCACAGAATAGATCATCATTTAAGGTTTATTCCACTGACTTTTGAACTTCAGACATCATCAAGGTTTTAAGAAGTTCTCAGACAATGAAGAAAACTATCAATCCTACAAGCCTACAAATTTATTTCCACCAGTTTTGTTCTGGTGGAAAAGAAGGTATCCCTACATTCTGTTGATAGCTTTATTATTCAATGTAGTTAAAGTCTATTTTAGTCCATGATCTTCTGAAGAATGTGAAAAGAAACACTTTATTCACATCTGAAAGTTGCATAATGTTTCAGATTATAATTTGTAATGGTTATGGGTTTGCTCCACTAAAAAACTTCATTTTAGAGATTGCAACCTTGTCTAAACTTTCTTATATGATCCTCTAGAGATTTTTAAACTACATGATGTACATTGTATCTATAATATAATTTAGCTTTTACAGGAAATAAAGAAATAAGTGTATTTTCCAAGGGAATTCAACATACACATCAAATTCTACTGAGGGCAATTATTCTGGCTCCATAGGGTACTAATATAATTTAATAAGACACAGTTATCCATATGTATTTGCAATAGCCATAGAAATTTCTATTGAATAGCTGTCTGCTTTCTTATTCACTTTTTTGTATCCATTTAAACTATCTGTGATCACATGAAAAATTAAGGAAAAATCAATTGTTTGAGGGGAAAAAGCAGGAGGGAGTATATTGACTAGAAATAAATTACTTTTTTGCACTTATAATTGATTTTTCTTTCCAAGGCCTAGTTTACTTATTCATCCTGGAAAAACATTGAGTCTTTATTTTGAATCTGCATTATTTTGATGCTATGCAGTTGCCACTTAGATTTCTATTTCCAATTGAAATAACCACCACCAAAGCAAAGATAAAACTCATTGTCAAAAGAAACTTTCAGGTTCACGTCACACAGTCTGTAGGCTTTACCTAGTATACAGGATTCAGACTCACCAGAAATACTTGAAAGCCTCCAAATGTACAGAATTAGAATCCTGGTTACATTTGAAAATAAACATCTCTCAGTCATTCTTATTTGGATTCTTTCCCTAGTAGGGTTTAGGTTCTTCGAATACAGGATCAAATTAATCTATATGACATCACATATTACCTGGGCTAAACCATGCATGTGGTATTATTATCTGCCCGACTCTATTTTTAATTCTCTCCATATATTTTTAGATTAGATCTTTGTAATTTTGGAGTAAATTAGTAAACCTACTCCATGGGAAATGTACTTCAGTTGAATTTATTTATTTGTAGAAATTTGTTTCTTTTCTAGCACACTTGTGTTTTTGAGACACACTAACACGCTACCTTTAGTATTTTACTGTTGCCTAAGCCTGGATATTTTTTCCTTGACCAGGTTTCCTTAGTGATCATTTAATTCAGTCTTTCTTTATCATAACTGTAGTAATGTATAATCTGAAAAGGATGCTAATTGGGCCATTTTTTTTATGAGCTGTAAACTCCCAGGGATGAAGACCAATAAACCAGTGAATTTTGCAACAGAGGTAATAATAATAGTTTATTTGTATTCTTCTCTTTTATGTGTTCTTCTCATTTTTCTTTCTGGCAAGGGTTCTCTTTTGAGAACACTGAACTTATTATTGTGATATATTTTAATCCTTTATACTCTTGCCTACCCTTTCCATTCAGTCTTTTTAAATCCAGCTCTGTGGAAGAAGAAGAAACATTCGCTTGTTACATTTCAAGATTCTCCTGGGGTAAGGTTTTTTGTTTGAAGTTTAGCAAGTCCATGAATTATTAGCCTTAAAAACCTATCTTACTTTATGAAACTCTGGGATCTTTTTCCTTAGCTGACTAACAACAGCCTTTGATGGAACACTTCTGGGTAATGAATAATTGTTATTTCCGATTACACTGTTTGCTCAGTTCCTATTAGGAAATTGACATAGACATTTCTACATGTTACTGTATGCTTAGAAATGTCAATTGTGAGTAATTTTTTTAAAAAATATTTACTCCTTTCTCCTTTCTTACATTCCTTTTGTCAACCTCTTTTGGCATATCCAACACTGTGAAATTTGGCCATAAGATTTAGCATGTCGAAATGTTTATTTCACAGAGTTACCTGAATGTCTTAATGCATAGAAATATCATTTTAGTATCTATAAAATCTCTGATCTTATTTACAGACTTGTTTCCTCTGATTTTTAGGAAAAAAGAAGTAAATGTCCATTTTTTAAAAAACTAGTTTTATTGGAGAATTTAAATCATCTCTTCAAGTGATGATCAAATGTTCAAGGAACAGAAAAAAGATCAGTCTGTCAGGTGACTCAGGGCTCTTTCTCTCTCCTGGATTTCTTTAATAAAACATCTGTGGGGAGGGGCAGAATGAGGAGCAAGGAATCACAGAACCTCAATATGAACAGGTAGAGAGAGGTCTGCAGCCATGGTTTACCTGACTCCTCTAATCTCGAGGACCATGTCTTCTGTCCTTTTGGTGGCTACATGCCTTGTTGGCTTTCTCTGTTTTAGAAATTTGTATTCTGTCTACTGGGACAGGACCTGATGGTGCCTCTGGATGAGCTGGCTTCTCTTATCTCTGTGAGGTTCTCTGGGGCTTGTATTCAACGCTCTCTGGGTGGTCTGCTCTGCAGCCTTCACTAGGGAGGTGGGTCTATGAGAACCTTCCAACAAACCTCTCTGTTCCTTGTGAGGTGGTCTGTGCAGGAATCAATGCTGAAGCACTGAGTTAATTCTATGGCTGAATGAGTTGTACAGTTAAGGTCACAGAAGCCAGTCACAAACAGAAGGTTCTCCCTCTGTCTGATCTCCTAGATACCTCACATACCTCCTTTCTGCGAGGCAGAGGTTCCAAGAGGGAAAATAGGAGAATAATTATTCACTCTTCCTATTTTCTCTTCTATTCTCTAGTGTAAGAAAACTGTGGATTCTTACTTACCCGACATCATATCCTCCTTCAAACATGGATCCCTAGAAAAGGAATATTCTCTGCATTGTGAGAGCACTTTATAATCCAAGTCACTCATGCTTATTTGCCATTACGAGAAATTGGGATGATTGGTGAAAGGATAAAGAACTTTAGAAAATTCTTTTTGTAGATGGTAATTTTACATGCCAAAGGCTGAACATTATCCTGTCCTTTTACTTTGCATTTCTTCTGCAATCAGACTCAATCTTTCCTCAAGCAGATAAATGTCTACAATGGTTTAGAAAAAGTGAAAGAGAAAAATTACACTAAAAGTTTCTATAAAATTACTTCTCCAGTAATAGTTTTTTCGCTAATGGAAGAAGTACGCATTGTATTTAGGTAGCTTAATACTGACTCCTAATTCAGATAAAATAGTTGTCTAGTTGAATATTTCACTTTTAAATCAGCTGGGCTAAATTGGGCAAGCAATATAGAAATTTGGACTCTTTCTTAAAGGAAAATATTTTAATTCTTAAATAAAACTATTTAGGTATAAGACCAAATTTCTTTTATATTTTTTATTGTACTATTACTTCCTTTTTCTTTTTTTTGTATTATAGAATAATGACTATGTAACTGTCTATACATAACATGTAGTTACTACTGATTCTTTTCTGTGTCAAAATAAGTGGATCACCTTTTTTTTTTTTTAAATTTATTTTGTAAGCTCTATAGAATGTCAGTGTGATCCTTTCCACTTTGCACCATTTTCCTTTGAAGCTTTTCCACACCATACCTGAGACCAGTGGGATGGGGATGCATATTAGTAGGAACAATTCTGAGTGTCATTTTGGAACCAATCCAGTAGGAGGTGGATAATTTCTATATGTTACAGGAAATTTCAATGCCTGGAACTGATTCATATTAAGAGATAAATAATATAAAATTACCTGATCTTTATAATTTAGGGAGCAAAATATTTTGGCTTGCTTTTTTTTACATTTATGATAGTGGCTTCACATAATATATACCTAATAAATACTTAAGATTGCCATTTCTACTGATTTCCCACTTGATAATTACTTATCATTTCATATTTGGACATATAAATGCTGATTCATTACTGGATGTCCTAAATATATATTGACTTCTGCATTCTTTATTCTATTTTATTTTTCAAAAACTGTTGGAAAGACGGCAGTAACAATCTTTTAAAAATGTGTTGGGATAAAAGCCCATGATAGGAATACATGATAGGAATATGTTACCTAAAGATAATTATTTGACACTCTAGATTCTTTTGTCTTTGAAATATGGTAAAGTAAGGGCAGAGTTCCTCTTGCATTGTTTACTCACAGTCATTTATTATTTGACTTCATAATTATTAATTATTATTTTATAGAATTTTTTTCCTGAAAGTTACCAATAACTGCTAAAAAATTCAGTTGTCTGGTCAATGTCTCCATCCTTTGTGCTCCTCTTCAACCTGTGTAGACCACACTTTTTCCTGAATACTCCCTTCAGCATCCAATAGTGTATGGACTGTCATCTATAGATTTTTGCTGAATAAACTTTACCTGCTTCTATGCCTTACTCCCACCCTGCCAATTAATGATGTGGGTTTTCTTTAAGATTTTTTTTTTGTAGCACAATTTTAAAATTCCTTTTTAAAATGTTTCTAGTAGCCAATTTCCAAAGATATACTCCTATGTCAGCAACCATAATTCCTGGTATTCACACACTTCCCTTGAATGGGAGCTGGTCCTGTGACTTGCTGGTAACCAAAAGGATGTGGCTAAGGTACACTGGGTGAGTTTTGAGACTAGGTTAGATGAGCTCTTACAGCTTCACCTTGGGCACTTGCTTAAAGCCCTGGTCTACTATCTAAGATGCCCACTAGTGTATGACTCTGAGAAACCATGGGAAGCTCCTCTTAATGACAATTCCAATTGGGAACAGCCTTCCAGCTATTGTCATCAATGTAGGTGAAACCACGTGGGACTTCACAGAGAAGGCCATCTGCTAGCTAAACACTATTATGTTAATGCCATATGAAGCAGAATTATGGCCCATCTATGCCATGCCTAATTTCTTGACCCCAAAAGTGATGAGATATAATAAAATAAAGTGCTGATTGTTTTAAGCCAGTAAATTTTAGGGTAGTGAACTATGGATGATTCAGAAATATAAAATAAAATGAAATAAAATCAAACTATCTTAGTGATAGAAGAAAACATGAGTGACTTTCTGGGTATAGGGACAGTTTCTTATCCGTGATTAAAAATGAAGATACAATTAAAGAAAAGATCAATTTTGACTAACTAAAGCAAAATAATACAAAATAAAGCATGATAAATAAAGTGAGAAGACAAGTTACAAATTGGTAGAAAATATTTATAACACTGCAGAACAAGAGTGATCTCTTTACTTGTATAAAGGACTCTTAAAATCAGTGAAAAAGGCAAAAAAATGGAATAAAATAATGTGTTAGAAAAATGAACAAAGAGGGGCTGGGGCTGCAGCTCAGTGGCAGAACACTTGCTTCTCATGTGTGAAGCACTGGATTCGATCCTCAGCATTGGAAATAAATAAATAAATAGATAAATAAATAAATAAAAATAAAGATCCATTTACATCTAAAAAAAGATTTTAAAAAATGGACAAAGACATTTCACATTGATTTTTATGTTTGGTGGATAAAATATGGCCAATTTTATTCTGTTGCATGTGGAAATCTAGCTTTCCCAATACTGTTTATTGAAGAGAGTATTCCTTCCTCCATTGTATATTCTTGGTGCTCTTTAAAAAAAAAAGTTAATCATAAGATGCTTGACTTTATTTCTGGTTTCTCTATTCTGCCCAGTTCCTATGTGTGTTTGCTTTTATGCCAGTGCCATGTTGTTTTCATTAATGTATCTTTGTGACATAATCTGAAATCAGGAAGTGCAATGTTTCTCACTGTGTTCTTTCTCAAAATTACTTCTGCTATTTAGAGTTGTTGTTATTTGTTTGTTTGTTTGTTTTCTCTGTAGTTCTATATACATTTTATAGTTGTTTTTTTCTATTTCTGTGAAAAGTACCATTGAAATATCAATAGAAATTGCATTGAATCTGTAGACTGCTTTGGGTAGCATGCACATTTCACAATATTCATTCTTCTCAATCCATAAACATTGGGTATCTTTTCATTTATTTGTGTTTTCTTCAATCTCTTTTATCAATATTTATAGTCTTCAGTACATGGATCTTTTACCTTCTTGGTTAAATTCATTCCTAAGTATTTCATTCTTTCTGACACCACCATAAATAGAATTTTTTTCTTAATTTCCTTTTTTGAATAGATTATTTTTGGTATAAAGAAATGCTACTGATTTTTGCATGCTGATTTTGTATTAAACTTTACTGAAATTCTGTATTAGCTCTAATATTGTTATTGTTTTACTGTTTTCATTTTCTGTTGTGTTTTGTTTTGTTTTTGTGAAGCCTTCAGGAATTTCTATAGTTAGGACTTTATCATCTGTAAACAGAGATAATTTAACTCCATTCTGTCCAATTTGGATGTCTTACATTTTTTTATCTTGCCTGATTGATCTTACTAGTAGACCCAGTACTATACTTATTAGCTGTGGTAAGACTGGACTTGTATTATACTGGATTATATTACTTATGATATTAGCTATGGGATTTAACAATACATCCTGTGGTATTTTGGAGGCGATTTTGCTGAGTATTTCTATGATGTATAGATGTTGAACTTTGTCAAATGTTTTTTTTCCTGCATATTTTGTAATGATTATACTTTTTTATCCTTCAGTCTGTTAATGTGAAGTATCACATTGATTAATTTACATATGCTAGGTCAACTGCATTGGCAAGACTTATTTTCCTTACAACTCTTTGCTGACAATACTCAAAAACTATAATAGGCCAGGAATGTGGTTTGTTGTTGGAGAACTTGCCTAGCAGCACAACCCTGGGGTTCAATCAGGATCACAAAACCAAAAATGAAAAACTGTAATAATTCAAATTTATATTTGGAATTTTCATGGGTGGAAATATATGAGCTTTCAGAAAGAGAATGTGTGTGGGATGTTATCTCTCTCTTCATCTCATTTTCTTTCTCTGTGGGAATGGAGAAAAGATGACCATGGGTCCAGCAGTCTTCGAAAAAGATTGTTTTTATGGCAGAATCCTGGGAAAAGCTAAGATTTGTCAGTGGCTAAATGTCCAGTCATCAGAGAGCATTAGGTTTTCATCTTAGAGAAACAGGCTGGGCACCCACGATTGCTTTGGAAATTTGCATACCGTGATTGATGCTGGGTTATCTTGAGGGGGAATGCACTGGTGGGCTGAATTACACTGAGTGTGGGATAAGGAACTGCCTCTATCTCACTTATGCTTGAGGGGATCTGAAGGCCAAAAGTCCTCCTAATAGCTACAATTTATGTATTTCTGTTTGACAAACTACTTGCTGCTATTTCATTAGATAATTTTAGCATCTGCCATTTCACCATTTCCACAGTCATTTCTGCAGCTATACTTCTAGAGTAAGAAAAAAGTATATGACTAACAAGATACTCTGGAATTTGAGGAGAAAATACAGAGTGTGCAACTAGAAATGTTGATACACACCAGTGGCAAACTAATTAGATGCATAGAAGATAGCATGGATAAAGAAGAAATGAAAAAATGTAAGGTGTTCAATGGAAGTAGATAAGCTGAGGTTGAATTTTCCATGAAAGAATAAAAGACTGAGAATAAAAGAAAGAAGATTTTACTCATATGGTACTAAATTTGTAATAATTAATACATTAGAGTATAGGTCAATTGTCAAATGACTAATGGAATTGAATAAAGAGCACTGAAATAGGTCCACATATGTATAAAAATTAGATATATAAAAGGTTGAATTATAAATTAGAGAGAAAAATAGATTATACAAAATTGTGCTAGGACACTTTATTATCTACATGTGAAATATAAAGTTTCTTACTTCATACCATGTAGAAAAATTAATTTTGAATAGATTAAAATCATAAATATAAAAAGAAAATTCAAAACCCTTAGAAGAAAATGCAGGAGCACATCTTTGTGGCCTAGGATTAGGGAAAGCCTTCTTAAATAACATTAAAACCTACAAGTCAAAATGGTAAGATTCAATCCCAGAGACACCAAAGACTGAGGCAGAAGGATGCAAGTTTAAAACCAGACTCAGCAACTTAGTGAGGCCCTAAGCATCTCAGTGAGACTCTGTCTCAAAATAACTAATAAAAAAGGCTGTGGATGTGGCTCAGTGGTTAAGCACCACTGGGTTATCTGGTATAAATTACCAGATTAAAAAATCACTGGTTTTTGGTATCCCTGGTATCAAAAAAAAAATCAGATTAATAAACTCAACTACAGTCAAAATTTCTTTGCCTCAAAGAAAGACCATTAAAAAGTGAAGAACAAGCCACACTCTGGGGAAAGATATTTGCCAGGTTTAACCTAGCATATAAGAAATACCCCAAACATTTAAAGAATCTGCCCTACATTTCAATATAAGAAATATGAATAGGGAATTTACAACTAATAAGATGAGGGGGAGACCAGGTATGGCAGTGCATGCCTGTAATCCCAGAGGCTCAGGAGGTGGAGGCAGGAGGATTGAGAGTTCAAAGCCAGTCTCTGCAATTTAGCAAGGCACTAAGCAACTCAGGGAGACCCTGTAACTAATAAAATACAAAATAAGGTTGGTTATGGATGTGGCTCACTGGTCAAGTGCCCTTGAGTTCGAACCCAGGTCCCTTCCCACCCTCAAAAATTAAAAGGTCAGGGGTAAAAAGGAAAAGAACAGTTAATGTCACAGTGAGATATCATTTTACATTTTTTATTTTTGTAAATTTTTAAAAATATTATGTCACCACTAAATGTTGTCCAAGATACATAGCAATAACTCTCACTATGTAGGGGAAGACAACCCTACACATCCAACACATTAGGTTTTTCACCTTAAATTGCAGTTCTTCAATTATTTTTGACCTCCCAAACACTAATTTTTACAGTTTATTAACCCAAAACTAGAATGTTCATACTAGCTCCCAACTGAAACTAATTTAAATGCTCATCAAAAGGGGAGTGGCTATGCAATCTATATTAATTCTTACAATTTATATGACACAGCATCAATGATGTATGTGGCTTGTAGCTATTGTTATATACAACATAAATGAATCCCAGAAGGCAACATAACGTTGAGGACAAAAGCCAGATACAAAGCCTACACACTCTACGACTCCATTTATATAAAGTTTAAAAGCACATGAAACAAACCCAATATGTGGTTAACTGTGGAATTCCATATTGACAAGGAGACTACAAAGGTGCTGGGAGATTTCCGTACCATATTTTGCATAGTGGCTTACATAAAATAAGTAAAAATTTATTGCTTACACTGAACACTTAAAATCTGTGTATTTTACTGAATGGAAACTCTACTTGATCTAAAAGAAAAAAGGATAGAGTTGCAGTATGTTTGTAGTAAAAGAAATAAAAACAAGGGCTAGGGATGTGGCTCAAGCGGTAGCGCACTCGCCTGGCATGCATGCGGCCCGGGTTCGATCCTCAGCACTACATACAAACAAAGATGTTGTGTCCACCGATAACTAAAGAATAAATATTAAAAAAAAATTCTCTCTCTCTCTCTCTTTAAAAAAAACAACAATGTGGCGTATTCATACATTGAGATAGTATATAGCGATTAAAACAAGGAACTAAAATAGTTTATGCATCTAAAATGAAGACTTTTAGGTTGTTGTAGTAACATCTCACTTGACATGTTATCATTTTTGTGAAATTTCAAAACAGTTTTATATGTTGTGAATGAATAATAAAAGCATAAAATACATGGCATGGAAAATAGATATCAAAATCCTAATAACTGCTTCCAGGGCAGGAATGATAAGAGTAAGACTTCAAAAGGGAAAAAAGGGGTTCAGCTGTACTTGTACTTCTGTATTTTTATATAACTCTGAGCCATAGGTAACATATAATGTAACTTTTGATAATTTTAGCTCTTCAGTGACAGAGAAGCAGAACCATCATGAACTAACTGAAATAAGGGATTTATCATAAGGGCAAAAGTTCAGGCAACCATGGAAGTTGGCAAAAGGCATATAGAAGCAATTCTTTGTTCATGGAACTGAAGTTCCTGTAGGTCTTTAGGGAAGGTACATGGTCATGCCATATCAATGGGGCCAGCCAATCCAGAACTAAAATCTCTGAAACTTTGAATCCATATGAGATTTTCTCTTTATAAGTTGACCAACTTAAGTATTTATTTCAGTAATGGGAAGCTGACTAGCACACAAGCCCTGTCTACTTTCAGAGTTTTCTAATAGGATGAACATTAGTTCTTGATCATTTTGATAGAATCCACTTGATACTGAAAATTCCTCTATACTCTGTTATATTGGGCTAAGCCAAATATCCCGTGAGACCTACAGATCTCTAACTTTCTTATATCTGTCTGATTCATCTTTAATTTTCATGTGGGCATGACCCATAGCACTGTCAAGTTGACTGTTTTCTTTCTTTCTTTTAGTTCTTACAAGCAGTGAATTACCATTTGCTCTTTTAAAAAATGATACATAATATGTGTACATATTTATGGTGTACCGTATGATAATTCATCACATTTTTACAGTGTGTAGTTATTAAATCAAATCAGAATAATTAGCATTTCCATTTCCTCAGACATTTATAATGTGTATGAGTTGGGGAATATTTAGATTCTTCTAGTTATGTAAAAATAATAAGAAATTGTTCTAGACTATGGATATCATACTATGAAATAGAATACTAGATCTAATTCCTTCTATCTAAGTGTACTTGGGTACCCATTATCTAACCTCTCATCTCCTCTCTACCCTTCCCAGCCTATAGGACCAGTGTTTCACTCTCTTCTATGAGATTTACTTCTTAAAATTCTGCAAAGGAGTGGGGCTTACATGTAGTAATTGTCTTTCTGTGCCTGGCTTATTTTACTTAATAAAATGTCCTTCAGTTCGATCCATGTTGCTAGAAAATGACAGGTTTTATTTTGTGTGTGTGTGTGTGTGTGTGTGTGTGTGTGTGTGTGTCTCATAGTCTGTTGTGGATTTTCTAAGCCTAGACTGACAAGTGTGAGCAAGGAGATGGGGAGTGGTACAGAAGATGGCGAGCAGGGCTTGGTGAGTGCTATGCCTCCTCTCAAAAGGTTTGGTCACTTTCCATGTGTGAGCACATGTATGAACAGCTGGAGTCTAGTTCTGTGATTGAGTGAGTGTTGGAGACTTGCCTGGATACAGTGGTCCCCATAGCCATGTTGTTTTGCATAGATCACTTCTTTTGATATGAAGTTTACAACATGTGTTTTTTTAAATATTTTTTTTTAGTTGTAGATGGACACAATATCTTTGTTTTATTTATTTATTCTTTCATTTATTCTTTCAAAAGCATTTGCTGAGTACCAAACCCAATGCCTCACATATGTGAGGCAAGCCCTCAACCACTGATCTCCAGCCTCAGCTCTGAAATATGTTTTGTTAGGTGGTAAGTTAGAGGAGTTCTGAATATAATGGGTTTTTCTACACAGGGATGAACATGTATTGATTTTTATTAGCTTGCAGGGCTGGTTTTTATTTTTTATCTTATTATTTAGTCCAGAGGACAGGAATTGCTTTCTCTTATTGATTTGATCCTTTGGTCCTCATGAAGGGTCTGCAGTTGATTTTTTTGAGTTCTCAGAGGACTCCTAAGTGTCTTTGCTTCTACAAGAGTCAGCTGTTTAAAAAAAAAAAAAAACTTCAAATTCGGAAAACTCACTATATTTGTTTTCTTTGTGAAGAGTGAAAAAGTGTGTGAGGCTTTAGCCATAAAGAAAAGGTCATTGTACAAGTGCTCTAAAGAAGAAAGATCTCAAACAATCATTATTTACTTTACAAATAGAAACTAATATGCACTGAAGGGGATTTTAGAGAGGTCTAGATTTTTCCTTCAATCATATATATAGTGAATGATAGAATGAGTTGTGATGGAGGTTTTTCCTGATCTGCATGCTTTACTTATCATTAAAGAACCTGTATACTGTCTAGCAGAGAATAAATATTCCAAAGTTTTCATCTTTGATGTTTAAAACGTACATATTTAAAGAGCCAAAATTAGGCAGAACAACTTTTTCACCCATCCCTTTCTTACTGTGATACAAAAGAAGCTCAGTGCTGGAGAAAAGAATTTAGAATGAAGTTTTACAGGGTGTGAGAGCTCTGTTTCCTGCCCTCTCCCTCCAGATGAAACCAGATGTTGATGGTAGACATGTGAGGAGTTGGAGATCTCTGAGATACATAAGACTTAAGAAAAAGGGAACCTCATAGAAGAATTCTCCAAGCTATCATAGTGCACCAAGAAGAGAAATCTGATGTCTTGGTAGGAGGGAGACCATGAACAGGTTTTCCAGATTACAATGGCTCCTTGAAAAGTGTCCATGGCTCCTTGAGCTCATGTGGACACTGGTTGACATAGAGGAACTCTTGAGCATGCAAGGAGTTAATGGCCAGCTTGATTGACCAGTCCCATGAGGCTTTGGATGATGACATGTCTATATCTCAGTAGATTACCAGCATGGGATGAAATATACATAAGTGTCAGATGGATTAAAAAAATTTTTTAAAAAGTATCATCTGAATTGAGAGACCAGCTAGAACTAAGACAAAGATGGAGGAATAAATAAAATTTTCCCATTGGGGAGGACTTGATAAAATCCTTTGCTGCATGAAATTCATCCTGGTAATGGAGTGATATCTTGTGTAAGTTAATTTGCTTTATTAAAGGGAAAATGTACTTTTCATAACTGTATGACAGAAAGTGGTTTTGTAACTTGGAATTAGTTACCCACAGAAACTGAGATCCTACTCTTTCAAAGAACTGTGGGATGAGGCTTATGTTGCTTGATGTTCTCATTTCAAGGGAATGACTCCTGGTTCCCTGGAAAAGACAGTCCTGGGGTATAAAACTGGCAAGAGGCTTTTGCAAAAATATTTACATGTATTTAAAATTATAAGTTTACAAAAGAAAATGCTCTGAGAAAAAGGAGGGAAATATATCTTCCCTTTAATTTTGACAGTGGGACTCAAATCTCTCATCTGACATTTTTATTTGTCCTTATATGCCACTGATATCCTAACACCATTTAAACCTCCTGAAGTTTAAGCCTCCTAAGCATCCATCTCAGGGTGAAGGTGGGGAACTGGAAAAAATCACAAATGCGAGTGTATCTTAACCTAACCATGATATCACTGAGTTTGACCAAGTTTACCTAGAATCGAGGCAAGTGAGATTGACATTATGTTCAACCTACAGTTATGCCTGGTGACCTCGTGCCATCCTATATGGAGTTATATAGGATGCCTCATGTCTTTAGACCCAGGAGTCACTGGGCAGGGCCTGGGTGGCCAGCAGGAGCAGCTTATCATCTGCCTCTGTCTCATACTGACACTTTCTATGCATGCTATGATATGCAAATGGTTGAACATACTGATTTGTTGCCCTTGTATTTGGGGTGTGCAATGTCACCTCAGTTACTATCTGTAATATGAATGAACACAAGGATGTGAAACCATATACATGGATGGGAAATTCGATGGGGAGAGCACATTTTTAAGGGAACAGCTAGGTTTATACACAGTGCCAAGGACTGAAATTGTCATGAATTTAAGGGAATTAGTTTTATATTCTGCTCAAGGCGAACATTAAGAGAATCCAGTTTTCAGAGAGACAAACTGATCAATATTTCTCAAATGTCACACCACATTAGCAGACACAGAGAAGGGCCCTTGCTTATCCCTCATAATAGAAATGTGAAGCTGTAGCTAGAGATTTGAGTGTCTTATGACTGCTTTGGGTATCTGGATCTCATATTTTATTTATTGTTAGCATCTTGATCCCTGAAGCTCTCCTCTTTCATGCATCATGGTCAATTGACTGTGACAGAGTAAAGGAATTTTATAGAACTATCATCAGTGCAAGGAATGTATCCTGAAATGATCCAGGTTAGAGTTTTATTTTAAAATACATGGTTAGAGATGTGACTTGACTTTCAAATTGAGACACGATGAAGACTCTTTATTATTAGAATTCTAATTTCTTTTCTACTGATCATTTATTCCTCCACTTAGTGATTTTACTGACTACCTCTCATGTGGCAGGGATATTACAGACAGTAGGAATAGGATGATAAGCCAGACGGGATTCATGACTTCAACAAGTTCATAGCTTTGTAGAGGGAAAAGACCTGTATAAATAGATACATTGTAGTGCAACAAGCAGATAGATATGAGAGCATCAACTCAGAAGGTAGTAGCTGGCTGAATGTTTCAGAAAAATGAGACTCCTGGATCCTCCTTTTCCCTGAGCAGTGTGCTATTTCAGTCTGCTTTGCCAGGTGAGTCCGAGGTCCCGGGGAAAATGGGTTAAGGTCTTTGAAATTTGAAAATTCAGACTCCTTTCTCACTGCATCATTAGTTATATAGTTTTAACAATTCATTCAATTAATCCTTTTGAGTGAAACCATGTCAGTTTTTTTTGCATAAGCAGACAATCCCTCTAGCAATATATAAAATGCCACTCAGATGTTATCATCTCTGTGTTGTCTTGAGCAGTGTTATAATTAAATCTAATTAAGTAGATTTATGATTTGGAACACTAATAGTCATGAATAAATACATGTCCCCTGTAGCTATTTGCCCAATATATGCTTTATGTCTTATAACTTGCTTCAATTATACATATTCTGCTCAATCTTCCATTTATTTGTTTATTTATTTGGGAAAGTTAAACTTGGAACTATATGCTGCTTGTGTAGAAGATTAGATTTTCTCACAAATACCCTTTGGTGCCCTTATTCTGCCACTTGTTTTAAGCAGGGGACTTATTGTAGGAAGCTTATTACAAAGAAAAATAGCAATATATTTTCCAGACCAACAGAAAATTTTTGCAAAATTGAAAGTGAGAAAAATATGTATAAGGAAAAGCAAACACTTAGAGTCAGATTTAAGCTTAGAAACGGAAGTGAAATAAAGAACAGAAAGCATTTTTTTTTAGAAAACCTTCTATTTAAATTCACTAATAATCAAGAAAATGCAAACTTAAACAATAACTAGATGCTATGTTTAGCTATTAAATTAACAAGGAAAGAATTCAGATATCCAACATTTGGCAATAATGAAGTGAAGCAATCCAGTGTTGGTAGCACTTAAATTTTAGACATTTCTGGAAAACAGTATGGTGATATTGATAAGACTTAAGGCATTCATATTATTTAGCTTAATAATTCCTTCCTGGAGACCTAATTAAGTTATATGTCAAAAATTAGAAAAAAAATTGTATATAAAGATGAATAGTATAGTATGTATGTTTGTATTTACTTAATAAAAACTTTATTTTGGGATGGGGGGAGTTTTAAGTCCATAGAAAAACTGACAAAAAGAAAGAGACATCTCTGACACATTCCCTGCCTCCACAGATTTGTAGTCTCCCCCATTACTGACATCCCCATCAACATGACATATTTGTTACTGGCAACCTAAAAGGCAAAGATGAAACAGCAGATATAAGAACAAAGAGTTTATTCTAGTCAAAATGTGAATGATCATCCAGGGAAACAACTTCTAGCTGCCTAAAATTGGAGCTCAAGAAATAGATTCAGGGTTCTGGGTTTTTATAGAAAAAGGAGAAAGGGAAGGAGAAAGAGAAGGAGAAGGAGATGGAGAAGGGGAAGGGCGAAAGGAGATGGAGAGGGGGAGGAGGAGAAGGAGGAGGAGGAGGAGGAGGAAGATGAGGAGGAGGAGAAGGAGGAAGAAGAAAAATAGAAAGCAGTCACAGAAAACCAGTGGCTACCAATGCACTTGCTGACAGAAACAGCATTGGACGTTCATTGGTGGGATGTCACTAACAGTATATATTGCAGGTGCAAAAGAAAGAAGGTTTTTCTTTCTTTTTTTTTTTTTTTAGTGGAGTTTATTGTCTGTGGAGTTTCGGAGTCTGTAGAAATCTGCTGTGCTAGGTCAGAATGACCCAGAGAGCTGTAGTGTCACGTCTCTCATTTCTTCTGTGCTGTAGAATTTTCTGAATTTATTTTGGCAACATTTAAGATAATTTTTTCTCGTAATTGATGAACCTACATGTCCTAATCACTCCAACTCTATAATTTACATCAGAGTTTAGTCTTGGTGTGGTACATTCTATAAGTTTAGAAAAATGAATGATGAATGGTATGTATCCACCCCAGTATAGAGTCATGCAGAGTATTTCCTCAAAGTCCTATCTATGCTCCAGCTATTCATCACACCTCCCTCTCCCAACCCAATGGAAGGAATCCAAAGGAATCCCTGATATTTTTACTGTTTCCATAGTTTTGACTTTTCTAGAATTTGGTACACTTGGAAACATGCAGCATGCCACTTTTCCAGGTTTATGGCTTTCCCTTAATAACATGTGTTTGTCTCCCCCATGTCATTTCATGGCATGATAGCTTTTTTTTTTGTTTCATAACCAGATAATATTTTATCTTCTGAATATAACAGTACTTCTCTACTGGAAGGCATCTTGGTTGCTCCCAAGTTTTGGCAATTATGAATAAAGGTGCTATAAACATCTTTCTGCAAGCTTTTGTGTGGATACGTGTTTTCAAATCCTTTGGATAATATAAAGGAGCATGATTGTTGGGCTATACATTAGTAGCATATATAATAAACTGTCAAACTGTCTTCCAAAGTGGCAGTACCACTTTCTGTTCCCACCATCAACAAATGAGAGTTCCTATTGCTCCATATCCTTGCCAATATTTGCTCTTATCAGTGGTCTGAATTTGGCCATTTTAAAAAATGTTTAATGGTGTCTTATTGATAGTTTAATTTTCATTTTCTGGATGACATATGATGTGGAGCATCTTTTCATATGCTTATTTGTCACCTGTACATCTTTTTTTGTGGAAGTGGGTCATTGGCTCATTTTTAAATCTGGTTGTTTGCCATAGTGTTACTTTTTAAAAAAATATTATACACACACACACACACACACACACACACACACCATCTGACTACCTAGCAATAGGACATGTTTCAATTATGAATGTACCTAAATCATTTTAGAATGCTATGATTTCATAAAGTCAACATTACTTTTGAAGGATCAGGTGCTGACAGTAAAAGGCCAGGGAAACCATATCTTCAAAGACAGATCAAGAAGACTTGGCATCAGGGCTGGGGATGTGGCTCAAGCGGTAGCGTTCTTGCCTGGCATGCATGCGGCCCGGGTTCCATCCTCAGCACCACATGCAAACAAAGATGTTGTGTCCGCTGAGAACTAAAATAAATAAATATTAACATTTTCTCTCTCTCTCTCATCTCTCTCTCGCTTTAAAAAAAAAAAAAAGACTTGGCATCTAGAAGCATAGGCTATGGCATTTCACTAGGTCTTGATCTGGTTCTGCTATTTTCTCTCTGTGATTTGGTGTCTTCATCTGGCACTATGAAAGGATAAGGCAACCTGCTTGCTGAGGTCTACGGGAAGCTTACATGCATTAGAATATACAGTACCCAGAGCAGTTCCTGACGTAAAGCAAATGTTATGTATCATCAGGGTTCATCATTGTTCATATTATTATTGCAAGTGAAAAACTCTTCGAGCATGAACTGGATTTTTGCAAACCACTCCCACCCAACACCAAAACCTTAAATGTAATATTTGAATGAATAGAAGACTGAAAGAATAGACTGAACTGGTTACTGAAGAAGCACTGGTAATTATGAGTCATTACAAATATTCAACCCACTAAATTCAGAAATATATTCAGAAACATAACTTTTCTCTATTTTAAAAATGAGCTTAATCATACTTGGAACTCTAATTCCACTGATGACAAACATAAACTTTGTCAATGGAGCGATTGCTTAGTTCAGGTCTGTCACAGATGATTCTTATGTTCTTAAACTCACTTATAGTTGTCCTCCTTGCCACTTGTTCCTAGGGTTAATCCCATTTAAAGGGAAAGTTATTAAGCATTCTTCATCAGGGAAAGTTCTCTGGTTCAGGCTTTTCATTCTCATTGGCATTCACTGCTAAATCCCTTTTTTCCCCTTACTATTTCTCCCTATTAGAATTTTGTTGTTGTTTTCTTCCAGAAAATGGGCTAGAATATCACATTCCCTCTGTCTGTAATGCTTGTTCTACTTCTCTTTTCTTCCTTGTCTCAGCAGTTTTTCAGGCTCACTATCAACTCCTTCTCTCTCATCTTCATCCCTGTTCCTTTTGGCATTTGTGGCACCCTCTTAGAATCAAGGTAACTTTGAATACTTTACCCTATTCCCTGGTGGTAGCAGAGGGCTTGAAGAAGTTATCTGAGGTCCTATTCGTATGGATAAGCCATGCTCTTCCTATTTTAATGTGGCCAAACAATGATTGGGATTAGTAGGGGAGATTTCTTTAAGTCCTTCAGTCTGCCTAAGATTTCACCCAGGAATTTCTCTACAAATCTTCTATGTGTCACAATTCATAATATATCCAGGGTTCTGTGGCCTGTCCCCTGGGACTCTAGGCACATTTGCAAGAAAAGAAACAAATATATGCCTCTTTGTAAGTACTGAAACTTTGTCGTTTAGACCTTAATGATTCCCATGTCTGAAAATAATTAGTGCCCTACTTGCTGATGATCAGCCTAATGAAATACACTAACTTTTCTAGCCTTCCTATTGATGTTATTTCTTCTCTCAGGGATTTATTTGCTGTATCTACAGAGTTAACCAGTCAGTTCGATGGTTTCCTTGGAGAAGCTTTAGATAATATTTTTCTTGGCATCATGGGGAGTGGAGGCATTTCTCATAATTCAAAGCAGCCAGAGTACATGGATTTTGGTATTTTAAAGATTCCAAAGAAGAGTAGAATTTTAATTTTAAAACCAAGTTGCCTGTGGAAACTCATTCATAATATTAATATAGGCAAAGGAAGGCATGGGAAAAGCTGTATAATCAATGCTGGTTAAATTTTAGTAAACTGACTTTGTTAAGATAGTCGAGAAGAAAAGAAAGTGTGCTTTTTACATGAGTCAACTAAGGCTGTGACTTTTGAAATATTCAGTTTTCTGATGAAGATTGCATTAATTGTGCTTATGTTTATTTCATTGATATCTTGGAAGTGTTTGCAGATTTTATTGATTAATTGAATATTAGTTTAGATTCTAGTCTAATAGGACCAGATGAGGGAAATGACCTTGTGTAAGAGTGAATGCAAAGCTATACTACTTAGAACAAAGGGCTATGTGGGCCCAGGGATACATTTTCTTAATTTAGTGTAAGATTCAAAGTTAACAATTCTATTCATAATAGAATTGTATTATGTTGTTTCTATCTTGTCTGATAAGAATAACTCAACCTTGAGGCCCAGGCCCAGGACCACACCCACTGATCTGCATGAGAGCCTATGCCCAGATCATGCCCTGGTCAGGCCCAGGACTGTCCCTGCTGACCTGTGTGAGTGCCCAGGCACACTACCTCCCCCACCCAGAGCAGAGGATGAAGCTATGGCTCCCTATTTACCAACGCATCGCTCCCCCAGCCTGCCTTCATCTTGGGACACTGCAGCCATAGCTATAGTCCTCCCCACATTGTGGCCTCCACCTTGGGACAACAGACAGGGCCTGGAGGCAGCTGTCTGCCACAGCATGGCTTGCCACAGTGCTACATCTCTGAAGAGACAGCCAAAAGCCATTGTAAGTTTCGGCCTTTCATCCCTGTCTCTAAAAGTAGTTTCATATACCTTGGGATAACTCACTGCTATCTTGAGTTACCTCTGCTACAGCCACCACCATCTTTAGCTGCAGTAGCATCCATCTTGGGACAGCGGCCAGGGTCTGAAGTCCAACACCAAGGTGAGGCTCAGGTAATCTGCAGGGATACCACAAGATTCTAGGGTAGAAACTGTAATACCACAGATCTGCACCACAAGAAAGGAAGACACGTAGATAACCCAAAGAAAACGAGGGAAGAAAGTGCTCCAAATAAACCAAATACTGCAATAATAGAATTCATTGACAGTGTAGTGGATGAAATGTCAGAGAGGGAGTTCAGAATGTACATAATTAAAATGATCTGTGAATTAAAGAATGACATAAGACAGCAAATACAGGCAAAAATTGATCACTCTAACAAAGAGATAAGGGAGCAAATACAGGTAGCAAAAGATTACTTCAAGAGTTAGAGATTCTGAAAACAACAACAAAAAACAATTAGAAATACTTGAAATGAAGGAAACAATAAACTAAATAAAAAACTCAATAGAAAGCATCACCAATAGACTAGATCACTCCAAAGACAGAACTTCAGACAATGAAGATAAAATATACAATCTTGAAAATAAAGTCAACAGCACTGTGAAGATAGATGGTAAGAAACCATGAACAGAACATCCAAGAATTATGGGACATCATCAGAAGACCAAATTTAAGGTTTATTGGGATAGAGGAAGGCACATAGATTCAAACCAAAGGAATGCACAATCTCTTCAATGAGATAATATCAGAAAATTTCCCAAACATAAAGAATGAATTGGAAAATCAAATACAAGAGGCTTGCAGTACACCAAATGTACAAAATTACAACAGGCACATTATAATGAAAATGCCTAGCATACAGAAGGATAGAATCTTAAAGGCCACAAGAGAGAGTAATCAGATCACTTATAGTGGGAGTTTCAATTTGAAACAGCAGATTTTTCAATCCATACCTTCAAAGCCAGGAGATCCTTGAACAACATATACCAAGCTCTGAAAGAAAATGAATACCAATAAAAAATCTTATATCCAGCAAAATTAAGCTTCAGATTTTATGATAAAATAAAAACCTTTTATGATAAACAAAAGTTAAAAGAGTTTACAACAAGAAAGCCTGCACAACAGGGCATTCTCTGCAAAGTAGTCTATAAGGAGGAAATGAAAAACAACAATGAAAATTAGGAAAGCTAGAAATTACACTAAAGAAAAGGCCAATCAAAGGTGATAACTAAGTCAAGTTAAAAACCAAAAATAAATCAAAATGACCAGCAATACAAATCATATTTCAATAATAATCCTGAATGTGAATGGCTTAAACTCATTAATTAAAATAGACATGGACTGACAGATTTGATTTTTAAAAAAGACTGAACAATATGCTTCCCTCAAGAAACTCATCTCACAGGAAAAGACAACCACAGACTGAAGGTGAAAGGGTGGGAAAAAAACATATCACTAACATGACCCACGTAAGCAAACAGGGGTTTCCATCCTGATATCAGATGACGTGGACTTCAAGCCAAAGTTAGTGAAAAGGGATAAAGAAGGACATTTCATACTGCTTAAAGGATTCATATATCAACAGGACATAACAGTCATAAATATCTATGCCTCAAACAACGGGGCATCTATGTATATCAAACAAACCCTTCTCAACTACATGAGTCAAATAGACCATAACACAATAATAGTGGGTGACTTTAGTACACCTTCTCACCACTGGATAGAACTTCCAAACAAAAACTAAACAAAGAAACTATAGAACTCAATAAAACAATCAATAATTTAGCCTTAACAGACATATATAGAATATTGCATCCTTCAACAAACAAATACACTTTTTTTTCTCAGCAGCACATGAATCCTTCTCCAAAATAGGCCATATTTTATGCCACAAAGTGAGTCTTACCAAAAAAAATAGAGATACTACCCTGCATTCTATCTGACCATAATGGAATGCAATTAGACATCAGTGGTAAAATAAAAAATGAAAGCTACTCCAACACTTGGAGACTAAATAATACAGTATTGAATGACACATGGATAACAGAAGACATCAGGGAAGAGATAAAAAAAATTCTTAGAGGTAAATGAGAACTCAGACACAACTTAAAAAAATCTCTGGGACACTATGAAGGCAGTGCAAAGAAAAGTCCAACTTTATTGCATGGAGTTCATTCATTCAAAGAAGAAATAGTCAACAAATAAATGACCTGACATTACACCTCAAAGCCCTAGAAAAAGAAGAACAAACCAACACCCAAAGTAGTAGAAGACAGGAAATAATTAAAATCAGGGCAGTTTCACAAAAGCAAACTGCTTTGATTCCTAAGGAACAAATTCTAAATAATGCAAACTTTTTATAAGTATCTGGGGTTTTGATAATTCTGTGTACCTACAACAAATTTGTGAGTGTATAACCACTATTTCTATAATTCTTTTCTCTACATAAAAATGTAATATCATGTTGACTTAGCTTATGCAGACCATAAGTTCCAAAAGGTAATTTCCTAGGCCACAAAGGCATACACTTGAAAACACTTGAGATCAAATCAATGTGCTTTAATAGGAAAAGATGTGATAGTCAATACATCTGTCAATCTGGTGAGTCTTTGCTCTAATAAATGAGAATTTTTTCCTCTTTTTGTGATACACACAACCCCACCAAATAATGACTATGTGAATCATTTTCTTTTTGGATCTCCAGATTATGTTTATTGTTTGAGGTGAATTAAGTTCCCACCAAGGTTTGCTGTCAGTATTTTAACACCTACATTGCTGTATTGGTCCAGGGTTCTATCCCACTGAAATCCATTGCACAGTCTTACTAACTAACTTGTCTTGGGATTCCAGCTTAGTGCTTGGTTTTATTTACTGATTACACTACATAGAAAAGTGGGACATCTGCCACCCCAACTCTGGGAAAACCAACTAATATACCACCATATAAATGAAGGCCATCTGGATGGTTTCCACACTAATTTTTATGATGCAAATTTATAAACTGATTTTGTAAAGGACGAGGTTTTAAAAATGTAATTTAACTTATGTTTTCTATCAGCATAAGTTAAAATGGGTCATTAGTAGTCATTAAAAACAGTTGTCAGAAATAATCTGTATGAAGGAAAAAAAAACTTGCAAATGACTATTAAGTTGGAAGTATTGTTTTTGATGTATAAGGGATGTTCAGAATGATCACATTTGAAAAACTCCTCAACTTTTTTTTTAGTATAAGAAACCACCTTGAGTGGTGTCTAGATTTCTAATGAAGAATGATGATACAGTTTGGAAAAGTATCTTGGACTGGTTTTAAACAGAGCTTTGTACCGGATTTGCCGAAGCATCTGTTCAGCTTGGTATCCTGTGAAAGTTTGTTATTTTCTGGGTAGACATTCTTATAGAGTATTGTCTTTAAAATCAGATTGTCTCTTCTATATTGAAAGCATTTTTATGTTTTCTAATTTAAAAATTAATATTTTCTTATAGATACTGTGCAATAAAGCTGAAGTAGAATGTGTGGTTTTTGCAAATGCTTTAACAGCTGATAAAATTTTACATTTGTAAAATTGATATATTGTACTGGTACAAAATAGTTTTAAATTATATTTTAAAAAGCTAAAAAAAAAATCAGGGCGGAAATCAAAGAAATTGAAACTAAAGAAATTGAAACTAAAGAAACAATTCAAAAAATTGACAAAACAAAAAGCTGGTTTTTTGAAAAAATAAATTAAATTGACAAACCCTTAGCCACCCTAACAAAAAGGAGGGAGAAAACTCAAATTACTAAAATTTGTAATGAAAAAGAAAATATCACGCAGACACTGTTGAAATACAGAAGACAATTAGAAACTATTTTGAAAATTTATACTCCATCCAGTAAAATATAAAATCTCAAAGACACTGACAAATTTCTAGAGGCATATGATCAACCCAAACTGAGTCAGGATGACATACTCAATTTAAACTGATCAGTTTTAAGCAAGAAAACAGAAGATGCCTTCAAAAGCCTACCAACCAAGAAAAGCCAGGGACCAGATGGGTTCACAGCTAAGTTCTAAAAATCTACAAAGAAGAATTAATGGATTCAAACTAAAAAGCTCTTCTCAGCAAATGAAATAATCAATGAGGTGAAGAGAGAGCCTATATTTTAAGAGCAAATTTTCGACACATGCACATCATTAGTGATAGGACACTAATCTCCAGGATATATAAAGAACTCAAAAAAACTTTACACCAAACAAACTTTTTCAACAAATGGGCTAAGGACCTGAATAGACACTTCTTAGAAGAAGATAGACAAATGATGAAAAAGTATATGGAAAAATGTTCAACTTTTCTAGTAATCAGAGAAACATAAATCAAAGTTACTCTAAGATTTCATCTCATGCCAGTCAAAATGGCAGTTATTAAGAATACAAACAACATTAACTGTTGGCAAAAATGTAGGGAAAAGGCACACTCATATATTGCTGATGGGACTGAAAATTGGTGCAACCAATCTGGGAAGCAGTGTGGAGAACCACCATTTGACCCAGCTATCACACTATACCCAAAGGACTAAAAAAGACCATACTACAGGGACACAGTCACATCAATGTTTATAGCAGCACAATTTACAATAGCTAAACTGTGGAACAAACCTAGATGCCCTTCAATACATGAATGGATAAAAAAAAAAAACCTGTGTTAATATAAACACAATGGAATATTACACAGCATTAAAAGAGAATAAAATTATGGCATTTGTTTGTAAACGAATGGAGCTGGAGAATATCATGCTAAGCAAAATAAGCCAATCCCAAACAACCAAAAGCTGAATGTTTCCTCTGATAAGTGGATGCTGATCCATAATGAGGATGTGTGTGGGCAGAATGGAAGAACTTTGATTAGACCAAGGGACAGGAGGTAGAGGAGGAAGTGTAGGGGCAGAAAGATGGTAGAATGAGATGAACATCATTACCCAAGGTACATGTATGACTACACATGTCATGTGACTCTATATGGCGTACAACTGGAGAAATGAAAATTTGTGCTCCATTTGTGTACAATGAATTGAAAAGATTTCTGGTGTCCTGTATAACTGATTAGAACTAATAAAAAATAAATTAAAAAAAGAGTAATTCGGGCCTGGAGTTGTGGCTCAGTAGTAGAGTGCATGCCTAGCACATATGAGGCACTGGGTTTGATCCTCAGCACCACATAACAATAAATAAAATAAAGGCATTCTGTTCATCTACAACTAAAAAAAAAAATTTAAAAAGAGAGAATAACTCAACTTTGAGTTGTTTCCTTTGAATGAGGGTATTTAAATTTTTTTTCGGTTTTTAAGTCATACTTAGTCACAATTTTGGGAAATATAAAACAATCTGTATAGAACATCCACAGCTGGCTTTTCGAGAATTTTTAAGTAAACTTGCTGAAATTTATGTGACTATTTATTCAAGGCAACTCCTGATTACATCACTTAAATTATTTTAATATTACAGCGTTGTCCATAATTCCCCAAATATACACAATGCCATCAGTGACATCTTCAAGCCATAAAAATAAAATAGCATCATCTCTCTTTTCAGATCCTATGGATAGCCTGGATAATTGCTAAGGAGCTTACTCAGGTTCTGCTTTCTGTGCTTAGTGTCTTGAGCAGCCTCATGAATATGAAACTGCCCTTGCTATTATTCACATACATTTTATGTAATTATGTTTTTCCTTTCTTTTCATCCAAAAACTTAGATTAGTAGCACACTTGCCTATGATGTGTGAGGCCCTAGGTGCAATGCCCAGCACTACCAAAAAGCAAAACCAAAACCAAAACAAATTCAACTTCTCTGAAAGATTTCTACCCATATTACTCAGTCTAGAACTGAGAAAGAACTGTCACTTTTAGGAGAATTTGTCATCTTACTTCCTTCACACACACTTTCACAGAGAATCTCAGAAAGCACTTAGGTTGGAATCTTAGATTTTAACAAAAGAGTCAACCCATATTTAGTACTTGTTGGTTCAAAGCTCAAGAATTATCACTAAAAGTATCTTCTTATAATAGGACCAACAGGATAGGGACTGAATGAATGCACTTGTGCTTTCAAAGTCCCCCCTCCTGGATGGCACTAAGCATGTAGTGGAAGGCCAAAGCATTCTGAAACATTCAGATGGTTCTAGACAGCCACATAATAAAGATAAAGCTATCCTAAGCAACCATTCTGAGTCTGATGCTGTTTTCTACAAATTCAAATTTCCACAAGAGCTGGCAGGTAGTTATTATCTCTATTTTATAAATAAAGCTCAGAGAAGTTAAGGTCAAAGAATAAGTCAAGTAAATAGTGGCTTAAGCCCACTTTGGTCTGTCTGCAAGGACTGGGTGCTGCTGTATCTTTATGAAGACCAACACATTATTGAAAGAGTTATTTCTGCCCTTAACCTAGAGGTCAAATACTCTAAAGAGAAGAGTATGGATTCTATGAATTTGAATAAAATTTTTGTATGTCTGCATCGATACATACATTTTTTTTCTGAAAAGAATATAATTTTCATTAGATTCTCAAAAGAGAGCAGTGACCCATAGAAAGGCTAAGGGATATGAATAATTGCATAATGTAGAAAGAATTAGAAAGATTTACTAAATTGGTTCCTGGCACAAATATCTGTTTCTGATATAATCTTTTTGTCTAGCATGGACAAATCCTTTAGAGTTATTTTTCGCCCTAGTGAATGTAAGATTTGGCTATTATCAATATTCATTTTTCATTATTTTTTAAAGAAAAAAATAACTGTCTTTTGAATGTTGGTATTAAGAATAGTTCCACTGTTTAAGGGTTGGAATTCTATAAATTCACTTTCATTATAAAGTCATTATTTCTATTCTTTTAGAAACACCTTCTCTTTCTCTTCTTTATTTTCTTCTTGAGAAATTCAATCCAAAATAAATTGAGAGGGGTGAAACAATAAGGATGACCACACCCAGAAGTGTTAGGGGGTCACCTAACTAGTGTAAGGAGGTATCCATACTGGGAGGCAGTGTCCCAGTATAGGGTGCTAAAATGTAGTAACTATGGAAGATGGGTCCATAAGGAAGGTTAATAAAACTAGCAAATATATAGAGTTAATAGGAGCAAAATTTTAATGTTGGAAAAGAGCATTACGGATATGGAAAAAAAACTAGAATATAGTCTGTAGTGATAGATTTGAATTGGAGGTAGCAGCATAAGCTTCTAGGTGTCAATGTACATATATAGATGACGAAAATAAAAGAGATGTAAATGTCTTTATGCATGTATTTTTGTGTTTGTGTTCTATACTTACTACATTGTAGTAAGTTTAAGGAGTTCTATCCAGAATGGTTTGAAAATTAAAGAAATAATGGTAAGAATGAATCACAACCCTTGAATAAGTTAAACAGAAACATGATGTACATAATCCCTTTGGTACAATGCTTTATTGCTGAAATGTAAAACAAATAACCCCTCTAAAATTTTTATGATTTTCATAGGACATGTACAAAGGACAAAAATACATAACCTGCAGGAGACAAACTGCTACTAACACACTAAAATAAGATGAAGAAACCCATTCAACTTTATTAGCCATGAAAGAAATGCAAATTAAAACAATACATATTGTTGCATTCTCTAAGACTGGCAAATTACAAACAAGAACATCTAATATTTATTGTTGGCAAAAGTAAGGAAAAAATGAGCACTATTATATCCTATTGATTGTTGTTTATATTGATAGAGTTTTTTTTGAAGAATTAGGCACTACATTTTGCACAGCAAAGGAAACAAGAGCATGAAAAGAGAACCTACAGAATGAGAGAAGATCTTTGCCAACTGCTCCCCAGACAGGAGATTAATATCCAGGATATATAAAGAATACAAAAAAACTTAACACCAAAAATAAAACCCTGACTAATAAATGGACAAAAGAACTAAACCAATACTTTTCAAAAACAGAAATAAAAACAGTCAACATATGTATGAAAAAATGTACAATACCCCTAGCTATCAAGGAAATGCCAATCCAAACTACCCTGAGATTTCATTTCACTCCAGTCAGAATGGCAATTATCAAGAATACTACTAATAATAAATTCTGGTGAGGATATGGGGGGAATGGTTCACTCATATGTTATTGGTGGGATTGCAAACTAGTACAACCACTCTAGAAAGCATTATGGAGTGCTGGGAGCCATCAGCCAAGTAGGTATGACAAATTCCTTGCCAGCTTACTCCCATGCTGTCTAGTGGAAGGACTTCTGAAAGGTGACCTTGCTCAAGGACCAGGGCAAGATCCGTGTTTAGGGTGTTCCCCCTTTAGAATAGGGCGGTTTAGCATAATAGGAGATTAGGGTGTTCCCCCTTTAGAATAGGGCGTATCCTGCTGCTGAGTTCCTCTTGAGTGCTTAGGGTCAGACAGAATATTTTGGGAGACAGAAGCCCATGCGGAGTGGATTTGGGCAGAGAACGTGGATTCCCCCAGAGTGTGTTTGTAGACGGCCGGTGTGAGTTCGGGAATAAAGAATTGCTGTTTGAATCTACAAGCTGTGTGGAGACTCGTGATTTGTGCCCAGCCAGAGACTGTGGCATCTGGTGGCTCGTACGCGGAACGCCTGAAGCTTGGGGGTAAGTGAAATTGCTCGCCCCTGAGGGAAGGCGAGAGAATGGGTGACCATTTCAGAAAACAATGTGTTCTCCTTTTGATTTATTTTGTTTTTGTTTCAAGCTGCCTATCCCTAGAAATTTCTCAGGCAAACTGGAAAAAATGGTTGACTAAAGGCTTGAAGTTTGTCGGCCCTGAGGAAGAGAAAATTGATACAACGATTTTTTATTCCGTTTTTGCTTCATTCAATTTCAGTTTTGTTTTGTGTTATCTTATTGGGTTGTGTTATCTTTATAGTAGATTAAAACAAACTGAAAAGATGTTAAGTAAATTGTTAGAGGTTCAGAACATGGAGAAAGACATTTTAGATCAAGCAAAAGAGAAGGTCTCTCGAGCTAGTCAGACAGAGGAAGAAAATTTAAAGGAAAAGGGGTTGTTAGGAAAAAGGCCACAACAGGAGGCTGTTACTAACTCCGTTTTATCACAAGAGGGTTTAATTCAACCAACAGACCCACCGATAGAGACAGCTGAGTGGCCCTCAAACCCCGTAGTTGATAAATGGAATCCTGAGACAGGACCTCAAAGATTAGCATGCCCTGTACTTGAACAGGTAGGAGGGCAGCGAATTCACCGTGCTTTAGATTTTAAAACAGTGAAGCAGTTAAAGGAGGCTGTAACAACCTATGGTCCCCAAGCTCCCTTCACGGTGAGCATGGTCGAGTCCATTACTAACTTGGACATGACGCCAGCAGATTGGGCTAGCATGTGTAAATCTGTGCTAAATGGAGGACAATATTTGTTATGGAAGGTTGCCAATGAGGAATTTTGTGCAGAGACAGCTAGGCGAAATGCAGCAGCCGGTTACCCTCAAAGAAATCTAGAAATGCTGCTAGGGAAAGGACCTTATGAGGGTCAACGGCAGAAAATTGAATATGATCCTGCTATATATGCACAAATTGCTGCAGACGCAGTTAGGGCATGGAAGACTTTACAAGGACATGGAGATTTACAAGGTCAGCTATCTAAGGTAATACAGAGAGCTAATGAACCTTACGCTGACTTTGTAGATAGGCTAATTCAAACGGCTGCCAAAATATTTGGGGATACGGAACAAGCAATGCCATTAATAAAACAACTGGCTTATGACCAAGCAAATCGTTGCTGCAGAGAGGTTATTAGACCATGGAGACATGAAGATTTAAACACATATATTAAATTATGTAGAGATATTAATGAACAAGGGCAAGTCTTGGCAGCTGCAGTACAACAGGCTTTAGATGCCAGGCCAAAAACATGCTATGATTGTGAACAAACAGGACATTTTAAAAGGAGTTGCCCCATAGGAGGAGGATTTAACAAAACTAGGTATCAAAGAAATAGAATACCGGGTATTTGCCCACGATGCCGTAGAGGGAGACATTGGGCTAATGAATGCCGTTCTCAAACTACCATAGAGGGTACTCCCTTATCAAAAAACGGACAAGGACCAGGTATTTACCCACGATATCGTGGAGAAAGGCATCAGGCTCCATTGCCAAAAAACGGACAGCCGGGCCCAATGCTCCGGGGCCCACAACCACAAATATACGGGGCAGTGGAGGAACCCAGCAACACCATCAGAGTAGTGCCGAGGACACATTGTCCATTAAATCCCTCATCAGACAAACCCGAGGGAGCGCAGGGTTGGACATCTGCGCCTCTGCCAGAGCAGTACTAACTCCAGAGATGGGAGTTCAAATCATTCCCACAGGAATAAAAGGACCTCTTCCCCAAGGGACAGTAGGCTTATTATTGGGACGTAGTTCATCTACATTAAAAGGACTTATGATAAATCCTGGGGTAATTGATCCCGATTATGTAGGTGAAATAAAAATTATAGCTAGTTCTCCAAGAGGTATATCAGTAATTTCACCTGGAGATAGAATAGCACAGTTGTTAATAATACCCAGCCTACATAATAAATTTCCTAGTCATAGTGTAAAAAGAGGTTCCAGGGGATTAGGCTCCACAGGTGTAGATTGGGCTATGTTGTCTTTAAATTTAGATTCTCGCCCAATGTTAAAACTAAATATTCAAGGACACGACTTTAATGGGCTACTGGACACAGGTGCAGACCTTAGCATCATATCTAGTAAGGAATGGCCAAAACATTGGCCATTACAACAAGCCACTCAAACGCTTCGAGGCCTAGGAGTGGCTACTAATCCCCATAGAAGTGCAATGATATTAGATTGGAAGGATCCTGAAGGATGTGAGGGAACTATACAGCCCTATGTATTGGATCATCTTCCTATAAATTTATGGGGACGAGATGTCCTAGATCAATTAGGTTTGACGTTAACAAATAACATCAATCCTAATGCGCCCACTACTAGGGCTAGACAAGGTTTTAGGAAAGAAAAAAGATTAGGAAAACAAGGACAAGGTATAGCAGCACCAATTCAAATAGATCAAGGAACAGACAGACATGGGTTGGATTTTCAGAAAGGGCCACTGAGACAATAAAAATTACTTGGAAATCAGAAAGACCAGTGTGGGTTCCTCAGTGGCCCCTGACTAAAGAAAAGATACAAGTAGCCCATGATCTGGTCAAACAACAATTGGCGGAAGGACATATACAACCTTCCATATCTCCCCATAATACTCCCATTTTTGTCATTAAAAAGAAATCTGGTAAATGGAGATTATTGCAAGATTTAAGAGCCATTAATAATGAAATGGTTATTATGGGACCTGCTCAATCAGGGATTCCTCAATTGTCTGCTTTGCCAAAAACCTGGCATGTTTTAGCCATAGATATTAAAGATTGTTTTTTTTCAATTCCAATTCATCCCGAGGATAGTCCACGTTTTGCATTTACTATCCCTGCATTAAATCATGAAGGTCCTGATCAGAGATATGAATGGAAAGTACTCCCTCAAGGGATGGCTAACAGTCCAACTATGTGTCAAATATATGTTAATAAAGCAATCCAGCCACTTAGAAATCAAAATCCTGAACTACAAATATTTCACTATATGGATGATGTATTATTGGCACATAAAGATAAAAACATATTGCTGGAATGTTATGCCACACTTACAAACTTATTAAAAAATTATAATCTAGAGATAGCAATAGATAAAGTACAATTAAATTTTCCAATTAATTATTTAGGAGTTCTATTATCCTCAACCATGGTCCGTCCACCAAAAATTCAAATACGAGTAGATCAACTCAAGTCACTTAACGACTTTCAAAAGTTATTGGGAGACATAAATTGGATAAGGCCTTATCTAGGTGTACCAACAGGAGAGTTAGGACATTTATTTGATATTCTAAAAGGTCCATCAGATCCAAATTCACCCCGAATGTTAACGCCTGAAGCAAGAAAGGCACTAAAAATTATTGAAACATATATGGAAAATATACATTTGGATAGAATTGATATAAGTTTGCCTTTATTATTTATTATACTACCAACAAAAAATATTCCTACAGGAGTATTTTGGCAAGAAGGTCCATTATTGTGGATACATTTATCTTATTCTCCTAACACTATTCTTACTAGGTATCCTGAGGCTGTAGGACAATTAATACTCAAAGGAATAAAAGCAGCAAAGGGAGTGTTTGGAATTTCTCCCAATAAAATTATTACTCCATATACTATGGATCAAATTGATGAGTTAGCTAATGAGTTAAATACTTGGGCAATAATCATGTGTAAATCTAATGTTTCATTTGATAATCACTTACCATCTAATCCTTTGTTGTCTTTTTGGTCTAAGCATCCTGTAGTTTTTCCAAAAATGACAAGAAAAACCCCTATCATGAATGCTCCAAATATATTCACTGATGGGTCAAATAATGGTACAGCAGCAGTAGTTACCCCTGATCAAACTTTTACATTTTTATACCCAAACAATCAACTCAAAAGGTAGAGCTTAATGCAGTATTACAAGCCTTTTTAATGTTTAAAGATTCTGTATTTAATTTATTTTCTGATAGTCAGTATGTAGTTAATGCTATAGTATCTCTTGAAGATGCTGGTAGGATTTCCCCTTCTTCTACTGTTTTCTCTTTGTTTTCCACTATACAAAGTCTAATCTGGGACAGAAAAGATCCATTCTTTATAGGACATATTAGAGCACATACAGGATTGCCTGGAGCCCTTAGTTTGGGCAATGATTTAGCAGATAAAACTACACATGACATACATATTTTCTCTACACTAGAAGAAGCTACGAATTTTCATAAAAAATTCCATGTTAATGCTAATACTTTACAAAAGCGTTTTAAAATAACTAAGGAACAAGCCAGACATATAATAAAACAATGTCAAAATTGTGTGACCTTTTTACCACAAGTTAATCTTGGAGTCAATCCTAGAGGACTGATACCTAACCATATTTGGCAGATGGACGTCACACACTTGCCAGAATTTGGAAAATTAAAATATTTACATGTTACAGTTGATACTTCTTCCGGATTTTTGATGGGCTCCCTTCATGCCGCAGAAAAAACTAAAGATGTTATAGCTCATTGCTTACAAAATTTTGCCACTGTGGGCGTTCCTAAACAGTTAAAAACTGATAACGGTCCTGGCTATACCTCTACCTCTTTTAAACAATTTTGCTCATCATTTGGTATTACTCATATAACAGGAATCCCATACAATCCACAGGGACAAGGCATAGTTGAAAGAGCTCATCAAACTATTAAAACGTACTTACTAAAACAAAAAGAGGGAATTGGAAAGGGGTATATATCCCCCAAAGATAAACTTAAAATAACGCTTTTTACTCTAAACTTTTTAAATTTGGATTCATCAGGACTTAGTGCTGCGGAAAGGCATATGTATCCAAAAAATGTGCATAAGCCTAAAGTTCTTTGGAAAGATATTCTAACAGGACAATGGAAAGGTCCAGACCCAGTGATTGTCTGGAGTCGGGGCTCTGTTTGCGTGTTTCCACAGGGAGAACAGCAGCCGATTTGGATTCCAGAAAGACTAACCAAAACGATTTCTACAGATCGAAAAGAAGATGATTTGACTCAAATCCATAACAGCTGATATCCAGAACTCCAGCTTGGCCATTCTTACATCTGCGACTGTGATTAACCAGGATGCTTTTTTCAATATCTATTTTATTATTGCATTTTTCCACATCATAAGGTTCTATTTTTATTTTTTGAGCTCATACAAACCTAGGTTAATGTTTTTCTGATCAGTTTTATTTTTTTGACTGTGGAGTTTTTAAACATTGCAATGGAGATTTCACCTAGGTAAAGCTACAAGGCCTTTATTATTATCTTATGTGTTGTACGTTTGTTTGCACATTTGTGTTTTGTGTTGTATGTCTGTGTGTGCGTATTTCATATATGAGGAGTGCTCATGAGAAAATGGATCCAAATTATTATTTTTTTATTCACGTGATTTAAATGGCTTAATTTAAATTAGGTAAACAGCTGTTAAGGATTGTTTTTAAAGGTGGTTAACAGATCTGCTTGTTCACTAATTTAAATCAGGTAAACAGCTGTTAAGGATTGTTTTTTAAGAAGGTTAACAGATCTGTTTGTTTACTTTCACCTTTCCTTTTCATTATATTTAATAATTCTTTTCAGGTTAATGTCTTTTTAGCATCATTGCCAGAATTCCTATCTTCATCCCAATGAATATAACTCAACAAGTATGCTCAATCAAGGAGTCAACTTACTTTGGGAGGAAACGGACTTTGGGAAGAGACGGACAGATTGATAGATTCCTCCCCTTTGAACTGCTTACAGAACTTGCCTGGACTATGTAACTACGTTTAGTGCAGCAAATTGTGGTAATGCTGGCATATCTTTGCTGATGGTGTCACCAGTGATCTTTGCTGATGGTGTCACCAATGATGCAATTTTTCCAAAGGAACTGTCAATTGGCTTGGTGTCGTGGCATTTCTGTATCCTCCTCCCTTCTGCTAGTGATGGTCTAAATTTGGGGGCCAATGGCTATATGCTGGACCGACAGTCAGTGACGGGTATGATCCAATTGCAGTGGTATCAACCTAAGACAGGAGGCTGACGCCTAAAGGTCAGTTGCCTAAAGGTCAGTTTTCCGATGACAGGTAAGAACCATATGTTGAATTGGACAACCTACCAGGCACGGTCCTTAAGCCACATTAACCTCACTCCCCCACTGGCACCAAGGCCAAATTTGGGGGCCAACAGAGGTGAGGCAAAGAACCTCACCCCCCCACTGGTGCATAGACCTATCCACAAGTATGGCTGTATGCTGGACCGGTAGTCAGTGACGGGTATGATCCAGTTGCAGTGGTATCAACCTAAGACAGGAGGCTGACGCCTAAAGGTCAGTTTTCCAATGATGGGTAAGAGCCATATGTTGAATTGGACAACCTACCAGGCACGGTCCTTAAGCCACATTACTTGTTGTTTAATTAATCAGAAGGGGGGAGATGCTGGGAGCCATCAGCCAAGTAGGTATGACAAATTCCTTGCCAGCTTACTCCCATGCTGTCTAGTGGAAGGACTTCTGAAAGGTGACCTTGCTCAAGGACCAGGGCAAGATCCGTGTTTAGGGTGTTCCCCTTTAGAATAGGGCAGTTTAGCATAATAGGAGATTAGGGTGTTCCCCCTTTAGAATAGGGCAGTTTAGCATAATAGGAGATTAGGGTGTTCCCCCTTTAGAATAGGGCGTATCCTGCTGCTGAGTTCCTCTTGAGTGCTTAGGGTCAGACAGAATATTTTGGGAGACAGAAGCCCATGCGGAGTGGATTTGGGCAGAGAACGTGGATTCCCCCAGAGCGTGTTTGTAGACGGCCGGTGTGAGTTCGGGAATAAAGAATTGCTGTTTGAATCTACAAGCTGTGTGGAGACTCGTGATTTGTGCCCAGCCAGAGACTGCGGCAATGGAGATTCCTTAAATTACTAGGACAGGGACCACCATATGATCCAGCTATTCCATTCCTTGGTATTTATCCGAAAGAAATAAAATCAGCATACTACAGCAGAACAGCTACCTCAATGTTTATATCAGCACAAATCACAATAGCCAATTATGAAAACAGCACAGATGCCTGTCAACAGATGAATGGATAAAGACAATATGGCATATATACACAGTTATAATAAAGAATGAAATTATGGCATTTTCTGGTAAATGGATGAAATTGGAGAATCTCATACTAAGTGAAGTAAGTCAGATTCAGAAAGTCAAGGGTTGAATGTTTTCTCTCAAATGTGAAAGTTAGACCAAAATAAGAGGGAAAAAAAAGTGTGTGTGTGGTGGGGATCCCATGAAAATAGAAGAGAGATCCATAGAGTAGAGGAAGGGCATTGAAGGGAGGATGAGAAGGAACAAGAGATGAAAGGAACTGTGTAATGAAATGACCAAACTCTCCTGTGCACATATATAAATACACCACAATGAATTTCACTTTTATATATATCTACAAAGCACTGATTTTAAAAAACACTAAAAATAAATAGAAGGAAGACCACAAGTGGAGTGGAAAAGGAAAAAGGGAAGAGAGGAAGGAAAGGAGAAGTCCTGGGGCCTAACTTGGAGCAATGCACTAATAAAACAAAACAAAACAAAACAAAGAATTCTTCCCTATGCCTCAAATTTTCTTGCAAACGCGTATGCCTCTTGACCTAGCAACTCTACTGTGCGTGTTAATTCAATTAATTGAAATTATATGAAAAGACATTGCCACGCTACCATTTGTTGAAGTGAGGTATCTATTGGCAAAGTCCAGAATTAACCAACAGTAGTAGATTGTTTAGATAACTAATACATGTTTTATAAATAATGGAATAGAAATATACATATTGAAAGATAGGGAAAGATGCCCATGACCCATGGAAAAGTAGGTCAAAAACAGTCTTCATCCCATGTAGTTAAAAATTCATTTATGAAAATAAGTAAATGTGTAGAAAAGTCTGGGAAATATCTCCAAAATGTAATAGTGATTGTCTGTGGGCATCAAGATTTTAGCAATTTTTAAGCTTTCTTATTCTTTTGGTTTACCTGTACTTTTATATATGTGAATGTATATACATATACATATATATTACCTTCTTATTGAATTATATATACACTATATTATTTTTATTGAATTATGTATACTACATTCTTATTGATCATAATTATCATAGTAATTACGTATATACTACATTATTGTTGAATATATATGTGTATATATATATATATATATATATATATATATATATATATAATGTAATATTTACACAATTAAAATTTATTGAGACTCCATTAACTTATATGTATCAGATATTCAATGTAATTACCTGGTTGAGTTTAAAGAACTATTTCCATTTTCTCCCTTAACACTTTCTCCGAGTAAACAAAACTCAGTCTTATTTTAGTCCTCCTTTTCACAACATTTTGCTCAACTTAGAAAGTCTGTAACTTTTTAAAGGAAAGCTTATAACTTTTCTTAAGGCATTTCCATAAGTTGATTTAATCAAGCCAATCCTGTCACAAACACTTAAAGAGTTGTATTTGTTTATTGAAGCCACATGGTATTCCTGAAAGTGAACTCAGAATAGAGTGAAATAAACTAAATGCCCAAGACAGACAAGCACGCCGATATGCCAACATAGAACATTTCCTGTGGTGACATGGGAGTGCAAGGATATTAAGTGATCTTGGCAGTGGAATAAAAAGTAAAGCAGAGACTCAGGATAGAGCAGATCTGTAGATTTCCTAGAGTAGTGTCAAAGGTGGAGCCTCTCAAAATCTTCAATTCATAAACTGTTCCTTATACATGGAAATTTAATCTCAGTGCCTCTCATTTTTGAGGCTTTTCTGACTCACCCCAAATTTCCAGGTTTTATATTTTTAGACTTTACCAAGTTGTTGTGGAGTCTGACAATGGGTCATTTTCACCTGAGCTGGGAGCAGGGACTGGGGTCCACACTGTGTCTCATTCCATTTGTCGTCTGTGTAGGGCTTGGTGTCTCCAGTTCAGTCAGCCTTTAGGAAATGCTGTTGGATGGAACACTAAAATACTCAAGAAAGCAACTTCAACATATTTTGGCTGAAGAATCACTGATCCCTGTAATCAGTGCTCTGACTGCGTGTGCATGCACACACACACACACACACACACACACACACACACAAGCACATGGACACATCGTTTTGGTGAAATCTTTTATACAATATTAAAATATTTTCTCAACCAAATCTGTATTTTATTTCTAGTTGGATTAAGAGTCTGAGCAGGGACAGACAATATCCATCTTTTTAAATCAAACAACTGCTTGAAATTCTCATCTTTCTTTGTGATCCACACAATGGTAACCAGGAGCCATTTGGTGTCTGGACCTCCACTGTAGAGTTCTGAGGCCTCAGATGAGTCAAAGTGTCACCCTCTGGGGTAGAAACAGGGGAAAGAAACACTGAAGGCACACAGAATTTCACAGACAATATATATGTGATTGCTGACTGCACATGTAGGAAGTAAGACCTGTGTTTTCTTTCTGTCCATTCCTGCCCCCTACTCTGGTCCTCCTTTCTCTCCCTCCTTCTCACCCGCCCCAATTGGCATACTCCTAATCAAAATTCCTGAGTCTCCCAATCACTTTGTTTCTGATATCCAGATCCATCATTTCATCCATCACCCTAAGCCTGTTTTTGTCAAGCATTTTCTCAAATTCTAATAATTATGATTTAGAGCCTACCTCATTTTCAAAGGGAATCTTACAACATATCAATCCAATAAAGCACATAAAATAAAATATTTTATTGAATCTAGAGCATGAGTTTCCAGAAACCTGTCTATATGTCAGTAGGTCACAGCTTCAAGTCATTGGGCAGGGTAGCCTTTGAGGTAATTTTCTAGCTCTTGTATTCTATAGTTCTAATTCTGTGAGGCTTCATTACTATCTAGGTGAATTTTTCAGAATTAAATTGATAAAGTTGAAACAGATGATTTAGCTGTGGAGGGGAAGATGGCCACTGGGACAAGTAATTTCCAGAGTTTGGGAGATATTCCAAATTAAAACTCAACAAATATACTAGAAGCAGCAAAAGAATATACACTCTTCCTTGTTACATTAGCTGTGTTTAATTTGTAAAGGATATGATTGGTTGAGCATGGGAAATATCTGACAGGTCTATTATTTTGTGCGTGGTTGATTGGTTTCACCAAGAGTTCTGACTGAAAGGGTTGGGGACCAGTTCTTTTACCTTGCATGCAAGCAAGATCTTCATTTCTAAAATGGATTAAACCAATATGCTGAGTGATCCATTTATTCTTTTCACATTGTATTTGGATTTCATTACTGGAGAAGTCAAAAGGCCATTTTCATTTTGGACTCTGGAAAGGTCATTTGTTACTCATGTTGTTATTTCCTTGTTCTTAGTTTTGATGATGAGGAAGAAGAAATAGAATGCTAGTAGTATTTGATTAGTCTCACCATGAATTCATTATTTTCTGACTATGCCTGCTGGGTTTCAGACTCTAATTGTATCTGTCAACATGGTAAAAAACATTTTAGATTTAGTTAGACCACTGTAGACTGTTTGAGAATGGCATATAGAAGAAGGAAACTTCAAATCTTTCAAAACCTTTCTAAGATTAAACCATCAGATGTCCCTTGAGAAACCATCAGCATAGAATAATAAATAAAATGACTTTCCACTAAAAAAATGTAAGAAAGAGGAGGAAAAATTTCAATGATTTGTTCTTTTATAGATTTACCTTGGCCACAACTCTAAAAGATAATTAAATAGTCATAATAATGATATAACTCAGGTGTTTCAAGCACCTAAGGGTATCATATTGACCTTTTTGATTTCATGCACTGCAGTATCCATTTTATTTCCAGAAAATAAATTAATCTTTCTGGTACCTGGTAAATAGCCTTTATTTGTTTAAATCCTATTTTCATAATACCACACCAAGTGCCACTGTAGACAAGTACTTGTTAAAAATTTCTGGTTATTAATACTCAGAGTAGGTTTTACTCAAAAAACTTCACATTAAAGTACTTAAGAATGTATAAACCTTTAAGGGAAAAATATAAGCAAAGTGGCTGCCAGTTGGGTGAAACAAACGGCTTCTAAAAATGCCTATTAGGAAACAAAAAAGTAGGAAAACAATGTGGCTGATCTCCGAGTCTATTCTTGGAACCAGAAGAACAAAATTATCAAAAAAGAGACAACACAGTAAACTTTCTATTTTTATGCACTTGATTTGTTTTGAAACCAGGAAGACCTGAAAAATGATTTCTATTGTCATATCCATTTTCTTCTCCCTTCTGTCCAAATAAGAAAATATAGTCATTCCTTCTGAAAAGACACTTCTTTTTCACCCCTTTCTTTGTACAAAAGCAAATAAGTAAGTAAATAAATAAATAAGGTGTTTCCTCACCTTCAAAAGTTATTTTTCATTTTTCATTTCATTTCTGGGAAACTTCCAGTAATATTCTAAAGTCAATACTTAAAAGAGACATTGATGATTTAGCGTTTTCTATTTGTGGTATATTTATGTCATGTCACGTATTTACTGTTACAAAACAAATATCCTTAATTGTTGTGGAGAATATTTTTGTTAGTAGGCAGTTTGCTTACCTTTGTACCTTTTATGCTTTGAAATATTTATCAAGGGATGTTACTTGTTTACTTATCATGATACACATGGTGTTACTTGAAGACATATTAAAAATACTTCTTCTACACAGAATAATGAAAAATTGACTTATTAGGAAAATATAGCCAATATTTACATATAATATATTTACACAGTTGACAAGTATTTAAAAGTTGCATATTATCTGTCAGGCACTGGTCTAGGCTCTGGGAATAATGCAGTAAATTAAATAAATAAACATTCCTGCTCTCAATAGAACTTTCATCTGGGTAACAATTAGATAATAAACAACCAGGTAAAATATGTAGTATGTTAAAGGAAGATAAGAGCTATTGAGGAGAAAACCAAATATGCAGTAAAAATTAGAAGGTTAAGGTACAGGAATCACCTTATTGTAAGGAGGGTTCAAAGGAAAATCTCTTTGACAAACACAGAGTGGCAAAGGAGAAAACCATACATAGTTGTGTGTTTATTATCTTGTTTACTATACCAAAATTTCCAAAAAAGTGGTATTCTACTTGTTCTTATTTACTGCTAAATTTCAAGACCTATCACAATGACACAAATATAAGTTATCATAATTTTGTGTAGTGGATTAAAGAATCTTACATGATTGAATTTAGAGTAATCGCCAGTGGAAAAGAAAATATTAAGAAATATAAAACAAAAATAATCTACAGGAAGAGTTAATCCAAGAAGTAAACCTAAGGGTTAAATACATTACACACCAAATTACAACAATAAGATTCTGCAAATTGAAGGGAAGCTAGACTCCAACATTAAAACATATTTCTTGATATGCAAAAAAACAATTATGACATGTTTCCAGAATAACTTTTTCTAAACCTAGAACTCTTAATGCAATGAGATAACTGTGATGTTACATTAGGACAAATTTTCTGTAACTAATAATGTTTAGTAAATGTCACTATCTTTGGTGTCATACTGCAAGCTCCATGAGGGAAGGTTCAGTGTCTTTCCTATAATTGGATCCTCACAGCCCAGCACACTGTTAGGCACAGAGCAAATCTTGACAAGTATTGAACAATTAGAGGAACCAGAGTAAATTAGTTTTGTCACTGCAAAGTTTCTCAGAGATTTTCATATGTGTTGTGAATCTCCAAACGAGTACTATCGTGTGCAGAATTTCTGAATCACATCCCCTTCAGTTGCAAGTGAAAGAAACCAAGTCAGCTAAAGAATCTTTTGGCTCACCAGGGAAAAGCTCAGCAGTAACTTTGATTTAGTCTTGATTACAGTGACTTATGGGATGCCATTCACACCCATATTCTTGCCTGCTTTTGCTCATCTCTTTGTTATGATCTGCTGTTTACACATGAGGGCCATTGACGAACCATTTTTGGCTTATTTAGTTGGTTCACAGCTATTCCATTAGGAAAGAAAACGTCTCTCTTACTTGATTGTTAAAAATAAAATTCTGAAATTAACCTTGGTTATTCTGTATTTCTTTCTTTTTTGTTGTTTTTGTTTGTTTGCTTTGTTTTTTGTTTTGTTTTTATAGGGTGTGCCTAAGCTCAAATTAATTCCATGGCTAAGGCCTATGTCCTGTGTTACCATTGAAGACTGACAGAGAGGTAGTTTTTCAAATGAAAATAGAAATACTCTTCTCAGAAAAAGGAGAAATTAATACTGAATGCAAAACAGAATCATGCCTTAAATTTAAATTTGATGATACTTCTAGTGTGCTTATTTAATTCTTGATTGATTTTGGTTAATTATTAGTTTTTGAATCTGAGTTCCTCAGACCAAGCATCCAGAAAGACAGGTATCCCACAGTCTGGGGTAAAGGAAAGATAAGCCATCAGCATTCCTAGAGAGGCTGAAGGTGATGGAGAACCTGGAGTGTTGTTACACAGCCTCTGCTACTGGGGAGAATCTACACTCATATGTGTGTTTGCGTAAGTGTCCGTCCATGTGTCTGTACTTGTCTCCATGTGCATGTGTGCAGGTCTTGTTCTGCTCCATTTTCATTAATTTTCTAGGTGAGGACCTCAGGCAAGGTAGACAAGAATAAAGAATTAGCATATTGGCTGCAGAAGTAACCCTTCATTCCCTTCCCTCCCCTCTTTTTCCCTCCCCTTTCCTTTCTTTTCCTAGTGGTACATGGTGAAGATTAAATGAGTTAATTACACATAACACCTTTAACTACCCACGTAGCCTTACCTATGACACAGTAAATGTATAATCAATGTTAATTATGACAATGATGATAATGATGATTGTTCATCTGGTGTCTTTAATTCATCTTGCATTTTTAATGGAGTGACTTCCAAAGCTTTTGATTTAACACGTCAGTTTCCAGTACTCTCTAAATGCTTCTCTCTCAATAATGTCAGATTAGTAGGGAACCTTGAAAATCCACACTGAGGAAAGTTCAGCAGAAAGCGATGGACACAACAAAGCAGGCTGCAACACGTTAGTCCAGCCTGACTTCCTCCTGTGCTTCCCAATCTCTACCTGGAATCACACTTTCTCCCTATTGTTTCTATGGTTCTTTAAACGCCAGCACAAACACCAGCCTATTATGCAAGCAAAGCTCTCTTTATTTTTGACTTCAGTAGCATCTCCAATATAACTGGACTATCACTCTGACACTATTGTAATTGTTTGGTCATTCTGCACGTGTTCCTGCCTTTGATGGAGTGTATTGTGCACACATGTGCACACACACTCACATGTGTACATACATCAAAATATCATGATTTCATCTATATTCAGTAATGTCAGGAGTAAATGAAATATTTAATTGAACATTATGTAGGTTAAGGCAATATGAATCAAGTAAAAGATAGTTAATTAGAAGGATAATAATCTGTTGCCAATTAAAAAAACCAAGCATTCAAAGAAATAAAAGCTAAATGAATTTTACTTTTTTTTGTATTGTCCATGTCACCAAGCTCCTCCATTTTTGAGAATAATCTGAGTGATTTTAATGATTGAGAAATGGACTGACTCAATTCTATGCAGATATATAAAGAAAGTTTACAAAAAGTTTTCCAACAAGAAATGTTATATAGGCATGGTCTTTGCTTTCTAGGGTCTTATTTTAATGTCCTTTGGCTAGAGTAATCATAGAAGCAAAGGTATATCATAGAAACAGAAGATAAAGCATACATTTAATATATGTATACAATTGTTCCTCAGCATCCCTGAAGGATTGACACTAGGATGCCCTACAGATACCAAAAATCAGTTATGGTTGGGTGTCACATATAAAATGGTATGGTATTTACATATAACTTGCAAAAATCCTCTAGTACATTTTAAATCATCTTTAGATTACTCATAATACCTACTACAATGTAAATGCTAAGCAAATAGGTGTCATACTGTATTCTTTAGGGAATAATGACAAAAATATACATATTAGTACAGGTACAACTTTAAAAATATATTTTCAATCCATTGTTGATTGAATCTGTGGATGAGCAAGCGGCAGATATGGAAGGCTGACTGCATATCCCACTCTAATATTATGGAGGAAACTGCTGAGTTTTCCAATGAATCTGTCTTTCCTGAGCACAGCTTACACTTTTCACAGGTATAGGCTCCAGAAAGCCATGATTCATTTGTTTTTAGTTATCAAGAGTGAAGACTTAATCAAAGCTGAGCCAATCAAATATTCAATTGTTCTACAGATTCTGCAATCAGTTTAATACAGAAGATGTAAAAGGTCAGAAGCAGAGATACAGCTACTTTTATGTTCAGAGAAGATCTAAAATGAGAGCAAAGATGAGATGAAGAGAAAAGTATACCCGGGATTCTTACAGTGGTGCTGGTCCTTTTCCTTCCCTGAAACCCAGATAGAGTCTGGACTTAGGTGATTTAAGAATACAGTATTTCCTTATAGAAGATGATTGCCTTACAGTAAATAAACCCACACTTTCATTCTATTTTTTTTTTACTCTTTCTCCTTCTTTAAACAAGCAAAATTGGTCCTATTAGTTCATCCTGAATTCTAACTGATTGAACATCCATAACTTTTGAAGAAATATAAAATGAAGCAATTTGCTACTTTTGCTAAGCAAAGGAGTAAACAACAGTAATAAGTAATTAACTAGTTTTGATATTTATATTGAAGTTTTTTTTCTTTGATAAGAACAGATTTGGGAAAAGAATGTGTGGAAAAATAACCTAATTATTTACTACCAACACAGAGATTTGTTTCACTTATATAAATCAGAACCAGCCATTCAAGTAGCCTATAGGATTAAAATAAAATCATTATGGTTGGGTGCAGTCACACATGCCTGCAATCCCAGTGGCTCAGGAGGCTAAGGCAGGAGGATCACAAGTTCAAAACCAGTCTCATCAATGGTGAGGCGCTAAGCAACTCAGCAAGACCCTAGCTCTAAATAAAATACAAAATAGGCTGGAGATGTGGCTCAGTGGTCTAGTGCCCCTGAGTTCAATCCCCAGTACCAAAAAATAAAAATAATAAAAATCATTATTAAAAGTAACAATGGGTCATGTGGCATGAATCCATTTGCCAATGGGTTGCTTTTTTTTACTGCATTATAATATCATATTTACTTTCTCTCCTCATTCCCACCCTATGGGCCAAAGTCTGTTTATGAAGGTTTCCCAAATAGTACTTTTATGTTGGAGCAGAGGGAAAACTTTTCCATTTCTGTGGGTAAAAGACCATTAAATTATCTGCATTTTCGTGGAGTCTTTGGAAACCTATTTAATTTCCTTAGGAATATTCACATATGCTAGTAGGAATGTGACATCTTCAGGGGAATTCCTTTTTTAAATGACTGATTTCATGTCAGGTCTGAAGGCTTCCCTTTAGAATTCTTTGTTGAATCCCATTGATTCCACAGTTGCCACCTTTTCAAGTGACTGACCAGAATATCTTCTGTGTGCTTTTTTAAAATTTTTTCTTCTCTTCCATTTTGATGACTTTCTGGAAGGTTTGCTGTTCTGAAGTGAGGTTTCATTACATACTCCAGGCTCCTTCTGTATGTTCATTGAGTAAAATGAGAAACAGTCTCTTGAATTTTGCTTACACAAATATTTGGTGACATTTTCATTAGTCAAAAAATTACTTAGAATACAATATTGACAGCAATTGGTTTTCCCTTTTGATTTTTAATTAGCAGTAGCAAGTACATATGTTATGATATTTCTGATCAATTACCTAAAATTTCATACATTCCTTTGATTCTGAAGGCCCCTAATTAGACAGCCAATTACCTTCATCTAATATGTTGTTTCCCTTCAATAAACCAGCCTGCATGTCTAAATCATATGTGAATTCTGTCACTTCACATTTATTCTTTTCCACTTGAATAGTATATCTTGAGATAGAGTTAAGATAGTATATTTTTCCATAGTTTACAAAGGACTTTCCATCGCAGGCCTTCCAGCTGACATTTTCTCCTAGACCACTTCCACTTCCAGATCTACATTTCTTGTCTCAAGCAATATATTCACAGATTGTTTTTCTTTTTTCATTTAATCCATCTCATTCTCTGATAACCCTCCATATTCTACTGTTTTTGGTTTTTTTTTTTTTTTTGTAAAGACAAATGTTTACAGTTCATCTTAATTTGGGGTAAGTTCTATATATTTAAAAACAATATCCAAAAACTCCATTCTACTTCTTAGGGTATATTAATCTCTTATAATATCCAGTGGCTATCTAATTGGTTACTATTATAGAATAAAGTACTATTATTTTAATATTAAGAGAGAATATCCAGCATCTTCAACCTCCAGTGTAGGGAGGAGGGATACAGCTTCACACAGGGTTTACTTCTGCTTGCACCTGTTAAGAATGATACTAGTGCACATGTAAATACTCAGTTCATTTTGGTTAAATGTGTGAGCAAACATATTTTGAAAACCAGTTGCACATAGTGTTTAAAGCAAGTAGAGATCAGACTTATAAGATCAGATTATATAGATAATTGTGTTGTGTGTTTAACTCTTATTAAAGTCTACATCTTGGGTTTTAAATATTTTTGTTTTATTTAGACTTTTCTAAAAATAAATGAATTTCTTTTTCAGTTTTTCCTCTTAGTTTTTTGGATGAGCTGGCCTGCCTTGTGAGGCTATGGCTATTCTCTCTGCATATTTTAGTTCTGCTGGATGATGTTATAGATTTCAGGCCCACTGTGAGGGCTAGGATAGGTTGTACACTGTGGAACCCTTTGAGCACCATGTATGTATAAATGATGAGCATATCACGGCCCACACCCAAATGTTCAGTCCATAGCTTACATGGCTGTAAGTAGTAACCCTGACCAGAGACTTAATAAAAGAAAAATATTTAAGCTATGAAGATAGAAAACTAGTCACTGAAATCACCTAAAGACCATGGGACATTTTAAATTCATGAAATTCTGCTTAGTTTTGATTTTTTTCTTTCCAATTTTAATTATCTTTGCTTTGTGCTCATGAGGTCAAATGGCTTTGATAGAAACAGACTGACAGAAATTCATATACCTTGGTTCCCTGGGAAACCAGGCCAAGAATAGTTTTCTTTGCACATCCTGGTTTCCTCTAATGAGGACCAGTTATAAGAATGTGAATGTCACTATGTAACCCATAAACCCCAAGAAATCATTATTTTATAAAACTTTTAATATACTTTACAGATACTCAGTAGAAAGCAGTATAGATATTTGTTTGAATTTAAAGATTTCTAAGTCCTTCCATATATATGTGTGTCTGCACGAGTCTGTGTATGGGTATTTTCACTTATTGGATTACAAAAAGAGCATTATGAAGAATGATGTATAGGCTTTGGCAGCTGCCAGTAGGGAAAAAGTTTCCCAAGACATGCACATTCCAGATTTTCCAGTTAAACATTCTTTAGAAATGCTTTCAAATACCAAGTTACTTGTTCCTATCCATCAGTGCTTATAATCAGCAATATAATGCTTACTCCTCCATTCATGCTAATGCAGTATTCACTTTCCTTCATTGCAAGTCTTTTGCTGCATAAAGCTATTTAATTTTTACAAAGGTAATTGGACAAGCACTACTTGGATGTTGAATATCTGTCTATTATTTAGTAAGAAAAGTTCTGGAAACAAAGTTTTCAAATGTAACACATAGTGAATTCATAAAATTTGGAGAATACATATTTACTAATACTTTGCTACATCCAAATCACCTGATATAACTTAAAAGATGAAAGATTTATTTCGGGCTTATGGTTTCAGAGGTTCAGTCCATGCTGGCTGGCTCCATTGTTTTGGGTCTGAGTAAGGCTGAACATCATGGTAGAAGTACATGGTGAAAGAAAGCTGCTTAACTCCTTGTAACAAGGAAAGAGAGAAAGAAGGTGGGTAGAGGAGGAAACCAGAGAAGACAAGATATAGTCTCCCCAAAGCATTCCCTCAGTGACCTACTTCCTTCAACCATGCCCCAACTGCCTACAGTTTCTACCTCCTTCCAGTAGTCTATTCAATCATTACTCCATTAAATGGATTAATCCAGTGGTCATTGTAGAGTCCTCATGATCCTATAACTTCCTAAAAGCTCCATCTCTTGACATTGCTGCATTGGGGACTAAGTCTTCAATACAAATTTTAGGGGGACATCCTGGATCTAAACCATAAAAATATGATTAAAATTGTATTTTAGTATCTGTTTTTATAAACTGTCTTAATTTAAGGGGACATATATTTTCAACACGTGTATTAGTCACTATGTTTGTTGACAGTTGAACAAAGGTTGCATAGGCAGTAGAAGGAAGTGACTTGATGACCAGGGATGGCATTTTCAGGATCTTAGCTACTGTATAATCTAAATTATTTCTCAGATATAATTCGCATTTGTGTTTGGAAACTCAAAGTTCTCTTTCAACACAAAAGACTTACAAGAAATGTAGCTCATATTATAGATATCTACAATTGAAACAATTTTAAGCATAATATCATGTATCATTTATGACTGGCTAGAAATGGACACTGAGCAATTCAGCATTATCTACTTAACTGTTCATTGAGATATTAAGATACAAATGGGCACTGTGTGTATAAATATGCATACATAAGGGTATATAGACATAATATATGTTTTTTAATATATGTATTATTGGTATATGTATATATGTGTGGATGATGCATGCATTTACATTTCTCTATATGTTCAATGAGTGTACTGCTCACATTTTGTCTTTGTTTTGTTTTTGTCCAAGACTGTTAATTAACACTATCTTGAGATAGATTAAAATGAAATAAACATGCATATTTGGAAAGTCAAGTGATGTACAAATGTGTTCATTGTGAATCCCAATTACTCTAGTAAAATTATATCTATCAACATATCCTATTGTTTCTGTCTCTGGAGAAGCCTAAAACAACATATACATATACATTTGTTTCCTGCATGTTTCAGTCAGCTTTCTTTTACTTTAACAAATACCTGAAGTAAATCAGCTTAAAAAGGAGGAAAGGTTTATCTTGGTGTGTGGTTTCAGCCCATTTTAATTCAGCTCCATTGCCTCTTGGTCTGTGGTAGCCTAGTACATCATGGCAGGAGGGCGTAGCAGAGGGAACTCATTCACTTCATGGCATTCAGGAAGCAAAGAGAGAGGGGGAAGTAGAGGGAGCTGGGTCTCAATATCACCTTCAAGGGCATGAACCCAATGACTTAACTTCCTACAGCTAGGCTCCTCCTTCTAAAGATTCTATTTATTGCCTCTTGATTGCATCAGGTCTGGGGATGAAGCTTTTCACATATGGGTCTTTCAGCTGCTTTTATTAAGTTACAAATGAGCACTGTATGTATAAATATGCATGTATAAGAATATATATATTTGAAAATATGTGTTATTGGTATATGTATACATGTGTGGATGATACATGCATTTACCTTTCTCTATCTATATACATATGCTAGCTCTATCAACTGAATGGATTGGAAAATAATAGCAACCCTGTACCAGTGAAATTGTTTGGCTCAAGACTGTGGAAGTGAAAATACAAAAATGAGTTTGGAGTATTTTATTCAACTGGAACTAATGCACTAAAAAATGATGGTTATTTGTTGAAAGGGCACAGAAGTCTATACAAAAGTCTCCCAAAAGCCAAATCTGGGACACTTTAAGAAAAATTAAATAATTATTGTAATATATTACAGAATGAAGTAAATATCCATGTGTTCATCAGAGTATAAATACAATATCAAATAAATGAATAAATGGGGGAGAAGGAATAAATTTACATGAGAATTTCAATTAAAGTACAAGGAATGATGGACAGAAAATCACCCTTTTACAATAATTGTGACAGGTAAGAAGAAGGATAGAGGGATTCTAAAATTAATAAAAAAATTATGAAGGAAAACAACATTTTCATGGTTTCAAAGTAACTTTTTCCCAAATATTTACTAATTACACAGGAAGATAGTAGCATCTTTATCAAGGAGAAATCTGTCAGACACAACCTTAATGAAGTAACAAATTTGACATTACCAGCAATAAATCATAACTACATCCTGTACTTACTGATATGATTCATTGTGATATTCTTGCCAAAAAATTTAATGTAATAAAAAATTAAAACTCAAAAGTGAGAGACATACAAAATAAAAGTATTCTTCAAATGTGAAATTCATGAAAAACAAGACACAAGCTGTCCTATATTGGTATTAACAAGATATGGCAATCTACTGTGTGGTGAAATTCTGAATCAGATTGTGGAACTCCACTTGAATTAGTGAGATAATTGATAAATATTTGAATGATGTCTCTAACTGGTAGTACTGTTTGATATTAATTTCTTACTTTTGATAATTATACTATGGCTAAATAAAGTTTTGATATTAGGGGAAAATGAGTCATAGATACAGTGAAATTATGAAGTATTTATGTAACTCTGAATTTATTTCAAAATAGAAAATTTTCAAAATGAAATATTAGAATAGCTCAATTCGTTTACAGAACTATTCCTTTGGTGGGGGGGACACAATTCTAAGTTAATGTTCTTTACTTCATCAAACAGAAAAACAAAAACCAAAAAAACACATAACTGTACTGACAATCACAGTTGGGTCTCTTAATCTATGTTTAATTAATTCTCCCTAATATTATGAGAAGAGACTTTTGTTTATTCTCAATTCCCTAAGGAGAAGAAATAATTACTTGAAAATTTCTGAAATAACATTTTGAAATGAATGAAGCATGATTAATAATTACATCTCTCTCTTTTATGTCCAAAGTAGAGGCAGCACATCCAACTGGAGAATTCATTTATGGAAAGGTATTTAGATGTCATCCTTAAGTTGTGTATAAAACAATGGCTTCCCATGGTCAGGAGGCTGTCTCTGCGTGACAAAGACCCTCACAGCACCGCTTGTGCTACAGAATTTGTCACTGGAACTGAGGCGGGCATTTTTCCTACTTGAACCAAGGAGTCATTGAGGTCTTTAGCAACAAAGGTCTCCCACAGACCCCATGGGGGAAAATCACTGTGAGTTTAAGTAGAATAAATAACTTGAAGGGAGGTGGTGGGACGTGTTTTACCCAATGATGGCTGAGACCAGAGGTTCTTCCAGATCCCAGGAAACACCTAAGTATGTGATTATGAACTCAAAGAAGTACCACTGTAGAGGACTGGAGTGGAATGTTAGAAGGATAAAGAAGAAAAAGTAATATTTCTTCAGTTGTCCCAGAATCTCATTTGCAAACTGTGGAGAAAAAGAGGTATCTCCCTCCATGTTGAGTGCCAGAATTTGTTGGGAAGAACAAATAATTTATTTTCCTTACCTATCCAAAGTTCATGGCTGAGACCACCACCCCCCAATTAAAAGATACAAAATAATAAGAGAAAAGCATACAACTTTATTTAACATAAGTTTTATGTGATGTGCAAGCCTTCAGAATGATAAAAAGAACATTGTCTTCCAGATCAGAAAGAACTGGATTTAAATCTCATCTTTAGTACTTAATGACTGTGTGACTAAGGGAAAGTTAATTAGTCTTTCTGAGCCTTAGTTTTCTGATCTGTGAAAGAAGGATAATTATGTTTCTCTTATAGGGTTAGTGTGAACATTAAATAATGGAATGTGTGTGTGGTGGGCGGAATAAATGCATTCCCCAAATGTGCATATTCTAATCCCTGGAAACTCTAAATATCTTAGATTACATAATGGAAGGAGATTAATATTGCAGACAGAATTCTTATTGCTGATCAGTTGACCTAAAAATAGAATATCCTAGATTATCTGAGTGGGCCCAAGTATAATCACAAAGGTCCTTACCTGTGGGAAAAAAAACAGACAGCTTGAGAAAGACTTGGCAGACCACTGTTGCTTTTGAAGATGGAAACCAAGCAAGCAATGTGTGCAGCCTCCAGCACTTGAAAAAACATGGAAACATATTTTTCATTTGAGTCTCCAAAAGAGAGGCAGGTGTCCAACACCTTCACTCAGACCCTTTCTGAGCTCCTGAACTTCAGAACTGTAAGAGAATACATTTTGGATGCATTAAACCACCAAGTTTGTTGTTCTTTATCACAGCAGCTAGAAGAAACCAATATAATGTGTAAAGAGCCTAGCATAGGCAAATTGTAGGGACACAGTATATTTTACTTCTATTTCCAACCTTCCTCTCCTAAGATCCTTAGTGATCTTCTACCCCCACCTCCAGAAAATATCTTTTTTTGCAATATCTGCTCTAATATTGATCTTAACCTGACTACCTGAGTTGGTATTTGGCCACTTCTATTTGCATAAAGGGAAAAAGGCATAACTTGAAAATTCTTTGACCAGGATGCACCAGATTTTTTTTCTGTAAGGGCTATTTAGTATATTTTGGGCTTGGCACTTGTCTTAACTATTCAATTCTATAGATGTAGCGGGAAACTAGCTGTAAGTGATATGCAAAGAAATAAAGTAGGGAGCTCTACATCTGCAGGACTAAAGAGCCTGGTGCACAGCTGCAGAAGATAAAGAAGCTATTTTCTATTGTCCTGTAGATTCTGATAATTACATGATGACATGACTATTGTCCACTAAAATGTTATTTACAGAAACAGGTCAAGACCCAAATTTAATATGTAGTCTGTGATTTGTTAACCCATAATTTCCCTATTTCTCTCACATCAATCACCTCACACAAGTTAATGCTTTGGAGGTTAAAGGGAGAAATGGAGGTGAATCAAATTCTTCTATCTCCACACAATGATTCAGAAAATTTTGCTTTGTTGGCTATGAATTGGAAGTCACAGTAAGACCAATGACGAGTATCGCCACAGTCATCGAGAGGTCATTGTAATCTATATGGCAACAAAGATTAGCTTCTTTGCCTTCTGAAACCATGCACAGGTAGGTCACCGGACCACAAGGATTATTTATATCTGCTAATGTAGACTCTTCCACTTTAAAATAAATTGCCATGTATATGAAATTTGATAATTCAAAATCCTGAGGGTGTAATCGTCTAAATTTTAAAACAGTGAAAGGTTCTGAATGCCCATCTGGAAGTCAAAGTGAGCATAGTTAGAAACTCCTTTACAAGGTCTTAATTCCTCTTTCTTGGATGAAGTACTCCCAGTACTTCTGCACCCCTTTGCTTTTTTGTCTACAGGCCATTTCCACATGCTGTGTCATTTGCTTTGAAATGTCACAAAATGATGTGAGCTCAGGATCCTGTTGCAGAGGGAGAGAGGGAGGCACTATTGATTTCTTGGAGAGTAGCAAAGAGACTTGCAATACTGCTGTTAAACTTGGCTGGCAGATCACAGCAGCTTGTGACATCTAATTTACTATAATGAAATCATGGGGTTCTCTGGCCCTTGGGCCTGGAGGGGAGGTGAAAGGTCATGGAATTGAGGGTGCTGAGCAGCCAGGCATGAAGGGACAGTTCATTTGTACTGTCTCTTCTCATTCTATAAAGACACTTGCTGAATTCACCTGCTCTGAGTTAACCAGATGGCTTCTCAGAAAATGAAAAAAGAAAAAAAATATATATATATGATCATCACTGTTCTGGTTATAATTTAATTGCTCGATCAGGAAACCTTGATTTTGGTTTTATTTTGAAAGCCCTGCAGATTGTTGTGATTTCACAGCTAAGAATATATTGAAGATTCTTATATATTATATATATTCTTATAAAGAGAAGATTTTCTTTGTGCTGGAGACCATTTTTAGCCATCTTTTCAATTAGCTGTTAAGTCTCTTCTTTCACTAATCTTTGTTAAGCTGTATAGCACTTTGAGAGATTTTGAAGTCTATTAAACTCAGCTCCTGCTTAACAGATATGCTTCAGTAACTGCTTTATTTTCATATTGTGCATGACTTTTACGAGGAAGAAACAAAAAAAAAAAAAAAAAAAAGGAAACAAGCTGACATTGAGATTTTCTTTTAAGTTAAGTGACTTTCAGGATTCTCTACTGTTTCTAGTACACACTGAGCTCCAAATCTGATGTCCACAGAGTTGCCGAGTGGCCTGTGACTTTTCTTTCCTCACGTAGGTAACGAGTGGGATAGATTGTGATAAAAAACGAAAATTCCTTTGCATAATGTTAAGATTCCATATCATATTCCTATACATCAGAAATTGGTGCTCTAATGGATTTTTTTCGAGGCAGAAAATGATTGCCAAACCATTTAGGACAATTTGAACAGATTCTCTATTTTTTTTTTTCGTACTAAAAGCTGTTGTTCATAAATGGAAAAAAAATAGTATGGTCCTTCAGAAGAGTACTGGAATAGATGTTAATAAAAACTGCATTTTATTTTCAGCACAGTTCTTTCCATGCCATAGCTAAGGTACATTAAAATCTCTGAATCTCTGTCTTTGAAATGGGACCATTATTGAGGGATTTTGATAGGAAGGCACTTTTACATATGCTGTCTAATTACTCTAAACAAACTGGTGAAGTAGGTATTAGCCTTAGTATACAAATAAAAACACTGAGGCCAAGATGAGTATGGTGATCCACAACTATAATCCCAGACTCTCAGGAGATAAGGCAGGAGGATTGCAAATTCCAGGTCAATCTTGGCATTTTAACGAGACCCTGTCTCAAAATAAAATAAAAAGGGTCGGGTATGTAGCTCTGCCTATTGCCTAGCATGCCTGAAGCCCTGGGTTCTATCTCTAGTACTGAAAAACAAAAAACTAAAACAAAAAATACTGAGGCAAAGAGTAGACAATTTTGTCAAAGTTTAATGGCTAAAAATGCCACAGCTGATATTTGAATCCAAGTCTTCTTTGGAACAAAGTACCAAGAATTATGGAAAGTGCTCCAATGAGTTTCCACATTTGATCCTCCTTACACGCTTACCTGATAGGTATGAGTAGCCCTCATTTTACATGTGAAGCTGAACCACGTGGCTTTGAATTCCAAATTTGAATTTACTTCTTACTAAACTTTTCATCTTTGGAAATTATTAGGTTTGTCTGAAAACTGAAAATAAAAACAAAGTCTCAGCGACTCCTTAATTGAAATTTTATTGTTTTTCCAATGTTCCACAAGTATTTGCCTCAGAATGAGAAAGAGATTGGAAAATGAGAGGGCAGAGCTGGCTCCTGCTTTACTTTTTGTTGCTAAAGAAAGAGACCTTTTATTGCAAATTGCATGGCTCCCAGTGGCTCAGTAGACATTCAGGTAAATTAGGAGACAGGACAGACTCTTCATGGCATTTGAAGATAGATAGTAGCTATGGGGCTGTTCTCTGTTGGGTGTTGTGCTTGAAGATTTTGTCTCAGTTTGGAATGGTAACGGTGGACCCTCTGCACAGAGGAGTAGACCTGCTCTTCTTCTAGTCTACACATCACATGCCTAACCCATGCTGTTACTTGCTATTCTTTTAGGTGGTTCATATATATATATATATATCTCCATATGTAGGTATGTGTGTTTATATATGTGTGCATATGTATTTCTATCAGAACATGTATGGATTTTTTGTTTAACCTAAATATGAATAACTTGTTTTAAAATCTATAATCATAAACAATAATCCACATTAGCCCTGAGCTGGAGATGGAGTCATTAGGAAGTGCATTGTGATGAAATAAAAGGGGCTCTTTCTATGGAGCACTCTCCTTTCCACAGTGAGGCTTAGGAAAGGTAAATGATCTGCCTAAACATCACAGTAAATAATGGTTCTCAAACTTCTCCCACTATGACAAACTAAGAAATTTATACCATTCTCCACTGAGCACAGCTACTATATCTGGAAATAATGTGAAAAATCTGCTAAAAGATATTGAATTGCTAATAATAGTGCAGAATAATTAGGCCAGGATCTGCAGTGGGGAGAATCCCAGGCAGATTAGCCTGAGATTCAAGACCACTCTTCTATGGAGAAGGGTGTTTGTAGATTTCTGAGTGAGCAGTGGAGAGGCTGAGATGTTAAAAGACACCTTGGATATCCTTCCCATGTTAAGGAACATGATCTGGGTCCCAGATGCTGCAATTTAGTGATGTGCCCCATGGAAGAGACTGTGCCTCAACCTAACATCATTCTAATACCTAAAAATGAATTAATGCTCTCTCTCGGTGGTAATGCCTTAAAGTACCTGGCAGAAGAAAAATTAAATCTCCTAGCTATAATAATATCATTTTTGCCTCTTTTTTTTTTTTTTGGTTAGTTATGGTAGGTAGCGCCTGACACTGAGCCACCACTCCCCGCCTTACTTTTCCTTTTTTGTAGTATCCGATAAATGTGACAATAATATTCTCAGTATAAAATATAAACAAGGAGTACAATATGAAGAAAGAAGAGCTGGACAATGACAAAGCCAATAGAAGGGACCCTGTGTATTGGAGTTAACTTACCAAAAATAATATCATATTTTTTCAAGGAAATTAAATAAGATTGGGAAAATTGATGTAGATTTCAAACTATGAAAAAACATACAAACAACTTAAAAAATTGAAAAATAAAATAAGCTTAATGTAGGGTTTGATAGCAAATAGGATATAGCTGATAAGAGAATTAGTGAAGCTGAACCTATATTAGAAAAAAATACATGAATTTAAGGACAGAGAGAAAGAAAGATTGAAAAGATTTTGTAAAAAATCTTAGAGGCTACACTAAGAATGTAATTATACATTAATTGGAGTCCCAGAATTAAAAAAAAAGGAATGGGGCAGAAGTAATATTTGAAGGGACAATAATTTAATGTTTTTCACAGCTTCAAGAAGTTCTAAGAATCATCAGGTGATGAATAAAAATAATTTTTCACTCAATCACAACAAACTTTTGCTGGTAAATGTCAGAAAAGTCATCAAACATCAGAGAACTCATTAAAAGCATGTAAAGTAAAACAAAATTTTTTTGCTATAAAAAGGAGAAACAATTATATTGGCATCTAAATTGTTAATAGAAATGAGAGAAGAAAATGATAGATCATTTTCACCCATTAACACACATGTAAAAATACTAAATGAAATATCGCCAAACTAGTCAAATAGTATTACAAAAGTATGCTATATTACAACCATATTGGATTAGTTAGAGAATGGAAGATTGTCTAGGAGTTACAAATCAATGAATTTATTACAGAGTAAAGAAAAAAGTAATTTGATTATTTAAATATCACTATAAAATATTTGAAAAATTTTAATACATTTAAGTGTGTTTGTATATGAATGCTTACTTATATATTAAATCTAGCTAAGTAGAAAAAGAAGAGGTGTTTCTTAATCTCTCCTGCCCCTCACATATAACCCCTAACCCCTCACATCTAACCTCTAACCCCTCAAATCTCTAAGTCTTCAAATTTATTCTTCAAGACACCTCTTAAATATTGGCGAAATGCTGAAACTTAAAATTCAATGATGAAAGCTATAAGATTTACATTTAACATTGCTTTGGAGAATCCCAACAGGACTGTAAACAAGGCATAAATATATATATATATATATATGTGTGTGTGTGTGTGTGTGTATATATATATATATATACATACATACATACATATACATATATATACACACATGTATTTATACATATACACACATATGTATGTATATATGTGTATATATGCAACCTCCCTCTCCTAAGATCCTTAGTGATCTTCTACCCCCACCTCCAGAAAATATCTTATGTATAAATGTGTATATATGCATATATATACACATATATACATACATGTGTATATATGTACATATATACATATATTTATGTACATATATGTGTGCATATATGTATATATATACACACACACATATGAGCAAAAATAGGCTGTCATTTTTTAGATTATATGTTTTGTATCTGGAATATCCTGAAGAATCCACAAATTAATTATTTGACTTAATGTGTAGCTTCAACAAATTTTGTAGAAACAAGATCAATATGATCACTCTGTAAAACTTTAATGTATTTCTATATGTCAAAAATAACATTCTGGCAATATGATACCACCTAAAATAGTATGAAAATGTATAAAGTTCCAAAGTATAAATAAAATAATTGTATTGGATCCTCATGCAGTAAATATAAAATATTATTGGGAGGAATTTTTAAAAAAATAATATATGAATGGAATAGTGAATAATGTTCATGCATTAAAAGATGAGATATTGTCAACCTGATAGGTTTCAGTGTAATTCCTGTCAAATCACCAAGCATTTTTAAATCTTGTTTGTGTATGTAACTTGACATGTTAATTTCATATAAAATGTTAAGTTACATAAAAATGGGAAAAAATCCAAAACTAGTTAGGATACAGTGAATAAAGAATAAATAGGAATAATTCTCCACCAGATTACAGGAATACAAAAAAAAAACCCTATAGTAATGAAGAAAGTATGGCATTTCAACAAGGATACGCTACTAGGTCAATGTACTAGAAATGATAGCTCAGGAAAAGCCCCAGGCATATATTGAAATTTTTAAATGAAAAAGTTGGTAGCACAGAGTTCTGGTATAAAATAGGCTTGTCAATAAAAGGTGTTTAAACAATAGGTAACACATAAGAAAAAATGTAATTTGATCCCTATTGCACGGCATATACAAAAATCAATCCCAGGAGGATTGTAGATGTAAATATGAAAATAAATCAATAAATCCTGAAGAAGATAATACAGTCATGACTTGGGATAGAAAAAACAAAAACTTTCAATAAAAAAGATTGATAATCTTAACTTTATAATATTAATTCTATATAGGGCAGAGAAGATGTTAACATAAGAACATAAAACCATTAAGGGGCTCCTATTCATATTATAAAGATCACTTACAAGTCAACATGAAAAAATAAAGGGAAAAATTTTTGCAAATAGTTTGAGCCAGAATTTCATAGACAATATCCAAATGGCCAGTGAACCTAGAAAAAAATTCACTATGGTAATTCATGGGTATTGCTGTAATTTGAATGTTGGACATTAAATGTCCCCTTAAGGCCCATGTGTTGAAGGTTTGATCAGTAAGCTGGCACTATTGGAAGGACTCCAGCTACTTCTTCTTTCTCTCTAGGCTCCCTGAATCAAGATCTAATCAAGTTTGCTCTGCTATATGCTCATGTCCTGATTGGTTTCTTGCCACCAGCCCAGAACTGTGAAGCCAATAGATAAGAAACTGGAAACTACAAAACTGTGAGGCAAAATAAACATTTTTTCTTTATAAGTTGACTTCTTCAGGAATTTTTTTATAATTATAACAAATTGCCTAACATAGTTATTGTAATTAAAACAATTAGATAACTTTATATACCCATAAAAATAGCTAAAAAAAGACAAGCATATCTAGCAGCCTGAGTAAGATGACGAAGATGGGGCTGAAGGAGGATTCTTGGCCCCTCTCTTGTTCAGTGTAGCCATCAGTTGGAAAAAAGAACAGAGTACAATTCAAATGAGAGAAAGAAAAAACAAACCCACTGAGTACATGCATCTAAGGGATAATGAAGATACTCAGAGAGTAATTGCTACTTTGCTTCCATCATTTCTCTCCTCCTCTAAATAGCATGCAAGTTCCCCTTTGGCTAACTCTAACCCAACATTAGACAGAAAAAAAGCGTTCTCAGAAGCATACATCCCAGCATAACAAAATTGACAATAAAAAAATGTTTAATGCTTAACCTTTTATAAGCAAGCAAAAGGATGAGAGATAAGTTCATAGAGTTTAAAACACAGGCTTTGGGTCAGGTGCTGTGGCACATGCCTGTAATCCCAGCAGTTTGGGAGGCTGAGGCAGGAGGTTTGCAATTCAAAGCCAGCCTTGACAATTTAGCAAGACTCTGTCTCAAAATTAAAAAGGGGGTGTAGGATTGCTGGGGGTGTTGCTCAGTGGTTAGGTACTCCTGGGTTTAATCCCTGGTACCAAAACAAACCAAAGAAACAATAACAACAACAAAACACAGCTTTGGAATCAAGTATTCTAGATTTGAACTTTAGTAAGGTGTTTTGTTGTTTGTTTGTTTTTTTAAATATTTATGGGCTTAGTTTTGTTGATCATAACATACTGAAAGTGATATGTGCCTACTAGACATCTTTAAAAAAGATTGAAATTCATATTATAACATATACATGTTTCTGGAAACAGTCACCAGTTCATGGAGAGTTCTAATAAATATTTCCCATTAACAATGCTACTACTGAACACTTACAAAGGACTAGGAATTAGAATTTCCCAAGAAGCTGTTATAATGTACTGAACAGACCTTGCTCAGAGAGGTTATGATTTATTTGGTTTATTTCCCTGTCAATAAGGAACCATGGAGTCAGAATTCCTTCTATTTTATGAACTGTCTCAGCCATAAACCAATTCAAACCTTGCATTAGCTTTCTCTAGACAAAGCCCTTTGGTTTTGTTCTAGTTATGTTTTCAGAGAGTATACCCTATAACAATTCACCCTGATGACCTTCAGTAAAAAATATGAGAAAGCCTTAAAAGGGACAAGGGAAACACCCGCCCCCCTCCATTTTCATGTTTAGAATTTTGGGAAACTGGTATTGCAGAATGCTACTCATTTATTTTCTGTAGACTTAGTCAGTTAGAGCTCAGTGGATGACCTTTCCATGACCTTTGGACCAAACTGGGGATGGGATAAATAAGAGAAATTCTTACTATAACCCCCAAATCACTGACTACAGAAGGAAGAAATGTCATTCCAGCCATAAATTTAAATGTGAGATATTGTGGTGAATTAATTCACGGGTACACTGAATGTGATATGAGTGAAGAGAAGTGAAAATTTGCTTCTTAGAATTCAGTGGGATGGCAGCTACTCATCTTCAAGTTGTAGATAAGTTCCTTTTCATTGGCAGGCAGTCTTTAATGCTTTAAAAGTTTAATACTGTCTGGAGAGGAGTTAAATGCATTTTTAAGTGCCGTTTGTTGTGTGTTCCAGGAAAATGAAGTAGAAATGGGAACATTAAGGTCACAGTGTGTTGTTATTGAAAATGAGTCCCATTTTACCTCTACTTCACTATATTCATATATTTTTCATAAAATGAGTTCATCCATATTTTAAGATTTAAGATCTTACCTTTCAGATCTGCCCTTCTCTAGTGTGCAGCTGATTTTAGTTTTACCTGTGGAGATTCTGTGGAAGGGTTGGCAATTCAATTGTTAAAGCTGTATTTTCTAAGGTTGCCTTGCCTCATTCAAGCCGACAGCTTCTTTAAACAAAACTGGTAGTATGAATTAGTAGAAATAAGATAAAAGTGAAAACATAGATTTTTAAAATGTTATAGTTGGGGGTAAGTGGCACAAAGTTTTGAAATAAAGCTGAAGAATGAATAGTTTGGGGGAGGGTAGTCTTAATTTTGTTCTATATTGTGGGAAAAATTCAGCTCTATCTCCAGATTTAGATAAAGTAGTTTTCATGTGGCTCTTCATTTGCAGGTATGGAGTTTGAAATGGCTTTTCTTCCCTCCACCTTATCCTTAAATTTTGGCAACAGTCAATGAATTTCATAAGTATTCATTGAGTGTCTATAATGTTCTCTAAGCAGTAGTAAAAACATAAAGTCTATGTTCTCCTGGAGATTACTCTTGGCTCATTTCTATAGTGAGGAATGTCTTCTGTTGGCCAACTTGCTATCTGCCAGGCTGTAGAAACTGCTGTCTTCCTGTCAGACACATGCCTTTTGTCCCCCAGGCCCAAATAGAGGAAAAAGGGGAATATCTTGTGTCAATTCCTCCTTCACTACACTCACAAACACTCCCCCAGCTGTTATCTGTAAACATAATAATGGAAAATTTAAGGTATTAATTATCCAAAACAACCTAGAGCAGGCAGTCTCCCGGGGATCTTCATGTGTTATCTTAATCCTGGGTTCTTGGGCTTTGGGTGGGCCCAGTTAATCTGCTTCCTCAAGGGTGACTTCTCCCCTTGGGTCCCGTTGGCATCAAAGATGTGTCTTAGATATTGTCTGATGTCAAGCAGCTTATTCTGACAGTGCTCTCATGAGATAGAGAGTGGGAACAAGCCTGTGACCTGGGTCAGACACAGTCAGGTGGTCACATGACTATCTGAGCGGGAGGGTCTCTGTCCAGAGATCATTCTGAGGTTGGAGGATTCTTCCCCCTTTCACATCCTGCATTCAGACCAGGTCGGTTGCCAGATGTTCCATACACTAAGGGAGTTTAAGATATTCTTGTCAGACAGCTTCAAGGTATGTGAGAGGTACAGCTGTGCTGAAGTGGAGGTTTCTTCTGGAAGTACCTGGGCCTGGGCTAGAAATCAGCAGGACACTGTGCATCATTCTGCTAACTGACATAGTATCTACCCTGAGAGATGTTTATGTGGGCTTTATTGCAATCATTAATCTTATAACCAAAATATGTCTTTTTCTTTTTATTAATGCATATTGTTACACATAATATTTTGGTTCATTTTAATGTAATCATACAAGTGTGGAATATAATTTGCTCCAATTCAGTTCCCACTACTTTTCTTTTCTCTCCCCTCCTTCCTCCTCTTACTTTGCTGATATTCCTTCTATTTCTTTAGAGTTATTTTAAATTTGTTTTTCATAGATAGATGTAAAGGTGAAATTCATGGTGGTGTATTTATACATGAGTTACCGCCCATGTCCTGTATGGGCCATGGAATGGGGTTCCCTTCTGGTGGAATGGGCTGGCTGAGAAATAAAAGCTAAGAAAAATAGAATGGTGAAATAACCACAGAAACAGGAAGTAGTTTCAAAGTAGGGGCAGGACGGGCAAGCTGACCAGGCATATCCAGCTTGAAACAAAGAAAGGACCCTGCATTTGCTTTATTTATATCAGACAACATCAAAGGCTTTCCATGGAAATTTCTTCACCAAAGTAGGATAAAGGTGGGGGCAGATAGGCTGCTCAGTTCCTAAGGGGTGACGCCTTTTTCTGGTGCTGTTGTGCAAGACCTTTCTAGCAGAGTGGTGGGGAAGGTCACATGCATTGGTGATCTGTTAGTGAGAGTGCCACAGGAAGTTCCCAAAGCCAGACCTATCACTTCTCTGGCTGCAATGCCGAGAAAAAGGACCTCACACATTTCATGAATGGCTTCCTGAATACATGCATATGTGACAGTTTGGTTAATTTCATCTCTTTTCTATTTTTGTGGGATAACAACCCCCACACTTTTGTTCCCTCTTATTTTGGCCTAGCTTCTACATATCCAAGAAAATTTTCCACCCTTGAAAGTCTGAATTTGACTTCTTTCATTTAGTATGAAGTTCTCCAGTTCATGTATTTACCAGAAAGTGTTATAATTTGATTCTTCTTTATGGCTAAAACCCCAGGAGCATATTCACCACATTTTATTTATCTATTTGTCTGTTGAAGGGCATCTGGGCTGGTTTCATAATTGAACTATTGAACTGCCACAAAGATTGATGTGATTATATCACTATAGTATGCTAGTGATAGTTTTTTGGGTTAAATACCAAGGAATGGGATAGCTGGGTCATTCCTAGCTATTGGAATGATGGTTCCATTCCTAGTTTTTGAGGAATCCTGATACTGTTTTCCAAAGTGGCTGTACTGATTTGTAGTCCTGCCAAAAATGTCTTTGCCAGCCTGTATCATTAATTGTGTTCTTGATAATTGCAATTCTGAGTAGAATGAGATGAAATCTTAGTGTAGTTTTGGTTAGCCTTTCTCAAAAAGTTGAATTTTTTTTCTTCTATTTGTTGATCATTTTTATTTCTTTTTTTATTGATTTTTTATAACATGACAGTGGAATGCATTAGAATTCATATTACACATATAGAGCACATTTTTTTCATATCTCTGGTTATATATAAAGTATATTAACACCAATTCGTGTCTTCATACATGTACTTTGGATAATAATGTCCATCATATTCCACCATCATTTCTAACCCCCTGCCCCCTCTCTTCCCCTCCCACTCCTCTGCCCTATCTAGAGTTCATCTAATCCTCCCATGCTCCCCATTTCTACTCCACTATGAATCAGCCTCCTTAAATCAGAGAAAACATTCAGCATTTGTTTTTTGGGGATTGGCTAACTTCATTTAGCATTGTCTTCTCCTCTAACTCCATCTATTTACCTTCAAATGCCATGATTTTATGCTCATTTATTGCTGAGTAATATTTCATTGTGTTTTTTTTTTTTTTGTGTGTGTGTGTGTATATATGCCACCTTTTTTTTACCCATTCATCTACTGAAGGGCATCTAGGTTGGTTCCACAGTTTAGCTATTGTGAATTGTGCTGCTATAAACATTGATGTGGCTGTGTCCCTGTAGTATACTGTTTTTAAGTCCTTTAAAAATATGGAACACTTCATGAATTTGTGTGTCATCCTTGCGCAGGGACCATGCTAATCTTCTCTGTATCGTTCCAATTTTAGTGTATGTGCTGCCGAAGCAAGCACAGGCCATTTGTATTTTTTATTTTGAGAAGTGTCTGGTTCCTTTGCCTTTTTATGAATCAAGTTTTTTTTTCCTGGTGTGGGGATAGATATTTTAGAGCTTTATATATACTTGATATTAATCCTGTGGCTGGGGGTCAGGTGGGAAAGAACTTCCATTCTGTAGATTCTCTCTTTATGCTCTTAACTTTTTTCTTTGCTGTGGAGAAGTGCTGTAATTTTATGCTATCCCACTTATTAATTATTGGTTTTATTTTTTATGCTTTAGGAGTCTTATTAAGGAAGTTGGTGCTTGTGCCAGGATATTGGAGTCTTGACCCTGTGTTTTTTGTTTGTTTGTTTTTCCAGCAGTTGCAAAGTTCCTAGTCTAATTCCTAAGTCTTTTATCAATCATGAGAGATGAGAAATAGGGATCTAGTTTCATTCTTCTACATATTGATATCCTGATTTTTCAGCACCATTTGTTAAAAAAGGTTATTTTTTCTCTAACATATGTTTTTGGCACCTCTATTGAGTGTCAGATGGCTCTATTTATATGGGTTTGTCTGTGTGTCTTCTGTTCTGTTCCATTGGTCTTCATGTCTCTTTTGCTGTCAATACTATACTGTTTTTGTCAGTATAGCTCAGAAGTATGATTTGAAGTCTGGTATTGTGGTGCCTCATGCATTGCTCTTCTTTTTCAAGTTTGCTTTCTTCTGTGTTCTGTAGTTCTCATTGTAATAGTCTTTCATTTCCTTGGTTAGATTTATTCCCAAGTATTTATTTTTTTAGTTTGTTGTAAATGGGGGAATAGATTTCCTGATTTCTTTCTCAGCAGATTTATTATTGGAGTATAGGAAAACAACTGATTTATGTATGCTGCTTTTGTGTCCTGCTACTATTCTAAATATTTTTTATAAGCTCTAGAAGTATTCTGGTGTTTTTTTTTTTTATTTGAGGAGGGGGGGTCTTCTAAAGATAGGGTCATGTCATCAGCAAACAGACAATTTGACTTCTTTTCCTATTTGAACCTCTTTAATTTTCTTCACTTACCTAGCTCTGGCTAGAGTTTAAAGGACTATGTTAAGTAGCAGTGGTGAGAGTGGTCATCCTTGTTTATTTAGTGTTTAGAGAAAATGCTTTCAGTCTTCTCCATTCAATATTATGTTGGCCTTAGGTGTGTTATATATAGCCTTTACAGTTTTGAGATTAGTTCCTTCTATCCCCAATTTCTCCGGCATTTTAAACATAAATGGGTGCTGGCCTATGTCAAATGCTTTTTTTTTTTTTTTTTTTTTTTTTGCATCTATTGAGATAATCACATGATTTTTATTTTCAACTCTATGTGTGTGGTGAATTACATTTATTGATTTGTGTATGTTGAATCAAACTTGCATTCCTGAATAAAACCACTTAATCATGGTGTATCTTCTTAATATGTTTTACAATGCAATTATCCAATATTTGGGAAGGATTTTTGCATCTATGTTCATCAGGAATATTGGTCTGTGGATTTCTTTCCTTAATGTGCCTTTGTCTGGTTTTGGTATCAGGGTGATACTGGCTTCATAGATTGAATTTGGGAGTGTTCCCTCCATTTCTATGTCATAGAATAATTTGAGGAAGAATGGAGTTACTTCTGCTATAAAGGTCTGGTATATTTCAACAGAGAATCCGTATGGTGCTGATCTTTTCTTTTTTGTAAGGCTTTAAAATGCTTCTTCAATCTCATTGCTTGATATTGGCCCTATGATTTTAATGTCTGGTTTGAGAAATTAGATGAAATATAGATTGGCTTACCTCTAAGTGTGACCTGCCATTTTTCTCATGCAGCTTTTAAATTTCTATATTTATTCTGTATGCTAGGCATTTTCATTACAACATGCCTTGGTAAGGATCTTTTATGATATTTCTTGTGTGAAATTCTAATGGTCTCTATTTGAATTTCTATCTCATTCTTAAGGTTTTGAAAATTTGTTGACATTATTTCATTGAGTAGGTTGTGCATTCCTTTAGTTTGCATTTTGGAGCCTTTTGTTTATACCAATAATTCTTAGGTTTGGTCTCCTAACATCATCTATATTTCTTGAATATTCTGGTCATTGTTTCTTTTTTTAGTCAAGACTATACTTTCTCTTCAAGTTCTGAGAATCTGTCTTCATTGGTGATGCTTTCCAAATGTTTTTAATTTGAGCTATGGAATCTTTCATTTTAAGGATTTCTCTTTTGTTCTTTTTCAGAATCTCTCTCTTTTTATTGAAATTATGTTCACTTCCTATATTATTTAAATGAATTACTTACATCTTGTTTTAGCTCACTGAACATTTTTAACTATGAACTTTCTAAATTGTTCCCATAACATTTTTTCCACTGTGGTTTTGATGGGACCAGTTGTTGAAGTGGTTGTAAGCTGTTTGGGGTGGTTTATTCCCTTGCTTTTTCATACTGCTTGTTTGTGCACCAATCTTCTGCAACAATTATCATTTCTATTTTCATGCAGGGGACCATTTAGTGAACTTATTTCTCTTAAGAGCCCCAGGCAGTGTGAATATCCACCTATTGATATTTTCACTCAGTGTGTGTCCTTTGCTATTTCCAGGATCAGCACCATTTTGAGAGAAGACATAAATCTTATTTAGTAAAATCACTGCAGAGCAAATCCATGTGCTAATTAACCTTAGGAAAAACAAAAAACATGTTTAAAATATAGTTCCTTTAAAATAGTCCCTTTAATCCAGGTAATGTTCTGCAATATGTTGAAAAATTAGTTATTTAAGATAGCAAAATTATGGCTACATTATCTGGGGACAGAAAATGGAAGGAAATAAAAATTGGGTGAAAGAAAATATAGAAAATAATAATACAATTCAAGATAAAAAGAAGAAAAAGATGGATGGAGGAATTTGAGACAGCAGCAGGAAATGTAAAAGGAAGAAGAGGGGGTTAGAAGAGCAAGAGTAAATCTCAGCAGGGGGAAAAATGAATTATTCCAGTTAATACTTTAAAACTTGGAAGAAATTCAATTGAATGTGTTCAAGTCACATGAATTGTGAGTATCTGCTCCACTCCACCATGATCTTTTTGGGGCAGCACTTCCAAGTTCCTTGTGCTTATCTGCAGCTATGGGTCCTGCAGATGCAGGCTCTCTGTGGATCATCTGTGGCACAGAAGCTAATTTCCTGGCTGGAGTATTTCACAGGGTTTTATCTATCACCATGATAGGGATAGATTGTCAGTTTTCCTGTCTTTGCCTGGGTTCCTGCAGAGGCTATGTTGAGTGCTGGGTCAGGCCCAGGGTTCTCCAGAAGTTATTAGCTCTTGGGTTTTTTCTACCCCACTTCTTTTTCCTAAAGTGAGGGGGAGGGTGTTTCAGTAACTTTCAATCAGCCAGTATCCCTCTACAAGTTTCTTCTAGATGGACAACCCATTTCAGAGTTATTGTCTTTGGTTTTATCTGTTGCAATTTGAAGGTGGGAAAACTGTGTTGATATAATTTCTTCTAGGGCAATTGGCTAGCCGTGAATTTACAAATGGTTGTCACACTCTGCATGGCTTTCAATCCACAATTTGGGTTAAGCTGTTTGAGCTCCTTCATGGTCTTTGCTGTTCCTGTTGCATTTTGACTTAGTCTGCTATTCTTTCCAATTGTTGTTAAGGAAGAAAGTTTTTGTGGTTTTCCTCTCCCTCTTTCTCCCTCTGCTAACTCTTTTCCTGATCCCACCCAGCTTAGTGTTAAGGGTCAAGGAATTCTGTCCTTATTTTCTGCTCTGGCAACCAAATTCCATGTCCCTCTAAGTCTCAAATTGTCCAATATTGAGTTTTAAGTGTTTCTTTTGTCACCCACATCTCTGGTTAGCTGCTTCCTTTTTGGTCTATGGAAGGATTGGGAGTTGCTACCTAGATCTGCTTTACTATCTTCTTTTTGAGAATACGTCTCTTATAGTATATTTTAGACAAAGAAGTAGAGACTATTCCATTGCCTATTTTTCTGTATTGAATAAACATAGTTTTGAAGAGCAATTTGAAGTCTTTCTCCAAGGTCACTTGGTAAATAGATAGCCCAACTGGGATCTAATCCAGGACCCAATTTAAAAAATAAATAAATCTAGGCTCTTAAGCCTCTCCACAAATAAATCATATTTCTCACAATTTTTTTACTCTCATTTTTGAAATGCATAAATTTTATGATTAATTAAATGTCAGTGCAGTTAAAGAGATTAATAACTTGAAAGTAACTTTACTTTCACTATATTTTTTCTTACAAAAGTAAAAATACCCTTCTGTGTAAGATGGCACCCCAAATTATTTTATATTTAAAAGTGATCCTTTGTCTTAGTTTATTTTCTGCTTCTATAACTGACTGCCACAGACTGGGTAATTTATAAATAAAAGAGTTCAGCTCATGGTTTTGGAAGTCTTAAGAGTATGGTGTTGGCATCTGCTTCTCATCTGGTGAAAATTTTCTGACTGGGTCATTACCTAGTGAGCATCCGTAGTGAAAGAACAAAAAAAGCAGAGACAGCTTACTTTTATTTAAAAAAGCCACTCCTGTGATAGTCTATTAATCCACAAATGCATTAATCCATGAACATATTCATCCACTCAAAGGCATAAACCTCATCATTCAATCATCTTTTAATGGTCTCATCTGATCTTATCTCTTTATACCTTTCAATAAGGATTTTGGTGGGGACATTCAACCCATAGTACCTTTATACTAAAAAACTAAAAGTGCCTTTATACTAAAAAATATATGCTGTGAACTACTCTACTATCCTCTGAGCTTCTTGAGGGCAAGGGAAATGATTTTATTCAACCTTGAATTCCCACTTCCAGGGCTTATCTGTGTCTGTCAGTTAAAAGGAAGGCAGTAAATGTTAAGTGCTTAAGTGAATAGATCAATGAATTCCATTGCTAATAAAGTAGAACAGTGGCCCAGTTAGCTACAATAAAATGGGAGTTAGCTATAATTTCAGGTATTTTTAGAATAATTACCAGAATAGAGATCAAGAGATGCCTATGCAGTTGCTAGCCCTCTAGTGAATCCAAAGGGATAAACTGGTGTGTATGCTGAATATGATGCCAAGGACAGTAGAAGAGGAAGTCCCTTAACATCTGGCTCCTGTAGTGGAAGGACTGATTCAGTACCACTGAGTCCTTTTGTGGAAACTTCTGTATTCATTTCTGTAATGTAAATATGTGCAGACAGTCTAATGGTTATGTGTTTGGAAATGCAATGTGCGAAAGCGTTGAGCTGAAATGAATAATTGAATAACAAAGTATTCGTAATCCCCCCAAATATGGGAGACAGATACCAGAACCAAATAAAAAGACCAGAACAGTTAAAAAGGGAAAATGATTTTTCACATATTCTTCCCATTTTGTTCACTTAAAATTGATGCCAAGAGGACTCAGCTTGAGAGAACAAAATGATTCAATCCATTTTTTAAAATTTAACTGTCTGTTTGACACTGGTGTGTATTTTGTTTCCCTGAATCCCATTAAGTAGATAGTTATTTAAATTTCACACATGCAACCTGAAAAAGAAAAAAAAAAACAGTAACTTCTATATTATATCTGGAGAAAGCACATTGAGTGTTGAGATTCCCAAAGAATTAATTAATTGTTTTCTACCTTGTAATTATATGAAGACTAATGAGGGGTACTGAATATTTTAAAGATATGGCATTCTTATGTTTCTTTGTTTTTATTTTTCTCTTTGTAATTTTTCTAATGATTTTAATGAAACAGTCCTCTGTTTATGAGAAACTAGAGGAAACTTAATATCCCCAAATTAGGGAAAACAAACAAAATAGAGAAAAACATTTAGCATTTAGCAAAATTTGTTCCTTGAATTGTACTTTGCAATATGATTTGAGATTTCTTTTTTATTAAGGCTGATTTGGAATAGAAAAAGTGAACCCCAGGAGAGTGCTCTAAGCTTCTATAGCTCTTGTCTGAAGTGAATGGTGTTTCATTAATTTCATGTGAATTCTTCTAATGTGACAGTATAATTATAATATTATACAGTTTAGCAAGATGGCTTTAAATGATCTGCCAGTACAACCCCAGAAATGAAGGGTCATGCAGGGTACAAGAAGTCTTCAAGATTCCATTTCGAAAACTAAGTACTCTTGGCAAGGGAAAAAGTGCTAATGTGTTTCTATATTTGAGGTGACTCCCATTACTCACAAGGTACCTTACAACTTAGTGTGATGACTCTAATTCTTTGAATCACCTCAGTTTACAATTCTTTTTACTTTGGAAAAATGTACTGATCAAGAATGTAGTCAGATCAGAAAGATAAAGCACTTCTTGCTTTGGTATGATGTGGGAGAAATATAATTCTGGATATTACAAATTCACTCAGAATAAAGTAGGGGACTTTTGGGGGATTGATGGGCAAAACTTTTGTTCTTTATAAAACAGCTTCCTATAGTTCATCACTGAGAGCACATTGACATTCAGAACATTCCATGAGAGTTTAATTGGCTATTTCAGTATTGCCCATTCAAATTTGTCCACATCTATCAATTTTCTAGCATACTGGACCTCCTATTGCTTTTAATGGAGGTTGGAGGTAAAAGAGAACTATAGTATCAGATGTAATCTCAGCTTCATGAGAAATTACATTTCTTTACTCTCTGGTGTGTTTAGGTCTCTACTCTGTAACACAGAGTTCAATTTTCACCACCTCAGTACAGCATGGGGAAAGGAGAATTCAATCAAGAAACTAGGAAAGGGAAATAAGAGCTGGACTTCACTATTTTCATCTTGGTACTTTAATCCCCTCTAGGGTGCTAAAACAACCAGAAAGTTGAGTAGAGGAAAAAAATTTCAAATCAATTATATAGCATAGTGGAGAACTAATACATATAATGCTTTGTTTTATTTTTTCAGTTAATGATATTAGGGAAATAGTCACAGGGTCCCAATGGTACATTGTAGTGAAAATAACTAGGGATTTATGTGTTGTGGGGCTGTGAATAATTGCTTTGGAGTCTTTGGACATACATTTATTCATTTATAAAATGGTTATATAAAGTAACTCTTAAGTCCTGAAATGTGTTCACTCCCAATTTTACATATCTACCACCTTGTAACTAGTGTCCTGTGCTAGGATCAATATATTGGGGTTCCATTTATAAATGTAAAAAACTAGCAATTACATTTTGTATTCATTTCCAAAGAAAGTGTAAAGTTTAAGAGCTATCAAAAAGCTTAATCTTTTGCATTGACATATTAAAAATTAATGAACTGTTTAATCATCACATGTTACTATGAATTATAAATATTTGATAGAAAAAATATCCTTACACAGTTTTTAATCCTGGAGGATCTAAATGTTTTAGAAATGCAATTTTGAAATAGTATTTATGCATTGAAACACAATCAGACACATTCTGGTACATTTTTTACAGATAATCAATCTTAAAATATGAAGTTCTTTCACAAACAATTTTCCTTGTATCCTCTGGATTGGTAAGGGGCAAATTCTAGCACAGTGCCAACATTAGTGCTTTTCAAAGCTAATACATTTTATATGCACAAAACTCAAGCCTAAAAATCAGTACTGTTAAGTAATACAAATTTCACATTATTTCTTAACCTTTAGGAGAAAGTAGTATATCTTTTGCATCATTTTTTTTCTAATTCATCATAGCTAAATAGGAGTAGCATTTAAAGAATTGTAGGAGCATAGATAGAGAATACATTTGAATTTAAAGGAAACACACATTCACTGCACTCTAAAAACATTCTTAACCAAAAACTGCAATAAATAATTAAATAAGCAAGAAGGCAGACAAGCAGGCAAGAAAACTAGTGAATGATGAACAATAAATATTGTCTTCCTTTTTTTCCTCTTTTGTCATAAAAAAGGAATGAATTTTCTGTTCACAGTCATAATAGAAAGTGATTGGATATATGCTTGTGAAAAAAGTATTAGTATTAGAGAAAAATTTATTCAATTCTAAGAGTAGTATTCTGATGAATAAAAACATGACCTATTTGATGAATTATTCAGTTATTGAAATGATAATTCTGTACCTAAAATATGTATCTACCATATAGGTTGTATATGACTGACTGAAATTCTTAAATATTTTGAATGCCATCCATAGTGTAATATAGAAACAATACTTAGGATATAAGGTAATTTGAATAAAGGTTAGTACAAATTTTGACATAAAGTTTGATTCACTTGTTTTGAAAGTCTCATTCATATTTAAAAAGGAGGTACTTAAAAATAGAGTAAAACCTTCTGACATTATTAATACAGGTATATGATCAGTTAATGGAAAATTGGTTAAAGTAGCAAATTTCAAAATGGATGCATAAAGAGATTTTTTTTTACATTTAAAGCACACAAATGTATCTTCATTTACTAATCTTTGATGATAAGGCAAGAACTTTCTATAAATTTTCATCTTAAAATTGAAGATTCAAATTTTATATATATAAATAACTAATGCATTATCTATTATTTTCCTTTAGCCATTTACCTATTAGTATGCTAGAAATAATTTGGTTAATTTTTTAGCCTTTTTTTTATGGTATTGGGGATCACACTCAGGGTTTTGTACTTGCTAGTCAAGCCCTTTACATCTGAGCATTACCTCCAGGCCCTGTTTTCCTTTTAAGAGGAGTAAGAACACTAGCCAAGATAGCTGACTGAAGAATCCTTCTGTTTTTATAATTTTTTACCCTAAATCATTTGAAGACATCTCACCATATTTAATCTAATGGCAGTTTTCAGTGACTTATTTATTCTTTCTCAATGACTCAGCTTGATTTTCTTAGAAATAATCTTTTCTATTCATATTTTATGTTTCGATAACAGCTTATTACATTACTATGTAATTAAATTCCTTCCTTTATTGACTTGCCCTATTATGTTTTATAAAGACAATCACAAGTATCATCAATGAGGAATGATTAAATAAGTTTTGAGTGTACCCTCAAACATCACTAAATAAATAAAACAGTCAATTTATCCAAATTCTATTAATTGCTGTATTAACAGTCTAAAATTCTGAAAGTCAAGAAATTGTGCACTAGCTGGAAACCATTGAAAAATTACTTTAATCTTTTTTTTTTTTTTTTTTTTTGTATGCATCCAGGGAATCCCATTGCAATAGTTACAAAACAATTGAATGGTGTTTTACAAAGCGTTAAGCAACTGTATCAGATTTGGCTTCTTGGAAGTCAGCACTTCTGAGCCATCAGGAACAGGAAGTTCTCTAAGATCTGATAACAAGGAGGCAGAGATTAAAGGGGCAATTAATGCTCTATGGTAGAATAAGCATTTTCTCACCCTCAGGATTTAAAATAATAATAAAAGCATTCTAGAAGCAGTGTTAACCAATGTAGATAATAAGCAGACATTCATGGTTTCTAGGATACTTAAGGCAGATCCCATTGCCAAACGTCTTAATGACTTTCTCTTCACATGGGAGTCAGAAAATGTTTTCTGCCATAAAGGAAAGTTTTTAATATGCTTGCATCAATTCCAACTCAACAATGTATGCATGTTCACCATCAGGACACAGGGATGGAATTGGAGAGGAAGAGATTATTGTCTCTGAAAAATAAAGCAGAAATGTCCCCAAACAAAACAAAGCAGAGCAACCCAAAACAAAACAACCAACAAACAAATTAACTAACAAACATTACCACAATGAATTGAGCGACAAATCAAACCTCTTGACTTCACATTCTACTCCAAGCCTGACCTCATTTTTTTAATGCTCTTTTTCAGTAAAGTATCTAGAAACTAGAGTTGTCAATACTTGCCACCCAATGCCTTTTCTCCTATTTCCTGTTGTCTAAACCAATGTTCTCTTCTGCTAAACTGTTCTTGTCAATTTCCTGTTGTCTAAACCAACATTCTCTTCTGCTAAACTGTTCTTGTCAATGTCAATATTGACCTCTATGTTGATAAATCCAATGATGAATTCAGTCTGCACCTTATATGACCTATTGCAGCATTTGACCCAGTTACCATAACCTGCTTTTATACATATGTTTTTACATGGTTCCTGAAGTCCTTACAACTCCTCCTAGTTTAACTTCTATTTCATTAGCCACCCTAAGTCTACTTTCTTTTTTGAAAAAAAAATATTTATTTATTTATTCTAATTAAGTGTATATGACAGCAGAATGCATTTTGATTCATTGTACACAATTACAACACAACTTTACATTGCTATGGTTGTACACATGTAGCATCGTACCATGTGTTTAGTCATACATGTACCTAGGTTAATGATCTCCATCTCATTCCACCATCTTTCCTGCCCCCATGCCTCCTTCCCTTCCCTCCCTCCCCTTTGTCCAATCAAAGTTCCTCCATTTTTCCCATGCCCCCACGCCCCATTATGGATCAGTGTCCACTTATCAGAGAGAACATTCGGCTTTTATGTTTTGGAATTGGCTTGTTTTGCTTAGCATGATATTTTCCAACTCTATCCATTTACCTGCAACTGCCAAAATTTTGTTCTTTTAGTGTTGATTAATATTCAGTTGTGCGTACATACCACAGTTTCTTTATCAATTCATCTATTGAAGGGCATCTATGTTCCTTCCACAGTTTAGCTATTGTGAATTGAGCTGCTATAAACATTGATGTGTATTCTGATTTTAAATCCTTTGGGCATAGACTAAGGAGTGGGATAGCTGGGTTAAATGGTGGTTCCATTCCAAATTTCCTAAGAAATCTCCACACTGCTTTCTAGATTGATTGCACAAATTTGCAGTCCTGTCAACAATGTATGAGTGTGCCTTTCCCCCCACATCCTCGCCAACACTTATTGTTGTTTGTATTCTTGATAACTGTCATTCTGTCTGGAGTGAGATAAAATTTTAGAGTAGTTTTGATTTGCATTTCTCCAATTACTAGAGATGTTTAACATTTTTTCACATGTTTGTTGATCGGTTGTCTATCTTCTTCTGAGAAGTATTTGTTCAGCTTCTTAGCCCATTTATTGATTGTTTTTTTTTTTTTAGGTGTTAAGTGTTTTGAGTTCTTTATATATTCTGGTGATTAGTGCATATCTGAAATGCATATGGCAGAACTTCGCTCCCAAAATGTATGCTCTCTTTTCTTCTCATAGACTGTTTCTTTTGCTGAAAAGAAGCTTTTTAGTTTGAATCCATTCGATTTATTGATTCTTTTTAGTTTGAATCCATTCGATTTTTATTTCTTGTGTTTTAGGAGTCTTCGTAAGGAAGTTGAGGCCTAATCCAACATGATGAGGATTTGTACCTACTTTTTTCTCTATTAGGCACAGGGTCTCTGGTTTAATTGCAAGGTTCTTGATCCACTTTGAGTTAAGTTTGGTGCATGGTGAGAGATAGGGGTTTAGTTTCATTTTGTTGCATTTGGCTTTCCATTTTTCCAAGCACTATTTGTTGAAAAGGCTATCTTTTCTCCAATGTATGTTTTTGGCACCTTCGTTATTATAGCTTTGTAGTATAGTTTAAGGTCTGATATTGTAATGCTTTTTGCTTCACTCTTCTTGCTAAGGATTGCTTTGACTATTCTGGGTCTCTTGGTTTTCCAAATGAATTTCATGATTGCTTTTTCTATTTCTATAAGGAATGATGTTGGTATTTTCATTGTAATCACATCGAATCTGTAGAACACTTTGGGTAGTATGGTCATTTTGGCAATATTAATTTTGCCTATTCAAGAGTATGGTAGATCTTGCCATCTTCTAAGGCCTTCTTCAATTTCTTTCTTTAGTGTTCTGTAGTTTTCATTGTAGAAGTCTTTCACCTCTTTTGTTGATTCCCAAGTTTTTATTTTTTATTTTTTGAGCCTATTGTGAATGGGGTAGTTTTCCTAGTTTATCTTTCAGAGGATTCATCAGTGATGTATAGAAATGCATTTGATTTATGGGTATTGATTTTATATCCTGGTAGTTTTCTGAATTCATTAATTAATTCTAGAAGTGTTCTGGTGGAGTTTTTTGGATCCTGTAAGTATAGAATCATGTCATCAGCAAATAATGATACTTTGAGTTCTTCTTTTCCTATTTTATCCCTTTAATTTCTTTTGTCTATCTAATTGCTCTGGCTAGAGTTTCAAGGACTATGTTGAATAGAAATGGTGAAAGAGGGCATCCCTGTCTTTTTCAGTTTTTAGAGGAAAAGCTTCCAATTTTTCTCCATTTACAATTATGTTGGCCTTGGGTTTAGTATAGATAGCTTTTATAATGTTGAGGTATATTCCTACTATCCCTAATTTTTTTAGTGTGTTGAACATGAAAAGGTGCTATATTTTGTCAAATGCTTTCTCTGCATCAATTGATATAATCATATGATCCTCATCTTTAAGTCTATTGAGATTGTGAATTATATTTATTGATTTCCATATGTTGAAAAAAACTTGCATTCCTGGAATGAATCCCACTTGATCATGGAACATTCTTTTCTTTTTTTAATTTAATTAATTAATTTTTTTTTAGAGAGAGAGAGAGGGAATTTTTTAATATTTATTTTTTAGTTTTCGGTGGACACAACATCTTTTATTTTTATGTGGTGTTGAGGATTGAACCCAGTGCCCTGTGCATGCCAGGCGAGCACTTTACCGCTTGAGCCACATCCCTAGCCCTGGAACATTCTTTTCTTAATATGTTTTTGTAGGCAATTTACCAAAATTTTTTTGAGAAATTTTGCATCTATGTTCATCAGGGATATTGGTCTGAAATTTTCTTTCCTTGATGTGTCTCTGCCTGGTTTAGTATTAGGATATTACTATCTTCATAGAATGAGTTTGGAAGGGTTCCCCTGTTTTATATTTCATGAAGTAATTTGAGGAGTAATTCTCCTTTATAGGTTTTGTAGAGCTTAGCTGTGAATCTGTCTGGTCCTAGGCTTTCCTTGGTTTGTAGACTTTTGCTGGCATCTTCTATTTCACTGCCTGAAATTGACCTGTTTAAATTGTGTATATCCTCTTGACTCAGTTTGGATTGATCATATGCCCCTAGAAATTTGTTAGTGTCTTTGAGGTTTTCTATTTTACTGGAGTATAAATTTTCAAAATAGTTTCTAATTTTCTTCTGTATTTCAATAGTGTCTGTCATGATACTTCCTTTTTCATCATGAATATTAGTAATTTAAGATTTCTCTCTAATTCTTTTTGGTAGGGTGGCTAAGGGTTTGTCACTTTTATTTATCTTTTCAAAGAACTAGCTTTTTGTTTTGTCAATATTTTGAATTATTTCTTTTGTTTCAATTTTGTTGATTTCTATCCTGATTTAATTATTTCCTGTCTTCTACTACTTTTGGTACTGGTTTGTTCTTCTTTTTCTAGGGCTTTGAGATGTAGTATCAGGTCATTTATTTGTTGACATTTTATTCTTTTAATGAACAAGTTTGATGCAATGAGCTTTCTTCTTAGCACTGCCTTTGTTGTGTCCCAGGGATTTTGATATGTTGTATCAGAGTTCTCGTTTACCTCTAAGAATTTTTTTTTAATCTCCTCACTGATGTCTTCTTCTGTTATCCATGAGTCATTCAATAGCATATTGTTTAGTCTCCAGGTATTGAAGTAGCTTATTTTTATTTTATTTCCTCCTCATGAAATATTTTGCTGAGGATTCGGAGTAGTGCAGAGTTTCTCACTGTCAATTCTTTTAACTTTTGTTTATCATGAAAGATTTTTATTTTGTCATGAAATCTGAAGCTTAATTTTGCTGGTTATAAGATTTTTTTTGTCATCCATTTTCTTTTAGAGCTTGGTATATGTTGTTTGAGGATCTCCTGGCTTTGTGGGACTAGCTTATAAAATGTGCTGAGATTTAAATTGGTCTCCCCCCTATATGTGATCTGATTCCTCTCTCTTTTGGACTTTAAGATCATAACTTTAATCTGCATGCTAGGCATTTTCATTATAATGTGCCTTGGTATAGATCTGTGGTGATTTTGTACATTTGGTGTCATATGTAGAATGAAATAATATAGGAAAGTGGAATACAAACAGGAAAAAAATACCATTGTAATGGTCCTGGTTCTGAAATGTCCTATTATTATTTTACAAGATAGTCACCAAGCTGAGGATATTTTCTTTCATGAGTATATAAGCTCTCTATTTCTTCTGTGAAATTCTGCATACTTGATGAATAGTCATTTAGTACACAGGTACATTAAAATATTCATGACGTGGCTTCTGCAGTAAAGCAGCCTGCTCAATCACTTTAAGGATGTTTTTTTCTTGGATGTTCCCTGAACTTTACCTCCCCAAAGAAACTCATCCAAAATAAAATAACCCTTCTCAAAATTAAAGACAATATCAAGTTCACACACACTGCCAAAATACTTGTCAAGTAATTCCACATAATAATGAATTATTTCCGGGTCAATTAGTTCTTTGTCCTGGTCCTCTATAGCACAGCAAATATACAGACTAGCATATCCTTTGTGAACAATTTTCAGATCTAGCCACTCAAGGAAGCTGCACGTTTTAGGTTTCCGTGCTAAAATGGTTTGCACAAGTTCTCTTATGATCTTTTTCTTCTCTTTGTCTGACAGTGGGATGTACCATTTCTTCAGTCAAAACTTTCTTCAGTGGAAACTGATGACTAAAAAGCAACATAAACTTCATGGTGACCACTGGCTGTGAACATGGTAAAGCTCAACCAGAGTGGGTGATGGTGGCTGAAGGGAGGTCCCTGCTGCTTTGCTGAGGAAAAGAAGCCCTAAGTTTACTTTCTTGATTCCCCTTCTCTTAGAACTTTGGAGTATCCAAGTGAACAATCCTTCTTGTATCAACAACTGCTTAGTAGGTCTTACCTCTTTTCAAGGTTTTTAATATCATATATTTGCTATTGGTAGCTGTGCTGAAAAAAAAAATACCTGAGGAAATCATATTAAAAGGGAAAAAGTTTTACTTTGGCTCACAGATTCAGAAGTTTTAGTCCATGATTATTTGTTTCCACTCTTTTTGGGTCTGTGGTGAGGCTGAACATCATGGTGGAGAGCATGTTGTGGAATAAAGCTGTTTGTATCATAGAAGCTAGAAAGCATAGAGAGAGAAAGAGGCCAGAGTCCCCAAATCCTAACTTTCTTCAAACATCTCCACCAAAGGTTCTACCATCTTCCTATAGTGTCACAAGCTGTCGACCAAGCCTTTGGCATTTGGGGGGCATTCAAGTTCTAAATCACAACAGTAGCGTATGCTTTCCCTTAAAAGGCAGACCAAAATACTATTTTCATATTAGATACTTTTATGTCTAGCAGAAATCTCAAAATAAAAATACCACCAACTGAACTCTTTATCTTCCCTTCAAACTTCTCATTATCCCTCATTTCCTGAGTTAATAACATCTCCTTTCCCGGTGCTCAAATAAAATTTTGACTTACCATGACTGTGGTGTATTGCACACCCTATCTGCTCACAAGTCCCATCTTCTCTATCTTCAGAATATTTCCAGAATACAAATACTTGCTTTCAAGACTTTCCTTGTAGAACCGTCTGACTTTGCCTCAATTTTTGCCAATGATCCCCTAACATGGTCTCTCTGTTCCTCTCTTTCCCTTGAACTGTATATTTCGACAGAAAGCAATAGTGGTACTTTTAAACATCATATTCAATCAAGTGGCTCTTCCTATGAAACCTCTGGTGGCTCCCCAACTCCTGTGAAGGAGATCCAGCTTGGAGACAGGGCTCAGACTGCCAGTTGGCTCCAACCATGCTGTTCTTCTCACTCTCCTCTGACCAGAGTAAACACATTTGGTTCTGAGTCTTCAGTGCTGCCTGTTCAACCTGGAACACTTTCCTTCATTTTAAGCTTTTTCACTTTTGTTCAGGTCTTGCTCAAATGAATGTTGACACCGAGGTTTTCACTGACGACTTATTTAACTAGCAGTCTCTCTATTCCCAACACTATCTATTGCCTTCCCTGATTTATGTTCCTCCATAGCACTCTTTATCATCCAGAATGTGAGCAAATCCAACGGAGTACATGTACATTCCACTATATGAGGACAGCATATATAAAATATAGTATAAAAGGCAGTCACCCTTTTGCTCTATCTATACTCAAAGGAAGCATGGTTTCTTCATTTTAAATGTTCAGTAAGCTGAGCATGGTGGCACATGCCTGTAATCCCAGCAACTTGAGAGTCGGAGGCAGGAGGATCACAAATGTGAGGCCAGCCTCAGCAATTAGCAAGGCCCTAAGCAACTTAAAAGAGACTCTGTCTCAAAATTAAAATAAACTTAAAAAGGAAAATAAATTAAATTAAAATGAAATAAAATAAAATGTTCAGTTTTTTCAGGGAGAGTAGAATGGAAGACGTTTTTCCCCAGCAACCTACAGTATTCCTGCTAAATTTGAATGATCCAAAGATTCTCATCATTGCAATTTCATCTAGTCAACTAGTGACATACATACTTTTTTCAATAGCCATTAGAATTCAGGAAAGGTAGTTCCAGGATCAATAACACATGTTAAAAAGTTTAAAACCAAGTTTCAGATACTTATTTGATGATATCTATTTTAAAAAATATTTTAAGAGACAATATTCAGTGATACTAACAGCCACCATTATTGAGAACCCTATATGAACTGGAGAATTTTGTACATGTGTTTTAAATGTATTATCCCATTTAATCTTCTCACCAACTCTTAGTGTAGCTATTACTTTGATTTCCAAGGTGAGAAGACTGGAGCTCAGTGGGTTAAGGAACTTGCTCTACAATAAGCTGTAGGTGGCAGGTCCTCCTGACAGCCAGTCACATGTTCTTCCCACTCACCAGAATTTGTGATATGAAGGATCAGTAGAGATCAATGGATTTTAAACAGAGAAAAGAAGTTCATGTTTCCAGTCTCAGAGTGACGCATATTATTGTGATACTATTCTTCTTTCCATGAGTATTTTTGCTGCCAGAAAGACATAATGTTAACTTCTCTTTCTCGGGTTCTTCTGCCATGATGTCATCTGCCATGTTTTGATGTGGTCAGGGGGGACCCTTACCAGGACACTGGTGTGATGCTCCTGAACCTCCAGAACCATGAACTAAATATATATATATATATATATATATATATATATATATATTTAATAATAAAATACCAAGCCTTGGGCATTTTATGATAGAACCAAAACCAGACTAATTGAGGGAAGAAAACTAAACATCTATGGATGTCATTTTATAGATGTCTGTACAAAGATACTGAGATAGGAAGAGCAAATTTAATCCTGGAAGAGCGCGCTGAATGTATATTTGTACTGTGCATCTTCATCAATATATGTAAAAATATGAAAAATTGGATAAAGCAGGTTTACTTGCTTGAAAATAATATGAAACTACATCCATTCCATTCTATTAAATAAGCCCAGCACAGAGAGAATCTGTAACAGGACAATTGAGTTTGCTAGCCAAGGATATAGACAATGAAAACAGCTACTCTTTAATCTGACATTCACCAATGTTGAGAGGATTAAAAGATAAACAATATGAAAAACTGCTTAATACAGTGACTCATATTTATATAATAGAACTTAAGTAAATTTAGAAATCATGTTCAATTGTTATATTTATGTTGGCTTCCCTTTCATTTCCCTTTTTTATCTTCCCCTCTTTCAGTTATGAATGATTAATTATCTTTAGTTCCAGAGACTGAGACCTGGAAGAACACAACTTGAAATATATATTTGGTCCTGTTAATGTGTGCTGGGGAGATGGTACAACTGGAGATTTCTTCAGGTAGCAGAGGCTGTGGCTCCTCATGGCCTTTGCAGTATGGAGAACTGAGATTACTGAGGAATGGTTGAAGAAATTCAGTAGAACTAGGGGACCCCCTGAGAAGAAAGGATTCTGAGCTTTTTATTTAAAATAAGACATAATATGAATATGATAAAATCCACAATTTTAAATGTTTTCTGACCCATTCGCGTTTACTGTTTAGGGCGTCTCAGGCATACTGGTACCGATTTGAATGAGACCTTCAAGAAGGAAAAGACACCACGACTACTAGAAGGGAAATTTCCCAGAAGGAGAGGTAGATGCTCATTTCCTCTTGAGGTCAATATCCATGGTAAGTATCCAGGTTTGGGATGTGTTAGGGGGAAGAATTACCCCTAGTTCTGTGTAAATGGTGAGGTTGAAAACTTTTGTTTTCAATGTTGAAGAAAAATATAAAAATATATGAATGCACATGAATCTGAGAGTCTTTCAACAATAAAAGATATAACTCTGTAAAACCCTTTTCTGTATGGAAAGAGTAATTGAATGGAACCACAGGAAATGACTTCCTTTTCTTTACATTTATAGCGATGATAGCTGCAATTGCAATGGAGAATTGAGAATCCCAAGATATTGGAAAGATTCTTATTTTAGTTCCTCCTCCAAGAGATATTTTTATCCATGACCAGTCTCTTGCATTGAGTGACTATGTGGGGAGTCATTACAGGCCTGCCTAGGTTAGGGAGGAATAAGAAACAGAAAAGGAGAAGTTTTTGTAGTATTCTGGACAATTATATTTTTATTGGATTAAATATTATGAGATGGGTTCTTCTTTTGAATCCTAAGATGGTAGAATGGAATACACGTGTGCGCACACACACACACACACACACACACACACACACTCACACACACATACATATAACATGCATATTCACATATAAAGCATTAATTTATCATTATCACTTTTAATATTGTAATTTTAGGCACAAATCTGGATGATATTGAGTATGCAAAAAATGAACTAGATGTCTCCTAACTACAAAAAGTTTGTTGCCTAATAGTGAGACAGACATGTCTGTAGTTAATGCTTCATTATGTAGGTTAAAGTTATTCATTTGGATTGGATTGTGGAAAATAACCCCAGTCATACAAACAGAAACAGTTGAAGAGGCATTCTTACTGAACAGTGAGATTATCAAAGCATTATGGTTGGAGGTCGAATGTCCCTCAAAGACCTGTATATTAAAGGTTTGGCATTACTGGAAGGTTGTGGAAACTTTAAGAAGCTGGGCCTATTGGGAGTGTCTGTGATCTTTGAGGTAATGCCCCCAAAGGGATTGTAGGACCCTGGTTTCTTTCTTCTTTTTTTCTTTCTGGTCATGAGGTGAGGTACACTGTTCTGCCCTGTGTTCTCACTATGATGTGTTGCCTGGCCACAGACCCCAAGCAACTTGAACAGTTTATCATGACCCAAACCTCCAAATTTATGAGCCAAAATAAAACATTTCTTTTTATAATTTGATTATATTAGGTATTTGGTTAAGAGGACTGAAAAATGACTAACACATAGGTAGAAGGCAAAAATCAAAAATCAATTAGGAGAAGAGTAAAGAGTTGGGGGCATCTGTTGAGTGAGCAGGTTAATGAAGATTTAAGGATAGAAAGGGAATCAATAGCCAGATTTTGGAGGTCTTTAGAAACTTGGGTTTTTAAAATTTTGTCATCTGGGAATGTATAATGTAAGCTGTGCCTTGGAATATTTATTCTGTCAGTCAATATATGAAAGCCCTGGGAAAGAGGACAAGGGGAAAAGTGAGCAACAGGAGTTTCTGTGGCCTCTAGTCTGCAATTTGCTCAGTTCTTCTGTAGCCATAGCGTTTCCAAACACCAGAACTGAAAATGCATCTCTATCAGATACAAAAGTAGCACTACAGGCTGAATTGTATTTGTGCTAGAGTTTTAAGGGTTCTGATGACCTTGTTTAAATGTTAATAGAGATGGAGAGGATGCTTCTATGGGGTGTGTGTGGCTTCCTATTTCTCAGATATATTTCAAGATTATAGATAAGACTATGGATAATTAGGTTTACTGGTCTCCCAACAAAGCAAATTACTATCCAGAAATTTAATGAATATCTAAAAGCAGCCACATAATTATCACATTTGGCAGCATAGATATGGAGTATGCCTTTTTTAATTTAAAATATTAAATTCCTTTAACATGCAGTCCATTGTGGATGGAGATATAAAATCAGAAGTCCTAGTAGAAGATTATGATTGCAAATACTATGCTAAGATCAGACATTTAACAACTCTGGTGTTTTCAGATGAAAATGGGGATTTTAAGACCATAATTAGTTTCTTGTCTTTAAATATTGTCATGGATATGGGTCACTTTTATATCCCTTTGAGTTTCCAGATCTATCACAGAGGCTAGAACTACACAGATGAGAAAGGTTAGTTTTCAGTCCTTTAGAGTAGAATCTAAATCACCTTCTCCAAATTTTCTGGAAAGATCTGAGGGAATGATTTGTCTGTATCATTCTTCAATGGCACTGATTACTCAGGGCTTCCAGGACCTCTTCCTGGTCTTCACATATTATAACAGGACAAATGAGGCAGCCACAAGGGATCCTGCTTGTGGTGGCTAAAGCCATAACCACCTATGATATTGGATCTTTTTTTTTAAATGGTATAGAATATAGTCAGAAGCCCCATTCACTGGGCCCTGTGATATGTGGTTTATGTGCGTGTGTGTGTGCATGTGCGCACATGAGACTATGCATGTGTGGCTGTATAATGTAAATCCTTCAAATACTTGGCCAACAGCTTAAACACATAAGCTTTCAAATGATCAATAATATATTAGTCAGGTACTGATAAGTAATAAATCACCCCGATATGTAGAGTTTAAAATAATAATTTATTACTGATCACAGTAATATGGTCAGCTGGTGGTTCTGCAGATCTCAGCTTAGCTTGTCAGGGCTCTGTCACATGCCTGTGACCAACTGTCAGTTTTCAAATCTGTGGCCAACTGTCAGTTTGCAAGGTGGCTTTACCAATCTTAGCTGGGCTCTCTCTCCCACGTATGGGGCTTCAAGTGAGACATCTGTGCCATTTTGGCTGTCCTGCACATGTATTTTATTCTAAGAGGCTCCACCAGTCATGTTCTTGATGACCAAGCAGGAGGAAGAAGAACAAACGTGGAAGTCCACAAGCTCTCTTGAGGTTTAGGCTTAGAACAAGCATATCATCAATTCTGTCACACTCTATTGGTCAAAGCAACTTAAAGAGCTAATTTACATTCAAGGAGTGAGAAAACAGCCTTCTTAAGGGAAGCAGTGAAAAAAAAATCACATCAAAAAGGATATAAATAGAGGGCAGTGTGGAGACTTGGGCCATTTCTGCAATTTACTGCACCATAGTGAATCTCCATATCATGTAAAACCACAAGACTGGGATCCCAAATAGAATAAGATGTATTCCATGTTTGCATAAAATATGTCAAAATATATTCTACTGTCATGTATAACTAAAAAAGAGATAAAAAAGAAAAAAAAATTACAAAATCAAAATCAACAAGTGATTATTAAATATCTACAAATCTATCCTATGTCCATGTTATTTCCAGGATAACTATCTATAATACTTTCTTTGCATTTGAAAATATCTCATGAATTAAGACATTTTCACAGAGCAAGAATTCCTAAGAATAGATGAGGCTTGTGAATCATAATGTGGGGTCCATGAGAACACATTTTGTTGACTTTCAACAACAGGAACTGTAACTGACCAGAGCCTCAAACTCCTCTGCTCTGATGGTGTTTCTGCAGTTACACTGAAGCTAGGCTTCCTATAGACTGCTCCCAACCAAAGACTACACAAGTCACACATAGCTAGGGCAGACCTGTACTTGACTGATGTGGGTCTCCTCTCATGTCTGACTTTGTCTCAAGAACTCAACAGCTTTTGTAAAGCTTCCTTAGACTGCACAGTAGTCCCAGAGGTCTCTACCAATTCTCCCTCCCTGTCTCCTTCAAAGAGTCACCTCCCAATCTAGTGATAGCTCCTGCCTCTCCTGGTGCCTGCCTCACCTCATCATTTTCTCTCACACAACCATTTTCTTCAATAAATTTCTTTTTCATTTAATCCAGTTTTTGCAATTTCCAAAATGGACTTCTCAGACAACCTACACTAAAACACGTTGATAACCACAAATTAGGAAAATTATAAGAAAGACTTTCAAGTTGCCTTCACAGATTTGCAGAGATAGATAGATAGGTAGGTAGATAGATAGAAGGAGGAAGAGAGGGAGAGACAGAGAGGGAGAGATGTAAACATATATCTGTGTGTCTATATCTCTTTATTTGTATTGGGATAGTAGGGTATGGGGTGTGTGTGTGTGTGTGTGTGTGTGTGTGTGTGTGTGTGTGTGTAATGTGATTATGTGTGTTTATATTCTTCTTGGTGTAATCTATATAAAGAAAAGGTTCTGAGCATCTTAAAGAGATCCTACTGGGTTCTTCAGGAGGAAGGAGGTGTGGTTAATCACTTCCTGAGTTTCTACTGTGTTTTTGACACACTTCTGTATACAAAATATCCAGAAATCAATGTATGCTTCTCTTTCCCCTACAATGGTTTTCCTAACTGCTTTAGAAGAGTTAGGCTCTTATTTTTCCTGTGATTTGTATATTGGGTGTTTTTGTCACTGCTATTGTCTTTCTGCCGACTATCACTCATGAACTGATGTGACAGCTGTGTAATTCACCAAACTGTTGGCAGGCCTAAACAATCCAATAAAGCGATACTGACTAATTGGTCTTGCTCATAAAACCCTTAGGGAGACTGTTGGAAAACTGGATGTGATTGACTAGAATAAAAAAGAATGTTCAACCTGTTGAATAGAGGCTCAGGCTATTTGCCATAGTAATGTGTGTGTGTATTACATAGGTGTTTGTTGAATTCAGTATATTTCAGCAACTTTTTATAAACACAGAGTCCTTTCATATATAACCATGGTCCTCTTTAGACATTACTAATGTCATTGCATGAACAAAGTGGAGATACTTTCTAGTTAAATTGTAGAAAAGGTAATTCTGAGGATCCTTTAAATTAAAAACTTTTTTTGTTAAAAATTTTATTGAGATATAATTCACATATGGTAAAATTAATCCACCTAAAAGTGTAGAGTTTTAATATATTCACATGACTTTTAATATATTCACAGAATTGTACAACCATCACCACAATCAATTATAGAATATTTTTCACTAGCTAGCCCAAAGAAAAATTTCATACTCATAAATTATTTGTCATCCCTCTCCCCCCCCCTCTATTCCCAGATTCCTAGGCAACAGCTAATCTACTATGGATGTGCCTATTCTGAACATTTCACAAAGTGAAATCCAATATTTCTTCCTATATATAGCTTCTTTCACTTAGCATTATTTTCAAAGTTCATCTTGTTATAGCTCAGTGATATTTCATAGTATGGATATATCACATTTAGCCAAATTTTAGTTGATAAACCTTTGGGTTATTTCCATTTTTAGCTATTATAAATAATGCTTCCCTGAACACTTATGTACAACTTATTTGCACTATAACTTTTCATTTTTCTTAGGTACATGCTATGAGTGGAATTGCTAGATGGTGTGTTAATTCTATGTTTAATCTTGAAAGGAACTGTCAGGCTATTTTCCAAACTGGCTGCATCATTTTATATTTCCATTTTAAGGGTAAGAATTCCAGTTTCTTTGCATTTTTACAAATGCTTTTATTTTACATTCCAGCCAGTTCTGATTTGCATTCAAATAAAATAGATAATGTGTTCATCTGTTTGTGCTACTGTAACAAAATGCCATATATGAGTAATTTATAAATAATAGAAATGTATTTTTATAGTTCTGCAGGTGGGGAATTCTAAGATCAATGCACAGGCAGATTTGATCTCTGGTGAGAGCTCATTCTCTCTTCCCAAGATGATGTCTTATTCCTGTATTTTCACATCACAGATGGCAGGAAAGGGCCAAAAAAGGCTCCCTCCAGACCTTTTTATAAGGATATGAATCCCATTCATGGGGGAACAGTATTCAGAACCTAATCACCTGTTCCAGGCCCTACCTCTTTTGGCATAGGGGATTAAAATTTAACATAAATTTTGCAGGAAAAAAGCATACCAGAGAATGTTGAAAATCTTTTCATGGGCTTTTTAGCTTTTTAGATCCTTTGCTCACTTAAAAAAATGGATCATTGGACTTGTTAAGTAATAACAGTTCTTTTTACATTATAGATATAAGTCCTTTTTAGATGTAAGATTTGCAAACATTATCTCTCAGTCTCTCTGTGTGTTTACTTTCTTGATAGCATACTTTGAATCACAAAGCTTTTAATTTTAATTTAGTCCAATTTATCTATTCTGTTGCTTGTATGTTTGTTGTAAAATGAGAACATTTTAGAAGGCCAATTCATATATTTTCCTACTGGGAATGATTTGTGTTACTCACACTTCGCAGTGCAATTACAATTGGTAGCTCTCTGGTATGCTCTATTAAGGATTCTGGAGCCAATTCTACACTTACTGGGGAATAATGTTTGTTAAGGAAACAGGAGATATGAGTACGATGTATCCTTTAATTCATGCTCTCATGACTGATAATTTGTAAAAATAATATCAGTAATTATAATAATTATAAATATATTGCAAATAATTTTGATATTTTCCTTAGTCTTTAAGAGGAAAAGTTATAGCACAGATCCATTTACTTATTTATTTATTAGTTCTAATCAGTTGTGGATGACACTAGAAAGCTCTTCGATTTTTTATACACAAATGGAGCAGAATTTTTCACTTCTCTGCTTTGAAGCAGAGTCACACCATTTGTTCAATCATACATGTACCTAGGGTAATGATGTCCATCTCATTCCACCATCTTTCCTAACCCTTTACCCCCTCTCCCCTCCCCTTTGCCCCATCCAAAGTCCATCCACTTATCCCATGAACCACCCCTCCAATATGGATTAGCATCCACTTATCAGAGAAAACATTTGTTTTATTTTTTCAATTTATTTATTTGTTCTAATCAGTTATACATGACAGTGGAAAGTTCTTCAATGGCACAGAGTTTTTACAAGGAGTAAAACAATCAGGGTGGTCTTAGTTCCTCTTTTCTTTTTTCTTTGTTAGTTCTGCCTTTGACCTAATAGCTGTCATTTCTGTACTTGAGAAATACTGGGAATGTCCTACAACTGGGGGTGTAGTAAATTATACATGAGACCTACGCACAAAGAGCATGCATGAATTGGTAATTGATTTCACTTACATTTTCAGCCCCTTGACTCCTCCTAACAGCAGTTTCCATATGAAGATCTTCAAGTCCCATGGTCAGATTCCATCCTTCTATCCAGGTTGGCAAAGTATACCATCCTGGTCAGTGTCTGACAAAGGTGAGGTGAAAGATGCATGCTAAGAGTTGGTTACACACAATGGTTTCAACACACCACAAGTTCTATTTGTCAACTATAATTTCATCAGTTCTCAAAATTACCCCAACCTTGAAACAGAGCCAACTTGACTAATTGTGAGCAAATTTTGAAATGAGTGCTCTCTAAAGCCCTTTCCAAAGGGCTTTAAATGAGTGCTCTCAAAGCCCTTTCCCTTTACCTTTTTAATGTCTGGTAACTTTTAAACTAGAATTTAAAATGGCCAAATTTTATAACAAATCCTGTTTTTCAAGATATTTCATTTTCCTAGCTCATGATCAATAACTACTAGTATTTTCAAGAATTAAAATTACTTACCCTATTGATTAATGCCATTGTGTTATAATTAAACACATCCATTTAGACCAAATCCATTTCTGAAAATGTCTTATAAGACTGAGAAGAAGGCTTAGTCTTACATGAATACTAAAATTATAATTATACATAATATATAGTATATTTATTATTATATATTATATTTAAACATTCTGTACTTAGAATATTCTATACTTTAATTCATTACTCATCAATAATCCATTTTGTTTTAACAACAGATTTTTTAGGGGTATCTATATTTGACCAAAACATTCCATGGAGTGAAAATTTGCTCAAATTCCTGGACTTTTACTTTTTTCTTATTTCAACAACCATTTCGACATGACGACAGGCAAAGATTGACCATAGATTTTTCTTTGAACGAAAACAGTTTGAGATTGTGATAATACTACTTTAGTGGCGCTCATAAAACTACACCCACATTTTTTTTTATTGTTTTTCCCTGTTTTCAATTGGAGGTAATAAAATGAAACATAGTTGAACATTACATTTTAAATTGGCTGAGTAGCCACAAACTAATAGACAGATACGTGGATACTCAATTGTGTCTCTTAAATTTACACCTTTACCCACAGTCAGGAAGCGGTACTAGAAAACCAAAGAAGGAAAAGAGGCATTTATTTATCTACTTTTATCATCAGACTAATAGAGCAATTTTTCCCTTGTAAAGTACTTTTCAGTTATCTTATCTTTCCAGAATTCCATTTGGCATGTGGAATTGGAAATAAAGTAATGACAAGTCTAGTTCCTGTGAAGATTGTTTCCTTTTTTTTTTCTATTTCATGAGCCATTGTGAATGTTTCTGATTAAGATTCAGAATTATATTTCATATGTTCATATGGGAATCTGAGCCTAACATTTCCTGAATACCCCAATTGGCAAATTTATATGCTTGTAGAGTTGTATGAGGCTCTGAGGAAATGAACTTGCTATATCAATTTTTTAAAAAGGTGATAAAACACTATTAGCATTTGTCATCCTGGCTTGGACTTTCCTTGTTATAGTTAAGGTGAAGTTCAGTCTTCATCACAGTTAAGTATAGGATGCTAAGTTTTTCTAACTTCTAATTGAAAATAAAATTATTTTTTCTTGTCATATATAGAAAATAAGTGGCACAAGAAGTTAGTCTAGGATTTCAGCATCAAAGGGAGTTTTCAAGGGTTTAGTCTCTTAATTCTAGGTAAACCATAACAATTAATTTGGTTTATTGAAAAATTCAGATTGATTTAGCTTGGCTAGATGACTGGTATATAAACTCGCAATCAACTTTTATTTAATAAGTGTTATTTGATATAATGAAAACCAGACTGTTTTACAATTCAGACACCAGGATCTTAGCCATTAATTAGTAAGCCAGGAGCATTCTATGGGCCTGTGACATCAAATCTATAAATGGCAGGGTGAGTGACAGATAGTTAAGATTAAATGATTTACCAATTCCCTCTACACAGAAATACCTACATAGTACAGAATTTTGTAATGTTGCCTTGATCATTTTATCTCTTTTGTCTGTCATTAATTAGGAAATTTCTAAGCTTACTGAGATTATTTTGAATTTCTACTTTAATATGTATTTATAACATTCATATGAAAGGAAGATTTTAAAAAGATTTAAAAATAACTACTATGGCTATTATGGTTCTAAATATGTTATTATAGTTCCAAATTGGCCTTTATGGTTCTACCTCTTTAAATTTCCTACCCTTAATATGTTTTGGGACTCCTGTATCTTCCAGGGACAGTTGACTAAGGATTAAACATTTAAAATTGACAAATGCTGATGAGAGAATGGACAAGTGACCAGAGCTACTCAGGTGGATCAAACTGCTGCAAAAAAGGATCTGCTTGGCTCTTGTCTTGTGAATTGATGCCCCTTGGGCTTTTGTAAAACTGCATTCAGAGTCAGGTGTGATGCCACTGATATACTGCCAGTGCTATCCCCACCCCCGTGCAGCAGTGGGGACAAGGCCACTGAGCAAAAGTGTATGTTGGAAATGAAGAGAGAGGCTTGGATTATTTACTAAAATGACATTTTCAGCATCTAAAACCTTGACAGCTGGGTGATTTAACTTCCCCTTTGGAATCGTTACCTTTCCTCTCAATGGCTCCCTATCACACTCCCCCAGCTATCTCTCCCTAGCACAGATGGTAGTTCTGAAGATGTGCACGTAAGGAAAAGAACCCCTGGCTCTGTAAAAATAAGCAAGACTGTTTCCCCTCTGGATTTCTCTCACTAATACAGCCATTGTTGCTGTCATGTCCTGTTTTTAAAAGGTGAAGAACAGTCAAGGGAATAGTGATCATAGAAGGAGTCAATGAATAAATAATATTGTGAATATAAAAGTTTTTATGTGCCAGAGATGAGGACTTTTCTTCTTACTTTTAAATGCAAGTTTAACTTTGCAATTTTTAGTGGTGATATTCTTCTTGGTTTAAACATACACACCCACACACCCACATAGATACTCTCTCACATATTATTCAAGACATCCTTAGGATTGAAAATCTTTTCAAGTCCACTGATACATTATTTTTCTCAAAAAAAGTTAATGATACAATGCATTTTTTTTCTCATTTTGCTTATTTGTTTTTGACTACTTATCCCCATATCACATAATCAATTATCAGCTGATCATTAAAGAATATGAATCTATAGCCCAACTATTTTGCAAAAGGTGAAAATTATTGGTAGACTTTTATGTTCCCTCACAGTGATTATAGATTTCAAAGATACTTTATAGAATACTTCAAAGATAGTGAGGTGAGTATTTAAAACAAGACAAAACAAAACAAATGCGTGTGGGATTGATGGGGTTAGTTCTGTTTTTGCTACACTTTTATTTAGGAGAAGTATGGGCAGATTTGGCATTTATGAAACAGTGAGATGGTTCTAACAGTGAAGTTATGTTCATAGGCTCATTGCTGTGTCCAAAGTTTCATGGATCCTAAATAATAAGGAGGATTTGACAGTGAGTATAGAGCAGAGGCTAAAAGTAGTTAATTTGACAAAATTTTCTAATTTGGGATTTACTACTGTCAGAAAGAACTTTATTTATTTATTTAAAATCACCACTCTACTCTTTTATGTTTGAACAGGTTTTTAAAAATCCTTTTACATATATATATTTTTTTATTTTTACCTCTTACATTGCTGTGAAATAGTGTTTAGTAGAAATAGCATGATTTTCTTGTATAATAAAAATGATTTTCTAGTTCTATCTCTATTTACAAGCTATCAGTGGGCATGCCATTTCACCTCTCTGTATCTTATTTTTTTTTTAATCTATAAAACTGGGTAATAATGATTATGCTACTTATTTCATAGAGATGATGTGCCAAAATGTATGTAAAATCTCTGGGTAGCTATAAAATTCAATGAACATGTATGATGTTATTAGTGCTGAATGGTTAGAACATCTTCATGTCTTCAGGTTATAATATTTTAAGTCTCTCAAAGGACATAAAGCAAGATTGCATTTAATCACAGCATCAATACAATTTATAATAACAAATTTTCCATAATGCATGTGTTGAGCATTGTATATGAAGCCATCAGTAACTTCACAGGGCCCTAGGGGATCTTGCATTAGTAAGAGATCATTTGATTCAAGATTCTCTGCCTCATTAGACTTACATTAAATCAGAGGATTGTTAAAAAAAAAATCTACCCTTTGATCAGGAAAATCAAATTCCAGCAACTTGCCACCTCAAAAATACTCCCAAGATTTTGGAAATGTTTACCTAATCCTCTCAGGTTTTTATTTGCCACTCAAAAACATCCTATTAAGGCAAGTAGCAAATTTTCTAAGTGAATATACTAATTTTAAAAATGTGTGCCTCCAAAAAAGAGAAATATTTTGAGATGCCATATTTCCCATTACACTATCTAAGTTATATTAACATCCAAGTCCTATTAAAGGCATTTTTGTACTTGGAGATTTTCTTTTTGAATTGAATGATTCACCACATTGGGTTTTTTTTTTTTGTTATTGTTATTGTTGTTTTGTTTTATTTGTTTTATTTTTCTTTTTATCTACTGAAAATTGAACCCAGGGGCACTCAACCACTAAGCCACAACCCCAGAACTTTTTTATATTTTGTTCTGAGACAGGGTCTCACTAAGTTGAGTAGGGCCTTGCTAAGTTGCTGAGGCTATCTTTGAACTTGTGATGTTCCTGCCTCAATCCTTCCAAGTTGCTAGGATTTCAGGCACATGCCACTATGCCCAGCTCACCACATCTTTTTGAAAGCACACCCTTATTTGATAGTTAAGATTTTCAGGGAGCAAGCCTTGCTTCCTAATTTCAGGAAGAAGGAGAAAAGGAAGCAAATAAGGGAGTAATAGACAAACCAATTTTTATTGAAATATTTCTTTGTGCCAGGGGTTTATATATGATGAGCAATTTAATCCTCTTGAAAACCATCTTAAGTAGTTTTCTGTTCACATTTTACAGATAAATAACGCTTAGAAAAATTAAACTGACAGATCCTATAGCTAGTAATCGTAGAGACAGTAATCAATTAAAAATGAAAAAAATATTAAAGTATAATATTTTTGATGTGCCTATGGGATCAGTACCAATAATAGGTGATATTTGGAGATTACCTAATATATTTAACTTGTACATAGTCCTTTCTATGAGCAAGGCACCATTTTATGTGCCCTATGTATATTAACTCATTTGATTCTCTTAACAACCCCGTGTTTAAGGTACTATTATAAATCAAGTTTACAGATTAGGAAATTAAGCAGATGCACTAGAATACTCAGAACACATTGATGCTGGAATTCAAATTCCAGTAGTCTGTCTCTAGGGTCTACATTCTAGTTACCATGCTTGTTCATTTATATATATACATATATATATAAATGAATACATACATATATATATATATAATTTTTCGCACCAGGGATTGAACTCAGGGGCACTCGATCACTGAGCCCCATCCCCAGGCCTATTTTGTATTTTATTTAGAAACAGGGTCTCACTGAGTTGCTTAGCATCTAGTGACTGCTAAAGTTGGCTTTGAACTCGTGATCCTCCTGCCTTATCCTTCTGAGCCACTGGGATTATAGGTGTGTGCCGCCATGCTCATCTACATGTATAATTTTCAATCCCCAGACCAACTTTATAAAGTGAGTCTTATTATCTTAAAAAAAAAAAGACACTGAAGGTCCAGTAGCTTTCAGAGCTAGGAGAGGATTCAGTTTTACTGTCTCCCACTTGGACATGTCCCAACAAACCTCTCAGCTTCATTGAATGGGAAGTAAGGGATAGATTACGTGCAGTCTTTGTGAGTATTTTTCTAGCCCAATTTCAAAAGAAAAGAACAGGTGAACTTTTTCATGCCTTATACCTACAAGACTTTTTATCAAATGATAGAAAATTTAGGACAATGAAGAGATGTTACTGTGCTTATTATGAATGTAAAATCCTGAAGTATATGGAACTGCTTTCCATCTGTTGGTTTTGTATCATTGAAGAGACTTAACTTTCTAAGTCTTCATTTGTTCATCAATAAAGTAGAAAATCATGATAGTACTTATGTCATAGGGATTTGATTTGGTTTAAAGAAATCAATACATATAATGCACAGTAAATTCAAACATTGAAATCATTCAACAGTTTTAATTAAATACATAAAAATCTAAACAACCCCAAAGTAGTCAAATCTGTAGGATAGTATCAGTTTAGCCATTGACACAATCATTCACACACTAATTCAGTTGTTCAAAATTTATTATGCATCACAACATTACAAAACTTATTTCTTTGAAGATGAAGAGAATACAGACTGAGCTTCAGTAATTACTTATTTCCCTCTGACCGCATTCTACAAGTATTTATTTCAGAATCCAAATCCTAGCAGATGTTCTGCAAGAAGAACACCTCCTGGTCAAATAATATTGGGGATTTTTCTATAGAGTATCTGCTTGTTGAATATTCATAGCATGCACTGATCATTAAACAGTGAGGAGATTGGCATTAGCCTATTATCTGTGTTTAAGTCAATATTGCTCCAGCTTAATTATCCAGGGAAACCTTTTTTTTCTTGATATACCAAACAATATCTCATAAAATTAAGAGCAGACCAAACATAATTTGGTAAATACAATTTCTTTCCAAGTACTCTTTTCTATTTGGTTCTGTTCTTTTTCATAATATGGACACGTGCTGTGTTCCTGGCGACTTAAACACCCAGGGGTCACTCCAGGGAAAGTGAAATAACTGGGCTGCATGAAATAACCACACAAGAGACAGAAATACCTTTTTATTTGGGGGTGCTGTGACAGCTCCTCTGACCTTAAGGGTCCGCAGAAAGAGAGAGAGCCCGCACTTTCTGACCCTTTTTATTGAGGAGAAGCCATTCAAATGAGGCAAGGGGTCAGGTTACAAGGGGCTGAGTCTAGCCTCATGATGTCTGCTCTCAGCAGGTTGACTGACATCTAGGAAGGCCACACCCAAGGGACAGTAAGAGAAGGGGACACACAAAAGGTATTTCCATGAAACATTCTATCCCAAACAGGCCAAGGGATAATATTACAAAGGAACAGGTGAGCATAGCTCCACCCATGGAGATGTAGGAAGGCATGCCCATGCATGAAGACATAGTTGCTCAACCCTAAAAATCTGCTACTGTCTGTGTTACTTAGGCAACCAGATCGCAGAGTGAGACACAATGGTACACCAATCAGAGGAGGAGACAAACTCGGTCACATGCTATGTTGACCTCCCACAGACACAAATGATTTCTTCTGTTGATTGGAGAGGAGATATATATATATCCTGGGCATTTAGTGTAAATGCTAGGTGTTTGCTAAATAAAAATCAAACTACTTCCAACAATTGGCAGAAAATTTGACTCTTTTGCACTCCAAATATCTACCAAACTATAACTGTATTTCAAATAAATAATAGCTTTTTATTCATTAATAAGATGTGAGGAAAGAAAAATGGCAGGGAATATAAGACCCTTGGGAGGGAAAAAATGGAATATCTTTCATGATATGGAACCACTACATTCTGCCAACTCTTAAATGAAGATGATTATTTATTAAATCACTTGGTTGTAAATAAGAAAACTCAATTATACTTAAAAATGGGAAATTTATTATAAGGATTTTGAATCATCACACAAAATTTAAGTAAGAATTTAACATTCAAAAACTCAGAACAGCAACAATCATAGCCTTCCATGGAACTTAGTATCAAGAGGTTACTGACATTTCTGGGTTGTTGCTGTTAACAGGACTAATCTTCTGTCAGTTTCTGTTTCTTCTCTAGTCTAAAACACAATATTCCCTTAGAAGAATCTGGCTATTCCAACTAGGTCAGAAATTTTCCCTTGGATCAATCATTTCTTGCCAGGGGACAGGGTGCACAGCTATTGAGTACTGACCAAAGGCATTGTCCTTGGAAGAGATCAACACATTGGATACTGATATGGTGAATGCATTTTTATCAATGTTTAACTGCAAAGATAATAAAATAGTTCAGTTTCAGTGCAAAGGACAGCAATGCACATTCACTACCTTGTCCAAGGACTATGTTAATTAATTCTTCTATCTTTGGTCCAAAGAGACCTTTATCACCTTTGGGCCAAGCCATCTGATATTGCTGAAGTGATATCTGTGGGTAAGAGAAATCCAGAATATTAGTCAATGATGAAGGGAGAGAGAAATATCAATTTAACTTCAAAATGGTTGTTAATTGCAGACATTTTATTGAGACTTCTTACAGATTTCAGATGACTACTTAAAGTCTCTGTGGTAGACTGGGATTGAGCACACCTGATTGAAATAATAGTGAACTTTATCAAACATATTGTATGTCCATTTTAATCCAGGAAGTACAATAACCTGTTGCATGAAGATGCAATTATGACACCTCACTTTATCTGTACCATAAATCTGCTCCTAGCTGCCCTAAGACTTTTCTGCTACAATGGGGAGTAGTGAAAGTATCCCACTCAGCCAATCTAGACCATGAATACAGGAGATTTAATACTCTTGGAATAACTGTTAGTCAGGGAATGAGAATTAGTGGATAAATATTTCTCTTTTAGGTCATGGGTACACAATTCAGAGGCATGGTTCCGAACTTTCCTTTAGAAGGACAGAACCTTCTGAATAATAATATTGTTTAGAGTGATAAACAAGAAGCAGTGCACCCTTGTATTGACTTTCCTTTTTTTTACCTGTTCCACTCTTATACTCTTAGTAACTTGGAATAATGTAATAGACTATTGGCACACATGTCCTTGGTTTAGGTGCCTTATGGGGTAACCTAAGATAAAATATAGGTTCACTTGATATAGGATAAACATGTAAATATAATACAATGAGGAAATAAATGGGGAGGGAGTAATAAAAAATGAAAGTCCATATATTGAAAATAAAAATCATTGATCCCTCAAACCATTTTACCTAGATTATATTGCTAAATATAGGTTATTCAATAATAACTATTTTAGAAAATGGGGATGTAGCTCAGTGGAAAATCACCCCTGGATTTGATACCTAAAATATATATATTTTAATTAGAATAATTGTGAAGAAGTATAGAGGGAGTTCTATAGAGTCCTCTGATGTTGACCTCCCACAGACACAAATGATTTCTTCTGTTGATTGGAGAGGATATATATATATATATATATATATATATATATATATATATATATATATATATCCCATTGGGGAGGACAATAAGAAAGCATGGGCACCTGTGTATGGTCAAATTAGGAAAATATGGAAAGTCAAAAACATAATTTCTGCTTCAAAATTTGCTAATAAGTAAACATTTACATATGTTCTTAAAGAGGGGAAAATCTTTAATTATGCTTGCTTTAGAGAGTTGGTTGAAGATGAACAGTCAGAGAGGATTTTTTAAATAGAGTATGAGTCCATTGTATATTGCTAGAATCTTTATGATTTTTCTAGATTATTTAGTCTAATTACTTTATTTCATAATTATTTAATGAGTGCATAATATAACCAGGCATTTTTCTAGGTGCTAGGGATAAAACATTAAGTAGACACATGTAGTTGTATACTTATGAAGTTTGAAGGTAGATGGGACCATCAGATAAGTAAAGACAATTGCAATATAATTTGTTGAATCCTGTTATGGGAGAAATGTAGAAGGTTCTGGGTCTTTGGACTCCTAATTGGATCTTCATCCTTTGTCGCACCTTTGGTATAAATTATTGTAGTCTTCATATTGTCTGTGTGGTTGTTGCTCCCAACTCTCCTCACCTGAGAGGCTATCTGCTTTACTTCGCTAGACATAAGACTGGCTCTAATAAAGCAAATAAAACTAGTATATAAAATTACATTGTTAAGAATGTACTTCTAGTGGCTTATGATTTGTCACATTCTGGGCCATATATCCAATCAAGAAGAAAGAGTAACTGTTTTTCTCTTTTTTTTTATGAGAGAGAAGCTGGCAGACTATTTTGTATAACTTATGAGAAAGAAGTAGAAAATTAGAAATTATGACTTAAAAAAAAAGTTTCAGAGAAGAAACCAGTATATTTTTATTATAAACATATGCTAATATGTATGCTCAGTTAAGATCAACATAGTTGTATCCTCTTAGAAAAGAACAAATCAAGGATATGAATCAGTGATCAGAATAAAAAATGAAATAGGCTCTTCATATAGCATATAATTCATTCTGGTTAAATTCAGGAAAAAATATGTTCCCACAAGTGAGATCACTGGATCATGAAGTACCTTTCAGAGAGAGAGATTGGTCTTGACACACCTTTAAAGATTTAATAGTTGGATGCATTTTAAATAGGTCGATTCATTCATGATGCCTGTGTCCTTTCCCATAGCTGTGGAGAAGATGATCTCAGGGAAATGAAGGCAATGGTGTCAACTGCAGCCCTGTGCTAGAAAACAAAGCAGAGAAAACACAGTCCTGCCTCCCAAATCTTCCTATCCCCACTCACAGCCCAGAACGTTAAAAATGATAAAGTGTTATGGCCAGGTCAAGAACCATCAAAGACACTGCCAAATATTCCACAGTTGAACTTTAGGCAAGTAGGAAATGTTTGTAACCAAAGTCTTTGGTGCATAGATCAAAGACCCTATGAAGGAAATTTTATGAAGTTAGGGAGTATGGTCAGGAAGGTTTAAGTAAAACCCTCTCCTCAAACTGAACCCCATCTTAATGAAGAAGTCTGCTGGAAAAGAAATTGCACAAACAATGGAGATCTAGTTCTCCTTTATTCCATCTTTAAATGATTAGACTTTAGGTTTTGCAACAGGTTCAGATTTGAGTGGAATATACAGATAGTTCCATATACAAATTCCCCACCCCTGCCTACTATTGACATCTAAAAGTGTGGTACAAGTGCTATATTAATGAACCAGTATCGTTATAAAATTATAAACTGAAGATTCACTTTTTGTGCTCTACAGTTCTGAATTTTGCAAAACATATATTACTGTGTATCCATCATTACATCATGCAGTAATATTGGGCAACCCCGGAAGTTTCCCCTGTACTTCACCTGTTCTGCTCTCCTGCCTCTTTCCCTATTCTCCAACCTTTTAACTCCTAGCAACCACTGACTGACTTTTTGCTATCTCCATGTTTTTTTTTCCTTTAATAGACTGCAGTATAGTTGGAATATGATAGTATATAGCTCTTGAAGGCTGGCTTCTTTCTCTTAGCAATATATTTTTAAACATTTTCTGTGTCTTTTTGTAGCTAATTTATTTTTATCTCTGAAGACTATCCCACTGTGTGGGTATATTCTGATTGTTTATGCATTTACCTAAAGAACATTTTGATTGCTGCCAGTGTTGGACTGTTGCTAGCTGGCCAGGCTGGTGAGATGAGCTGGGTTCAAAGGAGCTGGATGCAGCAATAACTGAGAAAATGGCAAAGAAACCACACAAAACATGAACATGAGTTTCTAAGGTCAAGGATGGGACTACTCAGTGACCCCAAGGGTCAGCTCCATGCTGGGCAGTGCTGGAAAAAGAGCATGCACCCAGATTATTTTTATTTTGTCAGGGGGGACACACACAAGGGATGTTCCATGGAATGTTCTTCACCAAATAATAGTTTCAAAGGTGTAGTCTTACTTTGTGATGTCTTGTGGTCAGCAGATTGATTGACATCTTGGCAAGTCACCCCCTGCTGGGTTTCTGTTAGCGATTAAATGGTTCAGGGGTCACTCCAGGTAAACTGGGCTAACTGGCCTGCACAAAATAACCACATAAGAGACACAAATTCCTTTTTCTTTGGGGTTGCTGTGAGGGCTCCTCTGATCTTAAAGGTCCACAGGAAGAGAGAGAGGGAGCACGCGCTGACCCCTTTTATTGAGGAGAAGTTATTCAAATGAGGCAAGGGGTCAGGTTTCAAGGGGCTGAGTCTATCTTCATGATGTCCACTGTCAGCAGGTTGATTGACATCTAGGTATGCCACACCCAAGGGCACAGTAAGAGAGGGGAACACACACAAGGCACTTCCATGGAACGTTTTATCCTAAACAGGGCAAGGGGTTATATTACAAAGGAACAGGTGAGCATAGCTCCACCCATGGGACTGTAGGAAGACACACCCAGGCACAAAGACATAATCAATTGAACCCTATATGAGCGGGGCAGTCTAGCAGCATGGGTGCCTGATGCTACAACATCCAGTAGGGAAGTTAACTCAGTCACATGTGAGGTTGGTCTCCCACAACCCCCATCTCAGGTGCTATGTGGGATCACAGGCAGAATGAGAGGAAAGTCATATTTATGTCTCACAGCCATTCAGCGTTCAATGCCAGACCAGTCCCCTTTGATGCTCAAATGCTCATAGCTTACACACACAGCCCATGGATGGCTCGCTACATTGGACTATCATGAATAAAATTTATAAATATCCATGCACAGTTTTTTCTGTGTACATAAGTTTTCAATTTCTTAGGTACATACCTATAAGTGTGGTTGACAGATAATATAATAAGACTATACTTAGTATTTTTAAAATTAATTCATTTATTTTAATTAGTTATATATGGCAGCAGAATGCATTTTGATTCATTGTACACAATTGCAGCACAACTTTTAATTTCTGAAATTGTATATAATATAGTGTTGCACCATGTGTGCAGTCATACACATATCTAGAGTAATAAGGTCCATCTCATTCCACTATCTTTCCTGCCCCTATACCCTCTCCTGTCGGCTCCCCAACTTTGCCCAAAATTTCTCCTTTTTTCCCATGCCCCCCCACATTATGGATCAGCATCCACTTAGCAGAGAGAGTATTTAGCTTTTTTGTTTGTTTGTTTGTTTTGGGGGGATTGGCTTACTTTGCTTAGCATGATATTCTCCAACTCCATCCATTTACCTGCAAATGCCATGATTTTATTCTCTTTTAATGATGAGTAATATTTCATTGTGTATATATCATAGTTTCTTTATCCATTTATCTATCGAAGGGCACCTAGGTTGCTTTCACAGTTTAGCTATTGTGAATTGAGCTGCTATAAACATTGATATGGCTGCATTACTAAAGTATGCTTATTTTAAGTTCTTTGGGTAGGATGGCTCTGTCAAATGGTGGCTCCAATCCAAGTTTTCTAAGGAATCTCCATACTGCTTTCCAGATTGATTGCACCAATCTGCAGTCCCACCAGCAATGTATGGTGTACCTTATCCCCCACATCCTCACCAACACTTATTGTTGTTTGCATTCTTGATAACTGCCATTCTGACTGGAGTGAGAGTAGTTTTGATTTGCATTTCTCTAATTACTAAAGATTTTGAACATTTTTTCCATATATTTGTTGATTATCTATCTTCTTCTAGAATTGTCTGTTCAGCTCCTTAGTCCATTTATTGGTAGGTTTTTTGTTTTGTTTTGTTTTGTTTTTAGTGTTAAGCTTTTTGAATTCTTTAGATATCCTGGAGGTTAGTGATCTATCTGACATGGATGTGGCAAATATTTGCTCCCAAATGTTGGCTCTCTCTTCACCTCATTGATTGCTTCTTTTGCTGAGAAGAAGCTTTTTAGTTTGAATCCATCCCTTTATTTGCAGATAATATGATTCTATACTTAGAGGATTCAAAAAACTCCACCAGAAAACTTCTAGAATTAATTAATGAATTTAGAAGACTAGAAGGATATAAAATCAATACCCACAAATAAAATGCATTTCTATACATCACTGATGAATCCTATGGAAGAGAAATTAGGAAAACTACCCTATTCACAATAGGCTCAAAAAGAAGAAAATAAAATTCTTGGGAATCAACTTAATAAAAGAGGTGAAAGATCTCTACAATGAAAACTTCAGAACACTAAATAAAGAAATTGAAGAAGACCTTAAAAGATAGAAAGATCTCCTATGCTCTCGGAAAGGCAAAATTAATATTGTCAAAATGGCCATACCACCCAAAGACTGTACAGATTCAATGTGATTCCAATTAAAATACCAACATCATTCCTTATAGAAATAGAAAAAGTAATAATGAAATTCATTTGGAAAACCAAGAGACCCAGAATAGCCAAAGCAATTCTTAGCAAGAAGAGTGAAGCAGGAGGCATCATAATATCAGACATTAAACTATACTACAAAACATAGGAACAAAAACGCCATGGTATTGGCACCAAAACAGACTTGTAGACCAATGGTAAAGAATTGAAGACACAGAGACAAACCGACATAAACACAGTTATCTCATATTAGACAAAGGAGTCACAAACATATATTGGAGAAAGATAGCCTCTTCAACAAATGGTGCTGGGAAAATTGGAAATCCATATGCAGCAAAATGAAACTAAATCCCTATTTCTCACCATGCAACAAACTCAATTCAAAGTGTATCAAGGACCTAGGAATTAGACCAGTGACCTTGAGCCTAATAGAGGAAAAAGTAGGCCCAAATCTTCATCACTTCAGATTAGGCTCCGATTTCCTTACAAGACTCCTAAGGTGCAAGAAATAAAATCAAGACTATCGGTAATTTTGAAATAAACTTTCAAACTGTCTTTCGATATGATTGTACTATTTTGAATTTGTACCAGCAATGAATCAGGATCTGGTTGCTCCACATCCTCACCAGTAAATTTTGTCATTGTTTTTGAATTTTTGACATTCTAACAGATGTGTATTAACATCTCATTTTTTTAAATTTAAAATTCTTATTGACTTATGATGTCAGCCACTTTACATACACTTTTTTAAATGTGTTGATATCTATGTGTGTGTTCAAATCTCTTGCCCATTTTTATTTATTTTATTTTATTTTATTATTTTTTTTTTTTTCAAAAAACCAAAGTGACGGTCTTGTTTTGCTACGGTTTGGAAAACCCTCGCTGGAAAAAGGAGTTCTTCCCACAGTCCCAGCCTGCTTTGTGCAAGTCCCAGAGCTCATAAAGCCACCAGTTTTGTGTAAAAGGGGCCGCTCCCTTCTTCCGGAGCTCCTTTAAGAGGGTGGTAACGACCCATTACGGTGGGGGGTGGCGGAAGGCAGGGCCCACTGAGTCCTCCGCGCAGGACGGTTCTTGTGAAAGCCGGGTGTAAGCGCACCGAGAGGGTAGGGCTGAAGCGGGGGTAGCACAGGATCTTGTTGGGTGAGGAGAGGCTGAGGGAAGATCGCCTACGTCCCAGCGCCGCGTTTCCGGCAACCCTGTGGGGGTCCGCGCCTGCGCAAGGCGCGTCCCGGGACCGTTCCGGACTCCCAGCTCCCGCGCGCGCTTCCGCCGAGCCGAAGTTCGCGGTGGGCTCGGCGCTTCCCATTTTTAAATTATGTTGCTTACTATTATTGAGTTTCAAGTGTCCTTTGTATATTTTGGATATAAGTTCTATTTGGATGTGCTTTGTAAATATCTCCTTTCAGTCTGTTTTTTGTCTTTTCATTCTGTTAGTGGTCTTTCACAGATAAGAAGTTTTAATTTTAATAAAATGCATTTCATCGTATTTTCTTTTAGGGGGTCACACATCTAGAGCTACAATTAAAATCTCAACATCATACATGAGGTCATTTATGTATTTTCCTTTTCTAGAAATGTTATAGTTTTATACCTTACACGTAGTTATATTATGCATTTTTTGTTTAATTTTGTAAAAGATATAAAATCTGTCTGTATTTATTTTTGTCCAAATATTTTCAGCTCCATAGATGGAATAGAGTGTTTTTTCTCTCCATTACATTTTTCAATCCTTTGATAGAAATAAGTTGACTATATTTATGTTACTATGTTCCTGAGTTCTCATTCTATTGAATTACTCTACTTATCTCGTCCTTCACCAATACCACACTGTCTTGATTACCCCAGAGTTATAGTGAGACCTGAAGTATTGGTCTTACAAACTTTTCCCCTTCTTTATACTTTGTCCTCCCTTTTCTTCAGTTATATATCTATTCTGGATTTTTTACCTCTTCATACAAAGTTTAGAAAAGTATTGTCAACTTGCACAAACATAAAGTGTTAGGATTTTGATTTTAGCATCTATTGAGTCTATAGATCAGTTTGGAAAGAACTTGACATCTTGACAAAATTGAGTTTTCCTATTCATGAGCATTGACTATCTCATGACATCATTAACTTATGGTTTTTATTTTTTTCTCCAGTTTTGAAGTTTTCTTCATATGATGCTGTAACTATTTTGTTAGATTTATGTCTAATAATTTCATTTTGTTTGGTGCTAATGCAAATGATGTGTTATTTTATTTTTTAATTGATTTTATTATTTTTTTAAATACACAAGAACAGTGGAATGCATTACAATTCTTATTACACATATAGAGCACAATTTTTCGTATCTTTGTATATAAAGTATGTTCACGTCAATTTGTGCCATTATTCATGTACTTTTGTTTTTGCATTACAATTCTTAATACACATATATATACACAATTTTTCATATCTCTGTATATAAGGTATGTTGACACCCAATTCAAGTCTTCATACATGTACTTTATATAATGATGACCATCACATTCCACCATCCTGGCTAATCCCCTTCCCTCTCACCCCTCTTCCTTATATAGAATTAATCTAATCCTCTCATGCTCTCCTTCTCTACCCCACTATGAGTCAATCCCCTTAAATCAGAGAAAACATTTGGCATTTGTTTTTTTGGGATTGGCTGACTTTACTTAGCATTATCTTCTCCAACACCATCCATTTACCTGCTAATGCCACGATTTTGTTCTTTTTTAATGCTGAGTAATATTCCATTGTGTATAAATACCACATATTTTTATCCATTCATCCACTGAAGGACATCTAGGTTGGCTCCACAGCTTAGCTATTGTGAATTGTGCTGCTATAAACATTGATGTGGCTGTGTCCATGGAATATGCTGATTTTAAGTCCTTTGGGTATAGTCTGAGAAGAGAACTAACTAGGTGGGTCAAATGGTGGTTCCATTTCCAGATTTCCAAGGAATCTCCATACTGCTTTTTCATATTGGCTGCACCAATTTGCAGTCCCACGAGCAATGTAGGATTGTACCTTTTTTCCCACATCCTTGACAACACTTGTTGTTTGTCTCCATAATAGCTGCCATTCTGACTGGAGTGAGATGATATCTTAGAGTAGTTTTGATTTGCATTTCTCTGAATGCTAGAGATAATGAGCATTTTTTTATATATTTGTTGATTGATTGTATATCCTCTTCTGAGAAGTGTCTGTTAGGGTCCTTGGCCCATTTATTGATTGGGTTATTTGGTTTTTTTTGGTGCTTAGCTTCTTTAGTTCTTCATATACCCTAGAGATTAGTGCTCTATCTGATGTGTAAGGGATAAAAATTTGCTCCCAGGATGTAGGCGCTCTGTCCACCTCACAGATTCTTTCTTTTGCTGAGAAAAAAACTTTTTAGTTTGAATCCATCCCATTTATTGATTCTTGGTTTAATTCTTGTGCTATAGGAATCTTATTAAGGAAGTTGGGGCCTAATCCCACATGATGAAGATTAGGGCCTACTTTTTCTTCTATTAGACACAGAGTCTCTGGTTTCATTCCTAGATCCTTGATCCATTTTGAGTTAAGTTTTGTACATGGTGAGAGATAAGGTTCAATTTCATTTTGTTGCATATGGATTTTCAGTTTTCCCAGCACCATTTGTTGAAGATGCTATCTTTTCTCCAGTACAAGTTTTTGGCACCTTTGTCTAATATAAGATAATTGTAATTTTGTGGGTTAGTCTCTGTGTCCTCTATTCTGTACCATTGGTCTACTGGTCTGTTTTGGTGCCAGTACCATGCTGTTTTTGTTACTATTGCTCTGTAGTATAGGTTAAGATCTAGTATAGCGATGCCACCTGCTTCACTCTTCCTGCTTAGAATTGCTGTAACTATTCTGAGTCTCTTATTTTTCCAGATTAATGTCATGATTGCTTTTTCTATTTTTGTAAGGAATACCATTGGGATTTTGATCGGAATTGCATTAAACCTGTATACTGCTTTTGGTAGTATGGTCATTTTGATAATATTAATTCTGCTTATCCATGAGCAAGGTAGATCTTTCCATCTTCTAAGGTCTTCTTTGATTTCTCTCTTTAGGGTTCTGTAGTTTTCATTGTATAGATCTTTAACCTCTTTGGTAAGTTGATTCCCAAATATCTTTTTTCTTTCTTTCTTTCTTTTTCTTTTTTTTGAGGATATTGTGAATGGGGTAATTTTCCTTATTTTCTTCTCAGAGGATTTGTCACTGATATACAGAAATGCCATTGATTTATGGGTGCTGATTTTATATCCTGCCACTTTGCTGAATTCATTTACTAGTTCTAGAAGTTTTCTGGTGGAGTTTTTGGGATCTTCTAGGTATAGAATCATATCATCACCAAATAGCTCTAGTTTAAGTTCTTCTTTTCCTATACTTATTCCTTTAATTTCTTTCATCTGTCTAATTGCTCTGGCCAGTGTTTCAAGAACTATGTTGAATAGAAGTGGTGAGAGAGGGCATCCCTGTCTTCTTCCAGATTTTAGAGGGAATGCCTTCAATTTTTCTCTGTTTAGAATGATGTTGGCCTGAAGCTTAGCATAGATAGCCTTTACAATGTTAAGATATGTTCCTGTTATCCCTAGTTTTTCTAGTGTTTTGAACATAAAGGGGTGCTGTATTTTGTCAAATGCTTTTTCTAGGTCTATTAAGATGATCATTTGATTCTTATCTTTAAGTCTATTGATGTGATAAATTACATTTATTGATTTCTGTATGTTGAACCAACCTTGCATCACTGGGATGAATCCCACTTGATCAAGGTGCACAATCTTTTTGATATGCTTTTGTATTCAATTTGCCAGAATTTTATTGAGGATTTTTGCATCTATGTTCATTAGAGACATTGGTCTGAGGTTTTCTTTCTTTGAAGTGTCTTTGTCTAGTTTCGGAATCAGGGTGATATTGGCCTCATAGAATGAGTTTGGAAGTGCTCCCTCTTTTTCTATGTCCTGAAATAAATTGAAGAGTATTGGTATAGTTCTTCTTTAAAGGTCCTGTAGAATTCAGATGTGTATCCTTCGCTCCTGGTATTTTCCTCATTGGTAATATTTTGATGGCTTCTTCTATTTCTTCCCTTGATATTGGACTATTTAAGTCTGGGAAGATCAAATGAACTTAAGGAATTTATGGATGCCTTCACTGTCTTCTATTTTATTAGATTATAAGTTTTAAAAATAATTTCTCATTATCTTCTGTATTTCTGTAGTGTCTGTTGTGATATTGCCTTTTTCATCATGTATACTGGTAATTTGATTTCTCTCTCTTCTCCTCTTTGTTAACATGGCTAAGGGTCTGTCAATTTTATTTATTTTTTTTCAAAGAACCAGCTTTTTGTTTTGTCATTTTTTTTCAATTGTTTCTTTTTTTCGATTTCATTGATTTCAGCTCTGATTTTAATTATTTCTTGCCTTCTACTGCTTTTGCTGCTGATTTGTTTTTCTTTTTCTAGGGCTTTGAGATGTAGTGTGAGGTCACTTATTTGTTGACTTTTTCTTCTTTTAAGGAATGAACTCTATGCAATAAATTTTCCTTAGTACTACTGCTTTCATAGTGTCCCAGAGATTTCAATATGTTGTATCTGTGTTTTCATTTGCCTCTAAGAATTTTTTAATCTCCTCCTTGATGTCTTCTGTAACCCATTGTTCATTTAGTAGCATATTGTTCAGTCTCCATGTGATGCAGAATTTTTTATTCTTTATTTTGTCATTAATTTTCAATTTCATTCCATTATGATCTGATAAAATGCATGGTGGTATCTCTACTCCTTTGTATTTGCTAAGAGTTGCCCTGTGGCATAATATATGGTCTGTTTTTGAGAAGGATCCATGTGCTGCTTAGACGAAAGTGTATCCAATTTTTGCTTGTTGATATATTCTATATATGTCAGTTAAGTCTAAATTATTAATTGTGTTATTGAGCTCTATAGTTTCTTTATTCAACTTTTGTTTGGAAGATCTGTCCAGTAGTGAGAGAGGTGTGTTAAAGTCACCCAAGATTATTGTGTTGTGGTCAATTTGACTCTTGAAATTGAGAAGAGTTTGTTTGATGAACATATCTACACCATTGTTTGGGGTATATATGATTGTTACATCTTGTTGGTACATGGTTCCCTTGAGCAGTATGTAATATCCATCTTTATCCCTTTTTATTAACTTTGGCTTTAAGTCTACTTTATTTGATATGAGTATGGACACCCTTGCTTGCTTCTGCAGTCCATGTGAGTGGTATGATTTTTCCCAACCTTTCACCTTTAGTCCGTGTATATCTTTTCCTATCAAATGAGTCTCCTCAGGTAGCATGTTGTTGGAGATTTTTTTAATCCAATCTTCTAGCCTATGTCTTTTGATTGGTGAGTTTAAGCCATTAACATTTAGGGTTACTTGAGACATGATTTATATTTCCAGCCATATTTGTTTATTTTTGTTTTTTAACTTGAGTTGGTTTTCCTCTTTGATTAGTTTTTCTTTTAGTGTACTACCTCCCTCTTCTGATTTTCATTGTTATTTTTCATTTCCTCTTCGTGAAATATTTTGCCAAGCATGTTTTGTAGTGTGGTTTTCTAGCTGTAAATTCTTTTAACTTTTGTTTATCGTGGAAGATTTTTATTTCATCTTCAAATCTGAAGCTTAGTTTTGCTGGATACAAGATTCTTGGTTGGAACCCATTATCTTTCAGAGTTTGAAATATGTTGTTCCAGGATGTTCTAGCTTTCAAGGTCTGTGTTGAAAAATCTGCCAATGTCCTAATTGGTTTACCCCTACATGTAATCTGGTTTCTTTTCTTGTGGCTTTTAAAATTCTCTCTTTATTCTGTATGTTGGGCATTTATTATAATGTGTCTTGGTAAAGCTGCTTGTTGTGATTTTGCACATTCAGCATTCTGTAGTCTTCTTGGAATTGGATTTCCATTTCATTCTTCATGTCTGGAAAATTTTCTGATGTTATTTCCTTGAACATATTGTTCATTCATTTGGTTTGGACCTCTATGCCTTCCTCTATCCCAATAACTCTTAAATTTGTTTTTTTTTATGTTATCCCATATTTCTTGGATATTCTGCTCATGGTTTCTTATCATTTTCCCTGTGCTGTCTACATTCTTTTCAAGATGATATACTTTGGCTTTGTTGTCTGATATCCTATCTTCTGAAGTGGTCTACTCTGCTGGTGATGCTCTCATTTGAGTTTTTAATTTGGTTTATTATTTCTTTCATTTCAAGGATTTTTTTTTAATAACCTCTATCTTCCTGTAGAGGTGATCTTTTGCCTCTTGGATTTGTTTATATAGCTCATTGTCAAAGTGATCTTTCACTGTCTGTATTTGTTGTCTAATGTCTTCTTTGAGATTCCAAAACATCTATTCATGTATATCTTGAAATCTTTGTCTGTCATTTTTTCTGTTGTTTCTGTTAATTCTTCTAATGATGTGTTGTCTTGAATTGTTTGTGGTACTTTCGTCCCTTGACTTTTCATGTTGCTCACGTTTCTTACAGCTCTGTGGGACTGGTGTGTTATTGATTTTACCCTCTAGACTTGTAGTGCTCTTGTATAGTTCCAAGATCCCTCCTTTGTGGGGAAGGACAATGTTGACAGTTCCCAATATCAACAATACGTCACCTCTGAGCAATTTATTGTTATTAAGACATTTATAGTTAGTCTTTATGTTTAGAAATGTTGGATTCAATTATTATTTAAAATATAATCAGCAGTTTCATAGAAGGTGTACAGTTTCTGGTGGTGGTCAGAGAACTGGGGGTCAGGAGTATGATGTTATATTAAGGAGGATAGATGTGAGAGTATGGGGTTAATATAAATAGGAAACTTGGAGGAGAACTCTAATGAAGAGGGTTAGTAGCAGGGGAATAGACAGGAGGTAATTTAGGGTAGACAGGTACATTGGAAGACAATAGAAATATGTCTAATACATGTATGTATTTCTAAATACATATATGTATTTAGAAAATTAGAAGAAGTAAAAATAGTAAAAATTAGGCCTGTGAATATGGCTTAGTGGTAAAGCTGCTTGCCTAGTGCATGCACAAGGCACTGGGTTTAATCCCTAGCACCATGTTAAAAAATAAAAAATAAACTAAATAAACAAAATAAAGGTATTGCATCCATTAAAAAAAATAGTAAAAATTAGGAGGTTGAAAGAGGAATAAAAGGAGGAAGAAAAATAAAAAGGAAATAAAGAAAGAGAAAAAAGAGAGAAAAAAAGAAAAAAGGCGGCGGGGGGGGGCTCATACAATTTCTCTCTATTATTCTGGTGACTCATTTCTTAAAGTTCTATTTCATGCAAAGTTCTTGGTTACGCATATGTTGGGGTGGTGAGGACCAGAGGAGGAAGGGTAGAGGAGAAAGAAAGGATAAAATGGAAGAGAAGAAAGAAAGAGAGAGAGAGAGAGAAAGAACAACAAAAAATACTCTAGAATTCTGTTTTCTTCTCTTCTCTTCCAGTAGGTGGAGTTGTCTATTCCAAGCTTGAGTCTCTGCCCTCAGGGTGGTGTAGGTAACAAGTTTGAGAAAACTTGAGCTCTCCTTCTCTTGCCTGGAGCTTTCCTAATCTTGGTCTCTCTGAGTTGCTCCGAGCTTTTAGCCCCCTCTCCTCTCTTGCTTATCAGATCTCAACTGTGGGACCTCTTGCTCTCCTCCCTAGGTTTGCGCCAGGTGGACAGTGCCCTGGTCACACTAAGCTCCTGTTCAACTGAGAGCTGTTTTTGTGTTGAATAGTCACTGTGCCGAATTATCACAGATGGGGGAGCTGGAGTTGGAACCCAGGTACCTGTTCAGTTGCAGATCCGCACTGGTAGCCATGCCCACCAAAAGATGGCGAGAAAGGATTTCCAAGATGGAGTCCATCTGTTTCCCATGTCAGGATATCTGGTGAGGTGGGGGGAGCTGGGATGTCCTCATGCTGTGGCTAGAAAGCAGTCCAGTGACCTGTGTGGGAGCAGTGTTGTCTGGAGTCCTGCTGCTCTGCAGAGGTGCTGACTTGGTGCTTCTGCTCCGCCACTTGACAGCCATGTGTTTGCTCAAACTGTGGGCTTTGGGCCAAGAGTCTGGAGTCTTACCAGAACACAGAGGCTCTGAGTTCTGCTCGTGTTCACAGCTCTGGTGGATTCTGCGAAAATCCACTGTTTGGGGTCCTGTCACACTCTCTAAGATGTTATATTTTGTCAAGGTGAGATCCCATGGAGAAGCCACCTGATAGCTTTCTCAGATTCATGCACAGAGCAGCCAGAAAAAGTCTCTCCTCTACTCCACCATCTTGGATCCTCTCTGGTGTTTTAAATTCTCATTTTTTTTTTTTTTTTACTTTTTCTTTTCTCTTTTAATCAGGGGTGCTTAACCATTGAGCCTTATCCCCAAGACCTTTTTTCCCCCATATTTTATTTAGAGGCATGGTCTCATTGATTTGCTTAGGGTCTCACTAATTTGTTGAGGCTGGCTTTGAATTTGAGATCCTCCTGCCTCAGGCTCCCAAGCCACTGTGATTACTGGCATGCTCTACCATGTCTGGCTCAAATTCTAAGTTTTCATCGCTGGTATAATAAATTAACTGACTTTTGTATATTAATTGATTTTTGAATGTAGAACCAGTCTTGCATACTTGCAAATGCAAATGTCATTTGTTTGTGGTTCATAATTCCTTTTATACAATGTTGAATTTAAGTTGCTAATGATTTTCTGAGGATTTTTTTGTAATGTTTTTGAACAATTTAAAAACAATTTAAAAACTACACAGGTCTATTCAGATTATTTATTCTCCTTGAATGAGTATTGGTAATTTGCTTTTTCAAGGACTTAATCCATTTCATGTGAGTTCTGAAATCTCTGTGCATAAGGTTGTTCAAAATATTGTTTTATTATCATTTTAACATCCACGGGATTAATAGTGATGGCCTCCATTCAATTTCTGGTATTATTAGTTTTTGTTTTCTCTATGTTTATCCCCTGGATAACCTGTCTAGTCATTTGTCAATTTCTCTTCTTGTCATAGAACCAATTTTTGATCAACGAATTTTCTCCATTTATTTTTTGTTTTCAATTTTCTTGATGTCATTGCATTTTTATGATTTATTTACCTTCATTTTTACTTAAAATTCTTTTGTTTCTGTAGTTTCCTAAAATAGAGTCTTAGATTATTGATTGTAATTTTTTTTTTCCATTCTAATGTATGCATTCAATGCTAAATGTTTCTTCTTAGCATTGATTTTACAGAATCCCACACATTTTTTATATTTTCATTTTGAAAGTTTAGAAACTTCTGTTTTTACGTTATTGATTTCTAGCTTAATTCCATTGTGGTCTATGATCATACTTTTTGTTTTATATATTTTAAATTTTGCTAAACTGTGTTTTATATCATCAACCCTCACCTATCTTGGTAAATGTTCCATGTAAGCTTGAGAATTTTTGTTCTATTGCTATTGGACTGGAGTATTATAGAGTATTATATAAATTTCAATTAGACCAAGGTGATATCATTCAGATCAATTTTATCTGCATAGATTTTTCTCCTTGTTAGTTCTATCAATTACCAAAAGAGGTGTGTTAAAGTTTCCATGTATAATAATGTATATATTTTTTCTTCTTGTGTCTCACATATATTGGTGCCTTCTTTTTAGATGTATACATTTTAAAGATAGTTTTCTAGAATTGAACCCCTTATAAATATGTTACCACTTTTTATCCCTGATAATCTTTTTTTCTCAAGTTTTCTTTGCCTGAAATTAATATAGCTACTTGTATTTCTTTTGATTAATATTAGCATGGAATATTTTACTCTCTTTACTTTTAATTGTCTCATAGTTCTGCATTTCTGTTCTGTTTTTCTAAAGTACTTTTTTGTTAGTGAATTTCATTTGTAAAGTTTTCTATTTATCTGTCTTCAAGGTCACTGATTCTTTCCTTGGCTTTATGCAGTCTACTGATGTTTCTGTTACAATGTTTTATTTTAATAGTTTCTTTTGATTTTTTTTTCTGAATGCTTTCATCTTCCTTCTTGCTTGACTGATCTATTCTAACACGTTGCCTAGTTTTTAATTAATCTTTGGCATATTATAGCTAATGTTCCATCTGATAATTCTAAATGTCTTTTCAGACACTATTTTCTTTTATCATCATTTTCAGCAAGGCTTGTAATTGTTTTCATTGAAAGATAAACATAATATATTGAATAAGAAGAACTAGGTAATTAGGCTTTGTGTGAGCTTTTGTGTTAATTTAGTATTATGGACTGAATATTGTCCCTATGAAAATTCATATGTTGAAGACCTAATTCCCAATATCATGGTATTTGGATATAAGCCTTTGCAAGATAATTAGGTTTAGATGAGGTCATAAGGGAGAGGACTTCTTCATGAGATTCCTGTTTTTATAAAAAGAAGAGATATAAGATCTTTCACTCTCAGTCTGCATTCACCAAAGACAGACCATGTAAGGACATAATGACAAGATGGTCATATGCAAACCAGGAAGAAGGCCCTCCCCAAATGCTAAATCCACTGGCACCTTGGTCTTGGATTTTCTAGTCTCCAGAATTGTGAGAAATATATGTTTTTTAATCCACTAGGTTTTTGTTATTTTTCCCAAACTGAAGAAGACATCTGGTAAAGACACCATCTTTGAATGTTTATTTTGCTGTGGTGCCAGAGATTTCAGTTTCCTCAAATATTACTTCCCCCACCCTTCTCTGTTGCTTTTTAGTTTCCCTAAGAATTCCTTCTTAAATGGAATGTTCTGAAGTTCTCTGGGTTGTAATACACTGTTATTATTTTGGTGCCTTACTGAAAGTGATGGTAAGGTGTTGGGAAAGGTAGTATATGATTAAATCTAGTGTTTTTAGTTGACTGGCATTCTTAGGTTATGACCACAGAAATTTTTATTGGCTCCCTTTCTCCCTTTATATGAGACAAGAAAGGGCCTGAGTTGATTAATTACCCTTCTCCTAGGCTAGATACTGCTTTGGTAATGTAGTTCTCCTTAGATTGCAGGCCATAGATTTGGAGAAAACTAGAGTTATATTTTAAAATGGTTACCTTTCTTCTCTTTCTCTATTTTAAAGAGATTTTTTTCCCCAGATATAACTTATGAAAATTTGGTGGGGTTTAGGGCCACCAAGAGTTCTTTACTGTCAAACTAAACCACCCACAGAATCTATTAATTAATCAAAACTGCAGTTTAAATGCTCCTTACCAATTACTTGCTTCACCAGCTTGGCTTTACTTGATTTTCTGTATTCTTAGTATTCCTTTGTCTCTAAGGATTTCATAGTGATCATTTGCCCTGTGGTATCAATTCTTTAATGAATTTTCATAAAGGTTTGATTTTAAACTTGTTTTATTTCTTTTTGTTATGAGAATGGGGATGTTGACTTCGGAGCTCTTTGCAATGTTCATCTGAAATGGTATGTCCTCTCTGTTTTATATAGAAGTTGTCCTTGTCCTAGGGTTTGAATGTGTACCCATCTTGATTCACCAATTTTGATTACAATAATTTGTATAAACTTTCTGTTTTGGTGTTTGTTGTAATACTCTATTTGGATTTAGATTAAAGTTGGAACCATAGTGATCTCTTAAGTAATTAATATTATAATAAGCAATTGTATTGTCATATCTATAATTTAAATATTTGGATTTTTTATATTATATTATTATATACTTGACAGTATTTTCATATGCTGGTCATGCTTTCAACTTGTGATTTTAAGTATGTTCAACATTATGTAATTTTAAAATTATGAATTCACCATAGTATACACACTGAGTATGTTGTAATAAATAAGTATTAGACCTGTAAAGTTTCTGTAGTGGCCAAAAGCCAGAACCACAGGAAGAAGAGGATTGAATTCCAAGGAATATTAAAGGACATTACAATGATTGTAGGTGTTTGCAAAAGCTAGATTTTATGGGAATACTGACTGAGTTGATTTACACAGACTTGTTTACCACATAAATGTTTCCAACCTTGTTAATTATATGTACACCCTAAATCTCTCAGAGAGAAGGAGACTAGTTCCCTAAAATTACTATTAAGAATGTTTTAATGAAAACTGATTGGCAAATTCTGCACCAGATTCTTCTTTTCGATAAAAAATGATAAGATTCACTAATTGCTTTTATTTGGCAGAAAGTCTTAGTTGGTGACTCACTCCCTGCACTGATTGACAGCCACATCACTATAGCAACATAGAAAATAAAGTGCTTCCAACCAGGGAAGCTAGTTTTCATGCAGAAGACTTTGTCATCAGGTCTTTAAAACTGAGTTTTTCAGAAGTACAAAATGCACTTCGAAAATGTAGTTGAAAACCATCTTAATTTTATTGAACGACAGAACATTACTTTGAAAGCTGTGCATTAGGGGCAAAACAGATTACAAAAAAAAAAATGTGCCTGTTATTAGTTACCATGATTTTATATTACAAGACAGGGTTTAGGTATTGTGATGGTTAGTCTTGATTGTCAACTTGACTGGAAGGAGACATGACTAAGAAATTAGTAAAGCACATTTCTGGGTGTGTCTTTGAGAGTATTTCTGCAGATAATGGCATGTGGGACAACAAACTGAGGAGGGAGATCTGCCTTAAATGTGGGCAGCACTGTCTGTTAGGCTGGGGTTCAGATAGAAACAAAGCAGAAGCAGGAGGAAGCATGCCGTCCAGTGAAAGTTTGATTGTTCTTGAGTGGGTGTATCAAGGGCTGCTGCCATCACCTGTGGACATTAGACTCCAGCTTCTTCCGTCTTTCATCGTGGACTCATACCAGTGACTCTACAGGGAGCTTCTAGGCCATCAGCCCCCGACTAGGACTACTTGACACTTTCTCCTGTTCTTAGGCTTCCAGCTTCTTGGACAGAGCAACTACCGATTCTCTGGCTCTCTGGCCTGCAGACAGCCATCGTGGGATTATCCTGTCTCAGATAAGCCAATCTAATAAATCCCTATTATAATTATACAGACACATACATATGCTATAAATATACATATAATTTTCCTTATTGTTTTTATTCCTCTAGAGAATCCTAAGTCAGGTTTTTGTACCAGAAATGGTTTCAGGGAAACAGAAGTATAAGGATGAATTTCCTTAATTCATTTTATTGGTTTTGTGGTTTCTGATGTTGGCTCTCTAAATTGATCAGACCTAAAGTTGCTAAAGACTCTTCTGATAGCATAGAAAGCACTGATAATCCACGTTAAGGACTGTTTTAAGGAGATATACAAAGTAAATGTATTTTACAATTCCTAATTTACCACTGATGAGTGGAAATAAATTTAGTGACTCTATACATGACACTTTTATACATTTTTGGAAAACTAAGAATAATGATGTTGCCTGGTTGTTCCTGGCATTGCTACACGAAGTAACAAAGGGAAAGAAAGAGCTCAAACATTCAATTTCCTAGATAAATTGCACATGAACAACTTAAAGTCTTCTAAGCATGAGATTTTCTTCTGGATGCTCACCTCAGAGTTGTCAGGAAGTAAAGAGAGATAGATAGAGACAGAGGCAGAGATAGAAGGAGTCGGAAGATGGGGCCAGGGACAAGATATATCCTTCCAGGAAAAATCCTCAGTGAACTACTTCCTCCAACTGGGCCCTTTTTCTTACAGTTTCCACAACCTCCCAATAGTCCATTCAATTATGAACCCATCAAGGAGTTATCCATTGATAATATTAGAGACCTCAAGATCCAATCACTTCCCCAAAGCCCAATCTCTGAACATTATTGCTTTGTGCCCAAGACCTCACCATATGAGATGTTGAAGGATATTCTAGATCCAAACTATAGCAGGTGTACTATTTGCAAATAATTTAGAAAAGTATTTTTGTGGCATTACTATAAAGTATATTTAATGTGTGAAAAATGACATGAATTTCTTAATAATAATTTAAGAAAAAAAAGTCAAGTGATCAGTGGTATACAGATATTTAGTGTCTCCAAACATCACTAACTAGGAAGGCATACATTAGTAAAGAACTATGATGATAATAAAGTAAGGAATAAAGATAAATGTTAATTATCTATGTCTTGCTCTGGACCAAGCTTTGAATAAAAAAACAAAACATATGAGCACAAAGAAGTTGAAAAGTGATGCTTAATGTTCCCCCTTACTTGTTGAGTTAAAATTATCTGAAATAGTTTTGCATGTAGACAAATAGCTCCCTGTACTTTGGCATGACCTTGCCTCTCCACCCTCCAAACACAAATATAATAGATTGAGTTATTTTTGTGTGGTATACAAAATATCTCTTAATGATTTAAGAGCAACATATACCTCATCATTATGTCAACCTCTATTGTGTAATTAATTACTATTTCCAATGCTATATTTATGTACAGAAGGAAGAGAGAAATACAAAGATGATGAAAGTAGATTTTTGTTTCAAGAGTCTGAAATCTAGAAGAAAAATATTAAAAGAAGAGGAAATGATGAGGACATTTCTAATATTTTTTGTGCATCAAGGAATATCTCATAATAAAATACAGACTGTGAGTGCCATTAAAATTATTTGGGGGCTGGGGTTGTGGCTCAGTGGCAGAGCACTTGCCTCATACATGTAAGGCACTGGGTTCAATCCTCAGCACCACATAAAAATAAATAAACAAAATATATTTTGTCCATCTATACCTAAAAAACTAAAAATACTTAAAAAAGTTATTTTGCATGTGTATAACTTGAATTTCACAAGGAGAAAGTCAATAAAATATAAGTGATTTCTTAGTCTTAAGTGACATCCAAAAAGGATTACAGGAAAAGCATGACTTATTTCATGTATATTGGAGATTGGAAAGACATTAAAAGAGGAGAAAGCATGCAAAGTTCTCTTTCAATAATCAATTATTGATTTAATATTTATTGGGTTTCAAAAAACTGTGTGGGAAGATAAGTAAGATAAAGTCCCTGCCTTCTGTAAGTTAATGGTCTGGCTGGGGAGACTCCTAAGCAAAAGATTATTGTATGAAAATTGTGTACAGAATGTCAAGAATTCATAAAGATTAAAAGGGTATCTCAGGATAGCTGGAGTATTTCTTCTCCTTAAGCCTTTAAGTGTGGAAGCCTAAATGAACAATGTCTCAATCTGCCTTTGAGAGTGCTATGAGGCAAAAGATGTAATGAGAGAAAGCAAGATACACTTGATGTTCTGTTTTTCACCACCTTACTTTTAGTATTGGATGGAAATCACATGATCCATTGTATAGGTCTTTGCCTATGTAGGGTATGACAATATGTTTCTTTCCCTTCCAAAAAAAAAGAGAAGCAAACAAATATCATTCTAAGTTAAGGCTTTCTTTGAAATATATATTTGTGTCTGTGCTGGATGACAGTTAATATTGGTGTTAGTACAGTGTGGGCAGAAAAAAGTTTTGAATTTTTCTGGATGGTGGAATACACACTGAGAAATGTATTATTATGTGATTTTTTTTGCAAACATTTACAGTGTTCTAATACAAACTTAGATGGTAAAGCCTCCTATATATATATGGACTACATGGTATAGGTTATTCTACTAATCTATAAAAATATACAAGATGTTCTTGTACTGGATATTGTAATCAATTTTAATATGATGTTATTGTATAATTTGAATATATCTAAACATATAAAAATACAGTAAAGTCTTATGTTAATGGAACTTTTGCACCTCCAGTATAATTTTATGAGACTATTGTAGTATATGTAGTCAATTATTGAACAAAAGTCAATATGTGGAATACAATAGATTGTAGTACCAAAATAATCTTTCTAAGACAGAAAAAGAATTGGACCAATAACATGTAAGCCATCTCTCTTGGCACTGAGACTTCAGAGAAACTGAGCTAATGAGAGATTAAGTACTACAAAGCCCATCTTACATTGGTGTTCAACCTGACCCCACTGGAGTTCCACCACAAAAACATACTTATCAACGAAAAATAAATTTCATCCATTTACTGACTTATTTCAACCATATCTACTATAATGGTGATTAGCTGTTGTATATTCTGGAGAGGGCCTTTCTTCTGAACTTATAAGCAAATTTCCCAAAAGTCATCGTGATTGCCTTACTTTGACCCAACCATACTAACATTTGTAATGGGTTGTACTAATTGGCTTGTACTGGATCCATCATGTGTCCACCTTTTTAGTCAGAGAGTAGACTCATTCTAGAAATCCCAAGAATCCAACAGTCAAAGCTGACTGAAATTGGAAAATGGTCTACTAGTATTCCGTATCTGGAAGCTTAAACAGACCTCATAATTTAGTTGGAAATTTTCTGGATGCAATATTTTTTTCTGGTTTTGTGAGCAAGAGAGGATTAAAACATATATTTATACTCTTTTTTTAACAGTGTATTTGTACATGATTTGAACTAGCTAACTGGAGTTATGAAAATTTTTTCTTTAGTTATAATTTTTTTTTTTGATAGAAGCCTTGTTTTATGAAATACCTCTTGTACTGTTTCATATATAACTAGATATTTGGAGGCAAAATGTCACATTTTGCCAAAGAAATTAGATTTGGCAATAAACAGAGTCTTTTATTGGCTGCTTTCTTTACTCATGGCAGGAGATAAATGAAAGAAGAAGGGGAGACCCAGGGAGGCATAGCAGTGGGATAAAATATTCTCAAAACAAATCCCTGAAAACCAAAGAGATATATTTTGTGCTAATCCTTATTTAGATTTTGTGAGTTCTACAATCGTGTGTTGATTTTCTTCCAGAGAAATTTGGCAGAAACAAAGAAGGGTTTTTCCAAAATTCTGCCAGCTTAAGCAAAATATTATTTTTATGTAACAAACGTTGCTTATCCACTCCATTAGGTGTTTGGTCAAATATTGGTAAGGATTTTTATTGAACAAGGGATCAGGTAAATTTAAAAGCATAGGTTATTTTTATTTCTTATTTTCAAAAAAAGCACAGTGAGCAAATCTAGTTATGGGTGTCAAAGAACCATTAAACCATTTGCATGTTATTTAAGAAGGAGTGATTACAGTTTATGTGAAAGCATGGCACCATAAAATTCTGATGTCAACTTTGGAGTTTTCAAATTAAAGAGGCAATATTAGCATATTTATTAAAGATAGAGTAATTATGTTTAGAAAAACATTTGCCTCATGAATTCCCAAACAGAATATGATGAGGCAAAATATCTATAATATGTTGATAATGCTATTTAGTTGGGTTTCCAATAGACTTGTAAACCCAATATAGTTTAATTTGGGAAGAAATTATCAAGGGTATGTGTTTTGGGTGTGTTTAGTCCAGTAATACAAGATTTTAATTCAATAAACTGCACAGAGAAAGCCAGAAGAGAACACATTCCTTCTTTTCAAATGTCTTGCTTAATTCCTCCCTGGTTTCGTGCCTTGGAATTCCATCACTAGCTGGTTGGTGTTGAGAAAAGGCACCTGATTTTCTTCCTTACATTCTAGAGCCACAAGAAGATTCTGAAAGAGTTATAAGATAGCTGTAGCAATTTAAGCTAACAAGCATAGACATTACTTAATCATTTAAGATTTATAAGTTGGCAATGCAAAAAATATTTGACCTTAAATGAATCTGAAAACTTAAAAAGAAAGAAATCTGAAAGACTCTATACTATATCATCAATAATATTTTATTTAGGTGATAAGAGTATAAGTAATTTGAATTTTATTTCCTAAGTTTTAATCTATATTTTCTTATATTCCTAGATTGAATTATGTTCTTTATAGAAGGACTAAAATTGAATCAAAGTAAAATAGAATCTGGAGGTCTGCTTTTCATAAAAATAGGGTTCTTAGAATTTTCTTAAATGACTTGTTTTATAATTCATATGGATATTCTTTCTCTAAGTGGGGTAGGGAGAAGATTAGTGAAAGGCATTAGTTAGTCCACATGGAGTGAAATTTTCAGATGCACTGTAATTTTTATTATTTATTTATTTATTTGCAGTGTCATTTTAAATGCACTTGGGAATAGTATTATAGAATCATCCTCTCAGTTAGGATACAGCAATGCCTTTACCATTCTCCTACTATACTAGGCTGTATTTTGGGGATGGCACCAGCTCTGATAAGAGCTAACAGAGTATCTCTTAAAGACATGAAACAACTTAAGATTGGTGTTTAAAATATAACAGGAAGAAGACTCATTAGTGTATTTATTGTCCCAAACATTCATGGTCATATAGTAACAGCAAATTTTCTAAACTTCTTGAACTCAATGGTTTTTACAATTTCTATTCATATATTTCCAATCTGACACTCAGATTTCAGGTTGGGTAAGCATCCGTACTGTGTGATTAACAATAGTTATCAGTTATGCTCCTTTTAGAGTTTTATAGTACAACCCAATATTGGAAAGGAATCTATTACAGGTCTGAATTAAAAACATTCCCCAAACAGTCTCCACAAGGAGGATACATACCCAGAGGTGGGGTTTCTGGATCACAGCAAAGTACTATTTCCATATCCATATTATTTACCATGTGGCTATACTAATTTACATCTCTACCAACTGTGTGCAAGAGTATTCTTTTCTCCACATCCTTACCAGCACTTTTTTTTTGTCTTTTTGAAAATAACAATTCTTACCATAGTAAGGTGACATGATATTTTTGATGTTTTTGATTTATATGTTTTTGGTAACATTGTGGTAATATTAGTGGTAATATTGAGTATTTTTCATATACCTGGTAGGCATTTATATCTTCTTTTCAAAAATGTCTGTTCAGTTCTTTTGCCAGTTCTTAAGGGGGTTATATGTCTTCTTGCCATTGAGCTGTTTGAGTTCATTATAAATTTTTGAAATTAACCCATTATCATATGTATAACTTACAAACATTTTCTCTAGTTTGTGTCTTCACTCTGTTGATTATTTCCTTTGCTGTGCAGGGACCTTGCAGTTTGGTGTAATCCCATTTGTCTATTTTTGCTGTTGTTGAAATGACAGAGATGAACCCAGAGATCATTATGTTAAATAAAATGAATGAAATACAGAAAGATAAGTACCATATGATTTCACTCATGTGGAATATTAAAAAAAAGTTGAATTAAGTTGAGAGTAGAATGGCAATTACCAGAGGCTGGGGAAAGTGGAGGGGAGGAAGATAGAGAAATGTTATTCCTAGGGCACTAAGTTACAATTAGATAGGAGTAGGAAGTTGTGTGGTGATGCACAATAAGGTGACTGCAAATAACAAAAGCGCAACATGTATCTCAAAAAGCTGAAAGAGAGAATTTTGAATGTTTTCAACATGAAGGAATGATGCATGATTGAGGAGAAATATTTAACCTGATTTAAACTTACACCCTGTGTGCATGTATTAAAACACCACACAATACTCTGTCATTACGTACAAATTTGTGTTCTTATGTATCAGTTAAAATTATTTTTCATAAGCTGTTGTTTTTGCCAGTTCACACAGTCAGCCAAACTTTGCATTAACCAAGAACAAATTAGACTGCTGATTTTTACTGGCAATATACCAATATCTGAAATTTGTGTGAGCTAGATTTGATGATGATTTAGGGTTGATTAAAGTGTTCCTATGAATGGCTTTTCTTGGCAAGTATGTACAGTTTTCAAGCATGAGATCTGTTTACGTAACCCCATTTCCCAAGATGCATTATTTGAAGGAGAACTGAGGGCTGTGCGCATTTTGGAGTTGCTTTTAGATCTGTTCCTTCTCCATCCATACACTTGTTAGCATGATTGGATTCAGAGCTGGTGCTTAGCATTCTATACAGGGCAGTGAGTTTATGATGAAGTGATCTCAGGAATAGGTGTAGTCTGCTGAAAATTCTGGTGTCATGAAAACCCTGCTTTATTAGTGGCTGATATTCACCAGTCCCCCAGGCCCTGCATGCAGGGAATAAGACTTCTTTATGTCTTTGCTCCCTGGTGGTTTTTTGTTTTGTTTTGTTTTTTTTGTTTTTTTTTTTATCCTGTCAGGATTAAGAATCAAAGTTCCTTTGAATGAAAGACCTAGACTGTGAAATTTGTAGTGTTTGGGATCTTAGGCTTGTTCTGGAGTTACAATGGATTCCTAGTAATGAAACATCAATCAGCCAGCTCTGTCTTTAAGGAGGTGGTGCAGGGTGCATTACAAGAAATATAGAATTTACAATAACATGGAAGGATCTCCTTTTTTCTATCATTTGCATTTATTAATTTTTTAAACTAAAATTTTAAAAACCTTCTGCTTCAGGACAAAAAACATGCAAACTAATAAATTTGAAAAAGTAGCTCTTCAGTTTCATTCAAAAGTAAATATTAGACATTGAAAAAAGTGGCCATATTGGTTGCACCAATTTTCAGCAATATACGAGTGTACCTTTTTCCCCACATCCTCGCCAACACATATTGTTGTTTGTATTCTTAATAGCTACCATTCTGACTGAAGTGAGATGAAATCTTAGTTTTCATTTGCATATCTCTAATTGCTAGAGATATTGAACAGTTTTTCATATATTTGTTTATTGATTGAATATCATCTTCTGAGCAGTGTCTGTTCAGCTCCTTGGTCCATTTATTCATTGGGTTATTTGTTTTTTTGGTGTTAAGATTTTTGAGTTCTTTATATATCTTAGAAATTAGTGCTCTATCTGATGTGCATGTGGTAAAAATTTGCTCCCATTCTGTAGGCTCTGTATTCACCTCACTGATTATTTCTTTTACTGAGAAGCAGCTTTTCAGTTTGAAACCATCCATTTATTTATTCTTGATTTTATTTTATTGCTTGCACTAGAGGAATCTCATTAAGAAAGTTGGGGCCTAATCTGACATGATGAAGATTTGGAACTACTTTTTATTCTACTATGTACGGGGTCTCTGGTTTAATACCTAGGTCCTTGATCCCCTTTGAGTAGAATTTTGTGCATTGTGAGAGATAGGGGCTTAATTTCATTCTGCTGCATATAGATTTCCAGTTTTCCTATACCATTTGTTGAAGAGACTATCATTTCTCCAATATATCTTTTTTTGGTGCCTTTGTCTACTATGAGATAACTGTATTTGTATGGGTTTGTCTCTGTGTCCTCTGTTCTGTACCATTGATCTACAAGTCTATTTTGGTTCCAATACCATGCTGTTTTTGTTAGTATTGCTCTGTAGTATAGTAGTTCTTGTATAGTGATGCCACCTGCCTCACTCTTCTTGCTAAATATTGCTTTGGCTATTCTGGGTCTCTTCTCTTCCCAGATGAATTTCATTATTGCTTTTTCTATTTCTATGTGGAATGTCATTGGGATTTTGATTGGAATCACATTAATTCTGTATAGTGCTTTTGGTAGTATGGTCATTTTGACAATAGTAATTCTGTCTATCAAGGGAGATTTTTCCATCTTCTAAGGTCTTCTTTAATTTCTTTCTTTAGTGTTTTGTAGTTTTTATTGTAGAGGTCTTTCACCTCTTTTGTTAAGTTGATTCCCAATTATTTTATTTGACCCAGGTATCCCACTCCTCCATTTATACCCAAAGGACTCAAAAACAGGCTACTATAGTATACATATGCAGCCATATCAATGTTTATAGCAGCACAATTCACGATAGCTAAATTCTTAAACCAACCTAGATGCACTTCAATAGATGAATGGATAAAGAAACTGTGGCATATACACACAATGAAATATTACTCAGCATTAAAAGAACAAAATTTTGGCATTTGCCAGTAAATGGATGGAGTTGAAGAATATAATTCTAAGCAATCTAAGCCAACCCCCCAAAACTAAAGGCTGAATGTTCTCTCTGATAAGTGGATGCTGATCTATATGGGGGGAGCATAGGAAAAATGAAGGAACTTTGATTGAGGAAAGGGGAGGGAGGAAAGGGGAGGGAGCATGAGTCTAGGAAAGATAGTGGAATGAGATGGACATCATTACCCTTGGTACATGTAATAAAGACATGAATGATGTAACTCTACTTTGTGTACAACCAGAGACATGAAAAATTGTGCTCTATATGTGTTCTGTGACTTGAAATGCATTCTGTCATGTATAATAAATTAGAATAAATAGATAAATTTTAAAAAATAAGAAGAAAGTGGCCATTTTATGTATTTTATAAATCAGACCCCACTATAGGAGGGATTTAAGTTAGAAAATAAGAGAGTTTTACTTGTAAAAAGAAATAACTGAGAAAAATTGTAGAAACTAAGTTTTATGAAGTAATTTAAGTTTAGATTGTATGTTGATTTTAAAGGTATACTTACCTCTAGCAATGTATGAGCCTGCAAGGACTTTGTTGAATGAGTTGTCATTTTTTGAAAAGTTTTCAATAAATGTACTCAAGTTAGTGTCTAGATAAACATCTGCTTTTTAGCTTGTTAGATAACTTTTGCTCTTTCTTTGGTTTTCATGCATATTAAAAGGGTCTATATATTTGTTGGGATTTCATTTTCCTTTCTTCATTGATTATTTTGTAGAATTTGCTTTTATAACAAAAATAATGACAGAAATTTAATAAAATGTTAATTATCTAAAAACATTAGTGATGATAAATTATAATATTCCAACATACCAATATCTAAAGCTCATGATTTCTGTGAACAAAATATTTCCAGTATGTGGTAAAGGAAATTCAAATGTCCTGGAAAATCAGAGAAAGATTTAATATGTTTATAATGTGATTGTCTACAATCTTTGGGTGATAAATTGATGAAAATAATTATATTCAATATAATCAAAGCCATATTATGTGGTTTCTTTGGTTTATTTTAACTGATTATTTTACCATGATACTTTTACTTAATTGTATTTTGTCTGATCATTATACAAGTTTCCAGGATGCTGAAAAATTGGGGAATACTAATATAAAAAAGAATACAGAGATTAAAGAAACAACATTTTAATTTGAATGATTTATTTTGAACAAAGAAGCAAATCCTTTTGGTTTGTCAGAAATTCTGATGGATTTTAATTTTTTTAAATTTATTTTAAGCTGAAAGAAATATCCTGTGAATTCCTGTAACACATGTAGGTCAATTTTGGCTGGTCTATTAAATTAAATAGGCATTTTCTGTACTCATTAATAGACTTAAGTTTTACTTTATGAATAAATTTATTTTTTTTGGTATTAAAGTTTGAATCCAAGGGCATTTAACCACTGAGTCACATCCGCAGACCTTTGTATGTTTTAAGTTGAGACTGGATCTCACTAAGTTGCTCAGGGCATCACTAAGCTATTGAGGCTGCCTTTGAACGTGCAATCCTCTTGCTTCAGCCTCCCAAGTCAATGGAATTATAGGCATGTGCCACAGTACCTGGCTTATGAAAAAATGTTATTGAAATGTTATGAATTAGACTAAGAACATAACAAAAACTTGACTCTTCTTTGTCCTAACTCAAAAGCTTATTCGAGTATTTTCTCTATTAAAATTCTTTTAAAGTCCTGAACAACTTTGATAAGAGTGTTTTCTTTCTGTTATCCATCTCGATTTAATGATGATTTTACATGTCAGAATATTTTGTTTTCCCTAAAAAATGTATATATCAAGTAGTTTTCTAGAATCATGTTTATATGAAACCAACTTCAAGAGAATAAAAAGCCAATTTCTGGATGCTTTTCTAAAGATTGAACCAGACAGCATTTTCTGTACTTTCTCTCTCTCTCTCTCTCTCTTTTTTTTTTTTTAACACTTGTGTATACAGAATTTAAGAGAGTAATTTGTGCCAACCCTTTATATATGTATTTAATTAACAAAGAATAAGGTTGTTAACATCATTGCTAAGGATCCATTCATTTATTAAAGAAATAAATTGGGAACAAGGCTAATATGTGAAGCACTGGGATGGATACTGTGAGCATTCTTAAATTTGATTTCCTAGAAGTTTCATAAGGAATTGTGGGTTGGACTGGTAAAGTCCTCATCAGGCTAAGATGCCAAGTAAAGAACTTGCCATAGGATTTTACCTTCAGCACCAATACAATTGGGTAAAATCATACAGTTTCTGTGCTAGCCAGAAATGACCTTCTTTATTCATCTGTAATGCTGGGAATCTTGTGAGCTGGTTCCAGACCAGTTTTCCCAAGAGATCTTTGTAAGCAAGCATTGGCTCTATAAAGTCAGCCATAGATCCTCAAAAGTGTCTCGTTACATCTGATTCAGTGAGCATAATTCTCAACAATGACATTCCAGGTGTTGGTCACATAACCAATGTTTCCAATGTGTGCTCTTCACAGGGAGGATAGACATTTATTAAACCTATGTAAATTAATGTATTACTATGAAAATAATAGTACTCAAGAGAGTTTCTGAATTTTAGGGTATCAGGCAAGGAGATAAAGGTAAGTATTTTATTTCCATTTACAAAGACATTCTATTAAATTGTTACTAGTTACTGATGGAGATAGAGAAAGTGATAAAGAACTAATGGACTTCTTCACATACACCAAACATCAACATATTCTAGACAAAAATCACCTTCCAGTTCTTTGGCTCAAGTCTTTCTGTATAATTAATTTTTGTTTCACTTGATCACAGGTTAGCAATCTCATGCATTATATCTCATGCATACACTTTTTCAACTACAGTTCTGAAAATCCTGACTTGGTTAACTGGTATGGTACCTGAGTTGTTTAATCAGTGTCATCAGAATCCTATATGAAAGAGTCCTTGTCATAGTCTTCTCAGGGACTCTAAGACTATCCTTTAGTAAAGTCAAGACTTTTGGTCTATAACTGATTACAAGTGCTTTTAGAGAAATATCAGAATCAAAAATATTGTCTGTAACATCACAAAAGAATTAAAATGATTGTGATTAATTTATTATTGATAATTTTCAAAATGCAAAGATTTGATAAGGATTTATTGGAAGTAAAATACAACTTACAAGAAAATGTGGTAGTTCCTTTGGCAGGCAAAACAAAATCAATAAAAATGTTTTAGGTAGAATATCTTAAGCCATAATGATTAACCCTCTTTTCAAAGAAGAGTGGATATTACATTTATTTTATACAAATTAATAATGTAATTTTTAAAATTATCTGATTTTTATTAATGTGTTATAGTTACACATAATTCTGGGAGTTCATTTTGACATATTCATAAATGCTTATAATAAAATCTGCTCCATTTCAATCCCCCAAGGACTACTTTTTCTCTTCTTCCTCCCACTCCTGATCTCCTCCAATCTGTTTTCCTTCTTTTAATTTATTTCTTTAATTGATGCATTATAGTTATACAAAAAGTGGAATTCATTGTAATACATTCATATATACACCTAGCATGGTTTGGTTAATTTAATTCCTTAGTCCTCATTTCCTATCCTTTCTCCCTTCCCCTTGATCCCCTTCCTCTACCCTATGGTTCTCCCTTCTATTTTCATGAGATCTTCTTTTTAAAAATTTCCTTATTTCTCTCTAGCTTCTATATATGAGAGAAAACATTAGCCCTTGACTTTCTGAAACTGGTTTATTTCACTTAGCTTTATGTTCTCCAGTTCCATCCATTTACCTTCAAATGACATAATTTCATTCTTCTTTATGGCTGAGTAAAACCCCATTGTATATGTGTACAACATTTTCTTTATCCATCCATCCATGGATAGATTCCTAAGCTGGTTGCAATATTTGGCTACTGTGAATTGCACTGCTATAAACATTGATATGTCTGTGTCATTATAGTATGCTGACTTTATTTTTTTTTGTATAAACACCAAGGAGTGGGATGGCTGGTCATAAGGTGGTTCCATTCCCAGTGTTCTGAGGAATCCCCATACTGCCTTCTGAAGTTGTGCTAATTTGCAGTCCCACCAACCATACAAGAATATAATATTTTCCCCACATCCTTACTTTATTGTCATTTTTACTCTTGGTTATTGCCATTCTAAATGGAGTGAGGTAAAATTTAAGGGTAGTTTTGATATACATTTCCATGGTTGCTAGAGATGTTGAGCATATTTTCATATACATTTTGGCCATCTGCACTCTTCTTTTGAGAAATGTTTGTTTAGTTCATTTGCCCTTTGGGCTATTTGTTCCTTTTGTTTGTTTGTTTGTTTAGGTGTTTTTTGAGTTCTTTATATATGTTTGAAGACTAGCTGGTAAAGATTTTCTCCCATTCTGTATGTTCTCTCTCCATGCTAATTGTTTCCTTTGCTGTGTAGAAACTTTTTAATTTGAAGCCACTCCACTTATTAATTCTTGATTTTATTTCTTGAGATTTAGGAGTCTTATTAAGGAAATATGTTGCACCGATATGTTGGAGAGTTTTTAACATACATTTTCTTTTAGTAGTTGCCATGTTTCTTGTCTAATTCCCAGGTCTTTAATCCACTCCGAGTTGATTTTGTGGGAGATGAGAGAAAGGAACCTACTTTCATTCTTCTAATTGTGAACATCCAGTTTCCCAGCATTATTTGTTTATGTAAAAGGCTGTCTTTTCTTCAATGTATGATTTGGGTGTCTTTGGTAAGGATCAGATGACTGCATCTATGTGGGTTTGTCTCTGTGTCTTCTATTCTTTTCCACTGGTCTGCAGGTCTGTTTTCATACCAAACAATTCTTTTCTTTTTTGTTCCTATAGCTCTAGTATAATTTTATATCAGGTGTTGTGATGTCTTCAAGTGGCACTCTTTTTGCTCAGTGTTGCTTTGGATATTTTGGGTCTTTTATTCTTTCAAATGAATTTTAGGACTGCCTTTCAAGTTCTAAGAAGAGTCTCATTGCTATTTTAATGGGCTTTGCACTGAGTCAGTATATTGCTTTTGGTGATATGGCTGTTTTGATTATATGATCTTTCAAAAATACATTAAAATATATCCTATAATTGCCGCAGTCTGGCTGGGTACAAAATAACCGAGCCACCACAAAAACTTGTAGATTCCAACAGCAACTCTTTATTCACGCATGTTCTGAGGAAAATACACACACTCCACTGGGCTCTGCATACCAAATACTCTCTGAATCCCACGAGAACTCAATGGGAACTCAAGGAGCGGGCGCCTAAGGCAGCAGGATACATCCTATTCCCAGCAGGATCCACCCTAAACCTGGAACCGCCCTATTCCCAGCAGGATCCACCCTAAACCCGGATCCACCCTGGTCCTTGAGCAGAGTCACCTTTCAACCAAAACTCTCAAACATTCATGCAATGTCACTGCAAATGACCTGGGTCCAAGGCAAGCCCATTTCCACAATGGAGAGTCCTCCCTTTAAAAACATTGGGTAGGCTGACAAGGAAATTGCCATGCCTCATTCCTACTTGGCTATGGCTCTCAGCAATAATAATCCTGAGATATAATGCACCATGGAATAGATCAAATATCTTGTTAGAGTGCACTAAAACTAAGTCAGGGTTTTTAAGTAAAGAGATGTAGTAAATTTGAAGTAGGTTCTAAACAACTGAATATTACTAAAACTCCCCAGGTGATACAAATACCCACTTGCAAATGATGAGGTTAGAAGATACTAGATACAAAATAAGAAGGTTAAGTAGCAACAAAATTAACATTTAAAAAATATCTGAGATTTTGACATATTGTTTACTATCTTGTCTACTCTAGGGCAAAGAAATACTATAACTTAATAAGTAGAAAGGCATTATTGACAGCAAGGCATTGAAAAATCTCTAGGGACTTTTCATACAGTATCCAGTTTCTGAAATATGTGCAACATTTTTCCCATATAAATTTAACCCAGGGAGGGTTAAATAACTCTTCTGATTTGGTGATGTTTCCTATACCACTCACCAATAGCAACATATTGAATAGACCTAATTGCCTGGCATCTTTCCTCTTTAGAAGATAGAAGTACAAATACTCTGGTTTTCTAGGGGCCCTCTGGGAAATCTCAGAGGCAGTTTTAGGTGTAAAAGATATCATTTAGGATTCAGTTTGGGGAAGGTAAATGTCAAAATTTGTCAGGAGAGTTGAACAGGATTATGATAGATCATGAGTCACCAGGAAACAATACTCAAGTACCTATTTAATCAGGGAGAAAATAAAATTTTTTAACAGATAATTTGACAAGAAACATGATCATAAAGTCTTAAAAGTTTTAAACTTGAGAAAACTATGTTTTTTGAAATAACCAAGAGTATGATAAAGTCAATATAAAACAGAGGCAATTACAATACACAGAATCTCTGCTTTCTAGGAAAATTACCTAGAAGACAACGAAAGATTTTTTACCAATATTCCAAGAGAAATATAAAAGAAAGAAACAAACAAACAAATATAACCCTTCTTTTTGAGAACTGTTAGGTAAACACATTATGCTTTAGTCAGCTTTGACCACAGCAAATTAAATAAAATGTTCAAGGAAGTTCTACAATTTTCTATATGTTCAGATTTTGTTCTACACTTTCTTCTTTCTAATTCTGGAGCAATCAGTTATGTTTAGAGAAAACAAAAACAATCAACCAAACAAAAACTATGGTCTTTTTTTTCTCTTAACAAAAGCATATCCTGCATACCTTGCATACAAAATTATACCTTTCTGCTGCTATTGTTCTTGGTACAACACGTATATTGATTATAACTTTTAACCAAAATAACTTCTATTTCACAGTTAAAACCAGAAGATGATTAATTGCATATCACCTGTCATATATTAGCACTTCTCAGAAGATCAATAGGCTTATGAAAGCACCCTTCACAACTTTCTGTAGTCACATATACCATGTAGTAGCACATTTATGCTTCCTAATGCCGCAGTCTGGCTGGGCACAATTCAGGAGCCACTTGTCAAAAGAAACTAACTTTATTTTTAGAACCACACACGCCAAATAAAACAGCTCCTCAGGAAAAAACCCTCAGAGCCCAACTACCACCACCAGCTTCCCACAAGCCACTCCCTCAACCACCAGCCTCTCTACCTCCCACAATCCTCCTGCTCTTGAGGCTGATTGGCTGGGTTGTGTGGGTGGAGCCAAAAAAGTCCCCCAATGAGCAGCTCTGTGGCCTGAAAGGGCAGGGAAACAGCCCAATGAGCATCACCACAGAGGATCTAATCAGCTAGATGTTGCTGGGGCCACTGTGAGCCAATCATCAGCTGGTAGTCTGAAAGGGTGGGGAAACAGCTCAATGAGCATCTCCAATGAGCATCACCGCAGAGGAGTCAATCAGCTAGATGTTGCTGGGGCCGCTGTGAGCCAATCATCAGCTGGCAGTCTAAAAGTTTGCTGGGGCCCCTTCGGCTGTGGCTCTCAACATCGCCCCCTCTCTGTTTAAACAACAAGCATGTGGCTTAGGGACCGTGCCTGTCTTAGGTTGTCCAATAGTACATATGGTCCTTACCCATTATCTTAGGTTGGTACCATTGTAATTGGATCTTACCGTCAATGACTACCGGTCCAGTATACAGCCACACCTGTGTAGAGGTCTTTGTACCAGCGGGGGGTGGGGGGTGAGGTTCTTTGCCTCACCTCTGTTGGCCCCCAAATTTTAGCTGAATGACCATGACAAGCAGAAGGGAGGAAGATACACCAAGCCAATTGATGGCTCCTTTTGGAAAAATTGTACCACTGATGATACCATCAGTAAAAATACCCTAATACTACCACAAGTCGCTGCACCAACAGATTGTTCACAATGCATACAAGTGAGTTCACAATGCATACAAGTGATACATAGTCCAGGCAAGTTCTGCAAGCAGTTCAGTGATGGCTATTGCAGAAGCTGTAGATTGGTTTTATCTTTGTCTTCACCGGCACTGGGATAAAGATAGGAATTCTGGCAATAATGGCTAAAGAAAAAAATATGTAACATTCCAGAAGGCACTAAAAGAAAACAATTTTCTTAACAATTTACATTATCTTGAAGAGAATTATTAAATATAATGAAAAGGAAAGGTGAAAGTAAACAAACAGATCTGTTAACCTCCTTTTTTGTTCACATTTTAAAATAATCCTCAACAGCTGTTTACCCAATTTAAATTAAACCATTTAAATCACGTGAATAAAAAAACAATATTTGGATCCATTTTTTCATGAGTGCTCATCATATATGATATACGGACATACATACATACAAACATACAACACAAAACACAAGTGTGCACACATAATATAATACATACAACACATAACATAATAGTAAAGGCCTTATAACTTTTTACAGGTGAAATCTCCATTGCAATGTTTAAAAACTCTGTAGTCAAAAAATAGAACTGATCAGCAAAACATTAACCTAGGTCTGTATGAGCTCAAAAACAAAATAGAACTTCATGATGTGGGAAAGGGTAATAATAAAATAGATATTGAAAAAAGCATCCTGGTTCTGTTGCAGATGTAAGGATAGCCAAACTGGAGTTTTGGATATCAGCTGTTATGGATTTGAGCCAAATCATCTTCTTTTTGGTCTGCAGAAATCGCTTTAGTTAATCTCTCTGGAATCCAAATTGGCTGCTGTTCTCCCTGTGGAAACACACAAACAGACCCCCGACTCCAGACAATCACTGGGTCAGAACCTTAGTTAATCTCTCTGGAATCCAAATTGGCTGCTGTTCTCCCTCTACAGCATCGTGGGCAAATACCCAGTATTCTACCCCTTTGATACCTAGTATTGTTAAACTCTCCTTCTATGGGGGCAATTCCTTTTAAAATGTCCTGTTTGTTCACAATTATAGCATGTTTTTGGCCTGGCATCTAAAGCCTGTTTTACTGCAGCTGCCACAATTTGCCCTTGTTCATTAATGTCTCTGGCATCTAAAGCCTGTTTTATTGCAGCTGCCACAATTTGCCTTTGTTCATTAATGTCTCTGGCATCTAAAGCCTGTTTTACTGCAGCTCCCACGACTTGCTCTTGTTCATTAATGTCTCTACATAATTTAATATATGTGTTTAAATCTTCATGTTTCCGTGGTCTAATGATATCTCTGCACCAACGATTTGCTTGGTCATAAGCCAGTTGTTTTATTAATGGCATTGCTTGTTCTGTATTCCCAAAACTCTGGTAGCTGTTTGAATAAGCCTATCTACAAATTCAGCGTAAGATTCAATAGTTCCTTGTATTATCTTAGATAATTGACCTGGTAAACCTCCATGTCCTTGTAAAGTCTTCCATGCCTTAACTGCATCTACAGCAATTTGTAAATATACACCAGGATCATATGCAATTTGTTGCTGCTGATCCTCATAAGGTCCCTTTCCTAACAACATATCTAGATTTCTCTGAGGATAACCAGCTGCTACATTTCGCCTAGCCGTCTCCTTGCAAAATTCCTCATTGGCAACCTTCCATAACAGGTATTGTCCTCCATTTAGCACAGCTTTACACATATTAGTCCAATCTGCTGGCGTCATGTTCAAGTTGGTAATGGATTCGACCATAGTGAAGGGTGCTTGAGGACCATAGGTTGTTACAGCCTCTTTTAGCTGATTCACTGTTTTGTAATCTAAAACATGGTGAATTCGCTGCCCTCCTGACTGTTCAAATATAGAGCATGCTGATCTTTGAGGTTCTGTCTCAGGATCCCATCTATCAACTATAGGGGTTGGAGGCCTCCCAGCATATGGAGGTGGCGCTGTTGGTTGGACACTTACACCCTCTGGTGATAGAAAGGTGTTAGTAGCAGTCTCCTGTTGTAACTTTTCCCCTGGTGGCTTTTTCTGCTCTAAACTTTCTTTATCTGTCTGACTAGCTCGAGAGGCCTTTTCTTCTTTTACTTGAATTTTTTCCTCTGTCTGAGTAGTTCGAGAGACCTTCTCTTTTACTTGAATTTTTTCCTCTGTCTGAATTGAAGGCTTTGGACTAAGCAAACCAGATACAAACATCCACAATGTCAATGTGCCAACTGGCAGAGTTCCTGGGCTGTTCTTTTCTATTCTTTTTAAATCTTCACCATGATGGTTCCATTGTGATATACTTAACAACTCCTCCTTAAAAAGCCATGGGCTACATTTTTGTATTGTATCAACGTATGCCCTGACTGCTCTTGATTTTACTGGGATGCCTCCTTGTTCTAACAATTTACTTAACACTCTTTCGGTTTGTTTTTTACTAATTTCTGATCCCGTATTTCTACTATAATACAACCCAACAAGATGACGCCAAACAAAACTGAGACAGAATGAAATAAAAATGGAACCACACAAAATCATCATAACCTTTCTATCCTCCTGACACGTGCATCCATCCTTTCTCCCTATCTGTTCCTCAGATGTAAATAGTTTTTCCTCAGATGTGAGCGGTTTTTCTTTCGTCTCACTCATCTCCAGGGACAGGCAACTTAAAACAAAAATGAAGCAAAACAAAAGAGGAATCTTAAAATGGCTACCCATCCTCTCGCCCTGCCCTCAGGGGCGAGCAGTTTACTTACCCTCAGTCGCTCCCCGTGCGAGCCACCAAATGCCACAGTCTGGCTGGGCACAATTCAGGAGCCACTTGTCAAAAGAAACTAGCTTTATTTTTAGAACCACACACACCAAACAAAACAGCTCCTCAGGAAAAAACCCTCAGAGCCCAACTACCACCACCAGCTTCCCACAAGCCACTCCCTCAACCACCAGCCTCTCTACCTCCCACAATCCTCCTGCTCTTGAGGCCGATTGGCTGGGTCGCGTGGGCGGAGCCAAAAAGTCCCCCAATGAGCAGCTCCGTGGCCTGAAAGGGCAGGGAAACAGCCCAATGAGCATCACCACAGAGGAGCCAATCAGCTAGATGTTGCTGGGGCTGCTGTGAGCCAATCATCAGCTGGCAGTCTGAAAGTTTGCTGGGGCCCCTTCAGCTGTGGCTCTCAACATCCAAATATAGTCTTTCTGTAATAAATAAAAATAAGAGTCAAAAGTAATAAACTTAAAATCATGCACAGTAATGAATATCTCAGAATTTTCTTATTTAGAAGCGATATAGTTATATATAATGATTACCCAATAATTAACTAAGGTTAGTTATGTTTTAAATGGCTTAAAAATTCTTAGAAACTATCTTCAAGTTTATCTACTACAAAACATCATATCTATTGAAATGAAGTTTGTCAAAATAATTTGACTTTTCTTGATTAAATGAAAATTTACATATTTAACCATCTTAAACATTTAGTAGAAGAAATGTTGGTTTATTTGATCTATAAATGTGTGTTATTTTAGGATCAACTATCCAAATAGAGTAAAAACATAAGTTTGTGTTATATATAATGCTGAAGATATAGCTATTTTTATTAAATTCACATTATTAAACTTGTCTCTTTCCCCCAAAGTTAAAGTACATGATCTCAAATTTTTAAAGTCATTGGTTTCAAGTAGGTTTTTTTAGTATCTTAAAAGTACTAGATATTCAAATTGTTAATGTTTGTAAGTTTTAGGAATATTTAAGTTATATAAGTGCTTAGTTTTTTTTACTGGAGATTGAACCCAAGGGTGCTTAACCATTGAGTCACACCTCCACCCCTAGACCTTTTTGTTATTTTAAACAGGGTCTCACTAAGTTGCTTAGAGTCTTGCTAAATTGTTGAGGTTGGTTTTGAACTTGCAATACTCCCAAGCAGGTGGGATTACAGGCATGCAATGCTGCACCCAGCTGTACTTACTTATTTAAGTTAGTCAATTCAAGTCTCTTTTAATTTAAGAGTTTATACAATCTCACTTGATAATAGCATTCAGAGGCAGCAAAACATTCCACATTCACAGATACATTAATGCATATACTGATACACACAGTGAGTTTGTAACATTAATTATAAAAAATGAATACTTGTGTCAAGGTTAAACAAAATTGCAAAATATGCCTGTCCATGTCAAAGACCTATTCTGTTATTACTGGGTGTAAATGATTAATTGATTTGAACTGGGAATATTCAAATAGATAAATGGAAACAACTAGCAAACTAAATTCTCTGCTGTATTTTATTCCCTGGAAACCAGAGCTCTATGAACCATTAGTTTATTTACAGAATCACCAAGTGGTCCAACCATAAAATCAAGAGAAACCACCAGCAGACATCATCAAAAAGGAGCTCAAAAAGGAGCCAGAACCTTCCCTGCTATAGACAAGAGTCTGAAGCATAGACCAAGAGTAAAGTTCATTCTTGGGTCCCCAGGCCACTAGTCAGAAATGGATCATAAAAGGTCCAGTCTCTATTAGCTGTGAGGATCCAACAGTGAGACCTGATTCTATCAGAGCTCAGCACCAAACTGTCAAAGACATAATATGCTAGAGGATTAAGGAATAGGTTTTATTCAAGCTATTGCACTAGCAAGAGCCCCAGGTACCAAGAATAGGGCGGCTCAGCAGGGTGGTTATTCCTTAGACTTTTATAGGAAGAGAATGAAGTTGTATCTAGGGTGGTTTACCATTGAGGTTGTTTTGCATATCGGGGAGTCTCAATCAGCTATCTGAATAGCAAATGTTTTTGTGTATCATTAGTTTGTCTGTATTAGTTTCCTAATATGCTAGCTAACTAATTAGTTGTAACAAATTACCACAATACTTAATGACTTAATAAAACACATATTACCATATAGTTGTGGCCGTCAAATTTTTGAAATGCATCTTACTAGACTAAGATCAAGGTACTGGCAGGCTTCTGCTCCTTATGGAGGTTTTAGGAAATGATTGATTTAATTCCCCTTTTCAGCTTCTAGTGGCCACCTGCATTCCTTGGATAGTGGCCTAATTGATGTGGAGCCTAGAACTAAATCAACTACACAAAGGACTTGATGCTGAGTTTTGATTACTTTCCCATATTGGGGGCTAGATATCTTTTGCCAAAGATAGCAGTTGAGACTAACAAATTGTAATTTTTTAAAGAAATTAAGAACATAATTCTCATGAAAACATAAAATAAATATAAGTTAAAGATTTAACCAATCAAGTAATAAATAAATAGCAGAAAATCAAGTGAAAACCTACTGAGGACTGGTCTTAGAGATTTATATTCTCTACTAGATTAAATACATTTACATTTCAATGAAAAAAATATTGCAGTCCTATCCGTCTTCTTTAGCTTCTATATATGTTGAGCTGTCCAGAGCCCTAGCCAATAACAAGTCCCATCAAATGTCCCCACCCATCTCACCCAATGAGATCAGATAATCCCTAGAGGGTCTGCTACACAATGCTCAGTTATCTCTTTTGCCCAACCCCAAGTCTTGAATAATTTTCCTAATAATTTTGTCCTAAGAAAAAAGAAAAGAATAAGGAAAGCAAAAAGGCCTCTACTTTTTCCTTTTCTGAGATTGAATGCTTTTCTAATTTCTTCCCATCGATCTGAATTCTCAGTTTCAGTTCTCTTTGTCTCTTCTGCCAGATCTTAACGTTGATCTCGCCCCTTAATCTAAATGCATTCTCTAGTTTATTTCATTTGCTAGCAGAGTTTTAAATATCATCTAGATATGACTGTTCCCACATTTGTTTCTATTTCTGATTTCTTTTTTCATGCCCACACATATAGATTAAACTATGTACTTGACATTTTCCTTTGGAGGTCTCAAAGCATCTCTCAACTCATTAACTTCTCTCTTATTACTTCTCCAGAAGTTTCTATCTTAAGAAATAATGTTTCCATCCACCTGTTTTATCATGTTGTAAAGTAGAAACTTTGACATTTCTTTTTCTTGCCTCTCCAATATATCATATCCTATCAGCTCTAAGATACATATCTCAAATCTAGCAACTTCTTTCTTATCTCCAAGCAACAGTTTTGGACCAATTTACAGGGATCTGCTGAACTACTGGGATAATCTTAATACTAGTTTCATAGTGTCTGGATTTATTTTTTCTTTGGAAGGGAAGGTATACATAATGCATCCACAGAGAGACATATATATATATATATATATATATATATGTGTGTGTGTGTGTGTGTGTGTGTGTGTGTGTGTGTGTGTACATATTTATATGTATATAAATATCAATTTATAAATACATAATATCTAGAATATATATATATATATATATATATATATATATATATATAAATGTATATCTATATATGTTCAGCTTGTTCTTTGAGAAATACTGTCCACATCTAAATTTTCTTAATGTCCTGATATAATTATTCATAATATAGTTATTTAATAAATATTGCATCCTTGCAATTTTGTTCATATATTTAAAGAAGGACTATTTTTCTAATTTTCACATTATACTTGTGTATAATGATGTGATTTGTTATTACATATTCTTACATGCCCACAATATGGCCATATGATTTGACCAATATCATTCTTCGCTTTTTCCCTTCCCTCCTCCTTCCCCCTGGTGCCTTTCCTCTACTCTACAGATTTTTCTTCAATTTTCATGAGATTAACCCCCACCTTTCTTTTCTTTTTTCCTCTCTAGCTTCCACATATGAGAGAAAACATGACATTTGACTTTCTGAGTTTAGCTTCTTTCCCTTAACAGAATGGTCTTAAGTTCCATCCACTTTCCTGCACACATCATAATTTCATTTTTCTTTAAGGCTGAATAAAATTCTATAATGTGGTTAAACCACATTTTCTTTATCCAGTCACTCATTGACAGACATCTAAGCTGGTTCCATAGTTGGCTATTGTGAATTGTGCCTCTATAAACACGGATATGCATGTATTTCTCACAGTATGAATACTTTAATTGTTTAAGATAAATACCAAGGAGTAGTATAGATGGGTCAGATGGAAGTTTCATTCCACATCTTTTGAGGAATCTCCACACTGATTTTCATAGTGTTTATACTAATTTACAGTTCTATCAACAGTGTAAAAGTATTCATTTTTCTCCACATCCTCTCCAGCATTTATTATTGCTTGCATTCTTGATGGCTACCCTTCTGACTGGAGTGAGATCAAATCTCAGTGTAGTTTTGATTTGCATTTCCCTAATTGCATTTTTTTGGCCACTTGTATCCATTTGTATTTCTTCTTTTAAGAAGTGTTTGTTTAGTTCATTTGCCAATTTATTAATTGGATTTTTTGGTGTTAATTTTTTTGAGTTCTTTACATTTTCTATACTCCTCTGTCAAAGGAGTAACCATCAAAAATTTTCTCCCATTTTGTAGATTCTTTCTTCACATTCATAATTATTTTGCTGTGCAGAATCATTTCAATTTGATGTTCTCCCATTAACTCTTGACATTATTTCCTGAGCTTTAGGGATCCCATTGAGAAAATCATCACCTGTGTGTGTATATATATATATATATATATATATATATATATATATATATATATATATATATTTGGGATGTTAATCCTACATGTTCTTCCAGGATTTGCATAATTTCTGGTCTAATTCTTAGATCTTTGATCCATTTTGACTTGATTTTTGTGCAGGGTGAGAGATAGGGGTCTAGTCTAAAGAAGGATTATTTAATTGAAATTTTAAAATTTATAAATCATAATTTTAAACATACTTAATATTTTATGTAATTATATTCAAATATTTTACATATAAGTATGTATATCAATTATTTATATATGTATGTGTGCGTTATAGTTTGATTAAATGCTTCCCAGAGGTCCATGTATAAAGCCTGGGTCTCCAGGGAGGTGGTATTGGGAGGTCTTGCACACCTTAGGTCATTGGAGGCATGACCTCCAAGAGGACTGTTAAAACCCTGTCTCCTCCTCCCTCTCTACTGCAGTTTGTCATATGGGTGACTTGTTCAGACACATCCTCCCTGCAATGGCCATCCACGGTCCTCACCAGAACTGAGCTAACATAGGTACCATGTCTTCAGTCATCCAGAACCATGAGCTAAAATGAACCTCCCTTTTCTTTGTAAGTAGCTGGTTTCAGGTAATTTGTTGTAGTAACATGAAGCTAATCAATAAAATATATGTGGTTAAAACAGGATAATCTCTCCCACCAAAAGACAAACACTTCCAACAGATTTTTAAAAGTATGTTTTCATCATGTATGTCCACTCTTAGATGTTTTTATAACTTATAGTTTTCAGATTTTTACCTAACAATGTATAGTGGTCTGTACCACTCTTTAAATTTTACTTTATACCCTTTTGGTAAAAGAATGTGTCAAAGAATTTCTACTCTTTGTTTTTAATAAAATATGAAGAACAGGAGAGTGGATTAAACTGGTATGGGAAGAGGAGTAGGCAGAATGCCCCATTAGAATATTACTGTAGAGAGGTACATGCAGAAGAAGAAGTGGAGTGAATCTTTGTAGTATATACTATAAGAGAAAGACCATGGCTAAAATGTTAATGATGGCCTTAAGGACACTCAGTAATCTCATAGGACCAACACTATGTGTTTCTTAGCAGTGTGATGCAACCTGGCCCACAGGTTTCCTGGCAAAAGGTTCCCTTCAGCACACCTAAAGCTCAAGGCAAAGTTTACCCTGGTAAGAATAGCTTAAACACTATTCATGAAAGAAACACCTGGTAACTGACCCTGACGTCATGCAGGTATAAGAAAGAGAGAAGGATCCATTAATTGAGAATGGTTTCTGAAAGGCGATCCTCCTGGTCAGGTGGTAATTTCACTGCTTCTGTCTCTGGCCCATGCCACCAACCTGCTCCTGCTACCTGCTTTGTAAAGTGCCATAACAAATTGCTAGACATCAGACAGTCCTAAAGTCTTATATTTGATGTGAATCAGACCAAAGAAGTCACCCCTGGAGAAATTGATTAACTGGAACCACTTGGGGACCCTGACCAATACAATCTTACATTTTGTTTGCAATATTTTAGTTAATGAATCACATAAAAACAAAGTTTCATTGTACGTGAAAAATAGAGAAGATAAAAAGCATGCCACCTCGTCAATTGCAAATTATATCAGGAATTTTCTTTTGCAAAAAACATTTTACCAATATCAACTCCTTTCAGTATATTTACACTATAAATGTTCTCTAAAACCACATTGTTGAAAATCACTTGGTTAATTTAACCAGTAACCATTTTGATTAATACTGTGGGGTATGGTATTATGAGGTCACATAGAATTATACTCATGGAAAATAATTTTATTTAATAACATACATACTTAAAATACTTAATCACATCCTTATTTAAATACACATTAATACAGTAACTGTGGTTTATAATTACATATATTGTAATAAATGTGAAGGAAGAAAATATTAAAATTATTTTCTTTGTGAAATTACTCAGCAACCTCAAGAGACTTAATAATAATTAAATGTGCACGAATAGAAAAATATTATATTAATAAATTTGGATATGTGTTGCTCTATTTCTCTATTATTTTGCAAGGAGTAAATTTTAATGTTGAAATGGAATATGTGATGAGCATGTAATTATGTTTTAAATAGATATACATATACATATATATTGTGTAGAAAAATGAAATATAATTACATCAATTTTATAGCAATGATTTATGTCAGCAATTATTCTGCATGGAAGAGAATGGCACATTGCAATAACCACTGATTTTGAGCTCATAAATATTGAGGTGATGTCCTGAGGCTTTATGAACAAGAAAGATATTACTATCTCATATATTCTGTGATATATAATTTCAGTCTCTCATTTAGATATTTGAAGCGATTACATTAACTCATTCTTTATACAATCTATAGTGTTCTTACTATATTTATTTTATGCACGGCATATTTTATATGCACTATAATTGAAATGTAATGCAGTAGATTCTCATTACAAGTTAACTTAGGAATGACTTACCCCAGCCATATTATTTAACTTACAAAACTGTAGGTATTATGGCAACAGAAACTTGAAATTAAAAGTGAAAGGAGTAAACTATTCAGGCAAGCAGGGGTGTTTTAAAAGTTCACCCATTTCTTATTCATTGCTAGTCTGTGGTAGTTAGGAGAAGGGCAGAACAGTTTAAATGTCCAGGATTGTGTATGTGGAATTTCCTTTGTTTCCTTCAAAAGGTTTGATTCTCAAAAGTTCATACACAAAATGATTACTGACAGGATTAGATTCATAAAATCATCCATACAGTATCCATGCCCAATCTAAGTGATTTTTTTTTTAATGAGTAATTTTGCCTTTTGGGCTGAGTTTAGAATCTAGTCTCATGCAAGATGGATAAGTACTGGAGTATACTTCTTAAAAAACAATTTGACCACTTTTCTCTCAGAAAATGAACCTCAAAGCACAATTTATCTGCCACACTCCTCCGGTACCCTGGAGGATCAGTTCAAACAACAATTTTCCACCATCCATCCTCCAGTGTATCCCTCTACCTGGAAGTTCAATTCAGCACAGGTGCTGCTCAGTTCCTGAATTTAGGGTGTCGGGGGAGCACTCTTTTCTATTATCCTGCCTTTTCTTGCTCTGGGGCTTCTCTATACCTTTTTCCACTACTGACTCAAGTGACATGTTCCTGAGGCATAAGTGTTAATGAAGTTTTTATGGTTACGGTCATAATAGGGTGCTTAAAAGTTGTAGTTAAGCAATTAAATATAAAATAAAGCAAGCACTTATGTTAAGTTTTGTTATATCCATTTTATTTTAGGAATTTCTCCTCCCTGCCTTTGACCTCAAATAGGCATAAACCTTACTCAAAAGGAAAACAAATCTTGGCTTGTACATGTTGAATTTCTCCAGGTCTCTACCTGAACACCTGTCTCTGTACTTTGTAGCAGCGCTTTTTTGAGTAAGTGAGAGTATTCTGTTAAGGTCAAGTCAAGAGAAGACTTGCGGAGGTTCAAAGATCAAAGCCATTGGGCTTATCACTAATCTACACTTGATGCACTATGTGAATTGGGGTAGCTTCTAATTTTCTCTGTGCCTCCTTATTCTTATCTACATATATTTTTAGTAGCCTTATAATTTAATAAATTATCATAATAAATTATAATAATATCAATAGACATAATTAGCTGCACATATTTAAAACAATGATTTCTGACATAGGTATATGGGCTTAGGACTATTGTCACCTGTCAGAGTCTTATCTCAGACAGGTATTATGCATCAAATATATAAAGCCACATGATGGGCCTTACAAGGTGTTAAAAATATTAGTTATTGTTATATTCATCTTTATTCTTCAATGCCTTTAAAATGTCTCTCCAATTCTTCTGGAATTATTTCCAAAGATGTCATTCATGACCACTTTGCCGAATTCAAAGACATTTCTTTGTTTTTATTCTCTTGGAAATTTAAATTTTTTTCTGTAGTTGATAGTTCTTTGAAGAATTCACCCTAGATTTAATAATTATGAAAAATTAACATTTGTGCAATGAAGACCATGACTAATCACTGTGACTACTGAAAATGACATGAAATATAAGAGACAAATTCATTAAATACTTAACCATCCCAGCACCTAAGATGCCCTGGATACTGGGGATAAAAAATACAAGAAGACTCAGTTCTTGACTGCTACAAATTATGAACAACACATGAGAAAAAAATATCAAGAAAAACTTAGTACAACATAACAAGGGCAATAGTGGGTAAACATGTAGAAAAATGGAGAAATTCAAAGAATGGATTGCCATGCCTTGGAGAGTCAGGAAACACTTCACAGAAGAGTTGATATTTAAGCTGGTTCATTAGGGATGAGTAAAAGTTCATCAAATGGATACATCAGTACAATTAATTAGTAGGAAAATAATTAGCAAAGGCAAGTAAGTTGGTGTTTAGTGAGATGCTCCTTGCAGTTTGAAAAATAGGACAAGTAAAAAGCCTATAAATGGGTTCACATGGCTGAGCTACATCCAGGATTTGATGCTCATATAGGCCATTCAGAGGATTTACAGGTTGTTTCTGTTGTTGTTATTGTTTTTTTTGTTTTGTTTTGTTTTGTTTTTCTGTATTAAGAAATTTTCTTGAAGTTTCCAGAATAACAGTATAACACAAATAGCTTTGTATTAAAAAAAATACCATTGATGCCAAGTGAAGGGTAACCTAGAGTCTAGAGAAAATAGGGTTGAGGGAGAAGGACTAGTTAGATTGCTGCTGGGGTTGATTGTCCAATCTTTTGATGGAATAAGATTGAATTAAAATGAGGGTGGCAGGCAGACAATTGGGGCAAAAATATATCACAGGTTGAGTCAGTAAGATTTGAAGAGAGGAGCTGAAGCCATGGTAGAAGATGAAGATTCTCACCTGAGAATTAGAAGATATGATAATATTATTCACCAAAATGTTAAATTCAGTGCTATGGTCAATTCACAGAAGTAATTGTTTCATTATGAAATGAATTCATATGATTCACCACCTATATACTATATATTTTAAGAAATATCTGCAGATATAAAACTTTGGTCTTTATGTGGCAGAATTTTAAAATATCACAGAAATGAATTTGCTATATAATATAGCTTCCCTATTTTTCATAGTGCAAACAATTTGAATAAATTACACCTTGGTTAAATCTCCCTGACTTCCTTTCAAGTTGAGGCATCATAATACTAAAACACTGTCCGGATGGCTCATACTCTCCCTTGGTCTTATTGCTGAGTTTTATCTCATAAAATTACTGCTGCATCAATTCACTCTTGCTGCATATTAAATCTAAAATAGACCTTGGGTTTTTTTTTTTTTTTTTTTTTTTTTTTTTTTTTTTTTTTGTGTGTGTGTGTGTGTGTGTACGTCAGGCTTAAATTCTTCTATCAGTTTTCTCAAGGCCATTTACTTGTCTTCTGTGACAGCAAAGTTCAATGACGTCTTCCATCTTGATAATGTGTCAAGTTTCATCAAGAGGTAAGGAAAGGCTATGTGTGGACTCAACTTGTCTTTGACATTGCTGTACTGACTTACAGGATGCTAATGACAGCTCCAAGTGACAGTGATCAGGAAAAGAACCCTGCTCCCTGCAGGATTCTGCCACAAGTTCAACATTTGACCTGAAGGAAACTATTTCACTTGTCTGAACCTTAATTTCATCATCTGTTTTTTTTTTTTAATTCTTTGCTCTTAATAAAACTAATTCCCTGGAGGTCTAAATGCACTGAATTCCATCTCATTTTGTTTCCAACTGCCTCTAGACTACTGAGTTTTAAAAATTTCTCCAGTTAAAAGGCAACAAGAAATTTAGGTGAGAACTAATAATTTGATATCTAAGATATTTCAAACAAATTACTGAAACATACTACCCTTAGAATTTCTTGTAAAAATAAGATTCTTCCGTGTGAAGATGAAGATTCATTATGAGCCCAGACTGCTGCATAAAGGGCAACTAGAAGCTAAGCAATAACAGCCATGTCATTTTGATAGTGTCCAATTAGGCAAGAGCTGTAGAGCTCATCTGAGGGTAATTTGAAGCAGATGCCAGCATTAAGACACAGATGTGGGACATTTTTCAATGGCAACAGAATGTGTGTGGTGTAGGATAGCTGATGGCTTCATCATCATTTTTCTTTCATTGGGATTGCAATGGTAAAGTGCACTAACATTCAGCTGTTTTTTAGGCTTCTGTATTACTCCCAGGAGCAGGTTGCCCTCCAGGTAGACATACCTTCAATGCCAAGGTCATTATATTTTGATTTATTCAACCCTCATGCCCTTTTCACAATCTGATATCTCACATCCCAGATGTAGAAGTCAGAATAAATTTTTGAGCATAACACCCAGAGTTTCACCACACACAACCAAAAACAGATGGACAACTTTGATAGCTCAGGATTCTTGTCTGGCAGCACAGTGTTCTCTCACTGCAATTGCTGAGAGTTTAAGTGGATAATTTCTAAGCATCAAATGTCAATACACCTTAAAGCTGGGCTTAGTAGATCTGACTCTTTTCTTTTCATGAAAAGTTTCATTTCTGATTTTTTTTCCTTCTCAGTTTGAACAGAAAGTTTAAACTTCACAGTTCCTTCCCTGTGGATAGGACATTTTCTTTGGATAGCAATCTTTAGAAATATTTTTAAATCTTCCCAGTCTCCCCAGTGCTTTCTGTCTTTGAGCAACTGAACAGAATTTGTGGTTGATAACCTGCACCCAGAAGGATTCTGGACAATGAATCAGATCAAGACAAGGATAGTGTTGCTGACAGGATAACAGGTGTAAACATGTATGCAAATCAATTGAAGATAATTTCAAAAATATAAATTTAATCTAAAGTTCTCTGAAAAGGTTGAGCGCTTATGGAGAAGTTTGGAAGAGTTGATCAAGTAGAGAAAGGGAGATTTCCAAATTTGCTACTGTGCCATCCTTGGACACAAACAAACAAAGAAAGAGGACAGTAAAACACTATATCCCTGAAATGCCCCTTTTAATTTCCAAGAACCTAGCAAAGTCAAGGGCCTAGAATGAAATGTCCAGATATGTATTATCTTGAAGAACACTGACTCTCTCTTATTCACACTGGAAACTAGGGCAACTACCATTATCTGTAAAAATTGCTTAGAAACTGCTTTCTGCATGTAGGCAAGGTTCTTGGAATGATTATCGCGCAATGGGTAAAACTAACCTAAGCTCTAAAAACCCCTCCTTGTGGTAATACTTGCAGAGCCGAGCTCCATGAGGAGGATATGTGTTTGCCCAGCTGGTCATCATCTGTGCTACATTTTGGCAAAGCCCCAGAGGCACCATGAGAAATGGAGGTGCTACTTATCCAGCCCATCATCACAGAGCATTCTCCATAAGCATTTTTTTTTTAAATAAATCTTGTATCTCACATCCTATCTCTAGGTGTCTTCTTTGGTCACTCGCCAACCTGCCCCACTGCCCTAGCACAACTGGGCTGTGGATAGCATAGGCACATCACAGCAAAGATTCACAGATAGAATTTACCATGATTCTTTGGAAAGTTCTGAATTCAAAGGACAGTAATTATTGAAAAACTGAAAGAGATCAGAGAGAAGAGAAAGGAGACAAACTCCTTAATTAGTAGAGAACCTTAGAAGTCAGGCAGAAAAAATGGATTTACAGATTCATAAGTAGCAGAGTGGCACTGAAAATACCACAGGGTAATGAAGAGTGTAGTCGTGGATTCTGAGAGGTTAAGGTAGAGGTGACTTGGTGCAGTCCCTTCGTTATTTTAAGACTACATGCAACTTACCCAATGTCTCTAAGCCTCAGTTTCCTTATCTGTAAAATGGATACTGTCAAGTAGTAATGACTTAGGTCCGTTGTGGGAATTATAGGTGATAATGCATCTGAAGTACTTGGCATTACTGGCCCAGTGTAAGCACTCAATATATATACTAGCAATAATCCTTTTTACTGTTGTCTGGCAGCTAGAGGCTGATTGTACTGGCCTGGGCAGAATGACCTCTTTCTGAGCCCTTTCAAGGTTTTCCAAATTAAATGGGCTCTGATTCATTTCATGATGTTTATTGCCTTTCCTTAAACTTTAAGGTGTTCTTTCTCTGTTGAGAGGCCTCCAATTACAGACTGTAGAATCAAGGTGATTCCTGAAGCTGCTGAAGGCACTCTCTTTCCTTTGTGTGTGTGTGTGTGTGTGTGTGTCTGGTTGAAATGATCCATTATGTTCTTTCTCCTGGGAAAGCAATTGGCTGTTTAGCAACAGCATTACAAAGTGAGCTCATATGCATGTTATTAGCCACTAGAACCAGAAACTATTTAAACATTATTTATTTCCAAAGGGAGAATGGATTTTCATTTTAAATCCCAGCTTCTGATGATTTTTTCCCCAGGTAAATTATCCTGTGGTATTCATGTTAAATCTTATCTCATTATATCTGCCAATCTCCCCAAGCTTGTCATTCAGCAATTCAGTCGTCTCTTCTGTTTACTTTTTTATGTCTAGAATTATATGCATATTTCATTAATGCTGGATTTAAATCACTTCTGCTTCACAGCAATGGTGTGTGTCAACTCAAACCCACTCTCCACAAGTTCTAAGGCTATGCCAGTGATTAATGCTGACAATTCATCAAATTTTGTTTGAAGAAGTCAGTCTTTCCTAAGCATGGTAAGCTTGCCAAATAACAGTTGGATATGATTTTTAATATTTTTCTAAAAGCAAAATTTACATCGGCCATGATGTGAGTGAACATTTGTGACAAATCCAAAATTTGGGAGTATCTTAGCTTACAGCAATTCTGGTCGTACCATATTTGTGCCATTCTTCTATCCTCCAGCATCACTGGTGCATGTACAAGTAGAAACACTACAAATTAAATTGGAGGAACCCATGATTTTCTCCTGAGAATCTGAAGTTTGAAGAGAAAGATGTGGGGCCACTTAGTGACATGAACTGAATCATAACAAAGGCAATACTCTAAAAATGGCTCTTTGAACTCCAGTTACTAAGGTCCAAGATCTGCTCCTCATCCCTGCTTCCCATATGCATGATTGTTTAGCTATTTTTTCCATCATATGTGGCTACCTTTAATAACTGAAAAAAATTAATCATTCATTCTTTGATTCAGTCATTATTCATTGCTCATTGTAAGACAGGCACTTTGCTAGATCCTGGGGACCAAATTCCTCTAATCAAACAAACATCAGTATTTTAGTGAGGAAGCAAAGCCTGTAGCAAATAATTAAGATACTGCATAGCAATTACTACAAAAGAGGCGTGAAGAATTATTGTACAAACCCAGGAAAGATGAAAAGGAACAAACTGATGAACTAAATTTTGAATAGGCCTTCAAAGGATGAAAGAAAAGGGGACTGTTTATTTATTTTATAGCATATAATATATATATGTACATATATATATATACACACACACACATACATATACACATATACATACACACACACACACACACACACATATATATATATGTATTGGGGAATGAAGTTATGCAGTATTGTATTATAAATATGTAACACATGCATATATATATATATATATATATATATATATATATATATATATATATATATATTTCTAACACATGCAAATTATCCCTAAACCTGTAGGTTTCAGTGCCATGTACACACATACACACGTTTTAGTTGAGTGAGTTTTCTTTTCCATAGTCCACAGCACTGGTACTCATCTAAAACTTATGCCTTGTTTTCAATCATTTTCATTTCTCATTAAAGTCTTCCTTTGTGTATTTGCAACATTCCATTTATATAGACACTGTAGGCAAAGCCATGGTATCATTGTACCTTTCCTTCTAGGCACAAGGACAGAATTTTATGAACCTACCCCAAGACCTTTCTCCTTTGGTTGCCATTTTTGGGTCCACTCTGAGCTTCTCTCCAGCTCTTGTTTTTTAATGGGAGACTATCTAAGGACCTCTTAGGAAGCAGCCTCACATCTCAGCACAGGAAACAGAAGCAGTTCTATTTCTGGACTTTTAAACAGAAGCAAAAGGAGCTTAACCCCTGGTCTACTGAGGCTCTGTTGAGATTTAAACTGTGTCTGGTCTTCATCTCAGCTTAGTTCATAGCTTTTGGAATAATAAATACCACACATATATGGAGATGTCTCAATGTTTGTCCCATTAAATTACTACTTGAAAAATTAGTTTGCCTTTAAACAGCTCCAACAGTTATTTTTAATCATATGTGTATATATATATATATATTTTTTTTTTTTTAAGAAGTACCCAAAGACATTATAAATATCTGAATGTGAAACCGATAACATTTATGGTTGCAATGGGAAGTCCGTGAGAAAAGAAGGAAATCAACACCAACCCTTTGGTTTTTGGTCTGACCAATTGGTATTTAGTACCAGTGTTAATGGAGGTGGTAAAGATGGGGGGTAGAGAAGGCTTCTTTTTGGTGGAAGAGAAGGATGGATTCAAGACTGTTTCAAATATGCTAATTTAAAGTGCTTAAGAGGTATTAAGAAATGATGTCAGATTATCTTCTCTCTTCCCCATCATTCATTTACAAATAAAAGCATCATCACAATATGCTAGCAAAAACACAAGCTGTTGTGATTAAATCCTAGCAAGCCATTCTCTAAATTGTGTGATCTAGTACATTAATTTAATCCCTAACAGTCCTGGCTTCTTTAGATACAAATTAGGAGTTATAATGCATTACATGTAGGATTCTGTAGGAGAATAACTTGATAGATTAACTAAATGTAATAGAAACTGTGTATTAGTTAAGTTTTCATCACTGTGACTAAAATACCTGACCAGGACAACTTGGAGGAGGAAAAGTTTATTTTGAGCTCACGATTTCATAGGTTCATTCCCCAATCTGCTGACTGCATCACTCTGGGTCTGAGGTGAGATGAACATTAAGAAAGAAGGGCATGGCAGAGGAAAGCTGCTCATTTCATGGTAGCCAAGAGAGGGAGAAAGACAGAGAAGTGGGGAGGGAGTACACAAGGAGCAAGGGATAAAATATTCTCCAAAGACATGTTCCCAGTGACCTTCTGCACTAACACAGGAGCTTTGGGGGGACACTTCATATCCAAACCATAACAAGCACCTAGTACATAATTCCAGTTTAAGATTAATGCTTTCCATGTCACTACTTCCCCCCTCCTTTGCTACTTTGTGCCAACAAAAAGGAAATTGGGGCATGATCTCAGTTATTATGTGTTTCTCTTTCAATGCAAATCTAGAGCTTCCTAAAATTCTCAGTTCTAGAATAAAGAACTGGCACTGACATCAGATGTCAGTGGTACTTATGAAAATAAGGAAAACAAACTAGGATGACATATTGGAGATTATTTTATAATAAATATAGTAATGTTCTCTAAACCAATTTGAGCCCTAAAGTAATGTTTGCCTGTTGTCCACCTAAATTGAGAATATAACGACTTACCAAATAGGCTAATTTGTGGTCCTAAAATAAGTTTTTATTCTGAGGAAAGGCATACTAAAATTAGAAGCCTTAAAACATTTCACTGCATCCTATTTTCAAATTCTACTACATGACTATGAACTAAAGACTATTTTCTAATATTAGAGAATAACTTATTGATAAATTTAAGTATTAAAGGGGATAACTGAGAAATAATTGCATGATAATACATAAGAGGACCCCCAATTTTCTACTTATGTATTTGACTCAAATTTTCATTTAGACAATGTGATTTCATCTTATGAACTTAAAATTTTTCATTAGTGGTAATTATTTGCACAGTTTTATGATTAATTTCTAAGTTGTAACAAGTATAGTGGGGGAAAAGAGCAATGAACTATCCTTATTTATAACAAAATTACTTTAAAGGATTTAAAATTAAATTCTCACTTTAAGAGTAATATCGGTATGGGGGTTAGTGATTAGATGAGGTAATTAAGAAAGAATTTTGGCTTGTAAGCAAAGTTATATAAGAGGGCCTTCCAATGCATGCCCAAAATATGCAAGGGAATATCTTAAAGAGGCTCAACAATATACTCTAGTTGGGCCATGGCCAAAGACTTTATGAAGGAAGAAATATTTGGAACAGAATTAACAGGTAAACATACTTTAAAAAATGAGAATTTTTTAAATTATAAAAGTGCTGAATACTATGCAGTTTGTTTAGAAAATCTGGGGGAAAAAAAACAACCACCTCTACACATTGAACATAATAAATATTTGTCTATAATTCCCTCACTTAGTAAAACTCACTATAAACATTTAAACGTATTTACTTCAGATTAACTTATCTTTCACTTACACGAGCATAGAAAATATATTTTTGTTTGATGGCAAATTATATGTATAACTTGAAAAATTATTTTTAAATAATGTGTTAGTGTTTAAAAATATTGTGAAATGTTTCCAGATTATTTTGAAAAATTGAATAATATTGTTATATTGATGCCCCGTAATTTACTTAAAAATACACTATCTATAAGTTCAGATCCTAGGTGAACATGCTAATGCGTTGTGTAGGATTTCTAATTTTGGAAACAGGCCTGGTGTGGAAAGAGCTGAGGTATCCACATGAAAACGTTTTGGAAAGGAGAATATTCGGTAAATGTTTAGGAAATAATTAATAGGTCTCTTTGGGTGACAATTAGGTATACATAAAATGTATAAGAATTAGTGCCTCTGAGTTGGTGCAGATCCAGGGTACCTTGACTACAATGTTAAGAGTTTGGGGAAGCTCTGTAGCCTGCACATGGCACTGATGTATAATCAGATGGGTGCTTTAGGCCAACTCCTGCAGGGAGAGTGTGGGGGTGGACTCCAGAGGGAAAATAGTGAGGGGGAAGGGAGGAGATAGCAGGTTATTTTAACAGTGGAATGTAAGATAATGAGGGCGGTGAAACTCAGGTGATGGCTGTAGGAAGGGAGAGGAAAAGATAGCAGAGAAAGTAAGGTTTCTAAGCACTTGGTATAGTGTTCTTTGTTTAATGCAAATTAAATACATTTTGAGGATACTTAGTATGGATATTGCTAGCCATTTTCTTACTGAGTGCTGCTAAAACTAGTAAATGCAATATAATGACACTGCTAAAATAAAACTGCTTTCTCTTTAATAATGCTGCAGTCTCATTATCCAAAGGAAAGCACAATTCCCATAGTTTAAAATGACCTGCTGAAGTTTTTTTTTTCTCTTTCCTTTTTTTCAAAACATTTCAAAGACTGCTTTTATAGACCTATTTCTTTTATTTATTTATTTTAAAATGATCGGTAGTGCTGCTTATTATATAAATAATAGATCAATTGTTTGTAGTTGATGTTTTGCTAGGTCTCTTCTCCTGTCTAATGCTTACTTGACTGTTTCAGGCATGTGGTGATTTAAATTGTTTACAAAGATGGTTAAAAGTCATTGAATGATTTTTCTATTTGGTAATAATGTTTATCAAAAAATTACATTTCTAAGGGCTGTAGCTCAGTGGTGGAGCACGTGCCTAGCAAGTATGAGGCCCTGGGTTCAATCCCCAGTATTAGGGAAAAAACAAAACAAAACAAAACAACACAAAAAACCTTACTTCTTAAAAAAATCCTATCATTTTACAGAAATAAAGTAATAGAATATTATAGGTAGAGAACTGAGTCAGATTCAAGTGTGTCATGTAGAAGGCTGACCTCCCCCACTGTTCACTTAACCTTCCTACCCCAATTCCTATACTTGGAAAGCTACTTTACCACTGGTTTAGGACCAAAGCTGTTATTGCTGTGACTCTTACTGTTACTACATGTTGCTTACATGTTACTAATAACATGCCTACCTGCCCCTTTTCTTTTTGGTATCCAGAGCCATTTTTCTTGGGGCTTTTGCATATATTATTTTCAGTCCCCATGTCAACTCCCTGAAAAAGGCAAAATTATATCCACTCTACTGGTGAGGGTACCAAGGGCAGAGAAATTAGTTTATTCAAGGAAAGTGGTGATACTAGAAGTTAAACCCAGATCTGTCCATACAGCCCTGGTAAGATTATACAAGAAGTAGTGTGGACCTCTTCCACTCCCAAAGAGCTGAGAGGATATAAAACCTTATGGCGGGCTGGGGATGTGGCTCAAGCGGTAGCGCGCTCGCCTGGCATGCGTGCGGCCCGGGTTCGATCCCCAGCACCACACACAAACAAAGATGTTGTGTCCGCCGATAACTAAAAAATAAATATTAAAAAAAAAAAAATTCTCTCCCTCTCTCACTCTCTTTAAAAAAAAAAAAAAAAAAAAAAAAAAAACAAAACCTTATGGCTTTCAGAGCGTCTTATTTCTGTTTTATTTTGCCAGTGGAGAACATCTTCACGCTCTCTGGACTGCAGGGTTACTACCTTTTGTGCCAAGTCTTTGGATCTTTTTGGACCAAATTCTGCATATTTACATTGCTTACTTCTGGTTATGCCTAAAGATGGAGATAAGAATTTGAGTCTCCATAAAGACTAACAAGTCACACAAATTCTGAACTTAAGTCTTGCTCCTGGTACTCTTTTAATATAAGTGCCCTCATAATTTGTTTGATTACCAGGCTAGACTTCCCTGAACAGAGGCATTATATCTATCTTGGTTTATGTTTTCTTTTTTTATTATTAGTTGTTTAAAACATTACATAGCTCTTGACATATCATATTTCATACATTTGATTCAAGTGGGTTATGAACTCCCATTTTTCCCCCATATACAGATTGCAGAATCACATCGGTTACACATCCACATTTTTACATACTGCCATACTAGTGTCTGTCGTATTCTGCTGCCTTTCCTATCCTCTACTATGTTTTATCCCTCAATAAATATTTGTGGAATAAATAACTAAAAGAATGATAAAACATAGACTCTTGAACACGTTATTTTATTAAAATGTTTTGTTAAAACTCAACAGTTTTGCTATTAAAAGTATTCTATCAAAATTGCTATCAAAATGGTATCCAAATAGGAGTTGAAATGCATTGAAATTTGATATTAATTCTATATAAATGGGATTAAAATAGTGCTAGACAAGTTTATATTATACACAATTGACAATAAATCTAGCTTTTGATTGTATCTGTGTGAGTGTGCACAGGTGTGCAAGGTACTGGGATTGAGCTCAGGGCCTTGTACATGCTAAGCAAGTGTTCTACCACTGAGCAACATCCCCAGCTAGGTTAGATTCACAAAGTTTTAAATACCTAAACACATCTGTAGATGTAGCTGTGGTGACACTTTCAGGAGCTAAGAAAACTTGTGTAGTAAAATTAAACATTCTTGTAAAGAATATTTCCTGAGTATAAGAATAGGTATAATTTCATAACTCAGGTGACATTTGAATAACTACCTTTGAAAAGTAAAATAAACAACTTTTTCAAGATTAAAGACCAAAATTTGAGTGAGAAGAGCAAGTGTATCTTTTCAGATCTATTTACTTTTCCTTTTTTTCTTATCCTGATTTTTCTGTGCTTCTTTTTAATTTTTACTTTTATTTTTGGTGTGTGTTTGTGTGTGTGTGTGTGTGTGTGTGTGTGTAGCGTGTTGGGGACTGAACTTAGGGGTGCTTAATCACTGAGTCATATCCCCAACCCCTTTTTATTTTTCATTTTGAGACAGATTCTCACAAAGTTGGCTTAGGGCCTCATTAACTTGCTGAGGCTGGCTTCACTCAAACTTGCAATTCTCCTGCCTCTGCTTCCTGAGACACTGGAATTACAGGCATGCACCACCATGCCCAACTATGCTTCTTTTTTAAACCTCTGATTCTTTAAAATTAACTGGTTAATTGCTACTGATCGGTAATTTAATTTTTTGCTTTAATATATAAAGTCATACTTGGTGCAGTCGAATGTACTTTTTTGTTTTTTTAAAGAGAGAGAGGAGAGAGAGAGGGAGAAAGAGAGAATATTTTTAATATTTATTTTTCAGTTTTCGATGGACACACATCTTTATTTTATTTTATGTGGTGTTGAGGATCAAACCCAGCGCCCCGCGCATGCCAGGCGAGCACCTTACCGCTTTAGCCATATCCCCAGCCCCAAATGTACTTCTTAATAAGTATACTCTGCAGACAGTGAATATTAAAGCCAGGGTACCAATGAGAAGTTCTCTGAGCTTAAAATGACACAGAACATTGAGGTGATTAGTCAGATACTTAAGACTAGGAAACCCAATGTGCTTTTGTAGGAATAATTTAAACAAACAAATCAAAGCAACAACGATGACAACAAACCTCTCTACTGGAATTTCAGGTGGTTCCTTGCTTACTCAGTTCATTTCAGATTAAAATACTGCTATTTCAGATGAGGCAGGTTAAATAATTTCTTGATACATGCCTGTTCAATAAATGAGGAATTTGAGTCTAGTTTGAAGTTTGCAATCTGACAGCTTTCACTGTTGTCTTAGGTGCAGCTTCTTTGGCTGAACAAGTCCTTGTTTTTTCCTCTTGATCCTGAAACAGTGGAGATCACAGATGTGATGCAGATGTCACAAGGCTACCACTAGGCACTGTTCCTCTGATCAGCAGTGGGAACCCCTGGAGGAGGACAAAGGGCATTACTTTTCCCCAAGGGAGAAGATTAGCTGACTTGACCAATCTGCCCTGGTCCCCTTGGCTCTGGTCTATCTTTGTCATACAATGTTAGCTGCTTGCCTTTTTGAAGGCTAACAGCACCTTTATGAAAGATGACTTTTCTCACAAAAGCTAGTATAGTAGACTCTATCGCTCATCCCAGCTGGACTCAGTGAGGGTCTATAGTATATTGGATTAGCTTCAAAGTCATTTGAACTTTTAAAAAATTCTTTTTCAAGGAGAGTAGATTGATCTTCTTGGTGTGTACAAAAGCACAATCAATCATACCAGCCTGACTGGTTGCTCATTTTTGTTCTCCAAACCGCCCACCCATCCTTTGCATTTAATTTCAAGCAATGCAAAATTTAACAGTTTCTTAAATGCAGATTGGTCTTAAGACCATCAATAGAGAGCAGGATTAACACTTGGAAAGCAACTTCGTGAGAGCCTCAGTAGATGTCCAATGTAGGTGGGGTATAATCTCATGCCTTTGTATGCTGATCAATTAAAATATTCTATGAAAGTTTTAGTGTATTTTGGAGATCTTGCCTTAAACTTTTAAGCTACAATTCATGCCTTGTTTCCTTCATTTAAAATTATAGACACAATTGATGAATAAACCATTACATTAACCGTTCCTGTTTATATCTGTTGTGTCCTACATTATTTTCCCACTGAGCTGGGCATCTCCATTTGCACTTCTATAACCACAATCCAATTTCTCTGTTTTGCCATGTGCTCCTTAGGAACCTGACTTTTATGGGCCACTTCAGTGTATTCTCTCAATTCTAGATAGATTTGGATGATGGGAAACATAAGCATGAGAGTAAAGGGTGGGGGAGAATAGATTCAAGATATTTATTACCTCCATCTCCCCTCTCTGAGAAACCAAGGTTTGGACTTGGCTGTGTTCCTCTACTGAAGGTTATAGCTTCTGTCAGGAAGATCTGTCTCTATACAGCTCTCTCCTGGTACTACTAACTACTAACTGTGGAACTGGTAGAAGCAAAATATGAAAAGAAAAATTCAGCTCTAGTTATGCCAAGCATAGACTTCTCATGGTGTGATAGATTTAGGGCAAGTGCAGAGGATAATTATGTTCTTGAGTATCCTCATTTCTGGGTGCAGTCTGAACTGAGAACAGGAGGGCCACTTGACTGTCAATTTATAAGGGTCTATACCCTACTCTGCAGAAAGGATGACAGAGGAACAAATTCTCAGCAGAATTGCCCTTCTTCTTGGCCACAATGTTTGAGTAAAAAAGGATTTATAAAGCAGTGTGCCAGTAGGAGGTCACCCCAGAACCATTTCCCACTGCGATCAAAAAAGTTTATTCTTGTCATTAGGGCTGTGTATCTGTTTCCTGGGGCCATAAAAACAAATTGCTGCAAAGGTTCCTAAAAACAATTGAAATTCTTTCTCACAATTCTGGAGATGAGAAATTCAAAATCAATGTCTCAGTGTGACCATGCTTCCCTTAAAGACTCCAGGGAAGAATTTTTCTTTAGATCTTCCTAGCTGCTGGTGACTTCCCACAATCCCTAGTGTCCCTTGGCTTGCCACTGCATCTTTTCCGTCTCTGTTTCTGTCTTCCTGTGACCTTCTCCTTCTCTAGGTGTTTCTGCATGTCATCTCCTCTTCTTATGAGAACACAGGCCATTGGATTGTGGGCTACTCCAATCCAGTACAACCTTAGTTTAATTTAACTAATTACATCTGCAAAGATTCTGTTCCAAATATGGTCACATTCTGATGTTCCAGGTGGACATAAATTATTGGAGTATAATATTAACCTGGTGCTGGTTACTACTCAGATGAGAATTTGACTAAGAAAACAGAGATGAGCTCTGATGATATTATTTGTACCCCTGAATCAGGCCTATCATATCTGTCCTTTCAGTCGGATCAGTGGACACATTTGTCTTTTTTACCTCCAGGGAGTTGGAGTTCAGCTTTTATCAAGCTGAACTATATCTTCGTGATTCTAATGTAGTTTCTATTTTAGTAAATAGAATTTTGACAATTTTAAAATTTTTGTGTACATCAGTACAATCAATCCTGTTGGTGGGGTTATACCTTGGTGCAGCTAGTGTAGAAAACACACTGAGATTCTAAAAATAGAACTACCATATAGCAGTCCCATATCTGGTATATACTTAAAGAATATGTAATCAGTATCTTAAAGAGAGATATCTGCACTTTCATGTTTATTGTAGCATCATTCAAATAGCTAAGATATGGAAACAAATTGTGTCAACTGATGAATGGATGAAAACACACACACACACACACACACACACACACAGTGGAATATCATCCAGGTCTTAAAAAAAAAGAAAAACCTGCCATTTGCTACAATATAAGTGAATTTGGAAGACATTATGCTGAATGAAATAAGAAAAAACAGGAAAACAAATACTGCATGATCTCACTTACTGGTGGAAGGTAAGAAGTCACACTCAGATTATAGGAGTGGTTGCTAGGAACCAGGAGGTAAAAGAAATTAGAGGATCTGGATCAAAGGGTACAACATTTTACTTACAAGATGAATAAGTTCTGGAGAGCTAACGTATGCCATGGTAATTACAGTTAAAAATAATAATGTACTATATGCATGAAATTTGCTAACAGAGTAGGACTTAAGTATTCTCAACACTTTCATACAAAAGGAACTACATGAGGTGAGGGAGATGCTGCCAAACTTGATTGTGGTTATCCCTCCGCAGTAGTATATATAGCAAAACATCACATTGCAACCTTAAACACATACAGTTTTTGTCAATAATACATCAGTAAAACTGGCAAAACAAAGTTTGATTTACATATTTTGCTTCTTTCCAAATTTTTGCTATCTAAATAGCTTAAAATTTACATTTTCAAAATTTCACATCTATGTTTGAAATTCATGGTTCTGAATTTTATACCAGTGATCCAGACTTATTTCCAGATATAAAATTAATATTCAAAATAATAAAAATGTCAAATATAATTGAAGTTCATCTGTTTCATACCCGATTCTATTCTGTTGCTCAGGATAATAACTAGTGCTTAGTGTGCAGTATTACATATTGGAAAAATACAAATGATTAACAATGAGGTAGATTAACCTGACCAACTAGAATTCCATCAAAAAAACTTGATGGGGAAGACTCCTGTCCTCCAAGAACAATGAAATTAAAGCAACAGAAAGATGGAAACTTGAAAGTGGCTCTCGCTATAGACATTTGATAAGTATTAATTATTGTTTCTTCCTTTACAAATGCAAAGCAATAATAATGACCTTCTAAACATATTTATTCATTATGAAAAAGACAGATTTTAAAGCTACAAAACTCACTTGATTGCCTTAGATGCTTCAATCTTGCTAAAATTCAGCCTATGCAAAAGGTTAAACTTCTTTTTTTAAAATTATTTCATTAATTAATTAACTTATTTATTGGTACTGGGGATGGAATCCCGAAGCATCTTACCACTGAACCACATCTCTGGCTCTTTTTATATTTTAATTTTACACAGGACCTTGCTCAGTTGCTAGGGCCTCCCTAAATTGCCTAGGTTAGTGTCAAAGTTGAGATCCTCCTGACTCAGCTTCCCAAGTAGGTGGGATCACCACTACGCTTGGTTGAATTTCTTAAAAAGTTGTATTCTGTTATACATTTTATTATCTCATGGTACATTATAAAATTTAATTTTAAGTGATTTAGTTTTTATACATTAAGTAACAAATGAACCCTACATACTTATTAAATATGTGTATGTTCAAAAGCCTTAATGTATCTTATCAAAATAAATAATAAAAATTACTATGCCTGGCCTCTGTACTTTAATTTCCTATGTTTATAACAGGTCAGAAAACTAAAATGTTTTAAAAATATTAATTTTTCCCAACAAATGAACAATATATCACAAAAGACTAATGATTATGTGTATATTATGTATGCACTAAGTATATTATGTGCATTATCTCACTTAATCCTCACAGAAATGGGATGCTTCATTCTTTCCATGTTTGTAGGTGAGAATATTGATATTCTGCAGCAGAAGGACTCTGGAAGTCACATACCTAAAATGTGGCAATGTTGAAATGGGAAAATATTCCTTTCTAACAAGGGATTCCATAATAATTTTTGTTCTGCAGATTTGTTAAGATCATCAAATTGTATTTAATAAAGGAGAAATTGCTGATGGCTTTCAGGATAAATTAAATATAGATGGAAGTATGACAGTATGACTAGTAAGTTGGTATTTTTTTTCAATATAATTTTGATTTCCAAGCACTAAATCAAATCACTGAACTGTTGATTTGATTTGTGGCTCATTGGTTAAGAAAAGTAAAAATATTAGGTACACTTATAACTTGATAGCAAAATTACTAAATAACCTAATTAGAAAAGGGACCCAGGACTTGGATAGAAACTTTTCCAAAAAAGGCATACAAATGGCAGAGGTTAATGTAAAAGTATTCAACATCACTAATTCTCAGGTAAATGCCAATCAAAACTACAATGAAATATTGCATAAACATGTATCTTTATGAGATTATAGAATGGTTATTGTTAAAAAATAAAAGATAATTATTGGCAAATAAAGGAAATGAAATAAAGGAAATCCTTGCATGCTGTTGATAGAAAAGTAATTTTTTCAGTATGAAAAATAGTACAGAATTTCTCAAAATATTAAAAACAAGATTAGTATATGACCCAGAACAAATACTGCATGATCTCACTTATTGCAGAAATCTAAAATAGTCAAACTTAAAGGAGCAGAGACTTGAATGATGCTTATCAGGGGCTGGGAGGAAGGGCAATCTGGCAGGTAATGATCAGAGTACACTTTAGAGATCTAATGTACAATATAGTGTACATAGTTGATAATAGGATAGCAGATAGTTAAAAACTTTAAAAGAGGTAGATCCTGTTTAATGTTCTTTTTAGGAAAAAAAGAAAAGGAGGAAACTTAGAGAATTGTTGATTAGAGCATTATACATGGTGACAGTTTCAGGGTGTATACTTTTTTCCCAAATGCATCAAGATATATACATTAAATATGTATTTTTTGCATGTCAATCATACCTCAATAAAAAATGAAGTCTTGGAGACTTAAAAAAGACATGATAATATAAAACAGGAAATGCAACAGAAATTTAATATTGTTTAATATTATAGGCATATAGCTTTTACATGTGCATATTCTGCAATAAAGATGTGCCCTGGTGCTTCTTTATCTAGCTCAGTATATCCTGGATGATATTGTGGCATATAGGTTATTTTTATATAAAATTGATCATTATAGCAAAAAACTCAAGGTGAAAATTCATTATGCTTGCTAATACTCAAAGCTACTTAAGCAAATATTCTTTTATATTCTAGTCTTTAGTAAATTAAATTTAATTTGCAGTTTACGAATAAGTTATTTGCATCTTTGTTTTCTTTGTTCATCACTAATCTTATACAGGAATGTGCTAACCCTTTAATGTAATTTAAAATAATTATTCATTATTTTTCCATATGGTGGTTATGTGTCTGGATTTAGTTTTTAGGTAAAACTGACTCTCTGGAGATCTAAAGAGAAGCTACTTCTTAAATTCCTTTGTTTTCTGAGTAGACATATCATATTTTTGGTTAATGATGTTAGTCTTGGTGATAAAATTAATTAAAATCTTGATTACCTATTTTACATATATTTTCATCAAATATTTTAACTGCTGTATTGCAAACAGGTACCAATGTGGAAAATATAAATTATATTTACAGCTCTCTTGCCAAATGTTTAGTGGTATGAACATGCCAAAAAAAGTAAAATTAAACAGGAGAAAAAAACATTTAAAAATTCCATACATAATGCTTCAACACAGAAGGCAAATGGCCTAAGAGAAAATATAACTACCTGAAGCCTTTCTTTCTCTCCTTTTCTCCAACCATCCAGTCTCCTCTCTTCCCTGAGACTCCACATAAAGCATTTTTATTAGAGACAGTGATATTCAGTCAACATAGTGATGCCATCAGTTTGGCCAAATACCAAAATCAATGCCCTAGCTATTTCTCCTGCATTGGTGCTGCCAAAGACGGGCTTTCTGTTGACTCCATAAATTAAAGATCAAGTAGCAAAGAAGGAAGAATGGAGAAGCCCATTCCAGAGAGGCAATGAAGCAACGGAAGGGTTTTTGTTGTTGTTCCTCATTTTATTTATTTTATTTTTTTATTTTCCCACTTCTGCTGTAGCGGTGAGAGATTTCCGAAGAATCCTCATGCATCCTGTTTATTCCAGGTCTGTTCACAGCAGCTGTTTCGATTACCAAGTTGATCATCTGCTAATAAATAAATGGTCGATCCATTCTAAATGTCTCTTGAATTGTGTTTTAGTGTATTTTACAGTAATATTCAGAGGGTCGGTTGCCACTTAGGTTTTAGGTTGGGCTTTTCTATGACAACCTTCTTGTCACTGTGATCTGCTGGACATCACCCCACACCACAATGGTATGAATGTTTGATGTGAGCGTCTGCGTTTTTTGATTAGTGATTCCCTTTTGTGTGCAGTTGCTTATTTTTCATTTAAAAGTGATTTCCTTTTGTGTGCACTTGCTAATTTGCCATGCCATAAGTATTATTTTCTGAATTACTTTTCAGTTGAGATAGTTGAAAGCCCAGAAAGTTAAGTCATTTGGACAGCCCCTGTTTATGAGTACAGAAGTAGGTTGCAGGATTTTACGGTGCCAAACTTATAGCTTTCCCATTGCAGTGCACTGACACCTGAAATATCAGTGTTGTGTGTTTGTTTTATGCATTAATTCAAATTGTGTTTATGCTTTTCAGGGCTTAACCAGTGAACAGGGGTAACACATAGGCTACATCACAGAGAGAATTACTTGGGTGTGTTAACCTAATGCCCTGTTCTTATAGCTGTAGAGTCACCATGAAATTGAAGGAAATTATTCTATTTGGAAAATCACTCCTTCACCTGTTCTTTAGTTTGGAAACCCTGTGAGCAAAATATTAACTTGCATTCTCAATTTTGAATCTTCTGTTCAGTTTAACATTTAGCAATGCCCTTGAGGCAAATCTTATATTCTTCATGATCCTACATCTGTTTCTCAACCTTGCTTTCTTCATTAAACCTTGGGTTCCTTGATAGCAGAGACTGAATTTTATTTATTATTGTATTTTTGGTGTCTAATGCAGTGATAGGATTGTTAAAGGAATTCAGTAAATACTTGTGAATGAATAAATGAATAAGTGATGGTTATTGGGCCTCTTGACATTAGTAGCCCTCCATTGGTTCACTTTTACTGTGAAGACCTGGCCTGAGAATTGTAGAGGTGGAAAGGGAAGCTATTCTCAAGTAATGCTTACCCTAGACCGTGTGCAATCCTCTGGACTAGCTCAAATGAATCAATGGTTGCTTCCTAGAAAGCTTCTTGAGAAAAACAATGGGCCTACATTCATGTTTTGGAGAAAGTCTGCAGCAATTGATAAGTGAACTCTGCTTCATTGATTGAATCACTACTGCAGACATTAATTTATCAACTTTGCTTACATCTGCAGGCAATATAAAGTAACAGGATCTGTATAGTTTAGAAATTCTGTAGATCCATGTCTGGTAATTTGTCACATGAATTATTATGAAACATTTTCCTATTCTGAATGAGTACATTGATAATGCCAAAAATATATATCCATAGCAGCAATTCTACCTGGTAGTGAATCAGAGTTCAGAACAGTCTGTTCATTGCTTTAACTACTTTTACTTCTTTAACTGTGTTGAAACTGCTTCTAGACCTTTTTCAATCCTGAGTGATTATTGCTGTTGAGTAGCAATGCATCATTAGTATGCTGTGGTGAGCTCACTTAACGTGTTACTTGAAAGATCCAGGGATAAGCAACCCCATAAGCAGATTGGTTTTAATTATTAGAGGGAAAGGTACACTGGTGCCAAGGTATTCCTGTTGGCATCAACATTGATTTTTTTTTTTTTTGCAAAATTTTAATTTGCTTTCTCAATTTTGAATCTTTTATTCAGTTCAACATTTGGCAATGCCCTTGTTATCTCCGTGTACTCTCCTTGGGGCAAATCTTACATTTCATCATCCTGCATCTGTTTCTCAACCTTGCTTTCTCCCTTGGTATTTTTGTTCTATTGCACAATAAATCTAATTTGATTTTTGTCCATCCTTGGAAGCCACCTGCCTTTCAAAAGCCAGATCCTTTTCTGTGCAGTATAGAAGTGCAAAATGTATCATTTTTTTTCTCTTTAGCCCTTGTTACAAATCATTGGTGTCAATGCCATTTACTTTTTATTTTAGTTTTGAAGTCTTTACAGAAGAAAGAAAAAATTATTTTCTCATCTACTAATATCATCTAAGTAGAGATCAAAAATAAATTATATGAAAGAAAAAGTACTGCTGTTAAAACCTAAAAATGACCAAAAAATTAAAGTAAAAGTATTCTATACTGAATGTCTATAGAAATGAAATGAAAGCATTGTAATTACCAAACTATAAGAATATTTTCTATAATTACTATTGTACTTAATTCTTCTATCCCTATATTTGTTTTTAAGTAGTTTTATTATGGCAGAATCTTGACATGTATTTGCAAACATAGGGAAACAGAGAAAGAGGGGAAGGGGGAGAAGGGGAAGAAATTTGCTTTTGCAACATATTTTTGCAATGAGTGGTTCCATAGATACTTTTTCCATCAATAACTGAACTTATTGTATAGTGTGATGCCTAGGACAGATTTTAACATGAAAGAAAGACTCCATTTATTACTGTCACAGTGAGCAGCTAGACATGGCTAAATTACTTGAAGTTTTTTTTCTCAAACACTTGAGCTAAGAAGATATTAATCAAAGTGCTTAGAAGGAAAAGCACTATATAAATTGTGGATTTTTTAAAAGTATTTTCCTTTTTAAAATATGAAGGTGCTACTTTGTTCTTCATGCAAATGTTAATGAGCTGTTTTATGTTTAAGGCGGTAAACTCAGCATCTCTTTGTGGTATTTAAAATGACATCTTCGTGGACATTTTAGAAATGCTTAATTATAGGATGCTGAGTACAGTGCATGCTATGCCGATAGAACATTGCTTATTGCAGGCATACAAAGTACATGACAGTTGAAAGAATTTCAGAGCTAGAAAATAAACCTCAAGTGTCTTTCTGGCAAGTGAGAGAGTTTGTATTTTTGCACATTTCTGCCAATGCTATCTTTAGTCATTTCTAATAAGTTCAGTACCAAGAATTGCACAAGAAGTCAAAAGTCCTTTTCCTTTTTGTTAAAAAAATAGTAAAAGGTATATCAAAAGAATATCAAAAGACATATAAGAGACACAATTAAAAAGGCAGGACAAAATGTGTATATGAAGGGACAGGGTGGAAATTACAGAGAGGGAAAAAATATTTCTTCAGGTACTTATTTTCCTATGGAATAAACACAATTTCCAGTGCTCCCTCTCCTGAGCTCAGGGCCCACTGACTAAGAGGCAGCCTGCATTTCCACAGACAAGTTTTCCTTAAAGGTCAATTGGATTCTTGAAGCAAACAACCAAGAGCAGGAAAGTCAGAGAAAAGAAGTTTCTGCATTCCTCAGTGAGAAATTAGGAGGAGCTGCTCTTTGTCTTGCTCTTGTCCACCTCCCCACCCCGCCACACACACACACACACAAGGAAGTAGCATGCTGATCATTGTCCCAGAGCCCCTGCTCAAACATTTGGAGCAGCCTCCTTCTGCCTACGTGGGGAATTTTAGCTCTTTCAGCAAGCTCCAGAACCACCTCCCCCTTGGTATTTTCTAGCTCTGAAATCCACCCACAAAAGCCCATGTACTAGTTGCTTGGTGCCCAGACATGGTGTTATCGGGAGGTAGTAGAATATGTAATGGGGGGACGACTTGGAGGAAGTTAGCTCATTGGAGGCAGACCCTTGAAGTGGATATGAGGACCCCCAGATTATTTCTTTCTCTCTTTTGCTTCCTGGTTGCCATGAGGTGACCAGCCTCCTCTAGCATGTATTCCTGCCACGATAGACTGTGGTGCAACAGGCCTACAGCAATGAAGCCGGAATTAGACAGGCAGTCAGTATAGACAGGTAACCAGTCAAGTGGGATCTAGGAGGCCAATTCTGAGTGAATCTGGGAAGTGGAGACTGACCCCGGAGGGATTGAAATGTTAATTCCTTCAGAGCCCTTTCTCCGCCCTTATCAAGAACCTGCTCCTGCTCCAACCTGTTTCCAAAGTAACCTGTCCCAGAAATTGCCCCTCCCTACAGCTATAAGGTGGTTAATGTATCCTTGGCTACTCCATCCTGCCCTTTCCCCTTCGGCCCACCTGTTTCCCACCTTTGGGCCATCCACCTAGCATTACTGAGCCTAGTCATTTAGCAGGAAGGAGAAAGATAAGGGGGAAAAGGCAGGAGAACTTAGGGAGCCTAGCACATATAAAAAGGGCAGAACACCTCGCTTCATGGGATGCCAGGATACCAGCCCTGGCCCCCTACTCCAACCCAGGAGAAGTCTATGTTACCCTTTTTAAAATAAACCCTGCTTTATATGCTTGCCTCAACATGCTTCTCTAATGTTCAAACTTCAACATGTGGGGAAGCAGGACTCGTCACTGATAATTGGCAGTATCGCAACAGAGCAAAGTGACCATGGACTGAAATCTCTGAAACCTGGGCCCAAAATAAACCTTTCTTCCTTGTAAGTTGATTATCTCAGGTATTTTGCTCCAGCTGGACAAAGCTGACTGGCACATACAGCATATTCTAATGTACAACCACCTGTTGCATATACTTGGAGTTTCCTCAAGTCTGATCATCCTATTAACAGTATTTGAAGATCCTTGAGACTCAGATGCTGTCTGCAATTCCCATTTTATATCTCTAGCATCTAGATCTGGACCCAGCTTACAGTGAACAAACAGGAAAGGTGTGATGGCTTTCCACACCAGCAGGGGTCTTACTTCCTCATAAAAGTTTCTCTCTGAATTTGGTCAGCTTTTCATACCCTTTCCCCAAAACCCAGCTGTTTTAAACTTGAACTTTCTCCATTTCCTTTAATACACTTCACTCATTCTCTACAGCCAACCCCTCTCCTCCAAGAGAAATAGGAGCTACAAGTGAGGAATCCTTTCCATTTCAACTCCGTCAAACTCATCTCCATCAAACTCATCTCCATCCTCACACATTTTAAATTTTCTTTCCTTCTGTTTCATAAGAATAGGTGTCAATCATCCTACTCCAGAGAAAATCATCCTCTCCAGGATCTTTGAGGAAATGTCTCCATCAATTTTCTCATAGTTTTCTTGGATCATCAGCTTCATTATCTAATAACTTTCCTTAGAGCATAGAAACAACCTTGCTTTCACAATCTTAAAAAGTAATCCCACCATATATCCTGTGTTCTTTGTAGCTCTTTGTCTGATGTTTCTACTTCTTTATCTCCTATTGCTCCCACTTGTTAGTTCAGTCATGGTCTGTTCACCCACTCATGGACAGACACACCACACAGACTACATTGGTCTACACAATAGTCTGCCTACATACTCCATGGGCGTTATACTCACCAAAATCTCCTTCTGGTCGCTAAATCCATAAAAGATTTTTCAGGCTTGGAATTCCTATAGTAATTAACTCCGTTAATGGCTCTTTTCTTGAGAGGACTCTTTTGTTGGTCTGTTGCAATCCCTTGTTTATTATTTTGTAATCATACCTCTCTGACCAATTCTTTAACCTCATTCTTCTTTGAATGTTCATATCCATTTTTTAAAATTTCTTTTGACAGTACTATTTTTGGAACCTCTCTTATAGTGTATTCTGTCTTATAATTTCAATTATCATGTTTTGCTGCTAATTACAAGGTCCAAATCTCCACTTGCTTGTTCTCCAAATCCCAGACTCCCATAGTCAAATTGTTCCTTATTATTCACTCTGTTTGCATATATTACAAACAAGTAAACGAGCATGTCTATAACAAAATCCGTCTGGTTTCCTACCAGGGAGCTGTTCCTCTCTGTTTACATTAGTAACCTCACTTATTTGACAAAGCAGAAAATGAGGAATTAATCTTTGTCACCTCACTCTTCTTTTGTACTTTGCATCCAATCCGATTGATGGAGACTTCTTGAAGATCCAGCTTCTTGAGAGCTCTTAAATGTGGCTCTTCTTTTCTCTCCTCTGTGGCATTATTTAATGCAGGTTCTTCGTTGGGGATTACCTAATTACTTACAAAGCTTTCTACATCAGTAGGTCTCAATCTCGGCAGCCTTCATAATCAATTATGGAGCTTTTAAGATCTCTAATGTCCAGGCCACATTCCAGATGATTACATTAGGCTCTATGGAGATGGCTTTCAGTCATTCCAATGTGAAAAATGAGATGGAAAAGCCTGGGTCTAATCAGCTCCTCTGTATCCAGATTCATGACTTGAATGACGTCTTCAGAATGTGCCTTCTGTAAGACCTATCTTGGCACTCTCTTTCTTAAGACCAGTTGATAACTCTCCACTGCCTTTAGGTGTACAACATGTTCCTTAGCATGTCCGTAGTGTTCTTTGCATTTTATTAAATCTATTAATTTTCAGTAAATATTACTTTCATATGGTAAACGATTCAAAAACTGCAAAAGAATATACCTTGGCAAGAGGTGGGAGGTAGACACTTCCCTTCCACCCCTTTCTGAACCCCACCACCTTCCTAGGTAATCAATGTTCCCAATATTCTTCACAGTACATTCTGTGAGTATTTTCTCCTCCTTTTAAAACAAGCATGATGGAATACTATAACACTGTTCGTTTCATGTAATATTCACTTAACAATGTTATCTAAAAGATGCATTCATCTCAATATATAGAGTCATATTGTGAGATATATAGTCGAATGTTGTCCCATTGTATGCATGTAAGATAATTCATTCAGTGGAGCCCTGATTTAGTTTGTTCCAACCTTTTGCTATTGCAAACGTGGTTACAATGAACAATCTTGTGCACATGCCAAAAACATAGGTGCATTTCATATTTGGACAGGACTTACCAAATTATCTTGCAGTGAGGTTATGCCAATGTACACTCACTCCAGCAATACCTGTTCGCTATGCTTAACATAGTATGTGAATCTACCCTTTGATGTTTTTTATTATATACCTGTCTCTATAAAGAAGAGAATGAATATGATTTTAAGTGTTGAAGACATATGCATTTCTTTCTTTGTGAAAGGTCTATTCAGTGTTTTCTGAGCATTTTTTCTGTTTTAGTTTCCTCAAATTAATTAAAATATTTTTAAAAGAAGGTTAGCATGATCAGAAAAAGTGGGGGGCAGTGGTGGGAGGAAAAAACCTAAGTGTAAATTTACAAAGCTGAAGAGGACAGATGAATAGAATGGAAAGGACTCTTACTTGAAGCACTGCTACAACCTGTCGATAGCCACTCTGGAATAAAAATCTCAGAGAAAAATACACACTTAAAGTTTTATTTCAACACCAAAGAAACCAGAGTTAGTTTTTGAGCCATGAGTTCTGTCCCTGACTACGTATTAGCAAAAACCAAACTAAAAATTTTAAACAAGGAAGATTTAAAAAGGGAGTAACATTATTTCCATGTGCCTATACAAGGTCTAGGTTAGAGGAATAATGGCAAAGCGTTGGGCTTATTTTCCCATAAACTTGTAATGAAATGTAGTTGTTACATGTGTGCTCTATAAAACTAACTGTACACTGTGAAAGTAAAGTTTCATAGCTGTATAGTTACAAAAATAAAGTACATGGATTGTGAGGAAAATATTTTTAAAACTGTTGATAACATTATCTTCTTGCATGGAAATATAAATATTTCCCTAGGGATCTTTTTAAAACAAAATTAAACCTAACTAATATTGTCAAATTTCAATTGTGACTATGTGTCATCACGTAGCCCATGTGTAACAAACAGTATGAATATATACGTGTGTATATGTGTGAACATATATGTACCTATACATATATATTAAAACATATATACAATTAATATGTGTATGTGTATATACATATATATTTAGTCCTTTAAAGTACTTGAAAATGAGAAGAGAAGTCTTAGGAGTTAAGGTGGGTTACAGCTCAAAAGTCCAACCTAATGCATTGGACATACTATTAACAATGGATCAAGAGCAAGATTGAAAAGTCATTAGTTAAGTCTTTAGTTGAGGCCCTTATATTTTTCTTCTTCACTCTTGGTTTTTACTCTATTTAAAAATCTTTTTGAAATGACCAGTTTGCATTTTTCACTGAAAGAAGTACAGACCATTAATATTATTGCCATATTGAAATGATTAGATTTTTTTTTTTTGCATGGCATTTCAGTCTCCATAGTGTATGAGGCATAATACAGAGTGTGTGTGTGTGTGTGTGTGTGTGTGTATGTGTGTGTGTGTTGAAAATTTTAAAATTTTCCAATTTTGGAGGAAATTTTTAAAAGTGTTTACTATCAGCTCTTTATTTATTATTTTATGTTTCCTTCATGCACTTTTTACATGTATGCCTTTTTTGGCTTAGTTCACAACTTTTCTGTCCCTCTGTATACTTTACTTATGTTGCAGGGTCATAAAATTCACTCATGCTATACCTCAGATGTGCAGAGAAATTGTATGTCCCCAGACTCCCATAAACTGGTTAGAAGGAAATTGTATTTTAGTTATATTTGCTTTAAAAGTTAGTGTGACTGAGAAATGTTAGTAGTTTCTAAGGTATCATGTATTCTAAGAATTAAAAAAGAAAAAAAAACTATGACGCCTCCTGATTTCTTTATCTTTCACCACCTACTTTATGAGATAGAGCTATAGATGTGGCTCATGGAATTTCATGGTAGATGGGATGAATCTCAGTCATGAGGCATGCTGTGCCCCACTCTTCTCTCTTTCCTGCTAATTCTGTTCTCCTGGACACATGGAGTCTCATTGGTTTTGATGGAGGGTCTCACTGGTAGTGCAGACTTCTCTGTTTTGTCTGTGACTCTCATTCGACTCATGACTGAGTATATTTCCTTTGGTTCAGGTTTCTTTCTTTTTCGTTTCTTTTCGTTTTCAGAATATTTGGTAATCTCTTTGTTCTTTTTTGATCCATACTAATTATCTTTAAGATTCCCCTTTCCCAAGTCCCGATGCCTCCCAAAAGTTCAGGATCTGTATAGCTTTTACTCTGCTTGATTGACATAGAGGCATATTTTAGGGCTGAGAGCTCTCAAAACTGGGGTCCCAGTACAAAATGTCCCTCAATACACCCTCCAAGCACCTCATCAGTGTGCTGCAAAGACTTGGTTCTGAGTCTCAGTTTCTTACTGTTTCCCGGTCTTATAGAACTCATTTCCCTTCCTAGGATTATGGTGATCTACTCCTCTTTCCAGAAGATCTTACTTCTCTTTCTTCAAATACACCACCCATCTTCTCTGCTGTTCTCGTCCAAGATATTGGGCATAATCTTAGTGTTTCTACATGAAAATTGCTTTTTGATATCTTTTTGTCAATTAGACCTCTTAAATGTAATTAGGGCAACATGAAACTCTTGATAATTGTCATCTATTCCCACTTTTTTCCCAGAGGGGCCAGCCATCTTTCCCTCCATTTTCTAATCTCCAATCTAGAATTCTTCATTCCAAAAAATAAAAATTATCTCTTTTCTTTTTGTTTTCATTTTCAACCTTGGCTCATGTGCAGTATATTGAAAAGTACTGTTAGTTTTTCCTCTAAAACTTTATTCATTCCTTCAATTTTAACTATTCCTTACCATCCTGCTCTAAACCAACAACACTTCTTTGTCTTGATTATTCTAATAGTTTTCTTCTTTCTGGTTGACCCTCTATACAGTAGCCCAAAATGAATTAGATTCTTTTTCTCCCTTGCTTAAAATTCTTCAATCCTAGGAAAAATGCTCCTCATTTGTTGCCCTGGCCTATTTGACCCCTGTGATCTGGTCCTTGCCTCCTTCTATATCTTCAACTTCAGTATTCTATTTCTTGCCCATTATGATTCAAAGGTATCAAGCTTCTTTCTGTTTTCCAAACACATTAGCTCATTCTTTGTCCAGGACCTTTTCTCTAACCATTTCCCCTCCATAGAAAGCTAGTTCCCTGGGCTTGACATGAAGAATTAGTGCCTTTGCATTATAATTTAAAAATGAGCTTGAATGTTGAATGTAATTATCTTTTAGAGAATTTCTCTAATCTCTGCACCTAATGTACCCCCATGATCATTGGCTATGGCTTTTATTTATTTTTTCTTATTCTCTTCATAGCATGTGACATTATCTTATACTGCTATGTACTATTTTTTCACTTTTTAAATTTAATTGGTCTCTGTTTTAGTCAGTTTTTTTAAAGTTTTAAATTTATTTATTCTAATTTGTTATATATGACAGCAGAATGCAATTTAATTCATCTTACACAAATAGAGCACAGTTTTTCATGTCTCTGGTTATAGACAAAGTAGATTCACACTGTTCATGTTTTTACACATGTGCTTAGGGTAATGATGTCCATCTCATTCCACCTTCTTTCCTATCCCCATTCCCCACCCCCCCTTTACCCTATCTAAAGTTCCTCCATTGCTCCCACACTGCCCCCTCATCCCTATTATGAACCAGCATGTTTATATCAGATAAAACATTCATCATTTGGTTTTGGGGGGATTGACTTACTTCACTTAGCATTATATTCTCCAACTCCATCCATTTACCTGAAACACCATGATAGTATTCTCTTTTTGATGCTGAGTAATATTCCATAGTGTATGTGTACCACATTTTCTTTATCCATTCATCTACTGAAGGGTATCTAAATTGGTTCCACAGTTTAGCTACTGTGAATTGTGCTGCTATGAACATTGATGTGGCTGTGTCCCTGTAGTATGCTGTTTTTAAGTCCTTTGGGTATAGACCAAGGAGAGGGACAGCTGGGTCAAATGTAGGTTTCATTCCAAGATTTCCAAGGAATCTCCATACTGCTTTCCATATTGGCTGCACCAATTTGCAGTCCCACCAGCAATGTGTGAGTGTGCCTTTTTTCCCACATCTTCGCCAACACTTATTGTTGTTGGTATTAATAGCTGCCATTCTGGCTGTAGTGAGATGAGTTTTGAGTAGTTTTGATTTGCATTCCTCTAACTGCTAGAGATGTTGGGCATTTTTTCATATATTTGTTGCTTCATTGTATACCTTATCTGAGAAGTGTCAGCAGGGCTGTCCTGGGTCTGCCTGTGCTCCATGGGTGTCAGCGGGACTGTTCTTTAGTCAGCTTTTTTGTTGTTGTAACTAAAAGATCTGACCATAACAATTGTAAAGGAGAAAATATTTATTTGGAGGCTCCCGGTATCAGAGGTCTCAGTCCATAGAAAGCCAGCTCCATTTCCCAGGGGTTCACGGTGAGGCTGAAGATCATGGTGAAAGAGTGTGGCAGAGGGAAGCAGCTCACATGATGATCAGAAAGAGAGGACTCCACTCACCAGATACAAAATATATACCCCAAAGCCATGCCCCCAACACCCCCCCTCCTCCAGCCACAACTTACCTACCTTGAGTTACCACTCAGTTAATTCCATTAGGGGATTAATTCACTGATTGAATGAAGACTTTCATAACCCAGTCATTTCTCCTCTAAAACTTCTTGCATTGTTTAACATATGAGCTTTTAGGGCACAAATCAAATCCAAACCATAAAAGTCTTTGTAGATATACATAACAAGGGACTGCATTTTCACATAATTACACATACATGGATTATTACTTTTTCTAATTAGAATCCCATTCTTGTGGTTATGCATGATGTGAAGTTGCACTGGTGTTGTATTCATATATGAACAAAGGAAAGTTATGTCCAATTAATTCTACTGTCTTTCCTACTCCCATTCACTGTCCTTTCCCTTTATTCCCTTTTGTCTAATCCAATGAACTTCTACCCTTCTTACCTCCCTCCTGCCTTACTGAATATCAGCATCCAAATATCAGAGAGAACATTCAGCTTTTTTTTTCTTTACTTTTTTTTTGGTTTTGTTTTGTTTTGCAATTGAATTGTTTCACTTAGTATGATAATCTGGTGCTCCATTCATATACCTATAAAGGTTATAATTTCATTCTTCTTTTTGGCTGAGTAATAGTTTACTTTGTATATATACCACATTTTCTTAACTCATTCATCTGCTGAAGGACATCTAGATTGGTTTCATAGCTTAGCTATTGAGAATTGAGCTGCTATAAATATTGATGTGGCTGTGTCACAGTAGAATACTGATTTTAAATCTTTTGGGTATATACCAAGGAGTGAGATAACTGGGTCAAATGGTGGTTCCATTCCAAGTTTTCTAAGGAATTTCCATACTACTTTTCATAACAGTTGCACCAATTTGCAGTTCTAGCAACGATATATGAATGAACCTTTTCCCCCACATCCTCTCCAGAATTGTTACTTGTATTCTTGACAATTGCCATTATGACTGGAGTTAGATAGAATCTCAGTGTAGTCAAAATGGGCATACTACCAAAAGCGCTATGCACATTTAATGCAATTCTTATTAAAATTCCAATGACATTTTTCATAGCAATAACAAAAAATGTAATGACATTCACTTGGAAAATCAAGAGGTCCAGAATAGCCAAAACAATCCTAAACAAGAAAAGTAAAGCAGCAAGTATCACAATACTGACCTTAAATTATCCTACAGGGTTATAGTAACAAAACTAGCATGGTATTGACACCAAACCAACATGAAAAACAATGGTACAGAATAGAAGACACCAAGACAAACCCACTAAATACAGTTTTCTTATCATAGACAAAGGCATCATAAACATACATTGGAGAAAAGATAGCCTCTTCAACAAATAGTTCTGGGAAAACTGGAAATCCTTGTGCAATAGAATGAAATTTAACCCCCATCTCTTGCCATGCACAAAAATCAACTCAGAATATATCACGAACCTAGGCATCAGACCAGAGATTCTGCACCTACTAGAAGAAAATGGAGGCTTAACTCTTCATCATATTGGCTTAGGAACCAACTTCATCAATAAGACTCCTAACGTGCAAGAAGTAAAATCAAGAATCAATAAATGGGATGGTATCAAACTAAGAAGCTTGTTCACAGCAAAGGAAACAATCAAGAATGCAAAGAGAGAGCCTACAGAATGGGAGAAAATCTTTGCCACCTGTACCAAAGATAGACGATTTATCTCCAGGATATAAAAATAACTCAAAAGACTTTTAACACCAATAAAACAAATAACCCAGTCAATAAATGGGAAAAGAACAGTGTTTATAATAAGAATGACACCATGCATTCATGTCATTGAAAGAATGGGTCATAATAGACAAAGATGTAGACGCAAAGGGCATATTATAAAGCATAATCTCACATTAGAGTGACCAACTCTATTAATCAGGGTTCTTCCAGAAAAGTTCCTGCTGAGATGTGAGTGCTCTGGGGAGCTCAGGGGAGTTTCCCTGACTGGAACATCAGCATCCCTGGTGCTGACAGCAGGTCTCGCTCACTGCCATGAGCCTCAAATCAGCACCACTTGCCAATTATTTAGCCTACTTACAACTCTTTAGAAGAGAAATTACTCATGTCCAACTACACACTCCAGACATAAAGGAACAGAATCTCCAGAACTGGACCAAAAAATATCCATTTTTTTTAACATTTTACAGAAAATTTTGAGTACCAGCCAAGTTTAAGAATTATTCTATTCACTTATCTGATCATTATAATCCTGTTAAACTTTACACAAATGAGAAATAGAAGGTAATTTGTCCAAAATAGTACAACTAGTACATTATGCAGCAGTGACCCCAAACTTAGGTGTTGTGACTTCTAGTAGCAGACACATTTCATTAAGACACACTCTTGTTTTTAAAAGAAGCTCTATATCTAGCAGAAAAGGACATTGAAGAAATTGTAATGGGGTCAACCAAGAAGAGGATGTAACTTGAGGTATACTTCTGGGTTAGAAGTTAGCTTAGAAAACCTAGGGAGCTGTTGTTCCTAAAATTCCAACACGAGGAAGATTCACATGGAATATTCCACACTGGAAATTCTCATTCAAAGGCACCTTAGGGATCAGGGTTCTTAAAAGTGTCTAGGGCTAATTCTCACATGATAATTCAACCTTTAGTGAGCACCCCTGAAAATTGCCTTCCAGCCTCAGATACTGTGATTATTTATAAGATTGGTCATTCTTAGACTTGTCTGCACATTGTAACCACTTGGGGAATTAAAAAAAAAAAAAAACTGCTATTGAGGCCACATACTAAGAGATTCTCATTTAATTGTCTGGGATAAGATTTACTTAGTAGTATTTTGATAAAGCTTTTAGGTGATTCAAATGTGAAGCTAGGGCTTTAGAAGATAGGTCAGTTGTTGGAGCCATATGTATTAATTTGCTTCCAGATTAAGGCAGGACGTAAATTGAAAGAATTCTGATTGCCCTTTTGTTTCTTAGGTATAAACAAAATTAAGAGGTATCTTAAAAAGATAATAAATTGCTTCATGGCAACAATGTGGCATAAATTGTGTGCCTTCAGGTTAGCATATAATCGCTACTTGAGAGACGTGTAGAAAAATAAAATTTTGGAGACGACTTTGGAGAGATAGAAGGAAATAAACAAGCACATGCTATTAAAAAATAAGACAAAATGATAATAAATTGTTAAATTCATGTGGTTTCTTTACATAAGTTATTAAAGTGTTTGTATTTTAATTAAAAAAAAATCCATACAGAGGAGTAACCATGTAACTTTGGGGAGGTAAATAAGAATCTTCAGTTTTTAGACACAATGACAGAATAACACACACACACACACACACGCACGCACGCACGCACGCACGCGCGCACGCATACACACACACACACACATTTCAGATCACGTGTCATCTATCAGTTCACTGGTGAATATTAAAACAGACTGCTTGAATTTTCATGTCACTGGAAACTTCATTTCTTTTTAGCTTCATGAAGGAAATTCTAACTGGCTCAGCATCTTTGTGTTTTTTCCTCCGGAGATGAGCACCTTATTGGTAACCTCTGGTCAGCTGTGTCCACATTTTGTCTGATAGGATGGGAAACGACTTTAATTATTCCTCTTGAGCAGCCTGAGTTGGAAGTAGTTTTGTTTTTGCCCCCTAACACTTTTGATAACTTACCAGGTTAAGAATGATGTCTTGATGTCAAGCAACTACAACTGAAGCTGTCCACTAAAAATGAACATGTACACTCTGCTCTTAGTCAGATAGGTGAAAAAAATGCTCTCTCTTACTGAGCAACAATACTTTAAATTCATCAGAGGCCCCTGGTGAGCTCCCTGTTATCCTCATCACTTTCTAGTCCTTACCTTAAATTATTACTATTGTTTTTCTATAGTACTTTCACTATCTTACAAAATGAAATTCATTCATTTTTTTGTTTCTTCTCTTTAAATTGTAAACTACAGGAAAACAGCATCTATTTTAAATTGCTTAATGCTTTCTTCCCAGAATGAATGTGAGGCCAGAATTTAACACTCAATAAATTTTGAACAAATGAACCAACGCTGTTACCTGTGTAACTATTAAGTAAAATTTGTCTAATATAACCAATAGAAAAAAAGCTGCCATAGTTGTTAGATCCCTACATTTAAATTTTCTTCAAGGATAATATTTGCATAGTTGTGTTTTCCTTTTAAATTAGTCATTATTAGTAAATTAAATATGCTAATTTTGTGTGCAGTTCAATTTCACACATCATGTTTCACCAGGGCTGAGACCCATTCATCTACTACTAACTGACATGATCCATCTAATAGCTATAAATTATTAGCCAGCGTATTGTATTGTCATGAGTGATATGGTTTGGGGGTCTCGACATATTATGCAGTTTAAGTTCTCCCTCTTCAGGAAAGCTGTGTCATTTTCCCTGTGTACTTTTCACTTGCCAAATATCAAATACTGTTTGAAGAGTGCTTGTCTTGTACAGTTAGTTTTCCTATAACATTTGTTTAGAAATACAAATTTTTTCCAACATGATTGATGTGTTAGGGAGCAATTTGAGCATAACATGAATTTTGTCTTTTCCTTTTGTGTGATTTCTGGATGAATGCAAAAATTTATATCTGAAATATCTATTAGCTGCCTTGTATAACTTCCCATGTTTCGCAGATGGCCCTCATTGACCATTTCACACTAATTCTCAAGCTGAAACTTGTTCGATTTTTGCCTCCTAACTAATAAATTTTTTCCACAAGCTTCAAGTCTTTAAAGGTGTCATATTTATTGTAATATATATAATATTATTTATATTCCAAATATACATAGTAATTATGATAGAACACATTACCATATATATTACAGTAGAATATATACAAATTCCTATCTTTATAAAAAATATGTCACTTTTTTTTTTAATGTGTCACTGACACACTATATTTTGAGTGTCATGTTTTCCCCATAAGCCCTGTGGATTTTATGTTGCAGTCTTGCATAGCATGGTGCTTTATTAGGAATGCATACATTGCTTTACAGCATAAATGGCCATATTGCAGTTGTTCTGTCTTCTGTGTGCTCAGCATCCTCTCACGTAACATTGTTTTGGTTCTCCAGAAAAAGATCCTGAGATATGGTTGGGGTGCCCCATGATTTTAGGGAATAATACCTGGAAAATACCCTCCTCAGCACTCACCCCTCACCCCTCTGGAAAAGGAAGGAGAGGAAATAACAATGGGTCGAAAACTATAGTACAAAAATAAATAAAGCTTTAATCTTAGGCCATTTTGTGCTGCTATTGTAGAATATCTGACAGGGTAATTCATAAAAGACAGAAGTTTATATGTTATATTTTTGGATGCTGGGAAGTCAAAGATAGAGGGGCAGCATAAGGCAATGGTCTTCTTGCTGCATCATTTCATGGAAATAAGGAAAAGAGAGGATGAAAGGGTTTGATCAAGAGGAGGCCCAGTCCATCTTTTTATAAGAAATCCACTCTTGCAATAACTAACACACCTGCTATAACAAACCCGCGTCCCTGATAGTGGCATTAACTCATTCACTCTGCCCTTGTAGCCTATTCGCTTCTCATTAAGTCCCACTCCCAACACTGTTGCATTGGGCATTCAGTTTCCCACGAATGCTTGTTTGGGGAACACGTTTGAACTATGGAAGGTTTTTGAAGGGGATTGGGGAAAGAGTATTGCTTATTAAAGGGTACTCCATTGAAACAAAATGGCCAGGCCTTTACATCTTGATTTTTTCAGTGACCATACATGGTTGTGGTAAGAAGATACAGGCTTAGGGGAGGTGATTATATGCTTGGGGCACATCCTAAAGGAGCTGACAGCTGACAGATAGGGATTGTCTGCTAACCATATTCCCTGTTGTTGAGCGCTTAGATCTTTCTTTCTTTTCTTTTTTTTTTTTTTATTTTTCCACTTTTATTATTGGGGTTTTGTAGTTGAATATAATGGTGGGATTTTTTGTTACATATTCATATACAGTATAACAATATAATCTGGCCAACACCCCTCCTCAGCACTCACCCCTCTAGCCCTATCCCACCCCTTGGTTCCTTTCCTCTATTCACTTAGACCTTTCTTGAAGGGGAATATTGTTTAAATATGTCATAATGCAGACATTTCTATGTCTAACTCATAATATCTTTTACATTACTTTTAAGAAATTTTCATTCTGAAATAATTCTAGATTTATAAAAGATTGCAAAAATAGTACAGAAAAATCCTAGATACCATTCACTCACCTTCCCTGACACTGATCTCGCGTAACTCCCATCACTGATTTCAACCAGAATATTAACAATGACCCAATACCATTAACTAGTCTATAAGTCTTGTTTAACTTCACCGGTTCTTCCACTAATTTCCTTTTCCTAAACAGAATCTAATTCAGGATATCATGCCATCTTCACTTATCATATATTTTGTGTTTTACATCTATGTACATCTATGTGTAATTAAGGTACATACCCTGTGTACAAAATGCTTGGTACACGTGATTGATTATTAAGTTAATAACTGGGGAATAAATAAGCCCTGGAAGCTTTTCAAGTGTCTCTGTTTAATATTAATTCCTAGAATTATGCTTACAAATGATAATCAATTTGTTTATTAATTTGGTTAGGAATGGATGACCTTGAAAGGTATTAAGAGGCATAAGTAATACAAATCAAAAAGGAAGGCTATTCCTTTTTATGACTTGTTGAAGATGCTACACTTTAAATTGGCAGAGAAAATAAGTACAAAATAAAGCAGTGCATCAGGAGTATCTTAGGGAGAATTTTAAATCACAGTTCAAAATGTTTGATTGGTCTGAGTTAATGGACGAGAGAGGGAGGTGATTTTTTTATTATTTATTTTTAGTTGTAGATGAACACAATACTTTCATTTTATTTTTATGTGGTGCTAAGGATCCAATCCAGTGCCTCACATGTGCGAGGCAAGCACTCTACCATTGAGCTACAACCCCAGCCTGAGGGAGGTGATATTTACAGAGGATAGTGATGTATAAACCCATAGAACTGTAAGACTAGCATATGGAGATGAAGTTTGGTAGGTCACAAAAGAGGATATGTCTTTCCTTTTTGAAATCAATCAGCGGAGAAAATATACCATGTATCCTCATCTAAATTAACAGAGGTGGTGAATTTGCTTTCTGAACTTGTGTGGATTCTGTATGATGGAAGCTTACTGCTTGCTATATTTTGTTTGTTCATTCATATTTTGGATGTCTAAGTCCATTGATCATATGAACTAATAGTTTTTTGGGATAAAGGGAACTAGATTTAGAAATAATTTAGAGTGAAACATAAGTTTTCAGTTTAGTCATGTAGCAAATATAGAAAAATCATGTCATTTAAAACTTTACAGTTTAAGGCACGATTTGTATAATTAATTGTTTTTAGAGAATGTATTAATTACATTCTTCAGTTACTGTTTTATAGAATATTTTCACAGTATTAGTATTTTGGGGGGGGGTCATCATAATTGTCAATTATTCTGCTTTTATTCTACCAAAGGCCTAGTTATTTCATTTTTATTTTAGAATAACTTTTTTTTTTTTTTTAAACCTAAGAACATACTTTCCTGTTAACTCTAAAAATTTTGGATTTTGTTTCTGTGCCTGGAAAGCTGTATTATCTAGAGTGTGTTGGCTCTAATGGAGTGGGATTTTAACTTAAGTTTGAAGGTATCTTGGGTAAAAAGGATTAGCACACACTGCAAGCAGGAGCTAAGCACTTAATGCAGCTTCTCTCCTTCTGAGACTTTTAAGTATCCTTCCAGTGATAGCCTCTGAGGACTAATAGGCGTAATGTGTAGTGTTTTTGTTTTCCATGCCTTTGAAAGCCAATAACATTGCTAGTAAAAAACAACCAGATAATGTCATAACGTTTGTTGCATTTAAAATATTAGATCAATATTTTTTTCATCTTTTAATAATGAAAACATTTTGGTATAAGAAGATACTTTGAAAAACATGTTTTTTTAATGATGATACTTATTACATTTTAGATGCATATGAACTTATGTCACTGTTGAAATTTCTTGCCCTAAAACAGTGACTAATATGATTGATTTGGGAAGAAATGTTCCCAATTACAAGAATCAATTATGTGACATTTTAGGTAACTTCCCATATTTGATCTATTGACACTCTAAACTACATAAACCAAACCACTCAATGTCTCTTCCAAAACTGGTTCCCTGTTCTGGATGCTTTCTCTCTTAGTGGCAACCTTGTTTGTGGGGTGGCTTAAATCAAACCCACAGGATGGATTATCTCCCTGTTGGATCACATCAGATAACTTTTGTAGTACTCTTGTATCTAACATTTTAATGATCATTCCCTACTTTAGTGCTTGGTTTAAGAGTATGTTTCCTGCAGATGTCAATGTGTCTGTCCCTTTGGTCATTGTCCAGCATGACATAGACAGAAAATGTCCAGGGAATGTTTACAGGATTAAATGAGTGAATGATTTCTTTTTGTCTTTCATATCGAATTGACTTCCAAGGTCTTTAGATTTTACTTTTGACATCTCCCTTATCCATTACAACTCTCCAAATCCATGAGGACGAAATTACCATAGGTCTTCAAAAGCCATTGCTTGGACATTTGCATGACTTTTATCTCATTTTCATCTCTCATATCCATTTTGTCTCTGTTTTATCTTTCATATTATTATTATAAAGTACTTCATCAATGGAACTTCTGAATTTGTTATTTCTTTGTTCAAATACTTTCCCTGACCTTTTCAAGACAAGATAGCTGACTTTGCTATCATTAGCATGTTATCCAAGGATTCCCAAGTTTTGTTCTAATGTACATGATATCCCACCTAAATCAGAAACTATTACTAACATCTTACTTCCATACTTTGTTTTCCCTCTTTTGCATAACCTGGAATATCATCTCCACTTTATTCTCTATTTGTCACAAGACAATTTGACCCAGATTAATAGTCACTTCCTTATATGATAAAGCTTTTAAAAAATTATCTCAGAAGAAAGTAATTTCTCTCCACTTGTTACTTCACAGGACCTTGTCCATAATTCTCTTCATTTTGCCTTCATTATCATTATTTGTGTTTATGGATTGCCTTGTTATTGGGGCATGATCTATTAAGGAAGGGCATGATTGGATACTCTGTGATTCTCCTACATCTCTGAACATGGCCCCTATGAGACCCGATATTTAGTAGATGCTTGCTGATTGGACCTGTAACCCATGCATATCTCCATTATTATGTTATCTTAATGTGGCAAGCTAAATGTAGTGAGATGCACAAAATGATGATGTGTGTAATGTATTGTTTAAAATACCCAATTTCCAATTGTTTCAAGTGTAAAAGGAATTATAAGTTTGAAAGTTATGAAGAATAAGTGAAGAAATGGTAGTTAGGAAAGAGAATGACTTCATGGCGATATGAATCTTGATCACACTTTTGAATAATATGTCAAATAGAATTTAGGATGTAAGACATATGCTAACATATGGATTAAAGGAATAGCTCTTATTTTTAAGCTAGACAAGTTTAAGCCACTTAAACTGAATTCTATCTCTGCATGAAATGAAGAAAATAATACTTACTCAGTTTACTGCTCCCTGTTTCTATAAATTCATTAGCACACAGGCATGCCCTTTTACTTAGGTTTCACTGAGAGCTGCTTTCATACTAACACAAACATTGGACAGTTACAACATAAGCTGTCTGGCTCCAAAAGCCTAAAGTATTTATTGTTTATCCTTTTAGAGGAAAACTTTGCAGAGCCTAAGTTTAAAGAAAGATGTCTAAGAATACAGTCCAATTATACAAGTAGAAAGCATTTGACATAAAGAAATCTGGTTGATTAATTCTTTGTAACCAGAGTGAATATAAGTATCATACTTGACAACATCAGAAACTGGAAAGCAGCTTTCTACCAGTATAGCAAAATACCTGAGATAATTAATTATAAAGGTAAAAATGTTTACTTTGATCAAAATTTTAAAGTGTCTAGTACATGACGAGGGAGACTCATTGCTTTTAAGCCTCTGGTAGGGGTGTGGGATGGCAATGGCTAGGAGCATGTGGAGCAACAAACTGTTACACTGTGGCCAGGAAGAAAGAAAAAGAAAAAGGAAAGAGCTGGTGTCCATAATCCTCTTCAAGGGCACATGCCCAAAGATCTAAGGGTTCTTAGGTCCCACAAGGCTTCATACCCTGAAGGTTCTACCACTTCCTAATAGGACCAACCTGGGGATGAAGACTTTAATATATGGATCTTTGGAGGATGCTCAAGATCCAAACTATCACACAGGATAATATCTGTAGGATTTATGATTTTAAAAAATACTTTATATAATATTCATGAAATTCTTATACTTTAAAGGTAAAATAAATTGAATTATCTAGATTGTAATCATAAAATATTGTATATCCTTTGTAGTTAGAATAGTTCTGCAAAATGTATCCCCCTTCCAAAAAACAAAACAAAACAAAACAAAACAAAACAAAACGATGTTGGGCCAAGACTTCTACATTATTGAGATGTTCTGTTTTATAAACTTGGAGAATTAAGAGGTAAAATCCCATTCCAAATGTACTGCTCACTGATTATTGCTGCCTTTTCTCACAGAGGCATGAACATAGATACACAATCTTTCATTTCTCTTTCTCTTTCTGCCACAGATAGAACCTGCAGGTCAATGTAACTGAAAGTGATGATGTGATAGTGCTCAAAATAATGCTTCTGCTCTGTTAGCACAGAAAATCTGTGTGGCTGACACTTGATCAGGATTAGGACACTTTCTTTTCCCACAGTCCTTTTGAAAAATTTGCATTTCCCTCATTGTTAATAAAAATAGTTGTGTTTAATTAATTAATTTATTTTTTAGTGTTGACTGCTTCCTCTCATGTGAATTGCTCTTTTATAACATTTTGCTCTTTGTGTGTGTGTGTTGTCTTTTTCCAAGTAATGAAAGGAAATCTTCAAAAAAATTCTATATTCTAATTCATTGTCAATTATTTGTTTATGTGGATATATGTGGAAGTGGAAGCATTTGATCATTTTAGAATCATATAAACTCTAATATTATTCAACTTAAGAACTGAACATATCCTTCCTAGTTGCAGATTTTCATATGAGACAACTATTTTTAAGCACAAGACAATAGACACTCAAAACTGCAATCTCCGAGCAAAGGGGCTCAAATGCCCTACATTCACATAGCTCTCAGTCTGGGTACTATTTACTAATTGTACAGAAAGACAAATTCAGACAAAGAATGATTGTCATTCTGAGCTGAGAAGGGAAAAATCAGAATCTTGACAACTAATGCAGATGGAATCTGCAATCACTAGAGAATAGTTAAGTAATGAGGATGGAGGAGAATAAAAGGCACAGCCCCTCCAAATACTTAGCTAAGGATGGGATTGTGAATTTTCCAGAGAAGATCTCATGAAGTTTTCAACTGCTCTTTGGTTGAGAAGAGAACAAAATAAATAAAATTCCATCAACAATATTAGATATTTGAGTTCCAGCAAAGATAGAGTGGAGAGAACTAGTTAAAATATGGGCATTTAATTGACATGTCAGAAAGACAAAGACAGTAGATGAGGCCCATGCCCTATAATAAAGCCAAATTTAGAACCACCATAAACATTAAAACAACCACAAGAAATATGCAGTAGTAAGGACTTGGAGTTTGAATCCCAACAAGTTAGAGGAACTTAGTAAATCTTGAATTTTTACAAATTTACCATACCTCAACATAAAACTAAGTCAATAATTGTTTAAGTAGATTGGTCATTAGTTGTCTAGGAAAAAAAAATTAACACTCTGCAAGAAAGATATCAAAGTGAATCCTACATAATATTTCAATTATGATGTCCGAACTTTCATTTAAATCACACTAAGCCTCCAAACAAGCAGGGCATTTTGATTCATAGCCAAGGGGAAAAATGTAGGAAAAAGAAAGATGACCCAGATGTTAGACTAAGCAGATAAATTTTTAAAGAGTATAATAAACATGTTTAAAGATAATGGAAAACATGATCTCAATGAGTAAACACATAGCAAACCTAAACAGAGGACTAGAAATTATAAAATGCAAGAAAATGAAGTGTGAAGTTTATGACAAGCTTAATAGCAAACTGGAGTAAAGTTTTCAAAAAATGAAAATTTAACTTGAATATAACTCAAAATGCCATATCTAATCATATAACAGTTTGTATAATTACCTAATCATTAGTCCAATCAGAAGAATAGCAAATAAAGGATTGAAGAAAAACAAAACAGGACTTTAATGACCTGTATGCCCTGTTAAAACAATAATTCCATTGAATATATGTGGAATAAACATTCCAATTTTAAGCCAGGGGTTTTCAGACAGCAACATAAAACATAACTATGCAACATGTTTTAGAGAATTACTTTAAATGAAGAACTGGAAGGGAAGAAAGAAAAGTTATACCATGTAAATATTAAACACAAGAAGACGATATGCTATTTAAATATCACTCAGTGTAGGCCTTCAGACAAAAATGCTATGAAATAGAAAGAAGGACATTTTATACCTAAGTAAAAATTCACCAAGTTGACCTACGTCTCTTAGATGTAAATGTAAGAAATATATAACCTCATATATGTGTAATGAAAACTGACATACTGCCAAAAGAGAAAAAGAAATAGACAAATTAAGCATTATACTTGAGGATTTAAAGATGATTTTCTCAGTATTTGATAAAACACATAAGAAAAATTGAGTAAATATCTGATAAAAAGTATAAGCCAATTTCATTTAATTAGAATTATAATATCTATAATGCCTATAGACTATGTGTTCATTTCAAGCACACATGGAATGCTTATCAGAATAGACCATATATTGGCCAATAAAACAAACTCTCTGGCAAGAAAAGTAAATCAACAATAAAAAACTAGAGTATTCCCTAATATCTGGAAATAATATCATTTATTTCTAAGACTATTCATAGGGAAATAACATTAGAAAAAATTTTAATTACATGATCATAAAAATACATACAATATATCATGATCATGTATTAGAAGATATATTTAAGATGGCCATTGTTCCTAAATTAATCTATATATTGCATCCTGATCCTGATCTCAAATAGATTTTTTTTGTTGTTGATATAGAAGCTGACTAGTAAATTAAGGATTTATTTGGATCAGTAAATTTATGGAAGAAGAGATAATTTGGAAAAGAAAAATTACCTCAAGTCTTAACCTTATGCAGAAATTAATGGAAAAACTATAATTTTATAATTTTATAAGTCAGTTAAAACTATAATTCAAAATTAAATTTGCTAGGACTCATATGGGATGATATCTTTGTGACTTTGGTTAAGTAAAGATTTCTTGAAAGGACATAAAAAAAGCAGAACTATAAAATAAAACATCGATCAATTGGATTTAATAAACAATATCTCAGGAAAAAATAAGCAAGACATAATATGGGAAAACATTTGGTAAATATTTATATTTAAAAGTAGTTGTATGTGTAATCTATAAAGCTAATGACTATACTTTTTGAAAAAAATCAGAGAAAGGAGTATTCACTTCATAAAATAAATTGTGTAGGTTATTAAGAAGCTCATTAAAAGATGTTCAACAATATTAATCATCAAAGTAACTCACATAAAACTATCTAAGATAATGCATGTTAGTTACATTTAATCAATTCACAAGCATAATACTTCAAAACATTAGTTGTAGTGCAATAAATATATACAATTTTATTGTAAATTAAAAAATGAAAAAACTTTATAAGGTACTATTTTACATCACTTGAATTATAAAAATAAAAATGAAAATATTGGTAATAAGAAACATTGGCAAGGATGTGGTTCCATTGGGATTTTCTTTTTTCTCAATTTATTTTTTATTCTAATTTGTTACATATGCTAGCAGAATGTATTACCATTCATACTACACATATAGAGCACAATTTTTCATATCTCTGGTTGTATATAAAGTATGTTCACACCATTCATGTCTTCATACATGTACTTAGGGTAATCATATCCATCTCATTCCACCATCTTTTTTACCCAGTTCCCCCTCACTTCCCCTCCCATCCCTTTGCCCTATTTGGAGTTTCTCTAATCCTCCCATGTTCCTGCCCTATCCCCCTTATGGATCAGCATCCTCAGAGAAAACATTCACATTTGGTTTGGGGGGTTTGCCTTATTTCACTTAGCATTATATTCTCTAACTCCATCCATTTACCTTAAAAATGCCATGATTTTATTTTTTTTTTTAATGCTGAGTAACATTCCACTGTGTATATATACCACATTTTCTTTATCCATTCATCTACTGAAGGGCATTTAGGTTGGTTCCACAGTTTAGCTACTGTGAATTGTGCTGTTATGAACATTAATGTATGCTATTTTTAAGTCCTTTGGGTATAGACTGAGGAGTAGACAGCTGGGTCAAATGGTGGTTCCATTCCCAGCTTTCCAAGGATTCTCCATACTGCTTTCCATATTGGCTGCACCAATTTGCAGTCCCAGCAGCAATGTATGAGTGTGCCTTTTTCCCCACATCCTCACCAACACTTATTGTTGTTGGTATCAATAGCTGCAATTCTGGCTATAGTGAGATGAGTTTTGAGTAGTTTTGATTTGCATTTCTCTAATTGCTAGAGATGTTGAATATTTTTTTCATACATTTGTTGATTGATTGTATACCATATTCTGAGAAGTATCTGGTCAATTCATTGGCCCATTTATTGATTGGGCTATTTGCTTTTTGTGCTTAGCTTCTTTTATTTTTTTAATATTTATTTTTTAGTTGTAGTTGGACACAATATTGTTATTTAATACATTTATTTATATGTGGTGCTGAGGATCGAAACCCAGGACCTCGCATGTACTAAATGAGCACTCTACCGCTGAGCCCTTGGTGTTTAGCTTTTTGAGTTCTTTATATACCCTAAGTATTAGTGCTGTATCTGATGTGTGATTAGTAAAAATTTGTTCCCAAGATGTAGGCTCTCTATTCACCTCACTTATTGTTTCTTTTGCTGAGAAGAAGCTTTTTAGTTTTAATTCATCTCATTTATTGATTCTTGATTTTAATTCTTGTGCTATAGGAGCCTTATTTAGAAAGTTGGGACCTAATCCAACATGATAGAGATTTGGGCCTATTGTTTCTTCTATTAGGCTCAGTTTCTCTGGTTTTATTCCTAGGTCTTTGATCCACTTTGACTTGAGTTTTGTGTATGGTGAGAGATAGGGGTTTAATTTCACTTTGTTGCATATGGATGTCCAGTTTTCAGAGCACCATTTGTTGAAGAGGTTGTCTTTTCTCCAATGTATGATTTTGGTGCCTTTGTCTAATATAAGATAATTGTAATTGTTTGTTTAGTCTCTATGTCCTCTATTCTGTATCATTGGTCTTCCAGTCTATTTTGGTGCCAATACCATGTTGCTTTTGTTACTTTTGCTCTGTAGTATAGTTTACATTCTGGTATAGTGATGCCACCTGCTTCACTCTCCTTGTTAAGGATTGCTTTAGCCATTCTGGGTCTCTTTTTTTCTCAGATGAATTTCATGACTTCTTTTTCTATTTCTATGAGGAATGTAATTGAGATTTTGATTGGAATTTCATTAAATCTGTACAGTGGTTTTGGTAATATAGTCATTTTGACCGTGTTAATTCTGCCTATCCAAGAACAAGGCAGATCTTTCCATCTTCCAAGATCTTATTTAATTTCTTTCTTTAGTGTTCTGTAGACTTCATTGTATAGATCTTTCACCTCTTTCATTAGGTTGATTCCAAAGTATTTTTATTCGGAGGCTATTTTAAATGGGGTAGTTTTCCTCATTTCCCTTTTAGAAGATTTACCACTGATATACAGAAATGCCTTTGATTTATAGGTGTTGATTTTGTATCTTGCTACTTTGATGAATTCATTTACTAGTTCTAGAAATTTTCTGGTGAATTTTTTCTTTTTTGGAACATCCAGGTATAGCATTATGTCACCAAATAGTGATAATTTGAGTTCTTCTTTTCCTATTTGTATCCATTCAAATTCTTTTATCTGTTTAATTGCTCTGGCCAGTGTTTCAAGAACTATGTTAAATAGAAGTGGTGAAAGATGGAATCCCTGTATTGTTCCTGTTTTTAGAGGGAATGCTTTTAATTTTTTTTTCATTTAGAATGATGTTAGCCTGGGGCTTAGCATAGATAGCTTTTACAATGTTGGGATATATTCCTGTTACCCCTAGTTTTTGTAGCATTTTGAACATGTGTACATGCTATATTTTGTCAAATTCTTTTTCTGCATCACTTGAAATGATCATATGGTTTTTATCTTTAAGTCTATTGATGTGATGAATTACATTTATTGATTTCCGTATGTTGAACCAAGCTTGCATCCCTGGGATGAACCCCACTTGATCATGGTGCATTATCTTTTTGATATGTGTCTGCCAGAATTTTATTGAGAATTTTTGCATCCATGTTCATTAGTGATATTGGTCTAAAGTTTTTTCTTTGATGTATCTGCCTGGTTTGGGATTCAGAGTGATATTGACCTTATAGAGTGAACTTGGAAATGCTCCCTCTTTTTCTATTTCATGGAATAGTTTATAGAGTGTAGATATTAGTTCTTCTTTATAGATCTTGTCTCAGCTGTGGATTCATATGGTCCTTGGTTTTTCTTGGTTGGTAGGCTTCTGATGGCATCTTCTATTTCCTTGCTTGAAATTGATCTGTTTAAAATATGTATATTATCCTGATTCAATTTGGGCAACTCATATGCCTCTATATTTGTTTATGCCTTTCATAGTCTCTAGTTTATTAGAATAAAAGTTTTCAAAATAATTTCTAATTATCTTCTGTATTTCTGTAGTGTCTGTTGTGATATTTCCTTTTTCATCACATATGTTAGTGAGTTGAGTTTTCTCTCTCCTTCTCTGTTAGAATGGCTAAGGATCTGTCAATTTTATTTATTTATTTATTTATTTTGAAGAACCAACTTTCTGCTTTGTCAATTTTTTCAATTGTTTCTTTTGTTTCAATTTCATTGATTTCATCTCTGATTTTAATTATTTCTGTCTTCTGCTAATTTGCATGTTGATATGTTCTTCTTTTTTTAGAGCTTTGAAATGTAATATTAGGTCATTTATTTGTTGACTTTTTCTTTTAAGGAATGAACTCCATGCAACGAACTTTCCTCTTAGTACTGCCTTCATAGTGTCCCAGAGATTTCGATGTGTTGTATTAGTGGTCACATTTATCTCTAAGAATTTGTTAATCTTCTTTTTGATGTCTTTTGCAATCTATTATTTATTCAGTAGCATATTATTTAGTGTCTAGTTGTTGGAGTAGTTTTTATTTTTTATTTTATCATTGATTTTTAATTTCATTCCATTGTGATCTGATAGAATGCAGGGCAGTATCTCTACGTTTTTGTATTTGTTCAGAGTTTCTTTGTGACATAATATATGGTCTGTTTTAGAAAAGGATCCATGTGCTGCTGAGAAGAGAGTGTATTCACTCATTGAAGGATGAACTATTCTATATATGTCAGTTAAATCTAAGTTATTGATTATATAATTAATTTCTGTAGTTTCTTTGTTCTGCTTTTGTTTGGAAGATCTATCCAGTGATGAAAGAGGTGTGTTAAAGTCACTCAGAATTATTGTGATGTGGTAAATTTGACTCTTGAGCTTGAGAAGAGTTTGTTTGATGAACATAAATGCTCCATTGTTTGTGGAATATATATTTATAATTGTTATGTATTTTGGTGTATGGTTCCCTTGAGCAGTATAAAATGTCCTTCTTACTCTCTTTTGATTATAGTTATCTTAAAGTCTACCTCATTTGATATGAGGATGGAAACCTCATATCATATGTGGATGCTTGCTTCCACAGACCATGTGAGTGGTATGATTTTTCCCAATCTTTTACGTTCAGTTTGTTATGTCTTTTCCTATGAGATGAGTCTCTTGGAAGTAGCACATTGTTGTTGTTGTTGTTTAATCCAATCAACTAGCCTATGCTTTTTGATTGGTGAGTTTAGGCCAATAGCATTTCGGAATATTATTGAGACATGATTTGTACTCCCAGGTATGTTTGTTCAGTAAGGTTTTCATTTCACCATCAAATCCAAAGCTTAATTTTGCTGGATACAAAATTCTTGGTTGTCATCCATTGTCTTTCAGAGCTTGATATATGCTGTTCCAGGATCTTCTAGCTTTTGCGATCTGGGTTGAAAAATCTGCACATAACCTAATTGGTTTCTTCCCATATGTAATCTGATTCCTTTCTCTCATGGCTTTTAATATTCTCTCTTTATTCTGTATGTTAGGCATTTTCATTATAATGTGCCTAAGGATTTGTTGTGATTTTGTACATTTGGTGTCCTATAAGCCTCTTGAATTTGGTTTTCCAATTTGTTTTTCATGTTTGGAAAATTTTCTGATATTATTTTGTTGAATAGATTGTTCATTCCTTTGGTTTGAAACTCTATGCCTTCCTCTCTCCCAATAACTCTTAAATTTGGTCTTTTTATCCTATCCCATATATCTTGAATGTTCTGCTCATGGTTTCTTACCATTTTTACTGTGTGGTCTATATTCTTTTCAAGATTATATATTTTGTCTTCATTGTCTGAGGTCCTGTTCTTCCAAGTGGTCTAATCTGTTGGTGATGCTTTAAATTGAGCTTTTAATTTGGTTTATTATTTCTTTCATTTCAAGGATTTCTGTTCGTTTTTCTTTAGAACCTCTATCTCACTATTGAAGTAATCTTTTGCTTCCTGTAGTTGTTTATGTAGCTCTGTGTCAAAATGATCTTTTGTTGCCTGTATTTGCTCTCTTACATCATCCTTTAATCCACAGAATATTTTAATGTTACACATCCTGAACTCCTTCTCTGTCATTTCATCTGCTGTGCTGACCATGGATTCTAATATTGTGGAATCTTGATTTGTTTGGGGCACTTTTTTCCCTTGTCTTTTTATCCTGTTCATATGTCTTCCTTTCTAGCTCTGTGGATCCGAGGTAAAAGGCAAGTGACTCACCTGAGATGGAAATTCAACCAAGAGACTTTATTGGGGGGCTGCCCAAAGGGAAAGAAAAGGAGAGGAGGGGAGCAGCAGTAGCCTGAGCCTGCAAGCTTCAGCTTAAGAAGGGTTACTTTGGTGACATGGCAGGTGTTGATTGGCAGGTGACTCAGGAACAAGTGAGCGGACACTGTGTCCTGCAGGGATTGGTCCAGAAAACTTCTGACTCTGGTGCCTGTTGGCTAGGCTCCCTTCCGAGAGGAGGGCAAGGGGTAAGAGATTACATAATGTTCTTCTCAAGAGATGGAAACTTAACTTCAGCTGGGAGAAACCCGATGGGGGAAATAAAACCAAAAGGCAAAGTCTCCCATACACCCAACATGAAGCTTTACCATTTTTACCCTATAGGCCTATAGTGCCCCTGTAGGGTTCCAATCCCTCACCTGGCTATCTGGTGTTCCAAACTGATAATTGCCCTGACTAAAGATGGTGATAGAGGTGACTCAAGATGGGGGCAGCTGCTTTCAGGAATGGGGTGTTGGGTTGGGTTAGGGGAGCCAGGCGACGGCATTGTGCGATGTACTCAGAGATATGCTCAGAGATGAGTTTCTTCAGAGCCTGTGATGTCCTCACGTACAGGCAGGCTACTGTGAGTAGGGGACTATCGCAGTAGCTGCCCAGTCCCAAGATAGAGATGACCAGGGGTGCCCCACGTTAGTAGATGAGGGGTCCACACAGGAGTGGTGGCCGAAGTCTTTGCATGGGCTTAGTGGCTAAGTGTCCTTTGTGGGAGCAGAGTCTGGGAATTCTGCACAGATGCTGATGCTGGTGGTCCCACTAAGGCACCTGGGAGACCTGCATGGTCAGTAGTTGGGAGTTAGGAGTCCTTTTCTAACACTGAGGCCTGGGGCCCATAACATGGCGCCTTTGATTCCTATGTGGGATCAGCTGTGGAGGAGTCCTCTATCACTCTCAGCAAAGCAGTATTCCCACTAGTTGAGACCCAGGTCACAGAGTGACACAGAATGCTACCTCCCTCTGACCTGCCATCTTGGATCCCCTCCTCCATTGGGATTTTCATGCATTGCAGATATCAGTGTAAAATGCTACTATTTCTTTGGAAAAGTTTTCCAATTTCTAATAAAGTTAAACATACACCTACTTACTCTATGACACAGCATTTCAACTCCTGAGTATTTACTTTAGAAATGAAAACATTTCTATAAAATAATTCACTCAAGAGTGATTATGTTTACTTTATTCATAAAATCTACAAACTGGAATAACCTGAATGTTTCACATAGACACATGGATAAACAAATTGTGGTACATATATATAATGAACAAATCAGTTATGTCCTTGAATTACACATGGCACAGGGGAACAATTTCAAAGGCTTATGAAAAAGCTTTTCTATATGATGATAATATTATATATTATAACTGAGGTGGTAATTATATGCATATATACTTATTAATTTTCAATAAACTTAAAATGGAAACTTAAGATGGGAGGATTTTATTTTTTTAATTATAACTCAAAAGTATTACTAAATTAACAAAGAAAACTAAATTTGTCCTCATAAAGAGATTATATGTGTAAAAAGGGAATAAATATTTGAAAACAAAAAATAAATTAGAACCTTTTACATAAAAGGGTGTGCATATCATGTCAGTGGTGAGAGGGAAGGAAGGGAGAATGAATAGGCAGGTTCAAAATTAAAATCATTAAATTTCCTTGATAATTAGAATCATTTTTTAAAAAATGAGAGTAATAAAACTTGAAAATCAATTCACTATATAAATCGACCTATTGAAAAGAGTTACAGAGAAAGAATGGAGATTACAGGGCAAAATATTTTTAAAATACTCCGAAGACTCCTGTTCTCAGTATGACAGACGTCTCATCCCTCTCATTGTGAATAACTACAAAGGTGAGATAAAGTGACAAAAAAAAAATGTATGGTAAGAAAATCCACTTGAAAGCATCAGAGAAGTAACAGAATAGGGAAAATTCCTTCTGTCAGATAAATATAGAAAGGAATTCTGATATTCAGTTGGATTCATTTTGATATTTCATTTTAGATATTTCATTTCTATGATATTTCATTCTACTCGAATTTATACTCAATACTGAGCCAACTGTTTCATGAATAAAATAATGATTTGTTAGCAAGTCTTTGCTCTAAGATGGATCATTATTGAGATGAATTTAGAGACATAATTTACACAAGTTTGTACCTGGGATTTATCTTTTTAGGAAGTAGAAAAATGTTGTATATGTATGCTCATGAAAAAGTTGCTTGTTCAACTTGAAAGCTATTTGATGATAAATGGTAGGACGAAATATTTCCGAGTGCTGCATATATGTATATACATTTGTAATAATGTCTTCAAAAAACATTGTTAAGGTAAAATAGTCGTGCCAACTTGTATTAAGGATACATTTTCTAAGTCTAAGAAATGAATTTGGATCAGGATTATAAAAGGAATATTTCCTTTTAAAATAAATAGCATTTTAACTGAAACTGGCTATCTCTCTCTCCAAGCCAAAGCAATTTGAAACAGTCTGTTTGATAAGTGTCTTTGGTGGAAGAACCCAATTTCCTGGTTATGTTGGCTTTCAATGAATCAAAAAAAAAAGTCTCAAAGAAAGTATGATATATTTCTAAGAAGAAATAAAAGTAACAAAAGAAAAGTTTGGATCAAATACTAATGGGAGTCTTAGCAAATGTTCCAAAGGGAACTCACTGATGATGAAGTCTTCAACGTAGATGTAATATGCATATTTTTCAATTTATACCCATTCTTTCAAGGGAATACACTCTGTCCTCAAACCTATCATGAATTTATATACCCAGGATGATCCCTTTTATTAATATGCAGTAAATATAGTGACATTTTCCAATCTTCCTCTCAAGATGAAACTTATTTATACTCATAGGTCGTGTCTCTCAGTCTTTTGTATTTATGCCAACACAGAAATTCAGAAGTTTTCAACAATCAAGAAACTTTATTCAGTCTATACGTCTATCTGTCTGCATATGTAATTTTTGTTTTTGATATGAATAACATAGTAAAGTTCAAGAAAGAGGGTGATTGCTCCTATAGCAAATATAGATTGTATTAGGTCTCTTACATGGAAAACATAGTGTAAAACCAATGTGCTAATAAAAAATACACTTAGAATAAACAGAATTTATTTGCTGAACTTTTCTTTCTAAAAATTCCTCAAAACAGAGAAGATTAAATATCGTAATATGTTGTTTATTTGTTTTATTTATTTATTTGGTAATACTGGGGATTGAACTCAGGGCCTTGTGCATGCAACGCAGGCATTCTACCAACTAAGCTTTATCCTTATTCCATTATTTGGTTATTTTTACAGTTCATTTGTGTACCCATCCCCAAAAAACAATATTAAAGTTCCACTATTTACTGATAACTCGGTTTTAAATGACAATTTAAATAAATAAATAAATAAATAAATAAAATAGAAATTAAAACGTTTACTAAGAAAAAAATCTATTCACTTATTAAAGATCTCAGTTATTATGTGAATTATATAAGAAACATAATGTTGTATATTTAAGAATGCATTCTCTTTTTTTCTGTTTTTTACTTATTTTTCTTTCTATTTTGTAGACTTTGATTTCTATTTTAACAAATATTACAAAACAATGCCTCATGAATATCAGATCAAGTGTTTTTAAAAATTTTATGAATTGATTTTATGTAATGGTTAATTTTATGGGTCAACTTGACTATGCCAAGGTGTGCCCACATTTAACATTATTTTTAGATCCATTTGTGAGTATGTTTCTGGGTAAGATTAGCATTTGAATTTATGGATTCAACTTAGTATATTACCTTCCCCTATGTCCCTGAGCATTGTTTAAATTATTGATGACCTCAATAGAATAAAAAAGAAGAAAGAATTCACCCTTTTTTTCCTTTCTGCTTGTTGGCTTGAATTGGGACATAGCTCTTCTGCCCTTTGAATGACATTTGATTCTTGGCTCCCCTGGTTCTCAGGCCCATACACTCAGGCTGGAATTACACCAAAAGCTTTCCTAGGTCTCCAGCTTGCAGAGGACATATCATATGACTTCCCAGCCTTCATAGTTTTGTGAGCCAAATCCTCATAATAAATATATCCCTTTCAACTTCAATCTCTCTGTCTTTCATTTTTTTCTGTATGTGTATATATACATACATATTCACAAACATATTTTTGGAGGGTATAATTCTAAAATAAATATTTTCTGTAATAATCAAAGACCTAAACAGCCTAAATGGAATTTCGCTAGTTAATGCAACTATTGGCTCAATTGAAATTTGGTAAAAACAAAGAAATATTAAAATGTCCTTTTCCATCACTGTCAGTAATGTGTAGTCCATATGAATGCTACGTAAGTGTTAAGTCTTTAGAGCTGACAGTCATTTTCCTGATAATTGAAATTTTCAAAAGTACCACTTTTACAAGAGTGAATTTATTTAGATGAATAGTTTTTGCAATTTAAGTATTGGGACTTAATGAAGCATAGGTTATAAAACTGAAAACACTTTGAAATTTCTGCTTACAATTCATTTAGCCTGTTGAAAATATAAGATTCCTGCTGGGATAGTTATTAAGCTATTGTTTTTAAGCTCCAAACACACCTTCTGCAGCCTTTGTTATTCTGTCGCTGGGACTCTGCAAATTATATTCCTTCTTTGCCAGGGACTGTTGAATTACACCAATAGGGTGCACTGGATGGGGGATGAAAGGCATCAGATGAGAGGGAAAAAAATTGCTGGTTCCAATTTGTTTTTTCCTATTAAGTCCTACCAGGAAAGGGCCTTCTTATGAAAAACAGCAATTGGTTCTAGTCTTGATTTCATTTTTCCTCCTGCCATCTAAAGATTCAGCATATCAAATCCTTCAGAGGTACTAGTAGCAGCTGGGTAGTGAGCTGATCAGATTTCTGACTCAGCTCAGGCCCTCATCTCCACACTTTTGGAAACACCTTTTTTATTGCTCCAGACTTTATGGGAGGTGCTGCTTCCTGTAAGTTATTGATGTTTTGACTCAGGATTTCCTTTTTCTTTTTTTAGTCTCTTAACATCTGTTCACAAATTATTACAAAATATTCTTTTTTATATTATATATTACATATTTTACATGATCTTTTATATAATATATCCTCTGTTCAAATAACTAGTGTGGTTTATGATACCCTCATTGAATAATGATTGATAGAACTACCATTCCATTCTACCTGAGTAAATAAATACACTCAGGTGGTATTGTTTATTGTGTATTGTTTATTGTGTATTGTTTATTTTGTTACTGTTTTTTATTTCAAGTTCACATTTAGAATATATAAAGCTGAAATGACCATTACTTACACAATTACAACACAAAGATAACTTGTCAGGATGGTAGAATAAAAGCACTCAGCTTACCTCCTTCCACCCAGGAAATGCATTTTGTATGAATAAAAATATATTTAAGAGAATTCTAGAATCCAAGTGAGGGATTACAGCATCCTAGTGGAGAAGAGCGATGAGAAAAGACATTAACTTATACTCCATTTATGTAAATATGTCAAAATACTCTCTATGTCATGCATGTCTAAAAAGAGCAAAATAAATAAATAAATAAATTAGAAAAAAAGTTTCACTCCACCCAAATCACCCATCTCTTAAGCTGGCACAGTGCAAATAGAGATTCCCTCTGTGATCAAGTTCCTCAATGAGGGAAAAAGAGAATGAAGTAAACATCTAATTTCTCCAGAATTTAGGGCACATTCTGAGAGGCCCAGTGTTTTTGCACCATACCCATTATTCTGAGAGAATTGCCACAGCTGAATTGCCTAAGGGGTAATTAAAAACAAAGTAAAGGGATGAGACAAGGTTCTCAATAATCAGTGTGAAGATCTCAACAAGTGACATGTGTTCCCAAGCAACAGGGCTTCCTGCCCACAGACTCTGGCAGTAGCCTTTCCCAAGAACCTCAACACTGGTCCGTCTGTCCATGAAAACAAGGACCGAGTCTGCCCAACCATGAAGTCCACCAACCTGGACTCCCAGAATGTCTGGCCAAGCTGACTGGTGAAGCCAGACAGTAAAAAGTAGAGGACATGACAGCTTCTTCAAATGTGCAAACACGGATGCATGGATACAAGGAACAAGAGTTAGGAAAACCTGACACCAACATAGGAACAAAATAAAACTCCAGGTACTGACACCTAAAGAAATAAATGAATATATATAACTACCTGACAGGCAGCTCAAAATAATCATTTTAAAGGAGTCGGTGAGATATAAGAGAAAACAGATAACTAAACAAGAACGGGATAATTCTGGACAATCTGAAAATTCACAATTTTTTAAAAAACTAAAGAGTAGAGGTCATAGGACAACTAACCTATAATCTAATGGTAAGTGTCTCAAGGTAGAATGGGATAAAATTTCTTGCTTAACTGAGGCGTATCTATTGGGCACTGGTAGGAGGACTTATTGAATACATTTAGCATACATTAAAAGCTAACTGTGAGGTACAAAAACCATATGGACACTCTGGAGGCCATAGACACAAGGGGAACTGTCACTCACTCCCAAAGTGTTATCCACAGAAGTTAATGGTTACAAAAAATGTTTGAGGGTGTCGTGAAAGAACTGAGAACAAGGCTTTTGTGGAGCAGGCCCATGGGAGGGATCAGCAGTCATTCTAGAAAAACTCCAAGTCCCATCTGGATTATTTTTTCCCATCTTCCCTAGAAGCAAGAGTCTTAAACCAGTGAGAGAAGAATAGACATTTTGCCCTTAGGACATTGGTGAAAACTCACAGCAGTTAGTGAAAATACACATTAAAAAGGAAAAAGGGGTGGGGGGGTCCAAGAAGAAGGAGGAAGAAGGGGAGGAAAAAGAAATAATAAAGGTGAACAGAAAGAAAAAGGAAAAGATCATTCCTCATAATGGGGCAAAGGGGACAAGCAGGAATGCAGACTTGAGACAGAACCCTGGTTAATTGTTTGAAACAATTACCTGGAAGACCACGCTCTTGAGGCACACGAGTGTTTATCTGACTGAGATTTGATTGGAACAAAAGATCTGTCCTTCCCTAATCCTTCACCAGTAGTTTAATAAACAAAGAAGTGTAGAGTAACAAATAAGAATATGGTTTAATAAACAAATTTATTCCTGGAAAAAGTCAAGAGTATGAAGATTCTTTGTGAACCTCAGCACTAAGGGATTATCCAAAGAAGAAGGTAGCACAATCACCAGGAGAACACTCTACCAAACTGCCCATTACCCTAAGCAAAGGCCACCATGGTATTTGAAGCCTGTGGTGCAGGATATGTAACCATAGCAATAGCAAATTCCCAAACAGGATCAACTCTGGACAAAATTGAATCAAGTGACTCAGCACAGTGATAAAAAGATGTGCTCCATTCTAGGCATTAAACTTCTCATCGAAGTTTATATTGTTTATGTATTAGGTACCTAGGCATGTATTGGGAACCACAGAAAAACAAAGACACACAAAAAAGCAGGGAAAAGCAATTTGAGAAGACAAACAATCATAAAAATCATATTTAAATATGAGAGAGATGATGGAATTAACCAACAGGGAATTTAAAGCAAATACGCTGGGTATTTTAAGTGCTTTAATGGCAAAGAAAGGGAAGTATGCATAATCAGATTAGATGGGTAATTGAAACAAAAATATAGAAACTATAATAAGGATACTCAGAAAATTTGGAATGGAACCACCATTTGATCCAGCTATCCCACTCCTCAGTTCATACCCAAAGGACTTAAAATCAGCAAACTATAGTGAAGCAGCCACATCAATGTTTATAGCAGCTCAACTTACAATAACTGAATTATAGAACCAACCTAGGTGTCTTTTAACAGATAAATGGATAAAAAAATATGGTTTATATACACAATGAAATACTACTCAGCCTTAAAGAAGAATGAAATTGTAGCATTTGTCAGTAAATGGATGAAGCTGGAGACTCTCATGCTAAGTGAAATAAGTCAATACCCCAAAATCAAAGGCCGAATGTTTTCTCTGATATGTGAATGCTAATTCACAATGGGTGGGGGGCAGCTACTTTTGATTAGGTAGAGGGGAGTGAGGGGAGTGGAGGGGTGTGGGGGTCGGAAGGATAGTAGACTAAATGAAACATTATTAACCTATGAACATATATGACTACATGACGGTGTGATTTTTCATCATGTACAACCAGAAGAATGAGAATTTATACTCTATTTATGTATGATGTGTCAAAATGCACTCTACTGTCATGTGTAACTAATTAGAACAAATAAAAAGAAACCCCCTCCCCCCCCGCCAAAAAATAAAAAAAACCCACAAAAGCATCAACTGGAAATGGTAAAAATGAGAAGCACAGCAATATAGATGGAGAAAGCTCACAATGGTCTCCTCGGTACCCTCAGCACAGGCGGTAAAAGAATCAGTGAACTTGAAGCTCTGGCAATAGAAATTAAACAAAACTGAAATATGAAGTGATAACAATGCGATAACAATGAAGAACAGGGCACCCAAGACTTGTGGAATAATCTCAAACATACAGGTACTTATAATCCTAGGAGGAAAACTGGGCAGAAGAATTAAAGCAGTAGTGGTGAAGAATTTTCCAAAATTAATGTCATACACCAAGCCTTTAAAGATCCAAGAAGCTCAGACTAGGCCGAGGAGGATAAACCACAAAACAACCACAACGACCATCATGACCACCACCTAGAAATATCATATTCAAGCTTCTGACAGCCAAAGGGAAAACAGAAACTGTTGAAGACAACCAGAAAAAGACAGCGTAAGAGAAACAAAGATAAGGATTATAACAGGCCGCAGGACAACTGGATAAACTCTTTAAAGTGCTGAAAGGAAAAAAAAAAAAAAAAAAAAAAAGTCAGCCCAGAGTGCTGTCCCCAGTGAAAAGAGCTTTCATAAATGAAGAATAAATAGACTTTTTCAGATAAACAAGTGGAAAAAAAATGCTTTGCCAGCAGACATGCACTACAAAAGAACATGTTAAAGGAACTTTTGCCAGCAGGAGGAATATGATAGAGAGAAAGTTGTTTATTCAAAAATGAATGAAGACTGAGGAAAAAGGAATAAATGCATTCCAATGCAAAATCTACTTTCTTTATGTTTTAGTTTTTCTAGATTTATTGAGATACAATTGACAAAAATTGCATATGTTTAAGGTACACCATTTGATGTTTGGATATACACATACACTGTGAAATGATTGATCAAACTTAATAACACATTCATCGCCTCATATAGTTACCTTTTATTGTGGTAATAATAATAATAATAATACTCACAGCCAATTTCAAGTATCTAGGATAGTACTATTAACTGTATGTCATCCTGGTGTACAACAGACCTCCTGAGTTTTTTCATCCCATGTAACTGAATTTTGCTGGTAGGAATAAAACATGGTAAAGACACTTTGGAAAATTGTTGGGTAGTTTCCTATAAAATTAAATATACATTTCCTCTCTGCCCAAGCAAACCCCTTCCTAGGTATTCATCCAAGTGAAATTGAAACTGATACTGATTTTGAAAAGTGTATGTGACAGTTTTAGTAACTTTATTCTTCATGTACTAAAAAACAAAATCCCTTAATTATGGAAAATATAAACCAAGAATAAGTGTATCTATAGAGTGGAACACAACTACTCAGAAGTAAAAGGAAAGGATCATGTAACAAAATGAGAGACCAAGTACAGTACAGTTAAAAAACTTGAATGGAAAGGCCATCTCCTGTGTGATTCTGTGTCCAAGACATTTCTAGCAAAGGCAAAGACATAAGGTGAAAAAACAGATCACTGATTGCTAGTGGCTGGGGCTGGGAAGGAGTTGACCACAAAGGCACATATGAGAATTTTGAGGGTAATTAACTGTTATTTATTTATTTTTTTGTAATTTTGAAAGTGGTTACATAGCCATCTATGTTTGTCAAAACTGAATCTTGTGTATGTAAATTCTACCTTAAAGTGGATATAAATATTTTATGTACCTTTTCTTTTTTAACAGTAGATTTATTGATTTATTATTCATATACATAGACCGCACCTATTTAATATATGCAATTTAATGATTTTGGAAAAATATATCCACTTGTGAAAGCATTGTTACAATCAAGATAATAGATCTGTCCATCACAACACCAATGATTTCCTTCTATCCTCTATCCCCTCTGCCTTTTGGTGGTAATAATTCATAAGATATACCCCCTTAATAAAAAAAAGTGCATTGTACAGTATTATTGGCTGTGAGCACTATATTTGTACAGCAGACCTTTTGCATAACTGGAACCTAATACCAAATGAACCACTCTCTATTTCCCCTCTCCCCAGCCCCTGGTAATCACCATTTTGTCCTTTGGTTCTTTGAGTTTGACTATTTTAGGTATACAATGTTAAGTGGAATCATGCAGTATTTGTCCTTCTGTGGCAGGCTTATTTCATTAGCATAATGTCCTCAAGACTCATCTATGTCTATTTTTACAAGTGGCAGGATTTCTTTCTATTTTAAGGCCGAATTCCCTTGTGCATGTATATCATAATTATCCGTTCATCTATTGATAAGCCTTTTGCTTGTTTCCAAAATCTGTCTATTGTGAATGGGGCTGTAATGAAGATGGGAGTGCAGATGTCTTGCTGAGAAGTTGATTTCAATTTGGGGGAGCATACAGTCAGCCAAAGGTTCCACATCACAGATTCAACCAACCTCCCATTGAAAGTATTTGAAGAAAATTGTGACTATTGAAAATGAAGAGGCTTGTTTTTTTTTAAAAAAAATTTATTATTCTCTAAACAATGCAGTATGAACTATTTACATAGTATTTACATTGTATTAGGTATTATAAATAATCAAGATGGTTTAAAGTATACAGGAGGATGTGCATAAGTTAAATGAACATACTTTGTCATTTTATATAAGGGAATTGAGCATCCATGGATTTGGGTCCTGGAACCACTCTGCTTTGGATGTAAGACGATGACCATATACACAGGAGTGAGACTTCTCTATAGTGTGTTAGTTCTATTTTTCATTTTTTGAGGAAACTCCATTCTGTTTTTTATAGTAGTCATACCATATTACCTTCCTACCAACAGTGTAAAAAGGTTCTAATTTCTCCGCATCCTTGACAACACTTCTTGTCTGTTGTCTGTTGGTAATAATCATCCTAACAAGTTGGAAGTGGTATCTCCTTGTGATTTTGATTTTCATGTCCCTGATGATTAGAGATGTTGAGTATCTTTTCATATTCTTATTGGCCACGTATCTACTTTGGAGAAATGTCTACTGAGGTCCTTTGCCCAATTTTTAATTGGGTTATTTGCTGAGTTGTAGCAAATCCTCATACCTATTAAATTATTATTTTGTGTAGTATTGGGAATCCAAACTGGGTTTTTGTGCATGCTAGGCAAACGCTCTACTGCTGAGTCACATCCCCATCGCCTACATCTTGTATATTGACCTTGTATCAGATACATGGTTTGAAAATATTTTCTCCCATTCCATGTGTTCCCTTTTCATTCTGTTGTTTGTTTTGCTGCACAGAAGCTTTTTAATTGATGCAATTTCACTTGTCTGTTTTTGCTTTTGTTGCCTGTGCTTTTGGTGTCATATCCAAGAAATCATTGCCAAGATCAATTCCAAGAAGTCTTTTGCTTATGTTTTCTTTGAGGAGTTTTGCAGTTTATTGTCAAGTGCTTAAGACTTTAATCTGTTTGAGTTTATTTTTTGAAGCCTCTAATCCAAGAGGGAGGAACAGAGCATGGTTTCAAAATTCTTGGGCTTTCAATGAGTTTCAGATGTCCAGCTTTGCTTCTGTCTCACCTCACAGGGAAAGATGAGGCAGCTAGGGGGAAGGGAAATTTCCTGCAGAAATTTCTACCATGGCAATCTTAAATAAGACACAGAATTCATGCTCTTTCTCTAGTACTGTCATTCCAACGTCACTCCTTTATAATGGACGTTAATTTATATCAAATCTAAATGAAGACAAAATTGCAATACATAACTTTCAGGTTTTTAAAGCTCAAGGGAGATATTTTACTCTTAATTTATTCCATACATAACTATAAACACTGGGGAATCATATATGTCAAATACTTCTAAAATTTGCACTTAGGTTTTATGATTTGGATTTATAGATAAATCAAAATAATATTTATTTTTTAATTTAAAAATTTTTAAATTTTTTTTAGTTGTAGATGGACACAACATCTTTACTTATCCATTTTTATGTGGTGTTGAGGATCGAACCCAGTGCCTCACATATGCAAGGCTACAGCCCCAACCCCTCAAAATAATATTATAAACTATAGTTTACCCAAAGGGTCAGCTTTCAAAACAAATGTTTTCAAAACCTCTATTGGGCTAAAGCTTTTACTTTATCATGTTGCTATTTTTATAAACATATTTAAAATATAGATCAACATGGACATTTAAAGAAAAATCTATTTTGTAGAGAATATTTCCACTAACTTTGAAATAGCAGTTTGGCATTTATATTTGACAGTTCTATTTATCAACATACTATGGATAGTATCTCGCAAAAATAACTAGCATAGAGTGCTTTTCTATATCATAACTGGCAATTGTGATTTCTTTATATGTAAGTAGTTCAGTTATGTCACCATAAGAATGCAATGAAATGAAAGAATCTGTAGTTTTTAAGTAGTATTAGTAAGCCAAAGTTTAATAGAGTTAACATGCTAGTATACTTAATGTCTTAAAGAGAGCTTCCTAATCAATTTGCTAGCTGGTTAAATTTCTTCATAGCTTTTTAAATTTTTTTTGCACAATATTGAATATATTCTTTATTAGTGATATATTATTTCTTCCATCTCAACAAGATATAAGATTCTTTGAAATAAAAACTTTGTTTTGTCCATCTTCATATTCTGTCCCGGTGTGTAGCACATTTTAAATATTCAAATAAAACTTATTTTTTTAGAGTAATAGAGAAAACTTTATTTCATTTTATCTCTATAATTAGCTTATTATAATTTCTTGGGTTTTACCATATGTACCTTTAGCTTATTTCAGTCTAACTTTAAATATTATACTCACTGGAATATAGCATAAGTAACCATATCCATTTCCTCACTCTTACCTTTTGTATTGTTATTGTCCTAGATTTTAATCATACATGGGTTAAAAAACTCACAGCATATTTGTCGTAGTCTACTTTGTGCTACTATAACAAAATATCTGAGATGAGGCACCTTATAAACCAAAGGGGTTTATTGGAATCATGGCACTGACTTTCTGTTGACTGGAAAGCCCAAAAAGCATAGTGCTGGTCTCTGGTAAGGGCCTCCTCAATAGGTCACAACACGGTGGGCAAGTAGAAAGGGAAATGGTTGCATGAAGAAGTGGATTCACTTTATAGTATCCCAATCACTCAGGAATGAATTCACTCCTGAAGACCAGTTATTATTACCTCATGAGAGTCGTGCTCCCATGACACAATTTGTTCCATGTGGCTCTGCTGGTAGCAGGCCCGCCCTGGCCCCTGGGGCTCAGCCCCCAGTTCCTTGTACTGCATGTCAAAGTGGCCAGCTCACAGGGTCATGACGCAGGTTTGCGGTTTCCCGTTTATCTGCCTCAGTCATATGTGCCTCTCTGGGAACATCTTGACCTGTTCGGAGCCTCCTGATAGGGGACGATGACAGTAACCCAAGGACGCAGTTATTACTCTTCCCTCCTCGCCTTTTAGTCATTTCCCCAGCTGTTTCAAAAGATATATAAGGGGAACAAATTTGGCAATAAAGCGGCGACAGCACACGCTTCCTCCTGGATGAAGAACCTTGGTGTCCTGTTTATTTCTTAACCTCAACGTCCCTCGCCGGACTCGGCTCCCAGTAGCCGGACGCGGCATGGCTCCAACTCTTAAAACCCATCACCTCTCAATGTCATTGGATCAGGGACCAATGTTTCAGCACTTGAACCTTTGAGAGACAAACCATATCCAAACCACTGCTCAGGTCCATCTGTCCCCTATCAGCAGCACTGTATTACTTATGCTTTGGTCTATTCATAATGTTTTAAGGCCAGTCTACATTCAAAGGGGGATAAAAAGAGACTTGGTGATGGGTACAACAACATATGAGGTCAGGACTGAAGGTGAGGGATGGTGACCCTCTTTGAATTCTGTATACTAGATAGTAAAAGTGATTCTAGTAACAAAAATAAAATTAGCTCACTCCGCTGGTGTGAGGGATCTTAGAAGAATCTCTGTCATTCTTCCTGAACTTTCTTGTGTCATCCTGAATTGAAGAAATGATGAACAAAGGAATCAGAGAGCTTTAACTGTGATAGGAGAGTAGGTCGTGTGATATTCTGTAGTCTATGGAATTTAATGATTCATGTCCTTCAGCAGACTGTGAGTAATCAGTGGTCTATTTGTAAGTAATTGATAACCTGCCTACAAACCAACTCTTTTTTATTAGGTCTGACTTAAACCTTTATGATTCTATAGAAGCTTTTACATCCAGTTTAAAAATTTCAGGTTTAATTCTTTAATTTGGTTATTCTGTCTTTAATTTCTACAGGTTCTAGGGATAGTTCACTACTTGCAATATATGCAAAAGTGTGGGGAGAAACAAAACCTTAATGCTGACTTGTGAAATGTGCCTGGGCCTGTCCACATATGTGTCAGAGCTGATCATAATCAAGATTTATCTTGTTGTTGTTGTTGTTGTTTTCCTCTGTGTCCAAAACAGATGCTAACCATTTGCTCTCAGATGGATATAAACCATTGTGATAATGTTGTTAGGGAATGTGGCAGATGTTTCAGGAAGGGTTCTTGAAATTGGAGAGATTGGTTTAAATTGGAGTGTGTCATGATGATTGGACATGCAATAGGACTAGAAAATTAAAATATATGGGAATCTATAATCAAGACTTCCGAATACAAAAACTAAATGTAATCTCTCTCCCAAGAAAATTATTCCCTAAGTGTATTTAGTTCCTTTTGGTGATTGCTCCGGCTATGACTCAGTAAATCTCCAGATTGTACTAGGAATAATCTTAAAAGTTCTTTTGTTTCTTTTCATTTCATTAGATTTTTTTTAAGGCTTGCATCATCTAAATTTGATCAAATTGGTTCAAATCACACCTTTAGTGGAAAAGATAATTGAGTAAAACGGTGCGCTAGCTGGTGGATTTTGACATTTTAAAAGGACATAAAATTATGCCTGTCTGAAAATTGAGTACATGACCCATTAGATATTCCCTTTGATTATACAGTTTTTTTCTTTTGTTAAGAGCTCATTTTGATATTTAACAGTGTCTTACATCTAATATGATCAGTAAATGCCTATGGAGTTATTGTTTAAGAAAAAGAATGCCTGGTGTTTTTTTTTTCTTTTTTGTACACAGCATTATATTTTAAAATGAGGTGTTATCATCCCTTAGGAGGAGGAATACATAATTCATTAGGAAATAAATATCACAAATAAGAGAAAATTTTTTGCTTCACCTTCAAGCCAATTTCATGATCACTATTAGAAACAATTCCAAAACTAACAAAAACAAAAACCAAAAAACCCAACTCGTTCTCATAGCTGTATAACTAGAGGTAACCTTTTTTGATGATTGTCTCATCACTTGATAGGGTTGGTGAGGTGAATGTAGTGAAGAAAAGGATGTTGGTGATCACTGAGAAATTATCTTAGTTGTCTAAGCTTCCACAATTTTAACATTTCAAAACAAAAGAACGTTTTTTAATTGGTGTCATAAATGAATATACTATTAACTGATTATATTTTGCTTGTACTTTAAACTAATGCATGCTGAATTAATGCTTGATCTTTTTGTGTGTGTCTTTAAAGAGTAGGAACTACGTTTTTTTTTTTTTTTTTTGACGCTTTGACGTAGTGTAAATTCAAAAGTGCGATGGTTAATCTTATTTGTCAACTTCAATCTAGAAAACTGGTAAAGCAGTTCTATGAAGGTGTTTTCAGAGACAATTATCATGTGGGGTAAGATGTGCCCTCGATATGGGTGGCCCTGTCCAAAAGACTTGTGTACCAGCTGAAAAACAGTGGAAAGGCCTAGAGTAGTGGTGGCACATGCCCAAAATACCAGCCAGCAATTCCAGCTACTCTGGAGATAGAGGCAAGAGGATTCTAAATTCAAGGTCAGTCTGGGCAAATTATCAAGACACTGTCTCGAAATTGGAAAACTGAAAGAGCTGGGGAATGTAGCACAGCGGTAGAGTGCTTGCCTTGCAAGCTTGGGGTTTGGGTTCAATCATCATTACCCTCATCCTCCCAAAGAAAACAAAGGAAAGAGAAAAGGTCCACAGGTGAAGCTCCTCTGTGTGTGTGCTGGCGCTTGAGCAGATGCACGGTATGTGCGCATGCCCAAGCTCCACTTTGGCGCAAGTTTTCTGCTGCTGCCTTTGTTTGGGTGTGTTAGACTCCAGCGACTTGAGGCTTTGGATTTGAATTTAAGTGACTCTCCAGGAAGCCCCTCCAGGCTTTCAGTCTTGACTGGGCCTGCATCTGCGGTACATCTTGTTCTGAAGCTTGCAGCTTGGACTCCGCAGCTACTGGCTTTCCCTGCTCTCATCTGACTGTCCCTGTGGGGCTACTCTGCTGCTGATAGTGTAAGCCAATCTAATAAATCCCCTCTTATGATTATATGCACAGCCTGTTGGTTCTTTTCCTGTAGAGAACCCTAATGTATAGAGTACTATATATTACTTTTAAAATTGAAGCCTAATTGAATTTGATATGAAAAAGAGATGATGACTTCATTTTTTAGTTGACATCTATCTGATTGCATGTGCGGATTGTTCAGAATTGCTTGTGTCCTCCTAAAATTGCAGGAGGTTGGGAAGTAAGGCTTATCATATTTTATCGAAAAATGCTGCAAGAAAGAAATTGGTTGATCTATGAAAAAACTTTGTCCTAGATTGTTTTATCGAAATGCCATTTCAGAGTTTAGATTCTTGATCTTTATTCTTGTCTTTACCCACATATATATGCAAATGAAAAGAACATAAAACCATTTCACTTACTGTTTTCCAACATCTAAATGCAAACTGTTACTTTTGAGTCCATCCACATTTCTTTTACAGCTGTCTCAATCTTTTATGAAATTTAAATGGAAAAGCTTCATCTTGAACAGTATAGTTGAGTCCTCATTATTCAAATTAATTTATATTTCAAAAATTCCTATAAACAAGGTAGTGCTTGAATTTATTATAGAGAGCTACCTTTTAAAAAGTAAACAGTGAATGTAATTAAATCATTAGGTAGAATTTGGAAGCAAGTTTACATGCAGGAGGCATACAGTTAAAGGGACTCCTATTATTACTCTCTCATTCCTGAAAATAATAGTTTGCTTTGTAGTCAAGTGGCATTGAATTTATAATCAGCATTGAGGAAGATGCAAAGGATAGGTCAGGACACTGCTGTGGATGTAATCAGACCACCCAAACCTGGCTACACAGAGTATTAACAAAGCAGTTACAAATCAACATGGATCTGCTTCTGACTTGCCTGTCCCCAGATATGATTTACAAGCTGTTTCCTTGGAAATCAATATGATGTCCATGATTTTCCTACCCTCTTGACCTGGGAAGCTATCTATGCAGTCGAAAATTGTTTCAGCTGGCCACTGGAAGTCACTGATTTCTGACTTATGGTTATTGCTACCCCATGTAGGGTTTACAAATGTGAAAACCAAGGGTTGTACAATTGGTGTTCTAGACAGTCAAAAATAGCAGTACTGCCCAGTTGTGATATTTTTGTGTCTCATTGCTGAAGCCAGTGGCACTCAATAGAGCTGTTACTTTTTGTCTCTATAACCCCCTTGCCTCAGAACTCATACATGACTCCATTGCAGTTTGGGTCAAGGAATGGGTTATATTCAACATCTTCTCTGCATTTTGATACAAGACAGTTTCATATCATATTGACTTGCACATTTTCACAGTCTTTTCTCATAGGGTATGTGATTTTTACCCCCCTGTGGGTTCCTTGGTAATTTATAAAAACTGAACACTGAAAAGCCCAATCTTTACTCACCCAGAAATAACAAGGCAAATCTAATTTTAATGAGAAATGTAAGGCATACATTTTAATTACTGCAACATAAATAATATTTTATGTTGGGAAGAAGATGGAGTGAAAGAAAGGAAGATAGTATTTTATGGTACCGGTTGCTTGATCTTTGGCCCCAAATAATTTTATACTCTAGAGATAGTAAAAACAAAAACAAAAAACTTAGTTGAAAAGGCTTTCTCTGGAGACAGAAATATGAATAGAATAAATATGGTTGATAATGCATTTATTGTCTGACATATTAGGTAGTATATTTGCTAAGAAATAAAAAATTCAGTACATTTGTCAAGTTTTTTCTGAGGAAAAAAATCAAATCACACACATGCATGTATACACACACACACACACACACACACACACCACATACTCTTTCTTTCTCTTCCTCTCTCTCTTTTGTATACGTATTTTATGTACATAAGAGATTATATATATGTAATGTGCATATATGCTTGTGTGTATATATTATATATATTACATAGACATAGATATATAATGAAGAAAGAGTAAGAGAGAGATTATTTCATTATGAGGGATTTATTCACATGATTATGGAGGTTAAATTCCAAGAACTGTGGACAGCAAGCAGAGGACCCAGTAGAGCCAGTAGTGTTGCTCTAGTTCAAGATCCAAGACCTGAGAAACAGTAGAGCCAACCAGGTAGTTGAAATTGCATCTCAGCCTTTCTGTTCTATGCAGATGTTTAGTTGGTTAGAGTCCCATCCACATGAGGGAGGGCAATTTGTTTTACTCAATATATCAATTCAAATGTTCATCTTTCTAGAAACTTCCTCACAGACATACCCAGAATCATGTTTGACCAAATACCTGGGCACCTCAGGTCCAGTCAGATTGACTAAGTCACCAATCTCAGTAGGAATCTCTGTCACTCTGTATGAACTTAGGAGACCATCTGCTAAACAGAAAACTGTCTGAGATTTTTTTTTTTACAAAAGTGACTATAGAATTCACTTTGTGCAAGAAGGCTACTCTTCTGTTTGAGGGGAAAACAAAACAAAACAACTATAATGGTTGTTTTAGTTAGAAAAGAGTAATGCCTTGATCTTTTCTCTGAAATGAGAGTTGGAACAGTTCTACAATTTTACTTCTTATAGAAAAGTTGGCATTTCTACAGGGACACTGACTAGAAGATTTCTTTCCTTATGCAAAACAATGAATTGGATAAGTGGGCCTTGAAAATATGCTCATTGAAAGAAACAGACACATAAAGCCATGTGATATGATTCCATTTGTGAAATAGGATATGAAATATCTAGAACAGACAAATCCATAAACAAAGAAAGCACATTACTTCTTTTTAGGGACTGAAGGGAATGGATTTCCTTTTGGTGAGATAAAAATGTTTTGGAGCTAGGCACTGGGGATGGCTACGCACCATTATGAGCATTCTAAATACCACTAAATTTTACACTTGACAATGAGTTTAAATATAAAGACTGATCATTCAAAAATATCTGTGTAAATATAATAAAATTGAAACAATTAAAAACATGGAAGCTACCAATTTTATTGTATTGAAGGTCATAAGACATTTGAACAATGACAAAGCCTTTTTTTTTATGAATTGAAAGACTTTAGCACAAGAAATGTAATATTTCTCCAAATATTTATATATAAACTTAATGCAGTGGCAAGAATAACCCTATTGAAGATTTTTCTCAGTTGTTCAGATCACTTTAACTGTCGATTCAGAGTTATAATAAAAGTCTGTTGGAGTAAAAAAATATGAAAATATACCCTCTTAACATACAGGATAAAATCTACTAGTATGACTATCTCACACTATTTATGGTCAGATAAATTAGTGACCTGGAGTGAAAAGCACAAAAACAGATTCCAGTAAATTTAATGATTTAGAATTTAAAATATTTAAATATTCATATTCATAATATGTGCACATATTAATTAAATACATAACACGAGAAAAAATAGTATTTAAATTCTATGAGGAAATGTAACTTCTTAAGTACTGGCACAGCTTCATTTGAAAGTATGATTTTTATCTAGTTGTGTGTGTTAGTTGTCTTGGGCTGCCATAATAAAGTGCCACAAACTGAGTGATTTAAACATGAGAAATATATTGTCACAGTTCTGTAGGTCAGAAGTCTGAGATCAGTGTATTAGCAGGTTGGTTTTCTTCCGAGGCTTTGAGGAAGATCAGTTCCAGGTCTCCCTCCTAGCTTCCAGTGATTTGCTGGCTATCTTTGGCTTGCAGATGGATCACCATGATCTGTTTCTTTAGGTTCACTTCTTGTTCTCTGTGTATACATATGTCTCTTCACATGGAATTCTTTTACAAAGACACATCATGTTAGATTGGGGATCAGCCCTCCTAAAGTACACTTCATATTAACTTGACCAATTATATCTGCAGTGTTCCTGTTTCCAAATAGGGTCACATTCTGAGGTTCTCGGTTAGGACTCTAAAATATGAATTTTGGAGGATACAATATAAATCATAATTCAAACACCATATATACAAAATAAATTTGGGATGTACTAAATGCAAATAACCAAATAGAGAACAAGCAAACATTTTTGAAATGTAAACTGTTAGAAGGGAAAATACAAATACCAATAGATACATGAAAAAGACCTATCTTATGAAGTGATCAGGAAAAGGATCATTAAGTTAGCATTTTTTGATATTTTACATTACACTTATTTGATTAGTATAATAAATACAAAAATGTTGACATTTTGACTGGCAGGGATATGGGAAAAGGAGTATTCTCAACCATAGTGGCAAAAGATTTTTACAGCATTTGAAAAGTTATACAATGACTTCCATCATAATTTTTGATATACATTTTTCTAACAATGCCATTCATGGCAATTGAATCCTGGAAATGAAACATCAACATATGCAGTTGGATGTTGATATCTTTGTGGTGTTTGAAGTAGCAAAACAAAAAGCAAGTCAAGTGATTGCTTTGTAATAAGCATGTGCCTGAATATTTTGTAAACTGTTCATATGATGGTATATTGAGGTCATTATTGTGAATGAGATAGATCAGTAATAGTTGGCTTGGATTTAGTGTTCATGGAGAAAAGCAAGATTCAGAGAACTACAATATACAACAATTACATTTTAATGAAACAAATAAAAATGCCTAATTTTTATATTTGTACAACCTTTAAATATTGTATATAACTGTTATATATTAAGCTTATAATTTCTTTATAATAATGAAGAATAATATACAAACCAAATCATTTCAACCTGTGAATATTTACTACCTAAGGTGGACAGAGGATAGATAAGACAGAGCTGAGAGTGAGGGAGTGATAAGAGGAAGAAAAGAGAAGAGAAAGAGGGAAATAAAACCAGGTTTAGTATTATAGATGGGACTTAAAACAAGTGCATAATTTTAAGAATAAAACTATTGTCCTTGAAACTAGAAACACATGAGTACAATTGGATCTAAAACTGTACATTTTTTCCCTTAAGAATTTTTTAATCAAGACCTTAGGGAAGGAAACTGAAAACAGACATGAAGATAGCTTGTATATAATTTATTTTAAGTCGTTGGGCTGGATCTTGCTGTCAGGCCTGCACCACCCACCATGGTGATTCTCAGGCTAGAAAAGTATCCCAGAATTTCTTTTCCATAAGAAGATTCAAGTTTGTGACAAGAGGAGCTTGTTTGAACAGTGAGTATGGAGCCATCATTCTCAGAAGGCTGTGTGGGTCAGACACAGTGGCTTTGTCAGCCTTCCACATGGTCAGTGCAGTAAATTCTTTATGGTCTTATGCATCAGTGCAAATGGTCCTCTGACTTGGGCTCCTTTGCCCACATTCTAAGTGCTTCTGATTGTGACCTTCTTTATTGTTCAGGCCAGCTGTAATGACTTTCAGTGTTACCTTCCCTGACTTCCCCATGTCTCTGTTTAGGTATGTTTGCCCCAAATTCTGTATAAAATTGTTTTTACCCAAATGCATGAAATGGCTTCTCTTTTCCTGTTAGAGCCCTATCTGGTAGATCATATAGGAATACTGTGATAAAATAGACAGAGTTCTCTTAAAGAAAAGAAAGTAAAATTAGAATAGTAAAAATAATGGAGGGATCAGCCACTGGTGGTAGAACAGCCATTCCAGAATAAAGGAATAAGGGTGTACTACATTTTCTATAAGGAATTAACATTCATAAAACAAGCTACATTTCATTCCTCTCCTTGTTGTTATCATGAGATCCACAATTCTAAACTATTCTGTATTATTATACTGTGTTAGTGATAAATGCTTTTCCCCATAGCATGACCCACTCCCAACACTCTCCTCTCTTGCTTCATTACTGGAATAGAAAAAGAAAATGAATCAAAGCGTATATATGCAAATTATTGCAAAAGATTTAGAAGTTCTTGGCAATTAGAATGTGACTGTAAGTTATTTTAATAAAAAATGATATCTAGATAAAATGTATTGTCAATTAGAAGTGGTTATTTAGGGTTTTTCAGCCAAGGAGACTCACGAAAGGGTAGAAATAATGACAAAAAATATCTGTTTGGGGATCCTAATTGTTGGATTATTTTTCCTTTGTCACAAGTTTGAATGAGAAAATAGATTCATAGGATTTTAACAAATGAAGTTTAGATTTTGACAGGAATGGTGAAATCATTTTAGCATAATGTCAGTATATTTCTGTTCATCTTAATCTCTTTCATGCTCAAATACAAACTTACAGATGATCTAACCAAGTAAATTGGCCTAAATGTAGAGAAGATACTGATCACTGACCATGCAAACTTAGAGTCTACCTGAGGTTTTTTTTTGAACCAAGAATTGAACCTAGAGGTATTTGACATGGAGCCACATCCCCAGCTCATTTTTTATTTTTTATTTTGAGACAGGATCTTGCTAAATTGGCGAGGGGCTCACAAAGTTGCTGAGATTGGTTTTGAACTTGAAATCCTCCTGCCTCAACCTCCTGAGCAGCTGGGATTACAGGAGTGGGCCACCATGCCACCTTGTACCTGAGTCATTTTTCATTCATGAAAAAAAAAAAAGGCATTCATGGTTTCAGTAAGTATCCACCTTAGTCTGACTATTTGATTGTTTCTGAGTATTTTGAGAGTAAATGTGGAAATTCTGCGATCTGAATTTACTTTTAGAAATATTTTTCCTACTTTTCAAAGAAGACGCTATACAAGATAGAACCTAGGCTTGCTTACTACTAATTCTGTACATTCAATATTATATGGGGTTGCTCTATATTATCTTGACATGCTTTGTGGGGAAAAGATTAATATTGTTAATTTATCGCTTAAAATGCAGCAAAGTATTTGCCAAGTAATATAAAAATTACCATGTTTTGAGGAATGAAATGAAATATTATATTTGATTACATTCATTTACTCTTTTGAGTTCTATTAAATTCATGGCCAAGTTTGGCACAGTTTTTTTTTTTTTTTTTTTAATGTTTATTTATTTTTTTAGTTATCGGCAGACACAACATCTTTATTGGTATGTGGTGCTGAGGATCGAACCCGGGCCGCACGCATGCCAGGCGAGTGTGCTACCGCTTGAGCCACATCCCCAGCCCTTGGCAGAGTTTTTTGAATCAAGTCCCACACTAGCCACTGGTTCCAGTGAAGGAAGGAACATGAGTACAAACGGAAGTAAAATGGCTCTTGATCTTTGAGAGTGTAAAATGCTGAGAACTTCCTGAAAGTGAAACAGTGCTGCAGTCTGGCTGGGCACAAAAATCACGAGCCACTCAAACAGGAACAAATTTTATTTTTGAAACTCCGGCCAATGCCCTGTAAGCTCCCGGGAAATATGCTGACCTACACAGGTGGTGTTCTCTGGACCCCAATAGGAAATCCCTCCTCCGGAATTCCCTCCTACCGCACTTCCCCAACCAATGGGAACTCTCCAGGAGTCCCTTAGCAGGCTGAGGTGGACAGCAGGGGTCTAATATCCATATGAATGCAGATCTTAACATAGTCATATCATCTCAATGGCTTGCTGGCATCACCTTCAAACAAAAATGCCATGCATCATATTACTTGGCTATGGCTCTAAGCAAAACAGCTTTTAGGGTTGGAGCTCCTCTGAGGAAAGTTTTGAAGCAGGTTTCCTTGTGTGGATTTCCAACTACATGGTATCCTTTAATCTTAACCCGCTTACCCCATCTCTTTTCTTTTTTCTCATTTCTGTTTTTTGACATGTAATATATCCTATCCTTAATAGATACCTGGAAAACACCCCTCGTATCTGTTTCACTTAGGTTTATGAGACTTTCATTTATTTAGTTTTTTGTTTTTAATTAACATTGTATTTGTGGCAAGGAAAAGAAACTCTAACTACAGAGGATAAAATACAGGAAGAATTTATAGGACCAATCCTCAGATAGGAACTACAGAGTGATAAAACTCATTGGGAATGAAATTTAGACAGCCTGAAGGTGTCCCCCACCCCATGGTCTCACATTTCCTTTATTTCCTCAATCTCTAATGACTTTTTTTGGCTTTGTTTTGTTTGTTTGTTTGTTTAGTCACCTTTAGGAAATAACATCAATGCTGAAGCTAGATGAAATCATGTAAAAATGCCATTTTAAAGTCAAAACAGTTGGATTTTGACTACTATAAAGTTGAACTAAAAAAAAAACACTCAAAATCAAAAAAACCCTTGCCTGTATGATCTAGAATATCCAGGGCTTTAGATTCCCTACCTAAAAATGGGCCAAATAATGAGAACATAACTAATGTTTTTACTTTACAGTTTATATGAGTTAATACAATAGCTATAGTATTTTCTGAAAAATTTTAGGCACGACAGAATATTTACTTTCATTATATCTGTTATTACATTTCTCCTTTGTCACCATGATTCAGCATGTACATGAATTTTGTCTGGCCAATGCTTTAACATCCGTTTTTGGCATTCTTTCTCTTTTCTACTACTCTCTCTTTCCCTCATATTCCCTCTAATTCTCCCTGCCTTTCTTTTCTCTCTCACTCACTCTTTCTTTTCTTCATTTTTTGCCTGTTTTTTCTCACTTTTCACTTCAGCTTTAGGTAAGTTTCTTGAAGGTCTATGGATTTTGCAAACCATCACTAGTGCCAATCACTGAAAACAGTGGAGATGCACTTAAAGGGGTGAGATGGTACAGACACCAAACATGGTTGTATAAATAGTAAATCATGTGGGTGAGCAGTTCTGTCATTAAGGTACAGACATAACACTTGACAGGTTTTAAAAGGGTGTGCATTAAGGGAATGCATACCTTTCATTTATAGAGATTGCATGGTTTAAAAAATAGAGAGCTTCTGCTTCTGTGAAGGTCAAGTTGATTTGCTTTTTATTTTGATTTACTTTTTCTTCTCCTGAGTGCAACTAATTAATTTATTTGTAGTTTTGGATGAATAAAAAATGTACATGTATACATTTGTGTCTATATATGCACACACAAAATTGTATATATGTGTATACAATGCAGGAGACTTTGAGAGGTAGAAGGAAGAATGCAGACCAGCTAGAGACTTCAGGACCCAAGAAATGACACAGTGGCAAGTTCTCTGGGTTTTCATTTAGCCACTTATACCCAAGCAACTAGATACTAGAGAACCAGGAAATCTGGAAATGTCCGATCTCTAATGACTGTTTTTTGGCTTTGTTTTGGAAAAAATGAACTCAACAAAGAGCAAAGACCTTCTATCGAAAGGACTAGGAAAGGAACAGCTAGAAAGACAGAAAATGATTAGACAATAACTACACTACATAAGCATATACCACAGATAAAGCTGATGTAGTACTCTACCTCCAATATCAAAAGCCAAGTAGGAGCTTCACATCCACCTTTGCAAGATTGCAGCAAGGGAGCCAAATCACTCTGCTGAGATGACATCAGAGAAATCTGAGTGGGAAACGGGACACACATCCCTGCTAGATGCTAAGGAAAGGCTTCTCTCCTGTCTGCAGAAATCACATGAAGGACTTGAAATTCTGTGCCATGATACGGAAATGGGTGTCCTGCTCCCTCCCAGTGGTGTTGGAGTGGCAGGGCTAGTTATACTTTTAACCACGATTTATTGGTAATAATATCACCACCACTGGTGTTAGTGAGGCCTCACGGACAACAACGGAACAATCCCCCCTCCTCCTGGTAGAGTTGTTGGAATGGAGCATAAGTAGATAGAATGGAGCACAAGTAAATAACCTGAACTCCCAGCTGTGACCAAGAATAGAGGCTGTCCCATTCCTGAGTCTCAATGGAGATCAAATGCTGAACCTGGTCTTCTGCCCCCACGTAGCATTAATAAAGGGGTCCTTTGCTTTTATGGTCATATTGTTATCTCTTCTTCTACATGTCCTTGTGCTCCTTTCTTATAAGAATGTATATGATTGCATTCAAACTTACCCAAATAATTCAGAATAATCACTCTTAAAATTGTGAATCACATTTGGAAGCCCTCACTTTTTGAACCCAAAAAGTGATATTCATAGATTCATGGTTAGGATGTGTATACCCGTGAAGGCCATTATTTAGTTTATCACAGTGCCAACACAGAGATGACATGGATATTAGAATTTATCTGGCAAAAACTTTAAAGCAACTATGATAAAAATGTTTCAATAAGCAATTAACATGCTTGAAAAAAACTTAAAAAAATAGGAACAAGTAGGAAATAATGAAGAAATAGAAAATTCCAATGAAGAAATAGAAGATAAATAAGAATTTAAATGGAAATTTTAGAACTCAAAATTGTAATAACTGAAAAAGTTTTTAAAAAGTCAGTATGTTAGATCCACAGAAAAAAATGAATATAGTAGAAAAGATTGGTGAATTTGAAGGTACAACTATAGAAATTATCCCATATAAACAATGGAGAGAAGTGAACTGAAAGAATAAATGAATAATCCCAGAAACATGTGGTGCGCGCGCGCGCGCGCGCGCACACACACACACACACACACACACACACACACACAAGACCTAAAGAAAAATTTAAACTCATAATATTGACTCTAAGAAGGGGGGGATTAAGCTAAAATATGAAAATTGCTCAAATTTGGCAAACATCACAAACTTTCACATTTAAGAAGTTGTTTATAAACCAAATAGCATAAACCCCCCAAAATTCATATCAAGACACATCAGAGTCAATCTTCTGAAACTTCAAGTGTGAGACAAACCTTATAAGAATTCATGGATAAAGAAGAACCCTGTACCTATATAGAATGTTCATCTAGATATTTTGTGTAAGCAGTGACTCTCCATCTATACACTAAAATAGAGCATTAATCTGTACATTTTTAAACGTGTAAAAAAAAATCAGTGTCTATACTCTTGTTGGGCCTGGGCACACATAAGAACTCCACCATTGCAGTGATAGAATAGTATGCATTAGTCATATAAGAAAGATGATTTTCAGATGCCCAGTGATTTTTCAGGTATATATACCTTTCATGGTCTGTAATGTTCCATGATTGTTCTCAAAGTGAACACAAATATTTGAACCTTCTGATTTGGGTGATTTTTTGGAAATATCTGGTATTAATGAGTAGAACACTATGCTTAGATATCACATGATATTGCTTATGGGAAGAGTATAATGCTTTTACAAGTGAGGGGGAAGAAAGAAAACCACTCTAAACCCAGAATTCTATATTCAGTTGAATTTATCCTTTATTAATGAGATGAAACAAAGACAATTTTCAGATGAAGGAAAATTAAAGAATAGTGATGACCTGGAGAACTACCCTGAAATAATGCTAAATGATGTCCTCTAAGCAGAAAGTAAATTGCAATAGAGGGAATCACAGGATATCTAGAAAGAAGAAAGACTATGGAGGAGGAAAAATAGGGTTAATTGTAGACTTTCATTTTGCTTGAAATTTCTCCATTATGTGTGACGATTTAAACAAAACTGTAGCATTGTTTATTGTTATTTTAGTTTATGTAGAAGAGATATTTGCCATAATTATAAATGGGAGAAGGTAAAGAGAAATAAGTGAGGGTAAAGTTTCTATACTTCACTGGAACCAGTAAATTTGAAGACAAGTAGACTTTAGGCACAATCATTATGCCTACTAATATATAATTAAGATGTCTATGATTTAATACCCATAACTTGTGAATACTTTAGACACAAGAATTTGAGATAATAGATGGAATTAAAGCCACAAATATAACCTTAAAATTATGAGATTATCATGGATTATCTGTGTGGGCCAAAATAAAACAAAATAAAAATACATATATAACAAAGATATCAGATTAACAGAAGGAGACAGAATGGAAGTTCAGGGTGATGCTGTATGAAAGGGACTTCACTGGCTAATGCTGGCTTTGAAGAGAGAGGAAAGCAACCACAAAGAATGCAGGTGGACTTTAGACACTTGGAAAAAGCAAATGGTCTCTTCTAGTGGCTGCAGAAGAAGAACAGCCTTGCTAACTCCTTAGTTTTAGCCTGGAATGGCCCCTATCAGACTTCTGAGCTATTGGATTAGAAGATTACAAATCTGCACTAAAAAAGTCTAGAAGATTTTCAGACCTAAGGGAAATGATACCAGATCTTTAATAAGGAATGAAGATGACCAGGGTGGTATTTGCAGGGATAATTATATGAGATTCTTACTTCTGCTCTTTAAGACAACTGACTACTAAGAAAAAATAATTTTGTATTTTAAGTTGATTACAAATGCAGATACAAAATATTTTAAAACACTATTTAAAAATCTGAAAGTGAGAAAATGGAATTTTAACCATTATAGATTTCTTATATTAGGCTTATATAAAGAGCTAAAAAGTTAAGTAGAGTGTGATAAATTAATATTGACAGATATTATGGTAATGGGATGGTCAGATATTTTTTAGAAGCTTTATGCATCATGGTGCTAGGCTAGAAACAACTCAAATGTTTATCATAGGAAAATGAGTTTGAAAAAACTGTGGCATATTTATACGATGAAAAACTGCATATCAATTTTGAAAACAAAACAAAATACCGACTCATGAATTAATTATTGATTCCTGCATTGACTTCAAAAATCAAATGTAATTTATGTGAAAGTAACAAGGACGAAAGTCATGAGATACATACTGTTTGATCCAATTTATATGAATTTTAAAGCAGGTAAAACTTACCTCTGTTGACAAAAAACAAGTCAGTGATTGGTTATGGGGAGGGTGCCTGGAAGGGGACAGGAAGAAACTTGTTGGATTGTGGAAATGTTTTAGATTTTGAATGTGGCAATGATATATACCTGTATACTTTAATAAAAGCTCATTGAATATACACTTAACATTTAATCTTTGTACTATATGAAAACTTTATCTTCGTAAAATGATAGTAAAAACAGTGGTATATAAAATAGCACCACTTTGGTTCGATATATCTTTAGAAATTGAAAATATCTTAGAAATTGTTAATTCTGTTACACCTCAACATTTCAACTAGACTCAAATTTTCAGATAGATTCCCTCATATGAGCACATACAGGTACTCCCATGCATGCACATACTTTACAGATTCAGAATTGACGAAAAGAAAATTATAGAATTATTTTCCCAGCTCACTAAGCCAGTCAGTGATAGAATTAGGGTAAGAATCAGAATTTCTGGCTCTTACCCATTTTACTATAGTTGGATCCCTATCCACAATATCAAATACCACACATAGAACACAATGCATCCTTTTACACATTCCATATTGCAAAGATAAAACCCAACAAAAACTGTTAATGAAAGAATAGCCTTGATTTTATGTAACTATTTCACCCTTGATACTGTTACTTAGGAAAAAAAAAAAAAATCTAGAGCCTGGGAGTATAGCTTAGAGGTAGACTTGCCTAGCATGTGTGAAGTTCTGAGTTTAATCCCCAGGATTACAAAAACAGAACAAAACAGGCTCTTAAGGAATTCCGAACAAGTGGTTTTATTCTGGGTTCCAATGATATGTAGGTAGTTTTTGAATGGACATTGGGAAGTTTAAAAATCTTTTCAAACTGGATGCAAAATTTTGTGTCCGCACATTATGTTTATTTTTCTGCTGATTCTCCTGGATCTCATGACTCTCCCACCAAACAAAAATAATGAATTAATTAAATTTAAGAGTCACTGAAAAATTAAGGATCATTTTGTACTTAAAAATGAAATATTGGATATATGAATTTTGTACAGAGAAATAATACCACACCAAGAAAGATTACAAAAGATAAAAGTACAAAAGAAAATATAGATATAATTGATTAAATAACATGTTAAAGAATCTCTTTAAAATTTATGAAAAAACTTGAAAAAAGGAAAACATGAATCATAGTACTCAATGAGTTTATAATTCTTATTAGAATAGTATTTGAACAGTGCCCATTTTAGTAAAAACTGTATCATTTTTCTCTGCATACAACATACAATTATGACTTAAACAATTTAGTGAGAAAATTTTGGGAATATACTGGTTTAAAAATAACCCTAGGATTAAAAACAACAGCATATACTTGAAGAAAATATCTCAACATGTTTGGATGTTGAAGGAAATTGGACATCGAAGGAAATATCCCAATATGATTGCTGGATTGTATAATTTGTATAATTGTATAATTTTCAAAAAAATATCTATCCTTTTCTGTACTTGGTCTCTATAATCTCATAAATCAAGAAAGCTAAAAAAAAAAACCTCTCAGAATAAAAGAGCAACAAATATGAATGTGCATTTGAGAGAAAAAAATCAAACTATAATATTTGAAAATCTCTCCATCATCTCCAGTAGTCAAGGTGATGGCATATTAAACCATAGAGAAATATTAGTTTTCATCTTTCAGTTTATTTTCATTGAGCCTCTTTTAATTGTACATTCAAAAGAATGTTTTGTGCTACTCAATGTTAAAAATAGTAAATTGTTGCCACTGGAAACCATTTTACATTTAGTATAGTTTAAATGCTTTTTTCCAGTCTTTCTTATCTGAAGATTATTAATTATGTAACCAATGCTACTGTTTTAATCTGGTGCTAATTTATTTTAATGGAAATGGAAAAAAAAACAATGACAATATCTATTCTTCATTTTCAACACACCATTTTTTTCCTTCCTCCTACAGCTAAATTTAAAAATAAGTCATATAAAAATACAAAATAGGCATTGAAACATCTGGGAACAATTGTGGGTATTTTTTTTCCAGAAAATCATAGTACATGAAAACTCTACTTAGCATGAGGTTTTTAGGATTGAAAAAAAAAAATCAAGCCAAATCAAAACAAAAACAAAAATGAAAGTCTGAGATATAAAGCAGAAGTAGGCCTTTGACAGAGCAGCTGCAGTTGTCAAAAATTATGTGAGGTTCCTTCATGTGTGCATTTTTATTTAGTGCTCAATGTATTCATGAATTAAAGAGATTTTCTTTTTTTAGAAACTGTGGAGTTGAACATTATAGAAGAAAACTGATTTATTTTGGTTGTTTAGTTGCTGAAGAGCAGGAGCTCAAATCAATTCAGGTCTTCTCATTCTCATGCTAAGAAATAAGGAATATTATTTCCAAAGATATAGTTAGCAAAAGTTAAAGACAAAAATACAATCACAGGGAACTGAAGCATATTATAAAATGAGCAACTCTATTATGCATGCACATGAAATATGTATTCCTATATTTCCCAAAGTTTCACAGCTGGTGGAGTGGGAAAAATTTAAGAACCAACCATCATACTGTACCTGGAATTACAAGACTTCTTCAAGCTTATATGAACAGCTTCTTTCTATCAGTTGCTTCTCCTTGAGTTTTTCCCCCAAAGGGCCCTGAAAATACATGTGTGTTTGAGGTACTTTCAATCTGTGAGTATATTAGAGTTACTTGAATCACCAGTAGGGACAGAGTTTGATTTTCTATAGAAAACCTCTTAGGACTTTTTAGCTACCATGTAATTATCTGATTAAAATAAAAATGCTGGGAAATCACAGGTCTTGTCCAGCGCCTCCTACAAGGTGATAAGCATTGTGGATACAGAATGCAAAATTACCACATATTATACTTTTACATTCTTGGTTCCTAACATCAAAATAGATAAAGTTTTGTTTTAATTTGGACATTGTAAATTGTAGAACATTGGTACTGAGAAAATTAGATAGCATTGGGGCATTTAAATGATTGTAGATATAGAGATTCTGGTTGGTGCACTGTCATCACATGACTGTGGTTTAATTGGATCATGACTTTGGTTTGGAGTATTAAATTATCAGCTTAAGCAGGTCAGGCCTTGAATAGTTGCTCTTCTTTCTAAATATGTCTTCAAGTTTATATAATTTATAGTTATATAATATATAGTTAGAACCCATAAAAATAGGAACTAAATTGCTCTATTTAGTGAAATAGGAGCTATACCTTACAGTTTATTTTGTATCTAGCTGATTTGACCTTAGCTGGATCATTGTTTTCTCAATAACAAAAGCCTAGAAACCTGGACATTACTTTTCAAATCTCATCTCCAGCCAGTCTCACTAAACCTTCAATCATAGAAAAATAATTTCAGTTTCAAGAACATCCCCAAGTTTTGCTGCCTAAAGCAAATACATTGTTTATGTGTCTGTTCAAAATGTTATCCCTGGAGTTCTTGGATTGCCTCCTTTTCATAATTTCTGATTAACTGTACATTCCCCAAATAGCTCTGATTAGATCGCCCCCTTCCACCTCATCACTAGAATTCATGATCACAAGGTCTTGTATTCATTTGTCTGTTTTTGTTATATTTATCTGATTATACTATTTTTACTCTATTATTCACTTTTTCCATAAATATCACTAATCCTCCTAGGACAGGATTTGAAGTGTGGATCCTCCCACTCTGGTCCCTCTAGAGTTTCTCTCAATGGAGCAATGGCTTCAGTCAGGGCCTCTCAGGTAGACTGCCTGCAGAACACAGGTAATGCCTCTGGATCACATCCTTTCTCTACCATCCAGCATTTCTCTCCATTTATTTATTGTGCCTTTGCTGTAATATTTTGGTGACTACACAGTTTTATCTGAACTAACTGAGTTTGCTAGTTTTTATTTTTTCTTCTAATAGATTCTCATTCATTGAGGTCTCGAATACAATACTTTGGAGTTAGGATCAACACTATCCAGCTTCGTGGACGTCGGTAGAAGCACATTTGTCCAAGGAACAGCTAAATGAAACAAATGGGGGTATTCAACTCAATGGTTTCTGTATTCCTTTTCTCACTTCCAATTCTATTATTCCTTGTTTCTTTTTTTATTTTTGAATTTGCAAAAAATAGTAGAGGAAGAAGAAAAATGAGATATTTCTTTCCTGTTAAGCTGCAAGATGTATACATTTTCTTTAATTTTGAATTGTAAGAATTGAGATTCTTCCCTTCCATAACTAAAACAACTGGACTAAATAACTTTTTTCCTCAAAGTGCAATTCTGTCATTTGTAATTAAGATATTAAACTCTGTAATTCATGGCTATTTTGAGGATTAAGCAAAAGAACTTGGGTGAAGAGACCTAACAGTGCTTAACATGTGGTTTAAGAGTCACTATTGTAGTGCTATACCTTCTAAGTTATCTTCTTTTACAGTGCTTTATAACAATGCTTTTATAGTTCTGTAGGCTTTTCTCTGAAGCTTAGTTTTCATCCTATGTAAATAATCTTCAAATATTTCTTTTCTCTAGTGGTTGTATATTTTCCTTTATGTTGCTGTTCTAGCAGAGACTAGATTATATAAAGTCATTATTATAGTTAGCTTTGAAACCATTTATATATTAGGCTTCTTTATTCTGGACAAGTTCCTTATTCTGGTGATGCTAAAATGGAAAGTGTTGTGTCCTTCCATTCTGTTTGGTGTGTGTTATTTTGTCTGTAGATTTTGGGGGAAAACATGCAGATAAGATGAAAAGAAACAAACAGGACAAGGACTGGTCACAAAACTATTTTGAAAGTCTTAACAGAAAGAATTATGCATTTAAAATAAATCTTTCCCTGTGCTCTCAATCTTCAGTGAACAACTTCCTCATAAACTAACTTATTCTGTGGTGATCTTCCTATTAATCTAATTCTGCTACAATCAACACATTTGACCTGAAAACATTAATCAGAAAAAGAGTTCATCCTGTCTGAGAATATTTTTCGTTTTTTTTTACAAATCCGTTGGTTATAAAATTGATTCTTCTGCTATTCATGAATAATGCCACTCTAAAATTTTCTAATGTGTGACAAAATATTTTTGTATTTTTAAACAAAGTGTAATATCATTCTCTAGACTGATGAAATGGATCTCAGATGAGTTTTTTTTTCTTTCTAAAAACCTGTTGCATTTCTTCAAATTTAAATAGGTAGTTATTTTTAGGATTTAGAAAAAGGTTCAGGTATTAAGAACAGCTGCTTGAGAAGTAACACCTTCCATTGTGTGCAATGTAAAACCCTGGAAGATTTGGAAATGAAGGAATTAGCTTTCATTCTGACAAGTTCCAGCTTTTTCTTGAATCATCAGTAGTAGACTCTGTTACAAATTCTGTTTCCTAAAGTAGTTTGGAAAACAGAGACTAGTTTTCACAATTATTAAGATGCTACATTTTAATGCTATTTCTACTAATATTAATAGAAGTTGTAATCAGGGCACTAAAACCTTATATGTGTAGACATTTTACATACATCATATCAATATGACGGTAATTACAAATGACCTTTTTGACAGATATTTCAGGGAAAACTGATGAAGTTAACTTATGATATAACAATGTAATCTTTATATAAAATAATTTCTTTGTTTTAATCCAGTCTAATAAATGGACTCTGCAATGATGAATTCACAATATAAAATATGCTTTAAAAATGATTCTGCAAGTATGTACAAGGAATAGCAATCATTTTATTTCTTCCTGGCCATGATTATTTGAATAGATTTTTTTATTAAAACCGTGTTGCCATTTTCACTATACCCACTTGAATAATGTAACTTATTTTTTTCCCAACAGTTGTGTTTGTCAAAGAAATAAGGAATATAAAGGCAACTAAGGCAAAAATACTGTATATTGATTACAGATAATGAAGATTATTTTAGTTATAAAGGGGAGTTATGTTGAATTTATTTTTCAGCTAATGTTTTAAATTTATGTAGGGTAACCATAATCAGTCAACTGACAAAAAAGTAATATGTGTGCAAATTAAATACTCAGGTGTACTGTGAGGGTAAAGTTAAGGGCCACTGACATTTAATTTTTAAAACATATTTGAGGAAACTATTCCATTAAACAATTCCCAAGTAAAAAAAAATGTTTATTTTAAAATGTTCATGGTAAATAAAATACTCTTATAAGACAATTGAAAAGGGATGAGGGTTATAATTTTAATTAAACTAAATAGTAAAGATTAAAGAGTAATCTTTAGTGTTGTAGGTAAACAATTTTTGGAGTGACATTAAGGTTAGGGATAAATTAGGATGCTGAATATTGGCCAGTGATTTGGTTAATGAGGTGAATTGGGAAAAAATAAAGCAAAGCAGAATTTAACAATGAAACATATAGAAGTGCAGTGATTACCTTCTACATTCTAGAAATAAAACTTAGCAATTGGAAATTGAGCTTGCAGATGATCAAACTTTGAAAAAAAATAGAAAGTATTATTTAGTATGAAAAATCATCAATAAACAAACTCTAGATAGGGAAGAGGGGGTGGAGGGGAAGGGAGGATGCATGGGCTTATTAATGATGGTGGAATGTGATGATCATTATTATCCAAAGTATAGGTATGAAGACGCAAATTGGTGTGAATGTACTGTGTATACAACCAGAGATATGAAAAATTCTCCTCTATGTGTGTAATAAGAGTTGTAATGCATTCTGCAATGATATATAAATTCAAAAATTAATTACAAAAAAGAAAAGGCATCATTTTTACTTTTACAGCCTGTCTTACCTTTTTAAAAATCTCTGAGCAGTATTAGATCTTACTTTTTAGATAAAATTCAAAAGAGCTCATTTATCTGTGATTTTTGTTTTTTTACATTCAAGTATAAATGGAAACGTTCTCTTTAAAGAAAAGAATTCCTGCAATGCAGCAATCCCATGAGTAGCAAAAGACAAATTGTTGAAATTTTGTATGAATGTGTGTGTGTATGTGTGTTTAATAACAAGGGCTTTATTTTTGTTGCCAAAATGATTTATCAAAGGTTTAAAAATAATGCAATGTGCACTTGAGTGTCCTCCATCACCATTATGAATTAAACAGCAGTATCAAATCCACCAGGTGCCCTTTCTTTTTCTCTCATGGAGACTACTGATATTAAAAGTGCTTTATTCTTTATATTACTAAATATTTTGCTTCATATATTTAACTTTACTTTATATAATAAATAATGAGCCATATTATTTGTTTTCATGTTTTTAAGTTTAAATTTGTATTATTTTTCTGATGATTACTTTTTGTTCAATATATTTCTGAGATATATCTATGTTCCTTTTATAAATGTAAATTCAGTTCATTTGAATAATATGTCTTTTAAGGTTTTTATTTCTGAAAATCTCAGGACATAAAATTACATTTTGTTTTCAATTTGATTTTTCTGATGTCCTTTCAATACAAGTCTCTATTCATTTTTTTTCTTTAATAACCATTCCTCTTTCTTCCTCTATGGAAAGCCTAGTTGTTTTAGCCCATTTTTTTAATGGATGGTTTGTCTTTTCCTTTTTGATTTCAACATACTTTATGTATTCTAGACCTCAACCACTATCTGGTTATATTACTTTTTTCCATTTTTTTCATGAATGGAAGTTTTAATTTAAATGAAGTCCTGAGCTAATTATTCAGTCATAACAGGAGGCGCATGAGATTATGGAAATTGAATTTTACTTGTAGTATTCTGTGCAGATATTATGAAAAATTTCCAATTAGTTTCTGTGGCTACCTATTTATTTGATATTCAAAATATATTAAAGACTGTATCACCCAAATTGAAGTCCTGTGGTCAAATTTTACTATTAAGTAAAGTTTGTTAAGCTGTGTTTATTATATGTGTCTTGTAGATGCTCTTTATCAGGTTAAAACAATTTTCTTCAGTTGTTAATTTTTTTGAGAGCATTTATTAGGTGTGGGTATTTGATCATATCAAATGCCTTTTCTCTATAGAAATAATTAAGCAGTTTTTCTCTTTTAATATATAGAGTATAGAGAATCACATTTATAAGTTTTCAAATGTTAAATAAATCTGTTTTCTTGGCTTATATCACATTTGGTCATGATATATTGTTCTGTTTTTTGTTATTGGATTAGATTTGCTACATTTTTATTGAGATAGTTTACATTCTTGTTTATGACAGATATTCTGTTATAGTTTTATTTTCTGATAATATTGTTACTTGCTTTGGTATCTGGCTAATAATGCTAACCTCATGGAATAACTTTTGAAGTATTTTGTACCATTTCAATTATCTGGAAGCAATTCTATCTTCTTAAACTATTTGGTAGAATTGTCCATTAAAGTCATCTGGGAATAGAGCTTTCATTGTGGGAAAGTGTTTAAACTAAAAACACAATTTGTTTGATAGATATTGGGCTATTTTATGTTTTTCTTCTCAAATGAGCTTTAGCAACTTGTAGCTTTCTAGGAATTTTTCCATTTCCTTTAAGCTGCCAAATATTGACATAAATTTGTTTATATTCCCATATTATTGTTTTAATATCTATATAATTTATAGCAATGCCACTTGCCTCTCATTTCTGATATTTATGTTCTGTTCCATAAAAATGAGAGGGAAATATTCCATAAGTATCTCTTAATTTGTAATGCTTTCAAAGCAAAATTGGATAGCATGCATGTTCAAGGCTGAAATATTTGCTGCCAGAGTCCTGACAGAGAAGAGTAAAGACAGAACAAGAAATATTACAGCCTACAGCAAAAGATCCAATGAAAAAAAGAACTTTTTTTCCCCCAGAAATTTTGTTTACCAGGGAAGCTTGTTCCCAGAAAAAAACAGAGAAGCTCATATAAGAAGAGATAAAAGAAGAGCGATGATCTAGCTAATACATTCTTTTTTTCCAGTGTAAATGTACTTTTCTCAAGAACCTTTGATCAAGAAGCACTAATGGACTTTGGCAGGTTTGTGTGTGTGTGTGTGTGTGTGTGTGTGTGTGTGTGTGTGTATGCTTTCTTAATGATTTCAATGCATGAAACTATAACATCAAACAAAATGAATTATTTAGTTGCTAGTAGTTGTTTTCGTTGCTCTTTTGGGATCTACATCACTGAGAGTATCTCTGCTACTTTAATGTGGATAAGCGTAAGGATAATATTTCTATATGGAGCTGGAATTGCAAATCAACTTGTACCCAAGTTAATGTGGGACATGCACAAGAGATTACAATTCAGTAAGATATTCACTAGAGCTGAAGATGGGGATCGGCATATATCCCAATAGCATTGACTAAGGATAAGCCCTGTGGACTTTCAAGCCCGAAGTAAACTACAGTATTTTGTTCTCTTATAGGCAAAAGAACAAAATTATCTTGTGTGCATTAGCAACATGGCATGTAATTTTACAATAAACATGCAACTTAGAATGTTGGCATTGAATAACCATTTTTCTCTTTGGCCTGATATTGTAAGTTACTGCTCAGAACTTTAAGTGTGTCACTGAAGTATTGTTACAAAAGGGATTTTAAGATTAGAGCCCTTTAATCTATGCAAAACGATAAATGTAGATTTCTATTAACCTGTGTCCTAATGGCTATACTTAAATATAGCATTTTTTCCTTCACAGAATATTTTTTCTTGATCTTTTTCTAGTTTATGATATTTAAGTCAATTTTAATAGATATAACTGCTAAATGGTAAGAAAGGGTGACATAATATAATTGGCAGTTGGTTTCAGAACCTATGTACCATTTGACAGATCAGTACAGGGGCAATTTTGGTATAAGTAACACTGGGATATATATCTGTAATATCTGGCATAATAATCCATCACATACATAATTTGGACACTTTTGCATTATTTCCATTTGTTTCTCAATCATCTTTATTATTTATTATCTCCACCTAAATTTTCTGCAATGTTTATATCCCATGGATTTTTTGCAATTATACATTTAATTGCCTTATATCTCCCAATTTATTCCTCCTAGAATATCCTCTAATTTATCAAATCTTATAGATATGATTATATCCCTTTTCCTCTTCAAATGTCTTTAATTATTTGTGTTTTCATGGAACAAAACCCAGATGGGTCTCAATGATTCCCAGAATCCAGTGTAAGGAAAATAAAAGGAGACACAGAGACAAGATGCAGAGGCAGGAAAGAAAGATGGCAGAATGGCAGAGAGGCCAACCTGCCAGCTTTATTTATATCAATAGGTTACTTTAGGTCATAAGTGCCCTGACTATTTAGTGTTACTTTAATGCCAGGTGCTGAATATTTAAGATCAAAGTTCATGCTGATAAGACACAGAGCCTCTTCTTGAAGGACACTACTATAGCAACTAGATACTGTACCTGTATTAGTTAACTTACTAGCTGCAAACAGGACCTGCGCAACATTTCAAGTTTAGGAAACAGAGTGCCAGTTACCCACGCCCCCTGCCCCCTGGGAATTTGCTCACCAAAGGAATGCTTCCCTGTACTTTTCATGGTCAGAATACCTACAATCCAGTGCAGCAACCCTTCCTAAATTCATCTACAAATTCTTTCATCTTTCCATAGATTCAGTCATACCATTTCCTTTACCTGGACTTCTTTTTTTTTTTTTTTTTTTTAATCTGTTGAAAATCTAGTCATCTTTTGGGATTGTACTTACATATTTCTTTACTTAAGACTGTTAAACTTGATTTAATTTTGTCATTTTAGCTATTTGAGTATATAATTCAGTGGTATTAATTATATTACCAATATTGTACAGACATCTCTCCTGTCCATTTCAGATTTTTTTTCATTACTTTTAACAGAAATACTGTCACCGTAAGTTAAATTCTCTACTCCCTTCATACCCAACCCTTGGTCAACTCTAGTCAACTTTCTGTCTCTGTTGGTTTATCTATTGTATATTTTTACATAAATATAATCATATAGTATTTACCCTTTGTATCTGGCTCAATTGATTTAGCATAATATTTTCAGGGTTCATCTATGTTATGGCATGTATCAGAACTCCATTCCTTTTTATGGCTGAAAATATTCCATTTTATGTCTGTATCACATTTTGCTTATCCATTCATTTTCTGATGGACACTTAGTTGTTCCCATGTTATAGTTACTATGAATAATGATGCTGTGAATGTGAATGCAAGTATCTACTTGAGCCCCTGTTTTCATTTCTTTTTGATATATACTTTGCAATAGTACTGCTGTATCTTCACACAGCTTTGTTTGGTTTCTGAGGAACTGCCTAACACTATAATGAGCAGTATCTGCACCATCTTATATTCCTCCCAGATTCAATATTCCTGCTGTGCTGGGGGGAAGGGTCAGGGAAAAGGAAGTGAAAACCGGAGATCTGTCATCATTTCAAGAGGACTTTTTCTTGATGCAGTGTACACTCTGTAGCTAGAAGCCTCCATTTGCTTTCCAAAACAGCATCTGCCTGATTTTCAATGTTTCTGTAGGTGGACAAGAGCTTCAAGCTACCTCCAATTTACTGACATCACTTTCCAACACCTTTTTGTACGTAAATCTATGGAAAGCTGAAATTTAGTCTGTCCTCATCCAGGCTGAATTATTTACCTTGTCGTGTTTCCTTGCTATATCATACGTGCAGCTACACATTATGGATTGAGACTTAATTGTATATTGAATTTCCTTCTGACTGTGAACTCCTTGGGGCCAAGAATTGTATTTTACTTTTTCTATCTTACAATTATTTGGTGTTTGTTGAGATGAATTAATTAGTCTTTAAATGTTGAAACAAAATTGTAGTGAAATCTTGGGGAACTAATAGAAAGTACCTATTGGTTAGATTCTGAAGTGTAGTCCAAAGGGGAAAGAAATGTCATCAAACTAGGGAAGTGGTGTTTTCGCAATAGCTTTAGACCTTTACCAAACACCTGCTAAGGAGAGGCAACTCAGTCATCACAGAAACAGAAGTGAGGTTGTGAGGAAACCTAGATCTGCTTTATCTCTGAGTCTGTGACTTCTGGCTCTCGTTTTGTGGATTTTTTTTTTCATTTTTAACGTCAAGATTAAGAGAGTTATGGAAATTTCATGGTTATATTGCATAAAAAAGATATTTGAGAAAAATGAGAACTATATGACATTCTGCTGAATGGAGAAAATATTTGTCTTTGTACACAGTGTGGTTTAAAACATGAACAAAATATATGCCTTGTAGAAGACAGTCTAAACATCATAGGTACAGTGTACAGGGGTGTAGCTCAGTGGGAGAGCACTTGCCTAGCATAAGCAAAGGCCCTGGATTCGATCCCCTGCAAAAGAAAACACACACAAAACCACACAAAAAGTCCTCAACATAATTCAAAAGTTATTTTTAAAAAATCAAAAGTAAACAAACTTGTGCTTAATGAAATCTATGTAGCTGTAACATAAGTGCATGGTTATACATAGATGATCATATTTTTTTAATTATCAAGGAGTTTTTTCCTTTGGTGAAGTTGGTAGATGCTATTTTCACTCACTGCTCATTTTTCATAAATTTTCCTTTGTCTCAGAAATGGTCAAAACCCATTTCCATCATTTGTTGTGAAATTAGCACTGAAAACAGGTAGAGAGGTTTTAGGAAATTTTAAATCAGTGGTTTGATGCTATTGGGTCATGTAGCTTCCCTACAGTGTGCCAAAGACAGAGGCTTCAATGCGGGTCTGACAAGTAGACGATCAAACACACTTTGAACTACACATTTTGAGGGGATTCCCATGCAGCCCTGAGGAATAACTACAATAATTTTTCCCATCAAAAGATTCTGTTGGTTGCCATAACTTCCACATTTCTTACTCAGTGCATAAAATAGGCTTTATTATTTCCTTATTAAAACATGACAATTAATATGTCACTAATTTGAGGTAGTGTTTTTACTCATTTGCAAATTGGAGGGACTGTTTATGTCATTTGCATGACCTTATTTACCTTTAGTATACTATAATTATTATTTTAAAATTGTTATTTTCCTCTATTGAGATGATTTGTAACCTGTCAGTCAAATTTCACAGAAGTCTTTTAATGAGATGGTTTTATGTTAATGGTATAGTTTATGTGAAAGCACTTTGCCTATACTAAGAAGGAGAGTACTATAGTACTTTTTATTTTAAGAGGTTCAGAATATAGTAGAATACAAGATCAAGAGGCTTATGCAGCTTGGTTAGGTGGGATATGTGTATGTTTTATTTGGTTTTTATAGGTTTAAACATCTGAAGATTCTTCAGAAATATCTGGATTTAAAAATATGGCAGCTTTGAGTTTGCCTGTGGTATAAATCAGCTGATTTGGGGGTGTCTCTCATGTACTAGTTCCCCAGGGTCTGCATCATTTTCTTTTTAAACTTATAGTCACCAAACTTAATATCCTGTTTACTGCAGACTTCTCAGCATGCAAACCTTATTTTAAAGACATGAATCTGGATTGGAAAAATGAAATAGACTGTTTGCAGTATCCTATTTCCTATGCCTATATAAGATAGGGAAACATTTTAGAACTAGATTTTAATATTTATATTTGCTACTTAGAAAAATTATAGCACCATAAAACTATTGAATGGTAAATAGCTAAATATAGAGATGTTTTCTATTGGCCCCTGGGAATGTGTGTGTATATGTGTGTATGTTTGTATAGTCCTAGTAAAAAACTGAAAGATGAAGAGATAAAATTATAACCTGGTGAAAAGTTACCTATCCACATCCCATGATGTTTTTTTTTTCAAGTTCTGAATTCAATATTTGCTTAAAAATCCCTGTTAACTAACACAATGTACAAAGAATCATAGTGTAAAGACATTCCATTTTGGAGAAATGATGACACTTATTGTGTAACTGAAATTAATTTCTCCTCCTCTCATTTATCTGCTTAAAGTGTTATAAAATTGCTTGTAGAAATCAAGATCTTATAAGCCGTTTTACAGCTTTGAGAAAATAAGCTGTTTTTGAAGTAACAATTTTCCCATTGTGACATTGGAGTTGTGCACATTCTAGTTCCTCCTACTCTATTTTTCTTTTAACTAAAGATGTGCCTTCTTTCCATTTAAAAATTCATGTGGAATACACTGTGAATACGACATGAATATTAGCCCTTTGATTCTTCTCCAACATTCCCATGAAGAATTTGAAATACAACATTTGTGCAAGGTCCCAGTTTGGACAAAATCATTTTAAGTAGTTCAAGCTATGTAATCAGTTATTAAAGAACCTATATTTCATTTAAGACTTGCAAATTCATATTGATTAAGGACAACATTCTTAGTAAGTATGCAATTCACATTAATTCCTTATTGACACATAGTATAAATGTATTCTAAAATTAAGGAATTATTCATAGTGTATATGTGAGATTGCTCTTTGAAGCATAGTAAAAAGCATAGAAATTTTTCTAATTACCATGATTTTTTTTCAGAAGACAAATTCTTTCAGTATAGCAACTGTAGCTCCCAATATAGCCTTAATCCCAGGCACATAATATTTATTTAAAAATATTATAAACATATATTAACATTTATTAATATTTAAAGGCATATGCTTCTTTCCTGTTTAAAAGTCTTTTATTTTAAAGCTAGAGTGTTTTTTGCTTTTAGTAAGGCCAATTTAATATAATTTCATTTCAAGTAGCAAACTGAAAAAACAAAACAAATTTCTGTATCAAAAAGTAAATCCACGAATTATATCGATAGGATTTTTATGAACCACTTAACAAAAAGGAAGAAGTGAGAACAGACATGACAAAGAAAGCAGGTCACAAGAGAAGATGCATAAATATGTTATGCGTCATTGAGGTGACCTTCTAGTTAGGTACTTGTAAAGCTCTTTATCTTTTATAAGACTTTATCAGTCCTGCCCATGGGAACATACATCATTAAAACACAGAAGTCTGAACATAAATGGCAAAACAGAATTGTTGCTCTTTTCAGGATTCCCAGGTAGTGTAACCTGTACATGCATGTTAATAAGTCTCACAATCTGGTTTCTGAGAAACAATATTTATAAGGACTTATTTGAATGATAAGAGCACTGCAATCTATTGAAGCTCTTCATTTTCATTAAACAATGATTCATACAAGCCATCCATTCAACAAATAATTGATAATTAACATTTATTAAATATTAAGCATTTATTGATTGATGTATAAGTAAAACAGGGAAATCCAGACAAAATACTATAATGGAGTAAATTTAGGGTTTTGTGAAATACACATGCTTAATGAAACAAAACTAAAATATATGTTCAACTGAAGCAAACTAGGGCTTCAGTTGATGCATCTCTGGAAATGTGTAATCTGAAGAAGTGGATCATGAAAAAATTGATAGAAAAAAGGGTTCTAGGAAAGAGAACAATGTCAACAGGGGCCTGGAGATGAATAAACTCTACATATTCAATAAATTGAATATCAGTATTTTTCTTTTTCTTTTCACTATAATTATAAATAATTTAGTGCATATTGTGTTTATTGTTTAAATATTAGAAAATACATATGATCAAATATCAAATTATTAACTCATTAAGTGTATGTGTCAATATTTTGATGAATAAATATATACAAATATATGAAAAAGTGTTCAACAATTCTAGCAATTAGAGAAACGCAAATCAAAACTACTCTAAGATTTTATCTCACTCTAGTCAGAATGGCAGCTACTAAGAATATAAACAACAATAAGTGTTGGCCAGGATGTGGGGAAAAAGGTACACTCATACAGTGCTGGTGGGACTGCAAATTGGTGCGTCCAGATTGTCTAATCTGGAAAGCAGTATGGAGAATCCTTGGAAAAGTGGGAATGGAACTGCCATTTGACCCAGCTATCCCTGTCCTTGTTCTATACCCAAAGGACTTAAAAACAGCATACTACAGGGACACAGCCATATCAATGTTTACAGCAGCACAATTCACAATAGCTCAACTGTGGAACCAACCTGGATGCCCTTCAGTAGATGAATGGATAAAGAAAGTGTAATATACATACACACACACATATATATTTATACACACACACACACACACACACACACACACACACACACACATATATATATAAACACACAATGGAATATTATTCAGCATTAAAAGAGAATAAAATCATGGAATTTGCAGGTAAATGGATGGAGTTGCAGAATACAATATATAAAATATTAGAATATGTATAAGTATTATATATGCTAATATTATATATATTAGAATATATATGCTAAGTGAAATTAGCCAATCCCCAAAAACCAAATGCTGAATGATTTCTCTGATTTAAGAATGCTGATCCATAATATGCTGCAGGGGCAGGTAGTGGGATGGGAGGATTAAATAAACTCTAGCTTGGTCAAAGGGAACAAGGGGAGGGAGAGGAGGAGAGGTAGCACAAGGGTAGGAAAGATGGTCATCATTACCCTAAGCGCGATTATGAAGACAGAAGGATGTGACTCTACCTTGTGTACAACCAGAGATATGAAAAATTGTGCTCTATGTGTATAATATGAATCGTAATTAATTCTGTTGTCATATATAACACAATTTTTAAAAATAAATAAATAAAACTAAATACATTTCGGTTTCAGATATATAATGAGCAATTTTTAAGTATATCCCAAATATTACATGCATCCTGAATTTAATGTAAACCCAAAGTTCTGAATATCATTATTCCCTTAGGATATTTGCCAATTTCAGTACAAAAGTCCAAAGACTAAAAACCTGGGCAGAGGCAAGAACCTAAGAGATAGAGGAGCCAGAAAAACTTCAGATAACATCACAAACCTAGAGTGAAAACAATTTGGGTTGCCAAGGGAACCAAAACTTAATGGGTCAAGATTGAGGAAAGAAAGCAACTACAGAGACAGCCCAGCATTTCACACTGGCAGTTTTCCCCTTCTGTGTATTTGCTGATTTAACAAGGCTGGGAAAGGGACTTATGAAGCCAAACAGAAAGAGAATTAATAATAGAAGAAAAGTCTGTGAATTCTCAGAAAGCTTGAAAGACAAAAAAAGTATTACAAAATGGAATTAGAAGAAGCTTTTAGAAGAATACTTGGGCAAATAATTTGAGGTAGACCAAAGATTTCGTAAAGAGAGCATGCAGAATGTGTTTGCATCTTATACGAAAATTCCTCTCCTAGGTTTTTATATTCAACACAAATGTGTGCCTCTTAGCAACTGATACATATGTGAGTGTTCATAGCAACACTATTCATGATATCCTGAAACTGGAAACAACACAAATGTTTATCAACAGTAGATCAACAGTAGATGTGTAGTATTTAATTATGCTCACATAATTAAATACTACACAGAAATGAGAGTTCATGAAGCAGCTCACGAGAGAAGGCAAAGAAATATAACAATATGATTCCATATATAAGACTTGCAAATAGGGAATGCTAATCAGTCTTTACATAATTAATATTTGTGCGATTAGTGAACAGAAGAGTTAGAAGGGCTTTCACATACTGGAAATACTCTATTTTTAATCTTGTTTTTATAAAAGAGAATCAAAAAATAAAAATACACAAAACATATATGGCAAATATTCTTGTGCAATAGGTGCCTGGGTTTGGATAATTGAAGGACTCACAGGACTCCACAGAGCCTACTCATGGAAGACCAAGGATAGTGTAGGGCAGAAAAGAAAGTGCAGGAAAACACCAAGAATCCATGAGACTTTGAGATGCAATTTTTCAGAGTGGCTGCTCAGTCACAGAGGATACGTTTTGCCTTTGATTTATGAACCTTCAAGATGTGCATGAGAACTCAGGAGCACTGAGTCCACACCAGGCTGTTTGAGCAGGTATTCCCAGATATAAGTCATCAGTAACTGAACTGGCTCTGGGTATGAGCTGAGGAGTTTGGAACTTTCAGAGACTGTTATAAATTATTGTCCATTCATTCTAGTTCATTCAGTTCAGACTAGTCAAGTTCATGAAGACAGATAGTAGAATCATGTTTGCAAGAGTAATGGAGAATTATTTTTAATGGATACCAAGTTTTGATTTGGGATGATGGAACAGTCCGCAAAGGGATTGTAGTGATAGTTAAGTAATATTGTGAAAGCACTTAATGTCGCTGAACTGTACACTTAAAACAGAATGGTAAATTTTTTGTTTTATACATTTTATGACACACACAAAAAGGAAGAAGCACTTTTCCAGTCAACCCAGAAGCCCTTCTATGTTCTCTGAGTAAATGCAAAACTTTATCCCACAAATTAATCATGGTCAGGTTTATAATAACTTGTGTTTCTTTGTGGCTTTAACAAAAAATTATGCATTTCCTACATAGTAATTTATTTTTGACCATTTAAAAGAAGGTTGATGTGTATTAATTCTTTTTAATCTATAATTCCTTTTCACACATCTGATGAAGAACACTGAGCATTAAGTCTGTTGAATTTCTTCAGTCTGATTATTTTTTGGTTTGTTTGAACACTTAAGGTGCTATTTATTATATTATTCTCTGATAGTATTTCCTGGAAATTTTACAGCTGAATTGGGAGGCTCAATTAGATTTATGGTTGATTGTTTTATCAAAAACATGCAAAAGCCCTATATTTCTCTAAGGAGAGGGACCTAATTTCAGTGAAAAGTTCATATTAGATAAGCAAAATAAATGTTAGATTCCTTTTCTTTACTAATCAGTTTTCAAAATAATGAAATTTTCCTTATCACACACTAAACTAAATGATGTTTCTCTGGCATTCATTATTTTTATAATTACTAATTCATGTTTTAAAGTATTTGATATATTTCAAACAATTGGAATCACCATCCTTTCAAAAATCAAATTTATTGAATTTAATTATTATTAATGGTTTGATACACTTTGAGAAATATGTACAATTAGGTAGTTATTGCCACAAGCCAGAATCTTTAAACAATACTGAAGTTCTACCTATTGTGTTTACTCCAGAATCATAATGCTTATCCTAGGTTTAGGCTCCTCTGCCCTTTTGGTAACTTGGTGTATTTACTAAGTCTGTGTTACTTGTTGCAATTTGGACCTCAAATCCTATCCCCCAAACACTGGGCAATGCTAAAATCTGTCTAGTGCTTTGAGTGTTCTTGGGAATGTTTGCTCTGTTTTGGGAGGGTCTTGCCATAGTGTTTTCAGTTTATTAGTTAGCTAAGAAAATGCAAGTTTGTTTGTTTTTTCTTTTCCTTTTTAAAAACATTTTGTTATTTGTTTTAATTAGTTATACATGACAATAGAATGAATTTATGCACTTTCATAAATCATACATAGATGGGGTATAATTTCTAATTTTTCTGATTGTACATGTTGTAGAATCACATTGTTCATGCAGTCATATATATATATACATAAAGTAATAATGTCTGTTTCATTCTACTATCCTTCCTATCCCCATGTCAGTTTGTAAAGAAAATATAACATGTATACACAATGAGATATTATTCAGCCATAAAGAAGAATGAAATCCTGTCATTTTTAGCAAAATTAATGGAACTAAAGGGCATAACTTCCCTTTTAACAGGGTTATTTTCTCAAAAGATGTTGCTCCCTCTGATTCTTCTCCATTGTCTTCCAACAACTATTTTTTCCTAGAGTTTATTAATGTCTTTGGCGAGACAGTTTGTATGATAAAAGCTGCTCTGTCCTTAATGAAACTTAGGGATAGAAGACACTTTTCTGCATAAGAATATGAGCTTTTGTTAGGTTTATAGGTCTCTTCCCCTAGGAACCTGAAGAAGATAGAATAAAGTATCATTAGTTACATTATGATCAAAATGATCACACATTGGCAAATAGTTATAAGAGAAACTATAGATGAACTATGAGCTACTGACTGCAGCACTATGCTTTTGACTTCTCTAAATGTTAGGATTGTTGTTAACACTTTTGTGCTTCCCAGCTGCCTATGGGATATTAGATTGGATATTATATCTCAGGGAGGATGAGTCTTTTAAGCGAGGCAGCCTTTTGCTCTTGACCAATGTCAGTCCTTTCCATACATCTGAACTGTCACTGGAGAGCTGTGTGGACTGCTGCATGGATTGGTGCAAGTAATGGGGAATAATTGATAGCACCTTGTCCTGTTATGATGTCAAGTGTGAGCCAGTGTTATCTTATGAATGGATGTTAGACTGAACCTAAAAATATTCCCAGGTCTGCATTGTACCCTTCTCCTATACTGTTTCTAAGTTTATTTTAAATGCTTCCATATGATGATATATAGCACTTGGAATTCTAAGTATCAGAAGCCTAATATGATTCAATGTTTTAATTTCTATGTCATATTAATTTTACTTAATTTGTTTTCACTACACAAAAATCATTGCTATAGACATCCAGATATGATAATAATATTGGGGTTTTTAGATTAGTATCTCTTCAGATGGTGATATACTTTCCAACATATAGTGCCATATTGCACATATCATATATTATGAGAATATTTATATAGAGTATTTATATAAACATAAGCTGACTTCTTTTTTTTCTAATAATTTTAGGAGGAAAGTCTCTTTTGCTTTGGTGTATACAGTAATGTACAGTAATATGCTTCCGTTTATTTCTTTGAAGAATTAGAATGTGCTTATTTGTCTAGAAAATAAGAGTTTTTTAATGTAATCATCACATTACTCACTAAAGACAATACATATGTGCCTTTTGGGAAGTAAAATTTAAAATGCCTTTTATACATCTATAAACATCTGTGGAATCTTCAATTTCATTTTCTGTCCTATAGTTCCTACCATAGAATATAAAAGTGAAATGACTTCACCAACTGTACATTTTAATACATATTCTAAAAATTATAATATACAAAAACAAGGTAGAAAATCAATCATAGTGAATTGGTTTCAGATTTGTGAAATAACAAAATGTTTAGATTTTAAACATAATTAAAAATCATTAATAGAACGATTAAAAATCATTAGTTTCTTTTGATGCTTCATTAAAATACTAAGAGTTTTATCTCTCCAGTATTTTTTTTTATATGGAGAGGTTTGGATCTTGCTATGTCTTTACATAAGTGGGATCTTTGGGGGCGAAAATATGTTTTTAGTAGGCTAAAAAATTTACAGTAATTTCTTTTGATTCACCATTGCTTTTCATATGTCATTTTTATTACCTAGATTGGTTTGGGATCAGCGGGAGACAGTAGCACATACAAAATGTCATCTTGTGAATGGATGTTAGGAAATGACATATAGGAATATATAGGAAATACAGGAAATGACAACTGTTATTATTGAAATTGTGTTGAGAAAGTAGTCTTACAGCATTGATCATCCAGATGTAGAAATGGCCTTGCAAGTGGACCATAAAGAAAAGTGGGAGCTAGACCTTCAGGTGTGAGCATCATTGGTTTTGAACAGCGATTTTCATCCTTTAATTCAAAAGGAGGATGTTTTCAAAGGAAGAGAGTTTGATTCTTGAGATGTTTTGAGTTATTCTTTTAGTGTGATTTTTATCCACAATGTTGCTACAATGCAATATTAGGTACTGAGGCAGTTATAAAGATGAATTGGTTATAATCCTCACCACTGAGTTGTTTGCTATTAAAGGAGACACCTGCATGAATGAGCAAGGGGTTTTCAGAACACACTGCAGAGTTTATTAATTCTGTTTGATAGGGAGTCTTTGGAGAGGAGGTGCCTTTTGGGCTCATTAATGAAGACTCAAGTAAATAATACACATAGATTCTAAGTATTATTTCTAGACACCAAGCAGAAGGTATCTTATAGCAGCCAATGCTTTTAACTTCTGTAGGAATCGTTGTAAATAAAGAAGGTCCTTCGAGTATTAGATACTCATCTTTCAGTTGGTATTTCTTTAACCACCTGCTATGTGCCAGGCATTATTATAAGTACTGGTACAACAGCCAGGAACACAATAAAATCTCTGACCTCATGAAACTTATACTTTAGGGGGAGAGAGAGATAATCAACCAAAAAGAAAATGCATCATAACATGATTTCAGTTTCTGATAAATAATATGAGTAAGAAGAGGAAGAGCAAAGAATTGGCATCTGCTTTAGCTACCATGATCAGGGAAACTCCTCTGAAGAGAATCCCTTTGAGAAGACTGAAGGATGAGGTAGTCAGGTGAGGTTGCAGGGAAGCCTATTCCAAGCTGTGTGAACAAGGCACTCAAAGGTGTACTTACTTAATACTTTTGTGCTGATAGTTTTGAACTTTTAACTTTGGAATCAATTAACCTTAAAACTTTAGTATCCTTTTTTTTTTTAACGTTTTCACCTAAGGCTTTTCTGTTGGACTGGCAGCTCTTACACAAACAAAGGCATTTCTCTTTTGTACTAATTACTCTCTGTCTCTTAATCACTGACTAATTACCTCTGTTTGAAACAGAATTTTTCAGTGCTCATGAAGGAAGTGGGAGTGCTGTCTAAATTGTAGGTGCTGTTTTATAGAGCATAATGTGGCAACAGAAGAATTCAAGAAATTTCTGCCTTTCTTTTGTCCAAGTTCAGGTGATTTTTGACAACTGTGCATTTTATTATTTGTTTCTTTGGCTGACTCTGTAATGAAACCACTAAAATAGTTACATTAAAATAATACACCTTAATTTGAAGTATAGGAGCCTAATATTATATTTAATATTAATGGTTATTATATGTGATTTTTGCAAGTTAGAGAACCAATGAACTGGGGAATCATATCTATTTTACAAGAAAATAAAGAAAAATAGATGGGACTTTTGAGATTTTTTTTTAATTTCTGTTTTTTAGGAAGAAATTGGAGCTTAAAATTTTATTTTAATTTACTCTTTATATTTAATCATTGATTTTAATTCCCAAGGTAAAGATATGAATTTCTGGAGAAGTAGATACTTGACCTATAAATAATACTTAATGTTAAAATATACATTTACAATATTGCTGTTCTAATAGAATGTTAAATGAAATCAAATATAAGCAAAACACATAACCATAGCCCTAATCATAAAATTATGAAACAAGCAAAACCTATGAATGTAAAAGTATATGAAATCATATAATAAAAGCATGTTTCTAATAATGATTTCACATTCTTTTCCTCCATCCTATTATTCCTAGAAAGTTTTTGGATTTGTAATAGCATCTGGACTATATTAAGACTGAGTTGATAGGCTGATCTATAGATTAACACTACCCCTAAATTGTTTATTTTTCAAGAGACAAGCCAACAATATTACCCTAGAAACTTGGAAGATTGCTTAGACAAGATGGGAAACTCAGTAGTACAGTTACTGTACTAATTCCCAGGAATCTTATATGATGATTGCTGAACCTTTTTCACATTTTCTATTCATTTATGAAAGCCCATTTTTGATGAAAAGTGAATCCCCAAGGACAGAATTGTCTAGAGGGGCAATTTGAATTTAGCAGTGAATTTTCTCAAGTAGGGAAAATGATATGGAAGACTGGGTCATTCTTAGCATCATAATATGGAATGTTCTTTAAAAATCAGCTGGGAAGTTGTGCTTAGTGAAGCCTGAGCCACTCCTGTGAGAAGATGATTTAATAGGTTTCTGGGTCAGCACTGGTCCTCTTTCCATATTTGGGAAGGAGGTTCTGGCATAAAGGGACATATTCTATCATTGAGAAGTCTGTCTGTTAGAAATGCTCATGCTATCAAATCATAGACAATCCAACAAACAGGAAAAGCATCATTAGACTTTCACAATAAAGTCCAGAGTGACAAAGACCAAGACCAACACAGTGGCTTGTTGCTGTGTTTAAGAACCCAGGATGTTTCCATCTTTTTGTTGCTCCATTCTGAGAAAAAGGGTCTTATTCTGATGCTTTTAACCTAGAGGTGACAAAATGACCTCCCAGAACTTAACCGTTTCAGGGAGAAAGAAAGAAGAAAAGCTGAAGATGGTTTCTGAAATTTTCTTGAAACTTCCAGTCAATGATTTGAAATTGCATACCTATATACTCTAAACTAGCTCATATGGCCACGCCTGTGGACACTTTTAGCTATAAAGGAATATCTGGACTCTAATTTTAGTCATAAAACTTCCTGGTCTGAATGAACTATATTCATGAAAAAAAATGAAGAAAAGATTTGGGGTAGGATTGATTAGTATTTTCTAAAGATGACCAAGAGTTTTGTGGTTTGACCCTTCTCTACCAGAGCCAGTCAATGACAATCCTAAGGGAAGGCTGGAGACACCTTTCCATTCACTGGAGAAGAAATGTGCATTCTTGTACATGGAGAGAATTATATAGAGTCAGGTAATGGCAGTGACAGATGGGTGATGATATTTGTCACTGGTCCAGGAATCCCAGAACCATAGTCAGAACAAGGATTGGCCTGTTTGAATGACACCGTTACAATGGTCAGTATATGAGTCAGTGTTTTATTACTGTGGCATGATACCTGAGATAATCAGTTTAAAAAGAAGAAAGTTTTACTTTGGCTTACAGTTTGAGAGCTTTTTATTCCATGGTTGTTTGGCTCCATTGCTTTTGGGCAGATGGTGAAGCAGTTAATCATGGGGGAAGTGTATCAGAGAGGAAGCTGCCTGTCTTATGACAGATGGCAAACAGAGAGAAAGAGAAGGAACCAGGGCCTCAATATCCATTCAAGGAAACTTTCTCAATGTTCTAACTTCCTTCCAATAAGCCCCAACTTCTAAAAATTCCACCATCTCCCTAGATTGTCATAGTCTGGGAACTAAGCATCTATCACATGGGAATTTGAGGGACATTTTTAGTCCAAGGTACAGCAATCATTATAGTTGAAAGGGGACATAGGCATTATCCCAGGGCACAAGGACAGCAAAGTGAAAATCAATGTGTGTCTTCTACTTCCATTCCCATTCAAGTGATTCCAGCGAGAAAACATGCTAACTCAGGATTCAGAGACATGTGGAGGCTTGGAGGGAACATTCTTTAGTATTTCATAATTATCTCATTAGTATGTTCCAGAGTCCCGGATAACCCTACCTTATGATGTTCAAAGATTATTATAAGAAGGAGATTCTTGAAAAACACTTGTCTTCCTGCTAGTTGAGTGCATTAAGCTTGATGTTTTGATATCTAAGCTATTTCTTGAAATGTGGAATTTGGGAGATCTTTAACATACAAATCCTAGGGCATTCTGTTTCACAAGTGCATTTTATTGATTTTTAAAATTAATGTTTTGTTACTTTGTCTCACCTTACAGCACAAAATTTTCCTTTATTTGGCATTTTTATATATAATAATTATATGAAAATAAAGAAGAGAACTTCTTTAATATATTTCAAAAGAGGTATAGTTAAGCACATTGCTATTAATATAATCTAATATCCATTGAGCAATTACCATATTCCGTGTATTGAGGTAAACACTTTACAGTTTTTTTTTTTTCATTTTATTCTTGGGACAAGTCTCAGAAGTACATATTATCGTTCGCTTTGCTTAAGGAGGAGAAACTTAGGTTTTAGGGGACTAAGTCATTGACGATAACCATGAACCTGCCCAAGATATGACTTTTGTATTTGAACCTAGGCATTCTAGTGGGAAGATTGTCAGGCTTTTTCCTATTGCTAGTACCAGTTTCCCACCTTCAGAAAGTGGTAGCATGGGAGTATTTCATTTTATCTCTTTGCATTTCTCTATGCCACCAGTCATCATTAGGTTCTTCATAAGCATAAGGTTTCTATTTTTTCCTCAATTGATCAGTTATATTATTTAAAACGTTTGTTAACTTGGTTAACACAACACTGACTCATTCTGGTTCCTGTGTTTGATGGCCAGAATGATGGACCACAAATCCATTTGAATGGCTGAATTAAAAATATATAACTGGATGGGGCTGGAGTTGTGGCTCAGTGATAGAGTGCTTACCTAGCATGTGTGAAGCACTGGGTTCAAGCTTCAGAACTACATAAAAATAAGTAAATAAAATGAAGGTACTGTGTCCATCTACAACTAAAAATATATTAAAATATAACTGGATTTTAAAGTCAGTGTTTCATATATGATAAATACACTACAACATTTTTGTTTTTTTTTTTTTGTCATGGACTTCCATGGAAATTGAATTATCAAAGGTTTCTTTATCTTCTTCTTTTAAAAATATATAAGAATGGTTTTAAGTGTGGTGGTGTGACCCCAATATAACTAATAATTTTGTTACTATCAAGTCAGTCTTGGGATTAAATACACACACACACACACACACACACACATAAGTATATATATATATATATATATATATATATATATATATATATATATATACATACACACACACATATATATATGTGCTTATGTGTGTGTGTGTGTGTGTGTGTGTGTGTATAGATAGAATGGGTATTTCCTGAGAAACAGTGTGATGCAAAATTCAGTTTTATTTCTGGAACCTGATATGTTTCTTTTGCTTGAGATTGCTATTGTTCCCTAGGCTTGTCACACACATACACACAGTTTTGTGATAGAAATATACCATGCATATGGTATATGAGAAACACTGAGCACATTGGGTGAGTGGGTGGGTGCTGGGTGTTAGGGCTTAGATATTAGGTATCCCACAAAAGTTCATATATGAGACTATGCAAGAAAGTTCAGAGATTAAATGATTGGGTAGTGAGAGCCTTAACTTAATCATTACATTAACCCACCCCCCTAATAGAGATTAACTAAGATGTACCGAAAGCAGGTAGGATATTACCGGAGGAGGTAGGTCCTGGGGCCACGTCTTTGGGGTATATATTTTGTCCTTGTTGAGTGGAGGTCTCTCTTTCCTGGTGCCAAGTCCCCAGCTGCTTTCCTCTGCCACACTTTCTATTCATGATGTTCTGTCTCATGTCAGGCCCCAAGGAATGGAGTTGACCATCATGGACTAAGTCATCTGCAACCAGGAGCCCCCCAAATAAACTTTTCCTCCTCTACATTGTTCTTGTCAGGTCTTTTTGGTCATGGCAGTTAGAAAGCTGAGTAAGACACTCAAGGAGGAGAAATGTCCTGGTTTGACAACAACTCAGCCTTTAATGGGTGTATTTCCTTCAGCAAAGCTTTTAAATTCCTCATATTATCAGTTGAGTCATCTGTAAAATAGGGATAAAAGCAATAATAAAGTGGTCATTGCAAAAGTTAAATGATTTGTTTGATGTAGAACATTTGGGGAATGTCATACAAAATTATTATGCAAAGATGCTATCTATTATTAAACCTAGGAAACTCAAATGCTGTCTTCTTATTAAAGGTTAAGCTTTCTGCCTTCCAGGGGCTTCCTGAGGTGATGTCTTAAAAACAAGAGGAAATGAGATTTCCTGTTTTTTGTAGACTATGGTTCATTTGATATTCTTACTTTTCTCTTGTCCATTGAATTTCTTGGCTTAAGAGCAGTTGTAATCCAGAGTTTTCAAATTCAGTAAGTGTGTTCTATGTTGGATTCTGATAAAAATAAATAACAGTCTTTGTAAGGGAACTGTCATAACGCGATATTAGCATTTTGAAACCACTACTCAGATGCCATTCACCTAATCTAAATCTGAATCTTGGAGGAATTCTTTAGGTTGACATTTTTGAGATTAAAAAAATGATTTGAGATGATTGAATCCATTATTAACTATGTTAATATTATGTAGAGGATATTTTTACAAGTAATGAAAATCAATATATCCTAAGCATAAGGAAAAATAGGGGGCATTGTTTATTGTATGAGTATATATTGCAGAACCCAAATTTGGCAGGCATGCAACTGATCTTGACCAGAGACTACAACTATGATGCAGACTGCTTTCAGGAATTCAAGGTACTCTCTTTCATACTTACAATTTATAACAATTACATCTGGTTCATTCTTTCTCAGCAGATTGACTTTCTCTGAATCCAAAATCCCATGACAGAGGGTAGATGAACACTGATGGTTCTCAAGTTTACATTCTACACACATAGTGTTACCTATAATTTTCTTGCCTTAATACCAAATTCCCAGAGGAAGCACTCTGATTGGCACAGCTTGGTCAGGAGCCCAGTTAACTGGGTCAGGGACAGAGTTACAATGCTAATAATAATAATAATAAGAAGAAGAAGAAGAAGAAGAGGAGGAGGAGGAGGAGGAGGAATAAAAGGAAGAAGAAGAAGTCAATAATAAGGTGTTTTGAGTTCAACAAATAATATAAAAGTGATTTATTATAGACATGCAATAAATTATAAAAAATTTACCATCAGGTTCTGATACAAGCATCCAATCCAAGCACCATTTCATGATGAAATGGTAGGAAAAAATCTCAAAGGAGCTAAGAACAAATTCTAAGTGTTTATAGGATCAATAATCCTTAATCTCATTCTAAATTCATTATTACTCAGGATATAGGCAAGAAGTAGATGGCACATTGCAAACTAGTTAGTTAATGACCTTAGAAAAGGGATTATTTACATAGATAGAAGACAATCAAGAGGAAATGAGCACCTGATGCTGAAGAGATGGTAGTATTGCGTGCAGTTGTAAACATTTAATAATGAGTCCCACTATTTGATACAATTATAATGCACCTATAAAAATATTTTTTTTTTAAAAAAAGCAGAGAGACATAATCACCTTGGGATGTGAACTGGAAATGTTACCAATCGGCCAAAGGTTCTTTTGCTCAATTTGGATCGAAAACATAAAGAGGCCAGTGCGTCTCCTTTAATGTTAGCAGCTCTGAGCTTTGAATGCCAACAGGTTTCAGCTCTTGGTGTTAGCAGGGATCCTGAGCTAGGAGCCACTGGCAGCTTTCCACTGCTTCCAATCATTCTCTGGCTACTAGCAGCCCTTAGAGTTGCCAGACCTGGCTGCTGACTGCCTTCAGTGCCAGCAGCCTTTAGTATTACCAGCTCTTAGGGGAAGCAGCTCAGACTAGACTGCTCTACTGGAGACAGAAATCATAAATAGGCAAGAGAAAGACCATTTGAAAAGGCTTTGTTAGGTCTTATGTTGCAGCATAAATGGAAGCAGTACATGGGCTGATGTGATAGGTTAAGAGGAAGACTGCTTACATAGACCAAGGGCAGGTTCACTCACACACAGTGTCCTTGTGGCTAACTATAAACTTTCTGTTTAGTCATGGATAGCTCAGTGGCACCTCATGACTGAAGTGGGGATATCTGAAGTGGCTGCAGCGGATGGAGTAAGCCAGAGAGGCTGCGGGACAGAGTCGTAAAGCAAAAGTCTCCTGAAACAGGTGTGTGATGTCAATGTGGCTGGCCACAAGGCATCCGGGGGAGCCATGGCTATCAAAGATGAAATAAAAAAAAACAAAAACAAAACAAAACAAAAAAAACATCTCTTGAAAAGTGTTGGGCCCCTCTCTTCTGTCTCAGAAAAAGAAGGAAAGAGTGAATAGAACCTGGATGAAGTAAAAAAGGAATGAAGAAGGGCACCCAAGCCCAGTGACCTGGTGGGAAGGAAGTCACAGGAATGAGGAGCAATTTACTTCTGTCCTACACTATGGTGTTCCCTGCTAGAGCTGCTGTTGAACCAAGTGGAACCCAGAGTGAGGTGAGACAGTTGTGCAGTTCATACGAGTCAGCTTTTAGAGGGTATAAAATAGAGTAAAGAGAGTGAACAAGGATCTGGAGGAACAAATATATCTGTCCCAAGGTCCAAACTCAATGCCGATATTTCTCTTCTTTCTTGGCACTCTTCCCCACACAACATATAAACTGGCAGAAACACAAGTTACGTCATGAATAATGTTCATAGACAGAGATTAGCTTCATTTGATAAATTACATATACAATGCCCATTAATTATTACTTGATTATGTTGAATTTATGTATCTGAATCTTCACATATGATATAAAAACAACCATTTCAAATAATTCTACATGCATGATCTGGAATGATCCTTTAACTTTAGGATGTATACAGTTGTAAAACGTGAGTATTGAACCTGTATTGTGGATTTTATTTATTTATTTTTTGGTGGCACTGGGGATTGAACCCAGGGGTTCCCCAGCACTGAGCTATATCCCTAGCACTTTTTATTTTGTGTTTAAGTTTTGAGACAGGGTCTCACTAAGTTGCCCAGGCTGGCCTTGAACTTGAAATACTGCTGTCTCTTTCTCTCAAGTGCCTGGAGTTACAGGCATGCTCCACCACATCCAGCTGTTGTGTGCTTCTTGACAGGCACAAACACTTTAATTCTGTGTATCTGAACTGAAGGTTCTGGTTTGTGCTTTCTAGGCTCCACAACTAACTTGGCTCAATCAACATTCTTTGCCGAGGTGATAGTAGGACCATTGATAACTCTCTTGTTTCTCCTTGTTGGGAAGATTCAATTTCTTTTTGGAGTTGAAGCTAAAAGCATACCAAGTACCATGGTACTGTATGTGTAATGCAGAAGGGAAGGGACATTGCTATTTGATTAATTCAAGCTCATAGTGCTTCTGTGTAACACTATTAAACATCCATCTCCTCTCTCTACATTACCCTATTAAAGAGCTCTAGGGAGGCGGTATTTAATCATTATTATGCCAAACACTGTTGGAGACATGCAAGCATTTTCAAGAGAGTATATCCCCTGCTAAATTCAGTTTGGCCAGGAGATAGATTTCCGAGAGTTTCTTGATGTTTATTACTTTAATTTACAGTTGCATATGACCTCCTGTTACAGACATGTGACCATTTCAGGAGTCATTTCAGGAGACATTTCAGGGGCTCCGGTTGTGGGTAAATGCCTAGGAATCTCTAGAAATTAGGATCAGTATATTTTCTCCTACTGCCTTCCGTTACTTTGTTATTAATTGGTGGTCACTGAGTTCCTATTGGTAGGAAAATTCATGCAGCATGCTGGTCTTGTTCTTTTTGGAAGAAAGCATACCTATCATCATAAGACTACAGTTCAGTTTTTTATGAGTTGCTGGCTACATAAATTATTTTAGGTTGTTTCCTGTGACAGGCAGATTTAATGCAAAAGAAAGGCGTGAACTGCAATATTTTTTCATGAAAATATAGTAAAACAGATTCAGAAGATACAAAGATTTCCTATATGCCATGTACTCCCCACACTTGCCTGCTGTTCCTCATTATCAATATCATCCACCAGAAAGTACACTTGTTACTTGATGAAGCTACAGTGGATCTTTTATGGGAAAAATGATGCAAATATGACAAAATAAAAAAATTGAGTTTTTGTAGTGTGTCTAAAAATAATGCACTCTTTACCAAAGAAGATATGGAGAAGTTAATAGTGAACAATATGAAGCAGATTAGTATTTTCAATTGGCTCCTTTTACCTAGTAATATACATTCAAGTTTCTTTTATGCTTTGTAATGGTTTCATGAGCTCAGTTTTAGCACTGAATACCTTTCCATTGTATGGCTGTACTAGTTTATCTCTTCACCTTTTGAAGGATACTTTGGTTGCTTCCAAGTTTTGACAGTAAGTATCTCTGTGAAGGTTTCTGTGTAGACATGTTTTTCAACTCTTTTGAGTGAATAACAAGTAGTGTGATTGCTAGATCATATGGCGATTGTGTCCAGTTTTCTAAGAAACTGCTAAGCTATCTTCCAAGGTGATTGTAACATTTTGCATGCCCACTGTCAGTGAACAAGAGTTCCTGTTGCTCCACATCCTCATACTGACTATGCAGGGTCAGTGTGCTGGATTTTGGCTATTTCACTGAGTGCACAGTGGAATCCCAATTGTTGTTTTAATTTGCATTTCTTAGATGACATATGATACAGAGCATCTTTTGATGTGCTTCAGAGTTTGTCTTTTCAAAGTGTTTAAAAGAAATATTTTCAAGCTATGCATTTCCCTTTAAGAAATTAAAAGTCTGAGACTCAGTATTTCACCAATTTTACATTGCATATTATGTATCTTCAATTAATATATTTTCCAATTTCTTATATGAGTTCTTTTTTTATAATTTTATTTTACTTATATATTTTTATGTGGTGTGAGGATCAAACCCAGTGCCTTACGTGTGCTAGGCAAGTGCTCTACCACTGAGCTACAACCCCAGCCCCAGTTCTTCTTTTACTTCTTTTACTTATATGTTATTCAACAGGCTGTGGGAGTATCTAGTATGTAAGGGAGTGTCTAGATATCTTATTAATGTTTAAATTAATACACTTGTGATCAGAGAATATATTCTTTGATTTCAATTCTTGGTCATTATTGACATGTTTTATAGTTGAATATTGAGTTTACTTTTGTGAATGTTTGTAAGCATTTGAAAGAAGTATGCATTCTACAATTAGAGAGGGAGCTTGCTACTTCTCCTTTTAATTCTTTCAGTTTTTGCTTGGTTTATTCTAAAGTTCTGCCTAGTGAATACACATCTAGTCCAGCCATGTGTTTCTAGTGAATTGACCCTTACTCTTACATAGTATCCCTTTTTAGGTCAATAACTTTATCTTTTAGTCTATTTTTTTATTTATTTCTTACATGCATGACAATAGTGGAATGCATTACATTCATAATTATCCATTCACAGCACAATTTTTCATAACTCTGTATATAAAGTATGTTCATGCCAAATTATGCCATTATACATGAGCTCACTCTCTATCTTTTTTTGCATTACAATTCTTAATACACCTTTATACCACAATTTATCATATCTCTGTTTGTATATAAGATATGTTGACACCAAATTCACATCTTCATACATGTATTTTGTATAATGATGACCATCACCTTCCTCCATCCTTGCTGTTCCCCTTCCCTCTTTCTTTCCCTCCCACCCCTATTTCCTATTTAGAAGTAATCTTCTTCCCATGCTCTCCCTCCCTACCCTACTTTGCGTCACCCCCCCTTATATCAGAGAGAACATTTGGCATTGGTTTTTTGGGGGTTTGGCTAACTTCATTTAGCATAATCTTCTCTAATGCCATCAATTTCCCTGAAAATGCTATGATCTTATTGTTTCTTAGTGCTGAGTATTATTTCATTGTGTATATATGCCACATTTTTTCATCCATTCATCCACTGAAGGACATCTAGGTTGGCTCCACAGTTTAGCTATTGTGAATTGTTCTGCTACAAACATTGATGTGACTGTAAATCCTAGGAACAAATTTTTACCCCTCACACATCAGATGGAGCTCTAATCTCTAGGGTATATAAAGAACTCAACAAGATAAGCACCAAAAAACCCCAAATAATCCAATCAATAAGTGGGCCAAGGACCTGAACGAACACTTCTCAGAAGAGGATATACAATCAACAAATATGCAAAAAAATGCTCATCATCTCTAGCAATCAGAGAAATGAAAATTAAACTACTTTAAGATACCATCTCACTCCAGTAAGAATGGCAGCTATTATGAAGACAAACAACAATAAGTGTTGGCGAAGATGCGGGAGAAAAAGGTACACTCATACACTGTTGATGAGACTGTAAATTAGTGCAGCCAATTTGGACAGCAGTATGGAGATTTCTTGGAAAGCTGGGAATGGAAGCATCATTTGACCCAGCTATTCCTCTCCTTGGTCTATACCCAAGGGACCTAAAAATAGGGGACACAGGGACACAGATACATCAATCTTGTAGTCTATTTTGTCTTAAATCAATGTAGCTTAATCAATTTTCTTCTGATTGATATTCATATTGCATATATTTTTCTGCAAATCTTTTCAAACTGCCAATATTTAAATTCACACTGCTTTTATTATAAAACACATTTTTACTCCAGTTTGATACTCTTAGACTTCTAAGTGGGATATTTGCTTTATTCACATTCAGTATATTAATTGATATGTAGAATTCAAGTCTCCAAACTTGGCATTATTGTACATTTGTCTTTGTTGTTTTTTGTTCTTTTTTTCCTTTATTTTATCTTTTTCTGGAGTGAATTGAATATTATTAATATATTTTTATTTCTACGTTACCTTTTGGTTATATTTTTGTGTTTTTAACAGTTGCTTCTATCTTCATGTTAAACAATTTAATATAAAACAATATTAAATGATTGGATAAACATTTTAGAACCTTAAAGTATCATCCTTTTATTTCTTTTCTTTCCCTTATATTTTCTTACAGAACCAGGATTCTATCTGATATTATTTATGTTCATGCTGAGGTTGTTATTTAGCATTTCTTCAATACAGGTGTACCTAAGATGAATTTTCTTACCTTTGGTCATCCTGAATATTTCTTTATTTTACCTTAATTTTTGAATGATATGCCCAATAGAAATAAAATTTGATACTGACACTTTCTTTCTCCTAGCACTTTTGAAAATTTATTTCTATTGTCTTCTTGCCTTCATTTTTTCTTCATTATTTTAGATAAGAAAAGCATTATTCCTATTATTTTGCCGTTAAAGATGGTGTGCTATTTTCCTGTAATTTTTTTGAGGGTGGGTATCACAGATTGAACTTAGGGGTGCTTAACCACTGGGGCACATCCCTGGCTCTTTTTATTTTTTATTTTGAGTCGGATCTCACTAAATTGTCCAGGGCCTCGGTAACTTGCAGAGATTGGCCTTGAATTTGTGATCCTCCTGCCTCAGTCTCCCGAGTCACTGGGATTACAAATGTGCACCACTATGCCCAGCTCCTATGAGTACTTTTGATATCTGCATTTTATCTTTGAGTTTTGATGCTTTCACTATGACATGCATAGATGTTGTTTTTATTTGCTCTGATTTAGGTTTATTAAGATTCTTAGATTTGAGGGTTAATGTCATTTACTAAATTTTTAAGTAGATGGGAATTATCTCTTTAAATGTTTCTGCCAAACTCTATTATTCGGATATTTTGATTAAAATATGTTAGATTATTTGGACTTGTACTGTAAAAATCAAACATGTCTTTGATATTATGAAAGACTAGTTTACAATGGAAACTAAAATTATATTTGCCCTAGAAAGAAATACAAACCTTTTATAAGTCAGAGGCTAGACTAGGGGGAAAACTGTAAATTTCAGGTTTCTTTTGAAGTTTTGGTTTAATCTGTTTCAACAGGGGCTTGAGTGTTTTAGTGTAGGCTCAGATCATTCTAATACACAGGCTTTAGGGCCTAAGCACTGCTGTGATTCCAGAGATCTGCTTGTGTGCACAGAGACACTGCCAGTTTTTGGAACTGTGGGATATCTCTCTGTGCATTGTGGCTCAGCTGCCAGGTTTTTCATTTGCTGGGATGCTGTCTTTGCTTTACCATCTGTTGCCAAATTTCAGTACCCTGGACTTCTCTCTAGCACTGTCACCACTCTCTCTGCATTGAGCAGGGAATGGCCTTTTAGTTTGTAAACCCCTGAATGCCTAAAGAGGTTTGTCTTGGCTCACTTCCCCTGACTTCTGTTTTTGTAGCTGAAAGCCTGAAAGTTTTCAGGAAGCTTCTGTCTTACCTCCTTCCTGTTTAGGACCTCTCATGTTGAATGTGCAGAATACCTTTAATACGTTTTCTTGAACTTTCCTGTCCTGTATCCTCTTGCTGCCAAAGGACACCTGCTCATGGTAAAGACTGTTATGGTGTGAGTCTAATCAATATAGATTATAGGTATAAAATATTGATAAGAGAATAAGTAAGATAATATAAAATAAAATAATAGAAATAAGTACTTTGAGATGAGTAACGTTAAACTGCCCTAGTAATAAGTTAGAAGTAACAAGCATAGAACATAAGTTCATCAGGAGTAAGCATAAACAATAGCAGTATAATCATATAACTGTAAGGCACAGGATTTAAACTGCAGGAAATAAGATATAGAACAATGTAAGTGATAAGCCAGTAGGCCAGTATAGTTATAGATAAATATAGGCTGATAGATTAACATAGAGACAGATACGGTTAAATCATTATAGCCATAGACAAATAGATGTACCACAGATGTACTGGAACCCAGGGTGTAGACCCACAAATGTGCTCAAACTCAGGATGTGGTTGTGCGTTTTTGTTCTGCTAACTGCTTTCTCAGCCCTTGTATCTTGCTTCCTTGCATCTTGCAGATTCCATAGGATGTGCTTTTCTTCCTTACTCTGGCCACAGGCAATTTGGGGCTGTTCTCCCATAGGGTCATTTGGACTCTGTGAGGGATAGTCTCTGGAAGGGCAATAAAAGATTCTCAAATTTGCCTTACATCAGGACTTAGAATGTTTTCCGAGCAATTGCCCCATAAAAAAGACTCCACCATTCCTCAGGAGGAATCTTGTCAGTTCTTCATTTCTGATTCTACTTTACAAAGCAGATTAATTGGCATAATTTACATATGCTAAAATGTACATATTTAAAATGTCTGATTTGTTAAGCTTTTATGTATGAATACAGTCATATATAGACTCCTACTAAGATTGAAATAATGAACATATCTATCATTTCAGCAATTTCCTTGTGCCTTGTGGTATTTTCTACCTCATGTCTAACCTTGGTCTACTAGTCTGTGTCCAGGCAACTACTGACGTAGGCTAATAGTTGGCCATGAGTTAACATTTGTATCTGGCATGAGAGATAGATTAAAGTTTATATTTTTGTATAAGGATATGAAATTCTTCCTGTACTAAATGTTCAAAAGACTATCCTTTCTCCCTTGGATTGCCTTGGTTCCTACATCAATAGACTATGTATGTGAGAATCTATTATTGGACTCTGTATTCCATTTTACTTATTTAGTTTTCTATCTTTATACACATATCACCCTGATTAGATTATTGTAGATTTATAATCAGTCTCAAAATTTTAGTAGTTTTAACTCTTCCAAGTTCGTTTTGTTTTGTTTCTTCCCAGAGCTGTTTTGGCTATTTTAATTTCTTTATATTTCTGAGTGAATATTAGAATTACCTTCTGAATTTCTGGAGAAAACAAGGCAAATCCAAACAAATCCTTCTGGAATGTGAATGGGTTTCATTGTAACTATATGTTACTATGTAGAATATCTATTTCTATACAATTTTGAGTACTATGATATATGACTCTACTATAGCACTCTTTCTTAAAGTCTTTAGTTTCTCTTGAAAATATTCCCTAAGTTTTAGAATACAAGTCTTACATCATTATCAGAATTAACCTTATGTATGTATGTATGTATGTATGTATGTATGTATGTATTTCTTGGTTACCCTAGTAGAAATGGTAATATATTCCACATTTTATTTCCAATTGTTTATTGTCCACTATTTGTCCCTATAATTGATTTACATTTATTTCTTATATCCCCTGACATTGCTAAATCCAGTATTTTTTCTTAAGCTTTTCTGTAATTTTCTAAACATTATTATTCTGTATGCCAATAAATTTAGTTTTTCACCCTTTATTTCCAATATCAATGGCTTTATTGCTTTTTCCTGGCTTACTTCTTTGGTTAAAACTTCTGTGTCCTATTGAATAGAAATGGTAAGAGTAGGCATTTTGTCTTGTACTTGACTCTAAGTGAGAGACTTTAGTGTCATTCATCATTAAAATGTAAACTGTAAGGTATTTTTTAATAACTTTTTGTATTAGGTCACAGATATTCTCTTTATTCAGTTTATGCAAAGGTTTGATCATGAATTGACATTGAATTTTGTCCATCTACTGAGATAATCATATGATTCATCTTTTTTAGTCTGTTATAATTATAAAATTCTGTATTGATTTTTAAATGGTGAAACCCTGCTTTGTAATTAGTACATTTGCACTTGGGTTTCATTTCTCAGTATTTCATTGAAGGATTTTACAACTCTTCATGACATTTACAATGTTGTTTTATTTTCTTTCATCGTGTTTCACTAGTCTTGATATTGAGATAATTGTATCACTTAGGGAACTATCACTTCCATAGCAGTGTTCTGGAATTCATTGCATAGAATTGGTGTAGCCTCCTCTTTAAATAGTTGGTAGAATTTTTCAATGAGAACATTTTTTTGAAGTTTTCATAGTTGAAAGATTTTCACTTACAAATTCTCTTTACAAGTTGTCTAGTTCTCTGGGTATATTTAAGATTTTTTCTCATTTTAAGATTTGTTTTCATGTGTAAGAAATTTCATTATTGTATGTCTTGTGTGATTTTCTTTGCATTTCTTAGGCTGGGAGTTCACTGATATGCTTGGGTATGTGAATTTACAGTTTCCATCAAATTTGGAAAAAATTAGCTTATTATTGCTGGAAAGATTTTTTTCTTTTTCTTTTCTTTCTTTATTCTGTTGAGAGCTCTAATTATTCATATGTCACTTGCAAAAGTTGTCCTCAGAACACTAATGAGTTGTTCATTTCTCTTAGTCCTTTATGTTTTATTTTTGGATCATTTCTTTTGCTCTTCTGACACCAAGGAACTTTGGTGGGTGCTACTATTATTCAAAGATCAAGACAACAGAGGACTCAGCATGTAGGGTTACTAACAGCTTCCATATCCTAAAGAGTGAATGACTAAACATTTACTTTTGGTAGACCCAACTCGATTTCTTGGCTATTTAGTGTATATGTCCTGAATAATTCCCATAATTGTGAAGTTAATAAATTTCACTCCCATGATGGTATTAGGTTATGTAGCACAGTTGACCTTAAGATAAGTATGTTATCCAAGTAGACTTGTCCCAATCACATGAATCCTTTAAAAGCAGATAGTCTTCTTCATCTGGTAAGAGCAGAGAGTAAGAGAGATTAGAAGAGTAAGAAGATTCCACACGAATGGGATTCTCTGTTACTGATATGAAGGGGACTGTGATTCAAGCACCTGAGAGCAGCATTGAGGTTCCTGGTTAATAGCATAAAAATGGGGGGTTTGGTCCTCAAAATGGAAGGAAATGAATTCTACCATTAACATGATTGAACTTAGAAATGGGTAATAAGCTCCAGACGACACTTTGATTACAGTTTGAGCAGAGAACCCAGGCACACTGTGGAGGATTTCTGACCTATAGAACTATGAGTAATACATGACTGTTTTTTTTTTAACTGCTAAAAACTGTGGCAATTTGTTATAGTAACAAGAAACTGTACAGGCAGTATGTAATGAATGTCATATACAACTCTAACTACCACTGCATGGTGGAGAAAGATTAATTTTGACTGGGACTAAGCAGAGAAGGTTTTATTGTGTATATGAAAATGAATAGGGCTTTTGATATTTGCAGGGGATTAGGAATTAAGGAAAGTAAAATTTTGGTAAATGGACTTAGTATAATAACAAAATCAGAAAAAGAAAAATACATTTTTATTAGAGGAGATTGTTCACAAAATTTAAGTGTAAGCAAGATTTAGGATTAAGTTCCTCAAAGTGTAACCTAGGGCTGGTTATGCTAGAATGACTTAAAATCTTTGCTAATACATGCATTTTGGAGATCTTCACCGTATGAATTTAATGAGAATTTCTGAATCTGGAATTTTTAAATATTACTTGATGATTCTTATGCTTACTAAAATTTGTTTTAAACTAAAAACCTATATTAATAGTGAGAAGTTTGGAAAGATTTTTTGTTGTTGTTAAGTAGTGGTATTTATACTTTTTTGCTTGTGATATATATTCTTTTTTAAAATTCTTTTTTAATATAGGATTTGATATAATCAAGGAGTATTTTAAAAGTTTATTCTGGATATTTTAATTCAGATGATTAGAGAATGAGAATAGCTAAAAATTATAGTCTTATAGTAAAGTTTATAACAATGCAAATAAGAATAGAATGCCTCTTGTCACCCTTACATTACAAAAAAAAAACTATATCAACAGATATTGGTGGCTAATGTGGTGTATTTGGCAATGTGCTGAGAAGGACAAATGAAGGAGAGACAATTTCTTAAATGTGCCATTTTGGTGTAGTTTGGATCAGACTTAAGTAGGATTTGGATTTGGGATTTGAAAAATATGAGTTATGATAGTCTAGAATACAACCCAGTTTTTGTTTTGTTATAGAAGCACTAAATTGGCTGGATTTTATTTTAATTTACCTTATACTAATTGGGAAGGATCAATCTAGAAATGATAATTCTATATTTTCATTTTGTATTTGTGTGAATATTTATTACCCCTGAAAAGTCTCCAAATTATTATTCAACCAGTATTTTTTTTACCCGTTAACATCATGTTGGAACTCACATGATAAGTGATGATTACCTTACAAAAATACTTTCTATGAGTGGAATTATACATGGCATTAATGATCATTTTTAGACTAATGAAGTTATTTGAGGGATATATCAGCTTTTTGTCAATAGGTAATCAATATTGTCTTACATTGTTGGAGTTCTAATAGTAAAATCTGCCATTTAGATGTTTTCTTTACTTAGGTAACTGGACAATTAGATAGGGAAATTGAGAATAAAATTGAAAGTATTCATTTGATGATATATGAGTTCAGAAATGGGCTGTTATATGGATTCACTGAAATTTTGGTCTAATAGAATCGTACTTTTAATGTAAAATTTTAAGTAATCTCCCCTACAACTTTAAGGAGGAGCTTCTTCATCCTGCAAGACTCCTTTCTAATTTAATAGTGAAAAACATTGTAATTCTAGACCAGCTTGATCACCATTGTAACTGGATCTTTCATTCTGCAATCAAGGAATCTGATCTAGAGAATTATTCTTGTTTCCAAGTAAAATGCTTATCACAAATGTTTTTGCCAGATTTATAATTTCTTTATTAAACAAACAAACAAAAACCAAACCCAAAACCAAAGAAAAGAAAATACAACAGACACCAGAATGGCAATATGTAAATCAATGGTTGTGCAACTGATGTGATTCTGCAATCTGTATATGGGGTAAAAATGGGAGTTCATATCCCACTTGAATCAAGTGTGAAATATAATATATCAAGAACTATGTAATGTTTTGAACAACCTACAATAAAAATTAATTAAAAAAAAAGAAAATATGAAGAGAAAAGCTTTCAAATGGTTGGCTATTAGAGACAGGGCTTCTGACCTAAGCATGGTTTTAGAGATTCAGTATGTGTGTTTGTAAGGTTAATGTTGGTGTCAGCAACTGAAGGAGTGCAGAAAAGCCTGCTACTCTAAAATGCACATGCTGACTGTTTCAGAGAAGAATTTGCAGTGGCATTGAATTGGTCCCCTAATTAAGTTACTGTATTACTATGCTTTTCAATCTGCTCTAATCTTAATATCCTTTGTGAAGCGCTACATATGGTAGAAATTGACAAGAGAGTAAATTCATTGATAAACTTCAACCCTAACATTTGCATGTGTGTGCATACACACACCACATGCACACACATACACACACACACACACACACACACAAAGCTTATTGCATTTAACATTGAGGGTATTCTATCAACCATTATTTTATAAATTTCTAGGATTGCCTGGTTATTTCTATAATGTATTGTTTACTTTTATTCTTTAACATCCTATTGAAATCTATCCTTCTCCTTTTTGATATATTTTTTTTTTCACCTCTGTAAAACCACCTCATGATTTCTCCCTAGTCTTGGCTGCCATTATTCTTTACCTGTGCTACTCCAGTACCTTCCAACATATCCCGTTTTGGTTGCTTTCTCTCAGTTTTCCTTACCAAATTATATTATCTTCAAAACAAAATCCAGAGCCTGTCATTCCTCTTCATCTGAGCTTTTTAATAAATATCTATTACTCTAGAGATGAAGAGCAAGGTTATTGGATTTCTTTAAAGGAATTTTGTGAATCTCTTTTGAACACTGTTGTTGCATGTTCCACCAAATCCGCCCTCACAGTCCATTCTCAGTCAAGGTTAGCATTGTTTATTGGGAACCTTATACTTCCTCCTGCCCCATGGTCTGTGCACTTTCTGTGGCCTAGAATCCTGCAGTTTTCGTTCCCACTCATGTCTACACACACAAATGCACACACACACACAAACACACACACACACACACACACACACACATTGCTAACTCAACATTATTCTTGAAAATTTCATAAATCAGATCAAATGCCCTGCTACAAATAGCCTTCAGCAGTTCTTCCAAACTAGGTCATATCATGTTCTATGTATTTATAGTACTCTGCTTTCTGAGTCTTGTCACAGTTTTTAAATACTTATCTGATAATTTGCTTTTTGTCTGCTTTCCTAATAAATAATATGTTCAATGAAGATTGAAAGTATTCCTACTTTTCCTAATATTTAATTAGTAGCTTGTAACCCAGGATCTGGCATAATTAATAGTTGACAAAGGAATATTTGAGTAATTAATTCTGGCAGTAGATTAATTTTAATGATATAAATGAGACTAGTCTTAATAAAACAAAATGTTATTTTAAATCAATAAAAGATCAGGTAAATAAATATAGGTAATATAATATTGCACTACATTTTTGTTCTTATTGTGTCTTATCTATGAAAAATTAATAATTTGTGTATATCTACTATAAAATGAAATTAAATAACTAACTTTTTTTTTTTTACAAAGTTTCTCATTTGTATCATGCTACATCAGATTTATTCAACTTTCTCTAAGAAATGTGAAGGCATGGATTTTTCATTTTTTGATTTAGATAGCTCTAGTATACTTGGGAGTAAATGATCTGAAAAAGGATGAAGAAGAAAATATAATTTGGAAATAGAAAACAAAAAGAAACTAGATCATAATCTATGGTCTCTGTTGAACTTCCTAGGAACACAAGTGGTAGTGGCATTTGGAAGACAATAGACTAGAGCAACTGCCTCAGATGAAATTTCATGGTACAGATTTCAAGTGACAATTTTATAGAGTGATTTGGTGTGGAAACTCACTTCTAAGTTTAATACCTTTTACACTCTACCAATTTCACTAGGTTTTTTTTTTTTTTTTTTTTAAGTTACAACACAAAAAGCAGAGGTAATTCAGAATGATCTCCTTTATGGTAACAAAAGAATAATGAATTCCTGAGAAATACCAACTTTACACCATATCACAAAGATTCTGGCTTAAATGGGATAAATAACAATATTATCATGAAGAGATAATTATAGCATATAATACATCCTTTAAAATATTAATTGTACATTTTGGGAGCTTTATTTTTCTTTTCAAATGCTTCAGGTTAATTATTGCTCATAAAGTAACATTCTGTTCACTGTTGAACTGATTTAAGAAAACCTGAGGCCTTTTCTCCAAATCATAGAGGAGCTGAAATGAAGACAGCTGTTAGAAGTCAGCAGCACTTTTCATGCTTTGCTTTTAAAATGACGATTAAGGAAGAAAATGCACATAAAATTTTCTCACTAAGACTATCACAATTAGTGCTGGGTGAGAAGTTATTTTATAAAATGTAGGAAGGAATGCCTGGTCCCTTTCTGACTTAGGGTAGTTTGAGAGCCTTGGCCTCTGCAGTGAAATGCATTACTGTTTCTAGAAGGATGCACTTACCTGACATTCAGAGCCATAACATTAGATGCTCATTAGATTGAACATATTTCCAGTCATTCTGGTATAATCCTGTTCTGGAAAATGCATAGCTAAACTCATTCAGCATTTATTGAAATAAAATATTCTCTCTGACCAGGAAATATAAACAAGGCTTGTGAAAATGAACACTGGTCTGTGATAGGGCTAAGTTTTACATGTTTCCATCCATACACAACTTATCTGGTTACACCAGAAATGTGTTCCCAAAGTTATAAATAGAACAGAGTATAAATTGAGCATCAGTTATTGCAAACCAATTTATATGCTTGGAAAAACACTACCTATGAAAGTGAACGCTTCAAAGGTAGAAACCATGCAATACCCTATCATATTTTGGGTAGGAGACTTGATGAACATAGTACTTAAAATACAAATAAGATTATAACAAGATGGAGCCATTAAAAAGATTAAAGTAACTGTTCACTGTAGAAATAGTCTAGATGTTTATTCACTATTCATATCAGCTTTAATTATTTGATTCTTCAAGTCAAAATGTAGGTTTATATAATTAACTTCATTGCAATAATGCTTTGAACTCTTAATAGTCTGTGTACTTATATACTGAGATAATTATTTCTGGGGATATAAGAAATCTGATTTGAATTAAATATGATCAGAAAACTGTTTTCCTATGGATTAGTTTCCTGAAAAAGAAACTTTTTCTAATGGAATATTTGGACACATTTGTAATTTTGGTGCAGTATAAAATATTGGCATCAGAACTACTGCAGTAGGCTAACTGCCCATATTGCAGGCTTTGCTGAATAACCAGAAAAATACAGGTAAGCACATTATAGTTTTAACCATGTGTATGTGTATTTAATGTGAAAAATAGAATCACTAAGAATATCTAAATTAAAGGCAAAAACTCCTTTAGTGCTTTAAAATACTTTAAAAATTGCAAGTGATAACATTGATTTCAGTTTGAGAAATTATCCCTTATATTTTTATTTTGTGCCACATTCATATATTTCTAATTTGCTACCATATTGGAGTAAAATATTTTGGACTGTGTTGAAAGTTATAGTTAGAAGTTATAATTTCCATGCCATTTTTGCTCTTGGCATAAAATACATTTTGATTAGATAGATTAGGGTACTAAATTAAGGGATATAATGAAAAGTTTTATGGTTCTAGAAGCAAATTTCTATGGCATGAAGATCTTTTGAAATTCCATACTGATTCCCTCAAGAGAGAAAGGCTTTTTCCATTCTATCGAATCAGTAGTTTATCTATCCTATATGTTTTGTGATGGGACAAATGTATGAGCCTGCTCTTTAGGGTTTCTAGCATAAGAAAGCATACCAAGAACCCAAAACAAACAGGCAGTGGAAACAAATGCTTAAAATCTATAAACAAAGCTTAAACCAGGTTAATGAGGCAGAATATAAACTGAAATGTGCAAGACTGCTAAGGCACCTGTCACCTGCTCTCAATTGTTTAGCAGAGTATAATTCACAGAATAAATAAACCATTCTTTCATGCATACACTTCTGTGAGCTCTTATGGTAGGGACTTCAGCCAGATTTCTTAAAATAATCTAAAACACATACTAAAAGAATACAAAAATTTATTTCATGCTTTTCAGGTTTGATGTTTATAAAATTGACTCAGAAAGCAAGGATACATTTTCTGAGTATTGATGGATTAATTTGCTATCTTTGATGTGTTTGTAAATAATAACTTTTGTGAATATTTACTACTAGGCACTACAGAAAACAATGTTTACAATAAGACTGCATGGCAATAAACACCCTTTTTTAAAAATTTTAAAATGAGAATACTATGTATAGCAGAGCTCTCAGGTATCTCCAAAGATATAATTATCCCTGTGGTATAAACACTCTGAAGAGCCTGAGACCATGAATATCTTATTACTATTACTTTGTAAATATTTAGATTATTTAACCTCCATTTATTGTAAATCTGCCATATGTTAGATATTGCCATGTATATTGTATGATTAACTCAAAAGGCTACCAATCATGGAGCCATAAGTATTATTGCATTGTGACCTTTAATACAAATAAATACTTGTCTACTGTGTTGAGTCTCTTCAAGAAGCACAAATAATTTTATTAATATTTCAACTTTTCCTTTTTGAACTCTCTTTGAACTGCTTATCTTAGAAATTTAACAATCATGGTGGTGTTATTAAGGATGAAGTCATCCAATCTGATTGCTACATTTAACAAATTTTTTAAAAATTATTTTATTTTTTATTTTTTTCGATTTCAATTTTTTATTGGTGCATTATAGTTGTACATAATAATAGAATTTGTTGTTACATATTTGTATGTGCATTCAACATAACAATATATTTGGCCAATAGTGTGCCCCAGTATTTCTCCATTTGCTCCTCTCCTCCCAAACCCTGGTCCCTTTTCTCTATTCCACTAATCTCCCATCAATTTTCACAGGACCTCCCCCTCTTTTCCTCTCTAGCTTCCACATATGTCAGAAAAACATACAACCCCTGACCTTTTTTTTTTTTTATTTTTCTGCCTGCACATAGTGCAGAGTCACTACTTTTTACATTTTGATCAGATACAAATGGTTATCATGGGACAACTAGATTGATGGTGGGGGTCTTACAAACTGTTCTGAAATTACTTGAGAAGAATTGATGGTGAACAGTGAATATTGCTACATTGATGTGGGGAACATAAAGAGGAAAAATTTATTTGTATATCTATGAATATTCTATGTCAAAACATAAGAGAAAATTAAACCAAATAAAATAAAATGAGTAAGAATTATTAACATTTTGATGTTTTACCTTTGGTGAAGGGAGCAATAATCTGTCTTCTAATTGAGGAGAGTCATGAACATAATGAATACATCAAAACCCAGAATTTTTAACTTTTTTATTTTTCTTAAATAGGAACATAAAGAAATCTGTGTATAAATAAATGCCCTGCCCACCTATCTATTGTAAAAATGGGTTAAAGGAGACTTAGAATATTTAACCATATGTAGATTTTAAAAGCATGATTATCAGAGAAGGAAAATGACAATGAATTGATTTAATTATTTGTAATTGTATTTGAAAGATTGTGCAGGACTGAAGAGGGAGTATAAACTTGAAATAAAATGTATGTCACTGATCCCATAGAGAGAAGAAAGTAAGTAAAATTGTCCTATTATTCTGCAAGCAAAATAATGATTGAATAAAATTTATGAAACAATATAATTATATGTATAGTGGAAAACTTTATCCATATTTTATGGGATTAAAGAATATATTCATTTTTCAAGATAAGCATAGCACATTGTAACTTTATCCAATTGAGAGGACATAACTTGGCTCATGGCAGAGTTGGTAAATTAATTGAATAATATTAAAATTGTGTTATCTTAATATCTGTAACAATGGCTATTTGAATCACCTATTTAATTTTCTTATTCTTTAAATCTTAGGTAGATGATTTAAGATGCTTTAATTTCTTATGTTTATGTAATAATTTTTATCACTAAGTGATTGTAATGGAAAATAGGACAAATGTCTTTTTTAATTTTAGTTATATGGTTTCTTAAACTTTACAGTGACTAATGGTATATCGAGTTTGACTACTGTTGAGCTAAGTAAAATGTCCTTACATATTTAACATGAGACCATGAGAATCAAATGTATTAATAATGTTTTTACTCCGCACTTTTCCAGGATCTGGAGTCTTCTTTGGGTTGGAGGTGCATGTCTCTAGTAAAATAATTATCATAAGTTCTTGATACTAGGTAGCGAATTTTCTCCCTGGCTTCTGTCCTCCTTACTTCCCCTTCTTAGTTCCTCCATCCTCCTTTGACTTCCTTCCCTCCCTCCCTTCTTCCCTCCTTCCTTATTTCCTCCTTTTCTTCCCTCCTTCATGTGTTTAATAGTTATATACTTTTAGAACTTCTACCTAGATTAAAGACAAACAGCCACTGAACTCTTCAGATGATAGGAGAGGACAGGTTCTTTGAGACTGAAATAGTCCCTTTTATGTTTATAACTAAAGCAAATTAATGAATTCTACCTTCTGCTTTGTGTATTTCTAGAAAATACTGTTTATTTTCCAGTAATGCATTTTCTTTCATGATAAAAAAAAACTCAACTGGGACTTGTGATTTTACAAGATTTCCAAAAGGGATGAAAAAGAAATGTAAGGAAAATATTTTTGAGAATACTTCCAAAATAGTTAGGATATGGTACAAATAAAAATTGTTCCAGACAACTTTTCATAAATTACATTATTTTAAACTTTCAACCAGAATATGGAATGATAAATGTGACTATTTTCCTGCTTGAATTTCCTTTTGTCTACTTTATAAGAGTCTTAACATAATGTCTATAAAATAGTCCACTAAATTTAAGTACTCAGAACTGCCATAGTGAAAGAAAAATACATAAGAGAATATTGATTAAATAGCTATGTTATAATAAACTGAAGAACATTATTTAATCATTAAATTGATTTTATAAAAGCTTTAAAAATATCATAATTTAATACTGTAAGCCAAAAGTATATCACAATGTAAATAAATAAACAGATATTTATATAGATAGATAGATATCTCTCTCTCTCTCTCTCTCTCTCTCTCTCTCTATATATATATATATATATATATATATATATATATATATATTACAACATCTGTAATATCTACACACATACTACAGTGTGCAGTAATATTTGTGTGTGTATGTGTATATACAGCAAAAAAGCTATTCAAACACAAAATATAAGAAGGCAAAATAATAAAAGGCAAACTAAGAAAATTGGAAAAATGTAGACCAAAATTATGACCTTGATTTGTCTTCTATGCAGTGACTGTCTTTTTATTTTGAATTTCTTACTTTTTCTTTTTTAATTTTGTAAGGTCTCTGAATGAAGAAGTGTTTATATTGAAAAAATAGATAAAAACTAAACATATATTTATTAATTTTAAAAGTAAAAGATTACCTAACTTTTTGAAATAATATAGACTGTCACTGAATACTTCATATCTCAATTAAAATAAAGGCTAGTATCATTTATCTTTTGTCTTGACTCCAAATCTTTACTACTATTTCATAAGTTTGCCCTAACTTGTGAGCAATCAGCTCAGTCTGTCATTCGCATTGAACTGGCTTTGAAACCAATGAAAAGTGCCTATATTATTTTAATAACATTATTATAATTAACCTTTTTCCCATTTGGTTAACATGTCAATTATATGCAATACAATTCATCCTTTTAGTGTAATACTGAGAGCCTGGTAGTTAGTCCCTTTATCCTTACTATACCTGTTAATAACTCATCTGTTTTGTGTCCCTGTAGATTTATCTCTTTTAGAAGTCTATATAAATGTAATTGTATAGTATGTAGCATTTTGCAACTGTCCTTATTTATTAAGCATAATATCTGAGTTCAACTCATGTTGTTGCCTGTGTGCTGTTTCCTTCAGTGTAGAATTCCATTGTGTGGTTTTCAGTGTATTTAATCATTGCCAAGTTGGGGAACATGTAGGTCATTTTCAGTCTTCCATGATTACAAATAAGGTCACTATAAATATCTGTATAGAGGAGTAGGTATGAACATAGGTTTTTATTTACTTGAATAAATATCAAGTGAAGGATGCAGTGTCATCAGGTAGGTCTATAGTTAATGTTCTATAATTTTTTAAAATTATACTTAGTTTCTTAAATTTCTAAGAAATTTCAACTGTTTTCTAAAGTTGCTATACCATTTTATTTTTAAATTTACAGTAGCAATATTTGAGAAGTCAAATTTCTTGACATCCTCACCAACTCATAGTAACACTTTTGTTTCTACTTCTTAACAATTCAAATATCTGTAGGTTTTAATTTGCATTTCCCTAATGACAAGGTTTTAATTTGCATTTCCCTAATGACAAATAATATTGATCATGTATTTGAAATTTTAAATCTTAATCAAAATATTTTAAATATGTCACAAATTTTTATCTTTTTATTTTAATTTCTTTCTTTATTTTCCTGTAGTTTTCTCCCCATTGAAGAAAGGAAGTTTGTGCTTTATTTTCTCAGTAAGGAATTTGTGCCAAAAGCAAAAGTGCCTTTGAAAACTTACTGATTTTTAAGCACAAACTTAAGCTTCTTGAGGACAGGTTTTGAGAAAGAACATTAAATAATGCCACATTGGAAAATTCTCCCAGTATTGGGAGAAGAGAATTTTGTAGAGTTCTGAATGGTGAGAAATAGGATTCTTTATCCAAAACATCCAAAGAGGATGCTTTGTTTAAAAGCAGTCTATTTCTGTCATGTATTTAGAGACCCTAAGTATCAGGGTTCTCAACCTCGTAAAAAATCCCAGTTTCCTCAGTGTAAAAAGAAGCTTCTTCGGAGCAGCAGGACTCTGAGGTGCCCTGTTAACATGGACCACTGTTTCTTAAGCTGCCACTTGGTGACAAGTGTACATCTCTGACTAAGGGAAAATAGGTTCCTTCTCAAAGATTTGATAGTCTGAGATTCTAGAATCTTAACATGCCCACATCTCAGGATTAAATATTCGCCATGGAAGAATCTGATGAAATGTCTGTCAACCTGGTGGTAAAATTTAACCTTATTTACATAAATTAAAGTAAAACATTTTTTTTTCTCACTTGAGTTTCTGTATTATGATTCAGAAATTTATATTAATAACTGGCTTGTTTTTACTTTACCCAAACATCTCAATTGTTTTCTTCCTCAAAGAGAAATTTACTGATAATTTATAATTTTTTCCTCCTTAGAGAAGTGAAAAATGAGTTACAGCCATAGAGCTAGTCATGCACAGCTTTTTTGATGATTATATTTAACACTGGTTTATTTAACATCATTCTGGATATCATTCTCTTCCAGTGTCAGAATGAAACTGTCAAACAGGTTTAAAAGAAGAAGTAAAGACCTGAGGCTTAAAGTAGTAATTTCTGTTACTTAGTAATTTCTGTTACTTATGTATCTCAAAACAGTTTTTAATTACAAAAGAATGAATATTTTAGATGATAAAGACAGTCTATTGAAGAATGCATGTTTTGAAATGGATAATTGTTTTGACAGAATGAATGTTTATTTCAATCTGAAGAAATGAGAAATCATGTTTCTTTAAAAAAAACCACAAAGACTGTCTAAATTGTTTTACTTATGCCAACAGACTACCTGTAAAGTATTGAATTTATATTTGAATATTAAGGGTTTTTTTAAATTTAAATTTGCATTGAATTTGAAGAACACTTTGTAACTTAGCTGTTTATATTATTTATTACTTTATAAACTGCTGTTTTTTAAATGAGAATGTTAAGAAATGAATATCTTTGATGTAGAAAATGATCCTATATATTAGTCAGACTTTACTGATTTTTTAAATCTCATTCTGTTACATCAATGCCATCTTTAATGTTATGTTGCATGTATAACATTTATGAAAGTAGTATTGTTATTTCTTGTACAATAGCATACATAATTAAAATTTTTGCTCTCATGACAAGTTGAATGATCAAAGTGAATCTTCAAGTGACATAAATATTACTTGGGCACAACATACATATACAAACATGATAGCTTTTATATGCATTTAGACATATTTCTACTTCAATAATGAATACTGGTGTTTTCTACTGTCAGTTTATAGGCAATGATCAGACTGGCCACATTAAGAACAATGTGAAGAATTGTTAAAAGACTTCTATTTCTGTATCTTTGGTTGTGATTCAGCAGATGTGGTATGAACTCATTTTAAATTTTTTTTTTATTTTAATTTGTTATATGTTTCAACAGAATGCATTACAATTCATATTACATAAACAATTTATACACATATAGAGCACAATTTTTCATATCTCTGATTGTACACAAAGTAGAGTTTATATCCTTTGTGTCTTCATATATGTACTTAGGGTAATTATGCCCATCACATTCCACTGTCTTTCCTACCCCTATGCCCACTCCCTTCCCTTCTCTCCTCTTCACTCCAGCTAGAGTTCATTTAATCCTCCCATTCCCCCACCCCACTGCAGCATATTATGGATCAGCATCATTAAATCAGAGAAATCATTTGGCGTTTGTTTTTTTGGGATTGGATAATTTAACTTAGCATTATATTCTTCAACTCCATCCATTTACCCGAAAATGCCATGATTTTATTCTCTATTATTGTTGTAATATTACATTGTGTATATATGCCACATTTTCTTTATCCATTTATATACTGAAGGGCATCTAAGTTGGTTCCACAGTTTAGCTATTGTGAATTGTGCTGCTATAAATATTGATGTGGCTGTGTACCTGTAGTATGCTGTTTTTAAGTCCTTTGGGTATAGACAGAGGAGTGGGGAGCTGAATTAAATGGTGGTTCCATTCCTAATTTTCCAAGAAATCTCTGTACTGCTTTCTGTATTGGCTGTACCAATTTGCAGTCCCACCAGCTATGTATGAGTGTGCTTTTTCTCTACATCTTTGCCAACACTTATTGTTGTTAATATTCTTAATAGCTGCCATTTGACTGAAGTGAGATGAAATCTTAGATTAGTTTTGATTTGCATTTCTCTAATTGCTAGAGATTTTGCCATACGCAAAGTGAGAGACCGCTGCCTCTCACTATGCACAAAACTCAACTCAAAGTGGATCAAGGACCTAGGAATTAAACCAGAGATACTGGGTCTATTAGAAGAAAAAGTAGCCTCAAACCTCCATCATGTCAGATTACGCCCCAACTTCTTTAATAAGATTCCTATAGCACAAGAATTAATATCAAGAATCAATAAATGGAACGGATTCAAACTAAAAGCTTCTTTTCAGCAAAAGAAACAATCGGTGAGGTGAGCCTACTAATTAGGAACAAATTCTTACCACACGCACATCAGATAGTGCACTAATCTCTAGAATATATAAAGATCTCAAAAATCTTAACACCAAAAAAACAAAATCCAATGAATAGATGGGCCAAGGGACTGAACAAACACTTCTCAGAAGAAGATATACAATCAATCAACAAATAAATGAAAAAAAGAATTCATATTTTAATAGCACTTCAGAGTTTTAAAGCTCTTCAGATGGTGTTGACAAATTGCCTCTGTTAACCTTGTCCTTATACTGAATGTTATTTTAAAAAAGTTTGTAATTGTATATCTACCTTGGGGGGAAAACCTGGACAAAATAAATTACTCTAGTTATTGATTGACATGAAGGATAGGCTCAACTTTTTCCTTTTTTTTTTTTTTGTTAATAAAAAATCAAGCTCCTGTATATCTACTTCCTAGAAATCAGCTTCCTGAAAAGGTCTCCTAATTGCTTCTGAGAATTTCACAGGTTTTGGTGCATGTGTGGCTGAACAAATGTCTTTGGTTTTTCTCTTCAGATATTCCTTTCTGATCATGTCACACTCTCACATGCTGTTCTTGTGTCTCTGACACTGGTGTCTCACACTGGCCCTGTTGAAGGGACTCAGTTTTGTGATCTTTACATTAGGGCATTTGTTTCACACAGCTTTCTGGAGGTCCCCATATTGACTGCTCTGACTGCCCCATATCCTCACTGCCTCTATACCAGAAGTAGATGCTGCCTCTTTATCACTGTGGTTCAGTGGAAGCTTGGAGCAGTTTGCTCATTCTTTGCATCTTTCCAAATAGGAGCAGAAATCCTACCCCAGTCACCCTTGCTTCAGGTCTTCCCATGTCTTAGAGATCACTTCAAAGCAAATGCAGGGCCTAAACTCTTTCCAAGAACAATAGCTTTTACAATATTCATTTCATTACCCAAAGCCTGGAAATTTTACCTTGTATATGTTTCTATCTTAATCAGTCATGGCTAGGGACACAGGCATATATTATTATCAATTAATATAGTAATAAGGGAAATTGTATACTAAATAATGTAACATTATTGTAGTAGAATGGGTTTAATATAGGAAAAGTAATAAAGGCCCTCAAAAAAAATCAGAGTCTACATTTATACAAATGTTGGTATATATTAAAAACCAGAAGTAGATTACTTAAACAGTATGATTGAATGCATTAGCTGAGAAATTTTGTGTCCTGACTGTAATGCTATACTGAATGACAAAGAACAATCTGTCTTCAAAAAAAAAGAGAGACAATGGGTGAGCCTGATCTGTGATTTGAATCACATAGGTTTCCAGAGACAAAGAGGACAATCTAAAATACTTAATGAATATAATTTTAGTATTTTTTCCATATATACATGTATTTATATATATATTATGGATATGATTATTCTTATGAACTTGGTTCTTGTCGCTTCTTCTGCGAAAAGTAGATATGACAGTTTCCATATGAGCCAGATTCAGCATTTTGCTTCTATTTGCATTGGAATCGATTATAACATGCACAGGAGCAGTTGTTGTTTGTAATGCATAATCTCTGTTGTGCTCAGTCTATCCTGAAGTTTCACTAAGCCCTGTATTGTACATACATAAGTCAAGTTTTATTACTTTCATAAAATTTATGAATTAATTCTTAGTAATTCCCTCCAAAGTATCCCATTTTATTGGCTCTGGACAATAATTAGTTTCAGATAAATGTAATTCTTATGTGTAATGGACTTCTTCCCTTTCTATCCCTCATTATATTTTTACTTTGGAGCACACTGTTTCTTTCTTACATTGGAGGAACTAAGGGTGGTGATGTCCCCAGAACTTGCCCCACATCATCTGAAGACAAACTCTATACACAGAAAAATGTTCTATTAAAAAATTTTATTGGGCAGGAAATTGGAATATTTTATGATGACGATAAATGATAGACAACAACTTTGTATATTCAAATGATTCACTTTTTGACTCAGTGGTCTGACTTCACAAGCCTGTTGGGAAGAGGAGGGTGTAAATGTGGGGTCAGCAATCTTTATATGGAGAAATGGAAAGAAAACAATAGAAAATTGTTTTAAATTAAATAGAAATAAAAATAATGCAGAATACTTCTGCAAGGCTAGAAATAAACTTATAAATACTACTTTTATGTTTTATTAGTAACCCCAATTTACCATCTATTTGGTATTTTTATAATATTTTTATAGTACAATAATTGCACTCCTTATAGTTTATAAAACAGTTGAGTAATTACTTAAGTTACTTCAGCTTGTGAAGTTATTTTTTTCAAAAGACAACAAACAGATTACACAATGATTAAAAAAAATCACAATAATAAGCCTCAGGAAAGTTAAAAAAACTGATATCATGGAGGGAAATATTCAAAGAGAAAAATCTTTGATGCTTCTATAATTATTTCAGATATGCTTGCTGCAGAAATTATACAACAATTATAATAATGGTCTCATATTATTTATTTGCCTCCAGCCTTTTTCAATTGTGGAACTTTTTATCTTCAAATTGGGCTACATTGAAGTGTTTTGTTTTTAAAGAAACTTTGAAACATTGACTGATAACACTAATTATCTGCTTGAGGAAAATCTATGAGAATAAAACAATACCACTTTGATTGATTGTAAAAGAAAAATCCTACAATTGAATATTTTGTCTTTATACCATATCAAGCATCAAACTGTAAAAAAAACAGAAAATTATTTATTCAAAGAATATGTTATTTGACAAACTTTTAAAGAATCTCTTGGATGGTATTAATTTCTTTTATCTATTTTTATATGTTCAAACAAATATATGTTAATAAATCTTAATAGTCCAAATTCATGTTTGTGAAGAAAGGCTTATAGTTATCAGAAACATGGGTTCAGGTTTGAACTGATTTCTAACTTTGTCTCTCTCACTAACTTGAATTTCAGAGTAATTAATGTAACCTTTTTAAACTTCATTTTCCTTATCAATAAAATGAAATATTGTTATAAAATGTATTAGGTGATGAATGTAAAGCATATAGCTTTACAAGTGTTTGTAAACATAAACAAAATACAAATATTTATAAATAGGATTAGATTAGTAATCTACTAGAATCGTATTAGTTGATTTCATTCTATAATTGTATTTTTTTATGACAGAGAAGCAACTCACATTTCTGGACAAAAGAATACTTTCATAGGCAGAAAAAACTTTAGATAGTTGAGGGCCTGAAACTGTAGATCAATGGTAGAGAGCTTGCCTAGCATATGTGAGGCACTGGATTCTATCCTCAGCACCACATAAAAATAAATAAATAAAATAAATGTATTATGTACTTTTACAACCATATGTGTATGTGTGTGTATATATAAATATAAATATATATATATATATATATATATATATATATATATATATATATATATATATATATATATGCCGCAGTCTCTGGCTGGGCACAAATCACGAGCCACCACACAGCTTGTAGATTCAAACAGCAATTCTTTATTCCCGATCTCACACCGGCCGTCTACAAACACGTTCTCTGCCCAAATCCACCTCTCCACTGGGCTTCCGTCTCCCAAAATATATTGTCTGACCCTAAGAACTCAAGAGGACCTCAGGCAGCAGGATACGCCCTATTCTAAAGGGGGAACACCCTAATCTCCTATTATGCTAAACCGCCCTATTCCAAAGGGGGAACACCCTAATCTCCTATTATGCTAAACCAGGGACACCCTAAACACAGATCTGCCCTGGTCCTTGAGCAAGGTCACCTTTCAGGAGTCCTTCCACTACACAGCATGGGAGTAGCTGGCAAGGAAATTGTCATACCTACTTGGCTGATGGCTCCCAGCATCACTTACTTTGGGAGGAAAAGGGACTTTGGGAGGAGACGGACATATTGATAGATTCCTCCACTTTGAACTGCTTACAGAACTTGCCTGGACTATGTAACTATCGTTTGGTACAGCGAATTGTGGTAATGCTGGCATATCTTTGCTGATGGTGTCACCAGTGATGCAATTTTTCCAATTAACTGTCAATTGGCTTGGTGTCGTGGCATTTCTGTATCCTCCTCCTTTCTGCTAGTGATGGTCTAAAATTTGGGGGCCAATGGCTATATGCTGGACCGGTAGTCAGTGACGGGTATGATCCAGTTGCAGTGGTATCAACCTAAGACAGGAGGCTTATGCCTAAAGTTCAGTTTTCCAATGACGGGTAAGAACCATATGTTGAATTGGACAACCTACCAGGCACGGTCCTTAAGCCACATTAACCTCACTCCCCCACTGGCACCAAGGCCAAATTTGGGGGCCAACAGAGGTGAGGCAAAGAACCTCACCCCCCCACTGGTGCATAGACCTATCCACAAGTATGGCTATATGCTGGACCGATAGTCAGTGACGGGTATGATCCAGTTGCAGTGGTATCAGCCTAAGACAGGAGGCTAACGCCTAAAGGTCAGTTTTCCAATGACGGGTAAGAACCATATGTTGAACTGGACAACCTACCAGGCACGGTCCTTAAGCCACATTACTTGTTGTTTAATTAATCAGAAGGGGGGAGATGCTGGGAGCCATCAGCCAAGTAGGTATGACAATTTCCTTGCCAGGTACTCCCATGCTGTCTAGTGGAAGGACTCCTGAAAGGTGACCTTGCTCAAGGACCAGGGTGGATCCGTGTTTAGGGTGTCCCCGGTTTAGCATAATAGGAGATTAGGGTGTTCCCCCTTTAGAATAGGGCGGTTTAGCATAATAGGAGATTAGGGTGTTCCCCCTTTAGAATAGGGTGTATCCTGCTGCCTGAGGTCCTCTTGAGTTCTTAGGGTCAGACAATATATTTTGGGAGACGGAAGCCCGGTGGAGAGGTGGATTTGGGCAGAGAACGTGGATTTCCCCAGAACGTGTTTGTAGACGGCCAGTGTGAGATCGGGAATAAAGAATTGCTGTTTGAATCTACAAGCTGTGTGGTGGCTCGTGATTTGTGCCCAGCCAGAGACTGCGCCATATATGTATGTATATTCACATTCAGCTGACTCTTGCTTGAATTGCACTTTGAAATTTATATATATATATAAATTTTGTGATATTGCAATTTGAACCCAGGGATCCTGTTTGGGACTTTATTTGAAGTTCTTGTTTTCTAGACCTAAAACCTCTGTCTTTGTTTTGTAACTTTTTGCTCTTTCTTATTCTCCTTTCAGAGCAGTCTTTATCAAGTATAAATCTGTTTGTATTTGTTCCATGCTTACATCTCTGATTGCTTCAATTACCTGTCCAAAGAATATTAACATTTCTGGATAGATCAACATGGATCTCCTTAATGACTGGGTTGACTTTTGCCTCTTCATCTTTTCCTCATGACCCTGAGAATCCAACATAACAGGTGTAATGAAGCATGCTTCCTTCATCAGTTGCCACCATCTTATGGAGTATCTCATCCTCAGCCCTCAATTCCATTTATATCCTCTTGAATGTGTAAACATATCCCAAGCCGTGTCTTCTCTGAAGGTTTTCATGTGTCATCCTAATGCAGCTGCCGTCCAAAGTGCTGATACTCCTTCCCTTCACAGTGTGAACTCCACACCACACAGACTTCTGTTATATTACTACTACATGTTCATTATATTTTTGTGATTTTTCCTCTTAGTAGCCTGTACAACCCCTAAAAATATAAATGATCTGTCAAATATTGAGTGTTTAAAATTATTGTTCAATGATTTTACGTGTGTGTTTAAAATACAGAGTAGACCAGGCATGGTAGCATACACCTGTAATCCCAGCAGCTCTGGAGGCTGAGGCAGGAGGATAGCAAGTTCAAAGCCAGCCTCAGTAATGTATTGAGACCCTAAGCAACTTAGTGACATCCTGTCTCAAAAAAAGAAAAAAAAAGGAAAGAAAGAAGAATGCTGGGAATTGGGAATGGGGCTCAGTGTTAAGACCTGTGGGTTCAATCCCCAACAACAACAACAACAACCGAACAACAACAACCAAAAAGAAAACAAAACAACAAAAAGTAAACAGTGTAGGTTTCTGGATTTATTGCAAATACTCAATGGAGCTTTCTAGACTTCATAGGTATAATGTTGTCAGTATAAGAGTATATATTTCACTTCACTAGTGAATTAGTCATCATTCTTGCACAGTCATTTATTTTATAACCAAATACTTATTGAGTACTATTTTATTTTGAGGGTGCAACACTATATTTTCTGTATGTGTATTCAAAAATGTTGAAGCCTTCACTCTTAAAAAGTATCTAATATTGAAGATGAGTAAATTATTTTATTTTCATGCCATAAGTTATTGAGTAATCATCAGACATTATATATATATATTCACATTTAGCTGACTCTTGCACTTTGAAGGCATTAGCAGAAGAACAGAAGATAACACAAACATATTTCACAAATGTGTTTGAAGGAAAATATAGTCTATACCTACTAAGCCTATATGACAAATATACATATTAAGCCTATATACCCATATCGCGACCCCTCGCCAGCAAGGGAACACACGACACAGGATTCTTCTTTCAGCAGTTTATTCAGGCCTTGATTAAAGTATCTTCTAGTGACCCCCCTCCTCCCGAGCGCCCAAGCACAGCCTAATAAAGCCTCCCACGTACCAGTCTTAAGCCGCCACGTGGATCTTTCTCATAGGGTGGCAAGGGATAGCGTGCCAACTCTCCAATAAAAGGAGTTGTTTACCACAGGCCACAGTGGAAGCCGGCACCATCTTCTAATGGCGGCCACAATCTACAACAATGGCTTACCATAGTTCCCCCTTCTATTTTATAAAACAATGCAGGTGAAAGTAGAGGTCCTATCCCACTGTGCAGAAGCGGCTGCAATGTATGGTTCAGTCCTAAGGAGGCGCCTTCCCCAGACCTGACCCCATATCAGCCGATGCCTTTTTTCGTAGGGCGGGGGCGTGGACGTCAAACCCGCATGCAATAGGACATGCTTTCCTTGAGGTCCGTTGAGGGATCACTCAAGTGCAGTGCTTTGCCTCGCATCCTGCATCGTGACGACAGCGAGAAGTAGGGCAACACAGTAGCCTGGTAACAATAACAAATTTTTAGTTGGCAACACAATCCCTAAGCCCCAGAGGAAAGTAAAGAGTCTGCAGCCGAGAAGAAAGACCAGTCCTAAAACCCATCTGCGTGCAACGGTAACAAGACCTGCAGAGTGCAAGGGCTATTCAGTACTGGGGGAGAATAAGAAAGAGGACATGCCAATCCCAGTGCAATGTGAAATTAACTTGGGGTGCAATGGCCATGCCCAGAAAATCACTGTTTAAGATGTGCAAGCCAGATTTGCGGAGACATGCCATTTTCCAAGGCCGCAAGAGCCTGTACAATCATAGCCTTCTCCTGTGTATGGCGAGTTTTAAGGCGACAGAGAAGCCACAAACAAAGTATAATACCGAAGCAACACATTGCCCCAAAAATGTCCATTCCCACCCACTCCTTAAAGAAGGAAAAGGCAGAAGATAGCCAACTTGTGAATTGACCCAAAGTCACTGGTTCGACACGGGTACTATTCAAAACAGCAATTTGAGTTAGTTGAAATTGGAGCAAGTTTTCTGCTTCCATGGACCAGGTTCCGGATAAATATTTCCCGATGATGTGGGAGGCATTCCTGGAATCATTAAATCTGACAGAGGTTATACATAAATGTGCACGTTGATCAACACAACCTAAATATACTAGATCAGACAATTCCTCAACTTGAGCTTGAAGCAGATCTATCCTTTGATTAGCAGCCAGAATCCCAGATAAAATGTGTTGATTAATTCTACTTTGAGATACAAGTATGGTGGATGTTTGTTGAATAACCTCATTAATAGTGGCAGCAGTTTGTACTTGGCTGGCCATGGCTACTCCAGCTGTAACTGCTGCAGCAGCAGATATTGCTACAGCTGTCACTATAGCTGCCGTAATACCAAAATCTCTACAGGCTCTAATCAGTTCAACAATAGGAAAAGATTCCGGATCCGCAGTAACTGGGATTGGGACAAAGGTTGGAATTTTCATAATCACTGCCACAGTCCAAGAGCCATTCCAACACTCAGTTAAATAACAGGTAACATTAGAACAATTAAGCATCCCCTGTGATGTATCATTAGCCAAAAGAAACGGGAACGGAGATTGGAGACAGACTGCTGCAGAGGATAATGTAGCATTACTTAATTGTGAGTTATGTGAAATATTTCCGAGTCTCCTACCTCGATCCGAGTCTTGGATACTACCAGAAACATTAAACAACCAGCTTTTGACTCCTTGTAATTGAACCAAAGCGGAGATATCAGCTGTGGCTCCCTTTTCATTGGAAATTAACCATTGAAACCAAGACCAACCTGTTCCTATAGAGGAATTACAGTTGGAAGAATTATATAAGTATCTTTTATGAGAGGGGGAAAGAGAGAAACCCTTAGAGACCTGATGTTTCTCCCAAGAGTGATCTTGACAAGGCGTGAATGTTGGGGGGGTATCCTGTTTGTTGATTAGCAAACCTGCCTTGTCCCAAAAGCATATCCTTATCCCAGGCAGGGCGTCTCGCTGCATGATTTTGAGCAGCTTGCTCTATTGCACCCTCTAGCATAAATGCTCTACAATCCAAATATTTCCCTGGGGAGACATAAGCGCGGACTAGACTAGCCCAATCTGAAGGAGTCATACAAAATCTAGCAAGTCCCTCCACCTGAGTAAGGGTGAAAGCGGCATCCACGCCATAAGTGCGGACAGATTCCGCCAAGATTTTAATTATCTTAAAGTCTAAAGGCTCATGATATCTTCCCCTGTTATTGTCCTGAAATACAGGGTATGCAAGTCCCATATCCGTATTAACTGTCCTCCAAACTTGCGCATGAAAAAATCTCCTGGAATTTTGGTTCCCCCCCCACATACGGGGGTGGGGCAACCGGCACCATATCTTCTTGGAGATATTCTACCTCCTCCTCCTCAGAGTGTTGTTGACCGATATTGGATCCCGTCCCCTTTTTACAGTAGGCCTGCGTGCCCTGTATCCCTTTTTTCTTTTTCTTCATTTTTATCTTGCGTAGTTGTTGTAGCAATATATCAAGGTCCTCAGAACTCTCTGAGCCGCTTGTGTTCTCAGGCGTTTTTAATTCAGCCAAGTCTGGGTAGAGCCTTCTCCTATCTTTAGTTTCAGGCTCTTTTGCCTTCTCACTACTCTTACTCCCAATGCTCTCTGCCACTTCACTATGTGATCCTTCAGACTTTTCCTCATGTAGTTGCTCAAGAACAGCTTGACCCTCACTCACAGCTTCCTGGCATTTACTATCTACTATACATCCTCTAACTTCCAAAGTGGTATAACACCACCCTCTAAGGTGCCTTGTTCACGAGCGAAATCTAGATCTTTCCCTAATTTGTCCCAGCTAGGAATCGTAAGAGTCCCTGAAAAGGCAAACCAAGGAGCTGCTATATCAGTTTCTCTTAAAAACATCTGCAAAGTGCTCTGCTTTACCTTAAGTCCTTTTGAACGTAGTAACCCATCCGGGGCCAACAAAATTGGGCTTGAAGAGGCAGCACCCATAATAGTTTCAAAGCTATAAAGAAAGTGAAAGTACAAAAGTCCCGCTCTCTCCTTAATTACAGAGGAGCGTCCTATTTTATTATATTTTCCCCGCTCTCTCTTAATGTACAGAGGAGCGTCCCGCTATTTACTTGCGGATTCCCACTTTACCTGGGAACTTACCGGTGCACCACCCTGACTGCAGAAAGTTCTGGATCCGGGTTCGAGAAATATTCTTCCCCATACGGGCCACCAATTGTCGCGACCCCTCGCCAGCAAGGGAACACACGACACAGGATTCTTCTTTCAGCAGTTTATTCAGGCCTTGATTAAAGTATCTTCTAGTGACCCCCCTCCTCCTGAGCGCCCAAGCACAGCCTAATAAAGCCTCCCACGTACCAATCTTAAGCCGCCACGTGGATCTTTCTCATAGGGTGGCAAGGGATAGCGTGCCAACTCTCCAATAAAAGGAGTTGTTTACTACAGGCCACAGTGGAAGCCGGCGCCATCTTCTAATGGCGGCCACAATCTACAACAATGGCTTACCACATACCCATATACATATTAAGTGAAAACAAGTGGCAGTTTCACATTACTACATATTTAGTTTATCCCATTTTAAAGTTATACAGTTAGAAGATGTTTCAGCCAGCTTTTTCTCTGCTGCGACTAAAGGATCTAACCAGAACAACTATAGAGGAGGAAAAGTTTATTTTAGGGTTCATGGTTTCAGAGGTCTTAGTCCATAGGAGGTAGGCTCCGTTTCTCGGGGCCTTGAGGTGAGGCTGAACATAATGGCAGAGTATGTAGCAGAGGGAAGCATCTCACATCATGGTTATCAAGAAGCAGAGAGAGATGTCACTTTTGCAGATACAAATATATATATACCAAAGCCACCCCACAATTCCCATCTCCTCCAGCCACACCTCACCACTTTAGTTAATCCCTGATGGGATTAATTAATTGATTAGGCTAAGGCTATAACCCAATCATTTCTCCTCCAAACCTTCTTGCATTGTCTCATGTGAGCTTTCAGGGGACACCTCACATCCAAACCATAATAGTAGAATGTCATGTATTCCAGTGAAAGATAGTGTACCATCAACTTAAAATTAATGCCCATCCTGCTTACAGGGGAATTAGCCACACATACATCATTTTCAGTGTATAGATTATACTGGGTAGTGAGCAGTTGAAAACATGGGTTGGAGATGGCTAGGTGAAATACAGCAGCCGGATATCCTCAGAGAAATCTAGGTATGTTGTTAGGAAAGAGATCTTATGAGGGTCAGCAGCAACAAAGTGCATATGATCCTGCCATATACTCACAAATTGCTACAGATGCGGTTAAGGCATGGAAGACTTTACAAGGACATGGAGGTTTACAAGGTCAATTATTTAAGGTAATACAAGGAGCTAATGAACCTTACACTGAATTTGTAGATAGGCTTATTCAAACAGCTACCAGAGTTTTTGGGAATACAGAACAAGCAATGCCATTAATAAAACAACTGGTTTATGAGCAAGCAAATCGTTGGTGCAGAGAAGTCATTAGACCATGGAAACATGAAGATTTAAACACATATATTAAATTATGTAGAGACATTGGGCTAATGAATGCCATTCTCAAACCACCATAGAGGGTACTCCGTTATCAAAAAACAGACAAGAACCAGGTGTTTACCCACAATGTCGTGGTAATGGAGCCCTTTATCGGGCTCCATTGCCAAAAAACAGACAGGGGGGCCCAATGCTCCAGGACCCACGACCACAAATATACTGGGCACTGGAGGAACCCAGCAACACCATCAGGGTAGTGCCCAGGACACATTATCCATTAGATCCCTCACTAGACAAACCAGAGGAAGCACAAGATTGGACATCTGCGCCTCAACCAGAGCAGTACTAACTCCAGAGATGGGAGTTCAAATAATTTCCACAGGGGTAAAAGGGCCTCTTCCCCAAGGAACAGTAGGCTTATTATTGGGATGCAGTTCTTCTACTCTAAAAGTACTTATAATAAGTCCTGGGGTAATTGATCTCAATTATGAAGGTGAAATAAAATTATAGCCAATTCTCCAAAGGATATATAAGTAATTTCACCAGGAGATAGAATAGCACAGTTACTAATAATACCCAGCCTACATGATAAATTTTCCAGTCATACTGTAGAAAGAGGTTCCAGAGGATTAGGCTCCACAGGTGTAGATTGGGCTATGCTTTCTTTAAATTTAGATTCTCGCCCAATGCTAAAACTAAATATTCAAGGACATGAATTTAATGGGCTGCTGGATACAGGTGCAGACCTTAACATCATCTCTTGTCAAGAATGGCCAAAACATTAGCCATTACAACAAGCCACTCAAACGCTTTGAGGCCTAGGAGTGGCGACTAATCCCCATAGAAGTGTGATGGTATTAGATTGGAAGGATCCTGAAGGATGTAAGGGAACTATGCAGCTATATATATTGGATCATCTTCCTGTAAATTTATGGGGACGAGATGTCCTAGATCAATTATGACTAACATTAATAAATAACATCAATTCAAATGCATCCATTATTATGGCTAGACAAGGTTTTAGGAAAGGAAAAAGATGAGAAGAACAAGAACAAGGTATAGCACCACCAATACAAATAGATCAAGGAACAGACAGACATGGATTGGGTTTTCAGGAGGGGTCAACTGAGACAATAAAAATTACATGGAAATCAGAGATCAGAACCCAGTATGGGTTCCTCAGTGGCCCCTGACTAAAGAAAAGATACAAGCAGCCCATGACCTGGTCAAACAACAATTAGTGGAGGGACATATACAACCTTTCATATCTCCCAATAATACTCCCATTTTTGTCATCAAAAAGAAATCTAGTAAATGGAGATTAATGCAAGATTTAAGAGCCATTAATAATGAGATGGTTATTATGGGACCTGCTCAATTGGGGATTCCTCAATTGTCTGCTTTGCCAAAAACCTGGTATGTTTTAGTTATAGATATTAAAGATTGTTTTTTTTTTCAATTCCAATACATCCTGAGGATAGTCCATGTTTTGCATTTACTATCCCTGTACTGAATTATGAAGGTCCTGATCAGAGATATGAATGGAAAGTACTCCCTCAAGGGATGGCTAACAGCCCAACTATGTGTCAAATTTATGTTAACAAAGTAATCCAGCTGATGATGGGTAAGGACCATATGTAGTATTGGACAACCTAAGGCAGGCACGGTCCCTAAGCCATATGCTTGTTGTTTAATTAAACAGAGAGGGGGAGATGTTGAGAGCCATAGCCGAAGCGGCCCCAGCAAACTTCCAGCTGATTGGCTCACAGTAACCCCAGCAAACTTCCAGCTGATTGGCTCACCGTGGCCCCAGCAAACTTCCAGCTGCCAGCTGATTGGCTCCTCTGCGGTGATGCTCACTGGGATGTTTCCCCGCCCTTTCAGACCACGGAGCTGCTCATTGGGGGACTCTTTTGGCTCTGCCCATGGGACGCAGCCAATCGGCCTCAAGAGCCGGAGGAGTGGAGTTTGAGAGGCTTGCCAGAAGCCGGTGATGTCAGTTGGGCTCTGAGGGAATTCCTGAAGAGCTCGTGTGGGGTGGCTTGTGTGTTCTAAAAATAAAGTTCATTTCTGCTTGACAAGTGGCTCATGAATTGTGCCCAGCCAGACTTCGGCATCTTGTCAAAATTGATTAGCACCTGCAGGAAGAAGGGTCAGTTAAACTTACTTTGGGAAGCTAATTATTACTACCATACAAAAACAAACCCAAATATGTCACAGTGTTACCTACAGGTTCCCCCAATCTGAAAGTAGCAGGACAAGCAAAAAGAACCTTCTTTCTTTACTGAATATTGTACTTCTATGTGTGTAGAGTAATCTGAGTCACTCAGAGAGAAAATGACATTTTATGTTCTGGGATAGGATGCTGGTTATAAAAATTGGCTCAAAATCTAATCTGTACAGTATTCACAGAATTTGAGAGCTGCATGAGATTTTAACAATCATCCAGAGTAGTTTCTCAAGCATGTCTAGTCATAAAAATCACCTGGTTTTTACTAGTAAAATTATGGTCATAAGGCATCTCCTCTAGAGTTTGAATTCTCACTTTTGATTTGGCAGCCAGAAATTAGTACTTTGAAAATAACCAAAGCCAGTATTTCTTAAATATGAGTAATGATAAAAGCATCTGGGTTTCTTGTTTACCATGCAAATTTCCAGGAGACCAGAAAGAGACTTTGGGTTTAAGGCCTGTGAACCTGTTTTTAACAAGCTTCTGGGTTGTGTTTTATAAGGGAAGCCTGGGGAAACTTGTTAATTTAATCAATTGCTTTATAAGCTGTACTGACAGCTTAGGATAATATAATAAGGCAGTTGACAAAAATCATCCATTTTATGGCAGAGGTATTTTGATTATTATTTTTAAGAGAAAATCAGGCTTAGAGGATTAAAGGACTTGACAAAATAATGAAATTAGGCAATGACAGGTTGAAGGTTCATAGCCAACTTTTTTTGATTTTATAAGGCTATTCCTTCAAAATATATATTCCTGTGATGGAATTAATAGCCGTATCTTACAAACATGTTGCTACTATTAATTTTGTTACATTATTGATTATTATAATGCTCTCTCTACCAATGACTTGGTTCTTAAGTAGGAGATATAAAAATCACAGAGGCAGAGGTAAAAGACTGAAAACTGCTTAGGAATGCTCTTAGCAAGTGTGCAGGAGAGGGAAGAAAGTAGACTGTCTCAGATTTCTCACTCTGCCTCCATGAAAAAGAACATTTTTTTCCCATGTTTGCATGATTCTCCATTCTTCATTCCACCCTATTACTTCTTTTTTTAACATAGGAGATGTGACCAGTATAATTTGTCAGAATATAAGACATTCTTTGAGGCACTCTTCATAAATTGAATTGTATTCTTACAAAGAAAGGAGCTACAGATGTGGGAGCTAGATCTCTGTTGGATTGTTGCTGATTGGTCAAGTAAACTTGATGTTCTACTGGAGACCCAGGCATTTTAGTTTAAAGGGAGAGGAGAAGCCCCCCTAACCAAGGTTGTGCATGCCAGAGCTGCCTGGCTGAGTTATACATATGACACATATAGGCTTATCCATGTACCCTAGCATCCAATGCAATAGAGTGCGTTACAGGAAAATGTTTTGGGATATTTTTATATCCTGTGATAGGAGAACCATTTCTTCATGAGACTCCAATTCATATTTCAAAGACTTTGTTAAAAAGAAGAAAGCGATTTCCATAATATACTGAAATATGCCCTGACTTCCAAATTGGGAGCCAGATTCAGTCTCTGAAACTATTGATTGTAGTCCTCTAGTTATTAACGCTAACAATCATTGAACATTGTGTTAAAGAAATAAATGTTCATATTTATCTTGAATCTTATAGTACCCTTTAACACATGACCTATTATCTCTATGTTTTGATTCCAGACAAATACATACAGAAACTAAGAATGATTCCCATTATAGTATGACTATTAAATGGCAGAAATAGTTTGAAACCCAGGTCAATCTGAACTAGTGTCCACCAAAATGGTAATTTCATATGGTTAAACATTTTATAAAAGTTTGGAGGATTAATAATGTATCTTCAAAAATTAAAATAAAGATATACATGTTAAAATGTTATATATTCTGACTTAACTATCAAAATCATATCTCTTATATAGAGTAATGATATTTGCATATGACATACATACATCCTACTGCATGCTTTAGGTCATCTCTAGTTACTTATACTACCTAATGCAATGTAAATAGATTTTTACTGTATTGGTTAATGAATATTGGCAAAGAAAAAAGTTTATGAATGTTCAGTACATATGCAATTATTTTTCCATTGTTTTTGAGCCATGGTTGGTTGAATCCATACATGGACAATTCATGGATGCAGAGGCCTTAACAGGTGTATGTATACAGGTATACATGTATGTGCACATATAACATGTACTTTACAATGTATTTCATATCTACACATACATGCATGTATATATACACACATAAAGTATCCACAAAATGGTAAGGACATCTATCAGTTGATATGTGTTCTGTTTATTGGTTAGTTTTGCTACTTTTTAAAAAATACTTTTAACCTTAATGGAGACAAACTTACCAAGGCAGAATTTATCAAACATGATGGCTTTAACCAAATAGAATTTCTAGTAGATACGCAGAAAATAGATGTACCCAATGTTGCTTTGTACATTCCCAAAATAATAAACTCAGTATATTTTCTGAATAAGAGTGCATTCATTATGTGTTTTTGCTTGAGTTAGCATTCTCCAAAATTTTCTTTCTTTTTTTTTTTTTTTTTACCAGGGATTGAACCCAGGGGACTTAATCACTGAGCCACATCCCCAACTCATTTTTTTATTTTTAATTTTAAGACAGGGTCTCACTAAGTTGCTAAGGTCCTCACTAAATTGCTAAGGCTGGATGAACCCATGATCCTCATGCCTTACCTCTCTAGCTTCTATAATTACAGGCACTATGCCTGGAAGCAGTGAGTTTTTCTAAAGAAAAAGCAACAAAATGTTTATTTGGTCAACAATTCAAATATAAAAAAAAATTCAGGATATAGATATAGATGGAATAATACCATCTTATAATATTCAGTTTACAAATTAGTTAGCCTGTATTTTAAATCTATATGACATTAAATTTATCACACTGTCTTGTTGAAGTCTCATTTTTCATTAATAGGTTTATTTGACCTCTTCACAAAACCAGCACTTTAAAAGTCCAAGCATGTTGGGAGGGGTCAAGGCATAGAAACTTATTTCATTACAAAAGTGCAGTTTTTGTTCTTTCTTTATATATATATATATATATATATATATATATATATATATATATATATATATATTAAAGAGAGAGAGAGAGAGAATTTTCTTAGTATTTATTTTTCAGTTTTCAGTGGACACAACATCTTTATTTTTATGTGGTGCTGAGGATTGAACCCAGTGCCCTGCGCATACCAGGGGCACATTACCACTTGAGCCACATCCCCAGCCCTATAGTTATATTTTTGTACTCCATATAAGATAACCACTTACTTCATTGGTTTTTGGAGAAAGAAGTATGGTCTACAAAACACCCTGTTTGGCAATTGATTTGCCCCTGAAATAATAATGAGTAAATAATGAGTAAATCTCCATTTGATATGTTTCTGTCTTTTATTTTTAATTAGAGCATTAGAATTATACATAATAGCTGGGTTCATTTTGACAAAAATCATACATGCATGGAATTTGATTTACTCTCTTTCAGTCCCCAGTGCCTCCACTTTCCCCTCCCATCCTCCCTGCCCCCATTCTCCTTCCTTCACTCTGCTGCTCTTCCATTCCCTTGTTCATTTCTTATTTTTTATTGGTGTTTTATACATATACATGGAAGCAGAATTCACTGTAATATATTTATACATGTACATAGTGTGATTTTGTTAAAGTTATTCTGCATTTCCTCCCCTTTTTGGTCCCTTTTACCTCCCTCTCTATGTCTTCCTTCTGCTCCACTGATCTTCCTGTATCTTTATAATATCTGACCCTCTCCTTTTTTTCTTTATTTTGCTCTAGTTTCTGTATATGAGAGGAAACATTTGACCCCTTGATTTTTTGAGTCCAATTTATTTCAGGTAGTATGATGTCCTCCAGTTCCATCCATTTACTGACAAATGCCAACATTTCATTCTCCTTTATAGAAGAGTAAAACTTCATTGTGTGTATATACCAAATTTTCTTAATCCATTCATCTATTGATGCATATCTGAACTGGTTCCATAACTTGGCTATTGTAAATTTCATTGCTATAAATATTGATGTGCCTATATCACTATGGTATACCGATTTGTTTATATATTTAGAAACTATTCTAATGACCTCCTTAATTATTCCAACTTCACATTGATTGAACGTCTTTCCCAGAGTACTTCATTATTAAAAATGAAGTACTTCAGAAGGAGATTTGTAATCTTGCAGTCTGAAGAAGACATATATATCTAGCATTCTCAGGAGTGATTCTGAGAAATCATTTTCTTAAAAGTATGTGTGTGTGTGTGTGTGTGTGTGTGTGTGTGTGTGTGTGTATTATTGGCAATCTATCCTAGTGATTTCAAAGTTGTTTTAGTTAGAATAGCCTTAATATATGAAGAATGTTCCCTGTAACACATAAGACAGGATAGGTTGTATTTATTTTCCAACAAAGCATAGTAGTGTTTATAGTATTGTCCTTGATATCTTCTGATGAATATTAGTTAAATTTTATGGAGATATTATTTTGTGTACAGATGATTATTTTATGTGCATTTTACCTATCATTTGTTCTTTATTTTAACTCTTAAATACCCTATATTTTAACAAATTGAGTATAAACTTACATATGATTAATATTTTTTATTCTTCTTAATTTGGGTAGTAACTGCCAAAAAATAATGTGGGATGTTTTTTGTAGCCCCAAGTTTTGTTATCCTCTCTTCTAGTGTGTAGAAGTTTTCTTTGGCACAATAAAAGTATTCTATTGTTAATATTTGAAATCATCCCCAAAGAACATTTCAGGAAACATTTCCCAATGACAAAATACTATTTTGAAATGAATTTTTTTAAAAAAACATCTTGTTCCTTCTGTTGAATTGCTCATATTTAGAAAATCAATATTGACTTATGGTTTTCTAACAAGCAAGACCGAGTTTTCTGGTGCTTAAATGAGGAGATATTTCTTACTTGGACTCACACATAGAAAGAAATACCAGTGGAAGAAAGTTGTAGCAGAAGAGAAATTTGGAATATCTAAAAACTGCATATGGTACAGGTGAACACATGCATACACAATCTATTATTGAAAGTTAATATAAGTGTCTTTTTTTCTTTTTTAATTTAGAAATCTTTTCAAAATTGTTTTGTTATATCTACAATTCCTACAAATTCTCTGTGTGATTGGTACTATTATTACTTAAAGGGATATTTCAGGCCTGCATTTAAACAAGAAAATACTATTTAAATATTGCAGAAGAACTAAAGATATTTTTCATTATCTCTATATATAGTCTTTGTCAATTAGATGCAATTAAGAAGTGCTTAATCTTAAAATCATTCTGTTTGATAGAAAAAGTGTGATGCACCATCATATATTAGGCCTGGATTGAAGAGGATTCTTAAGACTAAAGTTAGGACTTATACAACAAAAGACCATGGGATTTTGGTACTAAGAGATGTCAAATTCAATACCTTTATCTTAAAGAAAAATATTCTAAGCTTCACAAAGGTGAAGAGAATTGTCCACTTCTATTCAAGGTTAGACACTTACGAAGGCTTAAGCTGGGTTTCAGATAAAGTCTAGATTTAATGACTTTGGTTTAAAAAAAAAGAATGTTTTAAAATATATATATATATATATATTTTAAGAGAGAGAGAAAGAGAGATAATTTTTTTTAATATTTATTTTTCAGTTTTCGGTGGACACAACATCTTTATTTTTATTTTATGTGGTGCTGAGGATTGAACCCAGCACACTGCACATGCCAGACAAGAACATAACTGCTTGAGCCACATCCCCAGCCCCAAGTTATATATTTTTGATAGCATTGTCAAAATGTCTCTCAGAAAATTAGAAATAATTTTTGAGCACACCAAATATATATGAATACAAATTTACATACTTCATTGATAAAATAGACACCATCTCATATCTTAGATGAAAAATAACAGTCAATTGTTTGACTGTTTATGTTTTTTTTTTCCTATATATTATTCTCTTTTCCTATTCATTACTTGTTTCTTACTTTGGTTATATTTTCTAATTTATTTGTATCAGTCTTCTGTAAATTAGAAATGTTACCCACTTCTGCCATCTAGGTCTTACATTTAGGTTTTTAATCCATTTTGAGTTCTATGATATATAACTATATCATATAACTATAATTTATTATTTTACCTACTTGATTTCTCCTTCACTGACAGTGCTAAATACATTTTACTATTATATGTCTCTGTTATATTCACTTATTCTTGATTATATGTGATATTTTATGAATTTTATCAATTATATTTTTTTATATAAATGCATTTATGAGAAGTACATTTTGGATTGGATTATTTCTTGTTACAAAGACAGCTTTTGTATAATTTAGTATTTTACATAAATTAAAATATGATATTACTTTACTCTTTCCAGAATTTTTAGTATTTGGAAAGTCTAATTTTAGTATTTTCCTCATTATTTTTTCTCAGTCATCTCTTTTATTTACATCTATTATAGAAAAAAGATGCATTTTTGTACCTTTTAGTTTTATTTCTTTGCAAATATCTACTACTGTTTCTCTTAAATTAGATGAGAATAATTACTAATGTTTATTGGGACAATATTATATCAGATGTAATTCCAATCCATAAATGATAACTGTGAGGTGACATATATGTTAATTACCTTGATTGTGGTAATCATTTCACAGTTTACGTATATCAAAACATCACCTTGTACACAGCAAGTATATACTGTTCTTCTTTGTCAACTATGCCTCATTAAACCTGGATTTTTTTTTTAGAAATAAAAAATGATTATTTATTCTATTTGTAACTTTAAATCATATAGTTAAATCTGCTGTTTTGTTTATTCACCTTCATTCTTATCTGTTGAGATCGTAGATTTCTTACCCAATGTCCATTCCACCTTCTCCATTTTCTTACACCTTCTGTCTTGCTAATATATCTCTGTTTTGCACAACTGTTACCCTTACTCCATCAGAAATAGGAACCTGAGGGTTCCGTGTCAGAACTAAGGTATTGAACCTTCCTTATCCATCTGTGCTGATAAGCCAGTGCTATTCCTTTTGATGGCAGTTATTAGTCCAACACAGTAGGAGAGCTGTCACCTTGATCTCAGTGGAAAGAAGGATTAATATTCACAGTTGTAGATTCTGGTGCTTCTTTCAAATGTGAGAGAGGAAAAGAGGACATGACTTGAATGACTCCTAGGTTCTTGCTTACAATAAATAGACTTAAAACTGACCCAATGCTGAAGATCACAGAACACAGACCAAAGAATCTGGATCTTTGATGACTATCGATGCGCTGATTGTACTAGGTTTGGTGGCTTCACAACTCTGGAGTTCTATATATGTGAGACAATTAACAGCATCATCATTTAAGCCAATTCAGAAGAGACTTTGTGAAATCTGACACCTTTATATTAGAATTAAACTATATATGCATTAGCTTTGCCTGCCAATTTTTATTGCATTTTTAATTTTACATTATTAAGATTTTAAGCTTCATATTTTACCATTATAATTCTTACTCTTTATAGTTATATAGATTGACTTTTTCTTCCATGTGGACTTGATGCTTACTCCCTTTCTGCTGGAATTCTCCTTTTTACTTGACTGATGGAATTCCTTCTAAGTGCAATAATTTTTGTTTTATTTATTATGTGTTTAGATTTATTTTTGGCACTAGAGATTGAACCCAGTTGTGCTTAACCACAGAGCCACATTCCCCCATGTTGAGAGCCACAGCCGAAGGGGCCCCAGCAAACTTCCAGCTGCCAGCAAAAACTTCCAGCTGCCAGCAAACTTCCAGCTGCCAGCTGATGATTGGCTCACAGAGGCCCCAGCAAACTTCTAGCTGCCAACTGATTGGCTCCTCTGCGGTGATGCTCATTGGGCTGTTTCCCCACCCTTTCAGACCACGGAGCTGCTCATTGGGGGACTTTTTCTGGCTCTGCCCACGTGACCCAGCCAATCAGCCTCAAGATCAGGAGGAGTGGGGGAGGTTGAGAGGCTTGTGGAAGCCGGTGGTGGCAGTTGGGCTCTGAAGGTTTTCCTGAGGAGCTGTTTGGTTTGGTGTGTGTGTTCTAAAAATAAAGTTCATTTCTTTTGACAAGTGGCTCCTGAATTGTGCCCAGCCAGACTGCGGCATTTGGTGGCTCGCACGGGGAACGACTGAGGGTAAGTGATAAGGTAAACTGCTTGCCCCTGAGGGCAGGGCAAGAGGATGGGTAGCCATTTTAAGATTCTTCTTTTGTTTTGTTTCACTTTTGTTTTAAGTTTCCTGTCCCTGGAGATGAGTGAGACAGAAGAAAAACCACTCACATCTGAGGAACAGATAGGGAGAAAGGACGGATGGACATTACAGGAGGATAGAAAGGCTATAATGATTTTGTGTTGTTCCATTTTTGTTTCATTCTGTCTCGGTTTTGTTTGGCGTCATCTTGTTGGGTTGTATTATATTAGAAATATGGCATCAGAAATTAGTAAAAAACAAATCGAAAGAGTGTTAAGTAAATTGTTAGAGGAAGGAGGCATCCCAGTAAAATCAAAAGCAGTCAGGGCATACGTTGATACAATACAAAAATGTAGCCCATGGCTTTTTAAGGAGGAGTTGTTGAATATAACACAATGGAACCATCATGGTGAAGATTTAAAAAGAATAGAAAAGAAAAGCCCAGGAACTCTGCCAGTTGGCACATTGACATTGTGGGTGTTTGTATCTTGTTTGCTTAGTCCAAAGCCTTCAGTTCAGACAAAGGTAGAGGAAGGAGAAGATATATTGATTCAAGTAAAAGAGAAGGTCTCTCAAGTTAGTCAGAAAGAGGAAAAGATCCAAGTAAAAGAGAAGGTCTTTCAAGCTAGTCAGAGGAAGAAAGCTTAGAGCAGAGAAAGCCATCAGGGGAAAAGTTACAACAGGAGACTGCTACTAAAACCTTTCTATCACCAGAGGGTGTAAGTGTCCAACCAAAAGCACCACCTCTACAGGAGACTGCTACTAACACCTTTCTATCACCAGAGGGCGTAAGCGTCCAACCAACAGCACCACCTCTACAGGAGACTGCTACTAACACCTTTCTATCACCAGAGGGCGTAAGTGTCCAACCAACAGCACCACCTCTACAGGAGACTGCTACTAACACCTTTCTATCACCAGAGGGCGTAAGTGTCCAACCAACAGCACCACCTCTACAGGAGACTGCTACTAACACCTTTCTATCACCAGAGGGCGTAAGTGTCCAACCAACAGCACCACCTCTACAGGAGACTGCTATAACACCTTTCTATCACCAGAGGGTTTAAGTGTCCAACCAACAGCACCACCTCTACAGGAGACTGCTACTAACACCTTTCTATCACCAGAGGGCGTAAGTGTCCAACCAACAGCGCCACCTCCATATGCTGGGAGGCCCCCAACGCCCGCAGTTGATAGTTGGGATCCTGAGTCAAATATTAACATGCCCTGTATTTGAGGCAGGAGGGCAGCAAATTCACAATGCTTTAAATTTCAAAACAGTGAAGCAACTAAAAGAGGCTGTAACAACCTATGGTCCTCAAGCACCCTTCACTGTAAGCATGGTCGAATCCATTAACAACTTGAACATGACGCCAGCAGATTGGGCTAATATGTGTAAAGCTGTGCTAAATGGAGGTCAATACCTGTTATGGAAGGTTGCCAATGAGGAATTTTGCAAGGAGAAGGCTAGGCGAAATGCCGCAGTCTGGCTGGGCACAATTCAGGAGCCACTTGTCAAAAAGAAATGAACTTTATTTTTAGAACACACACACCAAACCAAACAGCTCCTCAGGAAAACCTTCAGAGCCCAACTGCCACCACCGGCTTCCCACAAGCCTCTCAACCTCCCCCACTCCTCCTGCTCTTGAGGCTGATTGGCTGGGTCGTATGGGCAGAGCCAGAAAAAGTCCCCCAATGAGCAGCTCCGTGGTCTGAAAGGGCGGGGAAACAGCCCAATGAGCATCACCGCAGAGGAGCCAATCAGTTGGCAGCTAGAAGTTTGCTGGGGCCTCTGTGAGCCAATCATCAGCTGGCAGCTGGAAGTTTGCTGGCAGCTGGAAGTTTTTGCTGGCAGCTGGAAGTTTGCTGGGGCCCCTTCGGCTGTGGCTCTCAACATACCTGCCCTTCCTATTTTTTTTAATTTTTAATTTAATTTAATTAATTTATTTTGGGGTAATATAAGGATTGAACTCAGGGGCACTTGACCTGATGTGACCCTAAGCCACATCCCCAGTCCTATTTTGTATTTTATTTAGAGACAGGGTTTCACTGAGTTGCTTAGCATCTCGATTTTGCTGAGGCTGGTTTTGAACTTGCGATCCTCCTGCCTCAGCCTCCAGAACCATTGAGTTTATATATGCTACACCATGCCCAGACTGTTCCATTTTTTGATATGAAAAAGTTTTTATAGTTAACTGTGCTTCTGAGAATGTATCACCCTTCTGCTTTAAAGCATTCCTCAAATACAGCAACATACCTGAAAAAGAGTTTATTTAATTTGACTTATCTTCTTTTCTCTGTTCCAATAGGAACTTCCATTTTCTAAGAGAAGAAGAAAAGGTTCAACTGGGGCCACCATTAAGAGATAACAAACAGGGTAGGGAGGGGATGTTCACTAGGGACTCTCATTCTGTGCCTCTCTTTCTGCTTCCTGTTTGTCTTAGTTATTTTCTCATGGGTTTTCTGTGTGGCTATGTCTCTGTTTATCATTGATGATAATGAGCTCTGGGCACTAATGATCCTTCTGTTTTTTATTTCCTGCTTTTCTCTAAGCAGGGAATTCCCAGTATGTCAAATACTAGCTGTCACATTCAGGACTCTCAGACTGTGCTAGTTGACCTGCTTTCCCAGGGGCAATTTCTTCCAATTCATGTCAAAGCTTCAAAGATGAGTCTTAGACACTATCTGATGCTCAAGCAGTTTATTCTGTCAGCACTCTTATAAGACAGATAGCAGGAGCAGGACAGTGACATGGGCCAGACACAGTCAAATGACCATCTGACTCAAGGGTCTCTGTCTAGAGACCATTCTTAGCTTTGCAAAGCCCTTCCACCTCACCCCCACTTTCTTATACCATTATTCAGTCTGGATCAGTTATCAAGTTTTTCTTTCATAAAGGGAGTTTAAGCTGTTCTTGTCAAGTTAAGCTTTATTTTAATGCTCATGAAATCTTTCTTTGTGCTTAAGTAACTGTGTCTCCAGGGTTACCAGGTTTTTTATGTCCTTTGGTTGTCATACAGACCTAGTAATGCCCAGGGCCAAGCTGTTATACTACTAAGTGGCACATAGGGTAGGCCTTACCCACATTTGAGCAGGCTTAATGACTATAGTCAACCTTAGAGTCATGATCTCTCTCTCTCTCTCTTATAGTGCTATATTATGTGGCATAACTTGATCCTGGGAAGATCAATAATTGAAGAACTGCCAGAGGTTGAAAATATGGTTAGTAAAATCACAAGAAATGGATCTTCTGTGGGAGGATGAGGAGGAGTAGAACCATGAAGAGTAATTCATGTTCTCATGGGGAGTAAGAGGAGATCTGACTGTTGGTAAAGATCCAAGGTCATCCATCCAGATAAGTAGGTGGGCCACATCTTCATTGAAGAATGTCTGGAGGAGCTCATAACCGTACTATCACTTGATCAATTTCAAGCAAATAGAAAAATCAAGAGCTGGTGGGGGTGAAGAAGCATATAAAAATAGTTTTGTCAATAAAATAATAAAGACCCTTTTTCCCACTAAAATTTCCTCAGTTGAATAATGTGTTTGCCTCAAGAGAGTAGGCTCTGAAAAGTCCGTCTAGGAAACTGGGAGTGGCCCATGGGACTTAAGGAAGAAGGATTGCATGGGGGAAGTTCAGAATATTTTTGTCCCCATCATTAAGACCAAGTGTATCTTTTTCTTACAGATAAGCTCAGAAGAGAGAATATGTTTCTGACATTGAAGAAATTTTGTGTGAATCTGGGAGAAGATGAAAATCAGCCTATGCAGTGGTATTCTGGGAAAGGTGAAAGTTGAATGGTAAAATGAGTGCAGTCAAAAGACTTGCAAGGAGGGTCCTGAAGGAATGAAGCATTTGCGTTTGGGTGAAGCTAATGGGTTATGCAGCTCAGGCTTTGACTTCACTGTGCATTCTGTACTCACAACGTTTAATATTTAGGTTAATTCTTTTAGGCTCATTAAATTTCTTAATATAATTTTATGTAATTTTTTTTCAGTAAATCAGATATTTAAAAGAATACCAATTTATAAGTAGTATGTTGAAAATATGCCACACATTATTAATTCATAAAAGTAATTACCTGGACAAATTCATGTAAATGAATGCATTCAGTTGAGCGGTATGTAACTATTAGTAAAAATGACTTAATTTTTGCCTCTGCAAATGCCCTGAGTCTCTACTTGAAATATGTGAACTATGAATTCATTTTTGAGTCTTCCTTCTTCTAGTACGTTCATCATTTGTTGGTTTTCTGCATTACTTATGGTTCCAGGAAAGCTTACACTTGTGTACTACATATTGCATTAACCATGTGTTTTAGTCAGATTTTTCGCTGCTGTTACTAAAGGCCCTGACCAGAACAACATTAGAGGAGGAAGAGTTTATTGAGGGCTCAGGGTTTCAGAGGTCTTAGTCCATAGAAAGCCAGCTCTATTTCTCAGAGGTCGAGGTGAGACTGACTATCAGGGCAGGAGAGTGTGGTTGACGGAAGCAGCTCAAATGGTGACAAGGAGGCAGAGAGATTCCACTCACCAGATACAAATATATATCCAAAACAATGCCCTAGTTCCCACCTCCTCCAGCCACACCTTATCATTTCAATTACCACTCAGCTAATCTCTATCAGGGCATTAAATCACTGATTGGGTTAAGACTCTTACAATCCAATCATTTCTCCTCTGAACCTTCTTGCATTGTCTCACAGGTGAGCTTTTGGGGGATACCACATCTAAGCTGTAACACTTTGTTCCTTGCTTCGATATATTCTATTATTTAATATCTGCCCTACATGTAAATATCCAATGCTTCTTGCTTTAGACAACCCAGTGACATGTCTGAATCACCTTGCCTGGCCTTCTTTCCTCCTCATTACCTCCTCTCCCCTCAGATGGAGTTCTTCTACAGATGCCCTTTCCAAACATAAACCAACCAACTCAGAGCCACACATCGACCACTTCTTTTATGGGGTTCTCCTTGGTCCATTATCCACCTCCCTGTGTCCCCCAGAGTCAGGTGCCAGACCACTATAGACATGCCAAGGGGCCAGTTAAAATCATCCAAAGTAACCAGTCTGAAACATGTCTACCCTATCTCTCATTTCTTCCTTCAGAAACCACAGTTTAGGCTCTTACCCAGGGTTCTCTATAATCTCTGTTCTTCCAAACAACCTGGGTGCTTCCTCATGTGCCCTCTGCACCCTGTTGATTTGTCCCCCACACTGAGGTGGTGGGCTAAGTCCTCCAGCATCTTTGAATTAACAGTGTTGTTAGTAGCAAATGTTTCTTTTCCTTTTTTCTTGCTTTTATTTGTTTGTTTGTTTGTTTATTTATTTATTTATTTATTTATTTATTGGTACTGGGGATTTAACCCAGGGGTGCTTAACTACTGAGCCACATCTCCAGCCCTTTTTTTAATGTTTTATTTTGAGATAGGGTCTTGATAAGCTGCTTAGGACACAGTTAAGTTGCTGAGGCTGGCTTTGAACTTGTGATCCTCTTGCCTTAGCATCCCAAATATCTGGCAATTCAGGTGTGGCACCTTGCCTGGGTGATAGCAGTGTTTCTTATTTTGTTGTCCTTATTATATCTCAGATTTTCAAACCCATGGTTGCAACCCAGAAGTTCATAGCATTTTATTTTAGATTATTAGTCAATTTAAATTTTATTTTTTCATTCTCTGCCTCATCCACATCTTCTCTAATACATTATGGTGAAAAGTATGGTGTGTCAAATTACATTTTTGGGAAAAACTCACATTTTTTAGTTAAAGGCTTAAAATAGTTATAGATTTACCTAAGGAATAATACCCAAAGATCCTCTGTACACATTATCCTATTTTCCCCAAAGGCATCACTTAAAAAACTAGGGTACTATATCACAAATAGCATGTTGACAAAGAAACAAACCCCTGGTCTCATTTTCTTTTAGTAAAAATATATTATTGACCACGATCCTACATAAAAGCAGATATCCCAATGTGAAAAATAAAGACCTTCCTGAAAAAGCAGCCATCCCTTCTCATCTCTTCTTACCACCATATTTTTTTTGCAACAAATCAGAAATATTTGTGTTTAATAGTTTTCATGTTTAGTATCTTGGTCAATATGTATTTCTACAACTATAGCAAATTCTCATTGTTACTATGACATTATCATTTTGTGTTTACAAGAGAAATAAATTTGAAGAATTTTAATATTGGAATTTTTGGTTTGTTCTCTGGATTATAAGTCTTCACATTCCTGAAAATTCACCATACAATATTATCAAAATCAATTTTGGAACATTGTTTCAATAATAAAATTATGATTTCAGACATTTATGTATGACTTTATATTTTCTAAGCACCATCCAGAGTTTCATGTATAACGACCCATTGACTTTAAACAAGACCCCACAGGAGTTCAGTAGTGTGGTAAAGTATGCTTTGGTAAAGTATGCTTCATACTTTACAGGTGAGTAAATTGAAGCAGAGAGACACTGAGTCATTTCCAAAGGTCATTCTGTTATAACTGATACAGGAAGAATTAGGATTTGAATCCACACGCAGTCTGGATTCAAACTGTTTTTTTAACAGTTATTCTAAACTTTCTTTCCTGTTATAAATAAGATTTTCACATCGTTTATACTGGGATTGCCTCTTCTGTGTTTATATTAATTTATCTTGCTCACAATTCTATATGATGTGTTTTGTTATTATCGTTAGCATCTTTATTGATGGGGAAAGTGAAGCACAGAGAAGTTACATAAAGGCTAAAGTCATGCAGCTGGCAAATGGTATAGCAAGAGGTTGAAGACACATTCATTTTTAGATTTTCTGGATTTAACTACTAGTTCTAATTAGTATTGGGATATCAAACAGACAGTATCCAAGCAGGCATGACTTCAGTGGGAAAAATCTTTACTGATCGATTGGCTCATAATTCATATCACATTCATTAATGTGTAAGAAAATTTGAGCAATGCACTTCTTTTGTATAACTTAAAAGTAAAATTGGCAATGGAAAATTATTTCCATCTACTATATTACCATTCTTAATGGATATAGAATACTGTTCTGTTATAATCTGCAGATGTGTAGACACTCTTGACATGGGTCTCTGTTTAACTCACAGAGTTTAAGATTCCTCATCCCACAAAATATTGCTGGGTTTGTAGCTCAGTGGTAGAGAACTTGCCTAGCAAGTATGAGTCATTGGGTTCAATTCTCAGCATCACATATAAATAAATAAATAAATAATCCATTGACAACTAAAAAAATATTAAAAAAGAAGTCTTACACCTAGTACAGGAGACTAACATACACAAATTTTTTGATATGTATGATTTGTTATATGGCCATTGACAATTAGTCTGTCAGGATTAAATGATGAATATGTAAATTAACTACTAGGTAAAGGGCCGAAATCACCAAAACTCTATGGTTTAATTTAGTGCAGTCCTTGAAGCTTCAGAAAAGTGTGTTGTGTTCCTGTGCTTTGAGTTGGATTGAGTCTAAACTTGCTGCTCTAATACCTCTAGCTCACGTTGCCTGGAATTGCAGGAGGACTGAGAGAAGAAAATAGTATTACTAGTCTTACCCAAATTATCAGACATTAACGTTAAAAACTAAATTTTCTTTTCTTTGAGACTTTGTTTCCAATATCACACCTGTTATGGTTTGGATCTGAAACATCTCCGAAAAGCTCATGTGTTGAGAGGTTGGATCCCTAGGCATTGGGGTTTTGAGGAGATGATTGCATCATAAGGGCTCTGACTTCATCATTGAATTAATCTATTGAGGGATTCAAAATGTAATGGCTGTTAGGAGGTGGTGGAAACTTAGAAGGCAGGGTTAGTTGGAGGAAATAGGTCCTTTGGGGTGTGCCCTTTAAGAAGATATATTGTCTCTTGTCCCTTCCTTTCACACTCTACTTTCTGCGAGTCCCTGTGAGGTAAGAAGCTCTGCTCCACGAAGAGCTATTGGCTGTAATGTCCTGCCTCAGCATCGACCTAGAAACGACAGAGCCAAATAACCATGGATGGAAGCCTCTGAGAACATGAGCCAGAATAGATCTTTTCTCCTTTAGTTTATCTCAGATATTTTTTCACAGTGGTGGAAAACTGACTCACAGTACCCTTATGCTTTGCTTCTTTTCCTTTTGGTCTCATAACTCACTTTACAGTTGGCCTATTTGCTCTCACGGATTTAAGAAAGCAGAAAGAACCCTTATGTTAGTAAATGTTTTTTCTCTTTTTGACTTGAGGTAAGATACAGCAATATATGAATATTATTTATTGAAAGTGGGGTTATTTTTGGATTTATATGTAACTAACATAGGATAGCACACACTAATAATACTTCTCACATGTTTTAATTGCCCCTATAGAATAAACTATGATGAATGACAAATAAAAATCTGTCTTGATAATTTGTTTTCTTATAGGTTTCAGAGTATTCACTTTCAAATGTTCCAAAAGTAGAAATTAAATATATATGATTTTGGTGAGCTACGGATAAATGTATATATTTTGGTATTCTCCTATACCAAAATATAAAAGGCAAGATCAAAGATTTCTTTGTTTGATACTACCTTTGAACAAAATTGGTTATTAGCATTGTTTGATGTAAAGGAAATAGTATCTTTGAGAAGCAAATGAAGGCTGGTAGCTAACATTATTTATCCTCAAAGTAAATAAGCATCCTGGAAATATTCTTTTCCTAGAAAGATGTAAAGTCAGAGCCAGTTGTCAGGTGATTCTTTCCTCTGAGTCTATCTATCATCTAATATGGTTACCTGTTTTTTTTTTTATTTGTGTTTTTGCCCTATTTGGTATAAATAGAAAAAAAAATTGTGAAACTTACACATCAAAAAGTATACCTGATTATAATTTGCCCTTTGGAAAGTTATTTATCATCTAACAACACCTCCCTACAAATCTGGCTAGTGTGTTTAATTTAGTACTTCATAGTAATTTAATCGAAATACTTTCTTAGATTCATTAAGTTTGTGCAAAGATTTTATATTACATCTAAGTTGCAACTTTTTATAGTTCAATTCTGATTTATGTACAGTACTTAGTCCAACAAAATTATTTTTTAATTAGATGCTTAGAATAATAAATATGGTATGTTCATTTTCATTTAAGTTAAGAAAATTTTTAAAAAGTACTAACTACTCAGAAATTTCCTAACTGCCACACTAGACTTCTATATACTAGGCATATATTTTGAAGTTAATGAACTCCTACGTATTAACTGAATTTTTTTTTTCATGGTTAGGATATTTTGTGTAGCACTGAGAATACCATTAAGCCACGTAGGCTTTAAATGAAGTTATCTTAAATGGATGCCTTTGAAAATATTAAAACCATTTCCCTGCTTTTTTAAAAGCTTGGGTGGGGAAGCATAATTGAGTTGAGTTGTTCAAGTCATTTTAAAAGTCATTGAACATGGATCATCTTGGCAGACAGGGCAGCTTGAACTGATGCAAAATAAAACCCTGTTCCTTGAAGACAAGATGTTTGGTAAGTAGGAGAGAAATTCTTTGTCCCAGATAAAAAAGAAAGCTGTATGTACCATTGAAAGTATGCTCTCCATTTAGTTCCTTTCAAAAGGGATAAATGGATTTAAATAGCCCAAAGTATTGAATACTTTTGGAGAAGACTGCAGAGATCATGCTGATCTAATTAGCAAAATTGCATGCTTTTTATATGCCATTTTCCTTTTTATTAGCCAATTGGAAATAATATATTATCAAAGAGAAACCCACTTTTCTTTTTTATGTAGTACTCCTGCCCTGTGTTCATTGGTTCTGCTGCCAGAGTTGTGTAATAAGCTTTTTGGCTATGGAGGAATCCCTTAATTCTTTGCTCCAGTTCACTTCCCTGGATAAGGGAGATAGCGCCCCACCCTACTATTTAGTAAATTACTACTCTCAGAGACTGAATGCCACCCAAGAGCATTAGACCTCAAAGACTTAATGCACTTTCAAAGAACTAAATGAGAATTATTTGCACACTGGAACCTTCAGGCAAGCTGAGAAAAAGATAACTAATAAAATTGTTCATAAAGCACTTAGAATTGTGAAGTATTAGGGTACTTTTATGCAGCGTCGAATGGTAACACACTCAGAGCATTTGGGGTTATTTTACTTAAACAATATTTCTAAATAGTTATCTAAAACTGTTTCAATCTGACTCCTTGTTTGGGACATTGTTCAACACTATTGATGGCCCATCTGTGTAATGAGCTCTCTAGGTCCTCTGCAAGTCAGGCTGATGATATTTAATTGGTCCCTGGTCTTTATTGGTTTTTATTAAACAAGTCCATTTAAAAATTTCTATAGGGACTATACTGAAACTTCTTTCACTGTATTCTCAAATCATATTCATCAGAAAGTGAACTCCCTAAGCTTAGAGGTACCCATGATAATTTATTTTAAATATTGTTTCTTTTCTTATTAAGCTATATATAGACCCTCATACATTCTTCCTCATTTACCTCATTAAAAAATTATGCTGCGTTCTTTTCAAGGGGGCTTCTCTAGACAACATACATTTTGGTTTTAAATTCAGCCAATATGTACTTTAAACAAATTTGAAATTCTTTATAATTGCTCTTTCATGGGTTTTTTTCTGCATATAATGTTCTTATCAGAGCATTCCTAAAAATATTTGATCATTTTATTATTTCCCTGATGCAGTACTTTCTGCCTCTGCTAAGATAACCATAATCATTATGGAAGATAATTATAATCAACATGAAGTTTGATTATCAGGTATTGGTACATATATAATCTCAGTAGTGATTACCCTGATTCATAGAAGTCATTCTTCTCATTTAAATGATGTAAAGCTTGGATAAATTCCCATTCTTGGATTTTATTAGTCAGAAGTTGTTGACTAAGTAGAAAAATGAATGAATGGTAAATAAACAGGACTTTATGTCATAAGATGTGGTCTTGTGTTGGAATTACACCAAGGGAGAAAGTTTTGGAAAATTTTCAAAACCAGAGGAGGCTAGATGCTTGTTAATCATATTGGTCTATGTAACTTGCTTATAGTGATGTTACAAAGATATTGCTTAGATTAATTTTTCTATCATTGTAAAAATTTTAAGGTATCACTCAATATAACAATGCTTATTCTTGTAAAGTAGGTCATTTGCAAAAGTATCTGGGGATCCTATGTCTTGGAGGCTGTATTTCAGAGAAGCTTTGCTGAACAACTACCCTTGGAACAACTTTGCCTGACTTACAAAATCACTTCCTTTCAATGTCTGTCCTTTACTGCTAATGTTAGGCAGTAAAGCTCCTAAGGAACTCTAACACTCCCCTATTTTGGTAGGCTGATTATAAAAATGTTCCCAGATCTTTATCTCTTCTATCTTTACCCTGTTCAATGTGACTTTGCAGCTTCTCCCATAAAGAGGAAAAATCTATTAGTCATGCTCTGGATTAGGCTGATACAGTGACATTTTTGGCCAATAGAATTTGGTAGAAATAATGAAATGCCAGTAAAAGACCTTGTCTTAGGAGATCTTGAACATTTTTCTCCTTCTCTTAAAACCCTCCCGCTGTCTTTTGAGCAGTGTATCTGGCCAGCACCATCCTTGCTGAGCATGTTGACCATGTATTTGGTGTACAATTCTTGTCATCAATGAATAATTTACGAGGATCATATATATCATCTCTAAAATACATAATACTAATCTCAAAGTATTTTTCTGAAAATTAAATGGAAAAATAAATATAAGTCTCAGCCACCTAGTAGGCATTGAACAATAACTTACATTATGCTATTTTCTATTTCCCTCTGAGTGTTTTACTGTACTAGTCTATTTCTCAATTCTGTTAAACTCAGCAAAACATATATTGAATGTTATTACCTTGCTCTGGGCTGAGTTCTGATATTTCAGAGATAAATAATATATGAAATTCATACTTAAGCGCCTTACAACCTTTGACACAAACTATTAATTAGGCCATTATACTGGTTACTTCCCCAGGAGTCTATTTTTTTCCATTGCCAACTATATTCTCTATATTGCCATCAAACTACTTTATTAAAAACAAAAGTGATCATGTTCCTCTTTGTTATAATGATTATAATATAATAACAAATAAGAAATCATCAATCCCTAATTTTTTTATATTTCCAAGGATTGGTCTACACATTTCTTATACCATACAGTGTCTTTTATAGTCTTCCTAACTTTTTCTATCATTGCTGAACCTTGGGTTCTTTATCAATGAAACAAACTTAAAAATTTTCCCCTTGTGTTGATAATTCAGTGTTATAAGACATGGAAATCAATTACAGAGTCTGCCCTAAGTGTTAAATAAGTGGTAGCTGTCTACATTTGTTTCTAGTTTAATATCTTGATATTATTCAATTTGTATTGTTATTTCTTTTCTCATCACAGCTCTTTACACATTGAATTTATTTCTGTGATTATTTATCAAAATCTTCCTTTTCCTGTAATAGTGAATTTTCCATAATCTTGATGAATTAAGCTGTAAAGAATTTTTGTGCTGTCTCTTATGAAAATTCTTTCTAAATCACCATTTAGGCATTGTAATTCTTATTCATCTTTTGTAGTTCTTTCAAGCATCACCTGTTGGTGAAGAGTTATATCCTTCCATGAATCTGAACTGGATATTCTATTTTTTATGCCCCCATGTTTCTTCTCTCCTATCTCTATCATATCATTTAGAGGCCTTTAGTACTTTCCTTATCTCCATATAGTTTGTATGTATTATAAGGGCTTGCACTTTTTCTTGATAATTTGTTTTCTCATTTTTTATATCATGCTTTAAAAAATTTTTAATTTATTTATTCTAATTTGTTATATATGACAACAGACTGCATTTCAGTTCATAGTACACATATAGAACACAATTTTTCATGTCTCTGGATATACACAAAGTAGAGTCACACCATTTGTGTCTTCATATATGTACTTAGGGTAATGATGTCTATGTCATTTCACCATCTTTCCTACCCACATACTCCTTCCTTCCTCCTTTCTCCCCCTCCCTCCCCTTTACCCTATTTAAAGTTTGTCCATTCCTCCCATGTTCCCACCCCATCCCCATTTTGGATCAGCATCCTCATATCAAAGAAAATATTCAGCTTTTTTTTGTGTGATTGGCTTACTTCACTTAGCATTATATTCTCCAACTCCATCCATTTACCTTCAAATGTCATGATTTTATTCTCTTTTAATGCCGAGTAATCTCTGGTTATATACAAAGTAGAGTCACATTCTTTGTGTCTTAATAGATGTACTTAGGGTAATGATGACCATTGCATTCCACCATTTTTCCTACCCATATGCTACTTCCCTTTCCCTCCCTCCCCTTTCCCCTTTGCCCTATCCAGAATTCATTTAATCCTTCAATGCTCCCACCCACAGCATATTATGGACCAACATCCTTAAATCAGAGAAAACATTTGGAATTTGGTTTTGGAGATTGGATAATTTCACTTAGCATTATATTCTTCAGCTTTATCCATTTACCTGCAAATGCCATGTTTTTATTCTCTTTTCATGATGAATAGTATTCCATTATGCATATGTACCATATTTTCTTTATCCATTCATCTACTGAAGGGCATATAGGTTGGTTCCACAGTTTCGCTATTGTGAATTGTGTTGCTATAAATATTGTTGATGTGGCTGTGTCCCTGTAGTATGCTGTTTTTAAGTCCTTTGGGTATAAACCAAGGAGTGGGATAGCTGGGTCAAATGTTGGTTCCATTCTGTTTTCCAAGGATTCTCCATACTGCTTTCAATATTGGCTGCACCAATTTGCAGTCTCACCAGCAATGTATGAGTGTGCCTTTTTCCTCACTTCCTTGCCTGCACTTATTGTTGTTTGTATTCTTAATAGCTGCCATTCTGACTGGAGTAAGATGAAATCTTAGATTTGATTTGCATTTCTCTAATTGCTAGAGATGTTGAACATTTTTTCATGTATTTGTTTATTGATTGTATATCTTCTTCTAGAAGTGTCTGTTCAGTTCCTTGGCCCTTTTATAGATTTATTGTTTTTTTTTTTTTTTTGGTGTTAAAGTTTTTGAGTGCTTTATATATCCTAGAGATCAGTGCTCTATCTGATGTGTGTGTGGTAAAAATTTGTTTCCATTCTGTAGGCTCTCTATTCATCTTACTCATTGTTTCTTTTTGCTGAGAAGCTTTTTAGTTTGAATCCATCCCATTTATTTACTCTTTATTTTGTTTTTCACACTATAGACGTCTTATAAAGAAAGTTGGGGCCTAATCTGAAATGGTGAAGACTTGGGCTTACTTTTTTTTCTTCTAGGTGCAGGGCCTCTGGTTTAATGCCTTGGTTTTGAGGCATGATGAGAGATAGGGGTGTAATTTTATTTTGTTGCATATGGAATTCCAGTTTTCCCAGCACCATTTGTTGAAGAGGCTATCTTTTTTCCAATATATGTTTTTGGCCCCTTCGTTTAATATGAGATAACTGTATTTATGTGGTTTTGTTTCTGTATCCTCTATTTTGTAACATTGGTATATGAGTCTATTTTGGTGCCAATACCATGCAGTTTTTGTTATTATTGCTCTGTAGTATAGTTTAAGTTTTGGTATAGTGATGCCACCTGCTTTACTCTTCTTGCCAGGGATTGCTTTAGATATTGTGGGTCTTTTATTTTTACAAATGAATTTCATGACTGCTTTTTCTATTTCTATGAGGAATGTCATTGGGATTTTGATTGGAATTGCATTAAATAGTGATTTTGGTATTATGGCATTTTGACAATAGTAATTCTGCCTATCCATAACAAGGGAGATCTTTCCATCTTCTAAGGTCTTCTTTAACTTTTCTTTAGTGTTCTGTAATTTTTATTTTAAAGATCTTTCATCTCTTTTGTTAAGTTGATTCCCAAGTTGTTGTTGTTTTTTTTTTTTTTTTTTTTTTTTTGGAGGCCACTGTAAATGGGATAGTTTACCTAATTTCTCTTTTAGAGGTTTTGTCACTGATATACAGAAATGCCTTTGATTTATGTGTGTTGGTTTTATGCTTTGCTACTTTGCTGAATTTGTTTATTAGTTCTAGAATTTTTCTGGTGGAAAGTTTTTGGATCTTCTTGGTATAGCACCATATAGTTGGCAAATAGTGTTTTTTCTTGTTGTTCATGTATCTTCCCCTCTAGCACTTGATATTGCTTCTAAGCTTCAGCTGGTATTTCAAGCTGGGAGTTTCCCCAACTAATGATGGTGACAAAGTTGTCCCAAGATGGAGGTGGATGCTTTCAGTGATGGGATGTGGGGTTGGGTGGGGCCAGGTGGTAGCATTGAGCAGAGTGTTCAGAGATGTAGCTCTGTGGCAAAGAGTATTGTGGCTGGCATCTATCTCTGGACCAGTGCCATGTCCCCAGGTGCAGGCTTCTATGTGTATGGGACTATGGCACTGGTTGCGCTGCCCCAAGATGGAAGTGCTTGTAGGAGCCCCACATTGGTAGATGGGGGTCCCTATGGGAGTGGCAGCCAGAGTTCCTTTCTATGGGCTACTGGCCAGGTGTCCTTTGGCTGGGTGTCCTGTGTGGGAGAGGAGGCCAGGATTCCTACATAGATGGATGGCCATGAGCCCTACCTGGGTTCTAATGCTGCTGATCCTACTTAGGCACCTGGAGTTCCTGCTTGGATGAGTGGCCAGGAGTCCTGTGCTGATGCTGAGGCCTGGAGACCTATGTGGCATGGGGGCATGATTTTTTCATGGTAGCAGTTGTCTGGGATCCTCTAATCACTTTGCAGAGAAACAATATTCCCAGTACTTGAATCTCAGGTCCTGGAGCGACACAGAATGGAGCCTCCCTGTAGCCCACCATCTTGGATCCCCTTATTTTCCCATTTCTAAGTACCTACTATTTGCTTGACAAATGTGGAGAGAATGATAAAAACATATTTGAGAATTTTTATTTTAAAAGTACTGATATACCTCTACTTAGATCTTAATATAGACTTTTCTTTTCCATTCAATTGGTTTTCTAATTGTACCAAGAATTTTAATACTCTTAAGCATTTTGTATTTTTTTTTAAAGAGAGAGAGAGAGAGAATTTTTTAATATTTATTTTATAGTTTTCAGCGGACACAACATCTTTGTTTGTATGTGGTGCTGAGGATCAAACCCGGGCCACAAGCATGCCAGGTGAGCGCGCTACCGCTTGAGCCAAATCCCCAGCCCAGCATTTTGTATTTTTAATGAAGAAAATAATTTCCAAAATTATAAAACATTTATGCTTTCTAATAGCTCAAACAACAAATACATTTCTACTAGGAATAATCTGGTTTATATTTTAAGAAATAAAGTGGCACATTTTTATGAATTGGATCTGATATGTCCCTCAAAGATTCATGGTTTGTTCCATAAAACAGTGATGTTTAGAAGTAAGGCTTTGGAGAAGTGATTGGACCCTGAGGGCTCTCACCTCACCAGTGAATTCATCTACTGACAGCTGAATGGGTTACCCAGAGGTGATGGAAATTAGGTTGTGGAGCATGGTTGGAGGAATTAGGTTATGAGGGTCATGTACAAAGAGGGTATTTCTTGTCTAGCATATCCGCCTCCCATTTCCTAGCTCTCATGAATTGAACAGTTTTCCTCTGTCATGCCCCCTGCCATGATATTTTCTGCCTCATCTCAGGCTCCATACAATGGAGCCAGCTGACCATGGACTGGAATCTCTGAAACATGAGCCAAAACAATTTTTTTTCTCCTCTGTCAGGTATTTTGTTCCAGACCCAGAAATGTTACTAACACACATTAAATTTGTGTCTTTAAAATAATTCTTCCCTTTCCCCTTATGAGATGGGATTACTTTATGGTGATGATTTTACAACTTTCAAGATAGAAAAATTGGATGTTCCTCTCTAAAAATATGACAGTATGCTTCAGAGAATACTGCCAGGCTCTTCAGTGAGTCCTGGGTAACTTGGGAATATTGGTTTGGATCATTAGGGAATCTACAACAGAAATGCAGTCAGTATTAGAGATAAGGGATCCTGAAACACAGACAGAAAAGAGACAGAGGAAAAGACAGTCTGCAGATGGTTTTCTAGTTTCTAGGTCTGTTTCTTCATGAAGAACTGCATTTTATCTTATTAGATTTCACAAAATTTTACTAAAGTTTATAACAATTTCTCATTTGGGGGAAAGGAAATCCTATGACACATTAGTTTCTATTAGGTGCAAGCAGTACAGACTCACTGAAGTTGTATTATAATGAAAGATATTTAATAGTTATAAGTGAATATTTAAAAATCTTATTCGGGTTACAAAAGAAACTATTTAATACGTTAAATATATTTATGAATGTTTTGTTGTCAAAACCTCAATTAAATACAATTATTGCATGATTGTTCATGCTACTATATGGATTTTTGATTGCATTTATGTATTTGTTTAATGTTTTTTAAAAATTTGGTCCAAATTAGGAAAATACAAGTTAAATATAGAAAATTCTGAGTGGATGGAACTAGAACTAATGAGGCTGACAACTATCTGCAGCTTATGCTAATTTATTAATATTCTATTTCTTTAATCTAATGCTGACTGATATGAAATTATTAGGAAAGCCTAGTTATATTTTATTCACATCAATATTTTATATACAGAGTATGCTCAGTTATATGATATGTATAAATTCAATGTGTAACCTTTGTATTTCATAAGTATATTTTTGTCCTTAATGGAATCTTATAAGAAAATGCTTTAAGGTGCTGTGAGAATTTTTGGATACTCAAACAGCTTTAGATTCAAATTAACTTAGGAATTGATTTCTACTTCAAGCAGTGTTTCACTAAGTGCAAAAAATATAGATTAGACCACTTTTTAAAGAAAGAATCTTCAAATTGATAGGTCTAACTTTTACCCTTGAACAGCATTTCAGTTTATACTGTTTCTACATGGAAAGTTCCAGGACACCTAATTTAATTGCAAACATGAATACACTTATCTCTAAGGTAATTTCTTTTTCAGCTAGCAGAAAAATGGCAAAAACTACCTCTTACTCTAGTGACTATTTTCTATTTTTACAATTTGAAATGGTGAAGTTAAAAGAAGTAGATTTTTCTTTTTTGCCCCAGGAAAGAGAACTGAGAGAAAATCTGAAAAAACTGACTTTGGGATATTTTTATCTTTGAATCATGATAGATTTACTTACATGATATCATCATTCACTTGAGTTTTCATAAATAATAACATCTCAGGGTAGCATTATTCAGAAGAAAATTTATTATAGATCTACTCCTTTTATTGTTCTATATAATCTTTCTAGATAATAGTACCTTCTTCCACGGTTTTAATAGTCTCTGTATCATCAGAACTATTGTTGAACTGATTAGTAGTAGAGTTTATTTTTTAAAAAAATTATTGGGATGAAATTCACCTCTTAAAAAATTCACTCACTACAGTATACAATCCAGTGTTTTTTAGTCTGTTCAGAGTTGAATAATCATCACCACAATCAGTGTTGGAACATTTTCATCACCCAGAAAAGAAATTCTACAACTTCTTAGTAATCAGTACCCTTCCCCCCAGTCCAATTGTCCTCTCCCTTCCAACCTCCTGCCATGGCAATTACTTATCTACATTATATCTCTATATATGTTGCTTATTCTCAATATTTTTAAAAATATTACTCCCATGTAATTATACAGTTTTTGTTTAATATATTCCCAGTTACTCTCCCCCTTAACCACTTCAGCCTCTAGTAACTGCAGTTCTGGTCTTCACTTCTATGAAATCAACCTTTTTAGATTTCACATATGAGTAAGATCATATAATATTTATCTTTCTGTGCTTGGGTTATTTCATGTGGCACACAGTTTCATTAATGTTTTCACAGCAAATGAAAAACTAGACAAGTGAGATTAAGTCAAATTGAAAAGCTTCTGAATAGAAAAAGAGACAATAAACAAAGTGAAGAGGCAGTCTTCAGAATGGGAGAAAATATTGGCACAACAAACATCTGATAAAGAAACAATTTTCAAATGTATGAGGAACTTAAACAATTCAATAGCAAAAACACATTTTAAAAAGCACAAAAGTACTGAACTGACATTTTCACAAAAAGAAATATGAATGACTAACAGGTATATGAATATAGAAAACTGGCACTTCAAAACATCCTTGGCAAAACATTACATGAAGAGGAAATTAAAAATAACAATGGGAGGTAGTACAGTAAAGTAAAAACTAATCAAAGAGGGAAAAAATCAAGTTAAATAACAAAAATAAACAAACATGGCTGGAAGTACAAACCATATCTCAATAGTAACCCTAAATGTTAATGGCTTAAACTCACCAACCAAAAGACATAGACTAGCAGACTGGATTAAAAAAAAAAAAGATCCAACAATATGCTGCGTACAAGAAACTCATCTGATAAGAAAAATACATACACAGATGAAGGTGGAAGGTTGGGAAAAATCATTCCACTCACATGGACCTCGGAAGCAAACAGGGATGTCCATACTCATATCAAATAAAATAGACTTCAAGCCAAAGTTAATCAAAAGGGATAAAGATGGACATTACATACTGCTAAGGGAACCCTTCACGAACAAGACATTACAATCATTAATATATATGTCCCAAACAATGGTGCAGCTATGTTCATCAATCAAACTGTTTTCAAGTTTAAGAGACAAATAGACCACAACACAATAATCATGGGTGATTTTAACACACCTCCCTCACCACTGAACAGATCTTCCAAACAAAAGTTGAATAAAGAAACTATAGAACACAATAACAATTAATAAATTAGACTTAATTGACATATATAGAATATATCAACCAACATCAAATGGATATACTTTTTTCTCAGCAGGACATGGATCCTTCTCAAAAATAGACCATATATTATGCCATAGGGCAACTCTTAGCAAATACAAAGAAGTAGACATATTATCATGCATTTTATCCAATCATAATTGAATGAAATTGGAAATCAATGATAAAATGAGGAAGAAAAATTCCTACATCACATGGAGAATGAACAATATGCTACTGAATGAACAATGGGCTACAGAAGACATCAAGGAGGAAGTTAAAAAATTCTTAGAGGTAAATGAAAACACAGATACGACATCGAAATCTCTGGGACACTATGAAAGCTGTACAGAGAGGAAAATTCATTGCATGGAGTTCATTCCTTAAAAGAAGAAAAAGCCAACAAATAAATGACCTCACACTTCATCTCAAAGCCCTAGGAAAAGAACAAATCAACAGAAAATGCAGTAGAAGGCAATAAAAAATAAAAATCAGATTCAAATTAACTTAGGAATTGATTTCAATGAAATTGAAACAAAGGAAACAATTGAAAAAATTGACAAAACTTAAAGTTGGTTCTTTGAAAACATGTATATTTTTAAAACATCAGGTTGTACATGATAAAAATCTAATATGTCACTTAAAGCATAGAATTTTTTAAAATTTTTCTTAAAATTCTTTCACCTCTACATCTGAGCCCGTTTTTTGGGAGTCCATTTGGAAGATGGGCTGATGAGTGAGAGTTTGGATTAAGGTGGGCAAGATGGCAGATTAGAGAGAGGCATCATTTTTTCTTGTTCAGCTACCCAGAACTCAATCAATGGGAATACTATTTCTCCCTGAGGATTAGAGTGAAAAATTTTGAGACTGGAGGGTCAGACTGCCCCAGCCAAAACAGAGACACTGACGATTCAAGACTTCAGTTTCTCTTATTTCAGACTCAGTGAGCAAGACTCATGTCATAATGTTCAAATTGAAAGCAGGAGATAGCAATTACATTTCATTGAGGTCTCAGGCACCAGAATGTTCTTTATTTTTATGAAAGAAAAAAGCTTCTTCTCCTTGCAAATTAATTTGAAGGCCTGTTAAGCTGTTAGTGGGAATGGTTGTTCTATCTCTGAGAAATCTAGACATACACAAGACATAGTTGTGCAGGGATCTTTGGAAATAGAGATGCAAAGAGAACAATGTCAGAGGATTGAGATTGTAGGAAGACATATGAGGGTTCTTGAGTTGAACTCTAGTCCATTTTCTTCCTGAAGGAATTAAGATTCTGCTCATATGTCTACTTCAACTTCACCATGAGTGAGAAATGGTAATCCTCTAAGAAGTCAGAAGACAACCTTAGAAGATGGAAAGATCTACTGTGCTCTTGGATAGGCAGAATTAGTATTATAAAAATGACCATACTACCAAAAGCACTATACAGATTTAATGCAATTCTGATCAAAATCCCAATGGTATTCCTCATAGAAATAGAAAAAGCAATCATGAAATTCATCTGGAAATGATAAGAGACCCAGAACAGCTAAACCAATCCTTATCAGGAAGAGCAAAGCAGGAGGCATCACTATATCAGACCTTAAACTATACTATAGAGCAATAGTAACAAAAACAGCAAGGTATTGGCACCAAAACAGACTGGTAGACCAATGGTACAGCATAGAGGACACAGAGACCAACCCACAAGATTACAATTATCTTATATTAGACAAAGTTTCCAAAAACATGCATTGGAGAAAAGATAGCCTCTTCAACAATGATTCTGGGAAAACTGGAAATCCATATGCAACAAAATGAAATTAAACCCCTAACTCTCACCATGCACAAAACTCAACTCAGTGGATCAAGGACCAAGGAATTAAACCGGAGACTCTGTGTCTAATAGAAAAAAAAGTAGGCCCTAATCTTCATCATATGGAATTAGGCCCCAACTTGCTTTATAAAACTCCTATAGCACCAGAATTAAAATCAAGAATCAATAAGAGGGAGGAACTCAAACTAAAAAGTTTCTTCTCAGCAAAAGAAACAATCTGTGAGGTGAATAGAGAGCTTACATCTTGGAAGCAAATTTTTACCCCTCACGCATCAGATAGAGCACTAATCTCTAGGGTATATAAAGAACTCAAAAAACTAAACATCAAAACATCAAATAACCCAATTAGTAAATGGGTCAAGGACATGAACAGATACTCTGGCTGGTGTAGATCACTGGAGTACTGTCTCTGTGGACAGGGTAGAGTAGCAGTTTGGCTGCCTTCATCTGAGCTCCTATGACTGACTGTTTATGAATTCTGAGTGCCTACTTCCCTCTGCCTGGCTTCTTTGTATTGGTGATATCTAACCTCTTAGTGACTATCTGAAACTGTGGAGCCTGTGAGTGCACTCTCTGTCTGCAGTCTGTGGCCCAGAAGTCTCAACCCTGGCTTCTATAGATCATTAGGGTTTTACCTGTCACAGTGATAGGGGGAGGGTATCAATTGGCCTGTCTTTGTCTGTGCTGTTGCAGAGGTTGTGGGGAGCATTGAGAAAGGGTGAGTGCTCCCTGGGAGTGATTTGTTTTGAGGTCAATTCCACCCCACTCCCCTTGTGCATCATGAGGGGAGTTTGTTTGTTTGTTTGTTTGTGAAACCAGGGATTGAACCCAGGGGTGCTTAACCATTAAGCCACATCCCCAGCCCTTTTTAAAATTTTGATAGAGGGTCTTACTAAGTTGCTGAAGACCCTGCTAAGTAGCTGAGGCTGACTTTGAGCTTATTATCCTTCTGCCTTAGCCTCCTGGGATGCTGGAATTACAGATGTGCACCACTGCACCTGGTGGGAGGGGGTTTTAGTAACCTTCAGGTAAAAACAATATCTCTATGAGTTCCTTCTGATGGATTACTGAGACGACCCATTTCAGAGGCATTCTTTATGGTTTTATTTGTTGCTCTCTGTATGTGGGGAGATGTATTGATTTAATTTCTTCTAGGGAGATGACCTGGCTGTGGATACTACAAAATGGCTGCCCTGCCCAGCACTGCTTTGTGCTCACATACTGGGCTAAACTATGTGATCTCTTCACTGTCTTTACTGCTTTTGTCCCATTTTAACTTTGTCAGGTTTTTTCCCTGTTTGTTAAGGAAGTAATTTTATGGATTTTTTCCTGACACTCTTTCTCTTTTAATATAATTTGTACTTTAAAGGTTTTATTTGCTTTATAAAATCTTTTTATCGAGTGTTGATTTGGCATGGTGGGGCATGCCTGTAATCTTAGTGACTTGGGAGGCTAAAGGAGAACCACAAGTTTGGGGCCAGCCTCAGGAACTTAGTGAGGACCTAAGAAATTTATTGAGACCCTGCTTCAAAATAAAATATAAAAAGGACTGGGGAATGTAGCTCAGTGATAAAGCACCCCTGGGTTCACTACTTAGTACCAAAAAAAACCCCAAATCAAAACCAAACAAAAATGAAACTTGCTAAGTAATGAAACTTCTTAGTATACAAAAATGTTAATGTGAATTTTAGTTCCACATGACTTAATATGAATTATAATTAATTAACAATAAGTCAACTGAGTATTGAAAGGGACCACACTTTACTTTCTTTAGAAAATCAAGATGTTTAGAGTTATTATATTTTAATGTGTTTTGCTTAAGATTTTATTTTCTTTTCTATCATGAGGAATAAACACTCCACTGAAAAAGCATGCATTTCAGATTGGTTCTGCAAATAATATTCCATAATCACCTCTATGATATGAGTCTGAGTGCTAGTGTCATTCACCTGATTGTTGTTTGGTTAATTCTCCAATCTATTGAATTATAGGAATTTTATCCTATAATTGTTTGGCTAATTTTTCATGGAAACTGTAAATATATACAAGTGTCCTTAAATGTATAATTCTAGTATTGCAACATATCAGAACATATGTTAACAACTTTAAGATTGCCTGCGCTCTTCCAAAGGCCACACATAATTTTAGATTTGAGATCCAAAATTTGATCAAAATATAGAAATTCTACATTTGGTCATATTTTAGTTCAGACAACATGTTCTTTTTGACTCTCATTCCAAGATTGAGATTATACTATTGTATCCATTTGTTGACCTACCCATCAATCATAGTTATGTATTATGTAGTTGTAATGTTATATAACTCTGCCAGGCGTGGTGGTGCACACCTGTAATCTCAGTGGCTCAGGAGGCTGAGGTGGGAGAATTGTGAGTTCAAAGCCAGCCTCAGCAAAGGTGAGGTGCTAAGCAACTTAATGAGACACTGTCTCTAAATAAAATACAAAATAGGCCTGATTATGTGGTTCAATTCGGGGTACCAAAAAAAAAAAAAAAAAAAAAACAATATAGACAGCAGACTCTTTAAGCAAGCAGATCCTACAGAAATAGAAAGGGAGATTCAGGAGCCATTTATTCCAATTTCCTTAACTTCAATTCACCTACTAAATGACACATTCCTTCTTCCATGGGTAAGTGAGGTGGTCAGTGGAGAGCAAGCATATTAAACAAACAAATATTCCCTCCATGTTGAAGGCAAAGGAACAAAAACTATGGCTTCCTTTTCCATAGTTGAAATATATATATATATATATATATATATATATATATATATATATATATATATATATATATGTGTGTGTTAATTTCAGATTACTTCAAACATTTATGCTGTTTTACCCATCAAAAATTTAGATCCTTTATTTAGTCAGATTATATGATATTAAAAATTAGTTTGGGTATCTTCATTTGGGGCTGTCATCTATTTTGAGTTTTACTTTTTGACAAATTTTGATTCTTTTATGATTAATAATGGTTAATGTTTTCAATTCCTCTAGAATTATTTCTAATTCATGTTTCCTAAATATTGTCACACAATCTTTATCCTAAAATTTATTGACATAGAGTTGTACATAGTGTTTTTCAAAAATTTAAAAATCTCTTCCATATCTGTGGTCCCTTGTTCATATTCTTTTCTTGACTTAACACTTGTTTACAAGTTCTATAAGTTACATGTTATTTGTTTTATTCTTCTGTGTATTCTCAATGTCTAGACCCTGGCACATGGTAGCAATTTAATACATATTTATTGATTATATTTGTCTTCAAACTATATTTCAGCATCTGTTAAAGAGGATAAGACAAATTTGTTCAATATGCCTTGGCATCAACAGTATTCTCATAAAAGAAACATAAGATTTCATACTGATTATTCATCCTTACATTGTATACCTGCCAAATTCTATTGTTAAAGGCAAAAATAATTTCAGCAACAGGGATATTGTATGAAAAAATGGATTTGATGGTAAAATATTTATGTAACCAATATGATTGTGACAGTACAAAGAATTTATTTTGCTGCCTACTTCATGTATTGGAGAGAAATATTGAGAATAGTCCCTGGATACATGCGAAACATTTCTCTTTCTACCTTTGTTTGAAAATGTTAAAATCAAAGTCACCCAGTATTTTTTCTGACATTCATTGGACATATCAACTCTGAACTTACTCGGTATATTTTTTTTCTCCTTCTCCTTCTCTCTTTTTTTTTTTTACTTTTTGATATAATTTCTTTATAGCCCATCACTTCATATGATCCATAATTTGGTATTCCAAATGATAAAAGATCAGGATGGCAATGGATGTAGTTAAAGTAGAAGGAGGATGAAGAATAGAAAGGAAGATAAAAGGGGAAAATGAGTTTTAAAAAAATCACCTAGCACTTGGGCTGGGGCAGTAGCTTAGTGGCAAAGCACTTACCTAGCATGTGTGAGGTGCTGAGTTCAATCCTTAGCATCACATAGAAATAAACAAATAAAATAAAGGCATTCTTCTACTGGAGTCACAGATGCTTCCTAAAGCAGTGGATGCATCCAGTTTGCAACTTTTTATACCATTCTTAAAATCAACTTCATTGGGAGTGATTGCTACCTCTGTGATTGCTACCTTATATTTCTTAATTACTTAAGTATCTTTATATTCAAGTAGCAATTTGCCATACCAAATTTTTCCTCTTAATATGACTGACGTGATTTTGTTTTTGTCTTCTTACTGGATCCTGAGTAATAGAAATACTGATAAGGCTTATAGGAAATTTGTCTATTACTTTATTTGTTTTCATCATATTTTGAACCATCCTGCTGTGGGGAGTATGTAGAACCAGAATTCCTAATAGGCTTCACTACCTTCTTGGAATTAGATTTCAGAAAATATTTTAGTATTTTAGGACTTTATCCTCAACTGAAAAATAACACTTACTTCAAAGATTTGTGAGTATTAAGTGAAATAATATTTGAAAATCATGCAGGATGCTCTCAGTGAATATTAGAGGCAAAAATTATCATGAAAATTATGATCAAGGCAGAGTGATAAATTTTGATTACTTACTAGTAAGAGTTTTGTACTGTTTACTTGTTTTAAGGTCTAAAACTAGTTTTGTACTGTTTACTTGTTTTAAGGTCTAAAATTATAAAATCTAGAGATATTTACACATAAAAGTTACATAATAAATGATCTCTCAGACTCCTAATAATACTTACAGACACTGAATATGCTCGTCCACTAAACTCTTCAAAGTAACATGTGATTTCACATAAGCTTGTCATTCCACGGAGGAATCCTGGTAGATAACCCTAAATTAAGCTGACTTTTTCAAGGATTGTGATGCTATTTGTGAACGTAAAGCTAAAGGGTATAATTTGTAAAAGACAAGAAGTACTTTATTTCAATAATACAAATAGTTTGCCAACAAGAAATTTAATTTATATGTAGTGTACATATGCAAATAATTCCTTCTTTAGAGACGTAGTAGGTATATTGTCTAGTTAATAGACTTGATTTCAGACTACCTGAATTTAAATCTAGACAACACTTTTGCTAATTCTGTGAACTTGGGCAATTTACTTGACTTCACTACCAGTTCACTAATTTACAAAATGAGGATAATTATTCCTATGACACAGGGTTAAATGACTTATGATAAATGAAGTAATGAGACCATTGCTTGTCCTATTGAAATAAAGTTTGCTCTTTTTTTGTCAAATTCATCATACTTTTATATGGCAATAGGTCACTAAAAAGTTTCACATCCTTGCCTTTTTGTGCTATAAAAATGTAGCTTGTGTTTATGAGAAATTAAAAAAAATAATTTTTACTACATATGGTTTATAAAATATACAAGGCTACTACCTGAAAAGCAGTTGCCATTTTCTTACCATCTCCTAGCACTATACTGCAATAACTCTGAATTTCATAGGATTATAATTTTATATAAAGTTTTCATCGACAACTAAACTTTGTACTGTAATTAAGACAGATATTCAGGCTGATTTAGAGTGTGAAGAATTGGCTGGTCCATTAAGTTAGCCTGGTGCAACTGTTTTTTATCACCTTTTCTTGAATTTTTATATGTGATGCCCCATTGGCTAAGAAGTAATCATCCCTCATAAAGAGGATATTGATCACAAATATGTTCTATCTGTGAGGAAAACAATAGGAATAAAAACTTGCTTAATAGTGAACTCTATCACAGGGAAAATACATACAATTTCTTTGGCCACCAAAAATGAATGTGAACTGAATACCAACTTCTCTTTGGAAAGATGGTTGATCTCAGCTTAATCACAAAAGGAAGACAGTGATAAAAGAAGGGTGAAAAAAGAGCTGAGATGAGTTTTTCCAGAGCACAGAAGTAGGTAAAGTTGATTGATAGCTAGTGTTACTCTCAGTGTAAGACTCCATCAATATAATTAAATTAAAAGTGAAGAGTTGGTTTGGAATTTCTCATCCCTCCTCAAAATCACAAGGGTGCCTGTTAACAAAGCTGCTTTCTTGCACACAGGAAAGTTCAAGGGAATTGAAACAAATAAGACCAGAATTATGAGACTATTAAATTCTTTTGTCTTCATTATATTTCATCAAGTTTCTGACTTCAAGATAGAAAGTAACAATAGAAAGCCCACATTCCATATGAGAAAGAAGGTTTTTATCTGATTTGGGATGTAAAGTAAAGTGCATGTTAGTTAGACTCAAACTACCTCTATTTATTCATAAAATACACATTAAGCCCAAGTATGTTCCATGGTAGGAAACCAGACAAAACCTTTAGAAAATTATACTGGTATTTTATAAAGAAACAAAATGGAATTTCTTAGAAATGTCCGATTTTCTGCCATTGGAAATAATAAAACTATCTATACAAGAAGAGATTAAGAGAACAAAGCAAAAGAGCAATATGCAAGATAATTTATGGGTATTCACTCATTATCACTTTTGTGTAAGGTCCATAGTGGTGGGGCTGGGGTTGTGGCTCAGTGGTAGGGCACTTGCCTCACATGTGTAAGGCACTGGGTTCAATTCTCAGCACTGAATATAAATAAATTAATTAATTAAATAAAGGTCCATAAACAACTAAAAAATATTTTTAAAAGTCAATAGTGGAATGAAATTCTTCAAAAACACAATGTGGTTTTGAGTAAGTTCAAAGGAAGCTTCCTGGTGGTCAAATAGCAAGGAATTAGTTATCTCACTGTCACATCCTGGGTAGATGCCAAGTTGAGAAGGTTTTCTTGATAAAATGTCAAGAGCATATGGGTGCTAATTGTCCCATTGGACACCGTGGACTGAGGACACATCCAGGCAATCCATTCAACTCTGTATCTTATACTTCAAGAGGAACCATGCCAGTATGTAATTCTAAGATCACAACTATTATAATGGAGAAAACCTTAAGAGAATTGTAAATGGTAAAAATTTAGAAGAGGAATTGAACTTCTCTTGACTCTCAAGGGAAGCGAGGGAATAATTAGGAAAATCTATTGGGAAAATTAATGGTACTAATGAATGTTGAGCTTACTATCCCTTTGAGAATTGAGACTATCCTTCGAGTGCTGAGAGTAAATTGCTGGGCATGATGGTGACTCCTTAGTAATTGCCCTTAGCTGTAGAGAGTATCCTTAACAACAGCATGTTCCCTCCTGGTGATAGCCCAAGTCTGATGGCTGGTTGATGAGTGAGGTAGAACCCTCCCCATCTTCTTTCACTCTAGGCAGAAAAATTTAAAACAACCATCTCAACTCCATTTTGTCACAAGAAGATCAAGTAAGGCCTTCTGCAACCACAGCTAACTCTCCCCTCTGCTTAACCCTACTTCCTTCAGCCTCCTCTACCCAAGGATGCTGATGGAAGGGTTACTTTTCAATAAATCTGTACATGAATATTCATCTCAGAGTCCATTTGTGGAAACCCAGTTGAAGACTATGAGATTTGGGTTCTACTTTAGGAAGAATTTTCTTATAAGTAGAATTGCCTCAAAGTAGTAGAGACAACCTTTAAGGTTGTGAGTTAACTCTATTTTTGGATGCAGTCAAGCAGAAACAAGGAGCTCATGACCTAAGGTTGGTAAAGAGGTAATTCTTATTTCAAGAGGAGTTGGATTCATTGATTTCATGATTTTAAAAGTTGCTTTTAACACTGATTCTATAATACATTTTTGAAATAACACGGTCACTTTCTTTATAAAATGTTTGTCTCTGGTTCTTTATTTGTATAACCTCCTGTTACCTATTTGAGAATATAATTCTTTATACCTCTCGGGTCCTCATTTAACTTCTGCAAACATATGTAACTTATAGATTAGACCAAAGTTTTTTTAACTCAATAGTACAATGTACTCAATAGTACTATTAAGTTTTTTTTTTTACTTAATAGTACAATGCTACTAAAAGAAGATTAATTAAAAATATAAAGAAAATATTTGGTTTTCCTAATATTTTGAATTATATCCCAGTATGCACATAATCAACAAATTTGAATGGCCCATAAAACCTCTCATGTACTTCTAGGCCATGTTTATATGTCAAACAAAACTGAGAAACATTTGGGAAACAGTTCATTCCTTTGGCTCCCAGCATCTGACCACCCCTTTTCATTTACTATGATATTCAACTTAAAAGGCAGAGCTTAACTCTCACCATTGAAAATAATAATCCAAGATTCTTGATAATAATCTTAGATAACTCCCTTATATTGCAAGTATAAGCATTTACTCTCAGGCACCACCAATCAAATATACCTACTCAATATTTTAATCCAGAAGGTAGTGATGCAACTTCTAGGCCCATTCAATATATAGGTTATGCAGCAGGAGGATCTTGAGTTTAAAGCCAGCCTCAGGAAAAGAGAGGTGCTAAGAAACTCAGTAAGACCCTATCTCTAAATAAAATACAAAATAGGGCTGGGGATGTGACTCAGTGGTCGAGTGCCCTTGAGTTTAATCCCTAGTAGCTGCTCCCCCTCAAAAAAAAAAAAAAAGGAAGGAAAGGATGAAGGTAGGATTAATGATGGGATGATTCCAAAATGATGATGAGAAAATTATGGTAGGAAAAAATGTACTAGTATCTAAAAGACCTTCTTAAAAGTACTACATGTTATGGGGGCTGATGTTATGGATGCTTTATTCTTTCTTCCTGTGTCCGTCTGCTATTGAAATAACTTCTAGCCTTGCTCTGAGTGAATAAGAAAAGTAGTATGACTTCTGTAAGAATTTATTTCATATTCAACTCTTATAATGAAAAAGACATTATAGATTTATGCAAAATAGATATGGCTAGTTATGAAATGGCCATGTTATCTTGTAAGTATTCCATCCTTGGACAGACTGCATATAAGATATGTAATTGCACTGAGATACACAGAGTGAAATTACTTATTTCTTATTCAGTCTTACCTTTGAAGCTATCTATGAATTTCTAACAAATGACTGAATCTGCACCTGAACAATGAAAGCTAGAGAATAAATGACATACCCTAGCAAGTCACACTGATTGGGTACAGTTATTCCATTTTCTCTTGCTCACTTTACTGTATAATTAATGCATAGGGCTCCTCAAATATGGAGCATAGAATCCAAAAAAATATTTCACTTGTACACTAGCTTTATGTACTTTCTAACTCTTTAGAAATATCAAGATAATTAGCAAAATAATCTGTGTAGATTTCTTGATGTCTTTAAAGAATAATTGTTTTTTCATAAATTTTTCATTTTATTCCATGATAGACTTCAGTTTGTCAAACAAAGTCTTTCATATTCCTCAGATAATCATTAAAATTTAAACTGTGACTTTTATACTTATCACCATGTAATGGAAGAAATAAGCCACCGAATGGGTTCAAGAATGATAATATCCAGGAATTTTCTTCTGTCTTGTCATCCAAAGTGTTTTCTTGGGATCTATGTTCAGATCCAAGATGGGGACTGATGGAACAATTCTCATGAATCTAGTTATATATGATATTTTATAAAATAAAAAAATTATATCTGTTATCCTACCCACTCAGTTACCCTAATATCTTTGGTAAGTGTGCAAGGCTGTCTAAGTCACATACCTGCATTCAGTGACATGTTTAAAATTTCTGATAAATAAGTGTCACTAGGCAAATTTAGTTTATGTATTTTTCCATATTATAGGAAATAAGTTATATTTCTTAGAATAAAGTTTTAAAATTGCTCCTATAGTTGTTTTTAAATTATTAGAAATGCAAGAAGGCCTTGTGCTTGTCACTCAAATAGGCCAACTCTCTGAGGAGGACTTGAGAGCTCTTTCTTTTCTTAGAGGAAATGTTTAAAGTACTATTTATGGAGATGAAATCATATGTGCTAATTTCTATTTGAAGATATGCTTAAATTGCAAGTACAGAGAAGTAGATGCCTATTTCTGTGTTTCTAAGATGTAGTTCTAGGCTTTATTTTTTAGTTTGTGAAATTGAGGTATCTTTTAATAAGTATGTACATCTAATGTAGTAGAAGATTTTTTTTACAAAACTATTTTTAAATTGATAGTGTATTTTATAATTAAAGGTATTTTAGAACCCAGGAAATATGGTACATAGATAGCAGCCAAAAATGCACTTCAAGTAATTGGATGATTAATCTGAAATGTCCTTTTATTCTTTTAGTTACTTTTAGTTCTGTGTTGAAGACCAATACATTATGTGGGACATGGGCCAGGGAGCCAGAAATCTCTGAGAATTTTGTTCTCTGTCCATCAGGAGAGTGTGGTTGAACTTGATGGAGAACAGACTGGTACCTTAAAGTTTGCACCAGTTGTGCAAAACCACCCTGCTCCTCCTTTTCCCCTGTGTACCCTCCGTCTCCTCATTTCCTACTCTAGCCTCATGAAATCCTGATTATATTCTTGATCTTATGATCTGGTCCTTTCACATGTTGTCTGAACTAATGATTTTATGATATTAAACTTGCACAAATACCTTTGACTTATTCAGAATTACTAATACTGTTCTCCCTACTGTCTGGACGTAATTGTGCTCTGTAGGAATGTTTTATAACACATTATTTGCCTTGTTCTCTTAAGAGAAGCCATTTTTTGGGCTTAGGGTGACATATGCATTTTTTAAAGAGTTTAGTAATAATAAATACTGAAATGCTATAATTGTATTCCCTTATAGGATTTTAAATTTTGGTAGCCAAATCCATAACTCCCCATTTAGTTTCCATCATAAACAAGAAGTTGAGGAAACCTCCTTTCAGGAATCTGACCAGGGCTCTAAAAAATAAATAAATAAATAAAATAAGAACAAAGATTAAGGTTTCTTAATAAGAAGGACCAATCAAGTTCTGTTACTAGGAAGGCCCAGGGTATGAGTGAAGCCTACTGAATTTTAAAAATGAATAGTTAATGATTTATGGCTGAGGAAAATATCTAATATAACAGTCAGAGACCTAAATGGACAAAGAGATTAAAAAATAGCTAAAAAATAATAAAACAGACTGGATTATTTTTCCCCTCTCCAAATTCATTTGTTGAAATCAAACCTAATATGATGGTGTTTGGAGGGAGGGACTTTTGAAGGAGATTCTGTCATGAGGGTGGAGCCTTCATTAATTGGATTAGTGTTCTTATTAAAAAAAGCTTCAGAGAGATCCCTCACTCCTTCTGCCATGCGAGCTTATAGCTAGAAGATGACCATCTATGAATCAATATGTAGGCACTCAGAAGACACCAGATATGCTGGCTCCTTGATCTAGGACTTTTTTATCTCCCAAACCTGTGTGATATAAATTTCTGTGATTTATAAACAACCCAGTCTATGGCATCCTGTTACAGCAGCCTCAATGGACTAAATAAAAAATTTGGTTGGGTAGGGGCTGTAGCTCAGTGGCAGAGCACTTGGCTAGCATGTTTGAGGAACTGGATTTGATCATAAGCACCACATAAAAATAAATAAAGTCCTTCTGTCCATTTACAATTAAAAAAAGAAAAAAAATTAAAACATTGGTGATGAGAAGTGGGAGTGCTGCATAACAAATAGGTAAACATTTTGGACTCGATTGGGAATGGGCGGATGAGCAGCGGCTAGGGGAGTTGCGAGGTGCATGCTGGAAAACTCCTACATTGCTGTGAATATGCCACTAGTAACAGTTCTAGAGAGAACTCAGATAATAGGAGGGGAGTTGTAGAAAAAAGTGAGGATATGTTATTAGAAAATGGAAAAAAGGCCATCCTTGTTGTAAAGTGGCACCAAGCTTGGTTGAGTTGTGGTACTGTTCTAGTGTTTTATGTAAGATAAACTTATGAATGAGAAATTCAGACATTTGACTGAGGGAATTCCAAAACAAAGTGTTGCAGGAATGGCCTGGTTCCTCTTGATTGCTTATAGTAAAACTCGAGGAGAGGGAAATGATTTAAAGAATAAATTACAGATCAGAAAGGAACAATTTATGGATAATGTGGTCTATATACACAATGGGGTATTATTCAGCCATAAAGAATAATGAAATTGTGGAATTGTGGGTAAATGGATGGAACTAGAGAATATCATGCTAAGTGAAATAAGCCAGTCCCAAAAAACCAAAGGCAGAATGTTCTTTCTGATATGTAGATGCTAAGTCACAACAAGGGAAGGTGAGGAGGGGAAGAACACAAGTTCATTGGATTAGACAAAGGGGAATGAAGGGAAGAGAGGGGGGATGGGAATAGGAAAGACAATAGAATGAATCAGATATAATTTTGCTATCCTTATGTATGAATACATGACCAGTATAACTCCACATCATGTACAACCACAAGAATGAGATCCTAATTAGAATAAGTTACATTCCAGTATGCATAATATGACAAAATACACTCTGCTGTCATGTGTATCTAAAAAGAACAAATTAAAAAAGGAACCATTTTAAATATATAGAAAATTTTCAACCTAACTTTAAGCAAAAGATGAGAGAGCCTATTCAGAGCACATACAAAAGGTGTACACAAATAATTGATAATTTTGAGAAGAGTTTTATAAAACCTAGGGGTCTTTAATGTGGAATTGGCACTAAGGATATTAAAAAGAAAATAAATACATTAAAGATAAAAAATGATTACCTCTAAGAAAAACAAAGTGTGAAGGAAAGAAAAACAATCACAATGTAATGCATTGCTATGTAGATTGGGTGTGACTAGCATTGGCATCAATGATGTAACTATTGACCTAACCAAGTTCAAGATAAAAAATATATTAGATAACTGAAACATGTGATGGGTTTTGAGGGACAAGAGGCTAAAGGAGAGCTAGACTGTCATCTCTCAGCATGGAGGTCAAACTGTTAGACCTAACTTATAGGAGGAAGTAGGGGTGGGACTGATGGGGTTAATGTACCCAGGCTATTTTTATATATGTGATTAAAAATGAACTAATTTACTAGAAAGAGTTGAAACTTGTTGCTACTATAGACCATGAAATAGTGAAAGGGCTGTGAAGTGCCTTCTTTCTTTCTTTCTTTCTTTATCTTACAACAAGATTTACAGCACATTTTAGACTTTAAATTTAATATAAGTCTATGATGGTAAATATAAAATTAAATTATGTGGTAATTATACATATAATAAAATTTTAATAACACATATATTTACCTTTTGTTGCTGCTGCTAAGGCTTCTATCTATACCCATAAAATGATCATGACTTTATACTCTGCCTTGAATTCGTTTTTACAGGTAGGTGGTTTTACTTACATATGACAGAATAATCCAAGGTGATCACTATTTCAGTAATATGTAAATATGTTAATTGTTTTTATATAAACCAAGTTCAGAGTTAAGTGTCTCTGCAAGTTAGAGACTCGGTTTTCTATCTGACTGCTAAGCCAAACTGAGCCAATGAACACATGGCCCAGAGTTGTGAGAATTTCATTCATTACTTTCTTTTTCTTTCTTTCTTTCTTTCTTTCTTTCTTTCTTTCTTTCTTTCTTTCTTTCTTTCTTTATTTATTTATTTTTGAGAGAGAGAGAGGTTTTTAATATTTGTTTTTCAGTTTTCAGTTGACATAACATCTTTATTTTATTTTATGTGGTGCTGAGGATCGAACCCAGCGTCCCGCGCATGCCAGGCAAGCGCTTTATCGCTTGAACCACATCCCCAGCCCCATCATTCATTACTTTCTTATTCAGGCATCTGGATGGAGGAAAAGGGAAGAACAAACAACCAAAGGACTTGAGTCCACTTATTCTTATAGGGATTTCCCTGGAGTAACACACATTCGCTTAAGTCGAATTACATAGAACTCAATTACATAATCTCACCAAGCTACAAGGAAGGGTAACAAATAGATCCCTTTTGTGTGCTGTATGCTGTGCTAAAAAGCTGCAGTTCTTTTACTAAAGGAAAAAACAAAAAGAAAAAAAGATAATGGATGAGGTAAAAGTCTCTACCACAGACTCTATCTGATCTTTTCAGTTATTTTGATTCTCTCACATGTGAATTCAATATTTTGTAAGTTTTTTTTTGTATAAAAATGATAAGCCAAACTCTCGAGCAATAGAAGGTGGCACTGATATTTCACTCTTCATAATACTGAGCCATACATCAGCATGTGATTCATCACATACATTATATTTTTCCTAATATACCCTAAGGCAAGCACAAAACAGAAAATTTGTGAGCTTGTCTTTGTAGTTCCCCTTAAAAAGGATCAGAATGTAAGTTCTCACACACTAATTTGAGTGCTTGGGGTTCTATCTGTGCTGCTTAAAGAGCAATGGGAGGACTGGTGCCAAGTTGGGAGTTGGTTGTCACAGGTCTGTAATGAGAACAGAAAGGAGAAATGGAGCATGTTAATCAAGTTGACATTTCTTGCAAACACACTCATGATCAGGGATCTGTTTCCCTGAGCAGGGTATAGGTCAGTCCAGGTGTTGTTCAACTTGCCTGATGAGTCAGTTGGGCACAGGCTGCATTTTATTTATGTGCAATAGGACCAATAGACAATGTGCAGTGTTTTAAGATTAGTTTATCAAGTATGATTTAATAAAAATAAGAAAACGTATGGGTGCTTTTGATTTCAGAGAGTATATTAAAATTTTCTCACACATATTTTCAAAGTGTAGGTTACAATTATTGAATATATTAAGGAATTAAAATTTAATCCTCAAATTTGCAGATGGCAAAGAAGATTTACAAGCTTTTTTTTTCTTTTTGGTCAAGACATGACACATCTTTCTTTCAGTGGTAGCATAAGAAATTAAAAATAGTTATTTCGAAGATGAAGAGAGAAATTTTAACCCAAATTTATACATGGTAAAAGAAGTTTCACTAGACAGTTTTTCCTAAGAAATGACATTTTTTTCTTTCATTTCACTATTTAATATATATATGGATAGATAGATAGTGATAATGGCTTTTTCAAAGAAATGCAGTCTAATTTGGGCACATACCTGTAATCCCAGCAACTCTGGAGACTGAGGTTGGAAGATCATAAGTTTGAGGCCAGCCTCTGCAGCTTCGTGAGTCCCTGAATAAATAAATAAATAATTAAATAAATAGGAATGTAGTTTAATGGTATAGAGAATATGGGAACACTCATATTCTACCTATCTAAATAAATAAATAAGAAAGAAAAAGAAATGAAGACAGAAATAAGTCAAACTAGTTTTACTTGGATTTAGTATTCCTCAAATATTAATTTTGCTTTGTAGTGTAATTGGTGATGAGGCAATTAAAAAAGATTCTTCCATTTTTGGAGATGAAGTGGCTACTGAAACAATTAAACCATCAAAATTTTAGTGGCATTTACATACATGGTATAAAGGAATGCATTTAAAACCACAAGAATTCTGTGACAGAAGAAAGTATTGAAATAGAAAGCTGACAGTAACAGATGTTCACTATTTCACAAATAAACATTACTGCTTTGCAGGCTTTGTATAACATAACACTTCAGTTTCCTAAGGATAAAATCATCGTACACAATCACCAAAAAAACTAGCGAATGGTTGTAGTAAAGAGTCTGTTTGTAAATGTGTAGCAAAATAGTTGACTCAAGTACCACTTTTAAATAAAACTATATCTTGAAAAATTCAGGAATTGGCAAATGGTAGAGAACATCAACCTACAGAGAAAATAAAGGTAACATAATATTTTAAAATTATAACTTGATAAATTCAGAGCTTAGCATGGTGATTCTTTTGGAACATATGAAATTTCAACATGATAGCAATATGATGGATCTCTTTTCACATTGATTGCTGACAAACAGAGCTAGCTCTGAATGATGTAGAACTACAAAAGAGAGCATTGTTGGCTTTCAGAGTGGTGCAGAATTTAAGTTTTTGTGTGGGAGCATTTTCTGTGGGTAGTCATCTAGAATAAGGAGCTTGTGCCAGGATGCTAATTGATGTCCTGCTTCACAGAGAAAGTTTTACCAAGAAAAAAGTCAGCTGTCAAGTATAAGTTAGTTTAGATATAAATTATGCAAAGGCAAATGCTTTAATAACAGGATAGCATGGAAGGTGATGATAAGTGAGTGGTATTGCAGAAGAATGATGGTAGAGAATATTTTAGTGAGAGTGCTTGAAATATGGAATAAACTAAATTGATAAACTGGTTGGGCACAGGTTTTTTTCTGAAGTAATTATCAAATTGGCTGCTATACGGAGTATTTTTAATTATTTTATTACTCTCATGCAGTGAAGAAATTTTAAATGTATCAGTGACTGATAAAAGTAAGGGTGTATATAAAAATTAGAAATTTGGAATAACTGTTTATAGATAGTTATGACATGTTGCAAAATTTAACAACAATTATAAATGAGGCAGATGATGATCTTGATATTACACATTTGTACAAAGATGATCAATGAATAGTTTAACCATTTAATGGATCACTTGATTTTACTTTCACCAAATGGATGGATGGATACACACACACACACACACACACACACACACACACATATGGATATATATATATATATATATATATATATATATATATATACACACACACACATACATACACATATACATTCATGTAACTCAAAATATATAATTAATTTTCTTTAATTTAAAGAACTTAAGTTGAACTATGAAATGAGTTTTATGAGATATGTTGGTGGAGCTGGCTACCGATAAAAAAAAAATCAAAGATAAATTTTGAAAACATAGAATACTTTCCATTATTTTGAATAAAAGTTACAGATGAATACCCTGAGCTTGCTAAAAAAAATTAAATTGCCATCTTTCCTTGCTATCAGTATACTTCCATGTACTAATTATTCTACAATTCGCATAATTCCAACCACACATTTGTATATTTAAATATATATCCTGTCCAAGTAGTGTGATCACCAGTCCAACCTCAATTAAATACAAGAATATGTAGAAAGTGTTTGTCACATCAAAAACTTGAAATATTGGCATGAATGTTGTTTGTTCAAAATATATCTAAGCATTTATTATGATGCATTTCTTTTAACTTAAAACTTTCTACTTAGTTATAATAGAGGGATAACAAAATTGATGTTAATAATAATTATCTGTATTAATTGTTTATATACATTTAATAGACAGTCTATACTGTTTATAATTATTTTCTTTTTTCCTATTTTCATTTGTTCTGAATATGTTTATTAAACTGTAATTTTATGGCTGTTGAATATAATAAGACAATTGGAGATTAAATGAGGTAATTTTAAAAATTTTTAATCAATTTCCTGATAATTGATTAAAAATGGGCTGGAAGTAAAAGCAACTGGTGGTTATGACTAACAATAGGAGACCTAGACTGAATTGAGATTAGATCTTTCATGTGCCTCTCCCTTGCCTCCATCACTCTAATGCTGACACCTTTTTTCATAACAAATCATTAAACCTTAGCTAAACAGATTACCAAAGGCTTTCCCTGGCCTCCTCCACCCACCCACATTTAAGTAATACTCAAAATAAGTAAACTCCTTTTTCATTGTAATTCTTATATGTCTTTTTCATATTAATTGAAAGCAATCATTACTCTTCTGAGCATTTTCTAAATAATGAAAGTTATGTTATGTTTTTCAAATACAATTTAATTCTTACGTTATTCCAATGAAGGACAGATCCTGTGCCAGCACTTTGTAGACAAATAAGCTAAGAATCAGAGGGGTTAAAGCCATTTGCTAAAAGTTGTACACTAGAGAAAAAAAGTGAATTCAGTCAGAATCCAAAACTTTAATGTGGTTTTAATATATTTTTTGCCGCAGTCTGGGCACAAATCACGAGCCACTCACAGCTTTGTAGATTCAAACAGCAATTCTTTATTCCCGATCTCACACCGGCCTTCTACAAACACGTTCTGGGGAAATCCACGTTCTCTGCCCAAATCCACACCTCCACTGGTCTTTTGTCTCCCAAAATATACTGTCTGAATCCCGTGAGAACTCAAGAGGAACTCAGGCAGCCGGATACGCCCTGTTCCCAGCAGGAATAACCTTCCTAAACCGGGAACACCCTAAACCCGGATTGTCCTAAACCGGGAACGCCCTAAACCGGGATCCACCCTGGTCCTAGAGCAAGGTCACCTTACATGCAATGTCACTGCAAAAATGTCCTATTTCCACGAGTCCTTCCACTAAGCAACATGGGGTATGGTACGCTGGCAAGGAAATTGTCATACCTACTTGGCTAATGGCTCCCAGCAATTTTTCAACTTCTTGTGTTTTGCAGGGGATTCAGTAATCAATTCCCATTGCTGGGTTATATATTAAATAAATTATTTATTCAGTGAATGTAGGAATGAATAGGTATGATTTAAAGTAGGAATATAGCTTCACTTATATGTAAACATTCAAATCAAAACTATTTTCAGTATTATTTTTTCAAAATTAGTTTTGTTTATATTGGGTATGAAAATAGCAAATTATTTAATCAATTTGAAGAGTGATTTGATTAAATCATATTGTAAGTTCAGTACTACTTGCTAAAATATATGCATAAAGTGAGTTTTCTAATTTAGTCAGATTGAAAATAAAAGTTATGGTAGTATTACTTTAGGAGTCTTTGATCTTATAATTGCAGTTAGAAGGTGAACAAGATAATTTTGGTCCCACTTCTGATGCCTTTTATATGATAGATCTTGAGGGCAATACCTTTATCTTTTTAACTGTTGCATCCTGTACAGTGCCTAGTGTAAGAACAACTCCAAACTAAAAATAAAATGTTCTATTTTCCCTGATAAAAGACAAAAGACTTCTTTTTTCTCAGATTGTTTACAGTTATGCACTACATAATAACATTTTGGTCAGTTACAGCATTGATAGTGGTCTCTTCAGATTATAGTGGGGGTGAAACATTTCTATTTTATTGTGTTATTACTGTACCTTTTCTATCTTTAGACATGTTTAGACACATGAATAAATTACATTACAATCCCTTAAGGTATTCAGTACAATCACATACTGTCTTCTAGGAGAAATGGTATATAACAAATAGAGTAAGTCTATACCATATAGATTGGGTGTGTAGTAGTCCAAACTGTCTATTTTTGTGTATGTATTCTCTGATGTTTTCTCAATGATAAAATCATCTGAGCATGTATTTCCTTCAATGTATTTCAAGCATTTAAAAATGCATGAATATGTTTTAGAAAACTGGTAATGTAAGTACTTTCTCTCTTTTTTTTTTGTTTTAAAATGTATATAATCTTTTTGAAAGGTAGACAACCCTTTTATTAGATTTATGATAAAGACTGATGTTGTAAGGACTTAGGAGCCATCTCTTTGAGTCTAACTTTTGAAAGTACATTGCTCCAAATGGAAAAACTGGCCCCTCCAATAAAAACAAGGGAAGTTAATTTGAGAGCTCCTCGGGAACTCCACCGGAACTCAACAGGAACCCTGCTGCTAGAACTCAAAAGCAGCGGGCACCCGAGGTAGCAGGAGTCGCCCTATTGCTGGACAGCAGAGGTTTATATACACAACTAAATACACAGCTTGTTTCAATTTAGCATCATCCAGTTACAGCAATCAGTCATTATCTTAATAATTATACACAGCTTAGCTTAATTATCATCATCTTAATGGCTGGCTGGCATTACCCCTCAACCACTCTTTCTGGCAAAATGCCAGGTGCCATCCCAACCTGGCTGTGGCTCTCAACAATGAACAGTGTGTGACATATGGTACTGTCAAGGCCTCTTTCTTGTAAACTAGTTATTGTTTGTCTTGAAAACATGTGTGTCATGGGTTTTGTCTGTATGGATATACAAATGAGTGAGTTTATTTTTGTCAATGTAATTTCTTAGCTAATTGTGATGTGCATCACATTCTTTTTAATGCCTATTCAATAATAAAAGTATTTTCTTTAATACCTTTGTAGAGATATGTTATGGATTGGCAGAAGATTTTGCTTTTAATTTTATGTCAACAAAACTAATAATATACCTTACAGAGAAAGGACACTCAATAGTTTTTTTTGTACCAGAGATTGAATCCAGGGGTGATTAACCACTGAGCCACATCACAAGCTCCTTTTACTTTTATTTTTATTTAATTTAATAATAATAATAATAATAATAATAATAATAATTGTTATTATTATTATTATTATTTGAGACAAGTCTTGCTAGGTTACTTAGGGCTCACTAAGTTGCTGAGGGTGGTTTGAACTTGTCAATCCTTCTACCCCAGCCAACCAAGATGCTGGGATTATATGCATGTGCCACAGTACCTAGCTCAATAATTGTTTTTTAAATTTTATTTGTGCAAATTAACTATACATGATGGTGAGATTCATTATAACATATTCCTACATACCCATAACATAATTTAATCAATTTTATTTCCTGATACCTCTTCTTTCCTACCTCTGATCTCTTTCCTACTGGTCTTTTTTGCTACTGGTCTTCCTCTATTTTTATGAGATCCTCTTTTTCCTTCTTTTCTTTCTAGCTTCCACATATGAGAGAAAACATACAACTCTTGACTTTCTGAATCTGATTTTTCAATAATTTCTTTGAACTAGAGAAAGCCTAATGTAAATATGTTTAAATTTGACTTATATCTTCTTTTAATACTGAGAATAGTTATTACATAATTGCAATTGGTTTTGTGTTGATGATTACTTGTTATTAAATTCTACTTTGATTGTGGGCCCTCTAACTCTGCACTTCTAAGCCAAAGAAACTGACCTGAGCACCATACAATTATAGTAAATACAACCAAAGTGCCCCTTTTCTTTTGTATTATATTTTTGTAAAAATTAGGTGTAGTCATATTTTTTAATTTAACTTTCCTAACCATTCCTGATTTTCTAAGCTCCAATCCTTTCTTATTTTCAAATGTATGGCTTCAGATCTGGCACTGATTCTAGTCCTGAAGCATTGGTTTTTGTCTTTGAATAATTGTCACACTTGCTCTTTGGATTATGTCTGTTTTCTATTTTCACATCCTGTACTTAGTGCAGTAAAGATCCATTTTAAGCACTAGAATGTAAATATTCTTGAAGGATTTTCCTCCAAATTTCCAAATAAGAACCAGAGGCCATTTTCAATCATAACTAGTTATAATCATATTATACCAAATTGAGGCTTAAGTATAAAGTCACTCAGTTACTGAATAGTAAAACAACAGGCAGAGAGCAGGCTTTCTACAAGTATGCTTAATTCCTTAATTCACTTGCTTTACAAACTTTAACTAGAAAGCATAATGTGCTTTGCAAAAGCTGACAAATATATATATATATATATATATATCCCCTTCTACATAGAACCTGGGCCAACTTTTTTCTAAATGTACATGCTTGTTTATTTTCATTTACAAATCCTGTCAAAATCTTAATAACAAAACTGAAGAAAATTTTTTAAAAATCACCTCTAGGCACAAGTAGAAAACCAAAACATTAATTAAAAAGAAAACATCAAAATAAGTGGTAATTGGAAATATTTCTTTATAACCTCCCCCTCTCATCCCCAAGGATTTATTGTTAGCTTTGGGGTATTTTATTTCTCCTGTTGGTAGAGAGAGGCAGACTTCAGTTTATGACATAGACCTTAGCAATCTTTTGTCACAAATGCTTACATTTCATAGAGAGGTATTTCTTTGAAGAGATCATTGACATACAATTCATATTAATTTAGTTTTATTAATTGAAGATGTTAAAAATATCCTTAAAAGTTTGTCTTATGCCATCTTTACATTTTTGAAGATGAGACAATTCTATCAAATTAAAAAAAATCATAGTCTCAACTGTAGTTCATATATCTAATTTAATTGTGTAACATTTAATTGTTGTCCTTGCTTTTCCTAATTTTTGAAAGAGAAAAGATAATTTCACTTTAGCTTCTGCATAGCCACAACAGCACTTCTTTTCTAAACAGCTCTAGTTCTTTTCACTGATTCCCTTCCCCTCAGTCTGGATCCCTGTTTTAAGCTATCCATTGAGATATAGCTTCAAAAAAATAAACTGGGTTGTCTATTTTTAATCCATAATATTAAGAGGAAACAAACTAGCAAAATGTTTAGGACATATTAGGGAAATAGCAAATCATCCCATGGCCATAAATGGAAAGGTGAGAAATCCAGCTAAAAAAAGAGTGAAGAAATCGTCAGTGCTAAGTGAATAGAAAAACCCACAAGCTTTGGGATTTAGAATGCCAGGAAACACGTGTTATTTCTGACTGTCCAAAATATATACTCCTTCCACTGCATTTGGGGAAAATAGCCCTCTTTCTATTGTGAAATGTTGAGAACCACAGCCGAAGGGGCCCCAGCAAATTCCAGCTGCCAGCAAACTTCCAGCTGCCAGCTGATGATTGGCTCACAGTGGCCCCAGCAAACTTCTAGCTGCCAACTGATTGGCTCCTCTGTGGTGATGCTCATTGGGCTGTTTCCCCACCCTTTCAGACCATGGAGCTGCTCATTGGGGGACTTTTTTTGGCTCCACCCATGCCACCCAGCCAATCGGCCTCAAGAGCAGGAGGACTGGGGGAGGTTGAGAGGCTTGTGGGAAGTCGTGGTGGCAGTTGGGCTCTGAGGGTTTTCCTGAAGAGCTGTGTGGTGTGCTGTGTGTGTGTTCTAAAACTAAAGTTTGTTTCTTTTGACAAGTGGCTCCTGAATTGTGCCCAGCCAGACTGCGACAGTGAAAGTTGAAGAGGTCAGTTTTCTATGGTATTACTGCTTAGTTAGAGGCTGTTTCTGGGCCATCTTCAGCAGATTTGAGTGAGAACTTCCTCTAGCAGACAAGACTGCCATTATTCATCACTCACTAAGATAACCTTGGGGTGCTAACCACAGAATCCGGTGGTTTGGTAAAATTCTTTAGTGGTTGATAGAAGGTCAAATACATACAGCCCACAACTGAATAGTGACTGATATCAGGGATAATTTTACTCCAGTTTTAAGACTTATGTGACTTAATAGGTTTTCCCCATCAAAGACATAAGATTTCTTTCTAGTGATGTTTAGAAAAGGATTTAATATGAATTCTTATTGTGGGCAAACATTTAATGTAGGACTATAGCCAGGAGTCTATTTGTTAAAAAAAAAAAAAAGCAAGCAATGGGATAAGAATATCAACTTGCTTAACACATGAAGACAAATCTCTGTTTTTCTCCAGTGGTTAAATGTATGTTAGCCAGGAGAAATACAAAATATTTAGAATAGTGTGATGAATTAAAATCTTAACATTATTTACTATGTTAGAAATACTTTGTACACATAAACATTTTAAATACTTTTAATACTCAAGAAAAGTTACCATACCAGACAGAGTATCTAAGAAAACAAATCTCAGACTTCAAAATCTATTGCTAAGTGAATTAGACTTGTGATTTTTATATTAAAAAATTCTAAAATTATAAACAGTATTGAAATATTTAAGAAAAACCTAATCAGTTTAAGTTTAATGTAATTGATGTATAAGATTTATTTTAGCACTTGGGAAGATTTAATTTGGTAGTCAAACAATTTAAATAATTAAAAATAAATCGAATATATTAAAATTATAAATTTATTTTAAAATGTTAATTTAGTTTAGTTAATTAGATTTAACAATGAGGCTAAGCATTAATCAAAGCCTCCTTAAAAGTAGATATTAAAATTCCCTGGACTTAGAAGTAGACTAATTCAATTTCCAAGTTAAAAATTTCACAAAATTATTAGATTAAAATTTTAACTTAAAAGTTGAAGGGTATTTTAAAATATGTGCCCCTTTTCTGAACTCAAAATCCAGCTTGCAGTATATCAGGTGGCACGAATTGACCTCATTCACAGCAGCTGTAGTACCAGTGAGCTCCTTACCCCATCTGGTCTCACACGAGGAAATATTGTTTTGCCCATTCAATACTTTCCATAGGAAATCTCCTTAAATTTGGCAATGAGTGATTTTTGTGGCAAAAATAGAGAGGTTCTGTTGTCCACTCTGCCCCCTTTATTTTTCTAGCTTTCCTTACTTTGGTTTTAAGGTCTTTATTTTTGACTCTGGGTTTTCCCCTAGCCTACTTCTCTATCCTTCACATTACTACCTGTATACCTGATGCTTCTACTACCTCTGTGGTCTTAAAACTGCTGTTTATTTACATTCTGTAATGGATATTTTTGAACTGGAATTACTTGTTTTGGCTCACTGTGTGGGTCATTAAAATGCTAGCCATTTGTTGACTAAGAATGTGTTTTATTTTTCATTTTAATTTGGGAACACATAGGCAGAAAGAAGTTCAAGTTAATCACATTTCTTATTTCAAGACAAAATCATCATCATTGGCCTATGCAAGGTCCCATCTTGGTTTTCTTTGTTGATTTCATTTTTTATCGATTCATTCTATTTTATCATTTTATCATTCTATTTTATATATTATCTACCACTTCCTGCTCCAACCCAAACAGCCCAGCTACAGACAACTATAGACAAATTTGATAATATTTTGCATTGTTTTATGTGCTTTTGCAAAATGCATATTGCTGTTATGAGTGAATATGACTTACATATATACATATAGTCATATTTAGTGTTGTGTGTGTATACATACATACATGTTGTTTAGTGAATGATGACATGACAAAATGTCTATATATATTCAGAACAAATGTAATTTTTAAAATATTTTTGATCTGTGTTGGTTGAATCTGTGTATCTGGAACCCACACTCATGAAGAATCACTGGTATGTATGTGTAAATACATAGTACAACAATGGACATAGTATTTGCATTGTATTAGGTATTATAGTTAATCTGAGGTGATTTAATAAAAACTGTATATGCAGAAGGTTATATGCAAATATTATTACATTTTTATAACAGACTTCAGCATCCACAGATTTTAGTAAGCATAGGGAGTCCAAAAACCAATTCCCTATAGATATTGAGAGATTAATGTGCATGTGTTTGTTTGTATACAAGGCTGTTTCTTACTTTTCTGTCTAAGCCCTAGTTTAAAAGATCATCATGGTGTTATGTGTTATCTTGTGTATATATGTATATAATTTTTGCTTCTGCATTATATTTCAGTATGTATATGCAACCAATTTTGTTTACCTTTTCTTCTAGTGATGGACATTCAATTTACCTACAATTTTCTGTCTCTATAAATACTACAGTAAGGAACATCTTCACATATGTCATATCTTCACATATGAAACTTCTGTGATAATTTCTTTGGGCTATGTACACCTTGGAACAGAATTTATGGTACAAAAACATACATACAATGAATTTGTATGTAAGACTTAGCCAGTACACACTTCCAACACAATGAAGTTGGTTCCTATATACAGTAACATCTGGTATTATATACTTTTCTTTTCTTTTTTTTTTTCTCCTGGACAAATGAGTACAAATTAGTAACTTAATTTTCAGTTTGGCCATTTACTAATAACATTTTGAAAATAACTTTATGGGATCTTCAGTTTTTAGAGTTTCCTGTTTTAGAAATGAATTGTTCCAAAAGTTGAAAATGTTCTTTCTTATTCAGACATGTATATTTTTTATTTATTTTATTTATTTTTTATTCTAATTTATTATATAAGACAGCAGAGTGCATTACAATTCTTATTACACATATAGAGCAGAAATTTTCATATCTCTGGTTGTATACAAATATATTCACACCATTCGTATCTTGATACATATACTTAGGGTACTGACATCCATCTCATTCCACTATCTTTACTTCCCCCATGCCTCTCCCTTCCCCTCCCACCCTTTGCCCTATCTAGAATTCATCTAATCCTCCCATGATCCCCCTCACAACCCCACCATGAATCAGCCTTCTTACATCAGAGAAAACATTCGGCATTTGGTTTTTTAGGATTGGCTAACTTCACTTAGCATTATCTTCTCCAATACCATCCATTTACCTGAAAATGCCATGATTTTACTCTCTTTTATTGCTGAATAATATTTCATTGTGTATATATGCCTCACTTTTTTAATCCATTCATTTATTGAAGGGCATCTATGTTACTTCCACAGTTTAGCTATTGTGAATTGTGCTGCTATCAATATTGATGTGGCTGTGTCCCTGTAGTATACTGTTTTTAAGTACTTTGGGTGTATACCAAGGAGAGGAATAGCTCAGTAAAATGGTGATTCCATTCCTAGTTTTCCAAGAAATCTCCATACTGCTTTCCATATTGGCTGCACCAATTTGCATTCCCACCAGCTTTGTGTGAGTGTGCCATTTTCCCCACATCCTTGCCCACACTTATTGTTGTTTGTATGCATAATAGCTGCCCTTCTGACTGGGTGGGATGAAATCTTAGAGTTGTTTTGATTTGCATTTATATAATTGCCAGTAATGATGAACATTTTTTCATGTATTTGTTGATTAATTGTACATCATCTTCTGAGAAGTGTCTCTTCAGGTCCTTGGCCCATTTATTGATTGGGTTATTTTTTTATTTATTTTTTATTTTTTGGTGTTTAGCTTTTTTAGTTCTTTATATACCCTAGAGATTAGGGCTCTATCTGATGTGTGAGGGGTAAATATTTGCTCCCAAGATGTAGCATCTCTATTCACCTCATAGATATTTTTTCCTGAGAAGAAACTTTTTAGTTTGATTCCATCCCATTTATTGATTCTTGATTTTAATTCTTGTGCCACAGGAGTCTTATTAAGAAAGTTATGATCTAATCTCACATGATGGAGATTAGGACCTACTTTTTCTTCAATTAGACACAGGGTCTCTGGTTATATTCCTAAATCCTTGATCCATTTTGAGTTGAGTTTTGTGCATGGTGAGAAGTAGGGGTTTAATTTCACTTTGTTTCATATGGATTTTCAGTTTTCCCAGCATCATTTATTGAAGAGGCTATCTTTTCTTCAATGAATGTTTTTGGTGCCTTTGTCTAATATGAGATAATTGTAATTTTGTGGGCCAGTCTCTGTCTGTGTCCTTTATTGTATACCATTGGTCTACCAGTTTGCTGCCAACACCATGCTGGTTTTGTTACTATTGCTCTGTAGTATAGTTTAAGGCCTGGTATAGTGATGCCACCTGCTTCACTCTTCCTGCTAAGGATTGCTTTAGCTATTCTTAGTGTCTTATTTTTCCAGATGAATTTCATGACTGGTTTTTATAATTCTATGAGGAATGCCATTGGGATTTTGATTGGAATTGCATTAAATCTCTATAGTGCTTTTGTTAATATGGTCATTTTGATAATATTAATTCTGACTATTAAAGAGCAAGGTAGATCTTTCCATCTTCTAAAGTCTTCTTTGATTTCTTTATTTAGGGTTCTGTGATTTTAATTGTAAAGCACTTTTACCTCTTTTATTAAGTTGAGTCCCAAATATTTTATTTTATTTTATTTTTTGAGGCTGTTATAAATGGGGAGTTTTTCTTATTTCCCTTTCAGAGAACTTGTCACTCAAATTCTCTGTTGTTGATTTTATATTCTGCTACTTTGCTGAATTCATTTACTAGTTCTAGAAATTTTCTGGTGGAGCTTTTTGGGTCTTCTAGGTATAGAATCATATCATCAGCAAAGAGTGCCAATTTAAGTTCTTTTTTTCTTATCCGTATCCCTTTTATTTCTTTCATCTGTCTAATTGCTCTGGCCAGTGTTTCAAGAATTATGTTGAATAGAAGTGGTGAGAGAGGGCATCCCTGTCTTGTTCCAGTTTTTAGAGGGAATGCCTTCAATTTTTCTCCATTTAGAATGATGTTGGCCTGAGGCTTAACATAGATAGCTTTTATGATGTTGCGATATGTTCTTGTTATCACTAGTTTTTTCTAGTGTTTTGAACACTTAGGGGTTCTGTATTTTGTCAAATGATTTTTCTGCATCTATTGAGATGATCATATGATTCTTATCTTTGAATCTATTGATGTGATGAATTCCACTTATTGATTTTCATATGTTGAACCACACTTGCATCCTGGTATGAATTCCACTTGATCGTGGTGCACGATCTTTTTGATATGTTTTTGTATTTGATTTGCCAGAATTATATTGAGAATTTTTGCATCTATGTTCATTAGACATTTTGGTCTGAAGTTTTCTTTCTTTGATGTGTCTTTGCCTGGTTTTGGAATCAGAGTGATATTGGCCTCATAGAATGAGTTTAGAAGTGCTCCCTCTTTTTCTATTTCCTGAAAAAAATCAAAGAGTATAGGTATTAGCTCTTCTTTAAAGGTCTTGTAGAACTCAGCTGTGTATCCATCTGGTCCTGGGCCTTCTATTTCATCACTTGATATTGGTATGTTTAAATTGTGTATATCCACCTGATTCAATCTGGGCAAATCATATGACTTAAGAAATTTGTTGATGCCTTCAATATCTTCTATTTTATAGGATATAAGCTTTCAAAATAATTTCTAACTATCCTATGCCTTTCTGTAGTGTCTGTTGTGATATTACCTTTTTCATCACAATTACTGGTAATTTGAGTTTTCTCTCTCTTTCTCTTAGTTAGCATAGCTAAGGGTCTGTCTTTTATTTATTTTCTCAAAGAACCAACTTCTTGTTTTGTCAATTTTTTCAATTGTTTCTTTTGTTTTTATTTCATTGATTTTGGCTCTAATTTTAATTATTTCCTGCCTTCTACTTCTTTTGGTGTTTACTTGTTCTTCTTTTTCTAGGGCTTTGAGATATAATGTTAGGTCATTTATTTGTTGACTTTTTCTTCTTTTAAGGAATGAACTCCATGCAATGAACTTTCCTCTTAGTTCTGCCTTCATAGTGTCCCAGAGATTCTATGTTACTGAGCTATATCCTTAGCCCATCATTAGTAGGCTTCTGATGGATTCTTCTATGTCATTGCTTGAAATTGATCTGTTTAAGTTGTGTATATCATCCTGATTCAATTTGGGCAAATCATATGACTCAAGAAATTTGTTGAGTCAAGAAATAGCCTTTGATATTTTCTATTTTATTGGAGTGCAAGTTTTCAAAATAATTTTGATTATCTTCTGTATTTCTGTTATGTCTCTTGTGATATTTCCTTTTTCATCATGGACATTAGTACTTTGAGTTTTCGCTCTCCATCTCTTTGTTAAAAACAGATACGAGTTTGCCTTAATAATGTCCCTAAGATTTTTCTACGCTGTATCAGTGTTCTCATTTACCTCTAAGAATTTTTAATTTTCTCCTTGATGTCTTTTCCAACCTGTTGTTCATTCAGTAAAATATTATTTAGTGTCCAGTTGTTGGATAGTTTTTATTTTTTATTGATTTCTAATTTATTTCCATTTTGGTCTGATAGAAGTCAGGGTGGCATGTCTACTTTTTTGTTTTTGTTCAGAGTTGCTTTATGGCATAATATATGGTCTGTTTTAGAGAAGGACCTGTTGCTGCTGCAAAGAAAGTTCATTTGCTCATTAAAGGGTGAAATATTCTATATATGTCAGTTAAGTCTAAGTTATTGATTATATTATTGAGTTCTATAGAATATTTTTTGATTTTTTTATTAGTTGCTCAAGACAATACAATTATTTTGACATACCATACATTTGATTCAAATAGGGTATGAATTCTCATGTTTCCACGTGTACCTATTGCAGAATCACATTGGTTATACATCCATGTGTATACATACAGCAATCCTAGTGTCAGTTGTATTCTGCTGCCCTCCCTATCCCCCCTCCCCTCCCCTCCTCTCCCATCACTATTCTGTACTCATTCTACTATGACACTTCTCTCTCTCTCTCTTTTTTTCCTTCCCTTCCCCCCTCACACCATCATATATGTATTTTGTGAACCCATAGGGTCTCCTTCCATCTTCCGTACAATTCCCCTTCTCCCTCCCTTTCCCTCCCACCTCTTTTCCTTGTTTCATGGTAATCTTCTTTTTATGCTCTTCCTTCCTACTCTGTTTTGAGTCACCTCCCTTATATCAGAGAAGACATTCAGCATTTGTTTTTTAGGAATTGGATAACTTCGCTTAGCATAATCTGCTCTAGTGCCATCCATTTCCCTGCAAATGCCATGATTTTGTTATTTTTTAGTACTGAGTAATATTATATTGTGTATAAATGTCACATTTTTTTTATCCATTCATCTGTTGAAGGGCATCTGGGTTGGTTCCACAGTCTAGCTATTGTGAATTGTGCTGCTATGAACATTGATGTAGCTGTGTCCGTGTAGTATGCTCTTTTTAGGTCTTTTGGGTATAGTCTGAGATGGGGAATAGCTGGGTTAAATGGTGGTTCCAGTCCCAGCTTTCGAAGGAATCTCCATACTGCCCTCCAAAATGGCTGCACCAATTTGCGGTCCCACCAGCAATGCACAAGTGTACCTTTTTCCCCACATCCTTGTCAGAACTTGTTATTGTTTGACTTCATAATGACTGCCACTCTTACTGGAGTGAGATGGTATCTTAGAGTGGTTTTAATTTGTATTTCTCTGATTGCTAGAGATGGTGAGCATTTTTTCGTGTACTTGTTGATTGATTGTATATCCTCTGTGAAGTGTCTGTTTAGATCTTTGGCCCATTTGTTGATTGGGTTATTTGTTGTTTCATTAACTTTTTGAGTTCTTTGTATACTCTGGAGATTAGCGCTCTATCTGAAGTTTGAGGGGTAAAAATTTATTTCCAGGATGTAGGCTCCCTATTTACCTCACTTATTATTTCTCTTGCTGAGAAAAAACTTTTTAGTTTGAATATGTCCCATTTGTTGATTCTTGATTTTAACTCTTGTGCTATATGTGTTCTATTAAGGAATTTGGAGCCCGACCCCATAAGATGGAGATCAGGGCCAACTTTTTCTTCTATTAGATGCAGAGTCTCTGGTTTGATTCCTAGCTCCTTGATCCATTTTGAGTTAACTTTTGTGCATGGTGAGAGAAAGGGATTCAATTTCATTTTGTTGCATATGGATTTCCAGTTCTCCCAGCACTATTTGTTAAAGATGCTATCCTTTCTCTATTGCATGCTTTTAGCACCTTTGTCTAATTTTGTGGATTGGTTTCTGTGTCCTCTATTCTGTACCATTGGTCTGTGTCCTCTATTCTGTACCTGCCTGTTTTGGTACCAGTACTATGCTGTTTTTGTTACTATTGCTCTATAGTATAGTTTGAAACCTGGTATCGCTATATTATCTGTTTCACTCTTCCTGCTTAGAATTGTTTTAGCTATTCTGGGTCTTTTATTTCTCCAGATGAATTTCATGATTGCTTTTTCTATTTCTGCAAGGAATGCCATTGGGATTTTGATTGGCATTGCATTAAACCTATAGAGTACTTTTGGTAGTATGGCCATTTTAATAATATTAATTCTGCCTATCCATGAACAAGGTATATCTTTCCATCTTCTAAGGTCTTCTTACATTTCCCTCTTTAGGGTTCTGTAGTTTTCGTTGTAAAGGTCTTTCACCTCTTTTGTTAGGTTGATTCCCAAATACTTTTTTTTTTTTTTTGAGGATATTGTGAATGGGGTGGTTGTCCTGATTTCCCTTTCAGAGGGTTTGTCACTGATATACAGGAATGCCTTAGACTTATGAGTGTTGATTTTTATATCCTGCCACTTTGCTAAATTCATTTAATAGTTCTAGAAGCTTTTTGGTAGAACCTTTTGGGTCTGTTAGGTATAGGATTATGTCATCAGCAAATAGTGCTAATTTCAGTTCTTCTTTTCCTATTTTTATGCCTTTAATTTCTATCGTCTGCATTATTGCTCTGGCCAGTGTTTTGAGAACTATGTTGAATAGGAGTGGTGAGGGAGGGCATCCCTGTCTTGTTCCAGATTTTAGAGGAAATGCCTTCAATTTTTCTCCATTTAGAATGATGTTGGCCTGAGGCTTAGCATAAATAACATTTACAATGTTAAGGTAAGTTCCTGTTATCCCTAGTTTTTCTAATGTTTTGAACATAAAGAGATGTTGTATTTTGTCGAATGCTTTTTCTGTGTCTATCGAGATGATCATATGGTTTTTATCATTAAGTCTATTGATGTGGTGGATTACATTTATTGATTTCCATATATTGAACCAGCCTTGCATCCCAGGGATGAATCCTACTTGATCATGGTGCACTATTGTTTTGATATGTTTTTGTATCCGATTTGCGAGAATTTTATTGAGGATTTTTGCATCTATGTTCATTAGAGATATTGATCTGCAGTTTTCTTACTTTGAAATGTCCTTATCAGGTTTAGGAATCAGGGTGATGTTGGCCTCATAGAATGAATTTGGAAGTACTCCCTCTTTTTCTATTTCATGAAATAGCTTGAAAAGTATTGGTATTAGTTCTTCTTTAAAGGTTTTGTAAAACTCTGCTGTACACCCATCCAGTCCTGGGCTTTTCTTGGTTGGTAGTCTTTTGATGGCTTCTTCTATTTCCTCAATTGATATTGGTCTGTGTAAGTTGTGTATATCCTCTTGACGAAATCTGGGCAGATCATATGACTTAAGAAATTTATCGATACCTTCACTATCTTCTATTTTATTGGCGTATAAGGTTTCAGAATAATTTCTAATTATCATCTGTATTTCTGTAGTGTCTGTTGTGATATTGCCTTTTTCATCCCATATGCTAGTAATTTGAGTTCTCTCTCCTCTTCATTAGCATAGCTAAGGGTCTGTCTATGTTATTTATTTTTTTGAAGAACCAACTTTTAGTTTTGTCAATTTTTTCAATTGTTTCTTTTATTTTAATATCATTGATTTCAGCTCTGATTTTAATTATTTCTTGCCTTCTACTACATTTGTTGTTGTTTTGCTCTTCTTTTTCAAGGGCTTTGAGATGAAGTGTGAGATCATTTATTTGTTGGTTTTTTCTTTTTTTGAGTAATGAACTCCCAGCAATGAATTTTCCTCTTAGAACTGCTTTCATTGTGTCCCATAGATTCCAATATGTTGTGTCTGTGTTTTCATTTATCTCAATGAATTTTTAAATTTCCTCCTTGATGTCTTCTGTAACCCATTGATCATTCAGTAACATATTGTTCATTCTTCAAGTGATGTAGGGTTTTTCCCTCCTTCTTTTATCATTGATGTCCAGTTTCATTCCATTATGTTCAGATATGATGCATGGTATTATCTCTACTCCTTTATAATTGCTAAGAGTTGCCCTAAGGCATAATATATGGTCTATTTATGAGAAGGATCCATGTGCTGCTGAGAAAAAAAGTATATCCACTTGATGATGGTTGATATATCCTATATGTCAGTTAAGTCTAGGTTATTAATTGTGTTATTAAGTTCTATAGTTTCTTTATTCAACTTTTGTTTGGAAAATCTGTCCAGTGGTGAGAGAGGTGTGTTGAAGTCACCCATAATTATTGTGTTGTGGTCAATTTGTTCCTTGAACTTGAGGAGAGTTTGTTTTATGAACATAGCAGCACCATTGTTTGGGGCATATAAATTGATAATTGTTATGTCTTGTTGGTGAATGGTTCCCTTTAACAGTATATAGTGTCCTTATTTATCCCTTTTGATTAATTTAGGCTTGAAGTTGATTTTATTTGATATGAATATAGCCACCCCTGCTTGCTTCCGAGGTCCATGTGTTTGATATGATTTTTCCCAGCCTTTCACCTTCAGCCTGTGTGTGTCTTTTCCTATCAGATGAGTCTCCTGAAGGCACATATTGTTGGATCTTCTTTTTTAATCCAGGTTACTAGCCTATGTCATTTAATTGGTGAGTTTAAGCCATTAACATTTAGTGTTACTATTGATATATGGTTTGTACTTCCAGTCATGTTCGTTTATTTATTTAATTATTTTTAAAATTTGGTTTGTTTTTCCTCTTTGATTAGTTTTTTATCCCCCCTTCACTGAGGTACTTCCCACTGTTGGTTTTTGTTGATCTCTTTAAGATTCCATTCCATCTAAGTCAGGTATGCCTTGAGTTCTTTATCTGACCATTTTTCTGATGCATCTAGCATCTCCTGTGAATTTAAACTGTCCTGCATTGTTTGTGTTTCTTTTCTTTCGTTTTTCATGATGCTAATGTTTCTTTCCAGCACTGTTTGACTGCTGTGTTATTATTTTCTCCAATAAATTTGTTTTTTTTATTCTTTTGTAAATTTTTTTTATTAATTTTTATTGTTGGTTGTTCAAAACATTACATAGTTCTTGATATATCATATTTCACACTTTGATTCAAGTGGGATATGAACTCCCATTTTTACCCCGTATACAGATTGCAGAATCACATCAGTTACACATCCATTGATTTACATATTGCCATACTAGTGTCTGTTGTATTCTGCTGCCTTTCCTATTCTCTACTATCCCCCCTCCCCCCTCCCCTCCCCTCTTCTCTCTCTACCCCCTCTACTGTAATTCATTTCTCCCCCTTATATTTTTTTTTCCCTTTCCCCTCACTTCCTCTTGTATGTAATTTTGTATACCCCTGAGGGTCTCCTTCCATTTCCATGCAATTTCCCTTCTCTCTCCCTTTCCCTCCCACCTCTCATCCCTGTTTAATGTTAATCTTCTTCTCCTGCTCTTCATTCCTACTCTGTTCTTAGTTACTCTCCTTATATCAAAGAAGACATTTGGCATTTGTTTTTAAGGGATTGGCTAGCTTCACTTAGCATAATCTGCTCTAATAGATCTCTCCTTTGTGATGGGAGACAATGTCTAGAGATGTTGGGTTTAATTGTGATTTAAAGTAAATTCATTAGTTTCATTAAAGGGCTACAGATTTTGATGGCATATAGAGAATTAAGGTTTGAACTTAGGATTTTATGTTAAGGTCAGGAGATGTGATGGTATGGAGGTTAGTATATCTTAGCTTCTTTGGGGGATTGCTCAAATGCAGGCAGATATTAACAAGAGAATAGACAGGAGTATTTGGGGGTAGCTAAGGGCTTAGGAGGACTATATTTACATTTAGTAAATTACACATAATCGGAGTGGGCATGCTTGGGAGGAAAGATAGGAAAAGGTAAGGAAGAAAACCAAGAAAGAGAAAGGGAGAGAAGAAAGAAAAAAAAGAAAAAGAAAAAATGAAAAAAAATAATAAAATAAATTAAAATTAAAATTAAAATTAAAAAAAAAAAAATGCACTGTTAGGCTTCTATTTTGTTCGTTTCCAGTAGGTGGAGCTGTGCTTTCCAGACCAAGATTTTGCCCTCAGGATGTCAGAAACAATCTGTGTGAGGCAGCTCCCCCACCTGGTGTCTCTCCAATCCCATTCACTTAGGGTTGTTCCTGGCCTCTAGCCTCCTCACTTCTCCCACCAGACAGGCCTTCCCCAGTGTGGTACCTCTCCACAGTTCAAGCTACACTCTGGGCCTGCAGTTTCCTGGATGTGGAGCATGGGAGTTGGGAACCGGCCCCCTATTCTTTCCATTCCCTCCTATAGCCACACCCTGAGAGCTGGCGAGACTGGTTTCCTTTTCGCTGCTGGTGGGAGGGTGGAGTTGGAGGTCAGGTGCCTTTACTGTTGCCCACTCCTCTGATATTCAGGCCCACTTTGATATTCATGCCCACGGAGAGGTGGGGAGAGATTTTATGCGATTTCCCAACTGTATGGGAGAGGGGCTGAGTATCACACAGCTGTCCTATCACTGAATTTGCGGCGATGGGGTGGAAACTGTCAAAAGCTGGCGATGGTGATGTCAGCTCCCCAATATGGTGGCCGCTAGCCTGCTCTGTGGGGTATCCGGTGTGGAGGGCAGATCTGGGCAATATGTCTCCCCTGTCCCAACCCCAGAACTCAGCCTGGAGCACTGTGGGGGCACGGTTGGCAGGACCCAACAGATTCTGTAGCACCGTTCTCTGCGTTGTCTGCACATCAGCACGCAGGGTCCAGCTGTGGGGCGGGCTGCCCATCAGTCATCCAGGATCTCCGTGAGTGGTTCACTCGCGATTGAGCCATGATCACTGGTCCTCAGGTGTTGAAACTCTTCCTCTAGGTTTCAGTGTAGCCCAATTTTGCTGAACATTTCTATCAAGATAGCTTCCGGCCACTCTAAACTCGCTAATCACCAACGCAGTGACACGGGGACACGGGGTTGTTGCACTCCATTCGCTGCCCTCTTCCCTGCAACCTATCCCTATAGTATCTTTGTTCAGCTTTTGTTTGGAAGACTTATTCAGTGGTGAAAGAGGTTTGTTAAATTCACCCAAAATTATTGTGTTGTGGTCAATTTCACTCTTGCACTTGAGAAGAATTTGTTTGATGAACATATTTGCTCCATTGTTTGTGGAATATATATTTATAATTGTTATGTCTCATTGGCATATGGTTCCTTTGAGCAGTATGAAATGTCCTTCTTTATCCCTTTGATTAACTTTAGGTTGAAGTCTACTTTATTTGATTTGAGGATGGAAAACCCTGGTTGCTTCTGTAGTCCATGTTAGTGGTATGATTTTTCCCAACATTTCACCTTTAGTCTGAGAATGTCTTTTCCTAGACATTAGTCTCATATTGTTGGGTCTTTTTTTTTTTTTTTTTTTAATCCAATCTGCTCAACTATGTGTTTTGATTGGTGAGATTAGGCCATTAACATTCAGGATTATTATTTAGACATTATTTGTGTTGCTAGCCATTTTTGTTAATTGTTTTTATTTAGGTTGACTTGATTTTTTTTTATTAGTTTTTCCTTTATTATAATATCCACCTTTGGGTATTATATTCATAGAATATTTTTCCAAGGATGTTCTGTAGTACAGGTTTTCTAGCTGTAAGTTCTTTTAAGTTTTGTTTATCATGGAATGTTTTTATTTCATCATCAATTCTAAATCTCAATTTTTCTGGATACAAGATTCTTGGTTGGTATCCATTTTCTTTTAGAGTTTGATATATGTTGTTCCAGGATCTTCTAGCTTTCATGTCTGGTTTGAAAAATGTGCATATAATCTAATTGGTTCCCCCTATCTAATCTGATTCTTTTCTCTTCTGGTTTTTAATATTCTCTGCTTATTCTGAATGTTAGGCATTTTCATTATAATGTGCCTTGGTATGGATTTGTTGTGATTTTATACATTTGGGGTCCTGTAATACTCTTGAAGCTGGTTTTCCTATGCATTCTTCATATTTGGAAAATTTTTCTGCTATTAATTTATTGAATACATTGTGTATTCCTTTGTTTTGGCACTCTATGCCTTCCTCTATCCCAATTATTGTCAAATTTTGTTTTTTTAAGCTATCCTATATTTCTTGAATGTTCTGCTCATGGTTTCTTACCATCTTCACCATGTGGTCTACATTCTTTTCAAGATTATATATTTTGTCTTCATCGTCTGAGGTCCTGTCTTCCAAGTGGTATAATCTGTTGGTGATGCTTTCTATTGAACTTTCAATTTTGTTTATTATTTCTTTTATTTTAATGATTTTTTTTTCCAGAACCTCTATCTTCCTATTGAAGTAATCCTTTGCTTCCTATATTTGTTTATGGAGCTCTTTGCAAATTGATCTTTTGCTGCCTGTATTTGCTCTCTTTTTTCATTCTTTAATTCACAGAAGATTTTAATTATGTACATCCTGAATTATTTCTGTGTCATTTCTTCTGGTGCACTGGCCATGGGTTCTAATAATGTTGTATCTTGATTTGTTTGGTGCCCTTTCCTCCCTTGTCTTTTCCTTTGCTCCTGATTCTTCCCTTCTATCACTGTGGATCCAGGGCATTATCATTTTGAACCTATAGCTTACAGTGTCCCTGTAGGGTTCCACTACTTCTCTTTTGAGGAGAAGGACAATATTAACAGACCACAATATAAACAATATACAGCTTTAAAAACAAATATTTGCTATTAAGACATTTACAGTTTGGTTCCAATGTACAGAAATGATGAATTTAATTATTATCTACAGTATAATCAGTAGGTTTTTAAAAGGCTTTACAGTCTCTGATGGTTGACAACGAACCAGGGATTAGGGGTAGGATGGTATGCTGGGGAGGTAGGAGGTGAGGATATGGAGTTATTATAGCTTAGGAATTGTGAAAGAAAAATCTAAAGTAGAAGATTAGTAATATGAGAATAGAGAGGAGGTAATTTTGGGTAGACAAGTAAGTGGGAACATAGTAGAGTACATAAAACAAGCACACATATGTATTAATAAAATCAAAAAATATTAAAATTGGAGAAAAAAAGAATGTACAACACGACTATTCCTCAAAATCCTAATTCACACAAAATACTTGGTTTTATATATGTTGGGGATGTGAGGGCAGGAGAATAGGGAAGGAGAAGAAAGGAAAAAAAAATTTCAAAGGAAGAAACAAGGATTGTTTTGGTTGGAGATCAGTATCTTTCCTGCTTTTTGTTAACTGGTATCTCCGCTCTCAGGATGGTGAAGGTAACCAGGGTGTCACTGTGCTGGATTAGCGACTGCTGGGGTGAGGGGGGAGTTAGAAACTGGGTACCTGGATAGCTGGAGTTTCAAACTAGGAGTTGTCTCAGTGATAAAGGTGACCCAAGATGGAGGCAGCTGCTTTCAGAGATGGGGTGTCAGGACAGGTGAGGGGAGCTGGGCGATGACATTGGATGTGGACATTGTGATCAGAAGCAGCTCTGTGGCATGCAGTGTGTGAATTTGGCTGTCTTCAGAATCTTCGTGAAGTTCCCAGGTGCAGGCAGGCTACCGCTTGTAGGGGATTATCTCTGCTGCTGCAGAGTTCCAAGATGGAGGTGATGGGGGAGGCCCACTTTGGTAGATGGGGGTGCAAATGGCAGTGGCAGCCAGAGTTTCTGTGTGTGGTAGCTGCCAGGTGTCCTGCGAAGGAGCAGAGTCCAGGATTTCTGCTCTTGTGGGTGGCCGAAAGTTCTGTGTGGGTGCTGATGCCGATGGTCCCATTCAGGTACCCAGTAGTCCTGCATGGGCGAATGGTTGGGAGACCTACTGTGACGCTGAGGCCTGGAGCCTACACTGGGACAGTGGCTGTGATTCCTGCATGGAAGCAAGAATATAGCTTGCAGAGAAGCAGTATTCTCACTACTTGAGTCCCAGGTCTCAGAGTGACACAGAATGCTGCCTCCCTCTGACCCACCATCTTGGATCCCTCAGACATTTATCTTTAACTTTGTGAAGAGTGCCTTTCATTAAACCGAAAATATTATTTTATGTCATTAAGTTACATGTTTATGATATTACAGTACACATATTCTTTTTTGTCTCGCATTATCATTTATATTTTTTCATAAGAAATAGCCATGTTTCTTTTAAAAAGTCATAATTGAAAATATATGTCATAGCTTTTTATATTAATATAATAGATTGATAATTTCAAATTTTCTTTTATAAATATATACTTATCTGAATGAAGAACAGTTTCATGCACATTTACAAAGATACATTTTTTTCTCTACAATAGATTGCTAGAAATTGAATTACTTTAAGCATTCTTTAAAGGTATACTATTTTGACTTTCCTATATTAGTGCAAGTTTCACAGTATATTTTTAGCATTAAATTGTAACAAAATAGTTTCTTAATTTTATCAACATTTAACAGCTAAATATTTTATTTGAATTTGAATATTCACAGTTTTGTATTTCTCTTTGTGATTTCTTCCTTCATATATTCTATATTCTAGCAGATTTTAATTTTATAATTACAGATCTAGGTATAAGGGGCTTTATAAGACTGATCTTTAAAAATTTTAGATTTACTGAAAAGAGCAATTGAATATGGTCTTCTTCATGTCTGTTTTTTCACGAACTATTTTTTAATTGAAGTATTCACAGGCAGAAAAATCTGCATGTGCAGATGATCATAAAATATATTCAAGGGTAATATTTATCCCATCATTAGTGTTACCTTGATTTATTTCTTGCTTACTCATCTCTTGTTCCTCACTTTCACTTCATGTGGTATAGTTGATATAAGTTTTTCAATCATAAATCGAGGCAACACAAATGATGTGGTAAATATTACTCTTGAATATATATTTAATGATCATCTTCAATAGATGAATGGATAAAAAATGTGGCATATGTAAACAATGGAATATTACTCACCAATAAAAGAGAATAAAATCATGGCATTTGCAGGTAAATGTTTGGAGTTAAAGAAGATAATGCTAAGTAAAGTTAGCCAATCCCCCAAAAAACAAATGCCAAATGTTTTCTTTGATATAAGGAGGCTGATTCATAGTGGGATAGGAAGAGGGAGCATGGGAGGAATAGACGAACTCTAGATAGGGCAAAGAGTTTGGAGGGGAAGGGAGGGGGCAGAGAAGTTATTAATAATGGTGGAATGTGTTGATCATTATTATCCAAAGTACAGGTATGAAGACACAAATTGGTGTGAATATACTGTGTATAAAACCAGAGATATGAAAAAGTGTGTTCTATATGTGTAATAAGAATTGTACTGCATTCTGCTTTCATATATAATTTAAAAAAAGAGAAACAGAAAAAAATAAATTAAAAAAATGATGGCTGTCACTTAAGATGTACATCCAGATGCTAAGCAAGGAAATTATACCATAGTCATCCAAAAGTCTTAAAACACTGTAATTAACCCTTATGTTATCTCCTTTTGTACATTCACTGTACAAATCAGGTTTTATTATTGCTCATTCTTAAGGTAATTTGCTGATGGAATCTGTAAGGTTGATACTATATGCTGCCTGGACACAGGAATTTCATCATAGTTTTAATAAGTTTCTAAGTGTTTATTAAGCATTAAAAAAACTAGTTGGCATTGTTAGAAGTTCAAGTATTCATAAAAATCAGAAAAATTAGGCAATTTAAATATCATTAGTTTTCAGTCAGCTTTTGATTGGAGGTTTTGGTGCTGTAGCAAAACTCAGTCTCATTGAAATAACTGAATAATCTCTGTTCTATGCCTCAGATTTATTCAAGGTTCATATACACAGATATGAGTAAACATTCTATATCTTGTTGTTCTAAAGACTAATGTTGAGATTCTACATCAGTGCTTGTTGTTTATCTCTTTACATTTATATTCTGCAAGCCAATGATTAATTGGAAGATTTTAGCAAGCTGAGCTTAATTTGAAGAATAGTCTTATATGTTATCTCTTAAGTACATCCAGTCTCAAGCTATTAAATCTGAGTAAATACTTACTTGATTATTCTTCTGTTCTTTGGGGGGATATGTTCATTATTCTCCAGCTTTTCACCCTTCTGAGGCTTCACAGGTAGACAGAATAATAATTTGTGATTTGAAATAAACTATAGAATTCATATCATTAATATCTTTAGCTTTTAAAATATTAATGATAATTCTGAAATAATGAATGGAATTTTACATTATAGTTTTAAAGCATTGTTACACATCTCAATAAATTCTTTCATCAGCAATACATATTAACATGTGAAATAGAATTATTTCAAGTGCAAGTACAGAAGTAAAAGAAACCCAACACATATAAGAATAAAGGAGAGGGAGAATTATTAGAATGCTGAATGACTAGCTACTGGAGTGAAGGAAAAGTTTTAGAAATTATAATATTTCTGGGGATCACAAGAAGTAGTTATTTAATGTCTGTAAGATTTGTCTATGAACAGCCCAGTTTGCAGTTAATTTACATGTTTCTATGGTTATTGTTGCTTAGGTTATGTTATTTTCTACATCCTCCCACTCTTGCCATTGGTTCAAAGAGTCTTGCTGGTCATAGATGGAAAACCCAAAGATTAAAAATCAAGCTGCTATTTTGATGCTTCTTGCTTCACTCTTCTTGCTAAAGATTGCTTTGGCTATTCTGGGCCTCTTGTTTTTCCAAATGAATCTCATGATTGCTTTTTCTATTTCTATAAGGAATGCCATTGTGATTTTAATTGGAATCACATTGAATCTGTATAGCGCTTTGGGAAATATGGCCATTTTGGCAATATTAATTTTGCCTATCTAAGAGCATGGGAGATTTTTCCATCTTCGAAAGTCTTTTCAATTTCTTTCTTTAGTGTTCTGTAGTTTTCATTGTAGAGGTCTTTCATCTCTTTTGTTATATTGATTCCCAAGTATTTTTTTTTGAGACTATTGTGAATGAGGTAGTTTTCCTAATTTCTCTTTCAGAGGATTAATCACTGATGTATAAAAATGCATTTGATTTATGAGTATTGATTTTATATCTTGTTACTTTGCTGAATTCATTAATTAATTTTAGAAGTTTTCTGATGGAGTGGGATGTGAACATGGGGGTAGGAAAGATGGTAGAATGAGATGGACATCATTACCCTAGGTACACGTATGACTGCTACATATGGTGCAATGGTATATTGTGTACAACCACAGAAATGTAAAGTTGTGCTACAAATGTACAATGAATCAAAATGCATTCTGTTGTTATATATATCTAATTAAAGTAAATAAATTAATAAAAACAGTCAAGCTGCAACTGGTGGAAGGTATTTACATTGCCATTTGTGAAAGCAGGCTGAACAAGGTTGTAAGTCAAGCATATCTTTCCCTGAATCATCATACCACCCTTTGTACAAAGTATAAAATCTTTCTTTTTTGTCCCATTATTTCCAGGGTAGGAGATGTCTAATTGAAACTCTGGGTCATAAGGATATTCATTCAGTTCTACTGAATGTTGCATCTGCCATATCAGAATATCTTTTTCTTACTTTCAATTTATTATACCTTAATACTGATGAATGATACTCACCTTATTATATGGTACATATATGTATTGGTGATACAAGGGGAATGTGTTGGTTTTTATTCAGAACAAATCTCCAGAAAGTAGGTAGATATCATTAGCTCATTTAACATAAACTGGAGAACATATGCATTTTGGGTTTTTATCCTTTTTAGTCTTCTTTATTTGTGGCAAATTTATGAAATATTATATCACTATACTAAATGGATAAGAATGAAATGAATTAAGAAATCATCCATAGGCTCAAACGAAAAAAAAAAGGATGGTAAAGTTTGAGGAGGGTATGTAGAATGTGGGGGTGCCCATGGAGTAACTATGAGAGGAATACAAGTAGAAGGGAGAAACTTCAGGGATTTGCAAACTGTATATAATATGTACAGCTGTTTCCTTCTATCACTCTCTGATCAAAACATTTGTCTGATTTTGGATTTTTCATTATTATTTTTTCCTTAGATGATTTGCATGTATACATAGGTATATATTAGCCTTCTTATAATACTTAGCCTACTTACAATACTACTACAATATTCAAGTATAATCATTTGCTGTCTTTGATGTATTCACCACTGGTTAGTCATGGGTCCTTCAGATCTCACACGAAGAAGTCCATCCTTTGACTCTTGAAGGCTTCTTCTATTCTTATTTCTTGAGTTATGACGTTCACCTAGTTGTAGAGTGAGCATTGTATTACATACAGTGCACGTGGGAGGAGGCTTACAATCTCAAGCACATTGCTATGTATCGGCGCAGTCAACTTCATTATTTATTACTAAATATTCTTTGATTTATTGCATTCTATTGCTATATATACCTAATTAAAATAAATAAATTAATAAAAAATTATTTTTATGGCATTTGGTCAGACTTTATTGCCCTAGTTTTAAGTTAAGATATAATATGATGCTGATATATATAAATTATTTAATTGGTGTGTGAGAGACTGGGCTTCAAATACAAAATATAATACTTGAGGGGAAGTTTAGCAGTATCTAAAGACCACATTAAAAATGAAGAGTTTGAGGCTTGGTCAGTGTTTCCAATAAAGTACAAAGGAAGTCAGGATTATCCAAGGATTAGATCAGTAACATTCAGGACTCTCTTCAGAACTCTTTCTCACTTTTACTGGTACAAATAAATTCAGATTTAGGAAGAAGGAATTTTCTGACCAGAGGTAGAAGAATCTTGACCAGAGGTCTATAGGAGAGGATCAGAATTCCACATATTTTCTGGCTGAAAATACCGGTAAATTATAGTAAATAGATTACTAGAAAGAGTCTTCCCATAATACATTATTTTTTTTTTTTAAAAAGGAGTAGGGCTATTAAAATAACCCTGGGCATTTCATGATGAAGCAGCGACTTACCCCAAATTTAATCTTGTTTGTCATTGTCAGGTATTTAGAAGTGAGAGAAAAGTATTTGAAGAGCACAGCAATGAAATGAATTGTGTTCATTTTATTATTGTTTTTCTGATAATCATTAAATACAGTCCAACCTTGCCAATCCTAGGAGCCTTATTTTGAGTATAATCCATAACATTTTGTTTGTTCAGGGGGAAAAAAACACAAGCAAAAGATGATGCAAAAATCAATGATTCTTTTTCTGTGTCATCTTATTTATGAGTAATTCACACATGAGAGGTCACCAAAACAGAGGTAAAATCAATAGGTTTGCAAATTTTAATTGGGTCTTCTTTGGTTACTGCTGAACAATCCTTTGTATTTAAACCTTTTGAAGTTAAATGAATAAACTGCACATTTTTAGGAGGTTAGGAACTTGTCCTTCTTTAGACTTGCTTCTCCACAAGCTTTTTTTTTTCCTCTACTGAGTTGAATAAAGTAACAAGGTAGCTATATTTCTACATAGAGCAATATTTTATGTATTAATTCTCATTTCTTTTTAGAAAGCAAGGAAGTGAACAAATTCTGTGATTTAAGATGGCTAACAGCAATATTTTGGTGTGTTTTTTTTTCTGAATTTTGTGCTAATCTATAAGAATACTACTTTGTGCCTGTAAATACTTTTGATTTCATTTCCTAAGACCCAGCCCCTTTGATTGTGAACTAAGCCCAAAGTACTGATTTTGGAAGTGTTTGGAGATGTGTGTGTGTGTGTGTGTGTGTGTGTGTTTGTGCATGTATGTGCATATATATATGTATGTTATTCAGGTGATAAATCACACACACCAATTATATAATTTATATATATATATATATATATATATATATATATATATATATATATATAAAGTTATTGAGTATCAGCATCATATTATATCTTAACTTAAACTAGGGCAACAAAGTCTGACCAAGTGCCACACACACACACACACACACACATACACGCATGATGTTTGGAAATACGTGAAGTCAAGTAAGGAACATTTTTAAAGCATTTTCTTCACTAGGATTACCTATATTTTCTCTATATAATATCTGAACACATTATAAAGAACTCTCTATCTTTATTTGTAGAGATTTGACAAATGACAGGACATTGGTAGTAAATGATTGTGCTGACCTTTGAATCTACATATGTGTATGATAACAGCTCTAATTTTTCCATTTTAGAAGAATCATGTATAGTGAGTTATCAGTATGTTACTAAGTTGATAATTAAAGTTTGTTTCTGTATTCTAATAAGATTGGGTTATGATTACCAAGGTTATATTATTTTATTTACTATAGGCCTTCTCAGACCACTTACTATATTTATGGTCAAAGCAAATGTATTTTCTAGGTCTAGGTGTGCACTGTTTTCTATATTTGTTTGATTTCCAGAAACCAAGTGGGAAAATTTTTACCAATTGCGTCTCCTAATATCCTTGGGGAAATACACTTGGGAAACCATACCAGGGACTGTATGATAATAGATGATGAAGCAATGAAAGCTTTATGAATGTGGTTTAACATCCCTTGCAAATCTCATGCACTATGCATTTTTGTATGAAATCTTGTCTCATGGAACCCTCCTACTAAGAACTTTCCTAAGAAGATAGGAGTGAAAGTTGTTCCAAACCTATTTGTTTTCTTGCTAGTTATTTTGGAGCTGTATTTGATGGAATGGGTCAAAGAAGGAAGAAATTATACTAAATTATTGAGCATCAGCATTGTATTATATTTTAACTTAAACTAGGGCAAGAGAGTCTGAACAAATGACAGAGAGATTATTAAAAATATGGTCAAAATTTAAAAACAAATTATAAAGATGATGACCCCAGCAAAGGATCAACAAATCTCTATATGCAGTGTTTTTCATGATTTTGTCAGAAATGTGTCTCAGATTTTTCCACTGAAACTGTTTTATGCTGCAGTCACACTAATGCCTCTGTTAGTTACACAGACACTAATCTTCACAAGGATGATGCCTTTGAGGAAAGAAGTCCTCTTCTGCTTCATACCTCCTCTGAGATTCTTATCAACCACCTCTCTAGATAGCTCCTAGAACTAACTCTGTAGTACAAGACAGCAGAACTCTAAGCAACAGGTTGCTAGAATTGTTTCCATATTTAAAACTCAGTACCAATCAATCCTCAGAGAAATGTATGCCCTTTTTTCTGGATTAATATTATACTAATATTTTCATTTTCTGCTGCAGATAGTCTTCTTGCCAGGATGCCAACAGCTCTTCATATGTGGTATGGGGTGTGGTCAAGGCAATCTAAGTAGATTAGTTTCTATAGTTCTCCAACATAAAGCTCATTTAGTCTTACATAACATCAGGCATAGCATGTTAAAAATGTGATTCAGGTGATAAGTCACGCCCACCAAGACAAGTTTATTTTAATGTTTTCTCTTTTGTTATAGCCAGAAGTTATCAGATATACATTTTTCCCTGAAGTTTTAAGGACATCTGTTTGTAATTTCCTGTGTGCAAATGCTTAAATAAACTGCTTACATCATAGCACATGCATGTGTAGTACACCTGTAATTCCTCAAGGAGGGCCCATAATATAAAGTATCGGAATGTCTTAAACTATCCATAGAGGAAAGAGAAGAAAAAAATGCTTGGTCAAAACTGTTTCATAACACTATCCTGTGATCAAGAGGTGCTTATCTTTTTAACTTAAAAAGCAAATAAAAAGCCAAAAAAAGCATTTATTCCTGTGCTGCACTTTCAGGAATTCTGGTTTAATGAGCACGAAGTCAGGTCAAGGAATCAGCAGCAGTAATCACCAAGTTTTAGAAAATATAGTCTTAAAAATAAAGTCAATTTCTGGAATGCTGAAACATATACTCAAGTAGCATTAATAAGGAGATTATATAATTTTGACCTGTAATATCTCCATTCAGATTACTTCCTTTAGATATTTTCCACAAAGAAATGGATTGGCACTTTTTTTTATGTTGGCAAAAGCTGAAGTACCTCTTCTATTGTTTCTATAGTTCTTTCCATTTTCAAAATTAATTAACTATTATAAAATGCTATTCTCTCAAACAAATAAAAAGAGAGCATCCTTAGAAAAACTAATATGGTGTTGTAGTTAAATCACTACAGTAGTGTCTTAGTTGCTATGCCAACCTCTCTTCTCTTTCATACCCCAAAATTGGTGTCATTTTCCCACTTCAGTCTCTTTGTCGATATCTTCTGTCTCAAAAATTCTTCATGAAAGTGTTTCAACATTACAAACTCTCTTCCATGTGTTGTCGAGTGATACATGTAGCCTTAGTTCTGAGGCTTCTCATATGAACAATTCAGTTTAGCCAAACTGTTCTTCTAAACTTTCCTTTAATATATCCTGAATAATTCATAGGTCCTTGGAATTAAACCAGAGACTCTGTATCTAATAGAAGAAAAAGTAGGCCCTAATCTTCTCAGCAAAAGAAACAATCTGTGAGGTGAACAGAGAGCCTACATCCTGGGAGCAAATTTTTTACCTTTCACACATCAGATAGAGCACTAATCTCTAGGATATATAAAGAACTCAAAAAGTTAAGAACAAAACAAACAAACAAACAAACAAACAAATAACCCAGTCAACAATTTGGCCAAGGATCTGAACAGACACTTCTCAGAAGATGATATATAATCAATCAACAAATATATGAAAAAATACCCATCATCTCTAGCAATTAGAGAAATGCAAATCAAAACTAAGATATCATCTCACTCCAGTCAGAATGGCAGCTATTATGAAGACAAAAAACAAAAAAGCATTGGCGAGGATGTGGGGGAAAAGGCACACTCATACATTGCTGGTGGGACTGCAAATTGGTGCAGCCAATATGGAAAGCAGTATGGAGATTCCTTGGAAAACTGGGAATGGAACCACCATTTGACAGAGCTAACTCTCTCCTTGGTCTATACCCAAAAGACTTAAAACAGCATTCTACAGGGACACAGCCACATCAATGTTTATAGCAGCACAATTTATAATAGCTAAACTGTGGAACCAACCTAGATGCCCTTCAGTGGATGAATGGATAAAAAAAATGTGGCATATATACACAATGGAATTTTACTCAGCAGTAAAAGAGAATAAAATCATGGCATTTGCAGGTAAATTGATGGCGTTGGAGAAGATAATGCTAAGTGAAGTTAGCCAATCCCCCCCCAAAAAAACAAATGCTGAATGTTTTCTCTGATATAAGCAGACTGACTCATAGTGGGGTAGGGCGGGGGAGCATGGGAGGAATAGATGAATTCTAGATAGAGAAGAGGGGTGGGAGGGAAAAGGAGGGCATAGAGGATTAGCAAGGGTGGTGGAATATGATATACATCATTATCCAAAGTACATGTATGAAGACACGAATTGGTGTCAACATAACTTTATATACAACCAAAGATATGAAAATTTGTGCTGTACATGTGTAATAAAAATTGTAATGCATTTCACTGTCATTTATTTTTTAAAAAATCAATAAAATAAATATGTCTATATCTATATCTATATCCTGTGTAGTCTGTGTATTTTCTCTTACAATTCTCTGCCTGGAAGATAGTTCCTCTTTTTATCTAAATACAACTATTTTTTGAAAGCCAAAGCCTCTAATATTTTTTTTTCTTCTCCTTTTTTTTTTTTTTTAACTTGCAGTCCTGGGGATTGAACTCCAGGCCTTGAGCATAGTAGACAGTGCTCAACCAATGAGCAACATCCCAGCCCCTCTGTACTTCTGTCTAAATATTACTTTTTTGATTGTCAAATCTTTTCCGAATTCTAGTAGAATTGTTCGTATCAGCCATTTACCATGTAGTTAATGCAAGTTAATGTCAGCATTTTCATACATAAATATAAAAATATATTATATATGCTAAGTGTGCATATGTTCAAATTATTTCTATTCAGACTCTTGATTTGAGGTTCATGTGAATTTTACCTTCCTTTCTTACTCATTTTCAATCCCTAGTACTTTGTGCAAAGTATACAAAAACTAAGTGTCTAATGAAAAAACAACAAATGATTTAATAGATGAATAAAATATTTATATAATGTGATATGCTGTCTCTTAAATTTGATATTTAGATAACATAACTCTGTATGGAAAAATAACATATTTCTACTTGGATGAGACATGAGTGATGATAGTTTCTAAAATGAACAGAATTGTCAGTGTCTTCACAGCCCAGTTGGGGAATTATAAAGGAACTATTTGTTTCAACAGCAAATGTTTTCCACTTGAGAAATGCTAGCAGATCCTGAGGCATAAACATACACATTGGAGCATGAAAGAAGTTTTGTCTGCAGTTTGTGTGTTACAGTTGTGGGAGTTGTTTTGGCAGATGACACTTTTGCTTAACAAAAGCTGTTAAATTTTCTTGGAATCACTGCAAAATTTGTATGTATATGCAATTCCCTTTTATTCTTTTCTGTCAAATGCAGTTGAAGAACGGACTATGTCTATGTGAATCACTTTAATCCACATCCAATCATATCCAAGAACTTTGATATCTTTTTCAAAACATGAGACTAAGAAATTAAAATATTGTATTTGACTGAGACAAAATAATTTGTAATATAAAGAAATAAATAAAGGCAAGTGGCAAATATCTACATATTTGCCTTTGTTATATAGAAATTTATTCATGTCCCTACATCATTAATATCTTGATATTTAAATTGAAATATAATATGGTATCTTTTTAATAAACTAGGCAAAAAGATCATAAATCTGATTTTTTCCTATAAAAAGGAGTTACATTAAAGGAACATGCAAAGAAAGTCACTTGGACCTAAAATATATTAGGATTCATTTTACTATAACATTTTGAAACATTTGTTTTTACTACTAAGAAATATCAGAGTATACAGAGTCTAGACATCAAACAAAAATCTTTTGTGTATTTTAACTAATGTAGCTAAAAAAGCTCTTAAGTAATATATAACAAATTAGAATAAAAACTTTTAAAAAAGCTCTTAAGTAAAATCAGGCCTACGTATTTTAATATGGTGGTTCATAGCTTGTAAATAAAATTAACACATAAAAATATATATAAATAAGGTGTGTTTGCATTAAAAAGAAACTATAATTCTTAGACCAAACAGAAACTTATTATTTGCTCCAACATGAACTCTAATTTCTCTGTAATATTTCCCATATTTGCTGTAAAACTATATGATTATCATGTTTTCAAATTTTACAACTAAAAATGTAAATGGGTATTTTCTTTCAAATTCATGGAATATGTTTATTCATGTGATGCCATAAATCTCAGATAGTATAAGAGTTCATGTTGTAAAAATCTGTTTTTTTTTTAATTTAGTGCTTTGTCTTACCTCAAATGTAAAACTCAAAGCATAATTTTAAACATTTGAAATAATAGGTTTGTCTGTGGTTAATTTGTATAGAAATTTTAAAATAACCATATATTCCTGAAAGTTTCTAAATTGCAGTGTTACTTGGATTTTCATTTACACATTAACCTGAACAAAGGATACTGTCCTGTCTTAGTACCTTTGTGCTGCAATCACAGAATATCCAAGACTGGATAATTTATGAAGAACAGGAATCTATTACCCATAGTGTTGGGGGCTGGACGTAAACAAATAAAGGTACTGCATTTGATGTCCACTAAAGGCTGCATCCCCCAGGAAGAAGGAATGCTGTGCCCTCATCTGGCAGAAGGTAGAAGGGCAAAATGAGATGAACTCACTCCTTCAGGCCCTTTTATCAGGGCACCTAATCCCATTCATGCACACTCCTCACCTCAGATAGACTCCACCTCAACGTGACCATATTGGCAGTACCTGAGTTTTTGAGGGGAACATAGTCAAACCATAGTAGATATACACCCAGAATTAATTAATGAAGCATTACACCTATTATCAACATGAGAAAAATGTTGAACTCTGTTGGTTACTAGAAAATCCAAAGAGCTGCCAAAGAGCTATCTAAATTAATTATAGAGGTAGGCCTCTGTGGAATAAGTAGAAGGTATGGTGTGTAATTGGAGTCCCAAATGGATGGGACATAATTGGTAACCAAAATAAATCTAAAGATTCAAAACTCCCAGTGAACCCCAACTAGAACAAACTCAAAGAAAACCATACCTCTAACATCTTCAGGTATTTTGTTATAAATAGGGCAGCTATATGTGTATTATTTGAGCTATTTTTTTTCCCATTTTCTTCCCAGTAAACAAAAGGATCAAAGGGAATACCCAAGTGAGCTGTGACAAATTTAGTCTCTTTTCCAGGAATTCAAAATTAGTGCTTAACAAGAAAACTTTGGAACTAGTGGGGAAGAGGGGACTTTTCAATTGAATTCATCAGAAAGCAAATGAAATGGGCTTGTAATAAAAATAATATGGCAGATGTGAAAGTCGAGTAGAGACTAGGAGACTGATAATCAAGGGAGAACAGTGGACTCAACTTGCTTGTAGTCTGTATAGCTATGAAAAGTTCAAGTTAGATCAAGTCAAGTGTATCCTAGTCAACAATATGGCTAAGAGAGCTTAGGAATAGCCTGAGGCTTAGTGAAGATCCCTGTATACCATGCAGCATTTCCACAGTCTAATAATTCACCTGTACATAGTAATTGGTTCTATAATGAGTCTCACCAAGTCTCCCTAAAGGGGATTTGTTCTAGTATTATATCTATCTCAAATTATCTAGCTCCACTAAATTTCCCATCAGCATTAGTTAAAGGAGCCTTTTATTAAAGGAAGAGATTTGATGGACAATTTTTGTATTCAAACACTTTTTAAAATATAGGCTATAAAACAAGTGCTTTTGTTTAAGCATAAGTAGAAAAATAATTAAAGGTATAGTATTTGAGTCATGGTGTCTACAAAGCAAATGATAGGATTTGGTTAGGAATTATTGGAGACACTTATTTATATCATGTTTTACTTGAATTATTTGTAATAACCTATAGTGTACATATAAAAGATGGGTTCTTTTACATCACAAAATGATACATGGAACCAAATATACCATTTAGATCAAGTTTTGTTTTACCAAAAGTTAATGTTTCTGTAAGTAATATTAAGCACAACTATGTTAATGATAAATGTTAGTAGAATTATGTATAATATGTCAAAATGCACTCTACTGTCACGTATTGCTAAAAGGAACAAATTTAAAATGTCTATTAAAAATAACTAGTTTTTCCAAGTTTTTTGCCAAAGTATTTTCTTTCAAGGAATTTAGAATGGAAATGTTTCCTTCTACACTCACATGATATTTTATTTTTCTACATTGGGGTTTAAAAAAGAAGATATCACATATGAAAGTAATGTGAAAGATCAAAACATGTATTAGTCTTTTCAATTAAAAAGTGTGACTTGGATTTGTAGGAAGTAACCATCTTTATGTACAGTCATATTTGCTAACTTAAGCTTGAGACTTGTGGACTGCATGAGCAGGTGTTTACAAAGGAAACAGTTTTTGTAAATTTTCATCTCAGTCAATGGGACATACTGCTTCTCTAACATTAGGGTACATATAAGGAGACAGAAACAGATGAGCCTATAGATGCAATTCCAAAAGGCAGGTGTTATGGTTTAGACATGAGTTGTCCCCCAAAAGCCCATGTGTGAGCCAGTACAAGAACATTCAGAGGTAAAATGATTGAAGTTGTTGTAACTACATGGGTGGACTAATCCACTGTATGGATTCACTGGGTAATAATTGAAGGCAGGTAGGTTGTGGCTGGAGGAGGTGGGTCACTGGTGGTGTACCTTTTCTCCCTCGAGAGATCTCTCTGTAGTTCCAGGTCATCATATCCAGAACTGCTTCCCTCCTCCACACCTTCCCATATCATGCTCTTTCTCACCTTAGATCCAGAGTAGTGGAGTTGGCCATCTATGCATTGAGACCTCTGAAACTATGAGCCCCAAATAAACCTCCTCTAATTGATCTTGTCAGATCTTCTGGTGACAGTGATGAAAAAAAAAAAATGTCTAAAACAGCAGTCTTTGCTCTGACCTAGAGATTTTTTTTTCCTTAAACTTGGACTTGATCAGTCCAGTTTTCAACTATCCTGAGGGGAAAAAGGGGGAGGAAGAAGGAAAAGAAAAGATAGGAGAGGACAGGACACTTGAGAATAGCAATACTGTAACACCTTAACTGTGCTCTGCAGAGGAGCATGAATCCATGGATGTAAGGTCATTACCACTCCATCGAGGAAGTAATTATCCACAAGGAGAATGTGTAAGACGTGAAAAAGCGGAGAGATTTTTCTCAGGAAAGAAGTGTCATGAAAACAGGCAGAAAGTTAAAAGAGGGGATCTTTAAAAATTTAACTGAGTTATCAAAATTATTCTTTTCTTTAAAAATAGCTTATTTAAATCAAAGGAAAAGAATGCCAAACCTTAACTCTCTAGATGGAGCTGTTAAATGAAGTCAAAGCTTAACTATGGTTTTCATAATGGGATTATTATTATCCACAAATGATCTAAGTAGTATTATTATGAGTACCTTTAATATAATGTTACCTTTTAAACAACATGTCTTATTAGATGAGACTAATTACTGGGAAAGAGGTTTTAAAAACAGCTGAATCTAAGGGATGAACAAAAGCAAATTATTTTAGCATTTATCTGATTCAAATGTGTGTCTGTGTGTATACTGAGACTCAGAAACTGTATTAGTAAATTAATGCGAGAACCAGACTGGAACCCAGTCCAGGTCTCTGCATTTTATCACCATCTATTCCCAAGTCAAATGATTGCTTCCTTAGTGTATTCACAGCTTGAACAGTCTGAAAGAGTTAATTCCTCCTCTAAACTTGCCTCTTTAAATTGTCTAGAGACTATAAGAAACTAGATCCTCATAAATAAAATATTTTACTTACTTTGGTATTTTTATAGGGAATTTATTTCTTGTTAGGTATGTGTGGAAATCTTGGGCCTTTTTCTCACCAATTGATTTTAAGAAAACATGAGTATTTTTGGAGAAGCCTGATTTAATTAGAAGTTCGATGAAGGTTGACTTGAGTCTGAAGTTCTCAGATATTAAAATATGTATTTTATTCCATGTGCAGAGCTTTGTCACAACATACCACCTCCAAATAACAGAATATGAATGTAGAGTCTGGGTAACAATGTTATATTTCAGAATTATTTCTTTTGCTTTAGCTATACATTAGGGGAAAAGAATAATCTATAATTGCACTAGAGGAAAAAATGAAAATGAATGACATATGTTGTATATCTCATAATGAATATGGGGTGACATCTTCCTTCTGTATTTCCATTTAGAATTTGATTAGCTTCTTGTTTTTGAATTAAAATTTCTTTTTAAGGTTTATCATTAAGCTCATACAGAGAATGCTACTAAATGATAAGGGTCCATGTCAATCAAAAATTGCTATTCTCTATGTCACTCATTTGTTCCCAGAATGACTTTTATAAAGTCACTGTTGGTGTGAAAGATGTTACCTTGGGAACCACAATCTCCAGGGAGTTGTTTTAGCCTATAGCAAGAATTGTGAGTGTTTAAAATTATTATTTTCCTTGCTTTCTATCATGAAGAACCTAAAAATAAAGCTTAAGTTATGACATGGCATTTATTTATCTGATAAATTCCTTCTTCATATTTTATACATTTATTTTTTATTGATCATTCATTTTATTAATCATTAATCCAGTTAAAAATGTTTTAATCTTTTATTATAAACAAACAAAAGAAGAACTGTAATCATAATAAAGACAAAAATAAATTATAAGACAAAGAAATAATTTATTGAGATTCCTTGAGAAAGTATCCATTATGTTAAACACAATTAAAAAATACAATATAATAATGAAAAATTCAATTCCTCAGTGCCCCAGGAGTAGGGTGAGAGGGAAAATGTAAAAAGTTTACATTTATTATTTACTGAGAAATAAATAGGAAAACAATTTCCAGTTTCAGCTCCAACATGGCAGTAATTTAGAGGTGGCCATGCCTGTCTTGACAGTGTGAAAAATCTAAGGAGACTAACATCAAGGAGTCTTCTTGTACTCTATGGAAAACTGATTTGTAGGTTGGATGCCATTCTTAAATCTGGAACTGAAGTACTGGGGCTGTCAGCTGGTTGAAATAGCTAAAGGGTCATCTTGAGAAATTCATAGAGCTGAGTATTCACCTGGCATGAGAGTAAGAAACTGATGTGCCACAGTCTTAGCTGGCAAGATCTCCTTGTGGCCCTGAGGAGGGGACGGGAAAAATCATCATTATGAAGTATGCCCACAGCGTTTTCCACAGAATGTCTTGCCCTCCCAATTTGTTCATTTTTCACCCAAGTTATTTATTTGCGTTTTGATCTTATAGAAGCAGCCTTTAATGTCTGTAGTACTTTGGAAATGTGAATTTACTCTCATAATACTCTCATCTTCTCACAAAGCATTAATTGGCTTTTCAGTGGGTTAATTTGTTATATTTTAAGTATTACCAGTACTACTAAAGGAAATGATGCATGTTTTTCAAAGAAAAACAAAACTCCATGCAGGATCTAATTTCTGTCTATTTATTTTTTTTAACTAATACTCTCTCCATTTTCACCACATTCTAGTAGTGTAAAAATCCTTACCTGAAACACTCCAAGGTCATGGTCATTTTTACTTTGATTGCTTTCTTACAGAGTTTGCATGGCTGACACACTCTCATGAGCCAGCTCTCAGCAAAGGTGCCATATCTTCTGAAAGCCTTTTATTTGACCAACTACTCAAAATAGCAACTTCCATCTACTTAGTTGATTAATTCTACCACCCTGTTTAATTTTTTGCTTCTATTACAATCTGCAATTATTTTATTTGCTCATTGTATAATATTCTGTCTACCACTGAAATTAAAACTCTCCAAATGAAGAGATCATGAACCAATTTGCTAGTTAAACAATGTGCTCAGTAAATATTTTTCAAATGTATGAAGTAATGTCATTGTCCTATGGGATAAGGACATACCAATAAACTTGAATCCTATCATCTGAGAGTGTCACAGTTAAAATATATATGTATATATATGTATATATATGTATATATATGCACATAGTACACGATAATTGGTTTGCTTCCATTTAGCAATTTTCTAGTCTTCAAAATGACTTTGTGAGATGCTTGATACCTGATATTATCATCATTTGAATAGCTTACATATTTTCATATCAGGATGACATATGACAAATGGAAAGATTATTTTCCTGAGAACAAACAGCAGTGAGTGAAGGAAATAAATGAACAACTTCAAGCCAAATATTTGAATTGTCGCCTCAAGAAGAATAACAAACTCCTGTGAAGGCGATTCCAATGGTTTTGGTGAAAGCTCCTCACGTTCCTCAAGCCCAAACTGTCTCAGCATTCTGAAGATTCTGCAGACCTCTGATACTCTCCTGAAATCCATTCACACACTTTGCCCCTATACACTGTCTAAGAGTGTGATATTTGGAGAGCAGGTCTCCACGCAATCAAGGGGGCAAAGCAGAGGCTAGATTGCAGAAAGAGTTTTGTTGTTGTTGTTTGCTGTTACTCTTTTTGTGTGTAGTACACAGGAAACAGGATTTCTTAGCACTTCTGAGAACCAACATCTGAAATTTCCTCATAAATTGCTGATCTATTCAAGAAAAGGTAAACACTGCCATTTTTGTATGCCTTACCAAATGGGTTTTAAAAAGCAAGATTACCTGAGATTTCTGAGCCTATATTCTGTGCATGCATTTCATACTCAATATATATGTGAAATATAATTTTCTGTTAATTAAGCTTCTTAGTATACTTTGGAGGCAAGAATACTTGATCTAAATTTAAGATATTCCCAGGAGTGATATAAAGAGGGGATTTGCAATAATTTTTTCTTCTCCAGTGGCCATTACATTTAACTAAGTGGAAGAAATCAGAAAAGATTACATAGATTATCATGCCACTGGTACAATGCAGTTCTAAGTCTTAGAGATTTTTCCCATTTTTCAAGACTCAATTTTAGCTGTTGTAGATCAAAACAATAAGACACTTTTATTTTCCTTGTACCACCTAAAGACATATATTTGCTGGATAACCAAAAATACTGTTTAACGCTAAATTGTGAAATATAGTCCATGATTATGCATTTTTGAAACAGGAAAGAAATCCCATTCATATCATTTGTATATATTCTCTATCCATTTCCCTTTCATTTTATTTTCTTTACTCTAACCAGGGTTTGTTCCAGACACTCCTCTGAGACATCATTGGCAAAATAATAAGACTCTAAACTTCCAAATACAATATTGAATTATCCAAATTAATGCAGTATAACAAACAACATCAGAATTTCACTGGTTTACAAAATAACATTTATTTCCATGTTTTTGTGATGTATGTTGACTACAGTTGGATTAATCTATGGTGGGTATAGATGAGAGGTTCTGTTGTAGGTTACTTGCCTATTTGTATTGGGCTCAATTGTCCCTTTATATTTCTCTCATGCTACTGACCAGCTGCTAACTATAGCATATTTTTTTCTCATAACAACTGGTAGAATACTTTTGTCAGGATAAGTGGCAGGGGTGAGAGAGATCAAACCAAATTGTGCAAGTCTTTATGATATATTTTATATTGTATTTGCTAATATCCCATTGACTGAAACAAATAACATCATCAAGCCAAACATTCACTGTAGTAAAAAATAAAATTCACCTACTGAGAGATCATGTTTACATCCCATGTGAGTGGTGGAATTGGGATTCCCCTTGGTGGAATGGGCTGGCTGAGAAATAAAAGCTAAGAAAATAAAATGGCAAAAAAAAAAAAAAAAAAAAACGGAGAATGCAGAAAGTAATTTCAAAAGCCGGGGCAGGACGGGCAAGCTGATCAGAGGGTTGAAGCTTTGGAAAAAATGGAGCCCAGACCTGCTTTCTTTATGTTGGGAAACATCAAAGAGATTCTATAGAATGTTTTTCTCCCCCAAAAATGGTTAAAGGTGGGCTGTTCAGTTCCTAACAGGTTATGCCTATCTCTGGACGTACTACGAGAAACCTTCCAAGAAGGGTGGAGAGAAAGGTCACATGATTGGGCAATCTATTGCCATGGGGAGCCATGGATAGTTGGCAGTGCCAAGCCTAATTCTCCCTGGCTTCATGCCAAGAGAAGATCCTCGTGTATTTCACAGATGGCTTCCCACAGAGAGGTAGTACTGTAAAGTTGTTTTTTTTTTTGTACAAGACATAGGAAGTATAATTCCAATTCAGAGAGAGAGTGAAAAAATATAAATAATAATTCTGTCTGTCACAAATGGTAAAATCTCAGTCCTCATCTTACTATTCTTTATTTCTATGCTGGGCTTCTGAGATTTTACTCTCTTAATGTTTTCTTTTTCACTTGGTGACTGATTCTTTACAGTCTCCTTAGATGGTTTCTCCATATCTACCTTTCTTCTAAACCCTGGATGACTTTTGTGCTATTTTTAGAACTCTTTTCGAAATCACCTCAATCTTATGTTTCTAAACATGTTAAAACCTTTCCAAATGACAAGTGTAACTAACCCTCTTAAACTCTGAACTTGAAGAGACAATTGAAAAATCCGTATTTTTCATTATAAATCTGGAGTGAATCTGAACTTTAGCATGTCTGTCTTAATCCAGTGTTCTATAACAAAATACCATAGACTGGGCGACTTATAAATGGAAATCTTTTTTTTTTTTTTTTTTTCTCACAGTACTGGAGGATTGGAAGTCCAAGACCAAGGTCCCAGCACATTTGAATTCTTGTGTGGGTCTGCTTCCTAGTACATAGACGGCCTTCTTCTCAAATCACCCATTTGGGGGTGATTTTCTTGGCTTCTGAACCTCCTGGGGAAAAATAGCCCTTATTCTGCCTTTTTGTTCTATTTAGACCCTCAACAGATTGGATGATGCACATCTGCATTGGTGAGAGTGAATTTTCTTTATTCAGTTGAAAGAATCAAATACAAATATTTTGCAGACATATCCTCCCAGACACATCCAAAAATAAAGCTTTATTGACTGTCTAGGTATCATTTAGTCCAGCCAAAGTGACATAAAATTACCCATCACAGTGATCAATTTTGAACTTGTAGTCTCTGATTCCTTACTGATTTTTATCACCTGCACACTTCCCCTTGACAGTGAGTACAGCTCTCTTCTGATATCCTCTTCTCTTCTCTTCTCAATAAATATCATTGTTTCTGCCCTTACCAACAGCATTATTACTAATAGCTCAATAATGACTTTTACCTTCTTATCTCCTCATCTGAATGCTCTATTAGCTTCCCATCTCACTCAATTTGAGTAAAAGCCAAAGCATTGGGAAAATACTAAAAAGTTATTCATGTCCTACAACTCTCCACCTCACTCTGCTGAAATTCCTTTTCGCTTTCCCTACAAAATCTCAGACATGATCCTACCTTAGGACTCTTGTACTTGCTAATCCATTTGGTTTGAGTATTTTTTACCAGATAACTAACTATATAATTTATTCCAATTCTCCTTTTAAGTGTCAAATTATCAGTGACACCTTCCCTAATCACCAAAATAAAAAGACTTATATCTGACATTCCCCAATTATTCAAGCTAACTGCTTATTTGAAAAAGAAAAGGAGTATATTTAGAAGTTGTGATAGTTTTCAAATAATTTTTTTGCAGTTAATGGAGAATAGTTCAGAAACAGACTGGAAGATAATCGAGACAAAGTGATCAAAACTACAATCACCATCATGCTTTGCACCCATATAATAGATTTCCGTACACAATGACTTTCAGAATCAGAGCATGTGAAAAAACGTGAAATTTTAACTATTCCAATTGCTTTTCTTCTTCTTCTGTCTTCTTAATCAATTAGGTGTCCATATTATAAATGTAATTTTAGAGTCACTGTTTATATCAAGCAAGTTTGAATGAGTTGTTATTTAAAATTTCTGTGAATTTCCTCAAGAGTTAGTACAATATAGGAATCTTGATATATTAAAATTGTACAAGCAAATCTAATTTTTTTGTGTTTGAAAGTATCCCATGGCATATATGAATAATATAAGAAATCTTCTGAAACTAAAATCATAGTTTAGTAACTTCTCTATCCGTTTAGCTCAGTTTCAATTGTACTTTTTTTAGAGGTATATATCATACTAAATAAAGTTTTAAAGTTTTTAAAATCAAGTAGAAAATTAACAATATATTTTACTAAATACTCCAGTGGTTTTGTTTTCATCATGGTATATATTGTTCAATACTTCCCTTTAAAAAAACAAAACACAGTGCAAGTCTGATCTGATATATCTGTCTTAAACTTCATAAATGGAGCTGGCATTTTGCAGTGAGAGAGAACAGCATTGCATTTCTGGGTCAAAGTTAAATACTACTAACATTTTTATTTATGGCAGAAAGAGAAGACAGCATTGCCAAATGCTTTAATCATTTACGTGAGTTGCTTAACAAAAATTCAAAAGGCCTTCAGGCTCAAGCAGTGTTTGCTGCCGAGTGTTCAATTGCAATTGCATGCTTCCTAACTGTACTGAAAACAGCCTACATCTAAATTTCCATTTCAATTTCCTAAGCTTGATAACTTAGAGTTACATTTTGAATAATTCTATAGCAGAGCAAAGGAGATGGATATTCTAGAAATACTAATAATTTGGTGGGAAAGTCAAGTTAAAAGTTACTTAATGATATTTGAGAAATATATTCCACCTAGAAATAGATGAGACATAAATAGCATGGTGTATGATACAACCAGGTCATGGAGTGTGTTGTCCTCTTAGATGTGCATACACAGAAAATTAATGTATTAAATCAATTATCTTGATATGCATGTTAATTGAGCATTTCTATTTGATTTGGACTGGGATATTTTAAATTTTAGATATAAATATAATTCCATCTGTTTCCTACTTTATACTTTTAATAACTTTATACCATGAGAATACATAAACCTTAATATATTGACTTATTCTGCTATGGAACCTACTGGCCAAAGCCAATAACTGAATTTTATATAATTTGCTTTTATTTTAGATTTTTCAAATGACTTCAGAATATCATTATTTCAAGGAGTGTTATTGCATATTAAATGTAATATGTAGGGTTAAAAGAGATATACTTTAAAATAATTATCTGTTAAGTCAATCACTCTAACTCAAAATTTCCTTTACACACCACACCCATGGGTGCACATATAAAACTCATAAGGACAGCAATATATACTAACATTTGTATTCTGTGCTATTATATGTTCAATATTTTTCACATTTGAAAACATCTTCATAACTATACATTCAATGGCTACCTAATTGTTTTGATTTTAAATTATAATTCAAACCATGCTTATACTTGTTTTTGATAGCACATAATTTATGATATTTTCATAATTTCTTTGACCATGTGACTTGCATCAGAAGGTAAGAGTACATATGAGACTAAGAGGGACTTGAAAAGTGCTTGTGTTTTGACATTTGCCTTGCTTTGTTACTACTATGAAAATTGAGCACCACCAGGTGAATAAGCCCTGGCTGGCCTGCTGGTCATAACCATGGGTGATGGTGAGTACCAGCTCTCAGCCCTATGAGTTAGTTCATTATAAACAAATCAGTTCCTGGATGACTGATGACGAATTGGAAAACCTAAGCAATGTCAGTAGAAAACATTCACCTCTTTCAAACTCCCGTAGACAACCCACAGATTATGAGCTATTCTTGTTTTCAGCCATTGATTTTTAGGGTGGTCTGTTACATAGCAAAATCATACAATAACGTACAATTGTAAATCAGTTACCTTGATACTACAGAGTCAGTAGAGTGTTAGGATTGCCATTTTTGATACTACATCTCAGTATCCTTATTTTTTCTGTATAAAACTAATTTGAGGAAATCCTGGAAACATTCATAGAATCCTGCTGGCTTTTTTATATGAGAAATGTATTTGCTCTGGTCTCTTGAGTCTTTGTTTTTAGTGAACCAAAATGTTAGCTAAGAAAAAAAGAATGAAAGATGTACTAAAACAAGTGAACACTGTAAACATTGCATAAAATACCAACAATATGTTATTCCATGCAAATATTTCTATGATTGTGATGAATTGGGGAAACTTAAAATGTTTAATGAATCTTAAACTTGGATTGAGTATTTATGATGATGTAGATTGTATATCACAGAATGCAACAGCAACTATTATTTGACCCAAGGTATATCAAATTTGCTCCTATATTTTGCCATTTTATTTTCACTAGGTTAGTCAAAATGTTAGAAGCAGGGCTAGAGTTGTGGCTCAGTGGTAGAGTGCTTGCCTAGCATGCACGAGGCCCTGGGTTCAATCCCCAGCACCACATAAAAAATAAGTAAAATAAAGGCATTGTATCCAACTACAACTAAAAAATAAATATTTAAAAAAAATGTTAAAGGCAATCTTCAAAATTTCTTATGATTATCTTACTGACATTTATAGAAACATCTCACAATTTCTTGTGATTAACTTACTGTCATTTTTGGAAGCATCTTTTAAGCAATGACACAGGATGTAGTTGTCTACAGAACTCACAATCTGTATGTAACTTTCTAACAAAATAAATCAAAATGGCTAGATAACAACTCATTCCTGTGAAGAAGGAATTCCTTAAAGAAATGTTGTGCCTGATATTTCTGATTAGTTGAATAGCATAAAAACTAGAAACAAATGTAGTATTTAGAGACAAATTCTCAATTCAATGCACTAAATGAATTCCAAAGTTTTGAAGTTTGTTTCCAGCCTTTCAACAACCTTTATCAAGTGCTGCTCTACAAGGAACACCAGAGCTTGGTCAACAAGAGCATCTGTCATACTATTTCATGGATCAAGGGTGTTAAAGCAACTCTAATTTTTTATGATGATTTTACATTTTTTTCTTTTTTCCTAATCTCCACGTACTTCACATTTCATCTTATTCTCCTAGAAATTTCTCTTCTGTTTCTCAATACAATAAAGCAAGACTTAACATTTCTTCTTCACATGAAGGGAAGCTCATTTATAGATATATTCCCAGCCCATTCTTCTGAGACCTCTTTTAGCAACTTGTCAAATAAAATAAAAGGGATAAGATGGATTTGGCTTATCAAGATTAAAGTAATACAGAAGATTCTCACTAGGATGGTTGAAATCTTAAAAAAATCTATTCCATGGTTGTAAAATGACACTGATTAGAAAAGCAGCCATGAAAATAATTTCCCCTTCATTCTATGGAGATCATCCATTTATTTTGTCAGCATTTATAAATTTATTAATTAAAAATTAGAGATGATAAGAAGACTCTTTTCTATCATGTCTTCTACATGCTGGTCCCACCTCTATCACAGAGAAACTCTGAGAGGTTTAAATCTTGATCTAGGGTTTATAATACTACTACTACTTGTCAGGAGGCATTTCCATGGCATAGTTTAAGAGGAAATGCTTTGTCTTTCTAGAATCCTATTCAGACTTTTTCTTGTTTTGAGGAGAGAGGAAGTAAAAGTGATACTAGTTTTATGTTCCTTCCATAACAACTTGTATGATTTTATAACAAGGAATATTTATAATTTATAATAAATGATGATTTATTTTAATCTGTTTTGTTTGGTGTAATATAACTTTACTCCTGTTTTGAAATGTTTGTACATCTGGATATTGGAATCTACTTTGAAAAATGAATTTACTCATTCATTCAACAAATATTTGTTTAACATGTACTACAAACTAAATAATATGCTATTTTGTGTGATAAAATGTTCTTGTTTTCTCTTTATCAGTAATATATATTACTAACTGATAATGAAAGTCACATGAACTGCATTTGTCAGAGTGAATTATTATTATTATTATTACTCAGTACTCTAGATTGAACCCAGGGCCTTGCACATGCTAGGCAAGAGCTATATCATTGTGCCATCCCTGTACCCAAGTGAAATTATTTGTAGCACAAAAAATCCCAAGAAATTTTTGTTAAAATGAATTATCTTAAACTGCTATAAAAGGGTACTGGCAAGATATATGCATTTTTAAAAGCAGAAATAATTACTTTCATCTTTCTTCAGCTAAATGCATTGAAGTGAGGGCAAACAGATGCAGTCTTGAGTTGTATTTGGTTTGTCTGTGGATAATATTTATGTTGCCATAGAAGTGTAAATGTTGCTATTGGGTTTCAACTTTAGAACCTATTGAAAAATCAATATTTGATTCACTTGGTTATGTTTTCAGGAAAGATAGTAAATGTGAACTACCTTAGCAGTTTACAATGCAGATAATAGAAATTAAAGTGGGAAGGAAGGTATGGAGAACAGAAAGAATTGGTAAAAGTACTAAAAACACTTATTGCTAGTGTGAGGATATATTGAGTTGAAAGATAGTGTTGTTAAGGAGAAAAAAATGGTGGATGAGAGGAACCCATCTTATTGTAGCTGTTCCCCAAGATTGAATTAAAACAATAGTTCTATAGCAGCATATAGAGGTTGGAAAATTGTGAGAGAACACTGGCAAGCCACTCAGAGAGCCAGCAACCAGATTCAAACCAGAAATACTGGGTTCTGAATAGAAAGAGAATTAATAAAAAGAATTGATGGCAGCGGTGCTGGGTGTGTGGTCATATAGTGGTGGAGAGAGGGCTCCCGTTCCAATGAGCCCCAAAGGAATTCTCTCACCAAATTTATAAAAAAAAACAGTTGCCACTGTCCTGTGATTTTGCAGTCTGAGCAAAAAATAAGCTTTGGTATGGTGAGGTCAACCTGCATAGGAAGAAGTCCGGCAGAGTTAGTGAAAGTGGGGAAATCATGACAGTTCATAAGTTTATAAAGACTCTTTGTTTGGACTTCCTGAGCAGGAGATTAAAAAGCTCTGTAGTTTACCTTTTTTTTTTTTTTAAGTTTTCACTCTCTATTTATTTTCATTTTATTAATTAATTAGTTAACTAATTTTGCCCTACTCTTGGTATGGCTGCTTTTTTAGTACCAAAGGCTAAACCATCAGTTAGGCTTTATTTTTCACTGGATTGGTGGGTGCTGGAGATGTGACCCAGTCTGGGTACTGAAGTGAAACTGTAACATGGACTTGGGTGAAGTTTTGGCAAGTAACAGGGGCTACAGCTGATGGTCTATGAGTCTGCAGAATGAAGAGTGAAGGGCACAGTCATTTTAAATTGGTGGTCTGAAGCTGTGTTAAATACTATGGATGAAGGGATAGAAATGAGATGGTCAGTGTTGGGTGGAAAGCAGTTGCTCCTACAGCATCCTCCTGTGGACCCAACTCTCCCATGCACAGACAGGTCTTAAAGGGAGACTGGTGCATCCCACACACCTATCCTCCCTCCGACCATCAGTACACAGACTGAGACTTTTCAAGCAAGTGTGTAGTGCTATACAGATAAGGCCATAGGTTCCATGGGTGAAAGGCTGACTAGCAGCCCCCAAATTTACACTCCTACAACCATTCAAATAACAAAATTATGTTGAGGATGAAGTTTGCTTTGAAATGGACAAAGTTTCTTTTGAAAGATATTGCCAGTCAAGAGGGGGCTGAGCTCAGCATACAAACTCCCCTAACAAGTTTTGCTTGCTTAGGGCAAAGCTGGGAACAAATAAGCACAATGATATTTGTGTCCCATAAACTTCCTCACAACTGGGAGATTCTAAAATTGAATTCCTGGACGAAGGTTGGGGGAAGCCTCACCAAGAAAAACAATATTTTATTACTGTTATTGCAGTAATTCAATAAATGAATTTCTAGTGTCTTCTCACATTTTGTACCTTTCAGAGTTCTAATTTTCACATATTTTGTTAATTAATTGGATTTTCTCTCAATACCCCTTTCTTCTCTTCTCCATTCCTTTCCCTTCTCATTCATCCTCCTTTTGCTTTTGTCTCCCTTCCAGCTGCCACATTTTCTTTTTCCCTTCCTCTTTTTTCTATTTTATTTAGTTTTCATCCCTTCTAATTAAATTTAGTATACTATTACTAATCCATAATATTTTCAGCTCATTCTAAATTGTTTCCCATCCACTTTTCTCATTGGTTAGTACAGGTATAGAGATCATTAAAAATAACTTTTTAAGGGACTGGGGCTATAACTCAGCGGCAGAGCACTTGCCTCACAAATCTGAGTCACTGGGTTCCATCTTTAGCACCACATACAAATAAACAAATAAAGGCATTATCTCCATCCATAATTACAAAAAACATTAAAAAAATAACTTCCTAAGAAAGTGCTGACATGTGGTTTGCTCTTAGCAAAGTTACTGGTGTTTTCTCTCTAGTGGTTCAGGTGGTTGTACTTAGTACTTTAATTTTGCTGATTACGTATGTTGAAGGTAAGTTATGCCCCAGCCTAAAGATTATTCTAAAGATTTTATTATTTGCCATGTGAGGTGGCACATGCCTGTAATCTCAGTGGCTGGAAGGCTGAGGCAGGAGGATCACAAGTTCAAAGCCAGCCTCACAAAAGCGAGGCACTAAGCAACATAGTGAGACCTTGTCTCTAAATAAAATACGAAATAGGGCTGAGAATGTGCTTAGTGGTTACCTGCCCCTGAATTTAATCTCCAATACAGAAAAAAAGGATTAATTACTAACTAAAACAGCTTTGCATAAACCATCTCAGATGTACAAATAAAGGATTTCAGAAAACAAGAGACAATGTCCAGAAAGATACCTTCAATAGTATATTAATGACCAATAATTGAATCCACAGATAATAAAATGAATAAAATCCTGGATAAAGAATTTAAAAATGTGGATTTTTAAAATGTTTCTAAAAATTAAAATGCTTTTGATAAATTAAAAGAAGATATAAGGTATGAACTAAGGGAGAAAATGTAGGATGTTAAAAAGTATGTCAATAAAGAGAAAAAGAACCAAACAGAAGTCTCAGAAATAAATAAAAGTAAAAATTCAATTGAAAGTCTTACCAGTAGATTAAATCAAGTAGAAAAACAAAACTTAGAGCTTGAAGACAAGATAGCCAGTTTTGAATGTGCAGTTATTATTAAAGAAATAAATAACCAATGATTTGAATATAAAAGAACTCTGGAATAGCATTTAGAGATGTAACACTGGCACGGAGAGAAGAACAGAGATACAGGCCAATGATATTGACAGAAATATTTCCAAACCTTGGAAGTGAGATGGTTACCAAGATACAGGCACATTTAAATCCTAAATAGACAAAATCAAAAAAGAACCTCTCCATGATATATCACAATGAAAATGCTAAATATACATAATAAGAATAGAATTTTAAAAGCCTCATGAAAGAGACATCAGGTCAAATTTAGGTCATTTCAGGCATACAAGGATAGTTCAGTATATGCAAATTAATAAACATAATCCACTACATAAATATAATTATGGACAAATATCACATAATCATCTTAATAGATGCAGAAAAAACTTCCAACAAATGCAGTACCCATCCATAATAACATTGAAGAACTAGGGATAGAAGGAATTTGCCTCAACATGATAAGGTGTATATATTATAATCCCAGTGCTGACATCATGCTAAATAGAGCGGGGGAAAAAAACCTGAAAGCATTTTCTCTACAATCAGGAACAAGGAACAGATGTCTACTCTTACCACTCCTATTTGATAGGTCACTTGAAATTTTAGCCACAGCAATTGATACAGAGATGGAAGTGAATGTGATACAAATAGCAAAGGGAGATGTCAAATTATGCTTTTTAATTTTTTAGATTATTATTGTTTACAGATTGTAGGAACCTATACTTAGAAGATCCAATAAAACTACTCCAGAAAACTTTTGGAGCTAATGAACAAATTCAGTACAGTAGCATAGGCAAAATTAATATGGTTAAAATGGACATCAAAAGTAATCTACAGATTCATTGAAATCTCATTCAAAATACTAATAACATTCTTCACAAAACTGAAAAAAAACAGTTATATATTTCATATGGAAAAACAAAAGACCCAGAGTATTCAAAACAATTTTGAGCAAAAAGAGCAATGCTTGGGGGAAACCCAATATTTAGTTTTAAATTATATTGCACAGCTTTAGTAACAGAACATCATGGTAATGGCATAAAAACAGATACACAGACCAATAGAATAGAATTTTAGAAGACAAGGAGACAAAAACCACATAGATAAAGATATCTGATACGTAATGAAGGTATCAAAAACATAACTTGGGGAAAGCGGCCTTTTAGCAAAAATATCTGTGAAAAGTGAATATTCATAGGGGAAAGAATGAAACTACACAACTGTCTCACAACTTGCACAAAAGTAAACTCAAAATTGATGAATGTCATTGATTTTAGACCAGAAAACTTGAAATGAATAGAATAAAACAGGGTGAATGCTCCAAAATATAGGCTCTCTGTGTAACTTTCTCAGACTTCCAAAGCTCTTAGAATAATATGAAGATTTAATAAATGGGATAGCATTAAATTTTAAAAAGCTTCGGTATAGAAAAGGAGATGAATATTTATAGAGAGCCTACAGAATGACAGAAGATCTTTCCCAGGTTCTCTTCAAACAGAAGATTAATATCCAGAATATCTAAAGAACTCAAAAAGCTTAACACCAAAAACAACCAAATAACCCACAGATAAACAGGGAAATAGTCTACCCAGACACTGAACATTTCTCAAAAAAGAAAAAACAAAACAAAAAAAGAAGTACAAATGGTCAATAATTATGTAAAAATGTTAAAATCTAGAGCCATTAGAAAAATGCAAATCAAAATTAAACTGGTATTCCATTTCACTCCAGTTAGAATGGAAACAGTCAAGAATACAGATAATACATGTTGAAAAAGATGCAGGGGAAAAGGTATAGATATATTTTTGATGGAATTTTAAATTAATGTGGCCACTATGGAAATCAGTATGAAGATTTCCCAGAAATGTAGAAATAGAACCATCATATGACTCAGTTGTAGCACTAGGTATTTTTCCTAAAGGATTAAAGTCAGCATGCTATAATGATACATGCATACTATTATATACAGTGGCTCACTTCACAGTAGTCAAATTATGGAAACATCCTAGGTGTTCCTCAATAGGTAAATTGATAAAATTGCAGTATATGTATATAAAGGAGTTTTCCTCAGCCACAAAGAACAAAATTATGTCATTCGCATAAAAAATATAAATTTTTGGAATATCATGTTAAGTTAATAAAACCAGACTCAGAAAGTCAAGTGTTATGTGTTTTCTCTCATATGTGGGAACTAGGGGGAGCAAAAAAAAGCTTACAAAAATGGGATCTCATGAAAATAGAAGAGACCAGTAGAGAAAGGAGATCTAGTAGAGGGAAGAGGGGAAAGAAACTAAGCATATTGGTGAATTCAATTTGAAAATTTATGTTGTATGCATGTATGAATATATTATAATGAATTTCACTATTCTATGTAATTATGAATCACCAGTTAAAAAAAGTTACTGTCATTAGTTAATGGAACAATTAATAAAATATATTAATATGTAGTAGCATAATATAAAATATTGTGTATATTTTATATGATAGCATATATGCTTTTAAAAAAATCAAGATACAAATGTAATCTTCATAAAACAAATAGTATAACCATTAAGTTTATGAGTATGTCAGGAATGTAACTATCAAAATGATTTAGGTCTTTCTGTATTTTGGGAACCAATTTTTGGAACCAACAGATCATTGCCAATTTGAGAAATTAAAAAATATTTATGCTAAAATTATGTAGAATTATGTGGGAAATACCATGAATATTAAAGTGATAGAGATTGAAGGAGTTGCCACTGAGGAGTGATTGTGAAATTGCTATAAGATGGGCTATAGTATTGCTTTCTGTTTCAGATCTTGTTTTATAATAAAACCAAAATGTAAACCAACAAATACTAGCAGTGAAATGAACTTGCATAATTTTGTTCAACTTAGATTCTTTCTTTTCTCAAAATTTTTCAACTTAAGTAAAAGGAACAATATTTGTTCAATCAAATGGGAATAGAGACACACATGGCATAACTTATGGAATATAGCCAAAGCAATAGGAAGAGGGAAGATTGTAGAAATAATTGTTTACATTTTAAAAAATAGATAGATCTAAAACAACATTTCACTGAATCTCAAGGATCTGTAAAAAGAAGAACAAGTCAAATTTAAAATTAATAGAAAGGAAGAATAAAAATCAGAGCAGAAATAAATACATAAGAAACCAAAATAATAATTTAATTTATAACAAATGAGGAAAAGATTCTTTGACAAGATAAACAAAATTGAAAAACTTCAGCTAAACTAAGAGAGGGAAGACTCAAATAAAATCATACATGAAAAGAGAAACATTACAACCAAATGTTAAATTTTTTTCGTCAAGTTACTTAAAAACAAGAGAAGGAGAAGGAATGGGACCAGAAAAAGAAAGAGAAGTAAAGGTCTTGATGAACTTATATACAAAATTACTCAGCTAAATCCTAGCATACTGAATCCAGCAGCACATTAAAAATGTTGTTCTCCATAATCAGTAGGGATTCCTCTAAGGAATGCAAGGATGGTTCAATATGTGTAAATTAATAATTGTAACACATTATATCAACAGAATAAAAGACAAAAATATGATCATCTCAATAGATTGAAAATGTATTTGATAAAATCATAAATCACTTAATGATAAAAATGCTGAATAAATTAAGTATAGCAAGAACATACCACAACATAATAATAGCCATATGTAATAAGCCAATAGCTAACAATATACTGAATGGAGAAAAGCTAAAAGGTTTCTTCAAAATATGGATGCCTGGTTTCACTCAACATAGTGCTGTGTCTTAGCCAGAGCAATCAGGCAAGAGAATGAATTGTATTCACATTTGAAAAGAAGTGCAATTGTCATTGTAGATGATAAGACAATTCCAATGAATTCCCTGAAAAATCTATTAGATTAATAAATTCATAAAAATTTCAGGATACAATATTACCATACAAAATCAATAACACAGAGAGAATTACTGGAACCATTATGGAGAACAGCAAGGATGTGTCTCAAAAAATGAAAAATAAAACTCCTATATGATCCAGCAATCCTATTACTGGTTATATATCCAAAGGAAATGAAATCAGTATGTTGAAGAGATACCTATACTTTCACACTTGTTGCAGCCCTATTCATTATGGAACCTAGGTATCCATCTAATAGTTCAGATAAAATATTGTTGTCCAGACATACAATGGAATACTCTATATGCATAAAATGTATGAAATCTTTTTATTTGTGAAAACACAGATTAAACTGGAGATAATTAAGTGAAATAAGCCAGGCACAGAGAAACAAGTACCACATGATCTTCTCATATGAGGAATCTTTAACAGTTAATGTCATGGATATTGAGAATATAATTGTGGTTACCAGAGGATGGGGACAAGAGGAGGAGAGGGAGATAGGGAAAAAGGTTGATCAGTGGGTTCTAACTTAGAGTTGGAGGTCAGCAAATATTTATGTTGTGCTATTGTACAATGGGGTGATTCTAGATATCAATAATTTACTGTACATTTCAAAAAGATAGAAGGCAGGATTTTGAAAGTTTTCACAATCAAGAAATGATGCATGCTTGAGGAGATAAAAGTTTAAATTCATTTGAACATCACACAATGTATGCATGTATTGAAGCATCAATATTTACCTCATTGATATATACAGATATATTTATAATTTCTAGTTTTATATGTTTAAAAATACATTTAATTTACAAGTTTTCATGATCCTTTTTTCCCATCAACATAAATATGAAACATGAAACTGTTACCAGATCATATCAACAAACTTTAGAGCACCATTGAAATTCTTTTATGCTGACTAAAGAAAATATTACTGATTTAATAAAAGTGGTTTTAATAAGATTCCTAGGGAGGGAGAAATTGATATACTTCAAATATGTCTGTAGAAAGTTGCATTTTATTTAAGTACTTGCTAAAACTCTCTTCTGAATAATTATCCCTTTGGCAACCACAATCTTACTCAAGCAGTTTCAAAGTAAGATGTTACTTTACAGGGATACAAGGAGATACTTCCAAAGAACTAGTAGTCAATTGATTTGCACTGTATTCCTTTGTGCCAAACTATCTATAAATGATTGTTTATTAGTACTAAATTATAATCAATTATAAGAGACTCTTAGAAAGGGAAATAAAAGCCACTAAGAAAGAAAAAAGACCACCAATAAATTATGGCATGATAGTAATTATGAAACACACAATATTTAATATAATATAAAAGTTGAAAATGTGATTCTTGAACTATAGTATCACAAAGTATAATATGTAGGAATTTATTTTTTGAAAGATATTTTAATGGGATGCTGCCTATTAGTAATATAATATGCCATAAATTCTAGCCACATATTCAATTCTTTTTTTAGTAGTTAATAGTTACAACATAGTTTAGAATGTAATGAATGAAATTAATTTTAATAATATCTTTCATGTTACCCATCAGATCCCAAATATTGTCATTTCAACATGCATTCAATGTAATAAAACACAGTAATGATATATTTTACTTTCTATATTTTACACTAAGGTGTTGAAATATGATGCAGAGTTTACATTCATTACATTCCAGTTGGGACTAGCTATCTGTGAGGTGCTGCAGTCCACCTGTCTGGCCAGTTGCTAAACCGCTGGACAGTGCAGAGAGAGTCAGGTGCATCATTACAGAATGTTGTATTAAACAGAGATTGTCTGGGATGACAATGGAAATAAAATAAACCTTAATGGCAGTATAAAATAAATGGTGCACAAAGTAGAGTCAAATAACCTAACCATGGATTTTTAGGGAGTATTCTTAGAATGACATTCTCCTTCTGTGTGTGTGTGTGGGGGGGTATCTTTTCATTGATTTGGGGATTTCAATATTAATATTCACTTGGGTAAAAATTTGCATTACAAATATTATTAAAGATAATTTATACTTATAAAATATAATTAATTTTCTAATACAAATTAGTTTTTCCAAATCAAACATGAAAACACTAGAAAAGCAGGTAATATGGGAGCAAAAACTGTCAAATATTTTAAAATGATTTAATTACAAGTTACAGAAGAAGTCAGCTCTAGTAAGATAAAGTTTGGTACACCCTTAGTACCAGTCTGAAATATTGTGACCAAATTAATATAATATTTGTGATGTTTTAGTAAGAGTGTTTTTATAGTATTTGTGTGTGTGTCTCTGTGTGTGTGTGTGTGTGTGTGTTTAAGCTATAAAAATAATTTCAAAAATCAGTCTTGAAAGCAAAGATAAAATGAGGGCTTGGTAGTGATATTTTAAAGGTGATTATTATAGTATGAATAATAAATAATGCTATAGTATGAATAACTGAATAATGGTAGAAAAATAAGTTTCTAAGGTATCTGCTAAAAGCATGCTTTTCACGGTGACTTAGATAATTGCCAGAGCTCATGTTGTTTTCCTGTTCTCTTTTAAAGCAAAGAGCTTAAATAGGTGTCATATCTCCCTGATTCCAGTTCTCTAAGAAAATGACCCTTTAGCGTGTGACAATGAATAAAATTTTATTGTATTCTTTTTGTGTTCTCACTCAATTATGGTCTAGTTTCTAAATTTCAGAAACATGATACATGATTTTACTTTCTGCATTTTTCCCCCCACAATATATTCAGATTTGGGGAGTGGGCTTGCCAAAAACCTATCAGTTAATACTTCTCTCTAGTTAGAAAACTCCTCTTTTCTGTTCCTAATGGGAAGATGAAGAACAAAGAAAAGGGAATGAATAAAGAGGATTAGGAAAAGAGAAAAGAAGAGACAGAGAGAAAGAAGAAAGAGGATCAAAACAAGTTTTGAATGGTGTGGCCCTGCAGGTAGAGAGTTAAATGAATCTTGGTTTCCTTGACTCCTGCAACCATCAAAGTCTCAGCAGTTCTGACAGGATGGCTGACCTCATATAATTAGGATATTCCAGAAACAGACACTAAAGGAAGGGTTTTATGACTTTAGACTGTGAATGAAAGAAATGCTACTGTCCGTTTTCTATCCAGCACTATTTCTACCTCTTGTTCAATAGCTTGTTACCTTAGTCATTAATCTCTCATGTGTAACACAGCTATTTGCCTGGAGAAAAATACAAGGCTACAGTACATCATTGAATTTCTATCATCTAATACGTATATAATATTTTCAAATAATTTCAGAAGCCTAGTTAAATATGACCTCCCTTTAGTGAGCCAGCAGTGACTACTCATCATGAAATTTCCTTTATGATGAGGAGTTTCTACATCTCTTTCATAGCATCCATTCTTTTTCCTACTCTAATTAACCTATATATTTTGATAAAATTATAGATAGCAGAAGCTGATGAAGGAAAAGCAAAATATAAAATATAAAGGAAGTGAGAAATTGTTAGTATTTTGAAACCTTTGCTATATTGAGCTAAAAACAGAAAAAATGGGCATAATCTAAATCTTTAAAAAATATATATTATGAAGCAAATGATACGGTTTTGATATGAGATCTCCTCCATGTGTAAGACAATGCAAAAGAATGTTCAGTATGAAATGATTAGATAATGAAAGTTTTTAACCTAATCAGCGATTAATCCACTGATATGGATGAACCAGGTAGTGACTAGACAGGTAGAGTGTGGTGGAAGGAAGTAGGTAACTGGGGATGTGTATTTGGGGGTTTATATCTTGTTCCTGGAGACCAGAGATCTCTCTGTTTCTGTCATGTCCTAAGTGACTTTCCTCTGCCATCCCTTCTTCCATAATATGTATGCCTCACCTCTGGCCCAGCGCTATGGAGTTGGGTGATCATGGACTGAACCTATGAAACCTTGAGTCAAAAATAAACATTTCCTTTTAAGTCTTGTCAGTCTTTTGGTCACAGCTACAGAAAACTGACTAAAAGACTGAACGTCCCTATAACCACTTTCAAGGTTATGATGTAAAATAGTATAAGCACCTGAAAATCCCTCCCAATCCCAAACTGATCCTTTCCTTCTAAAGGCAATCACTTCCCTCAGTTTAAAGATAATCACTTCATCATTTTCTTTGTAAATTGCTACTTAATATGTATCTAAATGGAATTGTTAAGTTTTTTTTCTGTTTCTGAACATTATTTGAATGGAATAACACATTATATATCATTTAGGGTCTGAAATCTCTTGTTTAATATACTTGTGACATTAACTCAAATTACTGTGTGAAGCTATGGTTCCATTTTCTTAAAATTATTGTACAGTATTTCAGGATATGAATACACCACAATTTATATAACCATTTTCATTTTGATGGGCATTTGGTTAGTTTCCAGTTTACAGCTTGTAAACTATACATATATTCCTCTTGTACATATATATTAGGAGAAAAATTGTTGGGGTTTTAATATTATCCAATTACTAGATATCAAACTGCTTTCCAAAATCAACTGCATGGAGTTAGATTCCCTAAAAGCAATAGTATGAGTTTCTCCACATTCACACGAAGACCTGAATTTAATTTTATTCTTTTTTTTTTGAGTAAAACTTATGGGAACTTTAATCTGCCTTTCCTTAATGACAAATGACATTGTATTATTTTCCTATAATTTATAACACATTTAAATTTCTTTTTTATACTGGTTTTTTATCTGCTTTTTAAAAAATATTTTATTGATTTTTAATTCTTCAGATTTTCTGGATATGTGCATGTAGTAAGATATTTAAATATCGCTTCAGATTTTAACTTTTTTTTTTTAAAGAGAGAATGAGAGAGGGGGGAGAGAGAGAGAGAGAGAGAGAGAGAGAGAGAGAGAGAGAGAGAGAGAGAGAGAATTTTTAATATTTATTTTTTAGTTCTTGGCGGACACAACATCTTTGTTGGTATGTGGTGCTGAGGATCAAACCCGGGCCGCAGGCACACCAGGCGAGCACGCTACCGCTTGAGCCACATCCCCAGCCCCAAGATTTTAACTTTTTTTAACCAAATTTGTATACCAAAACTTAATTTCAATATATTTTATGTTAAGTACTTTTTGTGATCTGTTTAAAATGTTCCCTGAAGTCATAAATACTTTATCATCTACATTAATGTCTAGAACTTTTAGGATTTTCTTTTTGTATTTTATTCTACATCTATATGACTGATATTTGACTCATGTGAACTGGGCTTTTTTTTTTTCTCTCTCTCTCTTTTTTTAAAGATAGAGATACTTAACTGCCTCAGTATCATTTACAAAAAGATCTTACTACGCCCACTTCCCTATGGTTTTCACATTGTCTTAAATCAGATGTTCACATATGTATGATTCATTTGGGGATATATGAATTCAATTCCACTGGCCAACTTCTCTGCCTTTAAACATTAATATACTATCCTACTAAATGAATCAGTAGAACAAGTCTTGCCACACTGATTTACTGCATGGAATCTTGGCTAATTCTGATCCTTCAATTTTCATAAATAAATTAAATAACCTTAACAAGGGTTAACATTTTTATTATAATTTGGAACTGTATATCTGGTTGGGTGAAACTGACAGCTTAAAAATGAATCTTATTATTTGGAACACACACAACATTTCCTGAATTAAGATATTTTTATATTTCTCTAAATACTATTTTATGGTTTGTCCAAGTAGGTGGCTTGTTACATGCATTTATTTCTAGTTATTTATATTTTGCTAATATTTTACAGGTGTTTGCTATGGTTTAGCTATGAGGTGTCGCCCCAAACTCCTATGATTATTCAGGAACATTCAGGGTGAATGACACATTATGAGAATTGTAACCTAATCAGTCATCCTGGTTGAATGGACTGATTGGGTGATAACTGTAGGCAGCTGGGACATGGCTGGAGGAGGTGGGCCATTCCCAGAGAATGTTCTTTTATTTGGCCCTTTTCCTTTCTCTTTCTGTGCTTCTTGGCTGCCTTGCATAGAGCATCATTCCTTCACCATGCCTTTCTTCCATGATGTTCTACCTCACCATGCACTCCAAGCAATGGACTTGGCCAATCAGGGACCAAACCTCTGTAATCATTAGCTAAAATCAACCTTCCAACCTATAAGTTGTTTTCTTCAGGTGTTCTAGTCACAGTGACACAAAGCTCACTAATATAGTAACTGGTACAAGAGTGGGGTCCTTGCTGTGACTAATCTGAGGATTTGATTTATAATTATTTGGAACTGGTTTGTGGAAATAATTTGAAAAAAAAAATGGAAATACAAGATGCAGAAGCCTTAAAATTTTGTAAGCAAAGCTTAATAGGTGATTCTGGTGTGAGCTAGGAAGACCAGAGTGATGATAAGTGTGTTGATTGTGCTCAACAGGTTTCAGAAGGAAATGAGGGCACTGTTGGGAATTGGATTAGAAGCCATTCATGTTCTATTCTGGCAAAGAACCTAGCTATATTTTGCCCATGTCTTGAGGCTTTTTGTGAGGCTTAAGTTAAAGGTAATAAAGCAATTAATGTGACAGAGAAAATTTAAAGGGAATACAGGATTCTAAGGTGGCATGGATATTGCTACCAGCTTTTATCCAGGTGTACTCTGAGAAATGGGAACAGAAAGCAGAGCTAAAGAATTTCTAAAAAGTTTCAGTTTGGCCCAAAAAAGTACATGTAAAACTGGGACCAAGGAAGATGTGGTTCTTAAAGAGATTATAACCTCTAAAGAGATGCTAAGAACTTTTCACACAGGCAATGCCAAAGATGGCTTGAAGGCATTTCAGGAAATTTCAAGACACCCATTGTAGGCTCAAAAATATAGAAAGAAAAAGAATATTGTCCATGGTGGCCTAAGAATTTGTTTCACTATGCTCAGCCACACAGACATTCAGAAACTTCTGCAGTCCTAATTTCAGGGGTCCAGGTGGGCAACAAACTAGTATAAGATCATAATATCATCCACATGATTCTGGTTCTGTAGGAATGCAGAATGATAGAATTAAGTGATCATGGAGGTTTCCATTGAGATTTCAAAGAAAGGCCTATGAAACCAGGAAAAGTGTAGCAGATTCAGAATTTTTGTGAATTACCTGAAAGAGTGAGGCATGAATTCAAAATGGTGAAGCTTAAGGTAGAATGGAGACCTCTGAGAAAAGCTCTGACTGCAGAGAGAAACAGTCTAAAAGAGATGTCTTATGCAATGCAACCAGCAAGACTAAAGTGGTAGAGCTTCCAAAGCCATTGGGAAATCACATCTTACAACCATGTGCCCCAGATGCTGGAGGTAGAGCTATAAAAAATGTTTGCCTGGCTGAGTTTAGTCTTAATTTGGACCCATATCTTCTTTCTATGCTCCTATTTTTCCCTTTTACTTTGTGCTATTGTATATTGAATATATGTAACTTGCTTTTGATTTTTACAGGGACTCACAGTCAAGAGTTTGCCTTGAGTTTGGACTTGGATGCTTGGGCAATGGCAAAACTGTTAAGATTATGAGACATTTGAGTATGAACAAATGCATTTTTCATTGTATGGAGAACATGAGCTTCTGGGGACCAGGGCAGAATGTTATGGTTTGGATATGAGGTGTCCTCCAAAAGCTCCTGGGTTAAGACAGGAATATGCAGAGTGAAATGATTGAATTATGAGAGCTGTAACTTAATCAGCCCATCTTAGTGGACCAGGCTAACTGGGTGATAACTGTAGGCAGCTGAGGCATGGCTAGAAAAGGTGAGTCACGGAGGGCATGCTCTGAAAGGGTTGTTCCTCGATATGCCCAATTAGCATGGCTGCTGTGAAAGGAGCAGTGCTTCTCTACCACCCACTTTTACCATAATGTTCTGCCTCAGTTTGGGCCCATAGCAATGAACTTGACTGTCCACCAACTAAACTTCTGGAACCATGATTCAAAATAAAATTTTCCTTCTTTATGTTCCTGTCATGTGGTTTGGTCATACCACTGCAAAACTGAATGAAACAATATTTTAACATTTAATTTTCAACTGATATTGCAGTATATTAATGGAACTTATGTCTGCTTACTCTTATCCACTACCTTGTAGAAGTACTATCAATTTGAAAAATATTAGGAATTTTTTTTAATTTTGTACAAATATTTCTATCTTTATTTCTTTGGGTTACCTCACTATTAGACTCCCAGTATTATGTAAAATAAATAAAAATAAAAAAATTATATCAGAGTACTGAAATTCCTGCTCTGTAAGTACAGGCTCAGAACCATAAATTTGCATTAGCACCAGTTCACATGTTGTTACATCTCTCTAAGTCACTTAAAAATTCAAGTGAAAAAGGGAATATGTATCTGATCCCAGGTTGAGATTTTGCAGAAAATGCTGATGAATGAAGGATTTTGGCAAAGGTGTACTTTGGGTGGACACCATTAAATGCTGGCATTTATTAAATAAATAAATAAATAAATAAATAAATAAATAAATAAATAAATAAATAAGTGTTCTAATTCTGTAGAACATCAGCTGATCCCAAGACAGGGAAGATGCAGAGGAGGGCTTAATAATGATAAACAGCATGATATTGGTTGTAAAGTGAGAAATTCTGAAGAAGATGGGTTGTGTTCAGAAAGAATGTTATTGAAGTTACTATTGAAGAAGTAGAATACTTCTGAGTAGTTTATGGTTGCTATAAAACCTTTTGAATTCAAATAGGAGTTGAATTCTAATTTCTTATATATGATTAAGGAATTGAATCAATAAAGATTTTAGAATTGAAACCCTATTAGTGAAAGTAAAGAATAATTTTCTTCTGGCTGAAAAAGAGTAGCTTGCTGTATTTCAGTATTTCCATTAAGAATAACTAGAAAAGCCATAACACATTTAAAACAAAAGAGACCAAAAATTTATTTGAAGTCAAGAAAGAAATAATATGGAAATAGTATGAGACACCATTATTTCAAAGTAGTTTATCCTGGAAAGATGAACCAATGGATGGCTACATTTTTTTTTCAGAGAATTCATAAATTATGCTTACCAAGGTAATGAACACAGATTTCCAGGCAAATAGCTTTGCCACAGATGCAGGTAAGAGACAGGAAAACCGAAGGACTCAAAAGACAAAATGAAGTTGGGTTCTTGAAAAGAAGGTAGGAATAGAGAACAGAACAGATGCTATCCTGGTTGTTATTTCTGTATTAAAAAAAAACCCTCAAAGTTTAATATCATCAAACAGTAAACCATTTTATTTTGCTTGTCATATTACATGACTGGGGTCCAAGAAAGCTTTATCTGGGAAGCTCCTTCCTGACTCCCATTAGATACCAGTAAGGCTACAGTCATGTGCCATTTCAATTAGACTGGGCATCTAATATGCCTAATTCTCATGATGGTTAATGCTGACTATTGTCTAGGTGACAAAAAATTCTATACAAGTCCTTTCCAGCATAGAAGTTTTAGGATAGTCAGTTTTTTTATATACATTATGCTTCCTTCCCAGGCAAAACAGAATTTTTCTCCAATACCTCATTAATGTCAGCAAGTGACTGGAAGGTCTATAGAATATAACATGTTTCTCCTGGAAAAAAAATTTCCATAAGACTTATAAGCTTCTAATGCCTTCTCCCTAATTCTGTTTTCAAACTGTCTTTGCTAGTCTTATACACACAGCAATATTAATGATAGAAGTAATAGAAGAAATAATAATAACTAAAACAAATAGGGACATAGTGATCCATATGCAATCATCAGCATTTCTCTACTAATGCCTAAAATCCTCATCAAAATGTTATTAGGTTGTTATGATTGTTATCAGTTACAATGATAACATTATTATCTGAGTCAATGAGAGAGTGATTAACTTTCCCGGAATTATACAGCTAGCAAGTTGCAAAGTCTGGTTCTAGACTCCATGCTTCTTAACATTATGTTCTACTGATACACATATTAATACAGGTTGAAATCCAACTGCTTAAAGGCATAAATGTGTAGACGGACTGGATATTATTTTTCCAGGTTTTCTAATAGCCTGAAAACAACTAGTTTGATAATTTTTACATATCATACAGCAACTAAAGAATGGAGTTAGAACTGGAATCCAGGTTTGCAGACAAGCTTTAGAACCCTTTCAAAGAACCATATTACAAGTCTAGAAAATTATTTCAAATTATTACAAAACATTAGGGAAAGTTTGAAACTCTCTTACAAGATCTATTCTTGGGAGTATAGTCATATTCTGTTCTGACTTAGCTCCTAGGTGCACCTCTCCCCACAAAGCTATTTGGATCACAAAAACAAGCAAGCTATCTATCTACTTGTTTATCTCCCTATTTCCATCTCAAATTGACTTTCCCTTCTTGCTGTGAGAGAATAATAAAATGACTTCTCTTGCTGAGAAATAATAAAGTAATATCTGATAGTTTTGAGACAGGTTGAGTGATTTTGTAGGAAGGCAGTGGAAGCTGCAGCACTGCTCCTTTGGCCTTGTTCATGCAGTTACAAAAATGTTCAGCTGGAGACCTGGTGCATCTTGGCCGCTCTCCTTTTGCGATCTCCCAGATAGCAGTGGTAGGCTTGAGCTACCTTTTCCATGCTGAGGTAAATATTATCTTTTCATAACAGCAGTGAGAGGAGTCCTGTGAGTACAGTAAATGCCTTCATACATTTTCCCTGGGTATGGAAGAACATTGTTCAGAATGATACTCTTGGTGCATGAAGCATGACTGATAGTTTTATGCTCAGATCTTTATGGGTCTTCAAAGTCATATAAATAAATAATCTATTATCTGCCAACACTCCCTTGGTAATCATTAGGTGTGGCCCTGTGAGACTTTGCAAATGTCCCAACAATAATAAAAAAAAGCTATTTATTTAGGAATGATTCAGGCAAAAAGAAAAGTAAGCCTAATTTACTTTTTTTTTCCTCCATTTTCCTCTCTCCCCCTCCCTTTCTTATTTTCTACAATTTGGTACTATTGAAAAATGATGCATGAAAATTTATCTTTCAAGCATGAAACTAAGAAGTAAAGATAAATTTTGTAGCCAAAAATAATTATAATAAATAGGAAATATGACTAATGAAAAAAATTAACCATTGAAAGTCTTAAATTAAAATAGAAACAATAGAGCTCAGTTTGAAGACTTAATTTTGTGGGGTTTTTTACACAACATATAGGTTAAACTAATTTTCTGAAATGTAGCTCATTAACATTTTTAGTATTTGTCATATTTTAAAATAATATTGTTATGTACCATTAGATAAAATTAATAGTGCATTAAAATGGTCTCACCTTAAATCAGGGATAGTTTGTTGTAACTAGAATTTTCAATTCTCTAATGACTTTTTTTCTGCTATGAAAAGAAAAAAGCTTCTATATTAAGATGATGTACGAGGGCAAAAGGAAATTTATGATCTCAACTTGCTGCAAATCATTTGTATTGATCTGTTTTGTTTCCATTCTGCTGAAGCTAATGGAAATCATTTGTCACCTGACTTGTCCCAGCTGATTTGGAAAAAAACACTGGACCATTTATCAGACTAGCTGAAGGTCTGGAACAAGTGTGCTTATGTCTGCAATCCCCAAGATACATTCAATTTCTAGGGAAGTACTGAGTATTAGGCTATATTGCTCATAGCATTAAACAAATAATGAAATATTGATGTGAATGTATTACATGGTGATAAAGCAGTATGTAGGATACTTATAGTGGCCAGTGAAACATTCTATTTACAGGTGATATTTTTTGTTTTAAAAGTTGACATTAAAATATACTTATGTGATCTCACCCATGGTAATATTACGTACTGGAAATAAAAGTTAGAGCACCATTACAAGGCATTAAAATAAATAAGCTTATTTTCTGACATACGTTCTTTTGAGTTTGAATATTTCCTTTGAAAAAATCTTTAATTCTTTAAATCTTGTAAATAATAATTTGTCTTAAACATACTTACATAGTAAGAGAACTTAAGAAGAAAGGGAAAAAAGGGAGAAAGTTCATCAAAATAGTGGAAAGATCAGTGGAATAGAGGAAGGGGATTGAAGATGGGAAAAAGGGGAAAACAGTGGAATTAATTCGATCCGATTTCCTATGTGCATACTTGGACAAGGCAAAGGAGTTGAGTTCTGACATGGGTGTATCCACAGGACACTATTTTTTTTTCACAGGACACTAATTTTTAAAAATGTAAATGGATTGAAGAGAGATCAATGGAGTGAGGGGAGGCAAGTGGGGGCACAGGCATAGGGAGTGCTGGGACTGAACTGGAGCAGGTTCTGCTCCATAGTTTTATGATTATGTCACCTTGTATCCTGGTATTATATATAAACAAAATGATTTTTAAAAGACATATTTCTACTTATTTTTACATGAGATAGAACAAAGTCAGTCTTGAGAAGCCAAGTCAATTACAATTGTATAATTTTCAAGTTTTCATAAGTTTTTCCCCTCAAATATATAATATAAAAACCTACATACACATGTTCTCACATGTGAGTTCTTGAAAAAGTACTCTGTACTCTAAAATTACAAAGAACTAAAGAATATCAGTGATATATTACAAATTTTATTATCCAATTTTGCCAAATAAAATATAAAAGTTGACCATTACAGTTTGATGTCATTTTGGGTACTAGAATCCTATTTCTCACCACTGTAGTCCGGTTTGTAGACTGCAGATTGAAATTACAATTGTTTCATTCATTCATTCACTCATTCACTCTAACTGACTCAACCCTTTGCTAGCAGGTGAGTGTACTAATGAGGATGCAAGGAAGAACCTGCCCTGGGAAAACAGCGTGCTGCAAGAGAGTCACGTATAGGAAAACAGCATAAGAGAATATGTAATATGTAAACAGTTACAAAGTTCTTTGAATACAGAGGAAAGGGAGCAAATAACTGTCTATAAAATTCTGTCAAATCTTTACAGATTAGAAAAAGGAGAAACAGAAGCAAGGCATTGAAGCTTAACAGAGACTTACAAAGTCATGAAGTATTCATATCAACATGAAAAATTCAACGTGAGTGAAGAGGTCTTCTATGGTGAGGTGGTAGAGGACATTATTTAACAACCACACTAAAAAAAATCTGATGTTTTTGATTATAGGAAATGGAGTCAGTGTGTGTGGAAGAGAAAAATATCTTAAAAATAGATCATCAACTAATAATTATAAAATAGAGAAAAATAGAAAATGAAAATCAGTTCACTCTATTACCAATCTCTTGTAACCTAAAGATACTGTGTGCCAACATTTCAGGAATATTGCAGAATGTGTTTCTCATATTCAATTATAATATCACTCTTTGTTCTTGCAATATGGAGTCACAATATATCTGCTCTGTTCAATCTATGCCTATAATTGATGATGAAGTTCTATGTTTAGAGACAAGAAAAGATGTCCTTAATACTATGTTAAATTTGAAAATTGGATTTCACATGAAAAACATGAGAGATTAAAGACCATAATACCACGGAATATAAGAAAACATAAAATAAAGTATTTTCAAATACATTAGGGTAAGTACAGCATAGAGGTGGATCAATGATACAGAACAAAGAATCAACAAATGGATACAGATACAAATATGTCATTAAGTGATGGGTAAGGTTTTTTTTTAAAAAAATATCATTAAGATGACAAAACAACAAGGGAAAAAGTGAAGTCTATATCACAGTTCTTACAAAAATAATCCTTATATGGATCAGAGATACAAATACCAAAATAGAAAAAAATCTCTATGTGTTCTTAGAATAATATATGGGAACTTTTATATTTAATATAATGATCTTCATAGAAGTAGCTTCCAAGTATGTCATAAAACTTAGAAATCAGAAAACAATAAATTGATTAGTTTACTTATATGTTTAAAATATATATTTTCTCTGAGAATGAATTGCAGTGACACAAATAAAACAAAATTAAAAACTACAGTCTTGAAAGTTATTGTAACACAAACTACCTATATATAATTAATTTTCTCAAAAAATATATTCTGTAATTTATATTTTTTATAGATCTAAATTATATTTCTAGTAATTTATTTCATTTGAACACACTCCTAGTCACCAGAACATGAATATGTAAGGAGGTGACTGAGAAAATTATTTACTCAAACTGATCAATCTCACAATTGTACTTTTGGAGAGAAAACAAATGATACGATGCCATGAAACACAGAAAGACCCAAAAAATCTTTTTCAAGAACTCGCATGTGAGAACGTGTGTGTAAGTTTGCTGAAAATACTGTCAGCTGTGTTATTTAGAGATATGGATAGCTTAATAATTGCTGAAATTGCATTTTTAATTTTTTAAAAATTTTTTAATTGATTTTTTAAAAATAAATGAGAGCAGAATGCATTACAATTCTTATTACACATATAGAGCACATTTTTTCATATTCTGCCATGCCTTATAATTGCCAAAAATATCCAGACTCAGTATTTAATATCACACTTTAAAATATTCCAAAACTTTCTAAAATCTCAGAGGAAATTCAATGCTAATAGATGAAATTGGTGTCTGTAGGGCTTCTATAGAATAGCTTTATCTTGTTAGCCTCTCCATTATGCTTTTGGTGTAAGTTCCAAGTTCTTTATAATTTTTTAGTGCAGTCTTACCTGTACACCCCATACCCGAAATTAGACAATGGAACTATTTTAATTTGAGGAAAAATTTATGGTCTGATGGTCTTGTTGTGTTTATTATTTAATTTTTTTTCATTTGCTTATTTTAAATGTAAAAGCAGGAAAAATACTTGAAAACCATTTGAATAATTTAGATTTATTTTATGTTAACTATGTTGTCACTGTATAAAAAAGAATATTGGTAACATTTTATTTAATATTTTCCCTTTTTAAAACCTATAATGGGGGCTGAGGTTGTGGCTCAGTGGTAGAGTGCTTGCCTAGCACATGTGAGGCTCTGGGTTCAATCCTCAGCACCATAAAAAAATAAATAAAATGTAGGTATTGTTTCCAACTACAATTAAAAAATAAATATTAAAAAAACCCTATAATGTATATTTATTTACTGTATGCACTAAGGAAATGTCTTTGTATCTCCACAAGTGATCAAAACTATCAGTTTTCCATTTTATATATTTACATAAAAAATTACAGTATTTTATCTTTTGTTTTTAAATAGAATATTTGCCATAACACTAGTCTGCATCAACTGAGACATCCTATACCTCCTGAAAACATCATTTTTCTTTTAATGTTTTTTTACTAAGATGAGAACACTATAAAATGATGGCATTTTACATTTTTTTCTAAATAGATTAATAACTGAGTTATGAGGCTGAGTGACTCAGTCAACATCAGCTGAGGGAAAAGTACATAAGAAAATTAGATGCAGGTTCCCTCCCTGCTATGTAATGGGTTCTTACCCTCTCCTCTGTGAGATTTTAACAGCCTTTTCTTACTGTTTCTCTTTATGGGAATCTAGGATTGTTTTCTTATATTTTCAAGCTTATAAAAAGTTCTTAGTAAAGTCAAATATGCCTATTAAAACAGCACACATTATAAATACATAGTTCCATAAATTACAAATGTAACCCATTTTATAATCAGCCCTCAGCTTAAGCAGTAGAATGCTTCCAGTATTCTAGAAGATTCCCTCCTGCATCCTTCCTGAAAATTCACTCTCCCAAGAATATCTCCCATACTAATATCTTCAGCCTAAATAAGTTTGTCTGCTTTTGCTCTTTATATAAAAAGCATGATATATAAGACCATTTTTTGTCATGTGTGTGATATTCAACTATATGATGGTATATAGTTGTATGTTGTTCCTTATCACTTCTGAGTAACATTCTGAGACTATCTTACAGTGCACTCACTGTATTATTTGTATTTTTTGCTCTACTTCTTCCACCTACTGATTTCATGTCATGTTTTTCTATCCCTCAAAATTTGCAGTTTAGAATTTCTTACATTTTGCCTGAAGATCTGTCAATATTACACCCTTTTCCTAAAAAGAAAATGTACTTTCTTATTCTGTTTTTTTTAAATCAGGAAATTTTATTGGAAATATTTAAAATTAATAAATTATTATTTGATCCTTATTTAATGAGTAATGATTAATTCACTGGGTGGTAGAGTGCAATGGCTGAGGTTCCTAGAAATATCAGCTCATAAATTTCAGACACATGGAGAAATTTGTTTCTTAGGAATTGTGGACTCCTGGGGGGTCCACTTTAAGAGGAAGCAGTCAAGGGAGAGGCTTTGTCTCTGCAGCATTCAAGAACCTGGTATAAGATGTAGTAGAATTTTGTGCTTGGGTAGACACAGGGACAAACCTCGTTTCCAAAGGAGACCTAAAATTCTGAGGAGCCCTCTCATATTTCTTTGTGTCTAAATGTGTTCTAATTATACTTTTGGTTAAATAATAATATATTATTTAAATAAAAATATACCACTTTTGAGTGGTAACACTTTCAATTTTGTTTCCTTTTTTAATTTGTTCTAATTAGTTATATGTGACAGTACAACACACTATGAGTGTAACTTCTCATTTTTCTGGTTGTATGTGATGTAGAATCCTACTACTGGTCATGTAGTCATACATGTATAATAAAGATAATAACATCAAATTCATTCTACTATCCTTCCTACCCCCATACTTCTTCCTATCCTTCATTCACCTCCACCTGATCCAAAGTAACTCTATTCTTCCCTAACCCCTCCACCACTTATTGTGAATTAGCATACACATATCAGAAACAATATTCAGCCTTTGTTTTGTGGGGATTGGCTTATTTGGCTTAGTATGATATCCTTCAGCCCTATCCATTTGCCTGCAAATGCCATAATTTTATTCTTATTCAGCTGAGTAATATTCCATTGTGTATATGTACCACATTTTCTTTATCCATTCATCTGTTGAATGGCACCTAGGTGGGTTCCATAGTTTAGCTATTATGAGTTGAACTGATATAAACATTGATGTGGCAGCATCACTGTAGTATGCTGATTTTACCTTTGGGTATAAATAGAGGAATGGGATAGCTGGATCAAATGGTGGTTCCATTCCAAGTTTTCTGAGGAATATCCATACCACTTTCCATAATGGTTGCACCAATTTGTAGTCCTACCAGCAATGTATGAGTGTACCTTTTTCTCCACATCTTTGCCAACATTTATTGTTGTTTATATTCTTGATAATTGCCACTCTGACTGGACTGAGATGAAATCTTAAGAGTAATTTTGTTTGGCATTTCTCTAGTTGCCAACTCTAGTTCTTGTTGAAAATTTTTTCATATATTTGTTGATTGATAATCTCTTCTGAGAAGTGTCTGTTCAGTTCCATAGCCCATTTATTTATTGAATTATTTGTTTTGTTGGTGTTGAGTTTTTTGAGTTCTTTACATATATATTGGAGATTAATGCTCTGAGATGCATGAGGTTAAGATTTTCTCCTATTCTGTAGGCTCTCTCTTCACATTATTGATTGTTTTCCTTGCTGAGAAGCTTTATAATTTGAATACATCCCATTTATTAATTCTTGATTTTACTTCTTCCACTTTAGGAATACAGATTCTCTAATGAGGATCATTGTTTCATTTTGCAATACACAAATCTTTCTAATAATATTTCTGACTCTAAATAAATTACACACTTATGTTATAACACAATGTCAATGTGTCTCTTTCATTTTATCAATTATATTGTTTAGGGTAAATTCAAATTAAAAAAAAGGAAACCAATATAGACTAATTATACAGAAGTGAACAAAACTCTCATTAAGGGTTGTTCTTCGTGAAAGATACAGCAGTTAAAAATTACTGAGTATTTGTGATATTCAATCTGTTTTTTCCTAAAAAATACTTGAATTTTATTTTGAACCTACCATTTTGTGCAAAAGTTGGCTTAAGAAATTTAAGAATTTTTATGAATATCCCTTGATAGTTGTGCATCACTAAACCTTAAAAGAAATTCCAGCTGATGCAACTCTTTCACAGATGTTGTGAAAAGCATTGCTCTTTGTGTGGCTCATAATCAATTGTTTCACAACTTTTCGCTAAGAATAAGTTATAAGTTTAGATGAGCTACTATAAACACAGATTCCTCATAAGCTATCAACTTTGAGAGTCATTGAAGAAAATATTAAATTCTGCTCATATCTTTTTAGATGAGTGTGTTTTTCACCTAGAATCATGTGATTTTAATGTCTTCAGGACTAATTGAAAGACTATATTTAAGGAGTTGACTTTGAATGGTATTGTTAATGTCAATTGGCCTGTAACTGTCCATGGATACTGATTATAGATACTTTTTTAAGTTCAACAACTTATAGTAGGATATCTGAAATCATTTCAGTAATTTATACCCTGAAAAAAATGTCAGGTACATCACAGTGATAGTCCATCATTTCTTGGGTTCGAAGAGCAGTGCACAACATGTTGTGAATGTCTTTCATCTTGGATTTAGCTTTTCCTTTTGGTGCTCTTTGGGCATACTCTTTTAGTGATATCTGTTTCATCATATAAGATTACAAGGGCATTTTGGTAAGCCATTTTTCAAGTTTCAATTAAATAATTTAGTTAAATTGATTAAATTTTTAATTTTAATTTGTATACAAACCTAGTTTACTAATGGATTTCTAAATTTCTAATGTTAATGAAGATATTTTTCTGGATATATTGGTTACCTGTTTTAATTTCTAAGAAGTTGCCCTTTCTGCAACTGTGGGTGATACCATTTTTTGAAGGAAGAAAATGTAATTTTAGAACAGCAATCACAGATTTGTTAGGCTTTCTGTTGTAGAGTTGGACAAGAAGGTCAGAAAGAGTTCCTGGAGAATCGATTTTAATTAATTTTTATCAATTTGCTTTATCAATAGCCTTGATTTTGACATAATTCTTGGGGTTTTTATTCAACTATATATTAACTCAGTATTTGTGTGTTCAATATGAATGTTTATAAATATGAATCCATTCTTTGACACAGTTTTGCCAAATTTATTTACTTACTCTTAGCGAAAGCTTGTGAAACAATTGATTATGAACCAAACAAAGAGCAATGCTTTTCACAACATCTGTGAAAGAGTTTCATCAGCAGAAATTTCTTGACTTTGGTTTAAGTTTTAGGGATGCAAAACTATCAAGGAATATTCATGAAAATTCATAAGCATAAATATTTTCCTTCCTTTCTGTTCTTTGTTATTTCTGTAAAGACTCCATGACTCTTCATTTGAAGACACATTTGTATGTGGATGAATGACTTCAGCATCGCTCTTCTAGTGGGATCCCTCACCTAAATTATGTCAAATCACTCCTGAGCTGTTAAACCATGTGCTTGGAGTAGACACTAGTGCAGAATTGCTACATATAGTTATAAAGGTTGTCAGCACACATTCAGAAAGAAAGTCGCATAGATTAAGAGGAAATTTGTTGCTCTCCAAAAATCTCTTGGCTCTACTCAGAAAAGGTGTTTCACTGATTGATAGTTTTGTGAAATACTAATTCTCATACTACCTCTTAAGGGTTCACAAATCTTATTAGCAAATAATAAATTTTTAGAAAATTTATTTGCAATTGTAATTTTTATCTCCTTTAGTTTTGCTAAATATATTTAACCTAAAAATTTACAAATATACATATTATTTTTGGACAACAGCTTTGAATATGTTATAGAAAATGCTTTGGAGAATACAAACTTCAGGTTGTAATGATGCAAATATCAGGAATTGCTAGGTAGAAGTTAAATACTTCTTTAGAGGTTCATTATTATATTAAGTGCTTTATATGAATGATATATTTTCATTTTCTTAGAGACATACAATATTGGTTCCAATGTTATCCACAACTTAGAGATAGGGAGACTGACAATAAATAAATTGTTCATGTCACTCAGCTTGCCCAGGGGCAAGCCCTCATATGAACCTTAAGAGATCTTCAATGATAGCATAATTTCTAGAAGTATCCAGCATGTCATCCATAACCTACATATGGAGGTTTAGTATAAATGGACTAGGAGTGGTTACTATGTTAGAGAAGATCCTGGATTTGGCATCATTTCCAGTACACTGAAAGGCTCCTCTAGAGAAAAGTTCTTTAAATTTCCCTCTTCTCCTTTGCTTTTTCTCTCTTGGTCCTATCTGGAATATGTATTTGAATTTTGATAGAATTGTAGCCATCTTGAAACCATAAGGCAAAAATAATTGGGATAAAAATATCCAAGATGCTAAAGGTTGAAGTAAGACAAGATAGAAGAAGCCTATATACTGATTGCATTAAGACAGTTTCTGCCCTGAGTTGTTGACCTACAACATTCTTATAAGAAAAAAACATCCTCTATTTCATTGCTACCACCATCAAGTTTACATCACTTTTAGCAAAATTTACTTCTCAGTCTTATGAAAAATGTGGGTTAAACCACGATCAAAAGGGTAGATATGTGGGAACAGTCTTATTGCTGTGCAGGTAAAGTTAACTGTAGTATTGAACAATAGAGGAATGTGAAACAAAGTTTGTAGGGGATGGATGATGAAGTGCAGGCAAATAATGGATAACTTCAAGACACAGCCATAGGAATTTAATATCATAATCCTATTAGACATTTTAGTGCTACCATAAATGAAATGAAGTAATCTGCTATGATGTTGATTTAAATTTTTGTATTATAGCAATTTTCTACAATAAAATTTTATTGAGTGAAACTTTATGGCAAATAGTATAATAACCATTCTATTTGGATGCAGCATCATTATTGATTGAAGCTAACTTGACAGTTGTTTACAATGAGAGTTATTTTACCAAAAATACCATTATTTTCATTTTTTCATTTAAATATTCACTCCATTCATTGTTTTTTCCTAGGAAGTTAAAAATAAGAAAACAAAAAGAAAAAAGAAAAAATTATTACTTATGATCTGAAACCCACACACAGAAGATAGAATTTTTAGATCTCAATGTTTTTATATAATTATATGCTTTACATAGTTATATATAATACATATACCTGCTTTTACTCTCATATGAAATTTTTCTAATTTCAATAAATAAATGAGAGGCCAGAAAAAAAGTAATAAAAAGTATCTGACTACAGGTCTTGGCACATATTTAAACAAACCGCAAGAGGTTATGCTGGCATAGCCAAAATGTAAAAATTGAACCAGCATTAATAAGTTCTATTAAAATATTTGTTTAACACACACAATGTCTCAGGTACTGTCTTCAGTGCTAGGAAATTAAAATTAAACAAAATGAAGATCTTGCTTGCAAAGAATGTACATTATATTGGAGTCAATCTAACCATAAACACATCCAGGGCTAATAATAATTAAAAGCAAAGTTGAATGGATAATGTGATATAGAGCAATGCTCTAGGTCAGTGCTGTATTTTTAAAAAATACATTTTTAGTTGTAAATTGACCCAATACCTTTATTTTATTTATTTTTCTGTGGCACTTAGGATAGAACCCAGTGCATCACATGTGCTAGGTGAGTGCTCTACCACTGAGCCACAAACCCAGCCCCAATGCTATCTTTTTAAAGGTAATATTTGAGCAATTATCTAAAAGAAATAAGGGAGAAAGTCATTTGGACATTCTGAGAAACTATGAGTTAGGAACAGCAAAAAATCAAGAATGAGGAAACCAACATGAGTACCAAGAAATATAAGAGGTAAGGCCAAAGAGTTAGCCAAAAGTGGAATGTGGAAAGTTATTTAGACAATAATTAGGAATTAGGCGGATTAAGATGCAGATAAATTGAATGGTTTTGAAAAATGGGAGTAATATGGTTGATTTGTGTTTAAGATGATCCTGGTGGCAAGTGTCTGCAAAAATAGTGTGTGTAGACTGTCAAGGAAAGGATTTGAAGACCAGTTGTTATGCTAGAGGAAAGATGAGCAATAATGATGGTCTGTACTGCACTGGTGAGGTAGTGAACGATAATGAAATTCTGAAAATCTTTCAAGGAAAAGATAGTAGAAATATTGATTGATTTTGTATAGATGGAGAAAGAAAAATGATATTAAAAATAGAGATTGCAATACCTATTAAATAGCCATTGGAGATATTACAGAGGCAATTTGGATATATCAGTCTGTAGTGTAAAGATGGAACAAGATTTGGAGAGATAAAATTAACTCTCTTCAGACTAGAACTGGCATTATAATCCATAACACTATATGAATTCATCTAGGAAGAAAATTATAATCAAAAGAAAGGGGCCAGGGTTTTATTCATAGGATTTTCTAATATTCCCAGGTTGGTAAAATTTAGAGAAACCATAAAATATTCAGAAGATGTGTCTGTGAAATATGAGAACTAGACACCATGATATCCAATTACTCAGGTCTAAAGGACAAGTGATTATACCAAATAATGCTGCTAGTTCAAGTAAGATAAGACTGAGACTGAGTATTGACAATTGCATGGTGATATGGAGATGATAATGACCTTGGTAAGGTGGACCCTCTGTTCAGATGGTCCAGTATGTTCAGTATAATTTTATTAGGGAATACTTTACTTTTCAGTTCTCCCTTTTTTTACTTTTCATTTTTTGAGAGAGAGAGAGAGAGAGAGAGAGAGAGAGAGAGAGAGAGAAAGAGAGAGAGAGAGAGAGAAAGAGAGAGAGAGAGAGAGAGAGAGAGAGAGAGAGAGAGAGAGAGAGAGAGATTTAGTTTTGGGGGGACACAACATCTTTATTTTATTTTTATGTGGTGCTGAGGATCGAACCCAGCACCCCACACATGCCAGGCAAGCGCGCTACCACTTGATCCACATCCCCAACCCCCTCAGTTCTCCCTTATACCAAAGCTCCACCCGAAAGAATTTCATCATGTGAAGTTACTGCATAGCAAGTACTATCACTGCTCAACTCCTCACGACTCATGCTGTGCACCTGTCCTGTGCAGCCAAGTGATTCACTTCCTGAATCTCATCAGAAAACTGATGAGAGTTAACATTGGTATCAACTGTCTTAGCTGATATCTACCCCAAAACTCAGAGGCTGAAATAAAGGTGTGTTATGAGAGAAGGATGCCTTGGAACAGGGGTAAGTAGTGAAAAAAGAAGAGAAAGCCACCCAAGTATTATATATCTGTTATGCATGCTGTGCATCTGTTCACTGCTTTGTAAAGAAGTCTTATTTTCTTCTCACTCCGAGTTGTGCTCTTTGGCCTCAGAATTATCTACTTTAAAACATTGGGAGGATCCTTGGTTGCTGTTTTCATGGGTGGTGTTAACTCTTCCACACTTTTAGTTTGTACTGTGAGAACAGAAATGTTTCCAGCAGCATCCCTCCCACATTATATCATCAGGAAGGTGAACAATTGAGGGTAAATGTGATCCATATGGGGCAGGAAGTAAGGCCAAGCAGGTGTGAGTGGGTGGTCAAGATATTTCTGTATCCTTTGTGAGAAATCAAGGGTTTACATGAGACCTTAAATACATCCAAGAATTTGCTTTCAGAAGTACTCTGGTAGGCAGAGGTGTGTGTGTACTTGCATTGTTTGTGTGTGTGTATGTGTTCATGAGTAGGGAATTACAATGTTTGGCAGATGAAAATGTATGAAGACCATGAAGAGGAAGAAAATATGTGTCATTTGAATATTTGAAGGGAAGACAAATTGGTTAAGATACACAGAACTGGGGGAGTGGAGAGGCTAGAAGCTTAGGCAGAAGACAAATCCCACAAAAGTCTTCTAGAACATATTTAAGATAAAAACCCAATAGCAGTTTTTACAAAGGAAGGAAGGATACATATTTAGATTTATTTTTAAAATAGGAAATAGAATATTCAGCTGTGGTATAGGACATCAAGACCAAATATAAGGAATATAAAATATAAGGAATATAAAATATAAGGAATTTTTGTTTTGTTTCCCCAGAAATCTAAGCTAACACTGATGGAAGTATGAATTGACTATGAAAAAAATGAAGGAAAATAAATGGATCCAATTCATTTTTAATGTGTGTGTATGTGTACGAAAATATCATGCACTATAAACATATAACATTTTTTATCAATTATACCTCAATGAGATTAGAAAAAAATTAAAAGAAAGTAAATTGATTCATGAAATATTTCAGAGTTATATCAAAGAGCTCAAACAGGCTATATATGAATAGTTTGAGAAAAGGAATAAGCATAGCTCCTGAATTATAAAATTTGGATAATGGTTATGTGGTAGTAGCATTTGCTAAGATACCAACACAGAAGGGGGACTCGATCTTGGTTGTGGTATGTAATTCAACAGGTACATTTTCAACCTATTGATTTGTTGAACCTTGTGTCATTTGAGTAGAACTGTATAAACATATTTTATTCATGTAACTTGAGTAAATCTAGTTTTAGATGATTGCTTCATTATAATTTTCCTAATTTTATGTTGTCTCTGAACTGCCAGTAGATAGTTTAACAGTTATAAAAAAAAAGACTACTAAACTTTTACGATTTAATAGACTAAAATACTGTAGCAGATGCTGTTTGCTGCTGGCCCCTTTTATCCCCTACTAAGTAGTGAGCATTGACTGGCTCTCCCTGGTTTATAGCTCCACCTTTATCTAGATAACTGCCCAGGCTAAATTCCTGGAGATGCCTGAAAGGGCCATACTTCCTCATGTCAACCCTAAAACACATTACAGAGCTTCTGGCAGGATCAATTTGAGGCGAGACTTCTAGGTTTAGAGGAGATTATATATTATGTCTCTCTCTCTCTCTCTCTCTCTCTCTCTCTCTCTCTCTCTCTCTCTGTCTCTCTCTCTCTGTCCTGTTTTTCTCACTTTACATATAGCTCTTGGATGCGTGTTTAGAGGAGATTATATATTATGTCTCTCTCTCTCTCTCTCTCTCTCTCTCTCTCTCTGTCTCTCTCTCTCTGTCCTGTTTTTCTCACTTTACATATAGCTCTTTTTATCAGGGTTTAGTTCTTGGTATTCAACTTAAGATACTTTTAAGCATGTTCCCCACCTCCCCCACCAAGGGATTTAAGCAAGTTTAAAGCCTTTTTTAATTAAAAAAAAAAGTTTTCTAGTAGGTCTTTGACCCAATTCCAGGAAAAAAGCAAATTGATCTTTCATTGAAGTTCCAATTCCACTTCCTAATTTCCCTAACAACTGTCTAAATTGTCACATATGTGACAAATAAAACTTAATTACTCTGAAAAACAACAAATATAATGCTGATTATTTTTTCAGTCACCCATCGGAATAACCAACCATACTGATAACCAGTTGTAATGGTCAACTGTTTTAGTTGATTTACTTCATTCAGTCACATATTATTTATTCATTCTGCCATATGACAAAATTTAAAAATCTGTTGTCTGAAATATTCTTTAAAGAAGAAATTACTAGGTCAATACAATATTATGTGAAAAATAAGTTTTATGATTAAATTACTTTTAAAAAACAGTACTTACGAAAATAACCAGATTTCTTGGTGATAGAACTTAATAGTATTAATAAGAATTTTGAAAATTTAAAAGAACAGATACCATGTAGGAACTCCCAAAAATTATTTAAATGAAGAGCATTTTATATCTGAACATCTTATTGATTTAGTATCCAAAGAAAAACTTAGGAAAGCCATTTTTGAACTCACAAACGAAGAGCTCACTAATGTTCTATTTATTAACATCATCAGAAATTTACACATCCGGTTTAACGCCCACTCAGTTTCCAGTGCTTTTAGGGCTTATAATTAAATGTCATTTTCCAGTGCTTATCAGTGCTGATGTAAGTTATATCATTTAGAAAATGCTTTTATTTCTACTGCAAACTCAGTTGAAAATGTCATCTACCACATTACTCACATCTTATATTAAGACTCATGTAGTAATTACTTCTTAAATTGATATTAGAAAAATATTTATGTTTATAAGATGAGCTTCTGTTTGGCTTTGCTCTGAGTAAACCCAGTGTTAAGTGCAATGTCAAATTGAGTTGCAAGCTCATTTTCAGTGTCTCCTAACATCAGAGTATTTAATGATTTTTTTCCCTTTTTTTTGTTTACTTGTTCTGTTTCATACTGTACTTGAATAAGGTTCTTTTATATTTGACCCACAAAAAAGTGTTTTTCATTAATTTGGAAGTGTATAGTAATAAAAGACTATAAACATTAAATAAAATATTTCATTAATATAAAAGTTGAACAATAAATTGATGCAACACAGAGATACCCTGGTTATTATATTGGATTCCTCAGAATATTTTTATAAACAAAGCTATTTTCTATTTTTTAGTCTGGCTAATAGGAAGAATATTTTTATTGACACCCAACTGTTCTGCAACTTCCTTACCTTTGAGGGGAAACAAATCTGAGATGAATTTCTGTTAGACAAATGATTATTGTGATGCAAAATATAGTTTGCTATGACTGCAGGGACATGATTCATTGTGTTTTCCTATTTTGAATTCACAGGGGAATGTTGAACATCTCCGAATATAAACATGGAAAACTTCCATAACATCTGCTGCTAATTTCTGCCAGCTGAAAAGTGATAATGATGATGAATATTTTTGTTGATGATTCGAATACATTGGTCTAACTAAATTAACTTGCAGACTATGGGTATCTAATTGAAAACACATGATTGGTAATATCACCTGGTTGGCTTTATGTTTAGTTACATCTCTAATTGTTCCAATATGTTTAGTTTTGTGATTTGTACTTTTTAAAGTTAAAAAAAATACTACAAATGGGAACTGTGGTAGAGTATGCCATGCTGGCAGTGACAATCATTTTTTTCAATCACCAACTCACAGTTGTAAAAGCAAAGTTTGAAAGTTGGACTTTCTGAGCACGAATCAGCAGTCACTGATAGGGGAAAATATGAAAATTCATTTAACTAACACACTTTTAAATACTGTTCTACAATTCACTATTTTATTTGAACCAAATTAATATGTCTTCAAGATATGCCTACATACGTCGACATTCTAAAAGGGCTAATATTAAAAGCCTTTAATATACATTAAATATATACGCAAATATATATGCAAATCTTATTTATAAATATCTGTCACACAATAAACTCATTGTAGCTTAGTGGGTCTAGATACATAATTAAAACTTTAATCTTTAGCGTTGACTATAATAATAACTATAACACTTTATATTCAAAGCCTGTAGAAAAAGTGGTCTACCATTTCATGTGCCTTCTTATTTAAGAAATATGGCAACAATTTTATGACTTCTTTAACTGGAATAATTTGGATGATAGTGTTTTTGCCTAATAGTTTTTTTTTTTTTTTTTTTTTAATTCTCTGGACCAGAATATTAATCCTTGTTAAGGGTTCATTATATACTTGCCTGGTGAAAGGCTTTGATTCAAAGTCCTTGTGATTTATTATTTAACCAAACATGCAATTCTTATTAAATATCAATTAACTGCATATTGGTTTTATTTTATAGTTTGGCTAACAAATTAAGACAGGTGCTATTATCCATAACAAATGTTTTACATGTAATTTTGCAAAATTAATATAAATGAAAAGGTACTTATGGCAGAATAACAGATGGAAAATGGTAAACTTTGAAAGGTGAGGATTTTGCCTTTTAACAAACTTTTTTCAAAGCTCAATTAAAGTTCAGAATGAATTTCTTAAATGGAAGCTGTTACCATTTTCCAGTCTCCTTGATTTATTTTGAACATGAAACCTGCAGAGTTCTTTTTACTATTCACCAAGAGAACATAAAGAGATATTAATATTATGTACATCTAGTGTTCAGCAATCCTTTAAAAATTTTTAATCTATGATTTGCTGGTGTGCAAGTCCCTAAATGATTGAGACCTACTTCTGAGTTATCCTACATTACTTCCCAGTGGGTAATCTTTGTATTGATTGAGGATCTTTCTTATACTTCCAAATACAAATTGCTGGATCATACCTTGATCACTTTTCTCAGGTCTCAATTTACTTCTTCAATACTAATGTTCCTCACATTACATATTCAATAATTTCTTCCTGACATACTCTGGAATTCAGTAATTTTCTCTGGTGGATAAGCTTTTGATAAGCTTCAGTATTTTCTTTTGATTTTAATATTTCAGTCTGTCCAGTACTTATGTATTCAGTTTGCATTTCATTATTATATACACATTCATAGATTCAGTAGTTTGTCATCTCTAATCTTTACATGTTTCAGATATTCAATTAAGGCTTACTCAAAAGAGCATCCCTTATATTTCTTGGAGCATAGCCTGATTTGGCTTAAATCTGAGATCAGGAATTTATTTGTTGGTATACCTAGTCTGACTTAATATTTTTGAGAATAAGAATTCTCATAAGTAATAGAAGTTCTTATTACTATCTCCTGTTTGTTCCTTATTCTTTGGCCACACATTTACTTATGACCACTGTACTTAAATCCCCGAATTTGTGTATGCCATATGTTTTCTACTGAGACCCTAATCTTGACTCTCTCCTAAGTAATTTAGAGCACCAATACTCAATGTGTGGTCCATGAACCTGTGTCTTCAAACTATGTATGAATATGTTTGAAAAGATAAGTATCAAAGAGGAGAAAGTATTTAGAAACTTGAGAGAGTGTTTAGAAACTTGAAGCAATTGACATTGTCTTGACATTGAAATGTCATTGTTGTTTTGGTCATTTCTTTTTACTGTATCAATCTATAATATTTTTTTTAAAAAAATCAACTAAAATAAGTTCTTCTAAAGATAGTTTGGGAGGTATAGACACACTGATTTCATCATTATTGAAATATCCTGTTGATTCTTTAATACCTTGGTGCTCTATGGGTTTGATCACCTCACTTGAGACAAGGTGGTCAAGAAAACCATGGTAATGAATTCATCCTGAAAAATAAGGTGGTGTTACATTGTAAGAATGGGATGAGCAAATTTAATGTAATCAGGCTCCTAAGTATTATTGATGAACAACAGAAAGAAACATAAGTCAGAATCTGGTCATTTGAGCATCAGTTTTGAAAAAATAAAGGAGACAAAAAACAGAACTATCTGAATAGAAATCCAAGCTGAATAGGGGAAGTATTCATTTTAAAACTCTGCTTTTCAAATTTTTTACATGTATTCATAATCACTCATTTAAAAATTGTTTTTTTAAATACATATAACTATTAAATCCTTGACATATACAGGACTCTGTGCTAAAACATAAAGAGTCATAAATAAGAAAGAAAAAAATCATATAATTTGCTACTTTTTGATGGCTGGACAAAAGATGAACAATAAATAGTTTGATAAGTCATTATTTTAGACAGAGGGAGCCAAAGTCTGGCTGGGCACAAAATAACCAAGCCGCCACCAAGCCTTGTAGGTTCAAACAGCAACTCTTTATTCCAGCACTCTCACCAGCACTCTACACACACTTCCCCTGAATCCACTGCCTCCACCTGACTCTGTGCACCAATTCTCTCAGAACCCAGCAGGATCCGCCCTAATCCCAGCAGGATCCGCCCTAATCCCCGGAGCAGGGTCACCTTTCAACCATTCCCTCTGGCAAAAATGCCAGGCGTCATTCTGACTAAACTGTGGCTCTCAACAAGAGGGAATGAGAAACAAGTGTAAGGGTAGAGGGGGGAAGAGACAGTTTGTACTCTAGTGAACAGATCATGGAAGTAAAGACATTTATGTATACCAACATTGTAGTAATAGAATACTTTCAAAATCTATAAAATATCAAAGTGACATTTCAAAATCTATAAAATATCAAACTGACATTTTTCTCTCTTACCAGGATTTTCTCCACTTAATATTAAGATGAAATAATTAATTATTACAAGCAGCACACCTGTGGATGCCTGTACGTTTTTGTGACTTTCTGTGTGGTGTGAAACAAGAATAGAATTGTTGGGTCATAGCTTGTGTTTGACTTTGATGTAAACCGCCAGCAGTGTGTAACAGTTCTACTTGTTATAAATTCTTACTAAAACCTTGAATTTTCTTTTTTCTCTTAATTAATCTGCTAAGAGTTGAGGATATAGATAATAGAGTTGCCATAGGAATACAATTGAAGCTTTAATTTTCCCCTACTGACTAATTATGGTGAACACCTCTTTATATCTTATTGGCCATATGCATATCTTTTGTGATTAAATGCTCCATCAATATTTTTTTCCATTTTTACCATGTTACTTATTAATTACAAACATTTCTTGATATAGTCTGGATATATGTTTCTTGTTTAACATCAGAATTATGAATGATATCTGTCAGATTTTGGCTTGCTTTTTCACTATGCTCTTGACTTTTGATGAAAGGGTGTTTCATTTGAATTAAAAACCCTTTATCAGTTTATCCTTTCTAGTTGCTACATTTGGTTATTTAAATAATAAGGGCCTGTGCTGTGTCCATGAACATATTTTCATATGAAAGCTTTATTGCTATATATTTCACATATTGTCCACAATCCTTCTTGCACTGGCTTTTGTTTAAAGTTTGAGGTAAGTAATTAACTTAATTTGAACAATATTGATATTTATTTTATCCTTAATGTGTTTGCAGTGCAAACTTTTATCTTTAAGTGTGATTCCACTTTTGTGGTTTGGTGCCTCTCTTTCAATGTTTTTAATCTATTACTTTGTAATTCTTGATTGTCTACACATTGTCTTAAATTGGTAATTATACATTGACCAGTCATTTTAGACTGCACTGGAGTGAAAGAAGCAATAAGGTGGTACATGATTTAGTCTCAGTTTCTTGTTGATTGTCTTCTCATGTTGGTTGTTACCTATTTAGCAGAGATTGAAGACACTATTCTGATTCTGCTGTACCAATTTCCACACTAATTGCTTAACCTCTGGGTTAATGACATTTTTACTTATTGCTTAGCACAAATCCAGAAGAGGAAGAGGTCAACCAGTTTGTTTTTCCAAATGGGCCCTCTGTCACATCTTGTATGATTTGGGATAGCTCCTAGCTTGCTCAAGTACTAAGGAGTCTCTGCTAACCGTATTTTACGCTTAATGCATTAGTGCCATCATAGTTTTCACTATCCCGATATCTGAATATCTGAAATTATTTTCTTTATATCTTTATGGAATTGTTAAGGACACTGTTCTGTTTCTCTGCACAACTTTAAATTTATTTGTACTTTTGACATTTATTCTGTCACTTATGGAATTTTATATGAAAGATATAATACATATATATCTATACAACATACAGATATGTAAATTGTGTATGTTCATATGCATGTATGTTGTTATGGTTCTGATATAAGGTGTTCCCGAAAAACTCTTGAGTGAGCCAATGGAGGAATGTTCAGAAATGAAATGATTAGATTATGAGAGCTATGCCCTAAACAGTGGATTAATCAATCAAATTGATTAATAATTTGAAAGGACTACTCATTTGGGTGATAACTGTAGGCACATAGGTTACAGCTAGAGAAAGTAGGTCACTGGCAGAATGCCTTTGGGATTTATATTTTGTCCCTGGTTCTTCACTCTGTCTTTTCACTTCCTGGCTGCCCTGAGGTAACAGCTTTCCTCCACTGAGCCCTGTTGCCGTGGTGTTCTGTCCCACCAGAGCAATGGAGTTGGCTGACCATGGGCTAAACCTCTGAACCTCAAGCCCCAAATAAACCTTTTCTTTTTTAAGTTGTTTTTCTCAGGTAGTTTGGTCATGGTGATGCAAAGCTGACTAAAACAAAAGTTGATACCACCCACGGCGTGGGGTCATTATTGTGACTATCCTGAACATGTAGTTCAGAAGCCTTAGGAACTGGTTTGAGGGAAGAGTTTGGTAGAATTTGGAGATTCAGGCTGAAATAAAATTCCTTCTCTGTGGAGCTTAATGGGCAATTCGGGGGTGAGGTTAGAAGACCAGAATGCTACTAGAAATGAAGACAGTAAAGACTGTTGTCATGAGGTTTTAGAGTATAATGAGGACTGTGTTGGGAATTGGACTAGAGGCCATTTGTGTTTACATTATGCCAAAGAAGTTTTCTGCATTTTTCCTATGTCCTGAGAATTTGTATGTGGCTAAATTGAAAGCTTTTGAACTAATTCATCTGATGGAAAAAATTTCAAAGCAGCCAAATATTCAGGCAGTGGCTTGGGTATCACTAGATTTTTTTTTTTTTTTACATAAATAGAGTCTAATTCCTTTTTATTTTGGTTGTATAGGATGTAGAATCACACTGGTTATGTACTCATATATGTACACAGGGTAATAATGTCAGATTGATTTTACTATCCTTTCAAACTCCATACCACTCTCCTCCATGAACTCCCCTCTACCTAATCCAAAGTAGCTCCCTCCCTTGTTGTGAATTAGCACATACATAACAGAGGAAATATTTGGTCTTCGGTTTGGGGGGAATTGGCTTATTTTGCTTAGCATGATATTCTCCATCTCCATTCATTTACCTTCAAATGCTATAATTTCATTCTTTTTTTAGCTGAGTAATATTCCACTGTGTATATATACTACATTTTACTAATCCATTCATCTGCTGAAGGGCACTTAGGTTGGTTATATAATTTACATATTGTGAATTGGGATGCTATAAACATTGATGTGGCTTTGTCACTGTAGTATGCTGATTTTAAATCCTTTGGGTACAAACAGAGGAATGGGATAGCTGGGTCAAATGGTGGTTCCGTTCCAAGTTTTCTGAGGAATCTTCATATCACTTTCCATAATGGTTGTAGCGATTTTCAGTCCCACCAGCAATATATGAATGTACCTTTTTCCCTACATCCTCGCCAACATTTATTATTGCTTGTTTTCTTGATAATTGCTATTCTGACTGGAGTGAGATGAAATCTTAGTCTTGATTTTCATTTCTCTAATTGCTAGAGATGTTGAACCTTTTTTCATGTATTTGCTGATTGATTGTATTTCTTCTTTTGTGAAGTGACTGTTCAGTTCCATAGCCCATTTATTGATTGGGTTATTTGATTTTTTTGGTGTTAAGTTTTTTGAGATCTTTATATATTTCTTCTGAGAAGAAGCTTTTTAGTTTGAATACTTCCCATTTATTGATTCTTGATTTTATTTCTTGTGCTTTAGGAATTTTTTTAAGGACATCAAATCCTAAGACAACATGGTGAAGATTTGGGCCTACTTTTTCTTCTGTTAGGCATAAGGTTTCTGTTCTAGTGCTTACGTCTTTGATTCACTTTGAGTTGAGTTTCATGCAAGGTGAGAGATAGGGGTTTACTTTCATTTTGTTACAGGTGGATTTCAAATTTTCCCAGCACCATTTGTTGAATAAGCTATCTTTTCTCCAGTGAACGTTTTTAGCACCTTTGTCTAGTATGAGATAATTGTATTTATGTGAGATTTTCTCTGTGTATTCTATTCTGTACAATTGGTCTACATGTCTGTTTTGGCAATACCATGCCATTTTTGGTTACTGTGGCTCTATAGCATAGTTTAATTTCTGGTATAAAAAACATATTAAAAAGATAGTGCACCATGATCAAGTGGGGTTCATCCCAGGGATGTAAGTTTATTTCAAATGTATGGAAATCAATAAATGTAACTCATCACATCAATTGACTTAAAGAAAATAATCATATGATCATCTCAATAGATGCAGAAAAAGCATTTGATAAAATACAGAACTGCTTCATGTTGAAAACACTAGAAAAACTAGGGATAGTAGGAACATACTTCAACATTGTAAAAGCTAAAAATACCAAACCCCAGGCTAACATCATTCTAAATTCAGAAAAAATGAAAGCATTCCCTCTAAAAACTGGATCAGAAAGGATGCTCTCTTTCACCACTTTTTTTCAACAGTTGTCCTTGAAACTCTATGCAGAACAATTAGAAGAAGGAAATTAAAGGGATACAATTAGGAAAAGAAGAATTCAGGCTATCACTATTTGCTGATGACACAATCCTATATTTATAAGATCCACAATATTTCACCAGAAATTTTCTATAGCTAATAAATGAATTCAGCAAAGTATTAAGATATAAAAATCAACACCCATATATCAAACGCCTTCTTATATACATCAGTGATGAATCTACTGAAAGAAAAATTAGGAAAATTATCTCATTCACATTAACCTCAAAAAAATACAATACTTGGGAATTAAACTAACAAAACAGGTAAGAGACCTCTGCAATGAAAACTACAGAACACTAAAGAAAGAAATTGAAGAAGACCTAAGAAGATGAAAAGACCTCCCATGCTTCTGGTTAGGCAGAATTAATATTGTCAAAAATGGCCATACAGATTTAATGGAATTTCTATTGAAATCCCAATGATATTCTTCACAGAACTAGAAAAATCAATCATGAAAATGCATTTGGAAAAATAAGAGACCCAGAATAGCCAAAGCAGTTCTTAGCAAGAAGAGTAAAGCAGGAAGTATCACAATAACAGACCTTACTGGATGCTTTTGGCCAGGTTTATTGTGGTAATTAAGAGCAGAAAACAGAGAAAAAAGATTTGAAAAACTTGCAGTTTGGCTACAAAAGCATGTGTAAAATTGGGGTCAAGGAGGTCCACCACTATATAAAAGCTAAATATTCTGCATGGATACAATAGGAAAAATGGATAGAGGGCATCTCAGAAATCACCAGGTTTCAACTCCTTTGAGAAGAGATCATGGGGACACCTTGTTCACACAGAGATGCCTAGGAGTTGTTTCCCCAGGACTTATTTCACCTTGTTCAACTGCCCACCAACCACTGCAGCCATGGTAGAAGAGGGCCCCTGGCTACTGGTGTATCTGGTGGGGCAGATCTTGGTATTGTCCACAAGGTACTGGTTCAGAGGGAATGCAGGATGCTGGGGTTAGGGGGTCACAGAGGCGTCCACCAAGATTTCAAAGGAAGTCTTAGGAGGTCAAACAATGTGTAGCAATCCGAATACTTAGAGGCTTCCTCTGAGAGAGTGATGCATGAAACTGAGAATGAAGCTGAAGCTGGAATAGAGACGGTACAAAGAGACCGTACCCATCAGTAACATGGGACAGCAGTGGAGGAGAGCTGCTGGCTAGGCACAGAGTCAGTCTAAGAAAGAGACCATGTGGGTGACAGCCAACAAGACCAAAGGGGTGGGGATCATTTCTCACCACCATGTATCCTGAATACTGGATGTGGAGCTAGAGGACCTAATCTTTGCCAGACTCTGTTTTGATTTCATTTCTTCTTTCTGTGACCCTATTCTTCCTTTTGGAATGGAAAGGCTCACTCTGTGCCATTGTATATTTGTCATGCACAACTTGACTTTAATCTTTAGAGGGACTTACAGTCAGGGGTTTGTCTTGAGTCTCAGATAAGACTTTGGGCTAGGACTTTTGGGCAGTGCTGAAACTGTTGAGACTATAGGGACTCCTGGAGATGGATTAAATGAATTTTGTATTGTGAGAAGAACTTGAGCTTTGGGGGGCCTGGGGTGAAATGCTATAGTTTGGGTATGAAGTATCCTCTGATAATTCATTGTGTGAGGCGATAATGCAAAGGTACAATGATTAGAATATAAGCACTGTAAACAGTGAATTAATCCATTTGATTAAATAACTTGAAAAGATTACTGTATTGGGGAGTAGCCAAAGGTAAACAGCGTGTGGCTGGAGGATGCAAGTCACTGGAGGCTGGCTTTTGGGATTTACATTTTGTCCCTGGCTTCTCATTCTCTGTTCCTGGCTGTCGTGAACTGGACATCTTTCCTTCTTCATACCTTCTCCATGATCTGCCTCTTCTCAGGCCCAGAGCAATGGAATTGGCCAACCTTGAACTGAATCTTTAAAATCATGAGCAAAAACTTAATTTTCCTCTTCTAAGTTGTTCTTTTCATGTATTTTGATCACAGTGATGCAAAATAGACTAATGAATATGTATAGATATTTATGTGTATAAGTATATTTATACATAGACATATATATGCATGTAAATAAATATGTTTAAACATATTGTTTAGAGGACTTTGTATAGTATATAATTCTTTGTGGACAAATTAAACTAATTAGCAAATGAAATCATTTAAATTGCATAGAAACATCATTAGAAAAGTGTGTAATTAGGGTATAAGCAGAGACTACATGTATTGAATTAAGATACTGGCTTAAATGATCAATGAAATAATGTTCCAGTATTTTTAGAGAATAAAGTAATTAGAGATATTAAAGTGACCTTGAAAAATATGTATGTAGCAAAGACTGGATGGAAGTTACTGAATTTACTTTCTGTTCCAGGACACAACATTAAATGCAAAGTTTCACCCCACTTACCATATTGATTAGTTCTTTCCAATAGAAAGTTTAACAAAGTGATGTATCATTCCCTATCCAAGGCAATTAAAGTTCTCTATTTACTCTTAACTTCTCTCTCTTCACCCCTTTACTTATTTTTTGATGTAAATAATCTACAAAACCCTTCAGATCTCAGGGACTTACCAAGCCACTTAACAGTGAGTCTGTTTCACTGAACAATAGGCCATTGAAATATTCGAACCTGTTGCTGTCATCAGATGATCTACCTCATCTAATGAAATTTCAATTTAATTTATGTATTAAGCATCAATTCATTTGAAACCACCTCAATTAATACAAATTTATTCTCAATTATTAGATGTGGAATTCAGAAGATTTATTTATATTTCACCAGCATTTGATTCATTTTATAATTACTGGCTTCTTGAAATTCCTTTATCCCCCGAATTCCAGTCTAACAGACTTCTTGGCCTACATTATAGGCTGCTTCTTTTCAGACTTTTATGCTGGTACCTTTTCTTTCCTTAAATGTTAGAGTACTGCACAGGTAAGTCTTCAACATTCCTCATGGTTACGTCTGCCCTGGATGATTTCATTCAGGCCCATCTCAGATCCCTAACACCTTTGTGAGTTCTCTTCCTCTTCACATCTCCACTTGGTACTTAAGATTATAAGCAGCATATTCAAAATAGAATTTTTATTGTGGCTCAAACTATGTCTCTTTCTAGTTTTCTCCACTTTAGTTTATGGCATTACAAGAACAACTTTAAAGGAGGAAAACTTTATCTTGGCTCATGGTTTCAGAAGTTCCGTCTATGATTGACCAACTCCATAGTTCTGTGCCCAAGGTGAGGGGGAGCACCAGCGCAGAAGGGTGTGGAAAAGGAAAGCAGCTGAGGACATGGCAGCCAAGAAGCTGAAAGAGAGCTCTGATCACCAGGGACAAAACATAAACTCCACAGTCCCACCCCCATTGACCATCTCCAGCCACACCTTAACTGCTCACAGTTACCACCAAGTTAACTCACATCAGTGGATTAATCTATGAATAAAGTTCCAACTAATATAATCTAATCATTTCATCTCTGAACATTCTTACATTGTCTCACATAGGAGCTTTTGGGTACACCTCATATCTAAATCATAACACTCCTAAGATAAAAGTCATGTCTCATCTGGATTTAAGAATTTTAAGCAAGGAAGTGATATCACCTAATTTATAATTTCAAAAGACAATGAGCTTCTAGCTAATGTTTTCTTTTCTCCCTTTTGTTATTTTGGAAAATAGAGAATGAGGCTTTTTTAACAGAAGTCAAATTATATACCTTCCCAGCTTAAAAATCCACAGGTGATTATGTTTTTTTTTTAATAAACTCTAAATCTGTACTATGATGTCCATCTTCATTTCATAACATTATCTATGAACTGGTATAAAGTTATGAAAGGATGTAATAACCATTGGATGAAAGAGTTAAATTGTAATATGCTTTTATAAGTCACAACAATGGCTCATAATTTATCAGCTAGATGAAATTTAGCAAAACACGTAGGTTGAATAATGAATCAACTAATAGTTCTATCTAGGTTTATATAGTCTATAAATCCAAATAAACCTCTCCTTTTAAAAAAATTTGTGTGAATTATATTCAAAGCAAGATATAAAAATTTCTAAATCTTCTTATTATCTATATATTTTTACCCTATCATTTTATTTCTTAATGAAACCAGAACGATTGTCCTAAATTCTATAGAGATTCTACTCTATGGATTTTGATGGATTCATTTTTGTTAAATAGGATATATTTTTCTCATCTATACATAGGAGAACATAGTCAATGCTGTATTCTTTCACCAAGAGAAATACAACTGAAAGAATGAATATTTATCATTTCTCCTTGCATAAATATTAGAACATGCTCACAATTGATTTCCTGGACATTAATATTTAGAAAAGTGTCAAAAGTATTTATGATGTATTTATCTAGTTAAGAAACATTCTTATAAGTTTTCTTATGTTCCCAATATAATCTACCAACAAAAGGAAGAAATTTTCTGAGTTTATTTCATGTCCAATATGATTGGTATTTAAAAAAAAATAAAATTATTATCAAAAAATAGAGGAAGAAACTTTGTTTCATTTTTCATACCTGAACTTTTATTTTAGTTCAAATGCTTTATTATCTGAGTCATATTATTCATAAATTTTTATGGAAATGAATAATGTAAATCAGTATTTTCCAAACTTATATGATCATTAGAAAGATATGCCTTGACAAATTAAGATTCTTGGTATCCACAACAGCAATTATCAGAATCTCTAGGGAAAAGGCTTGGGGGTCTAGATTTAAAACAATTATACCAAATAACTTTTATGTAAAGGTATGTTAAGAAAACAATTGCAAACACTAAAAAGGAAAAAATAAATTTTAGAATTTATTACTTAATTACAGAGAAAGATTATAAATTGGGATTTATAATGGCCATTCTCAATTCTGTAAAGTATAAGATGGTTATTACAGCCATTTTTATAACGAGGAAACATTATAAAAATGGTGAACAAACTCCTTCAATGGAGGCACTTGGATTCAGATCTGGATACTAAATTATTAGCTTTGAATTATGGCATGTCTTTCTACACTTGTTTTTCCTTAGCTAATAATACCAATCCTTATGAATCCAATGCTTTGTGAATCAAAGACTTCACAGGAGAAGTCTATGTCACCCCTTTTTAAATAAACCCTGCTTTATATGCTTGCCTTTGGGGTGCTTCTCTAATGTTCAAACTTCAACATATGGGGAAGTAGGACTGGTCACTGATAACCAGCTGTGTCAGTATTACTAGCAATTAGGGTGATCTGAATTTTGGAGAAGTGCTGACTATGGGCACTCTCCTCATTATAGATCTGATTCTAATTATGTGATAATTGTGTAGCAGTCTACCAGAAGTGAAAGCTCTATTTATAACTACATTATCTTCCCTGTGGTTGGAATTCCAACATAATATTTTGTCAGATGTGAAAGATACATTTCACATGTTTCCAAGTAAATTATATTTTAGATGAGTTTCCTTAAAATAGTAGCAAAAACTAGGGAGGGCCTAGTTTACCTGGGTTTGGAAAATTTGGTATACCTAATTTCAGCAATCACATAAGGAATAACTTTAGTGTGATTGGTCTGATATACAGAGCATATCTTCACAGAACTAGGATTCACATCTGTAGATGGCACTCTTAATCAAGAGACCAAACCTTTAAAGAAAACAGTATGCCTTTTTTTTTCCTAATGAAATTGAACTTTGGTCTCAGCAATTATTAATTTCCTTTTCAGTCTTTCCTTTTGAAAAGTAGAATAAAATTCAGTGATATTCCAAGAATACAAACCAAATTAGTGGAATTAGATCATGACATTGACTAAAATTATAGCTTGGGTTTTATATTTCCAAGTAATGTTGATTGAACTACAATCATATATGTTCTGAAAACTTTTAATCAGTGTTCCATGATGATTATTGTGACTATGTGAAATACCTATGGAAATATAACCAAATGAATTTCATATAAAATGAAAGTGATTTGAGTTGGTCTTAAGGCAATATGGTCTTAATGCCACCAAAGAATAAAATACACGGATTTTAAAACTGAGCTTGGAAAAATTATATTGTTTTGTTTTTAAAAGTTTTATGTGCATGTTTTACTTTTTTTTTCAAGCTGTATAACTGTTATATTACTTGTTAAGTCTAGAAAGAGGCCACGCCATTCACTGGATAGTCCAACCTTTCTCTCCTTTTATGTGATACCAGGAGTCAGAAAAACCCATCTCACCCTTTGATTTTAAAAACAAAGTTTTATTGGAACACAGCCACGTTCATTTATTTGCAAAAGGATTTTATACAGCTGCTTTTGTATTAAAGAGAGAGCAAAGACTCAAAGTGTTTACAAAGACTGCATGGAAAAACAGTAAATTTTATATTATATAGCCCTTTGCTGACATGGGAGCAATGTATATAAAAGTGGTTAGAGAGAGCTAGAGAGAGAAGGCGGGCGGGGGATAAGATTAATGTTAGAAACACACAAGCACATGCACCCACGACTGGGGATTCTCATAATTTATTCTATTTCATTCATCTTGCTTACATTTTGAAATTTATGGGGAAGGTCTTTTTCCCTATTTTTTATTTTCTTTAACATAGTTGTGTCATATTCTGAATTATTAATTTATGTATTTTTAAATTTTTCTTTTCTCTTTTCTTCCATTAGTGACTTCAGTGCCACTTTTTACTTTATTGGAAAATACAAAACAAAAAATAAAGGCTGATAGGTGGCACTGGCTTTAACATAAGACAGAAATGTTTGGGTGCATATAAACAGGGATCGCTTTCTCATTCCCTAAACTAGAAGGTAGTGAACTGAAGAGGAACATAAAGGGGAAAATGTCATTATCTGATTCCACTACTTTGGATTAGACAAAGGGAAATGAAAGGAAGGGAGCAGGGGATAGGAATAGGGAAGACAGTAGAATGAATAGGACATTACTTTCCTATGTTCATATATGAAAACAGGACCAGCGTAACTCTGCATCATGATGTACAACCACAAGAATGGGAAGTTAAACTCCATGAATGTATAATATGTCAAAATATATTCTACTGTCATGTATAATTAAAAAAAAGAAAAAGAAAAGGGTAGAAAGCTTGGGGTGCAGACAGAAGAGTCTCAATTTACAACTCTTCTATGTGAGTATTCACACAAAACCATCAATCCATTCTGTTCTACCTAGCTGACCAACAGACCTGTACAATTATCTAAGTGTATATATCTAGGTAGAAGCCCATTGAACAGATGATGTGGAACATGGACACACTGAATGCCAGTGTGGATATTGAAGAGAGCTCTCTTGTTCTTGTTCAACTAAAATAATCCTGAAGAGAACATGGAGCGAATTTCCCTATATGCTGGAATGCTGTTGGACACATTGACAGAGTTATAAGTATTTTAACTTTTTTTGCTATAATTTAATTTAAATTAAAATTTTAAATATTTATTATTTTTTTACTTTTTAAGTAAACTTTCTTTCATCAAATATATTACATTATTCTTTTATTCATAATAAAATAATTTTAAAGTAATGCTTTTAAGAATCTTATTCCATGCTTAATATAAACTTAGTAGGAAACTTGAAAGATTGCAAATTTAAAATTTTGAATATGCATACCTTTCCAGCAAAGTAACTGGTGTGCTTATATATCATCTGTAAGAATCTCAAAGCTCAGTGTCTCTAGATCTTGTTAAGTGTAAAGTGCTTGGATTTCCTCCCATGGATTCTTTTATGTTAGTTTGTGATTTTAGGGAGCCTATAAATAGTGTCCCTTCATTTCCTCCTGAGTTCAAAACAAGCTGAGAGATACATCTAGGAATTGATCAGATGGGGATGAGAATTTTACTTTTAATGGACAATCATACTGAGAGTAGAGTTTGGGGTTAGCAGGTAAATGAGTTTACTCAGATCTTACTCATGAATTAGCCAGGTATTTCCAACCTGCACCTGAAGTACAGATAATCCCAGGGCTCTGCAGGAGAGAAAGCCTCTCACCAGAATTCAGGCATTTTAGAAAAAGCTGACTTCAAAGAAAGATGGTGAGCTAATGAGGATCAGTTCCTTCTCCCAAACCAATGCTGGAAATAAATCTTCCCTCCTTTCAGGAAGAATAAATGAAATGTGAGTAGTGACCACTATTGTTAATTTATTTTAAAACTTCCATGAGCAACATTTAGAATATATGAAAAGAAGTCACCTCTATCAATACAATAGTCTGTAGTTCTTTTACAATTTGAGTCAAGTAGTTACTAATATAAAACGATAACAAGACATGCACAGTTTTCTCTACTCATATTAGTCTGCAAAAATGTTGAATCATGTTTCTGTGACTCTGAAAGGTTTGACCCTATTAAATATTGTGCTAAAGTACTGTGCATTTTAATTTAACTTAGTGAGTGAGACTATTCGGCATTTTTTATTTTTTTTTAACAAGAAAAGAATGAGAAAAATCAACAAAAATTAGAGAGATTATTTTTAGATAGAAATTTATCATTATCAAAGTGGGCAATCTTAAAAAATTACATTATAAAGTAGAAGCAGACAGTGAGACAAAGATTCTAGGGAAAATAATTTATTAAGGAAACAGAAAAAGGGAAGAAAGGTAAGATGGTCAATAAAGGATGGCTGCTTCTTCATGGGATAATGAAACTTTCACACTGGAGAGAAACTCTAGGAGCCAATATAAGACATGTGCCTTCTGTTATTCCACCCAAATGCATATGGCAGGTTAGTAGGCAGCAAGTCTTTGCAGCCAGGAAGAGAGCTGCCCTTGGGGCCATTCATTCCATGCCACATCTTGTCACAGGAACTACAGAGCTGGCTCCAGCAGCAGGAGATAGCTCTCAGGTAGGGGAGTGTGCATGCTGCTCTTTGAACATTAAGCTGATTTTTACCTGATCTGTTAAGGTTCCAAAAATTAGAAAGAAAGATTTTTATGTTTCACCTTCCTGTTTGCTCTGTATTTCTGAAAATATGTGACATCAGGTCAAAAAAATTTTTCTTCTATACCTAGTTTTCTGCTATGAAAATGGATGTCAAATTTTATCAACAACTGTATTTGCATCTAGTTAAAGTATTATATATTTTTGGGTCTTTAATCTATGGATGTGGGAAAGTATAATGACTGCTTTTTGAATGTTAAACTAAACAAGCATTCTTTGTATACATGTTCTTCATTTATTATTCATTCCGTATCTTGTTGACTTTAAGGTTTTAGCTTCAGTATTCATGAGGAGAAAGACTAGTAATTTTAAATTCTCTTAATAATCTCTATATACTTAGCATAAAGTTTATGCTGGATTCATAGTACAAGTAGTCACTCTTCCCAAATTTCAATGCTCTTTAAAACTTTAACACTGACAGCATTTTTTTTAATAATTTATATAATTTATCAGTAAAGCTTTTGACAAACTTTGAAATTGAAAAATCAATACTTAAAAATAATGCTATAAGCTTTTTCTTCTTATCATAATTAGGAGGTTGAATTTTGCTAGAAAGTCATAAAATTAGTCTATTTTATTAAAATTTTAAGTAAAAATGGGCATCATTTTATACTTTATCATAATATCTACACACATTTTTTTAAAACATTTTTTTAATTTTTGACATTGAATTTCAATATTTTTGTCTTCTCTTATATTTGATTCCTCAGTCTTAAAGTGTTAAAATATTACATTAAGAAAATTTTCAGGGGCTGGGGATGTGGCTCAAGCGGTAGCGCGCTGGCCTGGCATGTGTGCGGCCCGAGTTCGATTCTCAGCACCACATACAAACAAAGATGTTGTGTCCGCCAAAAACTGAAAAATAAATGTCAAAAATTCTCTCTCTCTCTCTCTCTCTCTCTCTCTCTCTCTCTCTCTCTCGCCTCTCTCTTAAAAAAAAGAAAATTTTCAATGTATATAAAATAGCAAAATTATATCCTCCTCCCATTTACAGAAATCCCAGTATAACTAAGTGTTAATTATGATTAGTCATGTTATCTACCCCCATTCTAGTACATTTGAGTACATTTGCATAGGTCATAAATTTCATCAAAAAATTTACATTGTTTCCTTTCACTCCACAATCACCACCACACTGTAATCATTACACCGTTTTTTTTCAAATTTTTTTTTTATGATTATCCATCCTGGAATCACTGTGTGGCATGTCTCATTGCTTAAAAGGTAAACAGCAGGAATTCATGCAAGAGTGACATAGGGATACATTTTAGTCTTCCTGCACATTGCAAATCCTGAACCTAGAATTCTCAGTGCACTTATGTTACATTGTCTATACATTGGAACGCTAACTTGCCTGGTTTGATTCCAGCACTGCAGTACTAACAGTAAGCACATCAGTTATTTGTTTATTACTTTTGTTTTCTTACTGGGGATTGAACCCAGGGGTGCTTTATCATTGAGTCACATCCCCAGCCCTTTATATTTTAAATTTTGAGACAGGGTCTTGCTTAGTTGCTTAGGATCTCACTAAGTTTCTGAGGCAGGTGTTAAACTTAGGATCCTCCTACCTCAGCCTCTGGAGTCCCTGAGATTAAAAATGAGGGCCACTAGCATTATTTATTTATATTTATTTTTTTATTTCATTTTGTTTGCCTAGGCTGTCTTTGCAGCTCTCCTGCCTCAGTCTCCCGAGTCTCTAGGATTACAATATGAGTGGCTAGGATGGCTCCTAAGATAATAAATTCAAAGATAGCAGAGCAGAATCTTCTGACACAGAAAAATATATTTTGAAAGGAATAAGTTATAGTTAATGCTGAGTACTGCCTTACCAAGGCTTATCTTTTCTACTTGTTTCTTTTGTAAATTTTGGAATTCATAATTGGCAACACTGTGGCAAAATGTCTGAAGTGTAATAGTATGACTATAAGTGTAATAAAATGACTTTTTTTAGACCATAAAAATGTCCCCAAAACTATCATAAAGAAATGATGTGTATCAATTTAACCTATTTAATTTTAATGTATATTCATGAGTATTTTTGTGCATCCTAATCTTGCACCAAAAACAATTTAATAATATGTATTTAAGTTAAACTGGCACTATTTTTTTTAAAAAAGGTCTTTATATAATTGTCATAGCCCACTGTTTTGCAAAAAGATTTGGCATAAAGTATTCCACAGTAAATATAGGATGCTTCTGAAATATAATAAGAAATCATTATCATCAAAATATTTTTAATAACAACATAATATGCTTAAACTTCCAATTGACAAACTTGTCTAAGTTTTCATCTTTCTGTGTTCACTTTGATCAAATCAGGATTTAAGAAAAAGGCCCCCACATTGTATTGGGTTGTAATGTACTTCCAGTATTCTTTAGCTATAGTTTTTACTTGTCAATTATTGTCCCCTTGTACTGTACTTATTGAATATATCATGTCTTTTATTCCATTCGATATTTCTAGGTATAGGAATTTGCTCACCACCTTCTATGCTTACTTTTACCTATTTCTGTCTTTCCTTAAATTTCTTATAAACAGTAGTTAGATTTAGTGGCTTGATGAGATTAAGGACTGAAGGAATACTTCATAGCTAATTTTGAGTACTTTCTTACCAAGACTTATCTTTTCTGTTTGCGGCTTTCTGGGGATGTTGAGAAGGATGAGCTAGTTCAGTTGTCACCTGACTGCTTTAGCCACTATAAATTTTACTATTTCCATTTCATCTATAGTTTTAGTGGCCATTGGTGTTTATTGTCTATACCCATTATATTACTGCAGGTTACAAGATACTAAAGCTTTATTAGAGATTATTAACTAAATATTTTTAGACATTTATCATTGTCTTTTGGTACACAAGTCATCTCATTTTGTTAAACTTTTAAAATTATTTCTAAGTCATGTTGAGTTTTCCAGTGATTTTTGAAAATTTTCTTCACTTGGTTTTTCATAATAGGTTTTAAGTTCATTTTGTTCATATCCACCCCAATAATGAATCAGCTAATTTCCTCAGGACCTCGACTTAATTTTAGAAAATAACATAGATGCCAGTATTCTTTATGATTTTTTAATTTACTTATTTTTCTTTGGGCTGAGGTTGTGGCTCAGTGGTAGAGCACTTGCCTAACATATGTGAGGCACTGGGTTCAATTCTCAGCACTGCATATAAATAAAATAAAGGTTCATCAACAACTAAAAAAACAATTTAAAAAACCCTTATTTTTCTTTGAATTATGGCATATTTATAAGTGTCCTTAATTTGTTTTATATGAGGATATTATCATTTTCTTTTTGTTTTCTTATATAATCATATTATAACTAGGGAGCATGTTCTATATAAGAGGCTAGCAAACTATGTCCTGTTGGCCAAATCTAGCACTCTACCATTTCTGTTTTACTGAGGTATTATTGATACCTGTCGCGACCCCTTGCCCGCAAGGAAGACGCAACTCAGGAATCTTCTTTCAGCAGTTTATTCAGGCCTTGATTAAAGTATCTTCTAGTGACCCCCTTCCTCCCGAGCGCCCAAGCACAGCCTAATAAAGCCTCCCACATTCCAATCTTAAGCCGCCACGTGGATCTTTCTCATAGGGTGGCAAGGGATAGCATGCCAACTCTCCATAAAAGGCGTTGTTTACCACAGGCCACAGTGGAAGCCGGCGCCATCTTCTAATGGCGGCCACAATCTACAACAATGGCTTACCACAGATACCCAGCTATATTCTCCCACTTTTTATCCCTCCTTCCCTCCATATTGTCTACGGCTACTTCCACACTACAATGACAAAGACCATATTGCCATAAAACCTAGGATATTTACCCTCTATGTTTTACATAAAATGTTTCATAAAACGTTTGCTGAACCTTAATAGGAATTCTGATCATTGAAATGCATTATGACTTGCTTACAGCCTGATACAATCCCACTTTGAAAAAGATTTCATGTGTGTTTGAAAAGACGATGTATCTCAAAGTAGTTGGGTTCAATGCCTTGTGTGTGTCCAGTAAGTTCCATTTACTAGCGGGTTGTTTGAAACGTTTGTATACTGATGAATTTTTAATCTGGCAATTTTATCAAAAACAGAGATTTATTTAACTATCCTATTTTAGTTCTCTACTTCTGTCTTTATTGTTGATTTTTAATGTGTTTCATCATCCTTTGCTTTTTATAATAGTTGAAACATGATTCATTTGTTATTCAATTAATTATTGACAATTATTACAAGGAGGATCCTTATAAAAGTCTGCTGTTTATTGGCAGCTTCATTATCCTACTAGGAAAATGCAAATCCCTACAGCACTTTGGCTCTATTTCCTCCCCTCCTGGGAAAAATATGCACATTTTCTTGTAGTTATTTATCCATGTAGATTTTTAACAGTCACTTTTCATTTCAATTAACTTTCCATTCTTCATTGTTCTTTCTCACATTTCTAAGATTCTAAAATTAACTTTCTGGCTGAAATTACCAAACTTTTATTATTTCCTTTAATTCAGGTCTCCTGATTGTGAATCCTCAGAATTTTTTTTTTTATGAATCATATAATGTTTTTATTTTCCTCTTATCATTAAAGGGTATTTTTCAATCAGTATAGAATTCTAATGTGAAAATTATTGTCTTTTAGCATATGAAAATATATTTCTATGGTAATCTGGCTGATATTATTACTTTGGTGAAGTGAACTATCATTCTAAATGCTGCTAATTTGATGAAAAGACAAATAATACTATGCAAACATAATATTATTAGGGGTGTGTGTGTGTATCGGGGGAGACAAGGAGAGAGTGAATTTAATAAAACTGCATGTGAATTTCTTTTCTATGTCTACTTGAAACATATTGGGCTTTTTGGAACATCTTAGATCTTGCTCATCTAAATCTTTTCTAAAATATACACTAGACATCCTTGCCCTATTCTCGGTTCATTATCTTCTTACATCCATTTTTTTTTCATGTTTTCTTTATTTGCTTCTTCATTAATGATTTACTTTTAAATATGTTTTACTACACTAATATTACTTTAAATGCATTGTTATTTTTAAATTCACAATTGGGTTCTAATTTGTTCATTATATTTATTCAATTCTACCAATTTTAGTTATCCTTTTTTAAAAATATGCTATTTCATTGTTTTCTAGAGTTAGTTCTCTCCTAAAATGTTTAATTTGGTTTTACTTCCATAAACTAAAAGCTGCATCCATTAATTTCAGTACTTGAAACATGTAAGTTTTTTTTCCTCAAATTATGTTTTATGCTCATTTCCATTTATATTTCTTTGATTTTATAAATGACTCACTTTGTCTTTGTTCTATAGCTATATTTCTAAAAATATTTCTACAAATAATGTGTAGCCTATGATCTTGTTTTCCTTCAGAATGAATATCATCATATTTTGATTAATTACTTGGTGCACTAATAATGTGAGGTCATTTTAATCCATTTCAGATGTTGAGATTTCCAACATATCCTGATGATAAGAGCTGGGATTCACTACATGCTCAATATGCTTCTTGTAGTTAACTCTTACTGAAAGAGAATGATTACTTTAGTTTTTCCTGATAATAACTTCTCTTTGATTTTCAAAGCAACACCCCTGACACATATCCAACTCTTTTAATCCTACTAGCTCTGTAAATTTGATAAATTTTTTTCTCAACATCTCATTTATTTAGAAATACCTCTTGAGGAAAGTAGGGTTAAATGTAAGCCTAATTTATTTGGATTTCTCTCTAAGTGTCACCACATAAAATGATGTTTTGTACTATTAAACCAGAAGTTACATTACCATTCCTGACATGTAAACCTACATATAAGAATATCTTCAAAAATTACCACTAAAATTAGTTATTAGTAATAACTAGTTTATATCTATCTACAATATATCAATCGTCTATGGAAAATGCTTAATATAATTTCTATTCTATTCTTCTTCAATGTTTTTATTCCTACATAGGCAGAACAATTAGTGTTCAAAATAATTCATTTCCCACAGGAATTTAGTTGCTACAGAGGTTTTATATAATACTATGATTTTTATCTCTTTTGTGAACTTTGGTCTATAAAGTTGGAACTAACATTTTTTTGTTTGCTTATTCACTTGTTTCAATTATTAACAGTGGTTTTGTTTAAAGATTATATTTGTGCGCAAAGAAAAACAAGGGAAAGGCCAAGTTGAAAAAAAATATATAAACTTTTATGATAATTTGAGGATACTTGAAGGGAAAGAAATACTTCAGATTAAGCCAGTAGCTTAATTTTTACTGACTCAAAATATAATCTATAAGGGTATTTAACATTTTACAGAGTTTGAGTTTATTATTAAGGTATACTGCCAATAATACCACTACATTTCAGTCTGTGCTTTATTAAAATTTTTGATCATGATTTTTTAACAAATTGTCATTCATGGTCATGTTCTTGAAGCCTTTGTCTTAACTACACTTGGAAGTGACTGAAAAGCAATGAGGAAACCAGAGGAAATGAGCAAACACTAAGTAATTGATTTCTCTTCTGCTTCATCAATATTTTTTGCAGAGGGTTGCCTCTGCAACTGAGGATGATGCATCCAACTGTCCCCGTCTGTTGACCACCCTCCTAATGTCACATCCTCTTTCTGTAATTAAATTATGTAGAAAAATATATGTATTAGTGGGAAATATTGGGATATTTTCAGTTATTCTAGTTTTAGAATGCCAGCAGATACTTCTCTCTCTCTCTCTCTCTCTCTCTCTCTCTCTCTCTCTCTGTGAACCAATAGTTAGAAAGAGCTCTTTATTTGAATGACTATTCTCTCACTTATGTACAATTGAAAATAATGGCTTAATAATATATTATCCATGACCCATTTTTGGTCAATCATAATAATAGTTTGAATACATGAATTTTCTGTTTCTTACTTGCTGCTGTGCAGTCCCTATATTAGTCATGAATATCTGCTGAATGAAAGCATGGCTGAATGAGTAAAAATGGATTGATGGAAAGATTTATACCAATGTCCACAGTATTTGTTAGGAAATGAATACTCTTCATCCTGGTTGCTGATCAGGTTTGCTATCATTTCTCTTTCTCTCATTGTCACACTGCCTTACAATAGGGTTCCTTCATCACAGCACTATGGATCATTTGGACAGAATAATTCTTGCTGGGGTAGGTCCCAGGCATGGTAGGGTGGTTTTCCACACCCTTGGCCTATATTCAGAAGATGCCATTGGTACCCTTCCAGTTCTGCCAACCCTAAATATCTAGAAATATTGTCGAATATCTCAGGGATGAAAATATAACTCTGGTTGTAAACCATGACTCTAAAAGTAGAGCAGAAATGGTCCAATTATGGTTAAATTTCTAAGGTTTGCCAGTAACAATCACAGCCTGCTCACACCTTTTCTTCATCCATGTTTGAGGTAGCCTCAGTGAGCAGTCATTCATCATGTCTCACTAATTTAGCGCCATTGATGAACTTGCTCTCAGTACTTGAACAAACATCTGGAAAGACTGGATGTTGAAAATCAAATATCACTTGGGATTTATTGTGTCAATGCTTCTCAAATTCTCTGTGGTGAATGACCTTTTTGTTTTTCTTTTATCCAACCCACTGTGGGCTAACATTCACCAATCATACTAATTAAAAAATGAACTCATGAAAAGAAAAGCCACAAATTTGGGTATTGCCTATTGCAAGGTCAAGTTGCTAGAAAAGAATAAATAATTTGGTTTAACTCAATTTGGAAAAAAATTTTATTTAAATTTGCACAGGGTTTATTATTTGTTTTCAGTAATTTTAAGTAAAGAAGAGAATGTAAATAGTGACCAAGGTCCTTGGATTCTTGGTCTATAAGAAAACAAAATAATACTTTCAAAACAAATAGTTTTTTGTTTGTTTATTTATTTATTTAACACTACTGGATATCGAACCCAGGGAAACTCTACCAGTGATCTATATCCACAGCCCTTATTGTAAACATTTTTTTTTGTAGTAGGGTCTCAGCTAAATTGCCAATATTGACCTCAAATATGTAATCCTCCTTCCTTGGCCTTCCAAGTCACTGGAATTATAGGTGTGTACACAGGGCCCTGCTTAAAAATAATATTTTAAAACAAAAATATAAATATATTATTTCTGCAAAGGACTATCCATTATTATTCACATTTAATAACTGAGGACATTGAGCATCAGAAAATTTAAGAAAACTTTGCCAAATTCATAGAAGTTTGTGTTCACTTGTCAATACTGGGTATTGAACCGAGGGGCACTTTACCATTGAGCCACTTCCCCAGCCATTTTAATTTCTATTTTGAGACAGAGTTAGGGTCTCACCAAGTTTCTGAGGCTGGCCTCAAACTCATTATTTTTCTGCATCAGCACCTCAAGTTGCTGGGATTATAGGTGTGCCTACTAATAGAAGTATTAATTCATAAAATCAGGTTGGTAAATCAGGTCTGAAATCAAGAAGTTAGCAATTTAGTTTCAATCTTTACAAAATGCTTCATATGCTCTATTCCCAAGTCTTTCCTAAGAAACAAAAAAGTATATGTTTTAAAAAGGCAAGAAAAGAGGAAAATAAAAAAAAAAGGAGAGAAGGAGTCAATAATGTTCCACATAGTTTGCATGATGTTCTTCTCCATCTCAGAGCAGTATAGCAGAAGTGTTGTTTTTCATAACCTAGTAACCTAAATGTTGAAGCCCTGGAGTAATTATTTCATTCTCTGGGTCTCCACCACCTGTCATCCCTTCTTTTTTTCTACTGACTACATATCACAATAGTACCCATGAATTTATCCTTTAAAGAAAAATCTTATGTGGAATAGTGAGAGATTATTTTGACACTCCCATTAACAGTAGTGGAATACTTTTAGCAACTATTTTCCACTTATCTCCTTCATGAAAACAAATTATATTTAGATGCTTGAAAAGTCTTTCCATTACTTGCTATTGCCAGCTGTTCTCTGTTCAGTGACAAGAGTCGTTTGGCACTCACATTACAGATCACATTGGTTTTGAGCCATAATAGAGATGAAAATGAATATTTAAAACAAATAAAATGTACTTCAGTTTTATATTGCAAATTCTTTTTATTTTGATTTTACATTTAGCACATAAGTGTGTGAGAAATTGGAAGAGATGAGAACAATAAAAATAACATCTTATTTCTAAATATTTTATTCTGGCATTTTTCATTGAATACCAAGTATATGTAATATAGAATAAACATATATAATAGATGTTTATTACTCTGCACAGTATTAATCTATGAGCACTCAGATGGCCAATATGATAATTATTCAGAACTCCCATTGGATTGTCAAGAAAATTTGGCCTTTGCACATTATGATCTATATATAAAATTGTCAAAATCTTGCTTATCTCTGCTTTAAAGAACATAAAAAGAGAGACTATTGATTTGGAAACATAAACATCTCAAGTAACTTTATAAGCCTTGAATATAGGTAAACAGAGTCGACGTCAAGTCCTTCTCTGATGATTCCCCAGAAGACTGCAGCCATGGCTCCCACTGTCATAGAGCCATAGATCTATAAAATCAGTGTTCTGACACACCACATTCTTGTGAGCATTAGAAGTGATTTCTACATAAAATACTGAGGAAAATATGTGGTCTGTGTGTGTGTGCGCGCCGAAAACTTAAAAACAATTGTTTCCAAAAACAAAACTTTACTTCATTTGATATTAATACTCTATTATTCAGTCAGTGTTGAACAATAAATATGCAAATAAACAGTGGTTAGATGATATATATAAAACATTAGAACTCTGGCCTATAGTGTCTGAAGCAACTAGGCTTAGAAGCCAAAACAGGACTTCTACAGCCCAGAGTCAAACCTATGCAGCAATTAGCCCAGAACTGTTAAGGAGTTGACCAAAGACTGCCACTTTTCGTATGTTTTGATTGCCCATTTCAACTGAGGACCATCCTAAGAGATTCAAATATGTTCTCCAAATCAATTATATAAGAGGCCCCACTTCTATTTATTTATTTGATACTGAGGATTGAACCCAGGATTACTTAACCACTGAACTACATCCACTACCCTTTTTTTGTTTTATTGTCATACAGTCTTACTAAGTGGCTTAGGGTCTCTGTAAGTTGAAGAGGCTAGCCTCAAACTTGCGATCCTCCTGCCTGTCTCTGAAGTGACTGGGATTACAAGAATGCACTGTCATGTGCCTGCCTAAAAGGCCAAACTAGACATTTCAACTTCTATATGGCAAAAGTCCTCTCACAGCACAGCTGAAAATCTGTCCTTTTTTTCATTATGAAACTTTCCCACTATCCTGCCAACTTTTGAGTCTCAACAAAATGCAAATGATGATGGTTGATTTACTCACTTATGTATTTTAGTTAGGAAATGTTTAAAATTTAACACAATAACACCAAAGGTCTATCAGCAGCTAGGTACAGAAGAGCATGCTTATATACCAGCAACTCTGAAGCCTGAGGCAGAAGGATCTCAAGTTCAAGGTCAACCCAGGTAAGTTAGGGAGCCCCTATCTCAAAATCACAAGGACTGAGGTGTAGCTCATTAGCAGAGTGCCCCTAGGTTTAATCCCTAGTACCCTCCCCACCAAAAAATTCAATCAGCTTCTTTACCATCTGTCATGGTGTCAACCAAATAGAACCCATACATTCCCTAAATAATGAAGTGCAAGTTAAGAGCAGATTCTCATGTCACATTTCAGAAAGGACCATTGGCTATTTATGACATGATTAGGGTTGAGCTGATGCAAAGCTTCATCCACATTTATTTTAGATTTATTTGGCAGTGCAGTGATTGCCACATAAAAAGTAAATTGCATTTTGGAGAAAAACTCCAGGGTATGCTCTTCAAAATTCAGAAGAAGAATTTGAAAAAATTGTCATCCATTTTTTTATTTAGTTGTAGGGGTTCTTTCTTCCAAAAAGAATACTAATCTGAATGGTGGTTAAAGAAGTGTTCAGTAATTGAGATAAATATATTTTGAATGTTTTGTTCTGGGATTCTCTGTAGTCATTTTAGATGTTGAGGGTCTGCATTTCATGAAAATTAAATTGAAATTATTGTAAATGATGAATGGGGAGATAATAATACATTCTTTGATAATTATAAATGATTTTGGGGTGACTTCCTTATGACCTGGATTTACCTGATTGGCCAGTGTGCCCAGATCTCAATGGCTTTTGCCTGAGATGTGCAGGTTATAGATTTACTTACTTGTTCTACAACTGGAGAGACGGATTATGTAATAATAATTGTTTCTCTTTAAACATTTTTCACAAGAAGTATTAGGATTTCATTTCTAACTTGGAGAATATTCTACATCTTTAGTATTTCTTCTAAATGGTGCTAGAAATATAAATCCTGAAGATTTCTCTTTCTGTGAATTCAGTTGGAAATGTGAACATTTGGCTAGTCAGAGGCCCATTGTAATTAGGTCTTATTGTAGTTAGATCCTATAGATGGCTGGGTTAAAGCAAATTTTCAGACAGACCAGGAAACCAGTCACTGAATCATCTAGGGAACCACAGAAATAATAACAATATGGGAAACAATTCAGATATTCTCCCAGCCATCCCATGGCTTGCTTACGTTAATTCCCTTTGGAGAATATATCATTACTAAGTTTCTGCTCTCCTCTACTAAGTGGTCAAAGAGTGAGGACAGTGTTCTAAAATTTGTTCCTAAAAGAATCTTGTTCAGTGAAAGCATCATTCTATAAAGTGATGGCTTCCTACCAAACTCCATACCTGCATAGGAGATGTTCATTTATAAGATAAAAAGATTCCACTGTGTTTCCTACATCCAGGAAATTTTCATTTTGCTTTTTCCATGTTTGAAGCTCACAGGTCAGGCTGAGAAGGAAAAATTCAAAATGATCTTTTACAGGTTTAACATTTTGTTTTTCAACTATAGTATCTTCAATTCACACTAATAATTTCCATTTTAATCACAACTCTCATTAAGAATATCTCAGTTTGCTTTGAGTAGTTATTTGGAGTCATTCATTTCACAAACTATTTTTTCCTATGCTTGTGGATAAAAAACCATAATATATTTTCACAAGAAAAAAATATACATGGCAAAATATGTTTATTTATTTGTCTACTTATTCTTGATGTTGATCTATATCTGTATATTTACCTATCTTTGTTTTACCTGTCTGGTAACTGTGTAAACAAGAAATTTGCAGGATTTTTCATCATAATACAGGTAAACTAAAAAAAACAAATTTACAGAACTTAAATGACATTTTTAAATTTAAAATGACATTTTAAAGGGCTAATAGAGTTTTTTTCTTTTTACTTTTTAAAAACAAATGTTATTGCACTGGAATAGGAAAGTGATTGATACAAGCAGATTTAAAATCAGAGTTTATTATATTGATACATAGAGAAATTCAGCCCAAATTAGCTTATACAAATAACACAACACAGTCAGGCATTTGGTAACAATGGAGATGTGTTTTGAGAAATGTGTCATCGGGTGATTTAGTCACTGTTAAAAACATCACAAGTGTACTTACATAAACCCAGATGGTACAGGTCAATCACTTGACATGGCTTCTTTGTGCAATCAAGAGACATTGTAAACCCAAGATGAATGAGACTACTGCTACTACAACAGGGCGTCTTATTTTACTGTAAATTTTTTTATAAGTAGAAAACATACACACTAAAATGATGATTAGAAAACATAGTAAAACCTAAGTTAGTAAAATATTCATTATAATTATCAATTAATATGTACTTTATATAATTGTGTCTTGTATTTTATATGACTGACACACAAAAGCATCGCCACAAATGCAGAGCAATGTATAGCACTAGGCAGTAGGATGGTTGTTACTTTTTCAGGAGATGGGGATTTTTCAGCTCCATTATAATTATCTTAATGGATCATTATTGTACATGTGGTCTATCATCAACAGAAATATCATCAGGAGTACCTTATGTATATTTACCCTTATAAACAAAAACTCCAATGATATTTGATTCCAGGTACATCCAGATCATCAATGATTTCCAGCACACAACTATATAAAGATCTGGCCCATTTACACCACCCATATCTCCCCATTTCTTTCATTTAGGTTTACTTCACTGTTGAGCAGCATTGTCCTGAAACATGGTATTCCTCAGGTCCTTACAAACTTTATAGCCAGTGGTTTCAGTAGAGAGGATTTTCGTTTTGAGTATTTAAGTAAACTGTGGAATTGAGTTTCATTTTTTCTATAAAGTCATTCTGGAACACCTGAAATAGGCACAAAAAAATGTACTCAGTGACTAAGTCCAGGCTAGACACCTCACTGGAGATGAGGTTGGGTCACCTTGACCCAAAACACATGGGTATAGATGGGAAAATGTTATTTACAAAATAAAAATTGATTAGAAAAGAGCAGAATGAAATTCTGCAGGCAAAATTAGATATGCTAGATATAAGAATCAAAAGAGAAAAATAGCTTTATACTATGGAAAGAATTTGTTTAACAGGAGTTTTGATTGAAGTTGAGAGCCTATAATGAGAATGATAGAAGGTACAAAAGTATCACTTAGAAATAACAAGCGGATTAATAGCTACTAAATGTTGTAAAGTTCAGGAAAAATGATCAGAATGACCAAATGCATCATTTAGTGATTTCTTTGTTAGGAAAGAAAAATTTTTACAGTGTTGAGGCTCTGAGGGGAATAATGCTCAAACTGATAAAGTAGCTATGTTTCTTTGTTAAACAACTCTCTAGAAATGTGATTTTAGAGTGGTATTGTTTTGTTTTATTTCCACATCAAGAGATAAATTAGTAGATTCTTTTCCTGTTAAAACCTGTTCTTATTATTGTGTATGGCTGAGTGATGTCTTCACTAGATGCTTTTTATAGAAGATAAAAAAGATTTTCCATTAAAGACTAGCAGAACTTTCATAACAGAAGTGTATTTTGGTATCTATACATCAAAGTGCAACTCAAATTAGGGAGAGAAACTCTGTGCTCTGTTCTGTGAATTTCTCAGCACTGGTGAAGAACCTCACTGCCTGGTGGATCTTGGAGGAGTAATTTAGTGCACACCACCTGTGGGCCGCACAGAGTAGTATCACCAGTGAGACATGGGAGAAGACCATTGCTTGAGGAAAGAGTAAAATGTGAGATAAAGATACTTGGGACTATATTGACAAATAGAGTTATGAAAACATTCAGATTCCTTGAAAGACATGAGAAAAGTGATTACATTGCAATAAATGAAAGATCACATGGTCAAAAATGAAAATGAAAATATGAACTTTATAGTATCATTATCAATACAACCTTATTGATTAATGCTTATTGGGGTGTTTTGATCACAATATATCACTATGTTCTGTAGGGTTTCAAATACTTAATCAAGGGTGCATGATTAAATGTTGTTATAAATATAATTCCAAAATAGACTATATTGGTTTACAATACAAAAATAATAAATTTAGAAGTAATTTGTTTAGGTTTGTTTGATGCAAGAAATTTAGAAATTTAAATATATATTAAATATTTATATATGTGTGTGCATATATATACATATATATATGTAAGAGATAGAGAGGAGGAAATATATATATATATACATAAATTTTTTCCTGTCAAAATATAAGGAGATATATCTATCCCTAAGAATTGTCTTTCAGATATTGCCTTGGCATTTTGCATGTTTTTTCCTATTGTAAACATGAATCATTATTTGAAAGAAACATGTTTTTTTAAAAAAATTATTATTTTTTAGTTGGAGTTGGACACAATACTTTTAGTTTATTTATTTTTATGTTGTGCTGAGGAGGATCAAACCCAGGGCCTCACACTTGCTAGGCGAGTGCTCTACTGCTGAGCCACAACCCCAGCCCCAAGAAACATGGTTTTATATTACAATAAATATAGCTTTTTATATTTGTATAATATTAATGAATGTAAAATGTAAAATTCTAAAATTGGACAAAATGAAATGGTTTATATTATAGTGTTGTCTACAGAAATAATTTTGAAAAAGCTTTATATACTATCTAGACTAAAATTAAATGTATGATATATTTAACTGAATTTTCAGTAATAAACAAGCTTAGTGTTCCAAGGTCATTCTCAAAGAAAATAAATGGTGAAATTCTTTCCCTTTATTAAAAGTACTAAATTTATTTTAATATTTAATGAAATTCTTCACATCTTTCTCAGGAAATGATGGATTTTTAAGCCATTTACCAATATGAACTTTGAGTTTAGTAATTATTACTGAATTGTAGAGTACAACTAGTACTTTAAAGTTACATATATTTTGGAATGCCTAAACCCCAACACTACTCTTCAGTATTCATTAAATAACAATTTTTTCCCTTTAAGTAATTTGGTTAGGTAATGCACCATCTGTTGCGTCGACTGCACATTATATAATTTTGGACCATCTTTTTGTTGTATATAATTTACCTTACTTATTTTAAGTACTGCATACTTCCAGATTTTGCAGTGTGCAATATGTTTCCTTAATGATATTTTGTCCATATTGCACTTATTCATTGAGGAGCAGCTAACTCTTCCTGTTGCACAATAGTCTTGTTGTAATTTTCAACAGTGGTGGGATGATAGCAGGAAAGTAATTCCCTTTTGGTAAACTGCATTGTGTCATTATCAATTAGTTATTAATTTTAATAAAATATCTCAATGGGTTTTTTTCCTTATTCATTTTAAAATATTAGTGTGGTGTTCTTTTCCTTCATCAATTAACTCATTGGGACATTTTAAAATTGGAAATATAAGAGAATGTGAAATATTCTCTTTTAGAAAGTTTCTGTCTATCCTGGTATTTGACAGCTGTTACAAATTATACCTTATCTTTCATCTGTTACATATTGTTTATACTTATGTATATTAAGGGATACTCAAGATGATTACTATATATATATATATATATATATATATATATATATATATATATACATGTATGTGTGTGTATATAAATATATATGTGTATGTGTGTGTGTGTGTGTGCGTGTGTGTGTGTGTATACACACTTTCAAGTTTTCTGGTGTATCATGATGAGTTTTGAGATTATACATGCTTATCAGAATAGATTAATATAATGTGGATTATTGACTGTCCTATATTTCTGCTACACGGTATTAGCATGTTAGTTTTTCAAAGTTCTATGAACTAAACATTTCAGATTTCATGTACTTAGTTGAATTTTACAAAAGCAATTCAAGTGATTCACTTATTGGATTTTCCTGTCATGTATTGTATAATGAATTGTATTTTATCTCTTCTGTTTTCTTCTGAAATTATATAAGTCTTCTTTTGCTCTACAAATACAGACAAACTCCTCAGTCATAATTCCTTTGGTTTACTGTACTAAATTGTTTAATTTTGAATATGTGTTAAAGTTGTCTGGAATTGAATACCAGACATTTAACAGTTTGGGAAAACCAAACTGCTGATTATTATTATTATTTTTGATTCTATATAATTGATGCAATTTTACCACATCACGAATTAATTTGATCTCCTATTTTAATTTTGGATTATGTTTACTTTTGTTTCTTAAAACATCAACCAGAGACTTTTTATACTGCAGAGTAACGTTTCCACCCAGAAAGCTGGGTAAAATAATTTAGCAGAACAGCTGGTTGAAGGCATTTGGGAGTGTTCAAGACAGGAAAGACATGAGGCTTCAGGATCACAAAGAGAAAATATATTCACATTAGAGTGGGTAGTTATTTTCTGCTCTTTCTTACCCAGGCATTATACATTTGCAATGTGTAGATTTTATTCTTAAGGTACTCTTCAAAAACAAGCTTAAATATATTATTCTAGTATTTATCAGAGTAGATTATATTCTGAGACTAATCATGTTTGATTTTATTATTCTTTTGGCCTTCAGTTTATGTGATGAGTAGCTGCCTTTTGTGATGGGTAGGTTTTGAAACCAGACAGAGTTTGTGCACATGACATTCATTCATCTGATGATGAAGGCGTATTTGATCACTTTTGGTTATTCTACTCTTACGGGTCTTTGCATCACTTCTTATTTACTGACAACTTGGTACTGTGTTTACAGATGCAGAATTTAGAGTGAAAGAGACTGGGATTTCATTATATCAATTTTAAAGACTAGCTTTACCAAATGGGTGGATTTTTTAATATAATCCTTCTGTCAGAGTTCTCATTTATAAACAGGAAACTTACACTTTCTACAAGTAAAAGTGGGACAACATAAAAGAAGCAGAGTGAAAACTTGCTGGAAATTTTTTTTATTATAACAATTAATGCTTTAATGAAAAACATCTTAGAATAAAAACTGGTCTCAGTTGTGACAAGAAACTTAAAATGTACTTTTAATGTATAAAACATATTCCTTTACTCATTTTACTCTAATTGTAAGAATGTGGGAAATATATATTGCTCCTAGCTGTAAAAATGCCTATATTAATTCATGTAATTTTCAATATTAATTCAGAAGGCATATAGCATAAATATATTTTTCAAAAATCACTTTACAATTGTAAGAAAGAATTATTAATGAAAATGAGACTAATTCTTTCATTATAAAAGGAGTATTTGTTTTGCCTGACAGATAATAAGTCTAGATGTAAAGTATCTAGAATAAAGCATAAATTTTATAAACCTGTACAAGTTTATGTCATAATATGCACATTCATCTGTAAATAATAATTATATCCAGGCTTATTTTTGTCTTTTGCAAGTTATGAAGCCTTAGTTAAATTAGCCAAATTAACTTCCATCATTATAAAGTAAGTTTAATAATGATGTCCTAGTAATTCCCTGCATTTGATAAATTAAAGGTATTTAATTAATAAATTTTAACACAGTAATATTACAAAATCATTTCCTTCTTATTTTGGGTATTATATAAAAGTATACTAAAAGCATTAAAAATTTTAAATCATGATAGTTTTAAGCTTCAAATGAATATTTACAATTAATCTTTCAATATTTCAAGTCATATAATTTGGGAAACACATTTTGTGTTATAAAAAATTAACACTTAGAAACTAATAACTCTCTCATTTTATATATAACCTAAGTGAGATGAGTAGACCTTAAGTGTATTTTCTAGGATCACAAAGACTATTACTGATAAGTATAAGATTAAATCTCACATTACCTCATTTCTGTTCAGCGTTTTGGCTTTATAGCTGACTGTCTCTCTTAATTTATTCTCACCATTAGGAAGAAATTGAGGTAGAGCTTTGTGATCAATGGAACCTTAATATTGACTCTAAGTAAATTTCAGTTATGCTATAATTCACTACCATCATTTCAATTTTTTTAACTTCATTTCCACAGATTTTTTGAGTGTCCAATATTTTTGTTTTAATCTTTGTTGTATTTTTTATTTACTTAAACTTACATTTTATTTATTATAACTATGCATTTTAGATGTACTCTATTATTTGCCTTTAACCAGTTAAAATATGTCTCTTATCAGTGATTGAGGAGCATAAAGGAAAAATGTTTTTTTTTCCTCTGGCAGGACGATTTCTCTGTTTCTTGCCCTCTTGATACCTTCTCCCTATTAGAGAAGCATTCTCTACTATAAGAATGTGTCAGTTTAATGCTATGACAGAAAGAAAGTATTTTTAGGAGAAAGATTTATCTACATTATAAATGTTTCACTATGAAAAATCTCAACAAGTCAATTGTACTAGTTTTGAAAGATCTTGCCCACAATGTACACTGCCTCACCATTAATTATTCTATCTTAGCCTTGATATTTGAAAATATGAATCATATATATAAAGGAATTTAAAAGAAAAAAAGAGGTAGAACAAGATGATGGTAAATTTGTATATTTGGTTCTCATTCACAGTTGGCCTCTTAAAAGACCATTTCTTTAAATTCTTTTTGTACTTGAGTACATTTATAATGACTCGGAATTGATGTACTATATCTACTCCATCTTTGAGAGGTTGGATTTATACTTCAATTTAAAATTTGGAAATGTATTGTGTATTTAATATGATATTTTCATTGCCATATTCCCTGTTGCATACGTTTTCAAACAAATTAGTTCATGAATCACCTGCTATCTAGGATACCTGGTGGGTGTTCTTCTGCTAGAATGTGTTGCTTCATCTTCTGAAATTTAAATTAAGGTGGTGTGAAGGAATGAAGTGAGAGCAATGAACATTAGCTGGATAGGATAATGAGTTTTACAAATGATGAGAGAAAATTTAAAAAAAGGATTATGAAAAAAGGAGATGAATAAAGATAATAGAAAAGGTGGCTGACTTCTTATCCATAGTGTTTTGGCTTAATATGGATTTAGAGTCTAATTGATGTGAATGCTTATATTTTAAACAAATGAGTTTTATTATTTAATGTTTTTTAAAAATCTGGAATATTCACCACAAAGCAAAAACAAATGTAAGACTTACATTTAACCTCATTTACACATTGCATGCTTAATATGTATACAAAAACACTACATTACTCTACCAATATGTTTTTAGATTTTTATGCATCAATTAAAATACATTTAGTTAAGTGGAAAAAGTAAACTTGTTGGCCAATAAGATTATATTTCAACTAGAAACATTTCAATTAATTTCATTTACTATAGCACAAATATGCTAATATCTTTACACTTTCTTATAATCCTAAAAGAATACTTAGGTTCTTAGTTGCCTTTAACATATATGCAGTTAATTAGTTTACAAATCTAACTCCTGGTTTTTAGCCTTGATACTATTGAATAATATATGCAAATTAATTATTTTATAGAACAAAAGTATCAAGAGTTTGATTACTTGTCTAACAAACTGATAGCTACCTAAAAGTTTGGCTTCCACTAGCAATTTAAATTATCTGCTGTACATATGTTATAATGAAAAGGAGGATCCTGAGGTATATTATGACACATAAAGTACATTTTTTTTGACTGTGTATTGAACCCAGGGATACTTTACCACTGGGCTACAGTCCTTTTGTTTTATTTTATTTTTAGACAGGTTCTCTAAATTGCCAAGACTGACCTCAAATTTGCCATCCTTCTGTCTTAGCCTCTCTAATTGCTTTGTTAACAGGTGTGCACCACCCTGCCTGGTACAAAGGTGCTTTACTAATGTGTTGATATAAGAACCTGCTAAACAATATCTTAAGGTTATAATTCATTAGAAAAAACATGGAAATCATTAAATGCAAGTGACCTTTTGCCTCATGCTAAGTGTTACAATTAAAAATTTCTGCAAATACACCCAAAGGCCAAAAAGGCAAACAATTTACTCATTAACTCTCTTTTTGTCTATTCTCTTGATAAGCATCCAGGCCAGTGAAAGGTTTGGACAAATGTGTAATTTTCCCTTAGGCTACATAAATTAGCTATGTCAAATGTTTACAATCAGATATCCAGATAGACCTCACTTAGACATCAAAAAAAAAAAAATAAAAGAAATTCTTTGGTTCTATTACTCTTGATTGTTTTGTTATATTCTACCAACTCATGTACAAAATATATTTGTATTTATAGATGTATGTACTATTCATTCCTTGGCTCCAGTAATACAAGACGGTAATGTTTAGTGTCATGACCTTTGACAACAGGATATATGTAATATCCATTGGGCCCATCCTTCATCTTGGTTTATTATAGTCTTTCTCTAAGCCAATACCTCAAACTCAAATTTTCTCAATGTCAGAGGACAGAATCTTATAATATTATTGATGTCTTAAGTGAAAAACATTAAAAATAAATCCTGACATTTGGAAATAAAATTATCTCTATATGTCATAAACATCTAGAAAAATTGTTTTCAAAGTGATTTTGTCCTTTAAGGATAGAAAATGAGTGATAAGAAACAGGCACATTAAAAGACATTAGGTCACATTAAGGAAAAGATAGAATATTAATGTTATTGATATTAATTATGATATTCTCTTATAATTCCAGGATAATTAAGTGTCTAGTTGTAATTTCAATACATTAACATACATACCAAATTTTTGTTATGTATGCAATCATTTAAAGCATCCACATAGGTAACACAGAATTCAAATATTTTATACTAATCAACATCAAAAAGTACTGTACAAACAAAATTATTATAACATTTTATTGAGGCTTAATTTTTATTTAAACTCAATGTTAACAAATTTATCTCTGTATTAGTTTTGTATAAAATGAAGAAAAAGGTGGAAAATAGCCATGATAAACCCTTTAAGATGTAGTTTGGGCTAATGATAAAGAAAGCAGATAATGATAATGATAAAGAATATGATAAAGATAATGATAAAGAAAGCTCTTTTCTGAAAAACAAATTTTTTTTTTAAAGAGAGAGTGAGAGAGAGAGAGATAGAGAGAGAATTTTTTAATATTTATTTTTTAGCTTTCGGTGGACACATCTTTGTTTGTATGTGGTGCTGAGGTTCGAACCCGGGCCGCACGCATGCCAGGCGAGCGCGCTACCACTTGAGCCACATCCCCAGCCCCTGAAAAACAAATTAAAATATACTTATTAAAAAAGATTTTTTAAGAGCCTGTTTTGAGAGCACAGAAGGTGCCAGAAGAGAGAGGCATGTTGATGAAAGTCAAGTACACTCATGGAAGGTTGATGGTATTCAAGACCTAAATAGGTTTGAGCCTTTATCAGTCAGGGTCCACACAGGAGTAATTTGAAAATATGAAATTTAATTTAAAAAAGAATTGTTAAGTTGATAAAAGGTACTAAGTATAAAAAAGGTGTAAAAAGAGAACACTTATAGTAATTGCATGTATGGGAAGCGGCCACTGCCAATAGGTGGGGGAGAACACTCAAGAAACAAAAATCCTGAAAAAGTGCAACCTCCAATGAGACTGAGAATTAGATCTAATTGTGCGGATGTGGTTGCACACATCAGAAGGTGAAGAAGCTTATGAAGGCTGTAATTAAGGTTGGGGAGTAGATCCCTTCCTGAGTTTCTGTAGTACTCTGGGCTGCCACCAGGGAGTGGTGGTGAGGCTTCTTTGGGAGCAGTCCGCTGGTAAACTGCCTGCTGAAGTACTGGTAATACATGGAAAGATTTTCATTGGGTTGCCTGGACGAAGTCTGAGAAGTTAATAATAAGGATGTTCCCAACACAGATAAAAAAACCCAACAACAACAACAACAAAAAAAAAAACCTACTTTTTTTACTCGTGCCATATGATACTAACTGGATTTTTTTTCCCTAGATAAACCCAGAATTGTGGTTTTATGAAACACTGATATGCTGGAGAGTAATTGGTCATATGGTTTTTCTGGTTGTGAGATTAATAAATTGAGAGACATCAGAAAGCTGAGAGACTAAATACTAAGTGATATATTAAATCATCCCATTGGCATAGTTAATGATTGTCACTCTGAATAGCATACTTGTCCTGATATAGAAATGGGTCCCAGCGACACATATCTGACAGATCTAGGGTAGTTCCAATATTGATGCAGCATCTGTCTGTTCCTGAGTCCTTTACCAAAATAAGAGGAGCTCAGAGATAGTTTAACTCATGTTTCATGGGACTCTAGGTGATTACTTGTGATTGTACAAGGGGACACACACACACACACACACACACACACACATGCAAACAGCAAGTGGCAGAGTACTATGTATGATTCCCTCCGTTTTTTGTAAAAATGAAAACCCTAAAGCAAAATGGACATCTATCTATCTATATATCTGTCTATCTATCTATCTATCTATCTATCTATCAATCATCGCGTATCCATTCATAGTTCATGTGTGCATATATATCCATTGTATTTATAAACTTTGATAAAAGTTTCCTACCTAGTGAGGGCCAGGATTCTAACTTTGCTAACAGTTACTGCACAAAAATAGAATTAAACAATGACTTCAAATGCTGTTGAGAATTTATAAAAGAGAAAGAAGATTGTAGAAAAGAAATAGAGGAAATACAAATATAAAGCCTAGCCAAAGTACCTAGTTTCCCAAAGGAACCTCCAGAGAAGTCCCAAACCTGGAGAACTATTCAAAGGTGATGGAAGGACAGGATGTTGAGAACCGTGTTTGTGAATTACAGCAGTGTGATCCTGTGCCTTTCCTCCACAGAACACAGAGCTGGGAATGGTGGCCTCTGATCTTAGGTAAAGCCCAAGATTCTTTTTTAGAAGAAATTGTACTCTGAGGAAAAGTCTAAGGAAAATGTTAGTTCTTGTGTAAATAAAAAGAGAAAGAAAGAAAAAAAAACTTAACTCAGGGACTGAGAATGAAGAAGTAGGAAGGTGAGAGAGAATGTCTTTCCCTAAGTACAATAAGTTAATGTGTTCTTCTGGGACCTTCTTTACCAGAGCAGTTTTGGGACTGTTGTCAATTGCAGTTCTCTCTAGGGTTACCTGGTGTGTCAACACTCTCGTTTACCAGAGGAGCTCTTTAGAGAAGTAGAGTTGTCAGCACTGTGGAGGTAAGACACATCAGACAGCGACAAAACTGAAGCAACACTTCTCTCATAAATATGAAGTGAAAAGCAACAAGCAACATAAGCAACAGATTTGGAGAGGTGGGAAGTGTTGGGGATTGGACTCAGGGGCACTCGACCACTGAGACACATCCTCAGTCCTATTTTGTATTTTGTTTAGAGACAGGGTCTCACTGAGTTGCTTAGAACCTTGCTTTTGCTGAGGCTGGCTTTGAACTCATCATCATCCTGCCTCAGCCTCTCTAGCCACTGTGATTACAGGCATGCACCACCGTGCCTGGCAAGCAACAGATATTTAAAGAAAAGAAGGTACATGAAAAAAACAAAAAGCAACTACCTCATATGATCAAACAGGGAACTGATTTTAAGGAAATTGAGATCGTTAGAGAAAGAGGAGAGAAGAAAAAAAAATGTTTTAAAGTTTTTCTGGTATTACCAGAAAGATGGAGAAAATATTTTACAGATAAATACAATGAGGGTGTTATAAAAATAAACAAAATAGAAGGAGGAAGAGTTCTTAGAAACCGGAATATGACTACTGATATAAAAAAATCATTAGATATAATGAACAGTAAAATGTCAAAGGTTGAATATGAAATAAAACAGAAGAAAACTGAACACAGTGCCTGCAGAAAGCCTACTGAACATTTATTTAAAAAATTTTAAAAATAGAACATAAGTCTAGAAAGAACTCTGTGCATATACTGAAATTTCTGTAAAAATTAGAACCATTTAAAATGGGGTTGAAAGAAAATGAGAGAAAAATTAGGAGGAAAATTCACAGCACTGAAAATAAATAATGGTCTTCTGATTGAATCAACACTTGATAAATAAAAAAGACTCAAAGATTCAACTTTGTAAAATAGCAGATAGAAATGATAAAAGAGAAAGGACTAAAATATTTTGGTAGATTTTTTCAAGTTATAAATTTATAAACCCAGCACTTATAGGTTAAAAAAAGTATACAAAAGTTGTTATACCTGGAGAGAAAGAATGAAGATAAAAGAGAGGGAGATATCCTATTTTTTTATTATCTCATGAAGTTCTTTGAATTGTTGTATTTGTCTTTGTGCACACATTATTTCTATGGTCTAAAAAGTTTAACGTAAAAATCAAGTGCATGTGATAGTACCATCTTCATCACTGCAATTTTTTTCTTCTTAAAATATAAATAGCTTCTACAATTTGTATGTAAGTCAAGTTCACAACTTTTTATTGATATGATGGGATGTAATGTGTACAGTGGAGCTCATGACCAGCCTGTATTCTAAATATTTTAGTTTTCTCCCGAGAACTTCCAGAGTCCACTTCATTGGGGCTGAGGGCTTTTCCTGAAATTTCTAGAGGACATGTGCTCCTTGGTGGTTTGGTTTCTGTTGTGGTGAATGAACACCTCCTGGTTTCAGCTCTTGATAAATGACTCCTGAGAGCTGGTACTGGCCTCTAATATGACAGTTTCATGGTGTAGGGTTTCAGGGAGCTTAATATCACATCCTTACTGGCTGCCTTAACTTTCAGTTTTTACACTTTCCTGTTCCTCTAACTGATCTTTCTATATTTATGAGAACTCTTCCAATTCCTGCCCCAGGGTCTTTTCTATTCTGCAATGGGGGCACATGTGGGGAGAACTCAAACTTTGACTAGGTCTGTTCCCAGAAAGCCTTATTTATATAGAAAATTTTATATATACATATGTAAATTTATATAAACATGTGAATTTATATAAGTCTATAAATATAAAATTTATATATATATGATCCATTGTGGGGTTTGATGAACATCTCATGTGAAAGAACTCTTATTAAAATGAAGAAAGTTTAACACTGAATTTCAAGCCAAGAGTTTTATGTAAGATCAAATGTTATAATTTCAAATTCTTAAGAGATGTGTCTTTTTTTTCCCCCTCAGGGAAATACATCGTTAGTGAGAAGTCAAAGGGAGTAATTCACATGAGGAGAAAAGTAGTGTAAATTCCTGAATGTGTAGTCTTCATTTTAGCCAGTCCATTAACGGGCTTCTGGTCATAAATCCCATAACATTTTGAAATAATTGCTAATAGTTTTAGAAGAGCATATGTCAAGGGGCACTGCTTTAGTCAGCTTTTTTGCTGCTGTTATTACAAGACCTGAGAAGAACAACTTTAGAGGAGGAAAGTTTATTTGGGCTCACAGTTTCAGAGGTCTCAGTCCATAGTCAGCAGGTTCCATTCCTCAGGGCTCAAGGTGAAGCAGAACTTCATGGTGAAAGAGTGTGGTGGAGGGAAGCATCTCACATGATGATCAGAAAGCAGAGAGACTAAGATTTGCTCACCAAATATGTACCCCAAAGGCACACCCCAATGACCCACCTTTTCTACCACATCCTACCCATCTTCAGTTACCGATTAGTTAATCCCCTCAGGGGATAATGCATTAATTGAGTTAAGACCCTCATAACTCAATCATTAATTTCACCTCTGAATGTTCTTGCATTGTCTCACAGATGAGCTTTTTGGGGAATACCTCACAACTAAACCATAACAAGAATGCAGTAACATGTGAAGAACACGAGGATAAATAAGAACATTACAGCTAAGACAAGAACAAAGAATATTTATGTTTCTTATTACCTCGGGTAAACCTCTGACACAGCGGAGACTAGAAATGGGTATGATGATCATCCTTCCTTTTTTTTTTTCCATTTCAACGCAGAGCTGTCAGTATTTCACCATAAAAACAACAACAACAACAACAACAAAGCTTTCTGTGGATTGCCATATTATAGTAATTTTTAATATCCTAAGAAACGTTTTTCTTCATTACAAAGAGATGTTTATTATCAATTGTTTGACAACTCTTTACAATATTACATGATTTCTTTATCTGCTAATGTGTATTATATTAATTGATTTTCTAATGCAAAAACAACCTAGCACTTTGTAAGTTAAACTCAGCTTGACTGTTGGAATGAACTGTGTACAAGCAGGTGTATTAATTTTGCTAATAATAGATATTTGGGTTAGGATAGTAGTATATACATTCCCAAAAGAGGCTGATGTACTTTCTCTACTGGCCCAACGAATATCATCTAGAAACTTCTAACCCCCACTCCCCTTAGGATTACATGTTTTGTTTTGTTTTCAAATTTGATGCATTTTAAAATATGGGTAAGCTCAACTTCAGGTAACTTTAAATATATATTTTCTTGTCTCATTTGAAAGTAATGTGACTGGAATTAAAATGTCAGTTCTGAAGTAATTTTCCCTTGGAAACATTTCCCTCAGAGACATTGCTTTATAATCTTTCAGTTTCAATGTGCTACTGAGATATGTGATGCAATTTTGTTATTCTTTGGAATCATAGCAATTCATGAAAGGAGGGCAGTGTTTACTTCTAAGGAGCTGTAATATTTTACCAAATGAAAAGATTACATTGTGTGCAGAAGTTGGTATCTTTTAGAGCAGGATTAGAGATGTGTTTGGGGAGGGGGACCACAATAAGCTTCAATGTGTCTGTAATAACTTATTTCTTGCACAAAGAAATTTATCAGAAGAAAAAATAGAAATTTACTAGGTTTAATGAAGTTGAAATTATGCTCTGGATTATTTTGTGTGTATTACACACTCATATATGCATAGGTTTGTTTACATGTGTATCATTCCCTGATAACAGAAAGACAGGTACTTCTTTGTAAACTTGTTTTTTGAAACATGATTATATCAATTTGCAAGTTTTTATTCAAGTTTAGGTACAATTAGGAACATATTCAAAATAGATATTTTCAGGAGAAAATGCTCATCAGTGTGTGAATGTGTTGATGAGACAAGAAGTTATATAAGATGAAAGATTTGGGAGATTTGGTGAAAGACTGACATGCAGAAATATGTTTTTGTACCACACTTTTTTCAAGAATTTATTAAAGGTCTAAGTCTTTGTGCTTGGATATTCATTTATAAAATGAAAATATAATCTATACAGTGTATACATTTTATAGAATACATTTTCACAAGAATATGTTTCTTTTAGCATAATACTTAAGTGACAAAGAAATAAAAATTGCATAATCAGGAATAGACTGAAAAGTTTCATCATTTAGGTTTTGGTTTCTCAACTGTTGCACCTCTGTGTAACTACAAACCTCTCTCATTTAGCCTATTCTTCTTGAACATATTATGCAAAAATTAATCTGTTCTTCACATAAAATATAACAAAAAGAGGTATGTCACTGTACTCAGTAGCTTTACTTGGGAAATACTCAACAAATAGTCTGATTTCCTATATATTATTTTACCAGTAGGAGGAAAATATATTTATCTGCTGTTTTGTGATTGCAATGATCAATGTGGGTTGTCCATATACTTTGTTACTTAATGAATCTATAGTCTTCTCATTGCTATTGTTGTCTTCTAGACTGGATCTTTTAGATTTCTAGATTTTCTATTTACTTCTGAAGCTGAAATTGTATCTTTTAAAAATCTATCTTTATCTTTTTAATGGTGTGTTTATTTTTATGTAAGGTATTATAAAAGTGAAAACAGATAAGCTTTAAATATCATCATTAAGTATAACAATATTTTGGAATACATGTTTTCAGGGTTTTTTTCAATTTGTTTATTAAAGGTTTAAAACTTTCTGCTAAGATATTCATTTATAAAATGGAAAATTTTATCCTTATACATAATGAATAGATTTGTTAGAAAAAAGTTTCATGCATAATGTGTTTCCTCGAAATATTTAATTTTAGTATCATAGGTAAACTGTTTTTAAGTCAAACAAAAACATGATTCCCAATATGTGTTTTAAAATGAATCACAAAAGTAGAAATAAAGCTAGTCTCATAGGAATCAAAACTACTATAAATCTCATCAGATTTGGAAGAAGTATCAGAGGATAAGCATAAAAGCAAAATGAAAATCATGGTACCTTGTCTATATTTTCTGTTTTGATTTTTTAAATTGTGATCTGGTCATAATAAAAATGTAATATATTTTATACTTTAGATTATTTAAATTTTATTATTTAAATGATAGCTTTATTATGTGTCTTGGTGATGCTACATGTCTTTGTTCCTTTATTCCAAACTTTATTGTCACATCACAGGTAAATTTTAGAATTAGCTATTAAGTATCATAATTGCAATTATACTGAAATTAGGAAAGATTTTAGGAAGAATGGACACATTTTTTTCCAATAACAGGCTTCACATACATTAACATTAAATTTATATACTCATCAGAGACTTCTTTTACCAAATGACAGAGAGTGGCATGCTATGTTGTTTTGTGTGGGGATGTTTGCATTTAAACAAGCAAATCCTTTATGATTTAGAGAATTTAGAAAATTGAGATAGAAAATATTAACTTGCTTTACTACTTAAAGTTAGGCCCCCAATCCTCAAAAAAAAAAAATACTCTTTAGAAAGGCATAAATCCAGGACCCATTCAAGATCTGTAAGACCTGAATTTGTTTTTTTTTTTTTTTTTTTTTTTTAGTTGTAGAGGGACACAATACCTTTATTATTTATATCTGGTATTGAATATTGAACCCAGTGCCTCACATATGCAAGGCAAGTGCTCTACCCCTGAGCCACAACCCCATCCCCTGAATTTGCTTTTTTTTTTTTTTTTTTTTTGCAAAATTTAGCAATGTGATTCATTTACACATTGAATTTTGAAAGGTATTTGCCAGAAACACAGTAAGTTCTGTAGCTGGTGTTTGCACCTGGACATTCTATCTTCTGTTCTCTTTACCTTTTCCTTTTCCTTTACCAAATTCTTTTTGTACAGAATCCTAACAAATTGTCTACTTTTTGTTTTGACCCCTCCATTATTAGGGAAGTAACATCATCTCATGAGAAAACACATATCATTTTGATCAGATAAACATTATTTTATGAAACAAGAAATCAACTTTTCTCTGACTTCTATTAAATAGTATGCATTAGTTATTTTACAGTGAAAAACCAATAAATCCAATCTCTTTTAATTTCATTGACCTGTCAATATTTGAAAATAATTTCATTTTACCATTCATTTTTTCTAAGATGATAATTTTTAACCCATTCCCAGATTTTAATATTTTTTATCACTATAGCCTTCCTTCAGATATATTCTGTTTTTATCATTGTACAACCTTAACATTCTATTCATTGACTAACTTAGTCAAGACACTTTTATTAAGAATCTATTAAATGCCAGTGCTTGTTGCTTGAAGATAAAATACGAAGCAAGGTCTGCAAGTCACTGCCTTTATGGATATTGGGGATTGAACCTAGCAAAAGACACTTTAGCTTCATAATACTGCTATTTCTCTTGTTTTGAATGGTAAATATCTATTAATGGAGACAGACTTTGTCACTATATGAGTACAGGCCAGTTCTGTATCATTCAGTTTTAAGAGTAATTTTTTTTCCACATTTTCTTATTGATACATTATACTTGTACAGAATAGTGGGATTTTTTTTGGTTACATATCTGTACATACACACAATATAACAATGTAATTTGGCCAATATTTTAAAACTATTTTCAGGACTGGCAGTTTAAAAAAATGAATAAGTACTTTCTGCATACATGAAAATAATAATAGATTTTATAAAATACCTTACACATTTTCAAAATATTACATGTATAATATTTTTTAAATCACAGAACAGTCTAAAGAGGTATAAAAATACATGGAAGCTATATACCATTTTAAAAACTAAAGAAATTGCTGTTCAGAAAAAATAAATGATCTGAACAAGCTCAGATTTGGTTATTACTATCCTATCTTCAAAACCCTAATTTAAGGATATTTTTCACTTTTCTCTGCTGCCATTTTTGAAAGAACATGACTAGTTATCATTTATTGTTTTCTCTTTTTTTTTACTTCCTTTTGTTTTTTTATTATTTCTTTTATCCACAATCTTTATATTAGTAAATACTCCATGTGAATGTAACTAAACAGTGTCATTATTAGCCAAAAATAAAATCATCATTCAACCTGCCAAGAGAGACTTGATAATGGTGTGCTTTGCAAATCATATTAACAGGAACTTAGATTCCTTGATGTAACATTAGAAATTCCCCAAATCCCCATAGGTCCAATTTCAGCTATTATCATTGTAATGCTACTGTGCTTTTAGCATTATGCATTTAGCAAGCTCATTTCCATAAGTAAGCTTTATAAACATCCATTCGCAAGTCTTACACTCACCTATAATTTTAGCAAACAGAATGGTTTATGCAATGGCAAGATGAAAATGATTTCATGCTATTTTACTCAACATGGGACTCATATATAGACAAGTGTATTGAAGAGACAGTGAGGCTTTTCTATGAGGTATTTGCCATTTATTCTCTTATTTTTAATCTTAATGTAGATTTGCAGCATACTCATTGTGTTATTAATGGGCATATCATTAGGGTTCAGGAAGTGTGTGCTTTTGGAGGAACTGAGAAACCAGGTTTGTTGACAAGTTCTTGATTCAGATAGATTATCACCACAACTCAATCACATCAGTCAAGTATATGAGAAGTGAAAAGAAAAGTGTGAAGGAATTAAATACCTCACAGTACACATATTACTTCCTGATTTTAAAACACAATTAGTAAGTAATGACACAAAGGAAAATGTAATTTGATTAAGAAGTAATAAAAAAGTATATATATATATACACACACACACACACACACACACACACATATATACACATATATATATACACATACATTTAGATAAGTCTATTTATTTGTATATATATAAACATGCATGATAAAATATTGCTATAATTTGTTTCATTTTTCCGAATTTTATTACATGATTAATGTATTAGAATATATCATATGATAGAAAGACAAAGCATGAATTATCTTTGGGAAATGATGAAAACATGTATATATATACATGTGTGTGTGTGTGTGTGTGTGTGTGTGTGTGTATGTATGTATTTTAGGGGGGATGTTTAGGGATTGAACCCAGGGACACATAATCACTGAGCAACAACCCCAGCCCTTTTTTGTATTTTATTTAGAGACAGGTTCTTGCAAAGTTGCTTAAGGCCTCTCTAAATTGCTGAGGCTGGCTTTGAATTTATAATCCTCCTGCCTCAGCCTCCCAAACCTCTGGGATTACAGGCATGTGCCACACTCCCAATTGACAATAATATTTTATCAGTAATTGAGCTATTATTATTCTGCATTCTCTTACTCCTGTATTTTATATCTATGTATATATATAAACTTTATGCAAACATGTGGTTCATTGAATAGGCTGAACTCAGTGGGATTACAAAATGAAAATGGCATTTTTAAAATCAACAATCATGACCTTTGAACCAGAATATTGCTGAGTCACTTACAATGTTCATCTCTTGCTTGGGTGATCCCATAGGGCAATAGAGAGGTTTTACCCAGGTGAAAATTCCTCAGTTAAAGAAGAGTTTCAGCTGCAAAGTTGCCATTGCATGATAACCATTAAGCAAATCTGTTTCTCTTCTGAAAAATATTTTCAAAGCAAATATCAGGCTGATTAATTATTTCTAAGTATTAAAACTCTATGCAAGATAGTGGTGAAACCGAAGTTTTGAGGTGAAGCTGTATTCACTGCTTCTGCTGGCAGGAGGGGTCTGCCCTAGCTGCAGGCCTCTGCAACCCAGGAGTGCTGCAGCTCTTAAAGGCAGGCCATGCCCTGCAGTGTTGCAGAAACCCCAGCAGCTCAAAGTCAATTTCTCTTTCTTTCAATGTTCTTGTCTCTTTTTTCAATATTCTTGTCTCTAGAATTTGAAGAATAAAATCCACAGACCAGGATGAGTGAGTATAAGAAGAGTAGGGTTTACTGACTAATAGAAACAGGAAGAGAACTCTGCCAGGACACGAGGAGACTTGATAGCAAGTTTTCTCTCACAGAGTGTGCTAGTCTGAGGGTCTGTATAATATTTAGGTTACTGCTACTGGCCCAAACTTAAGCTAACTGTGGTTTGAAAAAGTAATAATGCTGTTAGTCAGCCCCGTATCCGGCTCTGTTTGCCTTTCTTTTCTTCTGTTCTGCTTGGGGAAGCAGGAGGGTCAAGTCTGGAAGTGCGCATGCGCAGTGATGTCTGGCGCTGTGTCACTGGGTGGAGTGTACTTCTGCTGCTGTCCTCACCACTCTCTGAAGGCCTAGCTGCAGTAAGGTGACGGGTTGGCTTGCTTGGCTTACCTCTGCACTGGTAGGGCTTCAGGCCTGACATAACCTTAGGCCTATCCACCCTCCATGGCAAACTCTGCATGGAAGCCTGCTTGCTTCCTGCTTTGAGCCTACTGAGGGATGCCACTCTTACCACTTCACCAAAACCCCTGCTGCTTCTCAGCAGGCACCAGTGGGCTGGCTGAGGAGCCCTGTAGTGGTTACTGAGCTTCAGACTGGACTCCCAACTAAACCTTTCCCAAGGTATGTGATGTTATTATTTTATATTGGGCTAACTCACATTATTGAAATGCACACTGTGAAACTTTTAGAAAGGGAAATGAAGTTCTTTAGACATATTTAAGAATAGATCTCAAACTTATATAGGAATAGGTATATTATACGTCTTCTTATAAATTAAAAATAAATTTTGACAGTTGATACTATTAATACTTGCAATATCAATTAAAATCACTATCTTAAGGGTCACTTTGGGAAACCATCCGGGTGTTTAATTATTTTATGGGTAAAATGTCAAGATAAATTGCTTTCTTGGTGTACAAATGCACAATGAGAGATAATAAATGTACCCTAAGTAGATAGATTAACCTTGTGAGGAGATCAGTGTTAGCTTGAGCTTTCTCTTAATAAAATTATGAAGAAATATTTTTGAGAAAAATAGCTACTGGCAATGTATGTTTTAGTAATGTTGAAGGCAGCACACAGCGACTGGCCCTGTAGTTTTCATAGTGAACTTATGTAAGTGGTATGTGCTCAAATTAGGTACTGTGTCATCAATAGCTTTCATTTTGAAAATGTAGGCACTCAAACAAAGTGAAGACCCATTTCAATATACTATGGTTTGTAGTTAAATTTTTGTAACATTTTACATTTTTAATAAATAATTTTAAATCTCTTAATACAATAAAAGAGTCATTCAAGAATATAGAGGTATAGTTTCTTTCCCAGTAATTTCTAAAATTTAGCACAGATTTTAGAATCTTAGGAGTTATACTGCTATAAACCTTGCTAAGCATCAAACCTCAATCACAGTGATTGATCAGAGGTGTGTGAAATTTTAACACACTTTGTGTTCAGATAATAAGGGCAACTAATCTTAAAATCAAAAAAAGATGAATCTAAATGAAGTAATTCATTTATCTATAAATATAGATAGAACCATATTTATAGTTTTTGAAATTAAAATGAACAAAAAAACTGAAGCAAAATTAAAAACATCCATTGTTTTCAAACACTCATGAAATACTCATAAAAATCAAGGAGGGTTATTAAAGTTTTGAAAAACCTTAATAAATTCCCCAAACAGATGAAACCTTTCTCTTTACAATTAATTTAAAATTTTAAAAAGTAAGGCCAAAAGTGAAATCAAATAATTAATGACAGAGAAGCTAAATAAATAACACTATTGCATTAAGTATCAAAGTCTCCCTAATGTGCCCAGAGTGGTAATATGAAGAAAACTGTATTGATTTAAATTCAGTACTTAACTGCAAAATGGATTAAAAAAACAAATACACCATCTTGTAACATAGGTAAATGTTCAACATATATACAGCTTTTGAAAGTGTGAGGAATTAAATGATAAAGCAGAAATGATGAAGATTGAAAACAGGCAATCAGATTCAATAACATTTTTTTAAAAGAGAGAGAGAGAGAGAGAGAGAGAGAGAGAGAGAGAATTTTAATATTCATTTTTAGTTTTCGGCGGACACAACATTTTTTTGTTTGTATGTGGTGCTGAGAATTGAACCCGGGCCGCAGGCATGCCAGGTGAGCGCGCTACCTCTTGAGCCACATCCCCAGCCCCAGATTCAATAGCATTTTACCATTTATATAATGTATAATACTTTAGAATACAAACTTTATTTGGATGAAATAAAATAATAATTGCAAATAAAGTAGATTCATAATCATAAGTTTGAGTTTGGTATGCTTATATATTAACAAACTGGAAAAATCAGGATAAACATGCTGAGATTTTAGTAAAATATCAACATAACAGATTTTAAAAAGGTAAAAGAAATATTAGAGCAAGTTAAAAGAAAACCTACACTTATTTTGAGCGTCACACCAGGGAGTTTTATAGGCAAGGAAATTAATTAGCTATGTAAATATAATAATAAACATTTATTGGGAACCTACTGTGTGCTTAATAATATGCTACATATTAGAGTTATGAGAGAGAATAAGAGAATGTGAGAGGAGTGAAAGAAGTCATACTCTTTTGAAGTTTATAAATCTAATAAGAATATATTTGAAAAATCATAATAATGAGTGTATAATTTCCAACAATGTTAGTAATTCTGAGAAAAAAATGCTATTCTTCTCAAACTTCAAAGGAAATAATCTGGCATAGAATGATGGTTTTAAAGTCACCTCTGAGGAAGTGTGATTGATAGTGAGATACAGATGTTGAACATGAATTACCTGGGCTAGGTGAAGATCAAGTATATATGGGAGGTGTATTCGCAGAGTTCCTTATCATATGTGGTTTATGATAAAAGCACATAATGATATTATTGGTATTCCATGCCATTTTTACTTTTTAAAAAACTTGTACTTTTATTTTCATGTAGTTTTTTTTTTTTACATTTCTGGGAGAATCAGCCTCTGAGAAGTGAGATGAATTCTTTGCATTAATTATCAAATAGTAATATGACAATATATGGAAATCAGTTTTTTACAAAAAAAAGTAACTAAGCTTGTCACTTAATATCTGTGCTTTCATGTAGTTGAAATATAAATTGAGATACATTGTTGCTTTGGTTTGGGAAGTGGACATCTATGGTCTTTCCCCACTTTTCAGTAACCCATACACCCATACTGTCTTGCTTTAATGGAACTTTCATAGTATTTTTTTCAGAAAGCATGATTTTAATATGATTAAAAATTAAACTCCATGATTAAGAATTAAATTCTATCTTTAATTTATTGTTGTTTCTTTTTAAATTATGTATGAAATTGCATGAAGAATTGCTAAAGAAGCCAAATAGTTTTTTTTTTTTTTTTTTTTTTCTGAAGGTGAGCATAGAGAAATATGGGAGGACAGCAAAGAGCTGTGAAATAAGAAAAGATGGAAACTGTGTGACCTCATATTTATGAGAGCTCAAAAATAAAAAGGGAGGAATATTGACAGAAGATAAATTACTTGGTAATTGCAACTAGAAATAGATTTATTTAAAATATAGTAAATAAATGTCAGACAATTCATCAAATAGTTTCAAATAGAATGAATAAAATGAAAGTTGATGTGCTAGCTTGAGGGAGGCAAGTTGATTGACATTCTTCTGAAACAGTTTTCAAAAAGAAGTGAAAAAAAGGGCAACTAGAATTTCCATTATTAGAGGAAATATCTTGATGCTTCTCTGATACCACCATGGAACAACCCAGTCTACCTCTAATCAAACTTTTATTATAGATATTGTCTCCAGTTATGGCTTACAAAATAATATTAAAATTATTTATACTATAACTGAAGCTGGTTATATATTTTTAACCAGGATATCATTCTGCTTTCCTCAAGTGGAGTCAGTTTCAGTTCTGCACTTTTATCTGGGGCTATGATCTAACCTTTTATTTTTTTATTTTTTATTTTTATTTTTTAAAGAGAGAGTGAGAGAGGAGAGAGAGAATTTTAATATTTATTTTTTAGTTATTGGTGGACACAACATCTTTGTTTGTATGTGGTGCCAAGGATTGAACCCGGGCCGCACGCATGCCAGGTGAGCGCGCCACTGCTTGAGCCACATCCCCAGCCCCTATTTTTTTAATTTTTATTTGTGGTGCTGGCGATTGAACCCAGGGTGTTGCACATGCAACAGCTGAGCTATATCTCCATCCCCAGGGATCTGTGATTTACAAGGCTGTGTAGATCTCAGCCCTGACTAGAGTGGTGGCTAGAACCAACACATATCTCACAGGAGATAGTATCTAGAATCCCAATCCTGTTCAATCCAAGATGGAATTGGAATAGGCTATAAAGTTTGTTAAAGCTAGAAGCACTTCAAAAAGTTAATTTCCTATTGAGGACATCCTTTAAACCCACCCATAATCTTTTATGGAAATTCTAACCCTAAAGTTACAAACCATTGGCTTAGAAATGAAGTTGAATCAAGGAAATTTTCACAAATGATCATCATCAGAATTGCTGTGACCAGTTCATCAACAATGAAAGATCACAAGAAGGGACAACAGGAGAATAAGAAAAACACAAAGACATTTTTAAATAAAGGCGGGGCCAGGTGGGACACTGTCCTCTGATGGAGGAACAGTGACCCAGAGCTAGCACAGCATGTGTATTATTATAGGGTCTCATGATCAGGAAGTTTATCTATAGAAGCTCTGCAAATTGCTCAAAGCCTGTGAGTTATCAAGAGGCTTCTTGGTGCACTAAAATGTCACAGTGTTTAGAACACCTTGTGGCTATCCTGCTGAACCCGGAAAACCCCTTGTACTGGAACATGTAATAACTGTTGGTGTCAGAGCAGAGAGTCAAGGGTATTTACATACATATCCTAGCCTTTTGGCAAGGAGTGTTTCCCAGGCTTGGCTTTTGCAGGTACCACAGGATCAACTGATGACCCATGGCTCACTCTTTCTCTACTCAAAATATAATTTATTTTAGAAGTTGTAGAATTCATACTCATAGTTTATTTTGTTGTTGTTGAATATTGTTTTCTCATATAGACCCAGTATTGATGGGTCCCCCAGAGCAGGGGGAAAACATTTCACATGGTTGGTTAGTGTGCAATTGATAAAACCCTCCCCTTCCCTTCTAAGAGAAAGAGTTTTGAAGTATCTTAAAGGAAAAGACAATTACCATTCTTTAGCAGCTCTTGCTAAAATATTTTAATGAATTTTTCAAAACTTATAAAGAATTGAGCAAATTTTATGGTTTTCTATAATCTGCCCTTGTGAAACACCAGATGATAACAAGGAATGTAATTTGGAAACAAAACAAACAACAGTCTTTGGAGATATTTGGGGTTTTGTAGGTTACATGCTCTGTGCCTATGCAGAGAAAAAGCATATAAAGAATGCTTAAAATGAGTCTGAATTTTTTGGCTTGACATATCCTTCCATGGGTAATTTCTATCTGTCATGATGGGGCTTATGGTAGCCCTAATAAGACCAGCCCATGTTATTCTCCGGTGAAATGTTCAAGGGGGTACTCATTGTATTCTTTGAGCCTTGCAGGTTTTTCTCCAAATTCATGTAGATAGTAAATTAGGGTCTAGAGAATGTATTAATAAATCTTCTGTGGGTCATGAGAAAAGGATTCAACTAGTATCTAAGGAGCACAGGAAGTAATGAGGGTAGCTTTATTTTAAAATGCAGAGGTTAATCTCAGATCCCAGAGATGAACATTGCTTCAGAATTATCAACAATCCCACTTTTCCTCTATTCACAGTCTTTAATAAAGTCTCCTGGTGATAGCAAATAATATTTCCTTTCTCAGAAATATGTTTCTCAGCCTTGAAAGTGCCTTTGAATAATTAGCTACAAGCTGATCCACAGAGATTCTGATTTAACTGATGTTGAGTAATACCTGAAATTTATTTTAATAGCTTATGTATTTCAAATGTCTTAAAATAATTATCTTTACAAATGTTGCTATATAGTTATATAAAGAAACAAATACATGTATACAAAGGAGTTATTCAATTGTATTTATATGTATATCATAAGATGTTTCAAATTCACAAAGAAGCACTATATAGGACTGGTATTTCTAGCCAGAGGATGAATGCCAAAGAGGCACAGTTTTTCATTATTTACTTAAAATCTCTGCTTCTTTGGTATAAAATGTGGGATGGAATTTTACAGTGTTGGAATAGAACTGCAATTGAAAATACTTTAATATTTTGCAATAGGAAGTATTGGTATATAAGGTATGTTCAATATGTCTATTTTAAATTATCTCATGAAATTCATTGTTTCAGTTCCCAGACTCAATGTGGTGGCACCTGGAATGTTGTCTAACATTTCTAAAATATTATAAAATTGCTCACATTATCAAAAGTAGAAGCAGTCTTTTAAAATTTAAGTAGCATTTATAAAATTATTCTAAGAATTGGTATAGACCCCATAGTTATCCCTATTTGACCTCCCCATGTAGTAGAATTAAATCACCACTCATAGTTGGCTAATGGGATGAAGGCATGATAAAATTTTCCCTATCATGACAGAAGCTTTAGTAATTACATAGTTTGACTTGAGAGCTTTTGCTCTTCCTCATAGTCATGAATGAGCCAATCTGTGTGTTAGAATAGGAAGGTACGTAGAATAGACCCCTAATCAATCTGCAGACTTGGAAAAGGTAACTCATCTTCAGAATGATAGCAACCTGCAGCGGAAATGTAATGTGAGTGAAATAACAGATAAACTTTGTAGTTCTAAAAGTAGTGAGAATTGATTTTTTGTTTGTTTGTTTTTGTTTGTTTGCTATTGTACAGAATTACTCTAGCAAAATTATACATGCTTATTGAAGAAACACAGAGCTGTTAATAAAATTTTTCTTAAAATTCGATAAGTATATGGCTCAAGGGCATGTCAAACACTCTTCTTTGTTGATGACATCAGGAGTGAAAATATCTTTATTTTATAATGTGTAAACCATTGAGAAAATGGAGCCTTCCAGAGAAACTAAACAAACAGAAACAAGAGATAATGAAATGATTCTAAAACTTTGAAATTAAACACAATTCCTGAACAACAATAAGAACAAATTTTAGGAAGATATCTGAAATCATTGAGATAATACAAATCATATTTATATTATAAAATAGAGACATAAAACACTTGAAGAGAATTGACCAAGATAAAAAGGCAATAGGACAAAATAAGGGAGAAAAAATTAAGGATTACAAAGCAAGTAAATTCAAAATCAAAACTAAATTTCACATTGTATATATTAAAATACAGAGCTGAGGGGCTGGTGTTGTGGCACGTGCGAGGCCCTGGGTTGATCCTTAGCACCATGTAAAAGAAATACATAAAATAAAGTTATTGTGTCCAACTTCACCTAAAAAATAAATATTTTAAAAAATACAGAGCTAATCTATGCATATTTGATCCATGATGTGTACAGAAAAAATGAGAAGTATGAGTAGAATAAAATTAAAAAATTGATGAGAGAGATAAAACCAACAGCTTACAAATACAGAACATAAAAACACATTCTGAATATTTCTGAGAAAGAAACCAGGGTTACTGAAATATGTGGAAGTTTTGAAGAAAAATATGCTAAGCTTGGAAAAAGTAACTGAGGTGATGTAATATATTCTATTAACATCCAGAAATAAAGAAAACACTTCATTAACTCAGAAGAAAAATACATCTTCCTTCTTCTCTATAGTCCTTCGATCTGGGATTGAAGTCAGATCTGAGGCAATTGTTACCACAGTCACTGGTAATTGGTTCATTTTAGTTCAATAAGACTAAAAAGCAGACTATTTTGTTTACTTAGGGAAGAAAATCTTTCCGGTCCCAAACCAACACACACATACCCCTCTGATAAGCAAGTGCCATAATTGTTGGACATCTCACAGGCACAAAAAGAATTGAAACCCAAAATTCTCTTTGCCTAGTGGAAGGATGGGAAGATACACCATTGAGGGCATTTGTCAATGACTAAGAAGTTAGCCTTACATTGTGAAATTTATCATCAGTTGAACTAATACATTGCCTTTTGATGTAAGCTACTGTTTTGAATATTCATATTATTTTCAACCAAAGTTACCCTAACTATGACCAACTCTCCAACTGTCAACGATCCATTTTCTATTTCCTATTTGCTGAGTTTCTATTTCCTATTTACTCACTTTCTCAAAAATGAGAAAGTTGTATGATATACAAAGTCATTTAAACAAGAAACTTTAAATGCTTTTGGTAAATATGGTGTTAATACAGAATACAAATAATTTAAAAATATCCTTTGAAATAAATGCACATTGTGAAAATTTTTTTAAAAAAATTATATAACTGAATAATCAATGACAAGCATAATAAATGACTACATAGAAAAGAAAACATTCATAAAATTAGACATTTAAAATACTAAAAATCAATAATATATTCTAAGAGGAATGTGACATAAGTTGTATGTGCTCGTTTTTCTCAATACATTCACTCATAATCACTCCACAAGTTTTGATTGAGTTACATGTACTTTTCAGAGTACGCCAATAAATAGAGAGATAAAAGAAAAGTGATTATATACAGCTATATATGACAGCATTAGAGAATGAATGCACAAAATTGGGGGGGGGATAGTAGAGGTTAAATATAACAGTATTTTGAAAGTTATTTATTCTGCATCAGAAAATCAAAACTTGTATGAATCTCATAATCAGAAAAAGAACAATTTAAATAAACTAAGAATAATCATCCCAATAATATGAAATTGCTGAAGTTTTCATGCACCATACTGTCAGCTCAGGGTGGTAGAGAATACTTAAATCAGGTAACTTCATATTTAATAACCTGTTTTTTTTTCTGTGAAATAAGATAAACTTAGCATTGATTTATATAAGGTTTCTCTGACTGATAGTGAACAGACAAATGATGTAGCTTGCATTTGCTGATCCTAATATGGAACTGACTTACAGAAAAAGAAAGGAATTAAAAACCTCTGAAGTTGAATGTTTTTGGTTAATATGCAGAATGCATAGTTCATAAGGACAGATTTTATCACACAGATTTCAGCCAAACTATATTTTAATCTTTAGCTTCATTGTTGACTTTCTGGATAACAAATTCTAGTTTTAGCCATCAAGAAAGAACTTTTTCAATAAGAGATCTCTGACTCTGGTTTTAAGAGATACTAATTTTAAATTAACCACAATCATTTTATATAAGATTAACCTAAAAGAATTCATACCTGTCTTATATTGACTAAATGAAAAAGTAAAAAGAGATATGTTTATTAGAAATACAAAATGACTAAAATAGATTTAAAACCAGAATCATAAATATGTCCTTAATATTTTAATGACATCTAAGCAATATACTATGAAGTCAAGACTCATGTGTCCTGAATTTACATGATTATCTATAACAATGAAATTTAATAATAGAGTACTACTGAAAAATAAACCCTTATAAGCAGAGTCTTTCCAATGATATGAGAAATATTAATATTCTCTAAAATACCTCATAATTGAGTAAATAAAAATTGTTAATGTCCAAGTTTTATATTCAGTTTTTAATATGGTTTAATTTTTCTGCCTTTACTTATTTCCTTCATAAAATAATGATGAAACCATCAAGAGTTGAAGGGATTATAGAAAATATGTGATGAGCTTGCATATGGCAGACAAACTGAAAGGTATATAAAACTAGAAATAGTAAAATCAAGGTATTTAGCAAAGTAGTAGCACTATTACTGTACTTCCTAAAAGCAATAAAGAAAAACAAAGGGAGGAAAAATAAAGGAAGCAGGAAAATGGGGAAAAAGAAAAGAGAGAAAAGAAATAAAATTGTCCATCTTTCTCTTCTGAGATTGGAGTCAGTTGTCAGGGTACAAATATCACTCTTATATATTTTTGTGGTACTAGGGATTGAACCTAGTGCCTTTCACTTGCTACTCAAGCACTCTGCCAGACCCCAGAGGAGTTAGGGTTAGCATACAAATTTCACTCTTGTCTTCTTATGTGCAGTTGCAAATTAATCATCATAGGGATTTAAAAAATTATTTTCTTGTTCAAAATGCCCTATCACTAATTGTATATAAATTCATTTCTACTTTCCTGAGCTTCTAGACCATGCCCCAAAGTCAAAAGACTTGGACTAACAATGATGAAGCAAAAGCTAAACAAAAACCAACCATACAAACAAAACCCTAAAACTGTAAATCTGTAAATGCATGAAATTAGAATATCTTTTAGTGGTTGGCCAGAATATAGCACTTGGTGGTGCGGCAGAAATGAATAAGAGGGAGGAAAAGATTAAATACTAACTACTGAAATAAGAAGGTTAATTTCTAGATCAGGAATAAAGGAAAAACATAATTCTCTGGAGTAGCATAGAGACAAAAATCAAGGAGAACAAATCAAGAAATAGAAGATATGAAATAAAAAGAAAATGTGGCTAACCTGGACTAATAACATGGCAGGTATTTCAAAGAGGTCACAATGTTGAAGGACTGAGACTCTGAGTTGCCCATTCTTCCCTTAAAGAAACTTCTACCTGAAACCTGCATCCCACAGTTATCAATAAGAAGTATTATGGTCTATCTCTGTATTTCTGTATACCACCCAATTTATTTACAAAGGGCGATATGCATGATAGACATTTGCACAAAGAAATTATACTTTAAGTATTTAGTATGCTCCAGAATCTATATGAAGTGCTGTTGTTAAAATAAGAGGTGGACAAAAAAAGAAAAGAAAATATTTGTACTGGCTGGGGATGTGGCTCAAGCGGTAGCGCGCTCACCTGGCATGCGCGGGGCACTGGGTTCCATCCTCAGCACCACATAAAAATAAAATAAAGTTGTTGTGTCCACCGAAAACTAAAAAATAAATATTAAAAAAATTTTCTCTCTCTCTCTCTCTGTCTCTCAAAAAAAATTGTACTAACAATACCAAATAAAATATCAGAGAGGAAATCATGATATAGGTCTTGGGAGATTGATGCTTTATGGAAAGACATTTTCCTGTAAGAAATTACCACTGAAATAAAGTCTTTCCGAACATTATCAAAAGACAAATAAAGGATGAGTCTTCTAGCAAATTAAGGACCTAAGTAAGGAATTCCCAGTGGCCAGGATGAGATGAATTAGTTCACAGGAATTACACTATGTGTTGAGAAAAACAGATTTAGCTGGTGGATAGTGAAAAGGTATATGATGGGCTGATCTTATTTCAAGATAGTATAAAATTACCATTAACCAAGACCCAGGACTAATTCCCAAGTATTTGTCATATAAAGCTGAAAATCTGATATTTGATACTGAGGTTCTTTTGTGTATTGACTTCAAATTATGTGTTCTGTTCATTATAATCCACAATGGCCTCTTTCATTTCAAATAGGAAAATTTATTTACTGACTCAGGATTATAGCTTTTTTTTGTCTCCTCTGAGTTTTATATTGTTATTCTCAGTAATATACTTATTTAGATATTATTTATTTTTAAGTCTACAATATTCTCAAAGAAATTTTAAACTATTCAATGTTTATTGAGTTTTAGTCTTTCATTTGATAACCATTGAATTATTTCCTGCTGTTTATTGATCACCTACTATGTAAAGATAATTACATGGGTCATATGAAGCACAGGTAAATAAATAGAAAATGGCCTGTACTAACTAAGATATTCATTCTCTTGAATAAAAGTATCATATGGTGATAAATATCTTCTAAGGAATGTAGATCATGATGAATGCATAAAAGAGGTATAAATTTACTTATTCGAGAATTCTGAGGAGGGTGATATTTCTGGCAAACTTAAAGGAACAGCAAGAACAAGACAAATTACAGTGCTTTATATGTTTCATAAAAAGTAATCTTGAGTAATGAATTTTCTAGACAAATAGTACAAAAATGTGTGTGATATACATTTAATTAATACAGACCATTAATAATGATTATTTTTAATACTAGTCTTCTTCATAAAAGGGATATTTCTCATACTTTTTATCTATATTTATGAATGTGCAAAGTCTAGTGCTGGTCGTAAAGTAGCAAATCAACAAACATGTGCTGATTGTTTATCATAGAATCAGATTTAGAAAAATACATTTTAAAAAGAAGGAAACAAATGTTCTGAACAGTACCACATGGCTTCTGAAAGTAATATTTTTCTTAAGTGGGATATTGAGAGAAGTTAGATGGTATTTTAACATATGGCGGACATCACTGATAGAATAACAACTTTATAAAAGAGTGATACGATTGGGGTAGTGAATGGTATAAAAATGGCGACATCATGAAAGGGAAAAAAGTAGACATTTTGTACAAAATTATAATTTTGTTTCTTTCTAATGTAGAATAAAAGAAAATAACAGAAACTATTCCCAACAGTTCCATGTTTAGTGGAGTATACACTCTATGGTCTTGTTTTATTTACATCTGCTTTTTTTCCTGGAATTCCTGGTAGAATCGGAGGGGAAAAGAAACAACAATTTAATAATAAGTCTGTGAAAGTCACTGAAAAGGGAAATCAAGAGTTCTCAAGTATTGCAATGCAAGTAGCTCTATCTCAGAAAGAAATAACAGCATGAAGTTTCAGTCCCTTGGGAAAAATTACACCAGGCAGCCTGAGTGAGTGAAAACTATCCAATAAACTGTTCATGGACTTTACAATCAGTGAACTGTAAAAAAGAGACTCAATTTCCTGAATTGCATGTCAAGGACTAAATTTACATGACATACCACTTCAAGTAAACATAAGCAAGCATGCTGGTACATGAACTCCTTGGGGACAAATGGGTTATCACTAAGTAACTGCCTGACCTCCTAGCCAGAATACTTTATGTGACTATAAATGAGAATTATTGCTCAGTGAATATGTATGTGTATATATATATACACATACATATATGTGTGTGTGTGTGAATATGTATATATATACACATATATATGTGTGTGTGTGTGTGTGTGTGTGTGTATATATATATATATATATATATATATATATATATATATATATATCAACTAGATAACTATTGTCTTCCGTAGATGAATTTATCTGTAAAGTTTCCTAGAAACAGAAATAATTAAAAAAAAGAGAAAGAAAAATGTGTTACAGTAGATGGGGTAGAGAGAGGTGATGGGAGGGGAGGGGAGAGGGGGATAGGAAGGGCAACAGAATACAACAGACACTAGTATGGCAGTATGTATAAACATGGCTGTATAACCAATGTGATCCTGCAATCTGTACACGTGGAAAAATAAGAATTCATACCCCATTTGAATCAAATGTATGATATGTCAAGATCATTGTAATGTTTTGAGCAACTAATAATAATAATAAAAAGAAACAGAAATAATAGTCTTCTAGTCTTCCAGTAGTGGTTGACAAGTAAATCAGATCAACCTTCCTCCAAAAGATGGCTAGAAATGGCAGTGTGTGCCATTTCTGAGCCCAGATTTCAAAGGGGTTTCAAGTTTCCTTTCCCTTTCTTGGGATTCTATGACCATGGTTGAACAAGCCCAGAACATCCTGCCAGAGGGTGATACAATACATGGAACAGGACTAGTCAGACTAACAAAGATTGCCCTAGACCAGCGAGCCTTCAGCAACTCCTCCACATAACCTCATATGCATAGGCTAAGAATAGCCAAGAACAACCACATCTGGTCTGTACAAGAAGAAGTATAAAAGCAATGCATTTGTTGTGAGAGATAACATATAGGTATTACTATAAGCACTAAGTGACTTGAAATGCCACTGAATATTTTATACCCTAGGCCATAAAAAAAAGGATTACATAGAGGTTTAGGGAAGTGAGCCCAGTATTTGGGACCAATTTTCCTTTTAATCTGTTTACCCCTTCTTGAGAATGTAGTTGAGATGAAGGGAGGTTTAATAGTTCTTTCTACAGCCTTGTAGAGTTTAAGAGATTCATATATGGCTTATGCAGATAACAGTCTCTAATAAATTCCCATACTAAGGCAAGACAAGACCAGTGTTCATGGTATAAAATTAAGACCTTGAAGGACAACACCAGAGTCATAGTAAGTCAGAGATCAAATAACCTCCTCAGATACTTCGGTTTAAAATCATCTCAATCTTTAAAATTGAGTTACTGTTATTGAATTCTGGTTAATTCATCCAGAATCCTGACAAAAATCAAAGTATAATCTCAACAATGAAAGCAATATCACTCTGGACTTCAAAATCTAAAATTTAGATCTATCTATGTATATATGTATATACATATATACGTATATATTAATTAATACCTTGCCCTTCCCCCCTCCCCAAATTAACAAAACATAACAGAGACAGGTAATAGAATCAAAATGCAGCTGAACCAGGTATGGTGGCACACACCTGTGATCCCATCAACTTGAGAGTTCAGAGTCAGCCACTTTGTAAGACCCTCAGCAACTTAGTGACCCTGTGTTTCAAAATGAAATATAAAAAGGACTTGGGGTAGAGCTCAGTAGTAAAGTACCCCTGGGTTCAATTTGTGGATGGGGGTAGGTGGTGATGTGGAAATCAGCAGAAAGCTATAGAAATACATAGAGTAGGAATTTTGATATTGGAGCTATCAGATGCATATTTAAAATAATAATGCTTACTATGTCTACCAATATAAGAGATAGGATTATGAATGTCTGTAAAAAATTGGTCAGAGAAGTTTTCTACTTGAAAAAACACAATAATTGAAATTAAAAATTCAATGGGTGATTTAGGAGAAACTAGGTACAGACAAAAAGTGAATTAGTGATCTGAGAAACTTACTTCTATGAAAATGTAGGAGACCTACTTTTCCCAATTCCTCCTACTATATATAACTAAAAACCCTGAACATATAAAAGAAGCATAATAAGACTTTGAAAGGTATAGAAAATAGCAAACTGGAAAGGCATCTTTAGACCTAAGTAGCAACATGGTGATGAGTTCCTTAAATGTCCTTTTAACTCATATGTCCAGCATTTAAAGCAGAAAAATATGGTAGCTTAGAAATGCTAATAGCACTTAATAACGTTTCTAAGACAACCCCACTCTCCTACAAAGCCTGCATTCTGTAGCTAAAAGACTATTAAAGGTACAACCAAGCAAGGCAGAAGTCTTTAGATAATAGTTGTTATAACCAAACACCAAAAAAAAAAAAAAAAAGAAAGAAAAGAAAGAAAGAAAGAAAGAAAGAAAATCTCTGACCATACTCCTAACCCCACCAGCAAAGGCTGGGCTGAAAATTGAAATTTATACACTTGCCAGGCTATAAAAAACACTCTACGCCATGCTGAAGTTGTAACAGAGAAGGTAGATATTTAGGAATTCAAGGACATCTTACCTGAACAGAAAAAAAATGTGAATGTAAGTGGTTTTCTTGTAAACAAACAGAAAGGAATAGCTAAGCATTTTCAATTGATGAAAGAAAAGAACTGTGAACACGGCTGCATATTTTTGAAAGTATCTTTCAGGAATGAAGAAGAAATTAATATGTTATCAGAAAAAAGACAATCTGTCACCAATAGACCTACTGTAAATGAATGGCTAAACACAATTCTATAAACAAAAATGAAAGTATAAACAAAGTTTTAGATTGTTAGGAATATATATATATATATTTGACAATACTCCTTCTTTCTACTGTAAGTAGAACATTTCCATGAACATATACCTGATTTCTCAAATATTCTGTGATAAACACCAATAGTTTTTTAATAAAATTATATGGAGTATATTCTGTAACCACATGAAAACAAACTATAAATTAAAGATAAAGAAAAAGGAAAGGCTCCAATAGTTTAAATAGCAAATACATAAATGACTCATAGGTTAAAGGGAAAGTTTTAAGGAAAATGAGAAAATATGTTGGTCTGAATGAAAATGAAAATAAAACATATCAATGTTTGTGGACTATAAATAAAGAAATGATGAGAGGGAAAGTTATAGCATTTATTAGGGAAAATGAAAAGATTCAAATTAATAATGTGATCTTTTATGTCAAGAATCTAGGAATGTAAGAACAAACTAAGTCCAAACTACACAGAATAAGGAAAAAATGGTAACAGCAGAAGTAAATTTAAATTAAAAATAGGACTATAATAGTGAAAATCAATAAAGAACTGGTTCTAGGTAGATCAATAAAACTTATGACTCTTCATTAAGAAAGACAGTGAAAAAAATGATTATCAACATGAAATATTAAACAAGAGATATCACTACAGATCCTGCAGAAATAAAAATAACAATAAGTAAATAGTAAGCCTATAATCATAGGTATAAGTTCAAGATGTTAGCAGTAGTATACAGATAATTTTTTAAAAATTAGCAAGCAACCAAAACTCAACAAGGATGTAATAAATAATATATCTAGCTCTGTAACTATTAAGGAAATTGCATTTGAAATTTAAAAACTTCCAAGAAAGAAATTTCCAGTCCCATATGGTTTCAGTTAAGGAATTCACCAAATGTCTAAAAATGGATAATACTAGTTTTACACATCTCTTCCAGAAGAATAGAAGAGGAGGGGATATTTTAAAATTCATTTTAAGAAGCTTAGATTACTTTGATACCAAAACTAAAAATAAAAAATGCTTACAAACCACATATTTGAAAAAAGACCACAATTTAGAATATGTAAAGAGCTTTTAAAATTCAACATTAAAGAAATTAGAAACTTGGCAAAAGATAGGAAGGCATGTTTCATCAAAGAGGCTATCCAGATGGAAAATAAGTACATAAAATATGTTAAAATCATCAGCCATCAGGGAAATAAAAATTAAAATCACAATTAGAAATTACTAGAAAGTTACCAAAATTGTGAATATTAAAAAAAAAAAGAAAAAAACACAGATGTTGGCAAGAATTCAGAGAAACTAGATAGTACTTATATCTTACTGGTAATTGGGAAGTCAAATGACAGCCACTCAGGAAAAAAAATGGCCATTTTTAAAAAACTGAACATGCATCATATGACTGAGAAATACTCTTGTGCATTTATCCCAGAGAAATCAATACTTATGTTTACACCAAATATGTTTGTAAGTATTTATAGCAGCTTTCTTTTTAACATGCAAAACTTGGAAATGGCCCAAATATCCTTTGCTGTGTGAATGGCCAGATTGCAGCGCATTTATATCACTGAATCCTAATAACTCTTCAAATGTTTGATTTATACCAAGTATATGAGTGAATGCAAATGGATCAAAAAGCCAGGTAATAAGGGGAAGATTATCCTTCCTTAAAAGGGTTTTGATTCTTATAAGAAGAATTTCTAAACTGTAAGGGTGAAAACCACTTAAATATTTAAAAATATTATTAAAATATTAATCTCTAGTAAGTTTTGTGTACATTATAACAGTCAAATTAGACTTTAAGACAAAAGCATTAATAGGGATAACAAGGGACATTCTAAAATGATAAAACTAAGCCACTTGGAAAACATATCAACTATATATTTTTTATAAACCTAAAGAAATATATATGTTAAAGACTGAAGAGCTACATTCAAGTGGACATTTTTGCAAACCTCCCTCAGTACCCACTGGCATAGCAGACCAAATTTGCTATGGGTAAAGATGATTTGAATATACTTAGTTAACTTGATATTTTGAAAAAAAAAAAGAAAAAAAATATATATATATAAAAATACACAAAAACACAAATCTGAACACCTAACAAATTCAGAACCAGTGAGTATATCCAACAATTGACTATAAAATGTAAATTATAAAAATAGTAAAATAGATGAGCTTCATCTTTTATATCATCTCAAAACCTCTAGCCCTCCTCACCAAAGTCAATAGTCCTGCCCCATATTCCAGAACCCTATTTGTACATGTTATGACTTGAATATGAAATGCTCCCCCAAAGCTCTTTTGTTGTGCAGGATGTGACATAATTAGATTATGAGAGCTTAATAATTTAAAAGGTAACTGTAGGCTGAAGGAGGTGGAGCATTAAGGCCTCCTCCCTCCCTTCCTTCGTCCCTCCCCCCTCCACCTCTGTCCCTCCCTCCTGGCCACCATGAGGTAAGCAGCTTTCCTCCACCTCCACCCTTCTGTCATGGTTTTCTGACTCACATTGGGCCCAAGGTGAGTTAGCCAACCATGGACTGAACCTCTGAAACTGTGAATCCAAAATAAACATTCCTCCTCTAAGTTGGTTTTATTCAATATTTCATTAGCAGCAACCTAAAGATAACTAATATAGTACCCAAGATTTCATTGTTAATTGTTGAGAGCCACAGCAGAAGGGGCCCCAGCAAACTTCCAGCTGCCAGCAAACTTCCAGCTGCCAGCTGATGATTGGCTCACAGTGGTCCCAGCAACTTCTAGCTGCCAATTGATTGGCTCCTCTGCAGTGATTCTCATTGGGCTGTTTCCCTGTCCTTTCAGATCAGGGAGCTGCTCATTGGGGGACTTTTTTTTGGCTCCGCCCACGTGACCCAGCCAATCGGCCTGAAGAGCAGGAGGGGGCGGGGAGGTTAAGAGGCTTGTGGGAAGCGGTGGTGGCAGTTGGACTCTGAGGGGTTTTTTTGAGGAGCTGTGTGGTGTGGTGTGTGTGTTCTAAAAGTAAAGTTTGTTTCTTTTGACAAGTGGCTCCTGAATTGTGCCCAGCCAGACTGCGGCAGTTAATAAATAGACTGCTACCTAATATAGGGCTTTTTTTTTGTAATTCTTAAATATAAACTTGTTTTGTGCTTTCATTTTTAAATGTCTGATTATTCTTAAATATCTAAAACATCTAGAAAAGAGGAAAGATTTTAAAAATCCTTAATGAGCCTTTGCTCACCCTAACTTTGGTGTAAGGGAAAGAGTATAGCTCTGGAATCTGACTCAAATCCAAATGACATATCTATACTGCAACAATTCCATAACTTAAAGAAAAGGTACTTCACTGAACCTTGTCTTCAGATGCTAAATGATTAGAGTAGTTCTTTCAATGAACACTGTTCATTATAAACAAGTCACTTTAATCTCATATTAAAGCATATTTATGGAATAATTATTAATATATAAATAGGATATGCCTTAAATTTTGATATGGAAATAATAGCGGGACCTCAAAAAGTTGAACAACTGGAATGGAAGGAACTCTTCAAAGGAACAATCATGCATCAAAACTCATATTGGTTTTTCTTGACATGTACAGTTTCATACTTTTTTCTCTAGATCTTAGAGAAAAAATAATCTTGGAGAGCACACTGACAGACCAACGTTTGGGCCATTGCTTAGCCCAAGTCCACTTCATTGTGAGAAGGAAAACAGGTCACATTTTACAAAATGACAGCTTGGTGACATCTACTGTGGGAGTGATGAGGTTAGAGAAGTTTTCCAGTATAAGCAGAGGATCCTAACTTTTCAGTGCTGCTCTGAAAATTAATATGTCTTTATCTTCTAGTAAACATTGCTAGGTACAATGATCCTTAGAAGCATTCAGATACAACTACTAGTTCTGTTTTAGTATGCTCACCTCAAATAATTCTTTGTTTTTTAATCAAATATATCTGTATATTTCATGTATCATTTATACATGCACACCATGTATACTATATATATGCACATATATGCATATCACACATGAATAGGTATCACTTAGAAGAGATTACACAATGCAAGCATATAGATTTAATCTATAAAATTTCTATTAATATTATTTAAACTTCTTTATAGGTTATTTAAAATTGGAAATAACATTTTATGTGGCTGTTTTCTTATTCTTAATATACAAGAACCATAATTATTCGATTTACCTAAACTAACCTTCATCTTCAAAGTGGATTGGAAAATTAGTTGAACAGATTGTAAAGGTTGTGTGTAATAGTCTTAAATGGTTATGTATGCAATTTGTTTTATCCTCAAAAATGCTATCTAATTGATAATGTGTTTTTGATGTTAGCTAAAATTCACAAAGAAAATTAACAGATATTCATATGAGCATATCTTTCATAAACACAATATGCCAAATGTAAAATTCATTAAATGCTAATTATTAGAAACATCATTTGGCAAGTAATCAAGCTTTATGACATTTGTGCTTTGTGATTTTTTTTTGTACTCCATAACTGTTTTTTAAAGAAGTCTTAATAAAAGGAAAATAAATTAATCAAATGTTCAAACATAGATATCACTTATATGAGATTACTCATGAAAGAATATAGATTTAATGTATAAAATTTCTATAAATATTATCTAAACTTCTTTATAGGTTATTTAAAACTAGAAATAACATTTTATGTGGGTTTTTTAAGTTTGCTTTTTTGCACCAATATTAGACATTCAGAGTGAAATATATTGGCAAATATATTTGATTCTATGTTTTGTGATTGAGATTTTAAAGCCCTTCTTAAAGTGGATTTAGTTGTTTATAAAATAGAGGAAATAATACTATATTAACATAAATGTGTAAAATAGCACCTGAATGCTTTTTTGTCTCTATTTATTTTGTATTCACATTTGTTTTGGTTAATGACCTGCATCATTATAAAACTTGATGTTGGTCATGAATCCAGATGATGCCAACACAATTGTTTAGAATTAGTGATGCTCATGGATAAGTGTTCTAAGTTGTAAATGTTTAATTTCAAATAGAAAACTAAAGTGATTTGCAAATTTAACCTCTTTGAATTAGGGATAAAGTGTCAGTAATGAGTTACAGTCATTCAACTTTTATGCTCTTTTTCCTTTTTCATGCAATTGTGAATGCATTAATGGAAGTAATGTGAAACACATAGAGGACTCAAGCAGGCTTCAAAGGGAATGTGTTTTTCTTAACCACAAAAGTAAAATTTGCTCAAATTTTGAGAGATACTTGAGGTATTGCATTGTCTAATTCCTTGATGTTTACAGACAGCAAGAGAAAATAGAATTTGTATAGATTACTGCCTTCATTTATTTTCCCTTCATTTACTTCTAGAAGAAGAGTTTGAGTAACTGAAAGAACTTTTTTTCTGTTATTTGCTACATGCTAAATTAATTTAATTGTAAATTCCTTGATGGCAGTAGTCTTGTCTTTATATCTGGGCTTATCATTGGAAATATATATCATGGTACTTTTGTTAGGAATAGTGACTCACTCAGAAGTTGTAAATTAGTTTGTCTGATTGTTTAAGTCATTGAAAGGCATTAGCCCTTCTTCTGAAATTAAAAATACTTATTAGAAGAGTGATAAGTTATCATGTAAATTGATAATTTCATTATATAGACATGTTATTCTCTGTATAAAGATAATAAATGTTTGCTAATGTAAGTGGAACTGCACACTTAGCTAGGCAGTCTGAGAACCCGTCTGTAAACCCAAACATAGAAGTGTTCCTTCATTCTCCTGATGCATGTTTAACCTCATTAGAAAGGCTTTGAAATTATCCTGAAGTGCAGAACCAAATTGTATCTTTAAAATATAATATGGTCAGATAGTCTGTAAGGGTTACTTCTGCTACTTTGCATTACATATCTGCCTTAAACTAACCTGACAGCTTAATCAGAAGAACACAAGTACATGTTGTTACAGCATAAGGATATTAGAAGTAGAAGTTGGGACCAATTGTGTACATTCATCTGAAGGTGCATGGGAAAAATGCATATAATTGGGGTATAAAGTAGGTGATTCTTAGCTCAAATTAGCTCAGCAGAAGAGGTCCTAAAAAGACATCTGAGTCAAAAGAAGTATTAGTCTACTAATTAATGACTTAACATGTTTCATGTGTTTTATTTCTAAGCCAAGATCAGTAAAATCACATACATGAACTTTAGGAGATGGTTTTTCAACTAAAAATGCAAAGTTTATATGTGCAAATATGTGTATATGTATCTATACATATATGGAATATTCTACAGAGCAACATTAAAAAGAATAATTCCCTTTTCCTTCTGTGTGAGCCATCTTAATTTTCTAAAGTTATTGATTTCATTATTTTTGATATACAGAGATTTTTTTTTGGTATTTTTTTTCCTTGAATATCTGCAGGGAGTAAAACATTGTTGATTACTAATTTCCATTAGTATTACCATTTTTCCTAAAAAGCTTATTTCAGTAGGGTATTCATTTCTAAAATATCTTAACGTTCCGATTCTTTAAATGTAATAAATGGTTGGTTTGCAAAGAGGTAACTGACTGAGTTTGCTTTGCCAACAGTTTTGGTGAAACATATGTTGTGTTTTCTTTAGGTGATTCTTTTTATAGCTTATCTTGAGAAAGCCCGTTTTTCCCTTATCTATTGCTTGCACTTGCTATATGGTCCCAGCATGAGGTGTGGATCAGTGGTCAGGCCAGCTCAATGTCCCTGTCACTTGTCATCAGACTAAGTAACCTTGGAGGCTGGGAATTAATTTTAGGCTCTGTGCCCAAAGGCTCTGGAGATTTGAAAGAGGAAGGAGGAAAGTACGAAAAAGTGATGTCTCCCTATATTGGTTTCTATAGTAACAGGAGAATTGTTCTTGCTAAGTTATGACTTGGCTCAAGCTGATTCTTAAAATTATGTTTTTCTTTCTTTTTTTTTTTTTTTTTTGAGGAAAGGGAAGTAGTTACATCATGTGGAACTGCCTATATCTGATTGTTTCATTCTTTTTTTTAAAAAAAATATTTATTTATTTTAGTTCTCCGCGGACACAACATCTTTGTTTGTATGTGGTGCTAAGGATCGAACCCGGGCCGCACGCATGCCAGACGAGCGCGCTACCGCTTGAGCCACATCCCCAGCCCTGTTTCATTCTTAATAGATAACTTTGCCATATTAGTTGGCAAGAAATGTATTGTACTGGAGACTCATTTGAGGATGACAAAGCCAGATTCATCTGTCAAGTATCATTCTGTGCTCTACTATCTTATCTCTGAATAAATAAATGTTCAAATTGGAGCTAGTTTTTAATCATCACACAGAGGTATGGCATTAATTAAAAGAAAATCTCAGAAGGTATTGGTAAAACTGTTGTACTAAGTGTTATTTTCTTAATATAGAATGAATTTAATGTGACTTCTTTTTCAAAATTATTTTAATTCCACTTTAACTAAGTTATATCACAGTTATAATAAGGGCAAAAATCTATTCACCGAAGTTCAATTTCTATTCCTATACCAGTGTAGGTGGGACATGTGATGTTCTGTCTACATAATGTACAGAGTTGAGATTTTTTTTTTTTGATTTACAATATGGACTGCCAAAGCAGTCTGTTCAAGAACTATTTAATATAGGAAAGAAGACAAAAATATATAGGTGAGATGGCCACAAAAGAATCAATATTGTTCCTAGACAGTGATGAACAGGGGTATCACAGGAAAAAGTGGAGAGATGCGTAGTGGCCTTCTGGGCACTGTGGAAGAGCTAGTGAGAAGCCAAGGCCAAGAAAGTTGACATTACAAAATACTTGTGAAACGTTCTAATTCTGTGTTGTGACCCTTCTGGGGCTATGCTTGACTCTTACAGGGAGGGGTGAGGAGCATGTCGTGGGAAATGGCATCTCCTAAGATTAGTTTGGTCAGTGCAACAAAAGGGCCCCAAGATGGGGGAGTATCCATGCATTGCAAAAGTTAGGTTCCAGAAAAAGTAAATGTATCTATTTCTGTGAAACAACTGCTACCATATCCTTTTCAGAATTGTGATAAGCAAAGTACTTTTGTTTTTTATGCATACATTACATTTATTGATCTTAAGCAAGATGACAGGATAATCTACCTATCTGAAATGGCTATTGTCGTAAATATCTACTTCTTAACTAGCAGATAATTAGACTTGAATAGATAGTGATGCTCTTTCCCTGAGAAATAAATACCAAGAATACCAAGAATAGTTGATTAGTTAAAATACAACAGGATAATGTTAAGAAAATCAGACCTTCCCAAAATCTCAGTGGATTGCCTTCCACATTTTTCTTTCCTGTGCAAATTTCTTTTAGGTTTGGTGATTCTCCAGGGTAACTGTCTTGTGGTACCTTCAGAATTCAAGTTCTTAAAATCTTGTTGCTCATCCAGTTCAGTAGTAGGTCCCTTCATTCATGTCAGAAGAGAATAGACAGCCTGGAATACATTTATCCTCTTTAATGCTTTAGCCCTGAAATGACACTTCTGTCTATAACCAACTCAACAAAACAAATAATATGGCACTGCCTTATTTCACAGAGGCAAAGAAATGAAAGATAGTACATGGAATATTTGGTGAGCATTAATATCTTTGTAAAAATGTCTAATATAATTTTAAGGAATTATGGTATTCTACTTGTTTTATCAGATACTACAACTTATCAAGCTATCATACTAGGACAAAATATTAACAATAAAATATAATAAAAACCTTAAAATAGACCTAATGCTATATGAATGTAAAGACATTAACATTCAATGTGGTAAAGTAACTTTGCAGTGTAGTAGGGAGAAATTAGGCTTTCCATAAATGTTATTAGATAACTACTTGAAAATTGACAATGAAAAAAAAAATTGACTTAGGCTTCTGCCTTACACAGCACAACAGAATCAATAGCTGGTAAATTCAGGATCTAAAACTGTAACTAATTTGGTAAATCCTTTAAAAGAAAATAGGAAAATCACTTCAAGAAATTATAGTAGGCAAATTTTTCTCAAAAAAAAAAGGATGCCAACATTTTCAAATATTTAAAGAAAGATTGAATAAATAAAAGTATAATAAAGTCAACAATTTCTGTTCTTTTAAGAGACATAATTCACAGAGTGAAAAGGCAAACTATGGTATAGGAGAGTACCTGTTATCATAAACACACCAGCAAAGGAGTAATATCCATTATATATATATATATATATTTATATTTTAATATTTTATTTTTTAGTTGTGGTTGGACACAATACCTTTTTTTAAAAAGGAATATTTTTTGGTTGTTGATGTACCTTTAAATTTTATTTATTCATAGGTGGTGCTGAGGATCAAACCCAGTGCCTCACACATGCTAGACAAGCACTCTGCTGATGAGCCACAACCCCAGCCCAATACCTTTTAATTTTTTACTTTTATGTGGTGCTGAGGATCGAACCCAGGGCCCTGCACGTGTTAGGCGAGCACTCTATCACTGAGCCACAACCCCAGCCCATCCATTATATATTTTTAGTAAAGAGAAAAGAATGAAAACTAAATAGGGAAACAGAAAAAAGACACATCATGAGGGAAGATAACTCAATGGAGAGCAAACGTATTAAAAGGTGCTAAACTTTATTAACTATTAAAGACATGCAATGTGACACCATTCATTACACACCCAACAGAACATTGCAAATGAAAAGAGACTTATCACATGGCCTGAATGAAAATATAGATCAATGGAACCCACATGCCTTGTTGATGGAAATATAAGTTGATGACATTCATTTTAGAGAACACTTTCCCAGTATCATTTAAAATTGAACACATCCAGAACTGCTTAACTATTATTCTACTCCTTGATATAAACTCTACCAAAATATATTACATTCATAAAATACATTTTCAATAATAATGTGTTAATAGTGTACAGCAGCATTATAAAAGTCCCAAACTAGAAACAAACCAACTGTCTATCATGTAGAGTGTAGATCAGAGATCATAAAATGATTTTGGTAAAAGGCTAGATAATAAATGATTTAGCCTTTGCAGACCATGTGGTGTCTGTCAAAACTACTTGATTCTAGTGTAAAAGAAACCATAGAAAATATGTAAATAAATTAGTATAGTTATGTTCCCATAAAATTCTATTCACAAAAGAAAGGTGATTTGGTCAATGAGTTATTAGATCTCTTTCTGTTTCAGGGCTTAAAGAAATTATGCTAAAGTTAAGCAAATATTTGAAATAAATGACCATAAAGAGACTACAAACACATGCATCAATTGGAATGAATCCCATGTATATTTGACTAGAAAAATCCAGACACATTGTACAAATGTGGAATTCCTCTTATTAGCCATATATCTGTGGTGTTTTAAGTCAGAAGAGTGACTTCCCTTGTTGTGTGGGGTGTCTGTGTGTGTGTATGTGGCCATGGTTTAGATGAATGAGGAAGTTATGAGCGTAGGAGAGGAGAGGATGCTGTGGGGAGCTAAAGCATATCAATATTATGTTAAATTTTAAAAATATATTATATTTCTCTGATATAAGGAGGCTGCTTCATAGTGGGGTAGGGAGAGGAAACATGGGAGGAATAGACATACTCAAGATAGGTCAGAGGGGTTGGAGGGGAAGGGAAGGGGCATGGGGTTAGAAATGATGGTAGAATGTGATGGACGTTATTATCCAAAGTACATGTATGAAGACACTAGTTGGTATGAATATATTTTGTATTCAACCAGATATATGAAAAATTGTGCTCTATATGTATAACAAGAATTGTAATGCATTCCACTGTCATATATAAAATATATATACATACACAATTTTATTAATTCCATGGGGAAAGGTTGGTCTTGCGAAATTTGATGATTCCTACCTTCTAATCTAACACAAGTTGGTATTTGTGTTTCTCATAAGCTAATTTAAATCTGTTTCACTCAAAAAATGACAAAGGATTAAATGACCTTTAAAGGGAGATCATAAAACTAATTCTGGTCAGAATTTTAAAGATATAATATTCAATCATCTGAGAACATATAAAGACTGAACATGATTTTTTTCTTAATAATATATTGAAATACATAATAGAATAGTATTAAATAAATAAAGTTCTCGGTTCTAGTGAAACTACCGTTAACTAAAAGGAATTTTGGTGTTATGTATTCTTAATATAAAATATTTTCACTGAAATTTTTCTTACTTTAAAAAATTATATGAAGAAAAAAATTACAAGTGAAAAAGCATAAAACATCTGTAATTATATGGAGTTACAATAGTCTCTCCTAACACAAAGATATTAAATATATAGATATTTTAAAAAAATCTTAAATATATCATAAGTATATAGAAAGTTTAGGTTAAAAATTCAAATTGATTTTCAGATTTAAAAGTAAATTATGATCACAGAATTATATAAAAAAAAACAATATAAACTACAGTATAAACTATAAAAACACCAGTCTACAGCTAAAACAATGGTCATTTCTAGCTGAGGCCATTTAGGTTTGCTTCTGTTATTGGGATTTTTTTCATATCTTCTAAAATGATGATGCATTTTCTTCCTATCATAAAAATGAACAGTGAAATTTGCTTTCCCTTATATCCTTCATTTTATTCTATGCTTGGAATTTAATGTATATATATATATATGATTGTCAATCAAAGCTGCATCATATGAGAGCCCAGTCTAGCAAATATTCTCTGTGTCAGTGCAACAGGGAATGCCAAGTTGCCACACACAATATTCGCCCTTGGTGCTTAACTCAACAGTCCAAATTCATTAATCCCAATTTCATTAAACCCAAATAGATGGCTTGATGAAAATATCAAAGTTGTTTTAATTATTGCTGAAATATAATTTTAAATACAGGCTTTTGTTCTTTCATATAAATTTCAAATTAGAGTTCAATTAATTGTTGAATAATTTTTAAAATTCTTTTGAAAGACCTGTTTTTCTGTATGATTATGTAAACTTACACATATATTACGTGTGATAGTTAACATTAGGTGGCACTGTTTTCCTTTTGGAAAAAAAAAAACAAAAACAGAAGCCAAAATACAAAACCTAAAATCAAACAACTATATTTGTGCTTCTTTTGTTCGTAATAGAATCTAAAGTATTTATAAGGAGGTAACATAATTAAGTTGTGGCAGATGCTTTGGAAATGTATAGTCCACTAAAAATTGTACATGCTAGGTTTTCTGTGCAGTTATGTAATATGCTATAAAAAGAGAAACATACATACTTTAAGGTTCTGTTTCCAATGAGTATACTTCATATTTTGTTTCTATATGATCATTCTGTCTGCTTTTACACAGCTTGCAAGACAGTATCTTGCAATTGAGAGCCTTTTAATGGTAAGGGGAAAAGTTTACTTCTAAACAGACACATGAAATTTAATTTAGGTATAATAGTATTGTTGATATTACATTCATGTTTGCATTGTCATTGTTATGTTTGCTGAGCATCTGAAATCAGAATATGTTTGTTCATATTGCTTACCACTATCCTTTGAAATGGTTTCAGATTTAATTTATAGATTCTATATATAATTAATATGTTGATGTGAGCAACTGGTTTTCTAATATCTTATGTGTCGATTGGCAACAGATAATGGTAAAATATACAAAATGACATCATTAACTAGTTAACCCCCTATTGAGAGACAAAGCTACTTTTTTTGATGTTCTTTCAATGTTTATCATCTGTTAGCAGCACATTTTCAAATGATGTTCCCATTTTTGTTCTTTTCAAATTAGTCTCTAATTCCATGATATCTCTTCTAAAATGTGAATTGTTTATGGCTTTTTATCCTTAAAACATGATATTTAATTACTCTTTTTAGTGATTTTTTAAATTTAATTACTCTTTCTAGTAATTTTTAAATTACTTCATTTTATAAGTTCTTTTCTTGCATTTGTTTTTTATTATATCTAAGAAATCATTGCCTAATCCAAGCAAGGTCATAAGGTCCTACTCTATGTATTCTTCTAAGTATATTATGCACTAGTCCTCTCTTATTTGAGAGGGAAGTGCTTCAGGAACCCCAGTAGATGTCTGAAACCATGAACAGTACCAACTGCAAAATTACAAGGCTTTTGCCATCCTAAATGAGCACTGATCATAAACTGCATCCATAACTTCTGCAGTGCAATAGTAAAACTGACATGCATTTCTTCTTTCTTCTAAACAATTTCATGTATGTTGATTTATTTTTACCATAGATCTTAGCCACCTCAGCATACATTTTTTTCTATTATTAAGTTGAGAACTTTAACCTTTTCACTTAAGAAAACACTTTATTGCCTCTCTTTGGCATATCCAAATTGCCACCATCACTACTCTTGTGCTTTTTAGCCTATTAAGTAAAATAATGGTTACTTGAACATTAGCACTGCCAGACAACAAAGTTGATCTGATAAATGAAAAGGCTACTAAGTGACTAATAGCTATATAGTGTGTTCAGCACAGATTCACTGAACAAAGGTATGATTCTCCAGGTAGGATGGAGAGAGATAGCACAAGACTTCATCACATCACTCGGAACAGTATGTAGTTTAAAACTTATGAAATCATATATGTGCATAGGAAAGTTATGTCCAATTCATTCTACTGTATTTCCCATTCTCATCCTCCCCTTCCATTCATTCTCATTTATCTAATCCAACAAACTTCTGTACTTCCCCTCACTAACCTTATAGGTTAGCATCCACACATCAGAGAGAATATCCAGCCTTTGATTATTTAGGATTGGCTTATTTCTTAGCATGATATTCACCAATTCCATCCACTTACTGGAAAATGCCATAATTTCATTCATCTTTATCGCTGAGTAATATTCCATGTTGTATTTATACACATTTTCTTTATTCATTTATCTGTTGAAGGGCATCTAGGTTGGTTCCATAGTTTAGCTAAATGTGAATTAGGCTGTTATAAACATTGGTGTGGATGCATCACTGTAGTATGCTGATTTTAAGTCCTTTGGGTATATGCCGAGGAATGGGATAACTGGGTCAAATGGTGGTTCTATTCCAAGTTTTCACATACTGCTTTTCAGAGTAGTTGCACCAATTTGCAGTCCCATCAGCAATGTATGAGAGAATCTTTTCCCACATCCTTGCCAATATTATTACTTGTATTCTTGATGATTGTCATTCTGACTTGAATGAGATGGAATCACAGTATAGTTTTTATTTTTATTTCTCTAATTGTTAGAGATGGTGAACATTTTTTCATATATTTCTGACCATTCATGTTTTTTTTTTCTATGAAGGACCTGTTTTTGGCTTCTTTGCCCATTTATCAATTGGGTTATTTGTTTTGTTTGGTGTTAAGCTTTTTGAGTTCTTTGTATATCCTGGAGATTAAACTGTACCTGAAGTGCAGGTTGGTAAAGATTTTCAACCACAAGAATGGGATCGAAATTGCAATGGGTTTCACTCCATTCATATAAAATATGTGAAAATACACCCCACTGTCATATATATCTAAAAATAGCAAATAAATTTTTTTTTCAAAAAGATTGAAGTGCCATCAGGGATGCAAAAAAAAAAGTCCTTATGAAGTGTTTATTTCTATAACTTTCCATTTGATATTTAGAACTGTGGCTGACTATAGATAACTAAACTGTAATGTAAAATACCAGATTGCGGGGGCTACTGTAGTTTATTTTTTACATTTAAATCTTTGATACATTTTGAGTTAATTTTCATATGTAGTACAAGATAGGGTTTCAACTTTCTTCTTTTTATATGTTATCTAATTGATTTAGAACCAAAGTTGAAAAGATTTTGTTTCCCATTAAATTGTCTTAAAATTCTTATTAAAAATTAATTGACCTTACCCTTGATCCATTAATGACATTATTGATTTCTGTTTTTCCATATGATAAAAAAACAACAACGAAGAGTCATAAGATTTTTAAAAGTGCATAAACAATAAAAAGCCACATGGGAAATGACCTATGATCTAAAACAGGTAGAACAATTAAAACTTTAAGATTATCTAAAGCAAGATACATTGTCTTGTTTCCTATAGCTTTGTAGTAAGTTTTGAAATCAGGAAGTGTTTGTTCTTTATTTTTTCTTGTTCTTTTTCAAGATTGTTTTGTCTGTTTTAGATCCCTTGAACTTCCATATAAATTTTGGTATCTTCTTGCAATTTCTGGCAATGTAATTGGAATGTTGATGAGGATTGCTTTGAATCTGTGCATCAATTTATGGAGTATTGCCATTTTCGTAAGTCCTCTGATCCATGAATATGGGTCCCTTTCCATTTATTTAGGTATTCTTCATTTCTGTAGTATTTGTGTAAGATTCAGATTATAACCTTTGCATACCTTTTGTTAAATTTATTCCTAAGTATTTAATTTTGATGTTAAATGGAAACTTTTAGTTTCATTTGTTGTTTGCTTATTATATTGTATACAAATACATTTTTGTATATTGAGTATGCATCTTGAAACCTTGGTGACTTCATTTATTAGCTCTTATCATTTTTTGTGCAATCCTTATGATTACCTATATACAAAATCATGTCATCTGCAAATAACATCTTGTTTCTTCTTTTCCATTAGGGTTTCATTTTATTTCATTTTCTTGCTTATTCAATCTGATTAGACCCTTCAGAATAATGTTGAATAGTAGTAGTGAAAAGAGACATCGTTGTCTTATTCCTGATTTTAGGAAAAAAGTGTTCACTATTAAGTTTGTTGGCTGAGCATTTTTTTTTTTAAATAGATACTCTTTTTAGATTGAGACAGTTCCTTTCTATTCCCAGGTCATAGAGTGTTTATCATTATTGTTAACATGAAGATGTGCTACATTTTATTAAATGCTTTCTGTCTTTTGATATGATTTTATGCCTTTTACTACTTATTCTATTAATATAAGACATTAATTGTGGTTGGATATAATTTTGTAGAAGTTCAATGGGAAGTAAAATAATTACTGTATCCATATCTCTATCAAAAGTAGAAAAATCAAACTGAAATAGGAACATATTTTTAAGAAAATGAGAAGAAATTGTGAATATGAGGCACATCTATTTAATTCTAAAGCCAATGATCCTAATCCTTTGATGAAGAGCTAGTGGGAGTTCACAATGAAGACTTCATTTCAGACTACATTGATTTCCTTTAGTACCTGATTAGAATTCATAGAATTAAAAAGTATGAATGGTTTAAGCAATATTTGTCATAGTACTTACTACACTATAACATTTTTCCCTTTATTTATTTGTTCTAATCAGTTATACCTGACAGTAGAAAGCTCTTTGATTCAATGTACACAAATGGAGCAGAATTTTTTACTTCTCTGGTTGTGCATGAAGTAGAGTCACACCATTCATGCAATTATACATGTACCTAGGGTGATGATGTCTGTCTCATTCCACCACCATTACTACCCCTTTGCCCCTTCCCCCTTTTACCCCATCCAAAATTCCTCCACTCATCCCATGCCCCACTCATGTGGAATACCATCCACTTATTACATGCACTTCAGATAGTGCACTAATCTCCAGGATATATAAAGAACTCAAAAAACTTAACAGCAAAAAAAATAAATAAATAAAACATAAAGAAACAAACCAACAAGTACATGAAAAAATGCTCACCATCTCTAGCAGTCAGAGAAATGCAAATCAAAACCACCCTAAGATACCATCTCACTCCAGTAAGATTGGCAGCCATTATGAAGTCGAACAATAACAAGTGCTGGCGAGGATGTGGGGAAAAGTGTACTCTTATACATTGCTGGTGGGACTGCAAAATGGTGAGGCCAATATGGAAAGCAGTATGGAGATTCCTGGGAAAGCTGGGAATGGAACCACCATTTGACCCAGCTATTGCCCTTCTCGGACTATTCCCTGAAGACCTCAAAAGAGCATACTACAGGGATACTGCCACATCGATGTTCATAGCAGCACAATTCACATTAGCTAGACTGTGGAACCAACCCCGATGCCCCTCAATAGATGAATGGATAAAAAAATGTGGCATTTATACACAATGGAGTACTACGCAGCACTAGGAAATGACAAAATCATGGAATTTGCAGGGAAATGGATGGCACTAGAGCAGATTATGCTAAGTGAAGCTAGCCAATCCCTAAAAAACAAATGCCAAATGTCTTCTTTGATATAATGAGAGCAACCAAGAACAGAGCAGGGAGGAAGAGCAGGAGGAAAAGATTAACATTAAGCAGAGTCATGAAGTGGGAGGGAAAGGGAGAGAAAAGCGAAATTGCTTGGAAATGGAAGGAGACCCTCATTGTTATACAAAATTACATATAAGAGTTTGTGAGGGGAATGGGAAAAAAATAAGGAGAGAAATGAATTACAGTAGATGGGGTAGAGAGAGAAGATGGGAGGGGAGGGGAGGGGGGATAGTAGAGGATAGGAAAGGTAGCAGAATACAACAGTTACTATTATGGTATTATGTAAAAATGTGGATGTGTAACCGATGTGATTCTGAATTCTTTGTATTGTTTTGAATAACCAATAAAAAAATAAAAAAATAAAAAAAAAGAAACAAACCAATCAATAAATGAGTTAAGGAGCTAAACAGGCACTTCTCAGAAGAAGATATATAATCATTCAACAAATATATGAAAAAAATGTTCAACATCTCTAGTAATAGAGAAATGCAAATCAAAACTACTCTAAGATTTCATCTCACTCTAGTCAGAATGGCAACTATTATGAAGACAAATACCAATAAGTATTGGTGAGGGTATGGGGAAAAAGGCACGCTCATACACTGCTGGTGGGACTGCAAATTGGTGCAGCCAATATGGAAAGCAGCATGGAAATTTCTTGGAAAATTGGGAATAGAACCACCTTTTGATCCAGCTATCCCTCTCCTCAGTCTATACCCAAAGTACTTAAAAGCAACATACTACAGTGACACAGCCACATCAATGTTTATAGCAACATAATTCACAATTGCTAAACTGTGGAAGCAATCTAGATGTCCTTTGATAGATGAATACATAAAGAAACTGTGGTATGCATACACAATGGATTATTACTCATCATAAAAAGAGAATAAAATTAATGACATTTTCTGGTAAATGGTTGGAGTTGGAGAATATCCTGCTAAGCGTAATAAGCCAATCTACACTAAAACACTTTTAAAGAAGAAATGTATACCAGAAATTTGAACCTTAATGTGGATTATTTACAATGTGATTGACCAATGAGCAAGTTAAAATGAGATTATTAGAGTGGGTTCTAATCCAGCATGACTAGTACTCCTACATAATTCGGGAATCTAGACACAGAGACAGACATACTCAGAAGAACAGAATATGGAGACAGGAAAAAAACACCTTTTATAGATAACAGAATGTCAGAATCTAGAATAGCTTCGAACAGATTCTCCCTGACAGACCTCGGAAGGAACCAAACTTGCTGATAGCTTTGGTTTTGGACCTCTAGGCTGTGAGAAAATAAATTTGTGTTGTTTAATCTACCTAGATTGTTGTTCCCTGTTAAGAAAGCCCTAGAAATATATTATAGTAGAAACTTTGTGTTAGATCCTGATAATCTTAGACCTATTCATTTAACTAATTATTCTGTAAAATGCATGGAGCCATGCATCAGGGCCCATTTCTTTCTTCTTACCACACCATTGCACATTGTCTAAGGTTGAACTTGCAATGCTTTCTCTGGACACCAGAGCCTTCTTTGTCAAAATATTGTGAAGGGGTGGAATAGATGACCTTTGTGCACATCCCTCTACTGAGTAAAGGAGACAGTAACTAAAGAAAAGTGAGAAAAGATAACTCTGGCTTATATGTTCTATTCTAGTTTTCAGAGCTCCCCAGCAGCATTAACCTCCAGTCATCCACAGTTGTAATTGGGTCAATAATGCATTATTAGCTGCCTCTTTCTCTTATTGGTGATTTCTTCCCCTCCAAATTAGTTACACTCTCAAATCTTTGTTCAGGGTAATCTTCTATAGGAACCTAAGCTAAAATAGTCCATGTTTTCTAGATATATTGATTGTATTCTGTCAGGGTCTCACGTATCCTGAGACCTTCATAATAAAATAAGACAATCTTTGCAAGGTTAACTAGATAGTATGAATGACATTAAAGAGTGAAAAAAAAAATGATGTTGTCAAGCTGTAGTATTATTAAACTTAGAATTTGGCTGGGGTTTAGATGTGGGAGAAGCAGAAAAGACTTTCTTGAGGAAGGGACTGAATAATTTGAATACAAAACAGAATATATTTCTTTCTCTCCCATATGTGTTTGTCTTTCTATTTTTCCTGCATATGGGCATAGGCAGTATGTCTCATTAAAATATTGGCCCACTGCTCCTCTGTATCCATTCTAACACTTCTGTAGTCTCAGCAGGAAAAAAAAGACTCCTTTTTTATATTCATGGTAAAGTATCACCCATTACCTGGGAAGGAGTTGGAAGCTACTGATTGACCTGGCTCAAATTGTATGTGTTAAACGAATAGTGGACACAACAAAGTCAAGATCAATAGTCTCCTATTTTTTTTTGAAATAATGTAAAAGTAATGATAGTAGAGCTTGATCTAATGCAGGAACACCTTTGTCTATTCCTTCCAGTAGAACATACTCTAATTTGCATTTTCCTTGGTTGTAAAATAGCCTGTATGGCTTTAGGTGCTACTCTCTATAAAAGACAACATAAAGTTATCACATGAATTAACATACCCATATTGTTAGCTCTCCCAGAGTGTGCTGGCTGCAGTGTATTACACCAAATGATAAATAAATAAATACAATCCGTACAGTATTTACATTATCTGGAATAATCCAAATATTAAGATCTAAAAAGAGGTATTTATTTCAGATGAAAATTCCTTTTTCAAAGTTTATGTTCTAATTTATTATTTCATTGAACTTTTATTTTCAATTATGCATTATTTGTTCTTTGGGATGAGCATGAGTATAATAATCATGAACTTTCCCCTGTAGATGTGATTGCAGGCATTTAATCTATTTCACTGTTGACTTCATTGATTCTAGGAAAACAGCTAATTACTGAAAAGTTCCCATTCACTTTTAAATTTTCTTTTAGTATTTTTTTCTACAGGAAATGACCATTTAATGTACAACCACAGGTCTAGCAGAAAGAAGAACTTATTTTCAAAAATTTACATCTGTGTTAGGATGGTAAAATCATTCTGAACCTTATTCATACATGACTTTTACTGTCACAGTCTTCAGACCTGAATTTCTAACTTTCTGTAGAATATTTAGACATCCCACAAGTACTTTGAATGAACAGCTTTGGTCCTGACTTAATTTTATTTTCCTAAGATGTATTTTGTATCATTTTACCTATAATTTCTAATATCATTAATATATATTTGGAGAAGTCTGAAACCTGAAAATCAATTTCAATTTTATCTATTCCTTCATTCCGTATAATTTCAGAAGTCCTATCGTTTAAGAAGCTGCATAATTGGTGCTTGCCAGATACTTCACTTCTGCAGTGTACTTGTCAGTTATTTTGTAGACTGTTCCTCTACTTAAGGTTACCTGATGTTTTCTCATGGAGATGGAAATTTTGCATTTTCAACAAGCATAACACACAAGTGATCTGTCCTTTAAAGTATAGCACATTGTGGTTATGTGAGGTCATTATGTCTTATCACTGCTGATGTTAACCTCACTTACTGGTTAATAAGTTCTCTGCCATGTTTCTTCACAAAAAAAATTACTTTTTTCCCAATATAATTAATTCCTATCCTGGCATAGATAGTCTGTGTCTCTGCAAATAGTCTATTTTTACTTAATATTTTGACCACTAAAGGTTGTTTTAATCAGTGGATGTTGCGTACAAATATTATTACTGTGGTGTTCTTCAGGTAATTTTCTTAAATCTCCTACTTTCTTTCTAACTTTAATAATTTAAATTGTTTGGTTAGACAGAGATATCCATTCTTTCCCATTTATTTATTGTATTATTTATTTAAAACAGAATAGACTTGTGACTTTTATTCTATGAGATATAAACCAAAACTGATATTATATTGCTATTTTTGACTAATTATCCCAGCTCTGGCTATCAGGAATTTTTTCTTTTGTTCCTGAATTAATTAATAAATGACTTAGATTTGTGAAAGTGTTTCTAAACTGACATTGCTAAAAAATGTCATTATTTTGACACTTGTCATCACATAAGTAATTACTTTTTGGTTCATTTTAAATAGCAGATTTAGAGATCAGTTTTTGGAAATATATATTTTATAGACTTTTTTTAAAAATAAAATGTTTGATGTTAAGAAGATATGGGACCATTCAATAATAATAGTGATAACAAACTATTAATCTTCCTACATTTATTCAATGCAAGTTATTAGTATACTCAATTGTCATGAAGAAATCTTTACCACTGTTCTATATGCAAGAACATGGAACTAAATTTGCTCTCCATATGGTGTGAATTATACATTTGATAATTCTCTTTGCATTGTGACTTGGTACATAAATTTATAATTATGTAGCCTCTTCTTTTCCACAGAAAAGGAAGTAATTAAAATAATATTATGTATCATCTTATGAAATAGAATGTTCAATTTAGATTGTATTTAAACTGATCTTGATAAAGTAGATCTGGAAATAAATGAAAAGTAATTAAAAATTAAGAATAGCTTAAAATTATAAATTTCACAACTGAAAAAAAATAACAAAATATATTGTCCTACATTTTAAAATATGAATAAATATTTAATAATGTTGAAGTATAATTTTGAAAGACAATATCAGATAAGAAGATATATGAAGATTTTTATATTTCAAATTGTCATTCAACAATAAAAAATCGTAAGCTAACATAAATACAAATGACAACATGTCAGAAATTCTATAAAAGTGACAGACTTTATGAAATTATGTATACAAAATACATTTTCTTGCTTTTTCTGTCTTTTGCCCAGATCCATTTACCTACAAATTTGGATGAATATGGAATAAATGCTTGCTTATTTTTCTGTTTATCCTTTGTTCTATTTTGATTGAATAGTAATGTTTATAGAAGGATATTTTTATGCATTTTACCTACAAGGAATAAAGGATTATAATTACTAAAGTCTTATTTAATGACAGCCAAGGAAGCAGGTGGATTGTGTTAATTTATTTGGTTTCTGCCTGTGCTTTCTAAGTAGTGGTCAATCTTTTAGGAAAATAATTTGATAAGTACTTTGGGAGAAACACTCATGATTAGGGCCAAAGCTGCTGTGTAAAATTAAATGGAGAAACTTTATCAGTTGGAAAACTGAGGTGAAGTAGGTTACGTAATGTGTGCAAGGTCACACAAGCAGTAATTAGAAAGGCTAGATTCTACTTCAAGTTGCTCTTTAGAGTCCAGGGTCTTGCTATTATGGCAACCTTTAGACACATAATATTAAGTGTTTAGTGATCCCCAGTTCTCCCTTCCCTGAACAGAGAATAGTACCTTAAGTAATACTATCCTCAGAGATCTAGTAAATCTAGTAGACTTGAGTCCACTTATTTTAGTCAAAAATCTCTCCTCATCATTTCTAAATTCAACTGGTATAGGTGTCCAGATTTCATTTTGGAAAGCAGGCTTTTCTTCTTGAGTAGCATTCCTAGGTATCCACTCCTGTTAATTCAGGTTTAAGCCAGATGGCAACTTTCAAAATAAAGCATTACGTCTGTTTCCACTTGAGAACTGGAAACTTCACTTATATTGGTGTGGTTTACATCCTGGATTATATAACTTCCTATCAACTCATCATCTCAGTTTTTGACCTTGTTCAGCACAAATCTCTCCTGTTATCAGTTATAGCCATTCTAATATTCCTAGAATGAATAAATTGCAATAACCAAAATCACTGGAGACCCTGCTCAGCATCTCCTGCCTTTGAAACCTAGCATTCTCTTTGTTCAAACATATTCTCCCTTGAGCATAGGAACAGATGTGAGCTATCCATGTTCAATGGACATTTCTTATTGTTATTTTTCCAGCATTCAGCCACACCCCATCTTCTTGCTACAGTGCCTTGCTTTTGTCTTCTTGAAACTATTCTTTTTATTCTAAATGCTTCAGGCTAAGCACTCCCATTCAGTGATTGGTTCAAGCATGAGATATCTACTCAACCCAATTCAGACCAGCTGGAACCAACAAAACCAATGATAAAATTTTAGAACTCTCAGGGAAGCTTGTTGTCTCTTTTCTGCCAGATACCTTTGGGGTTTTTGCAATCCTGTGAACATCACTTTTGGAGAGACATCTGAGAAGGGAGTCAGCATAGAACAAACACAAGAGGCACAGAAAGGAAAGACATGTTCTGGGATATTGTTTGCATCTTTCTCAAGCTATACCTGAGGCTGCTTATTCTTGAGCATTTTATTGAAAGCCAACAGTGAACCTATTATTAGCATATGTTAGACTTTCTGTCATTTTCTCAGAAACATACAATACTGAAGATAGTGGCATATAATATAAGCTAGCCTGAAACTGTCCAGAACAAGCATAGTAGAATCTTTTAAGCAAGCATTGTCATTTCTTGGTAATTTCTAAAACATTACCAAAGGCATGTACCATTTTATGCCTAGTAATACTTGTTTTTCTGTTTTACTTTCTGATCAAATTGAATATCACATGATTAACATCCAGAAGATAAAATATTATGTTAAGCCTTTAAAAATTATACCTTAATTTGATTTAATTTTTAATGAAACAAATATTATAAATTAAATTTCAGTTGGTACATTTTGATACAATTGATATATATGTTGATACATCAGTTGATACATATGCTGAATATCAGTATCTATAGATAACAATCTGCTAAAAATGTGACAAGACATACTGACTGAAATAGCTTAGTAAGCTGAATGTTTGCTGAGTCATCATTATGGTAGTACATTAATTTCACATTTTCCCAAGGGCGCATATAAATCTTTGTTGGCTCTGTTATTTCAGCATCCTCTGTTTTGTAATTGTGTGAGAAAAGGCAAATAAAATGGCCAGTTGAACAGTTTGAAGGTTATTCAACCATGGCCTGCTATAATATTTGAGAAACAAATGGGACATATTAAAGTAACAAAAAGTACGAAAAAAAGATTATTTCCAATGTCCTTGAATTGTTCTCGAACCCGTTCTGTATTTGAATGTTTTCACAGGAAAATTAGCAAAGGTACAGCACATCTACCAATCTGGAATTCGACTTTCACAATGAGTTCCTAGTGCACCTAAATTATTGCCACATACCCACTGACCTTAAATCATCTACATATTTATCAAAAGCAGGACCAATACAATTTCCACATGAGAATATCTGTTGATCTTTTACCTGCCCAAGACAGGAGTGTGGCAAAAGTTCTGAGGATGCTGGACTTCACTTAACAACATTGCCTTTGCCCTGCATGGTGGTGTACCTCTGTAATCTCAGCGATCAGGAGGCTGAGGTAGGAACATTGCAAGTTTGAGGTAAGCCTGGGAATACTGAGACCCTGTACCAAAATAAAACAAAACAGCCTGGGGATATAGCTCAAGGAAAAAAAAAAGCCTGTCTTTTATATATAAACATCTCCTTCCCAGGACATTTTTTATGTTGTATAAAGTGTATTTTTCATCTCTCTATAATGTGTCCTCTTAATTTCTTTATAGTTCCTTAAGATTTACTCAGGAGCTTTCAGTGCCATCTTCAGATATAATTAACAGAGAAAGTGAGAAAAATGAGATGTCTTTAGAAAATTAAAATATTCTTTTCACAAATCTGATTGAAATGAACCCTTTTTTAAAAGTGCTATGTAAATCCTCTAAGAATATATGTAGTGTATATATAATAATAGAGTATATATGTATATGTAGTCCATATGTATGTATAATGTATAATGTTTATATATAATGTAATCAACACATTAGATAACTTGAACTTAATTTAAGTTTTTTTTTTTTTTTTTTTAGTTGTTGACTGACCTTTATTTATTTACTTATTTTATTTATATGTAGTGCTGAGAATGGAACCCAGGGCCTCACACATGCTAGGCAAGGGCTCTAGCACTGAGCCACAACCCCAGCCCAAATAACTTGAACTTTTAGTAGAAATAAATTCCAAGAATATGAGCTTGTCAAAACTTACTATGGATACTTTAAAAACTTAACTTCCAAGTTAATTATATTAATGACATTTCATTTTGGTTTTGTTTAGAAGTTCTAAATATCATGAGGACAAAACTTCAGTGTAGCAGAATATATGAATAAAGTCCATCAACTCTTCATGACTAGCATTTTTATTGATAAAATAGCAGCAGTATTTATCAACTGTTATCCCTTCAGCCACAAACTTTTAACTACTGTTGTGAAAAAAATGGTTTTAAGTTATCAGGAACAAAAATCAGACACTTAACAGAGTTTTAATACATTAGAGATTGCTGTAGACTCTCATGCTGTGGAGGCTCCTCAGCTGAAGGCTTTAAATAAGTAATAGCCAATCTGCCTCTATAAAATATTTCCTAGAAGATATGGCCTCCAGTTCTGAACACAACCAAGCAAAATGAAAGCACATTCTACAGACAGACCTCTGGGTCTGAAATATGCCAAGCTCCGGTTAATAAATAAATCTGATTTATGAGCATTAAGTGTAAAGTTTATTCATGGCTGTGTAATGGATGTTTTGCAGAGACCATTTTTACATACACAATATTTTATTTTTCACAATGAGAAGAGTGGGTTCTTCATGGGAATTGAAAGGAGAATGCTGTATTTTATATGTGCTCTTCTCCCCTTTCATTTCTGAATCAGAAATATCATTTCTCTTCATTATATGTTACTGCCTTAAGTGAAGAGAAAGATGCTGACATGAAATGGAGAGAGGAATATTTATTAGCTCTACTAGGATCTCAGAGTGAGCTTGGGGTTTTTATGTTAGCATATGTGTAGACAATAATTATGTCATTGATTAATATTTATATATAAAGATAGCATACATAAACATACACAGATAAGAGTTTTACACACATGCCCCACAAAGTTCAATTAAAGGGTGATTTACCTCCACCCCCAGTTTGAATGTTAACATTAACATTTTTCTGTTTTATTATTATTTGATTCATTTAAAGTAATATATGTATAAAATATACATAGGTATAAATAAGTACTAAGATATTTCCAGTATACCTACTACCCAGAGTAAGAAATAGAACATTTCTAAATCCTTCATGATTCTTCCCATATAATATCTTTTCTTCATTTCCAATAGGTATTTTTTAATCATGAAATTTTTTATATTGTTTCTGTGCATGTGTAATATTAGTAATTATATGTTTATATAATTTAGTACAAATTATATAATATATATAATTTAATTGAATTCAAATTATATATTATATCTATAAGTTTTACTTATATATAATTATATATACACACATAAGCATTGGTAAAATTTAGCACATTTATATTTGCTTTTGGTTATATTTTATGCATGAATAATATAATTTGCATATTAATTGGACATATTTATCATTAAATGTTATGTTTCTAAGGGTCCCTCAGAATGAATGCAGCTGCCTGTCTTTTCTCTTTATACTAGTACACTGTCCACTTGACATACTGCAAATATATTTACCCTGTTTATGGTTGTATTTTTTTTTGGAGGGGAGTTCCAGAGATTGAACTCAGAGGCACTCAACTACTGAGCCACATCCCTAGGCCTAGTTTGTATTTTATTAGAAACAGTATCACTGAGTTGCTTAGCTCCTCGCTTTTGCAGAGGCTGGCTTTGAACTTGTGATCCTCCTGCCTCAGCCTCCTGAGCTGCCGGGATTACAGGCGTGTGCCTCTGTGCCCAGAAGTTGTGTGTTTCTTTTAGTTCATGGTATTATGTGCACCTCCTTTGCTGTAGCTCTCAGAGGGCTTCTGGTAGGAGCAAGGATTATATGAATTTCTTATTGATGCTGTCCAACTGTGAAGCAGAGTCTGGAACTGGGACCAAAAAGATCTGCTCTTGCCATTTCTTATTGTTAACCAATGGGATAATCAAGAGCAAGATAACCTAGGTGATGACATTCACAGAGACTAGATCCTGACAGAAGAAAACAAGATATGAATCCGGGATGAAATGTGGGCTCTGCTTTCAGAAAATAGACTACAGGTCATGTAGTTGCAGGCCTAGACAGGAAGTGGCAGAACATGAGTAGGTGTGGGCTTTTAAGGTGATAGGTCAAAGGAAATGGATGCAAAGATGTTTAAAAGACAGCTCCATGATTAAAAAAAAAAAAGATTAACATGGAATTAATATCGCATTGGACTACTGCAGGGTGATCCTATTATTTTGTTGTGATATTTCCTTGAAATTTAGATATGCAAATGATGTGCAGAAAACTAGGTGAACTTTTAGTACATCCCCAAATTTATATTTGTGAAAGATATCATTTATAAGTGGAAGTATCCAGTGCTGACAGGGTCCGTTTTGCACTGATAAGGGGAGAAAATTATTATAAAAGAGGTAATGACATTTTTTAGATACGGTTTATTTCTCTTGGATATGCAGAAACTAGTTTAAAATACGGGAAAGGGAGAAGAAAATAAGATAAAATGGGGGGGTAATTCCATCAAAATAGATGAAGATCAGTGATATAGAGGAAAGGGATTAAAGGGGATGGAGGAAGGCAGGGATAAGGAAAGAGTGGAATGAATCTGGTCTACATGAATAAACCACAGTGAATCTCACAATAATGTATACTCACAAGACACTAAAAATAACTATGAGTAAATAGCAGAAAGATCAGCAGAGGACAGGGCAGGGAACTAGAAGGGAGGAGAAGAGGGAAAGAGGAAGAACTAAGAACTGAATTAAAGCAAATTATATTCCATATTTTAATACTTATGTCAAAAATGAATCCTAATGTTATATATAAGTAAAAAAGAATCAATAAACAGATAATTCAAAGAGGTAATGAAGAATGCACAGGAAAGGCTGGCATGCTGGAGAAGTTCAGTGGTAAGTATATGATGTAGGCCACAGCTGATGGTAAGTATATGATGCTGGTCTACCTGACTCAGAAATGATAGAGACCCCATGGCAACATTTTCACCCATAGCAAGATGGCCAAAGTTCTTGCAATAGGCAGATATATATTGTCATGGTCTTTAGGAATCCTTGACAAATGAAGTGTGGCCTCCACCATACAGCCCATTCAGTTCATCCTGCTGGCTTTTGCAAAAACCAGGTAGATAATGTTGAGATCTCAACATGCAATCATAAACTTGAGAAGGTATTTTATTCAATCTTTTTATTTTATTATTTTTTAAAATTTTACTGCTGCAGAACAACACAGCCTTTGGCATTTGGTAAGCTGCTATTCATCCTCATCCCCCATGAGTAGGGCATGTCTTGGAAATTCACCATAACCTACCAAAGACAGTAGTGTCCTTTAACTATCTTGCTTCTAGGCTGTGCTAATTCTCATACTGTCTGTCATTATATGTTTCTAGGGCATTTACACCTTAGTGTGTATATAAATCTTCTGGAGATCATGTTAAAAGATTTTGATCCAAGAGTTCTGAGGTAGGATCTGAGACTTTAAATTTCTAATAGGTTGCTTGATAATAATAACACTACTCACCCAAGAGATCAACAGAGATCTTGTCTATCTTCACAAGTGGGAGAATATCATGCTGGTGCTCTAGATTAGTAATATGATGCAAAGTGAACTTGTTGAGCAAAAACCTACCAATAAACTACCTGTGCTAATAAGCCAATTGAATGCCAGAAGATGAAAAGGAAATCTTATGAAAACTTAAGTTTCCTGCCAACCCAAAGGATGTGTTTCTGTGGTTTCAGTCATTCTATTGTCATTTCTAAAATTAAAAATGGCACTGGAGCTCAGATCTGGAGAAGATCTACAGCATTTGGTTGTCTTCTTTGAATTTTAGAGATTCATTTAGTGTTCTTAGGAGTTCTACTGTAACCTATATTTCAAGTGACTTTGAAGACTGCTAGCTTCAAGTGTGGCCTAGAAGAAGAGAGGGAGGTACAACAACGCCAGCCTCTAGGATAAGCTTTTCTGAAACTTGGCCAACATGACTCACCATGATTCTGAACAGATGAAAATACTTTTTGGATATCTCTGTTCTGCTTCCTTTGAAGAGTCTCAGAAAAGATCCATATATTTCTGCAGTAAGCTCCTTGTATAGAACTAGGTTTTGTTTTGAAAAAAAATTTCAGAAAAAAACTGAGATTCGGACTGTGGGGTTCTAATTTTCTTTGTGATGTGCTCTTCTTATTGTGAGTAGTGCTCATAAAATACACTGACTCTAAAAGCTACAGGAGGATAGCAATTCATTTTAGAGTAAAAGTGATACATTCAGGATTAGGTTTGAGTATGTCTAAAATGCACAAAAGAAATTTTATGAACAAATCACCCATTTCTTAGTTCTTGTTTTGCTCCCTCAACATATATTTACAGACCTGCCTAAAATCTTCTTAGAAAACAAAGAAATAAAGGACTAGAAGCTTTTCATAGATGGTCATGAGCAAGTTGTTGATATCAACCAAAAATAGACAGCTGTGGGATTGGACACCCACCCATAGTTCCTATGAATGACAATAGTGAAAGAAAAATTTCCCAGTTTTTGGAGCAGTATAATTGTTCTAGTTTGCATGGAGGGAGAGTATCATGAAGTGTGAATCTACTTGACTTTTTTACAGTGCTGAGTAATTTAGCTAATTAACATCCTGAGAGAGAACTCCTGGTGCATGGAAGAAAGCAAAGACCATCACTATGCTGGACACCAGCAACAGGAATCCAAACACTTCCATTCATTGCATTTGGGCTTCAATTTTGTCTCAGGTTAGTGAGAAAGAAAACATATGCAAGGAATTTTATGAAGTGAGTTTATCACTGACCAATAAGCAGAAAAGGAAAAAAGAAGTCTTGGATGTGTTATAAGCTGGTCCCTTGTTGCCATTGTGGTATGGAAGTAGGATAGCTAACTAATTTCTCAGCAAAGGTACCAGCTCAATGCACACATTGTGAGAGACACTGGTGAGCTATTCTCAAAACAAACAAACAAACATATGAACTCAATCAATGTCTGGTTTAGAGACTATAATAATAGTAGCTGGAATATACTTTTCTGAGAAACATATATTCAAAGTTCACCCCTCTTACCATTTCATGGTCATCACTCCTAATGACTTATGTAGATTTTTATTTCCTTTCCCTGTGATCTTTGTTTCTTCATGATTATATGTGTCCCACAGTTGTAATGCTTTGGCCTATCTATATTTTTGTGACTTCAAAAAAAGTTGTATATAAATTTTAAAAATGTAGCAAGCAATTTAAATAATTTACCTTTTACTTTTATTATATTTTCATGATTTTACCCAAATGGCAAAATCATGTGTTAATCATTCATACCTTGATAGAGCTTACAGGATATCTTAATATTACGCCAGTCAGTAAATAAATGCATATAGGGCATATAGCCTATAATAGAAGAAAAATATAAAAATACTTATTAAATATGGATAGTTCTTACTAAATAGAGAAGTATTTGAGAATAGAGTGCACATAAAATCAATGTAATTGAAGAGAAATTCAGGCTGCTCTGAAAAAGGGACAGTAAAAATTGAAGCATTTGAGAAGGTAGGGAAACTGAAGGAAGAGGATTAATTGTGGTTTTCTTATTGTTCATACTCTAGTCTTGATGGATCTATAAATGATGGATTTTACACATAAAATTTCAGTTTCAATGTGTTAATCAAGTTTTCTGTACAAATCCTTTATAACATTTCACCTTGATATAAAAATAGTCTCACATAGAATATCATTCATGGAATAATGGTGGCTATGACACATTTTTTTTCTCTCCTTTAAATAGGCTCAGAGCTTAAGCAACTCTATTGTAATGCAAATAAGATTATTATTATAATTTTAAATGGATATTTTCAAAAGCAGTTATTGCCTGTCAATAATGTTTATGATTATCCCAAATACTTTAATGGCTCTCTTGAGATATTGACATGGAAGGGCAAATAAATAGTTTTCAGAACAGATCTTAATGGAGGAAAATAAAATCCTGTTAGCTGTTCATTTTGAAAAATTTCCTTACGTTTGTAGATTTTTAGTGTCAAATGTGTATATATTTACTAGTGTTGTTTTCAGAAATCCTTCCATCTTCTTCTTTGATCCTGACATATTTGAGTAAGAGGATTATTATATCTATTTTAAGACAGTACTTTGAAACTGTAGCTACTACTGATGTCATTAGTTGATAATACTAACACCATTACAAATGTGAAAATTCATGCTATACATGCATAATTTAATGTGGATTACCAAAATAACTATAAAAAGGTAAATCAAAAGTAGAACTTCCTGGTTATCAGTAATTCATACAAAACATATGAAATTTTAACAGTTGAGTTAAATATAATACAGAGGCATGAAAAATAATTTGTTCCTCTAAGAAATTTTTAAAATGTGTGTATTACAATGTGTTTTCATGTGCAATCACACTGAAAAACTAACCTGAATATCTGAACAAACTATAATAATAATGATGTGTTATTCTGTCAATCAGACAAATTGTTGAGAAAGTAAAAGAATGGGGATTATTTTTACATATAGCAGTTTGTATATTTGGAAATATTTCCAATGCTTTATTTGGTGACTTTATTCTTATAGTAATCCTATGACATTTTATTATCAGTTAATATTAGAAAAGCATTTTAATGATATTTTAAATTATCATTATTTGTTTCATTATTAACCTATGATCTTGTTTCCAGTATTTTGTCTCATGTTTACTCTTTTAAAAATGTTTTTCAGTGTGGCTTTTTATTAGTTGCATTTTGCTGTATTGAATTCTGCAATTTATGGATTAATAATATAAAGTACCTAGACTATTGCTTTTTATGGGTTAAATTTATGACATTATAAAGAAAGACATTAAATAAGTATTCAATAATTTATACATAAATAAGCAGAGTATTAAAGAATTACATAGTAAATTCTTATATTAAACTGAATAATATTACAAATCAAACTGTAGGATCTCACTAAATAGCATTGCTAAGATGCATACCTAAGAGAGAGATGCAAGAAGTAAATATCAGTACTGAAACCAAGGATCAAGCACTAAAATGGATTTTTCATAATGGCAAAGGGTAAATTTACATGATATGATTAAAAAAATTTAATTTCTCTTGAGATTTCTTCTTTTAGCCATGTGTTAATCTCCAACTGTATTTGTTATTATTTTCTAGTTTCATTCCCTTGTGGTCTCGGAGAAAACATGATATGATTTTTATTCTTTCAAGTTTGTTAAGGTGTATTTTGTGGCCTAGAAGTTGGTTTATCTTAGTGAATATCACATGTGAATTTGAGAAGAACATGAAATCTGCCTCCACAGGCTGTAGTGATGTCAATTATATCCTGCTGATTTATGGTGCTCTTGAGCTCAACTTTGTCCTTACTAAATTGTTGCCTATGGATCTGTCCATTTCAGATAGAGAGGCATTAGAATAGCCAACTATAATAGTAGATTTATCTGTTTTTCCTTGCAATTTTATCAGTTTTTAACTCATATAATTTGACATTCTATGAGATGCACATATTTGAACTCTGCTATCATTGAGTCTACTCTTTTATCATTCTGTATTATCACTAAATTATTTTTTTGCTCTGAAGCCTGCTGTCTGAAATTAAAATATCTATTTCCACCTTCCTTTGATTAGTGTACATGATAAATCTTTCCCCATTACTTGACTTTCAACGGACATATGCCTTTATATTTAAAGTGGGCTTCATGGAGATAACATATGGTTAGGTCTTGTTTTTGAGTCCTTTTGGGCAATCTCTGTTTTTAAAATTGATATGTTTAGAACATTCATGTTCAAGGTGATTATTGATACTGTTGTATTGATATCTACTCCTCACTCTTGTATTTGATGCTCATTTGTTTATATTTTTGTCTTCCACACTTTTTCTGCCTTCTGTGGTTTTAATTGTGCATTTTTTGGATTTCATTTGCTTTCCTTTCTTAGCAAATTAATTATACTACCTACCACTTCTTTTTTCTAACATGTTTGCAAAATTCATTTACAACTTAGTCAAGTCCACATAAAAAAACAACACAATACTACTTCATAGATAATCACATATCTTGTTTGTTTGTTTAGGTTTGATTTTTTGGTACTGGGGATTAAACCCAGGGTGCCTTAACACTGAGCTACATCCCCAGTCTTTTTATATATATATATTTTATTTTGAGGCAGGGTTTTGCTAAGTTCCTGAGACTGGTCTCAAACTTGCAATCCTCACCTCAGCCTCTGGAGTCTAGGATGTATAGGCGTGTGCCACCATGTCCAGTGCACATATGTTATAATAACAAATCATCCATTAATTTGTCCCTTCTTTCCACCCCTTGTAGCTTTGTTATTTTCTACTTAATTATATCTAAACATATATACACACTAACATATGCTTATGTATGCTTATATATTCATGTATATATTTATAATAATCTTCATATAATTTATATATGAAAATAACACACATACACACACACACACACACACACACACACACCATACATGTGACTGTCCTGGGGAATATTCTAATATCTGGCAAGACATTTCTGGGTTTGTCAGTAAGGGCATTTTCAGAAGAGATTTTTTTTTTTTTCTTTTGATACTGGGGATTGAGCCTGGGGTGCTTTACCACTGAGTTACATCCCTACCCCTTTTTATTTTTATTTTTAGGCAGGGTCTCACTAATCTGCTGAGACTAGCTTTGAAATTGCAATCTTCCTGCCTCAGCCTCCCAGGCTACTAGGATTACAGGTGTGCACCACCATGACTGGCTTTTTAAATCTGTATACAAAATAAAGATCACTTCCATCAATGCTGGTGGATTTCATCCAATCTGTTGAGGGTATGGATGAAAAAAAAAAAAAAGGCTAAAGAAGGGTAAATTTGCGTTCTCTTGAACTATAATATTCATCTTCTCCTTAACTCAGGCATCCTGGTTCCTGCCATTCTTAAACCTTTGCACTCCATGTTTTGCTCCAGTGTACACATACTTCAGCTGACTGTCATGTGTTAGTCTAGGACTGAGAATTTTAGAATTGGCTCCCCAAGTTCTCAGACCTTGGACTGAAATTATCACACTGGCTCCCTTGGTTCTCCAGGTTTAGACAGCATTTTGTGGGTCTTCTCAGTCTCCATGATGATTCAGCCAATTCTTATAAATAAATTCTTATAAAATTTCCATATGTATATATATCCATATGTATATAATATATATATATATTCCCTATTGGTTCTTTTGTCTAGAGAAGTCTGAACAATATATATGCTTATGAATATAGACATATTCATAATTGAGTGCATTATCGCTATAACATTTTGAAAAAACTATAATCTGTTAGATAAACTAAGAATAAGAAAAGAGATTTTATTATTTCATCTTTATATTTAATTTCTTATGCTATTCATTGGATACAACAGATCCCCAATGCTGATATGTAATTTATCTTCTCTGTGAAGAATTTCTTGTCACAATTTTTTTTTCAAGATATTTCTACTGGGAACAAATTCCCTCAATTTTTGTTTGTTTTAGAAAGTCTTTGTTTCTTAACTTTCGATGGAGAATACTGCAGGGTATGGAGTTCTTTGTTGGTGGGTATTTTCCTTCAAATGTTTAAACATTTTATTCTGCTCTCTTCTTGCTTTCATGATTTCTGTAAAGTCAGATGTAATTTTTATATTTTCTCTTCCATGGGTGAAGTGTTATTTATTTTAAATGTGTTCCTTGAAGCATTTTCTTTATCTTTTTTTCATTTTTTGAAGTTTTAAACAATATACCTAAGTGTAGTGTATTTTCATTTTGCTTATTCGTTTTTGGCATTTACTCTTTTTGTTCTCGGAGATTACTTGATCTGTGGTTTAGTGTCTGATATTAGTTTGGGAATGATCTTCGTCATCAAATTGTGTGTTTTTTTCTTTTTGGTATTCCAATAAAATATGTGTGTTATAAATCTTCTAGTTATCCCCTGGTTCTTGGATATTGTGTTTGGTTGTTGTTTTCAGTTTCTTTTCTTTTTTTATTTTTTATTTTTCAATTTGCTTTTCAATTTTCAAAGTTTGTATTGAGGTATCAATTCTTTTTCAGTTGTGTTCAGTCCATTAACAAATCCATTAAAGGCATTTTCCATTTCTGTGACAGTGCTTTTGGTCTCTGATTTTTTTTTTTATTATTATTCTTTCTTACAACTTTCAACACTTAACCTTGTCCATTTGTTCTTTGATGTTGTCTGCTTTCTCCATCATGCTCACCATATGAGACACCAGTTCTTGTTCAATCTCTTTAAATTATTTTGAGGGGTTTTTTTTTTGTATGTTTGTTTTCTTTTGTTTTGCCTTTTTATGTTTTTTTTTTTCTTTTGTTCAAGACACACATTATGTACTGGATAGAAGGAACAGTGGCAAATAGATCTTTAGTAATGTTAGTAAGGTGTGGATACAGGAGAAACAGTGTATTGTCCTATAATTACATCTCAATCTTTTTTGTGAGGGGGGATATTAAACCCAGGAATTTTTACCACAGAGTCACATCCCCAGCCCTTTATCTATCTATCTATCTATCTATCTATCTATCTATCTATCTATTTATTTAGAGTCAGCATCTTTCAAAGTTTCTGATGGCCTTGCTAAGTTTCTGAGGCTGGCTTTGAATTTGCAATCCTCCTGCCCCAGCCTCCGGGGCCCCCACACATCAATTTTTTGATAAACTGGACTATAAACTTTACCAGTACTTTTTTTAGGTTTTCTTTCTTCCCTTAGGTGGAACAGTATAATTGGAGAGAGCTAGAGTTTTTAGATTTTTCTTCTTTCTCCCATTTGGAAAGCTAGAGGACCTCAAATAGGTTACTTTCTATCAGGTCAGTTTGACTCATAAAAGCCAAGTAGTTCATGATCTGATAAGATAGCTTCGCCCAAGGCCTACCTTGTTAAGAACAGAATGTTCCTGGATGTGTTTAAATAGTTCCATTTCCTCTTTTCCTGCTAGAAACATGAGAGATTTTTTTCCCCCTCTGATAATCACTTTGAGGTCCTGGTAGACTCCCAGGAGGTAAAATTCACAAAAATGGGTTTGGGTTCTTCTACGATTGGAGTTTTTAACTCTCAACAGTTTTCCACATTGAGGCATTTACAATTTAATTTCCTTCCCTGGCCCTGATTCCCACAGACATTTCTATACATGGGTTTTGGTTCTGTAAAGTTGTGAATCTCTCTGATTTTGGGGGAAGCAATTATCCCAATACTTCAATTTTTTGACAGATTTAAGAAGACTTGTTGATTTTTCATTGTGCTTAGATTTTAACTTTTTGTTAGGAGGGAATGGTGATTTCTGAGTTCCTCTTACATCCTTCATGTACTTACCAAGCGATATTTGAAAATGCTGTTATGATGTTAACTAAAATTCTAAAAAAAAAAAGGTAATTAATTTGAAGAAAATTGAAAACCTTAAAATATTAAAGAACTGTATTTAGTAACACATTGCCTATTTCCATTTATGTTAGCAGCTTTTGTGTTCTTTCCTAAATTTTAAAAATATTTACTTAAATATCTTATTGATTTGTCAGTAATATTATGCTTTCCAGTTGAACCCTGAAACATTTAAAAAGTTAAATTTTATAATTGTTTACTGCTAAAATGAGAGAAAATAGATAGTTTTTTTTTCATATTTAACCTATATCAGATAGGCTCTTTGACTCAATAAGCAGAGCTTCCTTTTACTAACATTTAATGAGCAACACAAAATTCATTTTTCCTTACATTTCAAGTATAATTTATTTGGAAATACTTTTTATTGAAAGGATAAAATAACAGATATTTCCATTTCACATTATATATTTTAAAAGCATTTTGGCTATTATGTCATCCAAAATTATATATATAATATATATAATATATTTATATATATTATATATAATATCTGTATATATATATATATATATATATATATATATATATATATACACACACACAGATTAATTAAAGGGAAAACATTAAGAAATTATCTACCTTTCCTTAGTTAATTTTACAATTGGGTAACCAAATAGTATCCAAATAGTGTGTCTCTTTATAAAATATTCCAATAAAAAATGAAATAATTAGCCAGGCATGGTGGCCCACACGTGTAATGACAGTAGCTCGAGAGGCTGAGGCAGGAGCATTGCAAGTTCAGAGACAGCCTCAGCAAAAGCAAGGCACTAGTCAACTCAGTTAGAACCCTATCTCCAAATAAAACACAAAATAGGGCTGGGGATTTGTGAAATTTAATAATCATTAATAACGTTCCCTTGATATTGATAATGTGACACATGATGACTCACATTCATTTATTTACCAGCTTAATTCAATTTTGCAGTTAATAAAGCTGAATTGGAGAGACCAGTAAATTATCCAAAGCCATATGTAGAAAGTGATAGCATTAAAATTCAAACCAGTAACACTAATATTCAAAGTTGTACCTCTTAACTACTAAAAACATGCTTAATCTTAATTTTACTGTAATTTTTTTTAATTGAGGATGGATCTCAGGAATGCTTAACCATTGAGCCATATTTCCAGCCTTTTTTTTAATTTTTAATTTTTTATTTTGATGTTGGGTCTTACTCAATTGCTGAGACTGGCTTTGAACTTGTGATCCTCCAGCCTCAGGCTCTTGAGCTGCTGGGATTATGGGCATGTGCATCCATGCTGGGCCCTAAATTTTAATATAATTCTTATATGATAAAAACATATTAAGGCTGATGCCGTAAAATGGGGATTTAAATCTTAATTTGCTGTATGTTAAAAATTAAATGCTTTCTTTAATGTTACTAATTCTATCTAAGGCCCATGTAATTTCATGAGCCTTATCTATTTGTGTTTCTCAGTGTCCTATGATTTTTCATTTGGGTTTTTATTTATTTATTTTAATCACAAAGGATAGTGTGAAAAATTGAACAAAAAGATCTAGTTAGGCTTATCTTCAGCATTATGTAGCTTCAGAGCCATTCTATTTGAGTAGTAATCTTTATATGTGTATGTTTACCTAAAGTTTGTCCAAAAATAGTTTTAATCTACTTTATAATTACTTTTAGAAATTTCTAGAGTAATTATTTGTTAGATAATTAGAAAGAACACTTATATACAGAAGAAAAGTACAGAATAATGTAACTGTTTCAATATGGGGCTCACCTAGACCAAATATATTTTTCTTTTTTAAAAAGGGAAAGAAAAATATTTTTATCATATATGCTCTATTATGTGTGTGTATGCATATATATACACACATATATATATTCTGTTTATATCTACATCAATGATCTATGGGTAACTTCTGATATATTCATTCATGTATAAATATACACATATATTTACATACAAACTAGAAAAACTCTTGGGAAGTTGTTATGAAAGTGACAGGGTAATAAAATGAAGTAACTGTTATGGAACAATAATGATCACAAATAATTCTAAAAATAAGTATTTTTTATTATCACAAATAATTCTAAAAAGAACTTAGCAAAATATGTATTTTAAGTCTTAAAAAGTTTCAGCATTTGATGAAATAACAGACAAAACCCAGGAGTGACTGTTAAGCTAAGTATTTTACATTAAAACCCATACTTTTATCTGACCTGTTTTATCTTATTGGGGGTAGAAATAAAAGGAGTAGAATCTAGTCATACCATTTAGGACCATAGACTTAGGGGATTTCTCAAAAGTAGTCTATCTAGTGGAAAAAATGGGTGGAGACTGAGCCTTGGCTTAAGAGCTAAAGGTTTTCATCACCCAGTGACTTACTGTCATGTAGTATAGCAAAAGTAAAACTTATATTTACTTCTAACTGTAAATTCCCTTCACATACCAGGAGTTACAAGCTCAAGATGTTGTTTTGTTATCAGAGTATTATAGCATTTGTTCCATATGCAGAATTTTGAAGTAAGGGAAATATTTTAACCCAGTTTTCTTTTAAGTAACTTTCATTCACCTATTTCTTCTTTCAATATTCCATGATGTTAAGACCAAAAATAAATGATTTTAAAATGATAATAAGTGAGTTAAGAAAATACTTTATAAGATTGTGTGTGTGTGTGTGTGTGTGTGTGTGTGTGTATTTGTGCGCGCACGCCCCTGTGTGCGTGGAGGTACTGAAAAACCCTGATTTCAGGCTGCACTTAGGATAGATTGAACATCATGTCTAAAAATTCAGTGATGTTGGCCTGTCTTGGCTTGATTGTATGAGTTCTGCCCACATTTCCAGATGCATCCTCTCATAAAGATTTTACCCCAAACTCTGCAATGATCCTGTTCTATAAAATTTCCATCATTTCCTAGTAAACAATCAGGAATTTCTGTCCTAAGGAGTCTATGCATGCTTCTACTACTAAATTTAACATTATTCACGTTTTTGTTGATGGTATGTCTTGCCTATCAAATCATAATCTGAATATCACCTTAGCAAGACCAAACTCAACCATCCAATCCAAAGTTTTCCCTACTTGTCTCAGGGTTCTGCTTCTGTTTGTTTGTTTTCTTTAAGATAATTCTGTAGACCCTGAAATATTATTATCTATTTGTTTTCACCCTCCTTCACTACAATACAAACTCCATGATGGCACGATATTGTCTGTCTTGCACACAGTTGTCAAATGAGGCTTCAGAAGAAAAAAATCAATTTAGAATATTAAAAATGCAAGCCTTCCCATACATATCTGAATATGTCAAAAACATATTCAAGGTCATGGTAGTAATTCTGACTAAATAGGTGATATGAACATGGACTTTTTGAGTCTTACTATAGACAACATTATCTTACTGAAGCAATGAGGCTGCAAATACAGATAATTGAAGTTTTAATTACACTGTTGTAATATTTAAGGTTTATCTATCACTTAGGAAACAACTGACATTTAGATAAGGGAAATAATAAACTCTACACTGTAAGAAATAATGATTGAAATTAATTTAAGAAGTAAAACAGGAAGCAGGAAAATATAGTTGGAAATTCCAAATTGAACACAAACAAGCACTGATTGATATGCTATGTGTACAAAGGAAGCTAGGTTTTAAGATTAATTTTCAAAAGAAATCTATATGTACTTATAGATTTTGAAACTGTGGTTTGTAACTCATTCCAACTTTTTATTTTTGAATATGAGACAAAGAAGCTATGAAATTTATCTAACACAGACCATTGATTTGGGTTTGAATCTCAACTCAAGCTTTGCATTTACTGATTCTATTATCTAAGGATGTGGCTAAATATTTTAACCATCAGTCTTCTCCTCTCTCCATATTGATAATAATGCAAACTTTGAAAGGTTTCTGGGAGGATTACTTGGAGAAATGTGCTTAAAGGTTTATTGCACATATTTTTTTCCCAAATAATAGCTATTAAAATGTCGACACAAATAAGATAGTAATCATTTTATTAACATCCTCCACCTTCTTCCTGAAATATTGTTGGTGTGTTCTTGGTATCTAAACCAAGGAAGATTCTTGGGCTGCAGGTATTACGGACTTTGTTGAGTTCCTCATCACAGTTCTGAGGATCTGTTTTTTCCATTAAGTCCAAGCTTTCCTGTCATGACCCTTTTTTTCTAAAAGTAAATTCCTACTCAGTGTTGCAGTTAAAAATTTTATCCTTCTCATGCTCAAGAAGACTACCACTAAATAGGGAAGAGAGGTGGGAGGGAAAAGGAGGGAGAAGGGGAATTACACGGAAGATGGAAGGAGACCCTCATCGTTATACACAAAACATGTATGATGTTGTGAGGAGAAAAAAAAAGAAGTGTGTTACATTAGATTGGGTAGAGAGATGTGATTGGAGGGAAGGGGGGAGGGGGCTAGGAAGGACAGCAGAATAAATTAGACACTAGTATTGCTGTATGTATATACATGACTGTATGACCAACGTGATTCTGCAACCTGTACACTCAGAAAAATGAGAAATTATACTCCATTTGATTCAAATGTATGATATGTCAAGATCATTGTACTGTCATGTGTAACTAATTAAAACAAAAAAAAATTTAAAAAAAGAAAAAAAGAAAAGGAAAGTTGATTAAGAGTGATATTTCCTATTATTAAGGGACTTATTAATACCAAGCACTGAACTAACATATTATTCTATATATTAATATGTTCATAAACTATATATTGATATATATGTATCATATTATATGATATATATGTATCATATATATCATCTTCTCCTATCCTAATATTGATAACAGTGTTTATAGATGAAGATGTTGAAGCTTGGGCATTTAAATTGTAAGTTGAACTGGAAAATAAGTTACTGAGACTCAATTTGTATCCATGTCAATCTGAATCCAGTTTTGATACCTAATCTTCATAAAGAGAGTGAAAAGTTAAAAATCAAGTTCCAAATATCTATATGGTCTTAAAAAAAAGAAGTACCGCCATTAGTGTTCAGTTATAATTTGGGAATTGAGCTAATGTGGCTTTTTTAAAATTTTGCCTGTGATTGAATTAAAGTGCAATTTATTTTCCAAACTCATGAAATATTATTACTATTATTATTTCATTGAATATTATTTGAATTGTGATTATAATAAAATAGATTATAATAAAAAAATTTATCCTGATAATATATTTTTTAAAAAGACTTTTAAAAAAATTTAAACTGCCATTCATTATATTTTCTACAACTTCCTTTGAGATATAAAAAAGTATAACATATTATGAGATGAGAAGTTATATAGATAGAAGATTGATGATTAAATGGCTAGAAGCATATATAATATGACAAAATATCAGTGTATATGGTAAAACACTTATAAAATAGACACATTAATTATATCACCGTTCAGTGAAAAAACTCACCTTTTTTTCTTTTCTCATAATAATATTATGAGAAAAAATCACCTTTTCATCTCTCCTGCAATTCATGAGTTTTCCTTACTTATATATCCAAACTATTTTCTATTGTTATGAACTCATGGCTATTTATTTTATACTTTGAGTTATTTCACAATACCATATTATTTATTTTCTTGCTCATATTTTCTGACTTTTATGAGTGGAAGTTCTGTCAGTTCACTCCTATTTCACTTGATATTACCTAATCAATGCTTTTTTTAGTACTTCCTTAATTTCTGCAACTATCTTATATTTCCTGTTTGATCTCAGAATCAGCCATTTTTCCAAGAAGCTCTTTGGGTTTTTTACTGGAGAGAGTGGTATTAGAAACCAACATGTGGGTGCTAGGGGGTACTGGGATATTGTTAATTCTAGGCTATCTCAGATGACAAAGCAAGAAAATAAATGTATATCAAATGTAGATAAACAGGGCTGGGAATATAGCTCAGTGACAGAGCACTTGCCTAGCATGTGTGAGGCACTGGGTTCAATCCTTAGCACCATATAAAAACCTAAACAAATAAAGGCATGCCATCCATCTACAACTATAAAAAAATCTTTAAAATGTAGATAAACACACCTCTACCTGTTTCTATATGTAACCATCTGTATACATATAAAGCAAAACATGAGCTCATATTGATGACTGCAACTTGACCAACTACTGATGAGTTATGCTCGACCCCTTTCTCTTGTTAACCTGGAAATTCTCACTTCATCAGTGGAAACAGAGTAAACTGAGGCCCACAATCCTCCATCAATAACTTCATTGTATAATCCAAGTATACATATATAGTAGTATCAAATTGTTAATTTTTACCTGCATAGGAAAAAAAAACTTAATCAAATAGAGCACAAAGCTTATGAGCAATGTTTTTACCTGAAAGTCTTATAGCCTGTACTCATTATAGAACTTTCTAGGTTAGAACCCCCCCTCCCCTACCTTTAGTAAGAAAGTTTCATACATTTGTAATATGGTTATATTATCTTGTCATAGTCTACTTTTCATTCTAAGAGTCCCCAAACTCCTAAACTATATTTTAAATTGGCATATATTAAGGCTGACTCTTTGTGTCGTAAAATTCTAAGAGCTGAGGCAAATGCCTAAGTTATATACTCACCTGTTATACAGGTAGTTGCAGACTACCCTCTCTTCTTCCCAATTTCTGTGATTCTCCTATTTAATCGTCCTACCTTCTGTCAAAACATATGGCAATCACTAGTCTCTTCTACTGTCTTTATAATTTTGCCTTTTTCCAGAATATCCATATGATTGGATTCAGACAGGTTGTAGGATTTTTCAGACTGACTTCTTTCATACACCAAAATGCATTTAAGGTTCATTCTTCTCTTTTCTTGGCTTGATAGCTCATTTATTTTTATCATTGAGTAATATTTTATTGTATAGATACACCAGTATACCTATTGATCTATTTAGGACCTTTTAATTCCTTCTAGTTTTTAACAATTATGAATTAAGCCCCTAAAAATATTTGTGAGCAAGCTTTTGTGTGGACATAAGTTTTCAGCATATTTAGATAAACACAAGGACAGTAAATGCTGAAATATGTGGTAAAATTAAGTTTATCTTTGTGAGCAACTGCCAAAGTGTCTTCCAAAGCGGCTGCATTTTGCATCACCATCTGTTAATGACTGAGAAATCCTGTTGCTTTGCATCTGACCAGCCTTTGACATTGTAAGGTTTTATTGTTTGTGTGTTTTTAGCTATTTTAATGTTGCACAATGGCCTCTCATCTTTTTATTTATTTGCAGATTTTTAATGCCAAATGATGTTGAGAATCTTTCCATGTATTTATTTAAAATCTGCATATCTTTTTGGCAAGGTTAATTTTCAAGGCTTTCACTAATTTTTTAATGTAAATTCTAGAATTTACATAACTCAACTACAAGGAAAGAAAAAATCATATATGTGTTTAATAATATTTTCTAGGACTGGTATTTTCACTCTCTTAACAGGGTCTTTATAGAGTAGACAAATTTAATATTAGTAAACCAAACTTATGAATTATTTCTTCCATTATATATTTGGTGTTATGTTTTCTTCTAAGTTTTATTTTGGATTTCCTTCTTAGTTTTATTTTAGTAGAAGTAAAGTTTCATGAATTTGGTCTATGATTCATTTTCTTTTTTTTCTTGGCATGGTATAAAGTCTGTATCTACATTATTTTTTTTCTTTTTTTACATATGGTTATTCAATTGTTGCAACATTTGTTTAAAAAGCTATCCTTTCTTTATTGGATGGATTTTGCCACTTTATGAACAATCAGTTAAATATATTTATGCAGGCTTACTTCTAAGGCTCCCTACTGTGTCTCATTGATATGTGTCTAATCTTTTCCTAATGATATGTTTTCTTGTTTACTGTAACTTTACAGTAAGGTTGAATTCTGGTAATCAAAGGCCTGAAATTTTGTTCTTCAGTATCATGATTGCTACTTTTGGTCTTTTGTCTTTTTCATATGAACATTAGCATTAGGTCATTATCTAAAAATGGATCTCTGGAGTTTTGATTGATATTGAACTGAATGTACAGACCAAGTTGGGAAGAACTGCCATCCTAATAGTGTGTCTTCCTATTTATACAAATAGTCTTTCACTTATTTGATTTCTTTGGTGTCTTTTATTAGAGTGTTGTAGGTTTCTGTCTACAAATCATGTATGTATTTTGTTAAAATTATAGTTAAGTGTTTCATTTTTGGGTGCTATTAAAAATAAATTGTAATTTCTGTAATCCCAGCCACTTAGAAGGCTGAAGCAGGAGGATTCTGACTGTAAAGCCAGCCTCAGCAAAGTGAGGTGCTAAACAATTCAATGAGTCCCTGTCTCTAAATAAAGTAAAAAATAGGGCTGGAGATGTGGCTCAGTCATCAAGTGCCCCTGAATTCAATCCCTGGTACAAAACAATAACAACAACAACAAAAACAATGGATTGTGATATAGCATTGAAACAAAAATAGTTTTATTCCCTTTATTCCTTTCTTCCCAATCTATATACTTTCCTCCTTTCTTTATTATAGTACTTAGGTTTCTTTCATTATAATATTGAATAGGAATGATGATTGGGATATTTGTGATTTGTTTCCTATCTCAAGTAGAAAGATCCAGCTTTTTATTTTAAGTATGATGGTAGCTAAAGTTTTTTTGTAAATGATCTTTACAAAGTTTAGTAAGTTTTCCACTATTCCTACATTAATGAAAGTTTTTCATCAAGAATGAATATTGAGCTGGGCATGGTAGTACATACCTGTAATCCCAGTGGCTTGGGAGGCTGAGGCAGGAGGATGCTAAGTTTAAAGCCAGCCTCAGACAAAGTGAGGTGCTAAGCAACTCAGTGAGACCCTGTCTCTAAATCAAATACAAAATAGGACTGAGGATATGGCTCAGTGGCCAAGTGCCTCTGAATTCAATCCCTGGTACTCCCCCCGCCCCCCCCCCAAAAAAAAAAGAATCAGTATTGAATTTTGTCAAATGTTTTTCTGTGCTGGTCAAAATGATTATGTTTTTTATTTGTAAGCCTGGTGATATTGTAGGTTACATTAATTGATTCTCAAATGTTGGACCAATCTGACATACCTAAAACAAATTCAAAATGGCTATGGTAAATATTTCTTTTTACATATTTTTGTGATTAAATTTTAAATATTTTGTTGATATTTACACCTATTTGTGGGATGCTTATTGATCTATGATTTTTGTTTTATGTAATGTCATTAACCTCATAGCATGAATTATCAAGTATTTCCTTTTGCTTCTATTTTCTAGAAGAAATTGTGGGAAAGTTGTATTTCTTCCCTGGGAGTGGCGATATCTAATTTGGTCTTTACAATGTGTAGGAAAGTTTTTTTTTTTTTTTTTTAGTTTAATTTTATTTACACCTTTTGGAAAATAAAGTCTTATTAATATTATTTCTTCATGTGTGAGTTTTGGTCATTTACGTCTTTCAAGAAAATTGGCTATTTCATCTAAGTTATTAAACCTGAAGGCATTATATTATTCACGTTATTCCCCTGATATGTTGTTAATGTTCATGGGATCTGTGGTGATGATACTCTTTCATTTCTAATATCAATAATTTGTATCTTTTTCCAATAATCTTTGTTAACCTTGCTAGAAATTCATTAATTTTCTGGATTTTTTCTAAAGAATCAGGTTTTGGGTCATTGATTTTTGCTACTTTCCTAATATGAATTTCATTGATGTCTGTTCGATTTTTTTAATCCTTTTCTTTTTTTTTTTTTTCTTTTTTCCTCTTTCATTGATTCTTCCAGTAAAGTCTTATTATTCTTATTGTTGTATTTTCTCCAGACTTTATAGTATATAAATTCAAACAAAATACAGGTCAACACAATAGAATATCTACTGTTTTGGACCAGTTTTACGTTCTTTTTCACTTGCTCCAGTAGGTCATCCCTCTCCTTAGATAACCTGGTCCTCCTGGTCTCTGTGGATACCATATTTGTATCAGGCCCACACAGTTGTCCACTCCACACAGCACAGTAGCACCAAATCACAGAGGACCCCTGATCCACCAAACTCTATGTTGTGGAGAGCTAGAATTATAGGTTCAGGCCACGGATGTCTGTATAGTTTGATGTTCTTTTTGAAAGAAACAACTTCTAGACTGAAGAACTAAAACTGCCTTTTAGCACTTAGTGTAAATGCGTTTGATCTTAAATGCTGTCACCAATCAGGGCTTTTTTGTATTTCAAATGTTTGTATGTAGGCTAACTCTGTTAAAATGCTCAGATGTTGATTTACTTTGTTTTGCATATGCATGAATGTTTATTTTGTAAATGATAATACCTTCCCTGTAAGGATTTTATAATAAGAGTTTGCTCTTTAGTGCATTTTGCAGTGCATGTCATGGTAAGCAAAGCAAGGAATTTCAGGAGAACAAAATCATGTTGTCAGGTAGTTTTTATATGGAAAAATCTGATTCAAATTTCAGAAATTTAATCACAACCCAAAATACCTCTTTGAAAGGTAGAAAGCCTGAATCTGATATCATTTGATATAATTCTCTAAACAGGTATCTAAGTTCTCTACATACCCTTAAATAATCATTCATGGTAGCTTCATCAGAATATAAGAAGGAAAGCTAATGTGCTTTACAAATCTGAAATGTAGGTTTTAATCTTTATATTTTTAATATATTTATTTAAGGAATATGGTTTGTTGATTTGATATACATATGTTGTGAAATTATTATTGCAGTTAAGCAATAATAATTAGTGTATGTCTTCTCATACTACCCCTTTTTTGTTTTAAGAGTCCCTAAATACTAATTTCTTAGCAAATTTTCATTATATAGTATAGTATTACTGACCACAGTTTTTGTGCTATACATTGCATTTTAGAGCATTTTATCCTAGATAACTGAAACTTAGTTCAAAATGGGGTTCTTGATAAATACAAACATGAAAAATACTCCAGTGTGTCTGTGTTGGATGTGAAATGCATTCATTTAGAGCTAGCTACAATGATCTGTGAACGTTATAATGTTTTGAATATAAATAGAGCTGGTGACCTTCTAGGGAATTTAATACTTGTTTATTTAATTATTTAGAGATTTAGTACTAATGAGATGATAATAAGTCCTTGGTTGAAATGTCACAATTATCAACCAGCTTTGCATGAAAGAAAAAAAAAAAACTCCCAGGCATAAAATGTGCTCTTTTTCCAATACCATATTGAGGCAGAGAGGGAGAGTGAGAAAGAGAGAGAGAGAGAGAGAGAGAGAGAGAGAGAGAGAGAGAGAGAGAGAGGGAGGAAGAGCAGAGCTACGAGAGCATGGATAGTTACACAAACCAATGACCAATTATCAGCATCATATGGATTATTAAGATGTTTAAATGTGATACTGGTAATGATGAAAAGGATCACAACCATGCATGTATGCAGGTGAATCTATTTATTCATAAATTTACAAAGGAATGATATAAATGTGTTATGGTTTGGATGTGAGGTGTCCTAAAACTCACATGTGAGAGAATACAAGAAGGTTCAAAGGAGGAGTGATTGGATTGTGAGAGTCTTAACCCAGTCAGTTAATTAATTCCTGGTGGTATTAGCTGAGTGGTAACTAGAGGCAGGTGGGGTGTAGCTGGAGGAAGTGGTGAATTGGGGGCATGGCTATGGGATGTATATTTTGTATCTGGAACTGGAGTCTCGCCCATCTCTCTGCTTCATGATCACATGATGTGAGCTGCTTTCCTCTGCCATACTCTTCTGTCATCATGTTCTGCCTCACCTAGAGTACAGAGGAATGGAGCTAGCCTTCTCTGAACTAAAATTTCTGAAACCATGAGGCCTCAAATAAACTTTTCCTCCTCTATAATTGTTCTGATCAGATCCTTTAACCCCAGCAGCAAAAAAAGCTGATTAAAATAAAGTGGTAGGATATTATCATTATCAGTATTGAGATATCTGTTGGGAAGACATATTTTTGCTATTCCTTCTCGTTTTCAATACATATTTCTTGATTTATTTTTGTTGTTTTGTTTTACTTAATATTATTGGCAAATAAGAATTGCATCTATTTATGCTATACAATATGAAGCTCTGAATATACATACATACATCGTGAAATGACTAAATCAAACTAACATGTACTACTTCACATTTATTTGTGGAGAAAATATTTAAAATCTACTCTCATGGCAATTTACAAATATGTAATGTACTGTTGTTAACTATGATCATTAATAGTTTATTAACTCAGCCAGAATAAACTGGAATAGTAAATAAAATATAAGCTTAAACTATACATTACACATCTTCTTTTGTAAATATACAGCAATTATAACTACTATTTTTTAAAGGCATGTTATCATGATAGTTTATGGAATAATAATAAGATGCTTATTATGGGAGTATGGCTGTATTTAAGACATTTATATAGCAAATTTGGCTAATTGAGTGAGTGAGCAAGGAAGGAAAAAAAAAAAGAAAGACTAAAGGTAAGTGGGATTATAATGGTGCCTTAAATCTATATATGAAACACATGAGAAGGGAATTGATTTAGCGGAGAAGCATTAAGTTCAAGGTTGGATATGACAAGATTTGAGTTTCTTATGGAAGGAAGTTTCAACTGGATTTATTTAGTGCTATTTAAAATGCATGAGGAAGTTCAAAGGAAGAGGTCAGCACTGCATGGAACAAATAATTGTGCTTGAAAGGAAAACTACATTGTTTAGATTACACACATCCTCATTGTCTGATTCTGATAAGGCAGGGCTTCTTCGTCTTTCACTCTGTATTCATCCACTAGGAGTGCAATACAAAATACTACAGACTGGGTGACTTAAAGTAAAGGAATTTATTTATTCACAGTTCTAGAAGCTTTAAGTCCAAGACCAAAATTCTGGCTGATTTCATTTCCAGTGAGGGCTATCCTGCAGGCTTACAGATGGCCAACTTCTGTGTCTTCCCATGACCTTTCCTCAGTGTCTGTACCCAAAAGGGAGAAGGGGAGAGAGAGCACATGCACAAGGGCATGAGCATGAGTGGTCCGCTGTCTCTTCCAACAACGATACTAATCCTATTGCATCAGGCCTCTCATATGTGACCTCATTTAAAATCAGTTACTTCCTTAGAGGACCCACATCTAAATACAGTCACACTGGGCATTAAGGCATCAACATTACAAGTTTGGGGAGGACACAAATACTCAGTCCATAACACATTGCTTTTTAGTTATTTTACAGTTGTAGATAACTGATAGAAAGCAATATAACTTTTTTGTAAGTCATGTGCATTACTTTCCTATTGCAGCTATAATAAAGCACTACAAGTTGCGTGACTGAAAACAACACAGGTTTAATATCTCATGGTAGTGGAGGTCAGAGGACCTAAAATTAAGATTCTGGAAAGGAAGTATTCCATTTAGAGGTCCTGTGGGAGGGGATCTGTTTCCTTTCCCTTTCTAGCTTCCAGAGGCCAACTGCTTTGCTTGACTCTTGGCTTTTCTCTCCATCTTGAAAGAACACTACTCCAACTTCTGCTTTATCATTTACATTCCTACCTCTGTCTCATAAGAACCCTTGGAATTATATTGGAACCACCCGATAATCTAGGTTAATCTCCCATCTCAATGTAATCATCAAGCGCATCTCAAGATGTTTATTTTCTGGGGACATTATTCTTCTGTCTACTATATGTACAGATGCTTCTTGACTTGTAATGGGATTATTTCACAGTAAACTCTCATCAGTTGAAAGTATCACAAATTGAAAATGCATTTAACATACCTCATCTACTGAGTAACAAGGTTTGGCCAAGTCTATCTTAAATGAACTCAGAAAACTCATATTGACCTACAGTTGGACAAACTCATATAACAAACATTATTTTATTATAGAGCATTGAATATTTTGTGTGCACACATACATGGGCATTTTATAGATATTAGGGTATGTGAAAGCACGATGTCCATAAAAGTTACTGACAACACAGCATCCATTATTTACCCTTGGGATATTATGTGACTGACTGGGAATGGTGGCTTGCTGCTACTGCCTAACATCATGAGAGTTTAGTACTGCATATCAGTAGGCTGGGAAAAGATCAAAATTCAAAATACACCTGATGGTTTGTACTAAACACATATTGCTTTCTCACCATTATAAAGTTGAACAGTTATAAGTCAAACTGTCATAAACCGGTGTCCATGTCATCTCTGCGCACCACAGTGGAGATTCCATTGACTTCCAAGAAAACAGTCTCCATGTGCACACTGTATTATTCCTGATCTGCAGTTATGCATATTTTAATTGTCCTTTACACTGGTTGTAACAACTTATTGGTTCCCTCATTAGTAATCAGTCGGATAAAATTTATAAGACATGTTCATTTTATATCTTTATGAGAGTCATAATTCTTTATTCTTTAAAGATAAAGATTTAGGATTCACAAGGATCATGAAAATATGTAAAACTAAAGGAAAGGACTTTTAACACATAGTCATTTAAATGCTAAAGGAGTATTACTAAAGAATGACTTCCTGTTCAAACTTTGGGAGTTTTGTAAGTTTTGGTATACACTGTTGTCTTTACCCTAAGCTCTATGTGGATTTTAACCTCTAGTACATATAGCATACAGGCTTTTTAAGTTAAGTAAGTGATAGGAGAGTGTTTACGTCTGAGACATTATGAGGAAAAAAATCACTGAAGATCATGGCCTATTATAAATATATAAGTTTTTTGTGGGAAATATAACCAGAATAAAATTAACAGTAAAATTAATGACTGATTGTAATATGCTTATGTATTTATTTTCTCCTAATCACAAAAAGCAGCAGCCAGTTGCCTTTAGTGGTTTTTGATATCATGATATATTCATTTTCTTTATTTGTGAAGCTCAAATTTAATTAACATATTTTAATGTGAATTTAGAAAGTTAGGCAAGTATTCATACCTGACATTTTGGTTATCAGAAAACTGAGGAAAGACATTGACAAGTTCCAACCTGTGACGTTTCAGAACATTCCCCAACTAGGTGAAATTTGTCTGTGTGGAGAACAGTAGCTTATTAAGGCATATTAAATAGCCTCAGGGTGCATGCATCTGAAGCTAAAGCACAAGGCATTGTTCATCCCTCATGTTTTAGCAGCTGTTTAATGAAAAGTGCCAGCTCAGTGTGTAATCTATCTAATAATTAATACAACAGCAGCCTGGGACCAATGTAGATATAACTCCAAAGTCCTTGCTCATTTGCAAATTAACACAGAGACTTGCTTTTTACAGCCAGTTGGTTATTTAGGAAGGAGAATAGGATATTTAAAATTCTCAATTTCAGGATGTCTATTTGATCAATTTCATTTGAATATGCCACATAAAATAGAATTTGAAATGATAATGCTTAAATGTGTAATATAGAAAATTAATCTCCTTATGGTTATTAAGATACATATGTAACCCTCAAGGCTAAAAGGATACCAGTGTGTTTTAAATCCACAAAATGCTAATTTGAGAGTAAAGAGCATTCTAAAGCCCTTAATGATAGAAGCGTCCTTAATTTATCTATGTTTATAATCTAGGCAAAATTTATCTAATGTATTAAATAAATCAAATTGCTTCATAGTTTTGAAAAACCTATTTTAATTTTATTTTTTAATCCATTAGATTCTTGGTTATAAAATAGTATATGATTATGAGGTGTCATCAAGATGTTAAAAATTTGAAGTATATATGACCCTCCCCAAAACATAAAATAATGAAAGTTGAAAATAAGTAGGTGTAAGACAAAAATAGTCTATAATTATAGTTGCAACTGTGATTAATATACTAGTTGTTGTGGGATAAAAACTTAAAGAATCTCTATCTATCTAAATATCCACCACAGTTTATTCTTATGAACATATATTGTACCTATGGGAATAGTTTACCTTTATTCAGAATGTAAAAGAAGTGCTCTGTGCTCAGAAATTCCATCTTATTATTCGATATTCAACAGAATGAGACATAAATTATACTTAAATTATGTGGAATAAACCTTGAAGAAAATAATCCTTTATTTTTTTGTTTCATAGTTATAAACTGATAGATTACAATGGTAAAATGACTAGTTTCTGATAGAATAAAAGATATCTATAAATACAAATTATCTGTTCTAATAGAAAATCTATGTTGTGAATATGTCTCTAATAAGCAGTCCAATAACCCCTGAATGCTATTTTTGACAGGAAATAAATGAAAAAAGAAGTGAAATAATGATATAAAATTAATTTTGTGATCAAAAATTTTTAAAAAAGCTCATTCATGATGTGACTAACTTCTGTTTTACTGATATTCTTTGTTATGTAAATTACAAGCTAGTTGGTGAACTTATACATATGCCTCAATGTAGTCCTTCCAATGTATATAAATATATTTCAAAACAATATGGCATACACAGTAAATATACAAAACTTTTGTAAAAGTATTTTAAAAGGAAAAACATGATGCAATATCTTGTCTCCATTACTTGACACCTATTTTCTTCTCCAGTTCTTTTATTCTATGGTAATGATCTATGGAGAAGGAAAGAAACTGATAATGTCAAAAGAAGACTGGAGATTTGCTAGAGTCATCAACACAAGTAGATGAGAAATATAATTTCTACTCTACATGTGGAGAATTCAGCTTGTGAAAAAGAAAAAAATAGTTCATCTGTGACAATGGAAGGGAAGGTATAGTATAAAATATACAGTTGGGATGGTCAAAATGTTTTGGGGAGTATGTGAACATTCTTTTAGTTCTATTAATCTTTTCTGGGAAACAAGAATTAAGTTATTAGTTGAGAATGTAAATGATGGAAGTTACGTACATGTTGGGGTGAAAGTAAAGGTTTTGACATAGATGTAGATCTAATTTCTCAGTATGAGAAAATTACTGGACTATGAAAAGGTATTAAGATTGCCAGGAAGGACTAAGAATCAACCTAAATTTAGGAATGATTAATTTAATTGGGATCAATTGAATGAGTTGTATTTTTCTTCTTCGATTATATTTAACTGAAGAAGCACACATATAAAGCAGAAAGTGATTTCACTGGAGTTTGGGTTTTGTCTATTGAGAATTAAGAGAGGACAGCAAAAAATGTAAATGTTGTGTAAAGAAATGATTGCCATAATGATCAGGATGTACTAAGGATCTAACTGTATTAGGACTGAAGTGAAGTGGCAAGGAAAAGATTGTGGGATCAATGAATTTAAGGTGAGGAGGAAACTGTTGAAAGTTACTCTCGAGGAATAATCTGGAAAAACAGGAATTGTTAGCAAATTGGATACTTAAAAATAATATTAGTATTTTTCATTGAGTTTCTTTGTGAGGAGAACTCTGGGTCATTGAATGAGTCAAATAATTGAGAGAACTGGATCATGGCTGGGTATATTGAAATGGCCAAGAAATATAATAGTTATAAATGAATGAAAAGACTATTCTAGTCCAAACTGACTGGGTAACTATAGGCAGGTGGAGTGTGGATGGAGGAGGTAAGTCATTGGCATGTCCCAGAAGGGTTCATCTTCCCTAGGTGCCCCACCCCACCCACTACCTCTGCTTCCTTGCTGCCATGAGGGGAACACTTACCTCTGCCATCTGTTTCCTTTATGATTCCTACCTCACCTTGGGCTTGGAGCAATGGAGGAGACCTCCAAAACCATGAGCCCCAAATACACTTCCCCTTCTAATTTGTTCTCATCAGGTATTTTGGTTACAGCAATGCAAATTGGACTAAAACAACAGCTGAAGAAGAGTAATTTATTGTCTTTTTTCATATTTATATCAATATAATAGCTCCATAATGTGTCAACTGGTTTTGACAGTATTCATACTGAATATCCAACAATTAAACTGTATTTTTGATTATGTCCATGAGCATGTTTACAGAACAGATTAATAATGAGTGAGCATCATCCAATCTTTTAAGGGCCTACATAAAACAAAAAAAGTGGAGAAATGCTGAATTCATTCTCTGCCTGACTGCTGGAATAGGACATGGATCTTCTGTTTCCCTCAGTTCTCCTGGTTCTCAGGCTTCAGAATCCCTTAGGAATCTACAACATCAGCTTTCAAACTCAGGGACCTTTGGAACTATATCACCAGAGTATAGACATTTCCCAGGTCTCTGCTTGCAGATGGCAGCTTGTGAGACTTAGATTCCATATCACATAAGCTAAAACCATACAATGAATCTCTTTATATATTCATATCATTTTTTATCTATAACTATGTATATAATCTGTCTCTCTATGTAGATACATATATATTCTATTGGTTATATTTCTCCAGGGAATCCTAAAATTATCAACCTGCTATGTGGCAAATTAGGGTGCACTAAAAACAAAACAAAAAAAAAAAAAAACCTTGTAAACGGGAATTGCATTTTGAGAAATTATAAATGAACATCAGAACCTGTGCTACTGTCAGGCACAAGACCAAGTGAGGCCAGTGAAATTAAGAACAAAACCACGAGAAAAGAGAAGTAAAAAACATTTCAGGAGAAAAAACTGTTTAAAGAGAGCTTTAAACATTGATTGAATTTTAAATTTTACTGATTTTTAAAATCTGGAATAGACTAAAAAAGTAAAAAACTTTGAAATAGCATTATATTTTCTATACTACATATAAATAGAGACTCATAGAGAAAATTGAGTTCTACTAGAAAAATATAATTAGAATAACACATAGTTCATTTGGAATTGCCAATTTATACTTGTGATTCTGGGATAATGTAATGAAATTTATTAAGTTTACATATGTAATGAAAAGGCTATTATGTATAATTGTGCTGATTGAAAAAATTTTGACTCAAACAATTTTGACTCTTTTTTTTCATAAATATCATGAAATTCCTATATTCTAATGTAGCCTCTACTTAATAGATGTTATCCATAGTAAACAGAAATCGTATTTTCTCTTTTAAAGATATACATATTTCCAGGATTTTATCTGAGCTTGTTTTCTGACAAGTCTACTTCATATTCTTCTGGAAAACAAAACAAAATAAACAGAACAAAAAATCTGAAGTAAGAGTGAAATTAGAGCTAGCAATTAGTAATTTGTTGATTTTTGTTCACTATTTAACATTTTCATTTGAAACATTTTTTCTAATCACATAATTTTTTAAAGGCATCTAAAATACAGAAAACCATGTAATAGACACCCACTCATGACCCAGATTTTGCAAATAATGCCATTTTGTCAAATTTGCTTCACATACAGTTTTTAAAGACATGAAATCTGAGCTGATCTCCTCCATGCAGGTATCCTTCTCAGAAAAAAGCAAATACATGATAATTTGAGGATTGTGTGCATTCTTCACACATTTATTTTATACATTTATTAAATGTCTTACCAAAGTAGGAATATCTTTTTATGTTTCTCAATGAACATATATTATTTAAATTATTTTTGCTATCTGAAAAATTAATTTTAGTGTTCCAAATTCTGTGTTTCTGATTGTTCCACACTGTTAAATGCAGTTAAGTGACTGCTGGGTTCTATCACATTAGGACCACTCCAACCTCCTTTTGTCCATCACTCCAGGCCCCTCTTGGCTGTCCCTCAGGCCAGGTGATCATTATCTCAACATGTCTGTAATCTATTTAAAGCACTGTGGCTGGGAATCTCTACTTTGGGATATTTAATGAGGCAAAAAAGTAATGGGTCATAAAGTACTTTACCAAGTTATTCTCCCACTATTAGGCATTCTCGATATTGTTTCAAGAACTTGATATTCTCAGACTTATTTTTCCTCGATTTTATATGTGAAATAGTAAAGCATTGGTTATAAATTTGAATTTTCCTCAGTACTAGTGATACGAATGTCATTTAATAAACTACTTAGCCATTATTTCATCTGCTTTGAATTAAATATTTATAACTTTGCCATTTTTCTATGAGATTCTCCTTTTTTTTTTTTTTAATTGAGACACACATATTCTGGCTACTGGTTTTTTTAATTGTATATATTGTAAATCTCATCTCTCCAATTATGATTTGCATTTTCACTTAGTTTAAGGCAAGTTGTCCCTTACTACATTATTTTTTAATTTTAAAATTTTCACATGGTCTTATTGTAATTGAGGAAGCACTACAATAAGAGAGATAAGATCATGAACTATAAACCAAAACAGATTTAAATCGCCTTGCTTATTAGCAGTGTGATTTTATGTATCTCCACCTTTCTATACCCCAGTTTCATCATTTGTAATGCAGATAATAATAATCATAAAGGCTTGTCTCACTAGGCTGTTAGAAGGATTGCAAGAATGATGCATGTACATCAGTAGTGGTGGACATAATACAGGTGTAATTCTGATTATATTTGCCATTTATTTTTCTAATGATTTGTGCTTTTTATGACATTTTGCTCCTCCTGGGACACCAAAAGACATGTATTGTATTGTTTGAATGTCACCACACCATCATGAGGCCCCAATTTTGCTTTTATCATATTTAATTTTTAAAAAGTCACCCAAAACATGGAGCAGACACAAGCTTTGTGTTAGCTTACGTGGCAGGAAGGGTTTTAGTTTGTGCTGTTCATTGGAGGGAACACCGGTTGGTTCCCTCCTCTTATGCAGCAGTGCATTTTTAGCTCTCTATCTCATGGAAGTCCAAGACCACATATTCAGGGCTATAATTCCAGCCTGTAAACTACAGGACAGTTCTTCTTGTCCAGTCCCATTTATTTCTGGATTCTGGAGATTTTCCTTTCTTTGTTCTTAGCCTCTCTATAAACTTAATGTTCTTAAATAACTTGGCTATTGTCCGCATTTTGGTTTTACTAATGGAGGGTGAAGGGAAAAGAAGAGGTCTGTTAGCCTGGTCTTAAAATTTTGCTGAAGTCAGATGTCTCTATTTTTTTCCCCTTATCTTTTTCTTACTTTCTCCTTTAAAATCAAAGGTATTTTTCCCTAAACTATAGACTAGATGTATTCTGTTGTAAACATAAGTCAGAAACCTTGATAAATGAATTAATTTGATAGCATCAAAGTTGTGTGTTATATTCAGTTGAACATTATGAAAAGGCAATTTTCGTAAGTTAAAAACAGTTGAATAGTGCCAGTATCCTTGCATTTGCTGTAATAATATTAGCATGTATTTCATTAACAATATTCTTTTTAGTTACCTAGTTCACCCTTGTTTGTATTCTCCTTAGTGAAAAAAAGCACATTTTGTGTTTATAGTCATTGTTTTATGATTACTAGTTTTACTCATATGTTAAGATTACTTGCATTGTAATTAAGAATATCTCAACTGTACATATAATTAATTATGTTCATGTGTAACATAAAAATGTTTTATCAATTTTTAATATTTTTATTTAATTTTATTTTTAACTGATACATAGAATCTTAAAAATTGTACTTAAGGAGTACTTGTGATATTCTATCACATGTATAATAGTATAAGGTTTAAATCTCATCATATTTTTATGGTGTGAACATTTAAAACCCTTTCCTCTACTTTTGTGAAAAACATAGTAATTGTTTTCATCTGTCATACTGTGTGATATCACACCAGAACTCTTTACTCCTATCCAACTATAATTTAGTGCCTATTGATCAATCTCTCCCAATTCTTCCTGCTCCCTATTTTTCCCAGTCTCTAGTAACACGATTTTTGTATTCTAAACTTTTAAGAGATTAACTTTCTTATATTCTACATATTAAAAAATTCCTTTAATTTTTAAATCTTGCAATACTGGGGATGGATCCCAGGACCTCACACATTATATATAATAAGCACTTTACCACTGAATTGTATCCTAACCCTTTTTATTTTATTTTGAGACAGCATTACCCAGGCTGGTTTGAAATTATAATCTTCTTGCCTTAGCCTCCAGAGTAGCTAGGATTGCAGGTGTGGGCCGCTTTACAGTATACCATGGGGTGGTCTTGGTTAAGTTAAATTAACTGGTAACCTTTCACCTTCCTGTATCTATTTAAGTCCTTTTCTAGGTTTGGGAAGTTCTCTGTTATTATCTCTTTGAATAAGCTTTCTACTTCTTTGGCATTCTCAAGTCCTTCTTGAGCTCCAATATCCCAAATATTTGCTATTTTAATGTTGTTCCAAAGTTTTTATATACTTTCCTCATTTGTTCTCATGTTTTCTCCTCTGACTACATTTTCAAACAGCCTTTGTTCTCAGTACATCTTTCTTCTGTTTTTTTATTGTCACTTAGTGTGTTTTTTAGCTTCAGGATTTCCGTCTGGTATTTCTTAATTGTGGGTGAGCCATATGCTGCTACATTTGTGTAACTTTTGTAAAGAAAAGATTTGATCTGCTCAACCCCAATCCACAATTCTCTATTATTAAGGAAATGCAGTCTAAACTCCTCATTCTATTATATTCCAATCTTTTTTATGATCTTTGTCAAATCAATGTATTTTTTAAAAATTTAACAAGTTGACATTATTAAAAATAATAACATTATATGAAATCTAAGCTCTCTGGGAAATCTAGCACTTAGACCTATTTTTACTATACCACTCTTCACTTCTGCCTTTGATTATGAGATAATATTTTATTACTTGTGTGTTTTTTATATATGACAGCAGAATACATTACAATTCTTATTACACATATAGAGCACAGTTTTTCATATTTCTGGTTGTATACAAAGTATATTCACACCAATTCGTGTCTTTATACATGTACTTTGGATAATAATGATCATCACAAAATCAATGTATTCTTCAATTTCCTACCTTTAAACATTTGTTGGTACTAGTTATTTTTCTTAATTTTCTTCTTTTACATCTTTCCCTAGGGCCTTGTGAATTTCTTCTCCAAACTCTTGAGGTCCAGTTCAAAGTCCATTTCTTCTAAAAAGGTTTATTTATTTCTTGGAGTGTCAACGACTGTTTCTTCTGTTTTCTTAGTTCATTTCTCATATATTTACCATTTTCTACATCCTATCTAAGGTATTCATCTGAGATAAGGAGCAGCTTAGCATCTCAAAGACAGAGATTATCTTTGTACTCAGTAGGTACTCAATAAATGTTATAAAAAATGAATAAGGAAGCAGGATTTTTAAAAATGCATATCATCTGCATAGAAATATCAAACTACTTTTCAGTTTTAATACTGAGAACAATTGAAATGTTGAAATATAACCTTTTTTTCTGAAAAATAATTAAATGGTGTAGTCATCTGATTCAAACAATATTTTACTTTTTTTTCCATTTCTTTAATGTGTCTTTTCCAATATAAACCTATCAGAAATTTTAAAATGCTCTTTAAAGTTTACTTTTCTCCCCTGATGAGATTTACATAAAAACATTGGTTATTTAGAAAAGCTATGCATTGCTTTTCAACCACCTATCCAATCACATATTTTGCAAATATTCATTTATTCCCCCCTGGTCCTTGGATTTCATACAGCAGTACACTGAAAACAAACTATTTATTTTAACTAAATAGCCACCAAGGATCAAAATTGCTAGGCATCTACAAGGCTTTACCTCTTTTGTACTTTTCTGAATTTATATTGTACTTTGAGAAAGCACACAGTGGTTACCTGACATTTCTTAACTAATCCCTAATTATAGAATTATAAGAACATTAAAAGCCCAGGATAAATACAACTTCCCTTTTTGACAATTGGAAACAAACTGTATTTCCTTGTATTGCCTGTGTAAGCCCAGCCAAGGCTGTTGCTACTGACTCCCACCTTTAAACTGGCCCCTTGTCATGGATCTTTTCTCTGCATATTTTCACCTCTGATTTTAGAAGTTGGCTTCATGTTTTGGCCTTTCCTTATAATGAAATTCTGAATATGTTCACTGCAGATTAATCCACTATTTTTTTATTCTCAGGGAAAAATGCAAATGTCAGTCTGTTGGTTCTCTGTGTGATGTTTGAAAAACTGTATGTCAGGAGACTGCTCTGCACTCCACTGGTTCCAAGTTTTATGCTAATATTTCTTTTGTGAATTACACTCTTTAGGTTGTGAACTCTTGGATTAGTTTTGGTTTCTAGAATTTTTTCCCTTATTTTCTGTAAAGTAGATGTTGTCAATAAGAATCCTATATATTATTATAAAATCCACCTTTAGGAAAATCTTTACTTTTTCTTTTCTTTTTCCTATAATAGGTTACATTTCCTCTTGCACTATTGTTTTCCCATTAGCTATTAGCTGTTTGCTCTTTCTTTTTGATACAGACAGCACTTCAATGTTTTTGATTCAAGCTTGACAATAAAATTTTTATTTATCCTAAAGAAGAAAATAGACCAATAGATATGTGATGAATGATGAATCTATAACTATGTTTCTTGCATTGGGATAGACATTCTAACAAGTAGAAAAATCTGTTGTAGGCTAAAAATGTTTCCTTTATTTTGGTGTATATGAGCACATTTAGAAATCCCTGTCTGTTAACTCCTTCATTTCTCACCTCCCCAACCTGACTCCCCAACAAAGTGGCAACATCTGCTGAAAACTTATTCTATCACTCCAATCCTGGATGGATTAGCATTTTGTTTTTTGTATTCTCACAATACCATATTTATAGAACTATATTTGTATCATTATTTATAGAACTATATTTGTATCATTGTTTATAGAACTATATTTGTATCATTATTTATAGAACTATTTTATATTATTTATATAATTATATTTATATTATTTATACAACTATATTTATAGAACTATATTTCTGTTTCCTGAAATTTTGAACTTCTTTAAGACACTGGCTTTATCTAAAGTACCTTTATTTCTCCAAACTTTAGCCCAATATTGGGTGGTAGAAGAATGAATGAATTCCTACAAAATCTTGTTATTTTTAGTGCATGGTTCCGTAAACTCATGCACTAAAAAAAAAAAAAAAAAAAAAAAAAAAGCTAATGAGAGAATTAATTAGAACAATGTCATAATCAAAATACTAATAAAAAATTGCATGGTTTTATAATAGTTTGGTGATTAAGTTTGCTTTGAAAAAAATTAAAAAGCAATAATAAATTCCTAATACATAGAATGGATTAGTAAACAATGAGTTATCCTATAAAAATAAATTAAAAATTAGCCTAATGGGAGAATGTAAGATGAGTTTGAAGTTTCTCAGTTATGAATGCAAGAAAAAAATTTCTTAATTGCATAGACAGAATGAAGCAATAAGTACTATCAAAATTGATTACATGAGTAAATATTATAAAGAAAATAAAAGCTGTGTAAATTGTCATTGTGTTCAAAGTTGTATATGTCTGTCCAATACTCAGGTGTGTTAACATACTTAGCATTCATTTAAATTTTTGGAAATATCAAAGGTGAAGCATGCTAACATCTACATTATACTGATATCATCACTGTTTATTAATCACATACAAACTGACTCATGCTACAGATACATTTTCTAGAATATTAGACAAGGAAAAGGACCTTCAATAAATACAATATTTTCATTTAAAAAATCTCAAATTAATTAATTGTGAAGTTTTTATAATTTGACTGATTTTTCAAAGATTATGGTGAATTTACTTACTGCACTTGGAAGTACTATTTACAGTGACTGCTGTGCACTGCTCCTGAGATTAAAAAAAAAAAAAGGATCCTTTTTAAAGGAAATGCTACTTATCTCTCATAGGAAAACTAATAAAATTGGTATTTAAGAAGTAGTTCCAGAATCATTTAGCATAATGTTTGACAATATTTTGTCTACTATTCTAGTTGAAATACATATTTATATGTTGTGAATGTTTAATTTGAAGCTATAAGGTGAACACAGATCAGAGTTTTTAGTATACTGTTTGTAGACTGATTCATTTGAGTTTGGTCTAATATTATTATTCTTCTGGTATTTTTGAGTATTTTCATCTTTTGGCTCAGACATAAGCCCAGTAGGTAGGACAAACATCTGTACAGGTTTATTAACCTGCAAACTCTTAGAAATATGAAATCTTAAATCTGACAGAAGGGAAATATCCAGACAGCTCAAATTTAGTCAGTTTCATTCAGCAAGAATTTTTTGCATACTTGCCATATGCCAAGCACCATTAAATATCCAGAAAGATGATGATAATAAGAGAGAGACCTATTCCTCAAGGATTTCACAAAGGTTCCAGATCAGACCTTTCATTATTGTATAGATAAACTTGTGTTATGATTTTGATATGAGGAGTCCACTCCTGTGTGAAACAATGCAAGCATTTTGACAGGTGAAATGATTTGTATTATGAAATGTGTGACTTAATCAGTGGATTAATCCATTTATATGGATTAACTGAAGGTCAGTAGGGTGTAGCTGAAGGAGGGAAGTCACTGTGGGCATAGCTATGGTTCTTATATTTTGTCCCTGGTGAGCAGAGTGCTCTCTCTACTTGCTGATTGCTATGTCCTATGCTGTTTTCCTCCTCCACACCCTTCTGCCATGATATTCTGCCTCAGTCTAGGCCTAGAGCAATGGAGTCAGCTGTCTGTGCATTGAGACTTCTGAAACTGAGAATGCCAAATAATCTTCTCCTCCTCTAACATTGTTCTTGTTGGGTCTTTTTGTCACAGAGATGAAAAACTGACTAAAATAACTTGCTTATCATTCCCTGACAAAGCAGTTTTTGCTCTTTCTCTATGCTGAATGACAATGACTAATCAGGTGTTTTATTAGACATAATTTTGCAAATTTTTTTCATATGTCCCTGGGCATGAGTCCATGTTGTTTGAGCAGAGGGACCCATGTCGCAATCTCTGACTGAGAAATGTCTGTATCTATGATCTCAAGTAATTTGCTTCCCTTTCAGACCCATAATTTTCTCACTAGTAATATGAGCCCTTGGACCAGGTTACTACTATGTTTCCTTTCAACATCATAACCTAGACCTTTGTTAATCTCATTAAAGACACAACCGGAATTAGTGTGTGGAAATTAAATGCCATTAGATCACAGTTTTTTAATTTGCTAGCATTTTGAAAATAAGCAGTTTAATCAAATGCTTGAGACTGCAGAAAGATGATTTATAGTGTCAGGAAGGGGACAAGTTTTTATAACAGAAAGTTAATGATACAATTTGCTGGAGGCTGTGTACATGACTATGGCCCAGCTGGATTTCATATTGACTGCCTATTTCTTATAATGCAAATTTTAAGTACACAATTTTAGTTCCTTAATTCATACCCTAAGGCTTTCTCTCTCTCTCTCTTTTTTTTTTTTTTTTTTGGTAGTCTCTAAGCCAGATTCATATCTATTTAAGGGCCTTAATTACATCATTGGAAATAATAACAACTGTAAAATCTTTGTTGTAAAAGTTAAAAACAAAAGTAATTACAAGTTGAATGAGATCATTCAAATTCTTCCAACATCAAGATACTACATGTAGTCATTTGCAACAAAGTCAACTGTCACTAACTAAATAGATCTCATAATAGCCATACTAATTAATTTCTTGTGGATTTTATTTACCAGAAAAGAGTAAATAAAATTTAGGTCACTTTGGGCTTGAATTAAATGGGCTCCTATGTGCAGTATGTCGAGGTGTTTAATGTGAGCTTGACTATGTGGTTGTTTTTATTCTTGAATTTCAAATTTCTGGTTTTTTAAAGCTGGGTTAGATAATATATTTCAATAATTGCACTATTTTCCTAAAGATTTATGATTACCAACATACAAACCCCTATGCGTAGTTATATAATAGGTAGATAAAATAGAAGAATAAATTTATTCTCTTCTACACACTGAATGAATTACTTCCCATGAATGATCTCATTTTTATATTTATAACAAATCTATGACAATTATTACTAAAATATTTATACCAGTTTTTTAGATGAGGACATTGAAGATTAAAGAATTTAAAATAGCTTGCCTAAATTCACAGCTTGAATTTATGTTCAGTCTGGTTTACTGTGGCCTATGTGCTAACCAATATAAAGTATCTTACAAAGTAGGTCATAATATGACAACTATTATTCATTAGTTTTCATCTAGTCTTCCATAAAAATTGCTGATGTTGAAGCAGTGTCCAATCATGCTTAGGATGACTTGTGGAATATCTGTGCAAATAGTTCATGTATCTATTATAAACCAGCTAGGACAACCTCATGCTGAAGCACGTTTCACATAGTGTCCTGAGAACAAAAAGTCAGTGATGGCATTACTATTGAGCATGTACAGAAGCTTGAAAGAAATCAGAAGACTTCAAGTTCAGTTCTGATCAACAGAAGAATTTTCCAAGCCATCATAACTGACTGCCTTTTATGTTTATAAAACACTGATTTGGATTCTGAGTACCAAAGGAAGCAAATTTCTTGGCCTCAAGTTAAGGATAAAATAGTTGTTAGAGGAAAGAACATTATTGTGGAAAGAAAGATACATAAAATACAGAAAAAGCAAAAAGAGAAGATGATTAATTAGAGGAAATGTGCACTTCCCAGCAGTTCTTAGCTGAAGGTTTTAAAAAAGAGAAAAGTACTACTTGGTAAGGTGGATAACTAAAGAAACTCACAAACATCCAATATTGAACAACAAAAGAAGCCATAGAAACACAAAGTTAGAAACTTCAAACATAATATAAGAAATAATATGTTAGGGATGTGTCACCATGGCTGGTGGCAGCAGCAATGGCAGTGTCAACAACCACTGCTGCTGAGAGGAGGGGGAACGCAGGCAGACAGAGGAAAACATGCAAAAAAATGAACAAATTAAATAATTTTCAAAATTGGCTTGGGCAAACCTGTGGAATGGAGTGGAAAACTAATATTAATGGATCCAGAGTCACTGGGAAAGTTGTTGAATGAAAAGCAACCAAAATGGCTTGACCCATGAGTGGATATTTTGGTAGGAAACAGGAGTTACCAGTGTGGGGAACATCTGAGAGGGCTGCATGGCAGCAATCAGGGGTAGGAGGTAGGGATCTCATAAAGAAAGCTGCCAGCCTGAACCAACAGTCACCTATTATGGGCTGTGCCTGAACTGTGTGACTGAAATAGGCACAAAGAAAATTGTGCTTAGGGGATCAGGCTCTGGATCTCAACAACAAAGGGCTCCTTTTGTTGCTAGCAACCCCTAAGAGCTATTGGGATGCCAAAAATGGGAAGATGACCCATATCACCAGACATGCCTCTCTGCATTTTGAGTCTGATCCTGAGTACTTCATATCTGTAGCGATGAATGTAGAATCTGTGGAGCTTTAGACTATACTCCCTAAAACTGTAATTTATCTGAAGTCCCTGAGACCCAGACATTGAGCAGAGATTGGTATCTCCACAGCAACAGAGTTGGTGGATCAAATCTCAAATACCCATTGACAGAGTTTATATAATTATATAAATATATATATTTATATAATTATACCAGAATGAATTCTGCTGTAATTAAAACTAAAAACACCAATACATTTAAAACATAGTTATCTTTTTTTTTTTCATATTTCCCCTTTATGGTTTTTTAATCTAATTATTTTAGTTTTTCAAATTTCATAATATTTTATTTCACTATTTTTTTCACTCTGTGTGAGGTTGTAGGTGTAGGTATGTGAGTGTATGTGTATTCAATGTGCAGATAGGTTTGGAAATATATATGTATACATAGGTATGTATATTATATTCATAAAATTAGCCTTGGTTTGACTTAGGTGGGGTAAGATTATAATGTGTTTGAGTTGTTTTGGTCTTACATGTGTTTGTTTGTTTGTACCTTGGTTTATTTTTTCCTCTTATTGCCCCTTCTTCATTCTCTTCCTCCAGTAATAGCTAAGTGTTCCTGTTCTTTTTCCTCTCTATTTTGTTGCTTTTTGTTATGTTTTACTATTCCTTTTTTATAGCTGTAATCTGCTACCTTTTTCAGTTCTCTCTAGTCACTTTTTAAATATTGCATACTTTCTCTACCCTGTTTTCTCCTCACATATGAAATTTAATGCCAATATCTGATAGAATTATATAGTATGTAATCCCTACCCTATTCGTGTTGTTATGGTTATCAACACAGTAGATGATGCAGTAGACACTTGCTGTTCAATGCCTTATCTAGCTCACAGTTGTTTCTTATTTGAGCTGATGATGAATGCTAACCCCACCATTCCTCTAGAGGTGATAATTAGTGTTATAGATTTCAAAATAGATACCAGGTATCTACCTTAAGGCTATACATTGGTTGCTAATATTATTGCTATTCCTGGCACTCCCCTTCTTCTAAGAGGAGATGGAAAGTGATTGGGACAACTCAAGTTTACAGAGTAGATACCCTACTTCTGAGCAATACACACAACTCAGTCACCCCAAGTAACAGCAAATCTCACTCCACATGTGATCAAGCCCAACTTGCACCTCAACAGTGCTTCAGCGCATAGAATAGGAGGACACACAAAACCCAAACCAAGAGGCCCCAAGTGGGAAAAACTAGAGGGGAACCTCAGGTAATACTCTTGAACATACACTCACACATCAGAAATAGAGAGGTCCCAGAACAAAAAAATATAACTATACACTTAAAGACACATATAAAAGAGTAAGTGGAATCCATCTTAATTGAACTCTAAAACTTCTGAAAACATGAGGAAATAGGCAACAAATCTTCCTCCAAAATTCATAATACCCCAACAAGGATCTCAAACATATAAAAGTGAATGAAATTCCAGAGAAAGCTATAAAAAAATATTAAAATGCTCAGTGATCTAAAAGAAGATCTAAGGAATGAAAGAAGCAAGCAACTACAGGAGGTGAAAGACAATTTCAATAAACAAATAGAGACATTGAAAAGAAACCAGTTAGAACTCCTGGAAATACAGGACATAATGAATCAAATTTAAAATTCACTTGAGAGCATTTCAAAACAGATTAGATTATGTAGAAGACAGAACTTCAAGCCTGAAGACAGAATCTCTGGCATTAAAAACAGAGTATATGAACTTGGATACTAAGTATGCAATAAAGGCAAAAATAAAAGAACATAATCAGAATATCTAAGAACTCTGAGATAAAAAACCTGAGAGTCATTGGGACAGAAGAGAACGTGAAGATACGAGCTAAAGGCATTAAGACAAATTCAGTAAGATAGTGGCAGAAAAATTACCTCACATTAGAAATGAGATAGACAACCACATAGAGTAAGTACAAAAGACCACAAACAGAAAAAATAAAAACAGAACCTCTCCAAGACATATCATAATCAAAATGTCTAAAATAGAAAACAAGGAAAGAATATTAAAAGCTGTAAGAGAAAGTATCATATTTAGAGGCAAACCAATAAGGCTCATTTCTCTGAGCTCAACTTAGATCCTAGAATGAAGGAGGACCTGGAATGAAATATTCTAAGCTCTAAAAGAAAACAATTGACAGCCAAATTTGCTATATTCAGTAATGATATCTTTAAAAATTGATGGAAAATCAAAAACTTTCCATGACAAGAATAAAGTAAAAGAATTCATGACCATTAAGCCAGAATTGCAAAGAATACTTAAAGATATACTGCACACAGAGGAACCCCAGAATAGCCCAGAACTCCCAAATACACAAAGATTTCTAGAACAATAAACAAATAAGTGAAAATTAAGACAATTAAATATAACAATTAAATAAAAATTGCTGGAAATAAGAAACACCTAGACAAAATAATGCTAAATATAAATGACCACAATCCTCCTATTAAAGGACATAGATCAGCAGCATAGATTAAAAAATGGATTCAACTATTTTCTGTTTGTGAGAGATTCATCTTTTAGGTGAAAATAAAAGGGAAAGTAAAAGAATGGATAAATGATTCCATGCAACTGGAGATTGAATAAAATCTGCAATAGCTATTCTCATCTGACAAAGCAGATTTGAATCAAAATTAATCAGAAGAGACAAAGCCACTGGGAAAGGAAATAATCCAACAAGATATAACAATAATAAATATATATGCCCCAAATATCAGTATACCTAATTACATTAAAAATTTCTTGACAGTAAATATTAAATGGACAGACTCCACTATGATAATACTTGATTATTTCAACACACCCTGATCACCAGATGATAGGATAATCAAATATAAAATTAATAAAGATATTTCCAACCCAAATAATACTATAAATAAAATGGATAAATCTAATAGACATCCACAGAATATTTTAACCCAAAACAGCTGAATTTACTTTCTGCTCAGCAGTTCATGAAATCTTTTCCAAAAGAGACCATATGCTAGGTCAAAATGTAAGACTTAGAAAATCCAAAAGAAATGATAAAATCCTATAATCCTGTGTATTCTATCAGATTATAATGGAAAGAAACTAGAATTTGACAGCAATAAAAATAATAGAACTAATCCCAGTCTTTCTCCATTTGTTCTAGCATATTGAGATTGAACAATACTCTTTTAAATGAGGGCTGGATCATAGAAGAAATCAAGAAAATTTTAGACACAAAGGATAAAAGAGGTACATTATACCCAAATCTCCAGGTCTCTGTGAAAGAAGTTCAAAGGAAAATATTTATATCATTGAGTGCCTATATTAAAAAAAATAGAGAGATCCTAATAAATAAGCTTATGCCCCACCTCAAAGCCTTAGGAAAGGAGAACAGATTAATTTAAAAATTGATAGAAGACAGGAATTAATTAAGATCAAAGCTCAAATTAATGAAATCGAGAATAAAAAAGCAATATACAGGATCAATGTAACAAAGACTTGGTTCTTCAAAAAGATAAATAACATTGATTAAACCCTTAGGCAAACTAACCAAAAGAAAGGAAAGACCCAAATAAACAAAATCAGTGGTGAAAAAGTGGTATCAGCACAAACACTTTGGAAATAGATAGGATCATTAGAAAATGTTTTGAAAACTTATACTCCAATAAACTGGAAAATCTAAAGGACATGGAAAAATTTCTAAACACATATGACTTGCCGAAATTTAACCAGGAAGATACAGAAAACCTGAATAGACCAATATCACATAATGAAATTGAAACAGCAATTAAAAGCCTTCTAAAACAACAACAACAACAACTTCAGGACCAGATGGATTCTCAGCTGAATTCTACAAGACATTTAAGGACGAACTAATCCCAGTCTTTCTCCATTTGTTCTATGGAATTAAAAAGAGTAACATTCCCAAATAAATTCTATGAAGCCAGTATAATCCTAATTCCAAAACCAGAAAAAAGACACATCAAGGAAAGAAAACTACAGATTAACATCTCTGATAAACATGGATGCAAAAATCTTCAATAAAATATTAGCAAACTACATTCAAAAACAGATAAAGAAGATAAAACACTATAATAATTTTTTTTGTTTGTGTAGGGAAGAAAAGCTGATTCAACTTGGGCAAATGAATAAATGTAATTCACCATATAAACAGACTTAAAGACAATCACAAGATCATCTCAGTAGATGCAGAAAAAGCCTTTGATCAAACCTAGTACCCATTTATATTTAAAATGCTGGAAAAGTAGGAATAGAAGGAACTTATCTCATAAAGGCTATATTGGACAAATGAAAGCCAAAACCATACTGAGCAAAGAAAAATAGAAGCATTTTTTTTTTCTAAAATTAGGAACAAGACAAAGATGTCCACTCTCCTAACTATTATTCAATATAGTTCTCTAAGCGAGTCAGAGCAATCAGACAAGAGAAAGTAAATTAAACAGATTCAAAAAGGAAAAGAAGTCAAAAGATCTATTTTTGCTGATGACATGATTCTTTACCTAGAATACCCAGCAATTCCACCAGAAGACTTCCAAGATTCTGATAAATGAATTCAGCAAAGTAGCAGGAGACAAGATCAATACTCATATGTCAAAACTTCCCTATACTTTAATAGCAATACTGCTGAGAAAGAAATGAGGAAAACCATCCATTTCAAAATAACCTCAAAAAAAAGGGCACCATATTTGGGGATAATCTAAACAAGGAGGTGAAAAATCTTGATGATGAAAATTATAGAACATTGAACAAAGAAATCAGAGAACTTAGAAGATGGAAAGACCTCCCATATTCTTGGATAAGCAAAATTAATATTGTCAGTTAACCATATTATCAAGAACAATCTACAGATCCAATGCAATCTCCATTAAAATACCAATGACATTCTTGACAGAACTAGGAAAAAAATCCCAAAATTTATTTGGTATAATAAGAGACCCATATTAGATAAAGCAATCTTGAGCAAGAAGAGAAATACAGGAGGCATCTCAAATTATATTGTAGAGTTACAGTAACAAAACCAGCAGATTTTGGCATCAAAATTTATATGAAGACCAGTGGAATACCATATATGACACAGAGACAAACCCAGATACATGCAGTCATCTCATACTTGACAAAAGTGCCAAAAATATGTTTGAGAAGAGAGTACCTTTTTAACAAATGATGCTAGGAAAACTGGAATATATAGAAGAATGAAAATAGGTACCTATCTTTCACCCTGCACAAAAGTGAAATCAAAGCAGATCAAAGACTTAGTACTGACAGAAAGTCTGCAATTGCTAGAAGAAAACAAACGATCAACACCCCCATTATATTGGTGCAGGCACTGACTTCCTAAACAAGATCCACAAAGCTCAAGAAATTAACTTAAGTCAGTAAATTGGATAATATCAGATTAAGGAGCTTTTGAATAACAAACAAAATGATTAAAGGTGTGCAGAGATATTCTTTTCCAGTTACAATTTTGACAGGGGATTATTATCTGGAATATATAAAGAACCCAAAAAAGATTAACAATAACAACAATAAAACAAATAAACCAATCAATGAATGGGCAAAAAAAGCTAAATTTCCTTTCTTAAAGGAAGAAATACAAATGGCCAACAAATATATGAAAAATGTTTAACAGTTTTAGCAATTAGGGAATTGCAAATTGAAACTACACCAAGATTTCATCTCATTCTGGTCAAAATAGCAATTATCAAGAATACAATTAATAATAAATGCGGGTGAGGATGTGAAGGAAAAGGTACATTTATACATTGTTGGTGTGACTGCAAATTAGCACAACAACTCTGAAAAGCAGTATGGCGATGTCTCCAAACACAATGAATGGAACAACCATATGACCCAGCTATCCCAGTCCTTGGTGTTTATCCCAAGAAACTAAAATCAGCATAATGTGATACAGCCACAGCAATGTTTAATAAGCAGCACAATTCATAATAGCCAAATTGTGAAACCAGCCCAGTTCCTATCAATAGATGAATGGATGAAGAACATATACACACATACATATCCTCTCTCTGTCACACACATAAACACACAATGGAGTCTTACTTAACCATAAAGAAGAATGAAATTATTTATCATTTGCTGTTAATTGTATGGAACTGGAGAATATCATGCTAAGTGAAATAAGCCAAACTGGTAAATCAAGGGTTTAATGTCTTCTCTCATACACACACAAAAAAAGTAAAATAAAATAAAAATGGAGTGGATCCAATATCATAAATATATAAGAGAGATCAGTGGGTTAGAATAATTAAATCAAGAGGGAGGTAGGGGGGATGAGAAAAGGAAAGTTATGCAGCATAAATATAAAAAAATCCCAAACTTATATATAGATATATCACAGTGAATTCCACATTTGTGTGTGTGTGTGTGTGTGTGTGTGTGTGTGTGTACAACTTAAATCCTGTAGAGTGGAAGAAGCAAGGGAGAGAGTTGGGGACACCAGTGACTTAAATGGAACAAACTGAATTCTATGCATGTATGATTTTGTCAAAATGAATTCAACTAGTATGTATAACTATAATGCTCTACAAAAAATGTAGAAAACTACAAAAAATGTAGAAAACTACAAAAAATGTAGAAAACTCTACAAAAAAATGTAGAAAAGCTTAACTAAGTTTTGTTAATAATTCAGGAGATATCCCAACAGTGTTCTTAACTATTGTCCGTTTGATCATACAATAATAGAGGACAAGTTTTGTTAAGACTGTTTAACAATAGGTTTCTTTTCTATATGGCTCATCAGGAATCCACATTCCCTGAAGTCTTCTGAAAATTTCCATCTTATTACTTCAAATCTAACATGGAACAATTACAGGTTGCTCTTGGGCTCCTCTTTTTACCTGAACGTGAATTTCCATGATATTAATTTTATTCATGATATTATCAACATCCCAGAATTTAAATAAATGGTGTATTTTTCTCAGCTACTCATTACTTTTTCTCAAATTAAATTGAATCTTCCTGCTGGAGAGTATTTTTCTCAATCCTATCACTTTTTTAACTTTCAGACATATGGCTGTGGGCTTAAAGAAGATTCTTGTACTATCTAACTTGAATGTTGGAGTAATCATCTAAATGGTTTTCCTATTCCAATTTATATTTCCTCAATTTCCCCAACATGATGAAGCTAATTTTCTCTTAAAACATAAAAATAATCCTAGTATTATTTTGTGTGATGGCTAACATTTGTTATTAATTACTTACAGAATACAGAAAAAAATGACTTCTTGATATTTGACTTTTATTTCCAACAATATCTCCAATATTTCCTCATACAAGCTTTTAACTAGATTTTCAGATATATTTCAATATTTCAAGTTTCCTGAAAGACAACCAACACACACACACACACACACACACACACACACACACACATCTAATCTACTTAACAATTTATTGACTAAAGGAGAAATCATCACATTTTGGTTTGTATATTTTGCTTTAGTTTTTTTTTCAATGGCAAGTATAAAATTATTTTTCCTCAAAGAAAAGTGGGTTTTCAAATGTAGTCTACTAGCGCATTACCTAAAGTGTTTTGATTTGAAGACAGGTACTGAGTTACATAGTATAATTAGCCAATCATTTCTCTGACATTTTACATGACCCCTGTAGGAGGAAATTGTTCAAAGAATGTGTTCAATATAATAATGGCACATTTTCTTTTCTCTACTTCTGATGCTTTGTTAGTTTTCTCATTTCTAATAAAATCCTCAATCAAAGACTGCAGTTAATACCATAATTTGCATACTGATTAGTAATGACATTATCAAATACATTAAACCCTTTGTAGAGTACAGTATTGGAATAACTGGTAACAATAAAGAGGTCATCAAAATGTGACCTTATTAAGGTGTTTTTGATTTCCTTAATAACTGATTAGAGATTAAATTTTATCAACTTTTCACACAAGATTATCTACTATGTATAGAGCAATATTGTAAATTAATCACATGTATTTTTACTTCTCTTGCTTATTACTGTAATTGTGGAAGAACGAAATGAAATACAGGATAAAGACATGCCAGAAAGCTCTACTTGCCTTCCATCCTGATTAATCATACTTGAAATGTGAATTTGAAAATAAGAAAATACTAACAGTCAACATCAGCTTGTAAAAAGTGTCATTTAGTATTTATTTTTTAAAATTTTAAAATTTTAAATGCTTTTCAACAAGTAATAATTTATATCAGAATTCTTATATGGAGCTCATGGTCCCTAAGTGTTTCTAAAGCCCAAAGAAATTATGCAAACAATTTAATGTTTGTATACTTTTGATTTGAGGAGAGGATTCATTTACAGTCTTTTACATATTCAAAGGACATTGAAGTTAGCAATTACAGATTTATGCTAATAAGTATCACTACACTAATATTATTTGTCCTGCTAAATAGTCCTTTTCTTGACTGTATATTTTCAATGATTAATTTTTATTGAACTCAGTAGTTATACAATAATTTTGTGGAATTTGGGGTTTTCTGTTTAATTGGACTTTACTTTTATGTATCAGACAATGGTTAAGAAGGAATTACCACCAAAGAGACTTGATAGAAAACACAGGAGAGTGATTGTAGGAGGGAATAAAGGGCAAAAAACTTTATTGAGGGGCTGGGAATGTGGCTCAAGCGGTAACACGCTCCCCTGGTACGTGCAGGGCACTAGGTTCGATTCTCAGCACCACATAAAAATAAAATAAAGATGTTATATCCACCGAAAACTGAAAAATAAATATTAAAAAATTCTCTCTCTCTCTTTAAAAAAAAAAAAAAACTTTATTGACTGGTAGCTGATGTTAGGCAGGCATTGTTCTAGGTGATGACATAGGCTACATTATTTCATTCCTACAGCACTTTGGAGAAATTAAGCCACAGATTCAGAAGTAAGACAGATAACTTTAGGGTGATTTTACTGTAGGATATAGGTCTAAAACACAAATGTATATATGTGAGGAATAATATGTCCATCATCTACTTTAAGAATTTTCTTTCTTTCTTTTTTTAAATTTTATTATTATTATTATTGGTATCAGGGATTAAACACAGGGGAAATTAACCACTGTGCCACATCCTATCCTCTTTTATTCTTTATTTTGAGACAGGATCTCACCAAGTTGCTCAGAGCCTTGCTAAATTGCTGAGGCTGGCTTTGAAATCCTTGAAATCCTTCCACCTCAGCCTACCAAGCCACTGGATCAGAAGTGTATACCATCACGCCCAGGAAAGAAACTGAATTTTATTAGTGCTGTAGTGGATTGAAGGGTTCCTTTTTCCTTCTGAAGCCCTGTCCCTCTTTATAACCCTGCAGTCACAATAATGATTTTGTGCTATTCATTTCTGTCTCTCCACATAATTTTGTTCCCTAAGAAATTATATAATAGAATTTCTGTTATGTGGACTTACATAATTAAATATGTTGTTCAGCATTATTTTTTAGTTATATAGGTTATGCTTTTGGTTATAGATCATTCATATCTATACTGTAATGAATTAGCTTGTATACACTGTGTATGAATCTTCCTATTTACATGTTTCTGTCCCACTTGATTTGTGCTTTAGTAATCCCCATATTTTTCTCCTGGATCTGTTGACTATTTTTCTCTTTAATAATACAGAAAATAATTTTATACATAAGTCAGTGATTTCATTTCCAGTCTATTAACTTTTTTTCCATAAAATGGTATATATGCTTTACTTATAGCATTTATGTGAGAATAAGTAAGTAAAAATCCAATATTTATGTTATATAAAACATCATGAACACTATTGCTGAAAGAATAGTTTTTTTAAAAAAAAAATTTTTGATTTATAAGTCAATATCCTTACTCTCCCAGTCTTACCTGACTCTCAATAACCTATGGATATAAGTGTCACTATTTTAATGCTAATATAAGTCCTAACAAAGCTTATCTTTACATACATACATTTATCAGACTTTTCCCTATTTTTTACAATAAGAAACTATTTTTTAGTTCATGTATTTAATATTCAAACTCAAAAAATAGAAAGTCTGAAGAGGTTTTGAAATTATCCATTCAAGGTTCAATAGACAATGACAGTTTATCTGAGCATGAGGAATTTAATTAACATAGAGTTTGGATAATGACATAAGATTTGGAATCAGATTTGCATTTGGTAAATTAAGTGCCCAACTTTGGCTAACTTGTTTAATCTTCAGTGTCAGTTTCCTCAAATTAAAACAAAATGTAATAATGCATATACATTATTGTTGTGACAAAGATAGGAGGTGTGAAAAAATACTTTGTGTATTCCAGTGTGCTATTTAAATCCTATGTGTCACTATTAAACTGCAGATGTCAACTTGCCACATTATACATGTCAAAACAAATTTGAAGTGTTCTTGGGAATCTTACTTTTGAAACAAATTCTGGTAAATATATTTTAAAAGTAAATAATCATATTCAGATAATCCCACACATGTTAAATGTATAAACTGATATTCTTGAATAACCATCATCGTAAGATGATTCAGTTGTTCATTCATCCTAAAATTTGTTTTCATTTATATATTAGGAGCACTTCAGTTTCTGTTTAACCAGAGGGAAAGAAAGAAGAATGAATTTAATTATTAAAAGAATCTCCTGAGACCCTGAAACCAACAAATAATTAGGTGTTCATCTACTAAGCCATTTATGTGTTATGAGTATTAATTAGTATTTGTTTCACCTTGACTTAGAAATTAAGTGAAGGTTAACTGATTACTTTGAAAAGTACTTCAATTTAAGAGACAGAAAAGGTCAAAAAAAAAAAAAGCAAGTGTACAAATCAATGAATGTTTTCTGTTTTTTTTTTTTTTTTTTTTATAAGAATATATGTATACAGGCGGTAGGCAGAAGACCAGAGCCTAGCCGGGTGTGGGGGGGGTGGGGGGCCGCCAGCCATTGGCTCTGCCCACGCAGTAAGCAGAGGACCAGAGCCAAGCCAGAGGCAGAAGGGGGCCCAGCCAGCCATGGGCCCAGCCACCGGCCCATCCGACCTGGAGGAGGGGCTGTCATGGGGCGCTGGGGTCAGACCAAAGGAGGCACAGAATGCAGAAACTTGGCTTGCGGGTCACCAGACGGAGCTCTGGACAAACATAAGGTCTCCCCAACACCCCTACCTCATCAAACACGTTAGGAGAAAAACAGATGGAACCCATTTTGGAAAATCCCACCAACCCTTAAAACCCATCAACTGGTGGGCGTGGCTACCAGTACATTGTGGGAAGGATCAGGCATCTGGTTTCCATCTCAGACACTAAAAGTAGAGAGTCTACACGTGGAAGCTCAAGTCCCCTCACACTAGCTACATTCATCACCCCGAACACAGGGACTCAAACTAGGATTAGGCAAAGCCACCTACTGGAAGGGGAAATAATAATAATAATAATAAAACAAAATAGGATTTGGAGAGGCTTTTTTATCTTTCTTTCCTCACTTACTTTGTTTCTCCTCTCTCTTTTTTCCCTTTCTTTCCTTGTTATTTTTGTCTTTTTTTTCTTCTTTCCTTCTTACTCCCTCTATCCCACTTTTAACCCCCTAAATTTTACTATCTATAAGTAGGGTAATCTTCTAAATACAGATAGGAGTTTGAATCTATACATTCTTTTATTAATTACCCATCTATTGGTTAGAGTTCTCCAAAGTTGCCAAGTTAGATCAACCCCATACCCTCACTCTTTCCCCCCTAAACATAGCATCCTACATACACCTGAAGTTTAGTTTTCTTCATGCTACCAGAAATGGTAGGCCTTTTATGAAACTAAAGACTATATTTTTAAATGATAATTGAAGCTAACATCAGTAGACATAGAGCTTAGCTATAATTGTGTTAATAATGAAAACTTGTGCCTAGATGATGAACTATTGATATTGGGAACTGTTAACAATTCTTTCTCCACAAAAGAGGGACTTTTTAACTAAATAAGAGCAATATAAATATATAAGGGGAAAATCAATAACACAACAGTTTCACAAAGCTGGAAAGAAACGTGAGCAGTATGAAAAGACAAGGAAAGAAAGGACCACAAATAATGCAGGTCAGTTCAACATTAGAAGAGGTAAAAATCGCAGCAGATGGAATGTCAGATAAAGAGTTAAGGATATACGTGCTTCAGATGATCTGGAGTTTCAAGGAAGACATTAGACAGCAAATTCAGACAATGAAAGATCACTTCGACAAGGAATTACATAAACAAATCCAAGAAGCAAAAGATCAACTTTACAGGGAGATAGAGGATATTTAAAAAAAAAAAAAAAAAGAAAGGAAAAAAAAAAAGAAATCCTGGAATTGAAGGAAACAATAAACCAAATTAAAAACTCAAATGAGAGTATTACCAGCAGAGTAGAACACTTAGAAGACAGAACATCAGACAATGAAGACAAAATATTTCAACTTGAAAAGAACATAGACAGCTCAACGAGACTGTTAAGAAACCATGAGCAGAACATCCAAGAAATATGGGATAATATAAAGAGACCAAACTTAAGAGTTATTGGGTTACAGGAAGGTATAGAGGTCCAAACCAAAGGAATGAGCAATCTGTTCAATGAAATAATACTAGAAAACTTCCCAGACTTGAAGAATGAAACAGAATGCCAAATCCTAGAAGCCTACAGGGCGCCGAATGTGCAAAATCACAAGAGATCCACACCAAGACACATTATAATGAAGATGCCCAACATAGAGAATAAGGAGAGAATTTTAAAAGCTACAAGAGAAAGGAAGCAGATTACATTTAGGGGTAAACCAATTAGGTTAATGGCTGATCTCTCAACACAGACTCTGAAAGCTAGAAGATCCTGGAACAACATATTTCAGTCACTGAAAGAAAATGGGTTCCAACCAAGAATTGCGTATCCAGTGAAATTAAGCTTCAGGATTGAAGATGAAATTAAAACTTTCCATGACAAATGAAAGTTAAAAGAATTTGTAGCTAGAAAACCAGTGCTATAAAACATACTTGGCAAAACATTACAGGAAGAGAAAATGGAAAATAACAATGAAAACCAACAGTGGGAGGTAGTACAGTAAAGGAAAAACTAATCAAAGAGGAAAAACAAATCATGTTAAGTAATAAAAATAAACAAATATGGCTGGAAGTACAAATCATATTTCAATAGTAACTCTAAATGTTAACAGCTTAAACTCACCAATCAAGAGACATAGGCTAGTAGATTGGATCAAAAAAAAAAAAAAAAGATCCAACAATATGCTGCCTACAGGAGACTCATCTAATAGGAAAAGATATACATAGACTGAAGGTGAAGGGTTGAGAAAAATCATACCACTCACATGGACCTCAGAAGCAGGGAGTGTCCATACTCATATCAAATAAAATAGACTTTAAGCCAAAGTTTATCAAAAGGGGTAAAGAAGGACACTACATACTGCTCAAGGGAACCATACACCAACAAGACATAACAATCATTAATATATATGCCCCAAACAATGGTGCAACTATTTTCATCAAACAAACTCTTCTTAAGTTCAAGAGTCAAATAGACAACAACACAATTATTATGGGTGACTGCAATACACCTCTCTAACCACTGGACAGATCTTCCAAACAAAAATTGAATAAAGAAACTATAGAACTCAATAATGCAATTAATAATTTAGACTTAATTGACATATATAGAATATACCTCCCAACATCAAGCGGTTACACTTTTTTCTCAGCAGCACATGGATCCTTCTCAAAAATTGACCATATATTATGTCACAGGGCAACTCTTAGAAGTTATAAAGGAGTAGAGATAATACCATGCATCCTAACTGATCATAATGGAATGAAACTGGAAATCCACGATAAAAGAAGGAAGGAAAAATCCTATATCACTTGGAGAATGAATAATATGTTACTGAATGATCAATGGGTTACAGGAGACATCAAGGAGGAAATTAAAAAAATTTTGGAGATAAATGAAAACACATACTCAACATATCGGAATCTATGGGGCACAATGAAAGCAGTTCTGAGAGGAAAATTCATTACTTGCAGTTCATTCCTCAAAAAAAAAAAAAAAGAAAAAAAAACCAACAAATAAATGATCTTACACTTCATCTCAAAACCCTAGAAAAGAAGAGAAAAAGAAAGAATATATGTATGCAGAATGGAGTATTACTCAGCCATTAAGAAGAATGACTTTATGACATTTGAAAATAAATGGATGGATCTGGAGACTATCATGCTGGATAAAATAAGCCAATCCCCCCAAAAACAAGATATGTGAATTCTCTGATATGTGAATTATAACCTGCAATAAGTTGGGGGGAAGAGAAGAATAGAAGTTCAGCAGTGTAGACAAAGGGGAAAAGAAGGGAGGGTTGGAGGTATAGGGAAAGGAAAGACAGGGAAATGAACCTTACAGTGAATACATTACAGTGAATCTCAACATCGTGTACAAGAATGGGATCCTAATTAGAATAAGTTATATTTCATGCTTGTATTATTATATCAAAATAGATTCTACTGTTATGTATAATAAAAGAATGAGTAAAAAAAAGAATACAGGAACTGAAGGAGAGGTAAAAGAAGGTACAAAAGTATGAATTAACCATTTTTTATTACAGAAAGTCAGTGAATATTCCCTAAAACTGAAATAATGGATTTTTAAAGATGACTTCAACTTCTGATTTATTTTCATCATCATGGATACTTGAGTTAGAGTAACTGTTTAGGGAATAATATTTTATATGATAAAATATCTTGATCTGAAAATTTGTGAATTTTTTCGAGATTGTTATTTTTTATAGTATTTTGCATTGAATTAAATTTAAACATTAAACTTGAGCTCAGATTTGCTATTTCTATATTAATATTATCTAACCATGAGAAATAAATTCACACATTCCTAACAATAATAAAAATATTATACATTTCTACTGATTTTATGGAATTTTACCCAGAGAGAGTTTAAGAGAAACAGGATATCAAAACTGTATATTTCTCTTAAGTCTTCTTGGAAAACTTAGTGTTTTAGAGTAGCTGAATTACATTGTAAATATACAAATTCTTATCATTTTGGCTGGTAATTTATAATGAATGAAAATAGGCAATACAAAACAAAACAAAACAAAAACCCTAGTGCTTAGAAATGTAGTCGGGTTCAATAAATATTGGCTTATCCTGGAAGAGTGTTTAAGAATGTGACTGCTCAGGAGAAATGGCATTTGATGCCTAGCTTGTTTCCAAGAGCCTAAGTTTGATCCCTAGCAACACACACAAACACACAATAACATACATACAATCACACACACACACACACACACACACACACACACACACACACTCACTCACACAAGCATGCTTTTCTGATTTCTTCCCTGGCAATAACTTGACCAAAAAAAAAAAAAAAGGGCGGGGGTGGATTGCAGGTGGTGATCAAAGTAGTAAGCTTTCAAGATGTATTGCTGAGGGAAAGACAGCCTTTGTAAATCAGAATTTTGTTCGTGTAATCATATTACCTTCTACTTTTGCTTTGGTGTTTACTTTGCATGAAAATAAACTGAATACATATCTTAGAACAATGACAATTGGCAAGAAAGAGTATGCACAGGGCTTACATTCCTCATTGCCTATTTTAATAGATTTTATTGAATTAAAATCTAACTGCACAACAAGAAGCAACCATTAATGAGTTCCATGAGGTTTGGCAAATTGATTCACATGGAGAGCCATCATCATAGTCAAGATAAACAATAATGCCATAATTTCTTTCCCAGTTTCTCCTTTAGTTCCTTTGATCTGCTTTGTGTAACTATAGATTTGAGTTACCTTTTGAAAAATGTCTTGTGTTGGAAGCTGTATAAAATTAAGGGTTTGTTTGAGCCAACATAAGGCAGGGAAGCTGCTTTTCTGGGAACTCCTGGGTGAAATTCTCCAGTTCCAGAAAGCCCAGATCATGCCTTGGCTCACAGCCTTAGGATCAAACACAGCCCTCAGGAGATGGGCATAACCTGCCAAGCACCAAACTACCTGTTTACTGCAAGAACCCTGCCACATGGAGAAATAAGATCTCTCCCACTCTGAGACCTTATCCCTGCCTTTAAATGTACTTCCTTTTAAATAAAGAACTGGGGTCTTTTTTCAGTTGTGCAGTTTCAGCTCCTGTTGAGGCTGGAAGACCCATCAGGTGCCACACTTTTTAAATCTAGTCTCTGGCTTTGTTTTTATTACTTACTGATTATTTCAGACTTTTTGTTTTCACAGACAGTTCACACCTTCTAGCAGGAATCTGCTCTTCTGGGGTGCTGGTTACCTGTTAATGGAATTATGCAAATTGTACTCTTTTGAACTTGTCCCCTAGTATTTTGCTTGCTTTGTAATGATTTATCCTCATTGGACCATGTTTTGTACATGCCGATTTATTCTTTTCACTATTGATCTCATGTTATGAAATCATATCACACATACTACAAATCATTCCATATAACACGCTTAATTTATCAATGGATAGTGTGTGATTTCTGATTTTGGCTTTTACCAATGCAGCTGCTATAAACTTGTATGTGTGCATCTTTGTGAAGAAACACATTATGTCTTGGATAAATACCTGAGTATAATGGGTAGATTTATATGATAAGTGAGTTTTTAATTTTTCAAGAAACAGATAAACTGCTTGCCAAATTGACAGTAAGATTTTATATTCTTACCAGCAATAAGTGAGTTGTAGATGCTCCATATTTTTGCAAACATATGGTTCATCATTCTTCAATTTCACATATGCTAACGGTATGTCATGATATCTCATCATGGTCTTAAGTTGAATGTTCCAGATTAAGTTCATCTTCTTTTCTTGTTTTTAATCACTCATTTAACTCTTTTTCCATTTCATCCATTTTGATGGATTCTTTGTCTTGTAAATTTACAGGATATGTCTTGGTCTGGTTTCAGAATCAGGGTGATATTGGCCTCATAGGGAACAAATTTTTACTCCTCACACTTCAGATAGAGCCCTAATATCCAGAGTATACAAAGAAGTCAAAAAATTAAACAATAAGATAACAAATAACCCAATCAACAAATGGGCCAAGGACCTGAACAGACACTTCTCAGAGGAGGATATATAATCAATAAACAAGTACATGAAAAAATGCTCACCATCACTAGCAGTCAGAGAAATGCAAATCAAAACCACCCTAAGTTACCATCTCACTCCAGTAAGATTGGCAGCCATTATGAAGTCAAAAAACAAGTGCAGGTGAGGATGTGGGGAAAAGGGCACACTTGTTCATTGCTGGAGGGACTGCAAATTGGTGCAGCCAATTTGGAAAGCAGTATGGAGATTCCTTGGAAAGCTGGGAATGGAACCACCATTTGACCCAGCTATTCCCCTTCTTGGACTAAAAAAGACCTTAAAAGAGCATAGTATAAAGACACTGCTACAACAATGTTCATAGCAGCACAATTCACAATAGCTAGACTGTGGAACCAACCTAGATGCCCTTCAATAGATGAATGGATAAAAAATTGTGGCATTCATACACAATGGAGTATTACTCTGCACTAAAAAATGACAAAATCATGGAATTTGCAGGGAAATGGATGGCATTAGAGCAGATTATGCTAAGTGAAGCTAGCCAATCCCTAAAAAACAAATGCCAAATGTCATCTTTGATATGAGGAGAGCAACTAAGAACAGAATAGGGAGGAAGAGCTTGAGAAGAAGATCACCACTTAACAGGGACAAGAGGGGGGAGGGAAAGAGAGAGATAAGGGAAAATGCATGGTAAAGGAAGGAGACCCTCATTGTTATACAAAATTACATATAAGAGGAAGTGAGGGGAAAGGGGGAAAAACAAGAGAGAGAAATGAATTACAGTAGATGGGGTAGAGAGAGAAGATGGGAGGGGAGGGAAGGGAAGGGGAGGGGGGATAGTAGACGATAGGAAAGGCAGAGAATACAACATACACTAGTATGGCAGTAGGTAAAAAAGTGGATGTGTAACCGATGTGAATCTGCAATATGTATATAGGGTAAAAATGGGAGTTCATAATCCACTTGAATCAAATGTATGAAATATGATATGTCAAGAGCTTTGTAAAGTTTTGAACAACTAATAATAATTTTAAAAAATTACAGGATAATTTTAGGTACTATGAACATGTTCAGTGACAGACATAATGCATTTTCTACCAGAATATGGGTAATTTCTTTTATTTTTTCAACTTAAATTTTTGTCAAATTTTAAATTTTAATGTTTCAATTCCTTAATTTTTATTTTATGGTTTGTCACTTTAAAAGTCTTTGCCTACTCTACTATTGCAAAGATCAATCTTTGTTATACTTTAGAAATGTTAGAAGGATTTTTTTGTATCAGTATTTAGGTTTACAATCATTTTGACTTAATTTCATGTATAGCAAGAGAAGGTCAATCATGACTAACTAATTATTTTTCTTGTGGAGAATTAATTGTTTGGGACAATTTTTTCCATTAAAAATCTTTGCACCAGGTTGCAAATCACTTTAACTTTGTGTTGAACTCATCTGTTTCTGAATTCTGTATTCTGTTCCATTGACACATGTGTATTTTTATGTCAATATATTCTTGTCATCAATACAAATTATCTATGATAAATTTTGAAATAAGGTAGTATTAATCTTCTAACTTTTGTCTTTGTTTTCAAAATAATTTTATCTATTTTAATTTTTTATATCTCAATATAAAATTTAAACTATGCTGGCATATTGTAAAAAAAATGCACACTGAGATGTTATTTAGGATTGCAACAAATTTATAGATGCAATTTTTTAGGAAGTTGAGAGTTAACCTCTTGACCTGTATCTCATGCATGAGCATCTTATATGGCTCCATTTATTAGATTTTTTTCACTATTGCTTTAGAGTTTTCAGTACACAAGTTCTCTGTATATTTTCATTTTTTGGATTGACAAAATATTTGTATATATTTGTGAAACACAATGTAATGTTTTAATCTATGGATAGTTGTTACATTTATCATTATTTTTGATGCTATTTTAAATAGTATATTTTTTCAGTTTCAATAATTTATTGATTCATAGATTATGTAGACTTTTTTATGTATATGATCATGCTTTATGTGAATAAGGAGATTTTGCTTGTTTTTTCCCCCATCAATATGTATTCTTGTATTCATTTTATTTATTTTATGGCATGTTGTAGAATTTCCATTGTAATTTAGAATGGAATTTAATGAAATTTAAATGTAATTTAAATTAATTTAAATGTAATTCCTCCTTCTTAGGCAGGAAGCATTGCATATTTTACCACTAATTTTGATGTTTGTTATAGATTGTTTTAGCGGATTAAGAAATTTTCTATTAATAGCCTGCTGAAATTTTTGTTGTGAGATTTATAATGAGCTTGTGAAATATGTTTTGTCCCTCTATTGTGACTACAATATTTTACTCTGTTAATATGATAAATTAAATCAATTAATTTTATTTTTAGTCTTTTACATTTTTTAATTATTTTGGTACTCGGGAGTGAGCCCAGAAATGCTTTATTACTAAGCCATATCTGATCCCTTTTTGTTCTTATTTTGAGACAGCACCTGACTAAGTTGGTCAGATGTCTTAACAATAAGCCTTAATAATTGCTGAGACTAGGCTTGAACTTGTGATCTTCCTGCCTCAGTCTCCTGAGTCACTGGGATTAAAGACACCAGAGTGCCTGGTTTAGATTGATTGATTTTAAAAATGTTAGACCAACCTTGTATCTTATCACAAACTTCTTATCATAAATCCTACTTCTTAATGAATATTTGGTTTGCTAATTTGATTCAATAGTATCTTCTTAGTGATTTGATAATGTTTATATGAGATATCCATCTATATTTTTATTTTCTTATATTGTCTTTATTTAATTGTTGGCGTAAGTGCAAATTGACGTCAAAATATTAACTAGGAAATATATCTTCCTTCCATATGTAAAGTATATGAGTATATGTAAAGATGTTGCTAAATACTCCATAAAATATGGAGAAACTCAATGGTAAATAATTAAGACATGGAGTATATTTTACAGTAAAAATTATGTATACAAATATAATTTAATTGTTACACATCTATTTGTGTTTTGTTATTTTGTTATTCACTTTTGGCGATATTTGCCTTGAAAATAATTTACAATATGATTCCTTAAGTTGCAAAATATTGCTTTCATATGTAATAGAAGATCTTTATACCCCTCTCCTTCCTAATTCCAATTGCTTGTGCTATTATATTTCTACAATTTTTACAATCACACAATACCTTTTGGTCTCATTTAGTGATTGATTTAAATAAGAAAAAAATGTTTTGTATAATTTTGCATTTCTTTTTCTTTCTTTTTTTTTTTTTTTGGTACTCGAGTTGCTTATAAAGTACCATAAATCATTATATCTTTATTTTTTCTTTTCAGTCTTTTATTTTTCTATGTTTCATTTGTATTTTATATTGCTATATCATCAAGATCACTGATGTACTAATGTTATCTTCAACAATTACAAATTACAAATTCTGCATTAATATAATTCAGTGAAATTTATCTCCAACATCATATATTATTTAAAAAGTTTTAGTTGGTTCTCTATATTCCACCTTTGTTTCTATTATGTTCACATTTATATTTAAATATTTGAGCACTGAGAATATTCATAACACTTTTTTCTGCTGATTTTATCATCTTTTTCATTCCTGTGTCTGCTTTTATTGACTGATTTTTTCCTCCTGGCCATCTGTTTTTGCTTCTTCACATATGTGTTAATTTTTATTGAAGGCTGGTCATTATAAATTTCACAACCTTTACTGACTTTCTCTACACCTTACACAAATTTTTGTGTTTATCTCTGATCTTAGGTTACTCACTTTTAGAGCAATTTTATTATCTGAGACTTGATTTGTTTTCTTTTTTTTTAATTTAATGGAGTAGGCAGATATAAAGGAGTATTTATCCTAGGGTACTTTATGCCCACTTCTAAGCTATTGTGCCTCTGTGTTTGCTACCAAAAAGTCCTTGAATTTATCTTGATTTCTGCATTATGAACAGTAAGGATACTAATTATTCCTGCCATTTTGTATATTTGGGATTTTGTGGATGACGGGTCCTTCATAATTTTTCTCTCCTTGAAGTTGATCTTTGCTAGAACTTAATAGATTTTTTTTACTAAGTTTAGAGTGTTCTCTATGCTGGATTCTGAAGGCTTTGTTTTCTGTATGGTTCCACATAATCTGCCATGCATATTCTAATCTTCTTGGACTTCCCATTTCAAATTCCTCCTGCTTTGATTTTTTTCATCACTATGCTATGGTCTTGAATTTGCCTCATGTAGATGTTAGGATGATGGTAAGAATCACCTTATTTATTTCTTATTCTTAGATTAACAGTCCTAAAATCTTTATTGTACATAATATGAAAAAGGTTTGTGACTTTTTTTTCCAGATTTGTCTATTATTCACTAAAGGTCACAGTAGAAGTATGTCATTGTATTTTAGAAGGACGCACAAAGATGTTTCAGGACACAGACAATTGGTAAAGGAACCTAACTGTTGGGTAACACAGCTTTTGATGTATATGATTAGAGCTGGGCACATGGTACACACCTATAATCTTAGCACATCTGGAGGCTTAGACAGTACAAAAATAACAAGTTTAACACTAGCCTTAGCAATTTAGTGAGCCCCTCAGCAACTTAGCAAGATGCTCTCTCAAAAATAAAAAGGACTAGGGATGAGCTTAATGCTGCATCCCTGGATTTAATCTCCAGCCCTCAAAAAAAAAAAAAAAAAGACAAAAAACAACAACAAAAATAAGATGTGTGATTAGAGAAATACCACTTTTTCCTTTTTCTCTTGCCTTTGTCAGAATCCAAGAGGTTAACACCAATATAACATGGAAAACCCTTTGCTACAATCCCATTCTGCCAGTAAGCTATAAGGAACAACTGTCTCTTCCCTTTCCATACTCAGGGTCATGGGCTAAACACTTGCAATTCCATTTTATAGTGTGTCAAATCAATGGCAGGATTGACCATATCAGTATTTATGGTTGGTGAAGCCAAATCTCTTCCCTGTTATCAGTAAGAGCGGAAGTTTAAGGATTCTCATTGACTGAGAAATGCTTGTTTTAAACACTGGGTCTCAGTCATTTTTCATGGACTTTTGTAAAGCTAATTTCCCATCTAAAAATGAGATGTTTCTACAGAGACAGATGACCTGATTTTGTGACTTATGTAAAAGTAGACTAAGAGAATTTCCAAAATCCTAACATAGATTGCACCTTTATGTGTATATGAAATATCCTGGTGCATAAAGCTCGTACTACTGCACCAAATATTTATTATATTGTTTTGTGGCTTAAATTTTTTATTTGCTTCTAAAAACTCAGTTTATTAGTAATCTGTTGTTGTGTAATTTAAAGTCAAAGTAATTAACACTTTAAACCAACAAGCATCTGCCATCTCAGAGTTTCTAAGGGTCAGAAATCATGATGCAGTTTAGCTCAGTGGTACAGTTTGGATTCTCTGGCAACATTGGGGTTTAGCTATTGGCTAGTCTTTTATTCATTTTAAAGCTTGGCTCATATGGCTGTTTTGCAATAGATTGCTGTCTCTTATCAGGTAGGTTTTCTCATGGGATGGTAGCTGGCTTCCTCCAACAGGAGAAAAATCCAAAACTGAGAGTCAACAAGAAAGAAACTGCATTGTCGTTTATAAGTTAATATCAGAAGTGGCACCCTCTTGATTGAGTAGAGGAACAACTTTGATACAATGTGGAAGGGACCTACACAAGGACATTAGTACCAGGAAGCATGATCACTGGGGTCCTTTTTGGAGGCTGTCTACCATTGCCCTCCCTCTAGCACCTAGTGGTTCATATCTCTCCCATCTAGTAAATATTCTTTTGCCCATACCCAGGCAACAATGTCTCATCCCATTACATAGCATTGTCTAGAATATAGCAGAAAATAAGATTTTTTTAAAATTATCAGGGATGTAAACTTAATCCAAATTCATTAGACTATTTTTTAAAAATAGAACTTACAGAGTACTGAGAAAAAACAGTGAATTTGCAGAATTTATGGCATTGTAAATAATTTTCTCCCGTTTCTGTATAATTTATATTTTACACATTTCCTCATATTATTTAAAATGGTAATTCTTTTACCTCTAAATTTTTTTTTAATTTCCTCCTTGGTATCTTTTACAACCCATTGTTTATTCAATAGCATATTATTTAGTCTTTTATTTTTTATTTTACCACTGATTTCTTATTTCATTCCATTGTGATCTGATAGATGGCAGGTAGTATCTCTACTTTGTTGTATTTACTAAGACTTGCTTTGTGGCATAATATTTGGTCTATGTTATAGAAGGATCCATCTGCTGCTGAGAAGAAAATATATTTGCTCATTGATTGATAATATACTCTATATATGTCAGTTAGTGTAAGATATTGATTGTATTATTGCGTTCTATAGTTTTTTTGTTTAGCTTTTGTTTGGAAGATCTATCCAGTGGTGAAAGAGGTGTAATTAAAGTCACCCAGAATTATTGTATTGTGGTCTATTTGACTCTTGGGGAGAGTGTGATTGATGAACATAGATGCTTCATTTTCTGGGGCATATATTTTTATAATTGTTATGTATTGTTGATATATGGTTCCCTTAAGCAGTATAAAATGTCCATCTTTATCCCTTTTGATTAACTTTGGCTTGAAGTCTACTTTATTTGATATTAGGATGGAAACCCCTGATTATTTGCATAGACCATGTGAATGGTATATTTTATCCCAACGTTTTTCCTTCAGTCTGTGTGCATCTTTTCCTCTGAGATGAGTCCCTTGAAGGCAACATATTGACAGATTCAATGAAATCCCAATCAAAATCTCAGTGACATTCCTCATAGAAATAGAAAAAGCAATCATGAAATTCATTGGGAAAAACAAGAGACCCAGAATAGCCAAAGTAATACTTAGCAAGAAAGTGAAGCTGGTGGTATTACTATTCTAGACCTTAAACTATACTATAAAGTAATGATAACAAAAACAGCATGATATTGGCACCAATATAGACCTGTAGACCAATGGTACAGAATAGAGAACACAGAGACTAACCCACATAACTACAATTATCTTATATTAGACAAAGGCACCAAAAACATACATTGGAGAAAAGATGGTGCTGGAAAAACTTGAAATACACATGTAACAAAATGAAATTATACCTCTATCTTGAACTATGCACAAAACTCAACTCAAAGTGGAACAAGGATCTAAGAATTAAACCACAGACCTGTGTCTACTGGAAGAAAAAGTAGGCCCAAATCTCCATCATGTCAGATTAGGCTCCAATTTTCTTAGTAAGGCTACTATAGCATTAGAATTAAAATCAAGAATCAATAAATGGGATGGATTCAAACTAAAAAACTTCTCTTCAGCAAAAGAAACAATCAGTGTGGTGAATAGAGAGCTTATAGAATGAGAGCAAATCTTTACCACAAGCACATCAGATAGAGCACTAATCTCTAGGATATATAAAGCACTCAAAAACCTTAACACCAAAAAAACAAAAACAAAAAAAAAACACAAGAAAACAAAAACAAACAAACAAACAAACCCCAAAATAACCCAATCAACAAATGGGCCAAGTAACTGAACAGACACTTCTCAGAAGAGGATATACAATCAGTTGACAAACATATGAAGAAATGTTCAACATCTCTAGCAATTAGAGAAATGCAAATCAAAACTACTCTAAGATTTCATCTCACTCCAGTCAGAATGGCAACTATCAAGAATACATAAAACAAATAATGTTGGCACGGATGTGGGGGAAAAGGCACACTCATACATTGCTGGTGGGACTGCAAATTGGTGTAGCCAATCTGGAAAGCAGTATGGAGATTACTTGGAAAACTTGGAATGGAACCACCATTTGACCTAGCTATCCCACTCCTGGGTCTATACCCAAAGTACTTAAAACCAGCATACTACAGGGACACAGCAATATCAATGTTTAAGTAGCACAATTCACAACAGCTAAATTGTGGGCCAGCCCAGATGCACAGATGAATGGATAGGGAAACTTTAGCATACATACACAATGGAACATTACTCAGCATTAAAAGAGAATAAAATCATGGCATTTGCAGGTAAACGGATGTGTTGGAGAATATAATGCTAAATGAAGTAAGCCAGTCCCCAAAACAAAAGGCAGAATGATTTCTTTGATATGAAGATGCTGACTCATAATGGTAAAGGGGGGTTTGGGACATGAGAGGAATGGAAGAACTTTAGATAGGGCAAAGGGGAGAGCAGGGAAGGGAGAGGACAAAGGGATAGGAATGATGGTAAACTGAGTTAGACATCATTACCCTAAGTACATGTATGAAGACAGGAATGGTGTGAAAATACTTGTGTACAATCAGTACAATTTTTCAATTGTGCTCTATATGTGTAATATGAAATGAATTGCATTCTGCCATCATGTATAACAAATTAGAATAAATAAATAATTCAATAAAAATTACATAGATATAAAAATAAAATGGTAATTCTTTTGATAAGAATTAATAATATATTTATTCCCTAGATCAGAAATGCAAGAGCCTCAGGCACTCATATGTGTTTCTCATTCCATGAAATCATGTGTTGAATTTGAGAGAACTATCAAAAGTGTTGTGATTTTAGGAATGCTTTCAATAAAATTAGAATGACTTCTTACAAAATTATTATGAGAGCATCCATAAGGCAGATCTTTTTTAATCTAATGAGTTTTCCCCTGATGATATAATCAAAGATGTCATACTGAATAAAGAAATCTTTTATTTGATCATAGTTTTCCATACTAGTGTAGTTAAGTTTATACAATGTGTTGTATTTAATTCAAATAGAGTCTAACCAAATCTCAATAATCACTTTATATTTTCCATGAATTATTTTAGGTATTTCCAAATGTATGCAGTAGCACTCTCTCCTGTCCTTTTTATTCTTAATAAAAAACAATAAATTTCTAAAGATTAAAAACAAAGGTCTCAAAAAGTTTAGTAGATCGGAGAAGGCATCATATGATCAGATTAGGATCCAAGTTTGGATTTCCAATATCAAGAACATTTTTTCATGTTATCATCTCTGATTCTCATGATACTATGTCTAGTACTAATTATTTGTTTCTATAATTGTTTTTAAAAAATAAATAATAAAATGTTTTCACAAGAATTACCACAGTAAACTGAGATTATAGGAAATATGGAAAGAAATACATATTTTTTATAATAACAGAGATATTAATGTAAAAGTTAGCAACTGGGGATAATTGTAATAGTTTTACTATGTTGTCTTAAAATAATCAATAGAGGCATATATTTTCTTTGGTGTGCATTTTGGAAACTAAATAAACCACTGTGAAGAAAACTGTGTTACGAATTTTGACATTTTTTTGACTATTACTTATGCATACTAAATGTTAGATAATCATACCAGAGATGGGAGCACTGAAAAAATTGAACTGTGATTTGGTAAAGATTTAAGAATGTATTTTCCTAATATAAAAATATAAATTGAATTAGATTGTTTGCTTCTACTATAGAGGCATAGAATTTAACCAACAAGAAAATTATTTAAAATCTGTTTTTATGTTAAAATTCAAAAAAGTTATGAAATTTGAACATCTAATAAATAAGGAAAAAATTCACAAACCCAGTTATACATAACTGTAAGCGATGCATTTATTTAAAAAATAATTATAATTTTTATTCTTATCTAGAACAAAAATATTATTTATTTTATACATTGCCTCATGTAGAAGTTATATGTGAGTTTTATTGCATTATTCAATATCATATATTTAGGATAGATAGTAAAAGAGAGCATTTGAAAAAAACTGGATACTATTGCATGTAAGAATAATCTATTTTAACTAGCATTCTTTTTTTCCTTAGACACTGGTATATTTATCCAGCAGTATATGTAATATAAATAGGTTTTTGTATTAAGCCAGTGAGCAAAAAATTGGTGGCCTTAGGAAAAAATGCTATTAAAGTAAATCTTAAGAATTTAGTTAATTTTTTCTAATGTCTATACTTTATCTTTGGGAATTCTTCCTGTTTTACTAAATGAATCATGTTTTGGTCACTTAATATTAGGATAAAATTTATTTTTTAGAAGTAATTATTTCAATTTTTCTTATTATCATTTTGTCTTTCTTAGTGTGTGTGGGGGGGTGAAATTTAATTTTTTTGGAGTACAATTTGTCTTTAATATGAAAAATATTTTTAAAGTAGTAAACATAAGCACATTCATATGTTTTATTTCTAATTCTTATCAATATAGTTAGTTATAAGATGGTGAAAAATTTATAATTTTCTAAAACTTGTTGGTTCATTCAGTATACTTCATTTGTATGAACTCATAGCTTCTAAATAATTTTATTTAAAATCTTTTCAGAACTTAATTTTTTAAAAAAAATGGAGATTACTTTTGGCATAATTTAATTAATACAAATTAATGTGCTTTAATTCAAGAACATTTTGTTTGATCATGTACTTAAGACTCCCATTTATTTTCTCCTGTTGGATAAAAATGAATATTAATAACACTTAAATACATTGATGAAATGTTAAAACCAAATATAATGAAACCAAGTCCATTAATAGCTGCTAGATCCAAAGGCATGCCTAGCTTGGAAGTAACTGAAGAATTCCAACAGTGTTTTTCTTAAGGTCTTTACCCAGAGAAAGGTAGGAGAATCTTATGGATGAAAAATACAAGTTTCATGATCATTATTTTCTTGAAAAATGGGTATTAGTCTTAATAAATATTTGTAAAACAGCTTTTAAAAATGTGTAATATATCTTTATACACTATAATACTCAACACGATCTTAAGAATATTATATATTTGTGCATAAATGGGATAGAATCAAACTTCACAGCAAAGGAAATAATCAACGGCCTGAAGAGAGAGGCTACAGAATGGGAAAAAAATCTTTGCCACCTGCATCTCAGAGAGATCATTAATCTCAAGGACATACAAAAAATTCAAAAACCTTACCACCAAAACCACAAATAATCCAACCAATAAATGGGCAGAGGAGCTGAACAGGTACTTCATAGAAGAAGAGATATGATCAGTCAACAAATATATGAAAATATGTTCAACATCACTAGCAATTAGAGAAATGCAACTAAAACTACAGTGAGATTCCATCCCGCTCCAGTCAGAATGGCAATTACTAAGAATATAAGCAAAAATAAATATTGGTGAGGATGTGGGGGAAAAGTGATGTAATCACTATGGAAAGAAGTATGGAGATTCCTCAGAAAACTTGGAGTGGAACCACCATTTGACCAGTTATCTCAATTCTTGGTATACTCAAAGAACTTAAAATCAGCATATTATAGTGATGTGGCTACATCAATGTCCACAGCAGCTAAATTCACAATAGCTGAGCAATGGAACTGCCATAGGTGCCCTTCAACAGATGAATGGATAAAGAAACGTAATAAAATATACACAATGGGATATTAGCCATAAAAATGTCTGATAACTTTTGCTGGTAAATGGATGGATCTGGAGACCATCATGCTAGCGAAATAAGCCAATCACAAAATATCAGAGGTCAAATGTTCTCTTAGATAAGTGGATGCTAATATTCTACAAGGGGGAAGGGAAGAACAGAAATTCATTGGATTAAACAAAGGCGAATGAAAGGGAGGAAGGGGTATAGGAATACTAAAGACAGTAGAATGTATTGGACATAATTTTTAAATGTTCATATATGAATACACTGCCAGTGAAACTCACATCATGTATAGCCATAAGACTGGGGTTCTAATTAGAATAAATTATACCCCATGTGTATATTATATGTCAAAACACACTGTACTGTCATGTATCTCTACAAAGAACAAATAAAAAAAAATAAAATTTAAATCTAAAAAAGAAATATATAGAGCACTTTCTTAATCTCTTTTTCCAGGTTTACCAGAATTTTGTATGGAGTTATCAGAAACTGATAATTATAATATAATATTAATGTTATTAATACTATTTTAATAGATTAATAATAAGAATTATGGTATAACTGAATCATAATAAGGTGCTAATTTAAGTCTAACAAAATAGAATTGTAAGTAACATAGTTTTAAGACATATTATGCTCCAGGATGTCTTCATTTGAAGGATTGGACTTCTTTGTGAGTGGTACTTTCTGCTTTGAAGTTCCTGTATGATGCCTAATGGCATTCTCAGAGAATTCCAATTACACATTTTATTCAAAGTCCATCCTTGCATAAGCAAACGTACTAAAACATTCTTTCATTTCAGTGACCTGATGTGTGAACATCAGTCTTCATGTCTACACTTAGGTAAATGATAATCATGAAAGGCTGCATTTTGAATCACTGAAAAAGGTAAGTCTGCAATGTGACCACATAAGAAAGACAAAAATTATAATAATGAAATAGAAAACAAGGATGTTCACAGTATTCTCAACATCTGTTAGTTTTGTTAGTGAGAATTAAAACTGTGAGCAACTATCATGTGAAGGAGCTTATTTTGATTGATGAGTTTTTAAATTACACTACATTTCAATGATTATTTTTGCACTCATGCATAATACAAGCACATAAAACATCATCTTCACACAGTTATAGAATATAGCTAATATTCAAAAGGTTCTTGTGCACCTCTATAGCTGTAGATCAAATTTACCATCTTGGAAATTTTCAAATGAATAATAATCATATAGAATGTACTCTTAGGTGCCAGGCTTTTTATTTAAAATTAGGATGATGACTGTGAAATTCATCTTTGTTGCCAGATGAGTCAGAATTTTCTCCTAATGCTACATAATATTTTGCTAGGTGGATGTACCAGTTTACTTGACCAATCTAGTTTTTAGGAATGTTTGAACTTTTCCAGCTTGAAGTAAATGTGAGTAATGTTGCTCCATATATATTTGAAGTAGAATTTTATAAATAAATGTTTTAATTTGTATAGGGCAAATCAATGGGAGTAAATTTCTAAATTATTGTGTATAATAATTTATTGTGTATAATTATTGTATATAAGCAGAGATTAGTAGATACTGTGTAATAGATTGGTAGATTGCTTGTGTCAGTTTTTACATTTTCAACAGCAATGCAGGAGAAATCCAATTGCCCATGCATTTATCAGAACTTTTTGTTGTGTTATAAGATTAATTTTAAATATTCTGAAGGCTATTTTGGGGTGCCTTTTATGATTTTAATTTTAATTCTTTCAAGTTAACTGTTATGTTTTTTATGTTCTATTGAAAAGAACCTACCCAAGGGGTTTTGTCCATCACTTTATTACTATCTATTCTTTAATTAATTTTATAGTGTTCTTTCTATGATATATGAATTATTATTCATATCTATGCATGACCATGATTTCCTTTCAGACTGAAACACGCATTTTTTGCACTTAATATTACCTACTGATTAGCATGAATTTTAATATTAATTTAAAATTAAATTATAATATTTTAAAACATGGTTTAATGATATTTTGTCCTGTTTAATAAATCTGTGATTAAGTGCCTACAAATACTGTTACCTCTTTGTTTTCTTTTAAAAGCTATTTTACTCTATATTCTATAGTTGAATTTGTCACTGGAAATTATTTTTTTATATAAAAATTCAGAAATGGATCTAGATATGTTGTTTTGTAATGCATACCTAATTATTCTGGAACCACTGAAAAGTGCAATTCTTTCCACACAAATAAACAGTGGTGATTTTGCTGTAAATCATTTGATTGGTTTCTGGGTTCTTTCAGGACATGTTTTATTGGCCTATGTTGTGTCTTCACACTGATACTTACTATTTGATGTATATTATCTTTTAGATGCATCTTGACATTAAGTAGTGTGTGTTCTCTATCTATTTTTTTTCTTTCATGACTGCCTTTACAACTTCAATATTACCTTTCATTTCTATATAAATTCTAGGAAGAGGGTGTTAATTTCAAAAAAATTTCCTGCTGGGATTTTGATTAGAATTTCATTAAATCTATAGAACAGTCTTGGGAACTTGACATATTAATAATATTAGATCTTGTGAAGTACAGCTACAGCATAGTCTTCCATTTATTTAGGATTTCTTTAGTTTCTCAGTCTGTAATTTTCACTGTAGAGATTTTATATAACTTTCTTTAGTGTGAATTCTAGGTAATTGATGGTGTTTGGTACTGTAGTAAATATCTTTAAAATTCTGTGTCCCAATAGTTTCATATATAGAAAGATAATTGATATTTGTTTGTTTATTTATTTACTTATCAATAATGGTGGTGACTGAACCCAGAGCCTAATGCATGCTAAGCACATGCTCGGCCAGTGAATTTACAGCCCCCAGCTCATAATATTTATATATTGGCCTTGCTAGATTCACATGCTTATTTTTAGTAGTTTGTAGATGGATTTTCCAGTTATACAATTACCTTCAGTGATCAAGCTTTGCATGTGTGTGTTGTGTTTGTTGTTAAATTCAGTCAATGGGTTTTAAATATCAACAATTGCCTGTAATCCCAGCATTTTGGGAGCCTGCGGCAGGAGGATTGCAAGTTTGAGGCCACCTGCAGCAACTTAGCAAGACCCTAAGCAAATTAGTGAGACTCTGTGTCTAATCAAATATAAAAATGGCTGGGGATGTTGCTCAGTGGTTAACTGCCCCTGTGACAAAAAAATAAAATAAAATAAATAAATAAATATATATATATATATATATATATATATATATACACACACACACACACATATAAATATATATTGACATATATATTGATATATATTTATATATATTGATATTTATTTAAATATATAGCAATATATATGCATATGTATAAATATATAGCAATATATGCATATACATGTTTAAATATATATTTAAATATATATCAATATATATTTATATATATGTATATATCTATATTTATATTATATAGACTTTCCATCTCAAGTATCTATTTAATTCCTAATCTTTTCATCCATTTTTATCTTTTCCTCTATAGTATATATTGATGACATCTATTTTAATTATAACTTTTCTTTCTTCTTTACATCTAAACTAATAATTTTTAATTGTGTGTCTTATTTTGTGTATAAGAAAACTGTCATGACAGGATAGTTTTATATTTTATCATTTAAGTCTTATGTGATCACACAAGCTGTGGGCTGGTTTGGGGCCACTTTGTAGGTTTGATGAGATTTCATCTACCTCTAATTCCTTGTTCCATGAGATGCCACCTGGGTTTCATGTGCAGCGCACAGCAGCTCTCTTTCTTAGCCTTGTTCATCCTTCAGAGATTTGACCTTTACTTCTTGGTCTACCACTACTCTCTGCTCCCCATTTTTCTTTCTTTTCTTTTTCTGGAGGAGGAGGCTACATACATTCACTACAAAAGAATTTAAAAGAATAAAAAATGCACCATGGAGAAATGGGGCACATATTTCAAGATTTCCATTTCCAAGTTATTCCAAGTTACATGTCAGTACCTGTAGATGAGGTTGATATGCAGCCCACATTTAGAATTAATAAATTATCCCATGAAAGGAAACAGGTATAGACACATTTTTCATATAGGAAAAGCTCTTCTCTCTGTGAAATTTTATTTCATGTAATCCTATTTCCTTCCAACACCTTCAATGTCTTTTAAAATATGATTTGAAATATCTGTGGAATTTTTTATTTAGTGCAGTAAGAAAATGATCTATCATTATTTTTATATTACAAGCAAAACCAGATTCTCTTTTGATACTAAAATCTAATACTCTGGTTTTGTTTAAATATGTAGAGACAGACATTAATTTGGCATAAATATGGATTGCATATTAAGGAATCTTGAATGATTCTATTTGATGCATTTTATCTTAGATTCAAAATATAATAACACTTCCCCAACACGTGCGAACATGTGTTCCTAGTGTGTGAGCATAGAAATTCAAAAGTTCAGACTGATTCTAAAATTTTCAACTCCTACTTATACGAAACAGCTATTTTGAGTATGATATCTTTGCAAATTTCAATGTAAAACTTCAGTTCAAAACTAACTAAAAATCTTGGAAATGTTATTATTTATTTACAGAAGGAAAACAATTGTCAAAGAAAACCGTGATAATGTGTACCTGCCCAAATGATCAAAATCCCTCAATTAAAAGGATCCTGACACATTTTAGGGATAGAGGAGAATAACTTCAACATGCACAATAGAGTTATTATTTTTAAATGTGATATATACAGATATGATTTCAAGAGACACAAATTGGGAAAGTTGATGTGGGTGGCAATAAGCTAACCAACAAGTATCCACCAAAAATAAATGAAAGAACATTCAGACATGCATTTCATATGAAATGTATAAAATTTAGTGAGATGTAAAAAGATAGTGTTAATATAAAAGACAACCCCCATTAAATATTTTTTTCTTATGTAAGAAAATATTTTTTTAAAAAAACCTTATATATCATTTAGCCAAATTTGTTTATGGGATGAGCTTAGGTTGAAAGGAAGAAAGGCAATTTTCTTATGATTGGGCTTAATGTTGAGGACTGCAAGAACATTCTTCCACATCAAGTTTCAGTGTGGTCTTCTTCCCTAGATCTGTTTCCCACAACTGATCATAATACTGGTCTCAGTATTTCTAGTCCTGAGTGGTGAACTTAGAGCAAATATATGCAGGAAGTTTGAGCAGAGGTTGACCAAATAATATCCGAAGGTATCTACATGCCCAAGACCCTTCTAGTATATTGATACTAGATTTGAGAACTCAGAAGAGCGCTGGCAGAAAAACCAAAGCGGGAGCCCAATCTTTCTATTATATTATGTTGCAGCATAAAATTCTGAAGCATTTAAGAATTTTAGACTTAATCTTTACCTTTCAGGTGATTATAAAGACACATTTGTCTGTGTAGGATAATAAAACATGTACTATTTAGTATTTTTCTAGCTTGACATAATTTTTAAATATTTAATTTCATGAGTTTAAATGCACTAAGAAAAAGAACAAACAGAATATTTTTAAAGGAGAATTTAATGCAAGGAAAGACAAGCCATTTGTAAAGAAGCCTAGGTGGTGATTCTTTTCCTGAAGAGCTTGATTTCATGCAAAGTGCATGAAATTTAAATATTGCATTGTACATATGAAGAAATCTCTCCTACCCTAGACAGAAACAGAGGCAATGAATGGAAACTTCATGAGGTCACACACTCATCCTTCTGAGAAAAACATCTATGAGTATGTCTGTACATTTGTAGTTTTCTCATCTAATTAGTCAAACAGACCTTCATTCTCCTGAGTTCTTTTTTAAAAATGTTTTATTCATATGGAAAAATTATAAATTTTGACATTTTTTTCAAGTTTCATTACAGGCCTTCTCTCTGTGAAATGGAATGATTAAAAGTAGAAATAAGTTCCAACAATCGTGTCTATCATTTTGGCAAGTATGAACTTAGCTATTATTGCTTTGATTGATTGCCAAGAAAAATAAAATTTTCTTGTAAAGATAAATTGATTGAGAGGACTTCTTTAAAAGCCCAGGCTTAAAACAATTGCTAACCCAAGGATTGCTATTGGAATAACTAATAAAATATAAAATTGCAAGAGCTCTTTTTACTACTAAGACATTTTCTCTAGTAGACAATATATTCATGGACAGTTTGAATATAGTATCAAGGGCTTGACTCATTCTATTCCTTAGAAAAATCAACTTTACAAGCAAAAAGATGTAGATTTTCTTGGCAGAGGTGCACCTCCTCCAGCTAGGTCTTGAAAGAAATCATAGTTTATATAATTGAAGATCATAATTTGTAGTGCTTTCCATCTTTAATGTTGGTTTCATGCACAGTATTTAAAGATAAAAGTCAAATCCTTCCCCTGTGCCTTCTCATACATCTTTATTTCTGCAGTCTTCCCTGTTGGGCATTTAAATCAAGATGTCCATATATGGTAAAAACAAATATGTATAAACTTTTGTTTCCCTGCAGTATGTTTTCTTGAATCAGAAATTTTAGGAGGTTTCATGAAATAAACTCAAACATGAACTTTTACTACCTATGATTAAGAGTATTCAAATAGATCTGTAATAGTAGATCTAGAATAGTAGTTTGATCATCTATTGATTCATCCTTATGTTTAAATGTGAAAAATTATCTCTGCAAAAATGACTAGAATTTTTAAAATTATGTCATAATGCAAAAAAGGAAAACCCTTATAGCAAGAATATAGTATAGAAATGTTTAAGTAATTTCTCATTTTATTTTTAATAAGACACAAGCTGTTTACCTTTGTACCTAACATTTCATTAAAGTAGAATCATATGAGATAAATAAAGATAAATGGAAAATAAAGCATAGTAAATAAATAAGGGCCATAATGAGGGAAGTTATGAGCTTTTAGATACCATCCTCAAAAGTGAATTAATAAAAAACTGAAACCCAAGAAATCCTCACAAAATTTACAGAACAAAAAGAAGATTAATATTGCTAATAAAATCATAAAACATGCAAGTAAGATCAGGGATGGAAAGTTAATAAAAATTTGTATCCTTTTGCTGCTGAAATAATATCCATAATCTATGCCAAATTCCCTAAGTCTGATTAGGCTTTAACCAGTTCTGTGCAGGGCCATTCAGATATCACTACATCCTAAGCTTGCGCAATGCCATGAACTTTTTGCTGCTTTCCAGGACTATGGCATGGAATGCCTGGAGGGAACTCACAGGGCACTCACTTAGTGAGTTGCATATGCAACCCTGCAATTGTACTAACCGGTAGAAGATGGGAGCCAAAAACTTGCTGTTGCTTCCTTTGATTCCTCAGGCAAATAATTGTGAGACACATTCCAAAAGGCTCTTCAGAACATTCTAAGAATTCAAACCTCAGTCATCCATATCACAGGCCATATGGAGAATGCATTCTTTTTGATTTTTCCTCCACTTCGGTTCCACTATTAGCTTTTACTCCCTTGATTATTTCCTGGCCAAACCACCTGTTTGCAAATTTTTGCCTTAGGTGTTGTTCTCAGGTAGGTTTATTTACACATATGTTACAAAAATATTGACCCTTAGTATAGGATTTATAAAATGTGTCACATGACAAGTGACAATGTCCCTCATGCAGGTGACAATTGAGGGTGGTGAAAGCCCTTGGCATTACAGACATCACTATGACCTGGGATGTGCCAGTGCTACAGCACTCAGCATAGACACAATAATTAGCATAAGCAGTATGGAGAATTTTGGCCTTTTTAAAATGCTTTAAGACCCTAAAAAGACCAGGTCAGCCAAATTTCCAGTACATTCATACTATGCTGATTGGACTGCCTGAAAACAAAATAACAAGCACCCTGGATGGTCATAGCTGCATCTGCACACAGGTCAGGATCAAGTTTTAGGATTCTGCTACTGGGTAAAATATAAGAAATTTAGCAGCATGGAGCAATCTAGAATGTCTGCACTACTTAAGTGTGCAGTTTTACCTCCTGCTACTTTGAAAGACTGAATAGTACAAGATGTACCTCTTTGGAATATGCTATACATAGGAAAACACTTTTCTGGCACGTTAATTGGTGATTCTGAAATATTTCAATTCTAAGTGGGGCCCAGCACAAGCAATTGTGCTGTAGCAAATTGTTAAGTGGACCATTTTGAAACTGGAGTTTTGAGATTCAAACTTGATTCACTGCCCTTGCTGGCAGGTGGGGTCTGCACACACTGCAAGCCTCTTCATTTGAGAAGTGTTAAAGCTCTTATTGGTGGGATATGCCCTCCAGTGTTTTAGCAGCAGCTCACCATCATTCTTTCTGGGTCTTGTCATGTGAATTTGAAGAATGAATTTCAGAGACTAAAATGGGTGAGTATAAAAGTAGGATTTATTATAGTGTGCAAAGAATGACCACAGGGCAAAAGGGGACCCAACAAAGATTGCCCTCCACATGTGCTAGTCTAGGGATTTATATAGCATTTCCGTCAGTGCTATTGGTTCAAACTTATGCTAATCAAGGTTTGAAAAATGCACTAACGCTATTGCTCCCACATTATGTTAATTTGGGATTGGAAAAGTACTAATTTTATTGCTTAGACCTGAATCCTATTCAGGTTTGTCTTATTTACATTTTCTCCTTGCTTCTCAGGGAGGTTGAAGTCAGTGAATTGAGAATGCTTGGTGGTGGGTCTGGAACTAGAGCACTATAGCACTGTGTGGAGCTGCTTCCTCAGCAGGCACCCACATTGTGTGCAAGCTGGGCTGCCCTGGCATGAGCTGTTGGCTTGCCCTGGTTCACCTCCACAGGCATGAGACTCCTACCCACCCATGCCTCAGGCCCCAGCTGGCATGGTGCGCTCTGCTGGGCCAGTGCTTCTGCACACTGGGGCTGCTACACTGCCACTTCACCACTCCCCTGCTGCTTCTCAGCAGAGATCAGTGGGCTGGCTGCACATCTTGGTGGCCAGGGAGCCATATCAATTTGATACAGCAGTCATCATAGTGCTATAGGTATTCATGGTAGATAAGAATCCTGTGTAACATAGCTGCTAATTCCCATAGGAAAACTCCAGCACAGGTGTCTAGGGTTCTAGAATAAGTTCTTTTATAGTAGAAAACTTCTTTTCTCTAATAATAGTAAGAAAAGTTCCTATTATGCCACTATGATTACAGGGATCCAGTAGGATCTGAGATCCTAAAGTGGTCAGATTGAGCTAGGCATTTTTAGATAACCCAGAGTCAGACAGTCAAGCAATCTGTAGTACTTTTTTGTTCAGTGAAAGCATGTCAGCTTCCTTCAGCATCTACTATTTTTGCACTGAAAACTCTCTTTTTGCATTTGTGATGATTTTGAAGAACAAAGAAAAATATGTCAGGTCTAGTTCACAAGTGGATTACACAGTATGTTGTTATTAACTGTAAATGAGTTACTGGCACATCATTGCCACAATTAGCAATGTCCTTTTAGTTACCCCATGAGTCAAAAAGAATTAATCCCAAGAATCAGAAGTGTGAACTGTCTACTTTGTCTTTTTTTGTTTGTTTGTTTGTGATGCTGGGGATTTAACCTGGGGCCTTTTGCCTGCAAGGCAAGCACTCTACCAATTGAGCTATATCCCCAGCTATCATTCATTTGTATAGTGTCAGTCATTACCTGAGTTATGAACAAGCACAATCTAGAGAACACAGGTAAATAGTTTGGCTAGTTGATCAAATATCTGTAAAGAAAACAATTTGTTGGGATATGAGATATCTTAGTTATATATATAGTTATACAGATGGACTACTGGGCTACCACACAGCCCAGGGGAGGTTAGAAGTACTCAACAGCTACATCTTGGTTTACTAATCCCACAGCTGACAGCCATTCTCTCCACTTAGATGTCATCATGAACATAATGGTCTCATTAAAGGCCTGGCTATGGTGGCATGGGGAGAGAAGATACTTAGGCATAATGGCCCAGGTTTCCTTTCTCCAGGTTTCATCCTTTCATTACCATTATTTAATTCTTCTCTTGTTAAAGCAGGCACTTGTAACAAGCCCTCAGGAATCTGCTTCCAGTGGGAGATGAAGGAAAGGTTTTCCAAACTGGAAGTCACAACTACTTTCTGCTCAATTTGCGTTCATTATACCCATAGCTTTGGGATACTAGCAAAGCCATGGGTCGTTAACGAGGGCAAAGGTCATAGAAACTGCTAAGTAAGTTTTGTTTTCAGGAAAATTAAACAACTGCAATATAAATATGTGTTTTTCTCATGTAATATATGTAATGTATATGGTGTGTATGTATGTAAAATATTTATGTCAGAAAGGAAAGTTGTCTCCATCTACTATGTAAGAAAAGAGAAAGGTGATAAAATAAAATTAAAAATTTATATGTGGAAATTTTAATAAATGGTTTAAGTAGAGGGGAGAGACAACAGAAATTAAAGAGTCAGTGAATAATTATCCCCAAAGCATTATCAAATAATTAAAAAATGTTATTCCAGTGTTGTTGCAACCATGGTTGTATGTTGTTTCCTTGTGATGTAGTTCACTTTCATTCCAGGAAGAAATTTACAGTCATGATAAACACCTAAGAAGTTTTCATATGAACTTTAAAGAAATTAAGACTTCCTCTGGGAAAATAACTGCTCACACGCTTAGGTGAATGAGCTCAAATTCTAGTAACCTCTAGCTAGCATTCATTTTGCTTGAATTCAGTCTAAAAATGATTATATAATAATTATCTTTCTATACAAACAAAATCTCTGTAAAAAAATTCTTTCAAGTGGCCTGATAGAAATTTCTTTCTTATAGCATGAAAACTAGTAATCAAAAGTTGACACATATTCATAGCAAATTTTAAGAAATATTTTAACTTAATGGAACTATAATAACAATTTATTTAAATGGGCTAAATTCCTTGTGTCATAGAGAGACACCATCACACTGGATTTATTAATATAAATTAGCTGTCCTGTGAGATCACTTTGATGAATAAATGAAAAAATTTACATAAATGTATTTACATTGTGCTTTATTGTTACTTAAAAAAATTTACTGTTAATATCTACTGTGCTACACTAGAATACTCCTTAGACTGTATGTGCCTGTACATAGAATGTAAATACACATTCCACATATATATGTATATACATATGTATGTTTGTATATATATGTGTATATGTACATATATATGGAACCTATGTATGTGTATATATCATTTGTATTTGGTTTTGTTCAATTCAACTCATTCCATGTAAAGAAGAGGTTGGTGTCTCCTTTAGCCATTTAAAAAATTATTTCTTCTTCTAGCTTTGTAAAATATGCAAATTTGGCTAACATTGCAGTAATAATAGGAAGATATTGAGCCAGGCACATCACTAGAGATTTTCTTTCAATCAATAGTGTCTTACATTAACTTAAAACCTTTTAACTATGTTTTCACCATAATTTGATTGAAGGGCTAGTTTTCAAAGTGTTTCTGCAGTAAAAGAAACTTTGAAACTGAAGTAATACAATTCTTCAAAAATCATATTTTCCTCTAATAGTTAAAGTACTTTTAGACTGATTTCCCTTTAAGTGAGTGTTCATATAGTACAGTTTTTGCTGAAAGCCCCTTAGAGGTATGTCATGCAAAGGTGAACAGAGATGCAATGCTGTAAAACCTTTTTTATGCTTTTTATAAGTACAGAACATCTAATGCCCCTGGCGTCATTCCATGTAATTTAAAGGAAGGCGCTAACATTTGACTTGCTCATTTTGCCTGAGCAATCTTTAGTGAGAAATTGGTTCTCATTTCATATAAATAAATGATGCCATCACAAATGTCAATACTGGGAAAGTTCCCACCTGTTGAGTGCTGAGAAACTTGACTACAGCCTAGGGCAATGAGGAGGAAGTTTAGGAGTAACACTGTTGGGAATTTCTATCCAGCAATTTATTGTCAAATGCATTGATGTGAGGCCCCAAATGACTCCAAAACTGCTTGCTCCAGTGACAAGAGCGACAAAGCGCTCCTTTCCAATTATCAAGGGTTTTAAACTGTAAACTGAATTTCTCTTCTGTCAGCTGCTCAGAAACCTGGAAAGGGAAATCAGCAACATTTCAACACTAAATTGTTCAACTCTGTTGCATATGTTTATGTAGCATCCTTGGACAGCATACATAATGTTAATGTGGCATGTTTGAGCCACTGCTTCCTATATGCTAGATTTTCCTTAGAATAAAAAAAAAAAAAGTCTTTCATGGAAATCAAACATTGTATTTAGAGAAACTGAAGTATTATATAAGCAAGACTCTCCCAACACATTTAAAAAGTCATGAAAAGAATATTTTAATATGAACCTTGTTGTTAGAAAGAAAGCAATTTTTTGTAATTATAACCCACATATAGAAAAATGACCCAATTTAAATATACTTTAATTTGGTGATCTGAGAATTAACTCTGATTCTAGACTTTAGTGATTTAAATTTTTTTTAAAATTTGTTCTTATTAGTTACACACAATAATAGAATGTATTTTGACATATTATACATACATGCAGTATAACTTCTGGTTGTAGATGCTGTAGAATTACATTGGTTGTATAATTATTCATATCTATAGCTATATATATGAATGCAGGATAGTAATGTTCAATTCATTCTATTTCCTTTCCTATTCCCATTGCCCCTCCCTTCTCTTCATTCCCCTTGTCTAATCCAAATTACCTCTATTCTTCCCTTTTCCCTACCTAACCCTTATTGCAAGTTAGCATCCACATATTAGAAAACTTTCAGCCTTTGGATCAAATAGTGTTTTAGAAATTTAGGTGTGGTTAAGTTTTGGATCTTAAATGTCCCTAAAAGGATTTGTTACCAGCCTGTGGTACCACTGTGAAGTAGAGAAACCTTTGAGAGGTGAGGCCTAAGTGGAAGGAATTTAGGCTATTGTGGCCATGCCCTTGAAAAGAACATCGGGACTCTGACCCCTTTCTCTCTCTCCCTCTCTCTTTCCTGCTTGCCACAATGTGAACAGTTTCCTTTCACCCCCTAGTCCCTGCCATGATATTCTGCTTTGCCATAGGCACCTGAACAAATGGAGTCTACTGGTCCTGGACCAAAATTTCTGAAACCATGAGCCAAAATAAACCTTTTTTTTTTTTCCATTTGTTTATGTCGGCATTTTGTTTCAGTGAGGGAAAGCTGACTAATATAGGTTTACATAGGATGATATTATTGCTAGATTTGATAGAAAGCTAGGTAATGCTACCCATTTGGATCATAAACTAATATGACAGCTAAGTTACTTGTTTCTCAGGCAAAATCTGTTCTTTAATGAAGAGCTAACCATTAACTGCTCTAAAAATGTATGCATAAAATCATAGATAATCTTGGCCAGCCATGTCCTTGGTATGATGATTGAAAGAATATGCCACCCACATTTTTACATTCTTTCTAAATTGGGTATAATTTTTTTTTAACATACATAAGGAGGCATACTCAGAGAAAGCACCATGAAACAAAAAGGAAAGCATTATAATTCAAACCTGTATTCTATAGCCTGAATTTCTATGTCCTTGACAGCACAAGTAACTGAATGCTAAATGACTCTCAGTGGAAGATAAAGGTTTGAATATTTTTTTTTAGATAGAAGAGAAACGTTTGAAAATTAATTTCCTAATCATTTTGGCTTTCTTGTTATAACCATCTTTCCTTTATGAAATGACTTTGGTTCTTGATCCTGTTCCAGGAACTCATCCAGCCTACCATATTACATTTATTCATTATATCTCTTTAAACTTCTCTTGGCTCTAAGTTTCTCAAGACTTTCTTATTTGATGTCCTTGATTCTTTAATGATTACTAGCAAAATATTTTGTAGAAATCTAATGAAGATCTAACTATTTTTTTTTCCATGATTCATCTGAGGTTTGGGTTTGTAGAAGACAACAGAGGTTAAGCTCCATTTTCATCAAGTCACATCCAGGGTACACATTACCAATATGGCTTTTCTCTGTCGCTGTTGAACTTGATTACTTGGCTAAGTGCTACTTGTCAGATCTCATCCCTTTAAAGCTACTTGCTAGGTGTGGTTGCAAACACCTATAATCCCAGCATCTTGAGAGGCTGAGATTGGAGGATCACAAGTTCAAGGACAGTCTACAAAATTAGGGAGGCCCTAAGCAACTTAGTGAGATCTTGTCTCAAAATAAAAATGGCTGGGGACATAGCTCAGTGGTAAAGCATCTCTGGGTTAAATCCCCAGCACTAATAAATAAAAATAAAGTTAACTTTTTCCAAGTTTCCATATTGCATTCTTTGGAAGGAAGTCACTTATACCTTCTTCTTGAGAGTAGGATACCTGCAGAATTTATTTGGAAATATTTTGCATGAGAATTTTTTTATTCTTTCTATTTATCTATTCAACAATATTCTAATATGTATATATAAACTTACAAATATTCATTTCTTACTTAGAGTTATAGTCCAATACAACTTTACTTTGTTGCTGAAATTTTTCCAGTTTTGGGCATTGGGATCTCTTTAGGTTAGCTCCTGTGTACTTTGGACATGCTCTTTCCAACGTTTATTTTTTTAAGTCCATCCTTATTTCTTATCATTACAAGATGCTCTATACTCTCTTTGTAGATGTGTTTCCCAAGTTATATTTAACCATTTTTCTAAGTAACTCTGGTTTTATTAATTGAAAAAGCATACTAGAAACCTGTGTGCTAGGCAGCTTTCTGTTACTGTAATTAAATCCTTGAGATAAAAAGGAGAAAGGTTTGATTTTGGCTCACAAATTTGAAACTTTCAATTCATGATCAATTGACCCAGTTTCATCTTGGCTTGTGGCAAGGCAGTACATTCTGGAAGGAGTAAATGGTGCATTTACCTTATAGCAAGAAGAAAGTAAAAGTGAAAGAGGAAGGGAAGGGATTCCTTTTATCCCCTTCAAGGTCATACCCCCCAGTGAACTAAAACCTCTCTCTAGGCCTTATGTCTTAAAAGAGTTTCACCAACTTCTAAAAATGTCAAGGTGAGAATCAAGTCTTTCACATCTTGGTCACTGGGGGACTTTCCAGATCCAAACTATAGCAAAACAAAACTCGGGGCACCAAATATGCTGCTACTTGGGTGACATTTCCTTTAGAACTCTTCATCAAATAGGGCAAGGAAATGTATGCATACTAATCCTTTGATGACAACATATCCACACATATTTCCATAGGCCATCTGTAAGTCATGCTAGTCCTATGTCTGTACTGTCCTCCAGAACTAATTCATTATCACACTCTTCATTCTATTCTTCCCCCTGATTTTAGATTTTATTCATCAATTTCCACAACAGAAATGGAAAATCTGACTTCTACCATTCACCACGCATTTATTTTATTGGTCAATTCCAGTATACATGATGAACAATGTCAAAATTTTAATCCATAATTCATGAAGCACAGAGTTATCTACTAAAGCAAAATGTTTATGTACAGTTCCATCTGCCTTTATTCCTACAATCCCCACTCATTTCCAAAGCTACCCTTTTCCCCCACCCCTTCAGTGAAGTTGTTTCATGCATATGTAATTACAGATAGATTCATTTGTCACAAACTGTATTCTATCCTGAGATTTCCTGATCTCCTGAATGATTTTTTTAATTTGCATATTTCAGGTTTACTCTCAATAATGTAAAGATCCATGGGTTTGGAAAAATACATAATGTCCAGTTTCACCATAAATATCATACAGAAGGGTTTTGTTATCAAAAATATTTCATGAGCTTTACTTATTTACCTCTACTCGTAAAAGTCTGTCAATTGCTAATCTATTTATTGTCTTAATAATTTTGACTTTCTCAAAATGCCACATAATTGAAAACAAGCAGTATATTCTTGATGCAGAATGACTTCTATTTAGCAATATGAGAGCCATCAATGTCTTTTTGTTGCAAGAGCTCATTATTTTTAAATACTAAATAGTGTTCAATTGTGTAGATGTGCAACAGCTTATTTATATATTCCCCTGTTAAAAGATATGTTTGTTGCTTACAGGTCTGGTGATTACAGATAAAGCTGATGCAAACATTCATAGGCAGATTTTTATAGACTTGCACTTTCAAATGAGCTGGATAAATAATTGTGAAGATCACTACTGAGTTGTATGTAGAACTATAGCTTTGTAAAATCTTCCATCTTTCAAATTTGCTGTGCCAATTTACCTTTCCACTAGAAATTAATTCAGTTGCTAATACTTTCTTGAATATGTGCATGAAAGATATTTGTAATTTCCTTGAAATGTCTGTGTTTTTGTTATTAGAGTATACTGGTCTCAGAAAGTGAGTGAGTGTTTTTCTCTGCTTCTATTTCTAGAACAGAATGTGGAACTTTTGTGCTATTTCTTCCTTAAATTATAGGCAGAATTCACCATTGAAACCATCTGGGCCTGATATGTTCCTTCTTGGAATATAAGAATTATCCAGTCAATTTCCTTAATAGAAATATATTCTTGTAGTCTTTTTCCTTTATATGAGTTTGACTAGTTTATGTCTTTCAAACAATTAATCAATTTTATTTAGGCTATGAAATTGGTGGGTGTGGTGTTGTTCATAGTTTTTATTATCTTCTAATGTTCATGGGAACAGTTGTGATGACCTTTTTTTTTTTTTTCATACTGGTAGCTCCTGTAAATCTCTCTCTCCCCAACCTCCCCTCCTCATTAATTTTGGCTATAGATTTATTAATTTCATTGATATTTCTCAAAGAACTAGACTTCAATTTTATTAATTTTCTCTGTTTTTCCTACCTTCTGATTTCTGCTTCACTTATTTTTTCCTTTTGCTAGTGGGGATTGAACCCAGTGGTGCATTACTACTGAGTCACATCCCATTTCTTCTTATTTTTTTAATTTATTTTGAGACAAGGTATCACTAGATTGCCCAAGCTGGCTTTGAACTTGGAATTCTCCTTTCTCAGCCTCCTGAGTCCCTGGGATTACAGGCATGCACCACCATGCCTGGCTTTGCTTCACTTGTCATTGTCTTTTTTTTCCTGTTTGTTATAGACTTAACTTGCCCTCTTTTTCTAGTTGCCTAAAATGGATTTTCCCAATGATCTTTCTGTTGTTTATCTCCATTTGAATCTCTTTTTTACTTAAAAACATACATTGTGTGATTTCTATTGCTTTCAACTTATTAATGTGTCCATTGCGGCTTAAAATGTGGTAATTTTGGTTAATATTTTATGAACATATATTCTGCTCTTGTTTGGACAGAATACTATCTAATATCAATTAGATAAAGTTACTTCATAAAATTATATCCACTACATTCTTACCAATTTTCTCCCTTCTTGATGTATTAATCACTTAAACATAGTGTAAATGCCTCCATGAAAAATAATGGATTGGTTAATTCCTTTTTTCAGTTCTATCAGTTTTTGACTCACATATTTTGATGTTCTGTTAGTTGTGTACTTATTTCATTTTATTTTATTGAAAGACATAAACTAGTCAAACTCACTTATTTCTATTAGTTGTTGTACTTACTATGCAATCTTGGGGAACTAACTTCTTTATTATTATGTCATGACCCTCTTTATCTAGAATAATTTCATTATTGTGGTTGTACTGAAGTCTGTTTTGTCTAAAATTAATGTAGTACTACCCCTGATTTCTTTTGATTATGGTTAATATGATATATCTATTTCCTTCCCTTTATTTTTACACTGAGTCTAAATATTTATTGGTTTACTATGAACCACATATATTGGTTCTTTATTTTTAATCCAATCAGACACCTCTGTGATTTGATTGATATGCTTAGACCATTTACATTTAAAGAGTTTATTGATAAACTTGGATCAATATCTATCATGTCCATAACTATTGAGCATTATATTTGTTCTTTCTTTATTATTCCTTTATTTGTTTGCATTCTCTGGTTATAATTGCATATTTCCACGCTTTATCTTTTTTCTTAGCATATTAATGATACTTTAAAAAAATAGCAGTTACTCTAGAGTTTGAAATATACATTTTGACTTCTCTAAACTTACTTTCCAATGACACAATACCCCTGCATGTGTAGTGTAAATAGATTGTAAGAGTAGTCCCAATTTTTACATCCTTATTTTGCTTAGCATGATATTCTCCATCTTCCTGTGGGTTGTGACTCTGTTGTTAATTTTATTTTAAATATGTTACAGTCCCAAATCCATTGCTATCATTTATTTTTAATGTTAAAAATAAGATATATGAAGTTTCATTTTACTTTCACTTATTTTTCTCTGGTGCTCTTTCATTATATAAACTCAAGTTTCTGGCTTTTATCATTATCTTTCCTCCTGAAGAACTTATTTTATGTTTTGCCTGGCAGGTCTCCTGGAAATGAATTTTATGTATGTATCAATATTTTAAGTATGATTTAATATGCATTTCTCCTTCATTTTTTAGTTTGTTCTAATTAGTTATACATGCCAGTAGAATACATTTTGACACATACATATATGGAGTATAGCTTCTCATTCTTCTGGTTGAACATGATGTAGAATCACACCAGTCACATAATCATACATGTACATAGGGTCATAATTCTGATTCATTCTAGTATACTTTCTATTCACATAACCTCTCCTTTCCCTTCACTCATTTCTGCCTAATCCAAAGTACCACTATTCTTTCATAGCCCCTTCCCTGACCCTTACTGTTAATTATTAGCTGCATATCAGAGAAAATGTATAGCCTTTGTTTTTTGGGGGACGGGCTTGTTTTGCTTAGAATGATATTCTCCAGCTCAATCCATTTACCAGCAAATGCCATAATTTGATTCTTCTTTAAGGCCAAATAATATTCCATTATGTGTATATACCACATTATCTTATCCATTCATCTGTTGAATGGCACCTAGGTTGGTTCCATAGTTTAGCTATTGTGAATTGAGCTGCTATAAACATTGATGTGGATGTGTCACTGTAGTATGGGGATTTTAAGTCCTTTAGGTATAAACCTAAGAGTGGGATAGCTGGGTCAAGTAGTGGTTTCATTCCATATTTTCTGAGGAATCTCCATACCACTTTTTGTAATGGTTGCACAATTTGCAGTCCCAAAATATATATATTCTGTGTGTGTGTGTGTGTGTGTGTGTGTGTGGTGCTGATGATGGAACCCAGGGCCTGGTGCATACCAGGGAGGCACTTTGCCAATTGAGCTATATCCCTAGCCCCCTAATTTTTAAAATTTTTGATGCAGAGTCTTGCTAAATTGCCCAGATAACCTATGATTCTCCTGACTCAGCCTCCCAAGTCACAGGAATTATAGGCATGTACCACCACACCTAACTCCTGTTCTTACGATTTTTTTTTTTTTTTTTGGTACCGGGCATTGAACTCAGGATTGAACTCAACCACTGAGGCACAACCTCAGCCCTATTTTGTATATTTAGTTAGAGACAGGGTCTCACTGAGTTGCTTAGTACCGCACCATTGCTGAGGCTGGCTTTGAACTTGCAATCCTCAGCAGCCTCCTGAGCTGCTGGATTTACAGGCGTATACCACAGGGCCTGGCTCCTTTTTATGTATTCTTGATAGATTGCTCATAAGCTATGGCCACATTAGATTCTATGGATTGGGCCTACTATGCTGACCCCCATGTACTTTCTTTTAAAGGGCAGTTTTTATGAGACTGCTTTGGCCCTGTCTGGCTTAAATTAATAGGATATACTATATTGCTCAGCAAATAACCTGTTATCTGCAGGAGAAATGCAGACCCAATAGGCCCATCCCTGGCTATAAGAAGAATACAAGTTACCCTGAAGGGTTGGGGAGAGATTTCTGTGACCTTTACACAAACCGTATTCTAAGACTCAGAGATACACAGTAATCAGAAGCAAACCCCCCCCCCCAAAAAAAAAAAATCTGTAAGAACAAGTTCAAATTGAAACTGGCTTGCCTGGGCTAAGATGTCTCAGCATTGCCTTAGATCTTTAGCACCTCATTATAATAGTAAAAGCTCCCCTCCATGGTGTAAGACCATGTACAGTGGCGACTTGAAAAAACTGTTGCAATCCTGCTATTAGTCAAAATTGAAGATGCAGAACTAGGTGGGACTCTCTAGAAACTTCCCTGGGACCCCCAATAAAGCAGAACAGGAGGGGCATGCCATCGCTGAGAGACCCTACTACCATTCCACCTTCAGATGGTTTTCTTGTTCTCTTTTCCTATTCTGTCTAGTAAACTCCTGTCTGCTACTTTGAGTGAATCTCCTGCACTTCTTCTGGAATGATCACCAAGAACAGGTGACTGAGGACCTCCATAGTCACTCCATGGATGTCCTTGCTGAAATATTCTGACAAGAAGCCTGCTGGATTTCTAATCCCTATTTCTTATAGGTAAGTATTTTTTTTTCTTTTGCTTTCTCTTAAGATTAATTTTTGGTTTTCTGTAATTGAAGATTGCATTCATTGGTGTGTTTTCTTTTTGTTGTGGTTATTCATCTTGCTTGATGTTTGCTTTCTTGGCTCCGGGCTCTGAGGTTTGTCGTGCGTCTTAATTGTAGGACATGCTCAGCCATTATTGTGTCAAATCTTGTTCATCTCTGCACTCTCTTTTCACATTGCAATTCACTGTTCTTGGATGTTCTGTTTTATTGTTTTGTGTCTGTTTTGCCTTAGGTTTCAGTTTGTGAAGATTCTATTTACTATCTTCAACCTCACTGTTTCTTTCCTTATCTGTGTTGAGTCTACCCTGAGCTGACATAAGGCATCCTTCATTTCTGTACTGGCATTTTATTTCTAGAATTTCCTTTTGATTTCTCCTCAGAGCATCCATCTCTCTGCTCCCATTAAGCATCTGTTCTTGCACATTGTCCATTTTTTATGAGCGATTAACATTAATTTTAGTTTTTTAAAAATCCCCTTCCCACCTAATTCTAGCATCTGTGTTAAATCTCAGTCTGGTTTTAATGCTTTCTTTGTCTCTTTAGATTGTGGCTTTTCTCACCTTTCGGCATACCTTGCAACTTTTTGTTGAAAGTCAGAAATGTTTGTCTTGATAATAGGAACTGAGGCAGATAGAATATTAGTATACTTATGTTAGTGTGCTTGGGAATGAAGATCTATTTTTTTTTTTTTTCTGAACCTAAATGTACTAAAGGATTTAAATCCTTCTAGAGTTCTGGTCTTTTTCCTTTTTCTTTTTTTCCTTCCCTTCCTTTGAGTTTTTCAAAATAACTCTTTTCAGGAAGTCTGGGAATTGCATCTTTCTCAGTTGGATTCTACTCTTGTCCCTTTGATGATTTGGTAAGGTGTGCGGCAGAGATGTAGAGTTCTTTAATTTTCCAATTTAATTTCAGTCTTTCTTGGGTCAATATTTTGGTCTTATGACCTCCATAAGTTTAGACCATTAGTGGTCTAAATTTCCTTCCTGCCATCATGCCCATCCCTGGCTTCAGTATTTCCCATTTCTTTTCTTTTAAAAAACAAAAACAAACAAACAAACAACAACAACAACAACAAAAAACAACCAAAAAATTTAATCGTAGACAGACACAATACCTTTATTTTATTTATTTATTTTTATGTGGTGCTGAGGATTGAATTCAGTGCCTCATATATTCAAGGCAAGTGCTCTACCACTGAGCTACAATCCCTGCCCCCTCATTTATTTTCTTGAAGCCCTGACTCCTAGTGACTATGGCTTCCCTCTCTAGAGACAGAGAAACTAAACAAGGCTCTGGCCCTGGAGAGTAGTCTTCAGCCTCTGTCTGTGTTTCACAATGCCCATTGTACCTCTGCCTCTGGCAAAGGCACACAGACACTATTCTCAGATGCTGACCATGAGAACACTGCTGGGTTCCTGAAGACAAAGGCCACAAATGTGTGGGGGTCCCCCTAAGATTGCAGCCCCCATGAATGTCTTTTACACTAGCCCATAGTCAGCCTCCAGAAATTCATGAAAATTCCTATTTAAGTGTTCCTACCAGTTTATAGCACCAGTGGTTCTGCTCCAGCTTAGCAGAATCTAAAGACACTTAACAGATCTTGGCTCTGTCTCTGAATTTGCCTCTTTCCAGGTTTTGGGATGGTGATTTGCTCTGCAACTTCTGCTCTCTGACCCAAGAAAAGTAATTGGTTCTCAGTTTTCTCAGCTTTCTCATGTTGTAGGCTGTACATTATGACTTTTGAGTTCTTTCTATGTTGATGCTAAAACTAGAAGTTGTATATGTTGTCTTTTCAAAAACAGATATTGCCTGAAAACTAACATTCTCTTTCTCATTTCTTCTTTTACCAATTATGTAAATATATGAAATGCTATAGTTTTCATCAACTCTGATTAAATTTCCCCAACTATGAAAATATAAGAACCTATGTAAAAACAAAGAGATAAATACAAATATTGATGTTAGCAAGCTTCCTTTCATTTAAGTCTTAACATACCCTCCATCTTCTTTATTCCATTTCTTGAAGAGGTACTTTTACAATGTATTTTTATTGGTTTATTTTAAATGACAAATAAAAATTATGTACATGGGGTACAATGTGACTTGCAGTCTATTTATACATAATACAAAGATTCAATCAAATTAATTAATGTATCAATCACTTAACTACTTTATCTTTTTTTAATGGTGGTAAACATTAAAATTATATTCTTTTGGTAATGTTCTTTAAAATTATTTTTGAAATTTTGTAATGTCTCTTCTCAATTGTCAAAACAATTCAAAGGAATTAACATTTAGGGTCCAATGGTTATAAAAAATTTTAATGACTATTGTTTTTTGATGATATCTTTTTTTGCGATGAAGTATGCTGAGATTATAAAATAAATATATCAATGTGTAATATCCACTATATTAATTAAGAAAAAATTCTAAGGAAGGTGAAGAATAAAAGTATAAATGAGAAAGGTACACAGTGTACATTTTTCATTTAAGTGTTTACCAATTCATTTTAATTATTAAGTTCTCAAATCATTATCACACTAATAATTCATTAATTACTCTTGATATAGAACTCATCCATTTTATTTTAAATTATTGTCATTTAGAATGGTATAGAAATTATATACTTTGCAATTATACAATCATAATAACTTTTAAATGTCAAACTGAAAATATCTAAGAGTTATATAGTATTTTTTTAAAGTATTTACTGGGTTATAAAAGAAAGAGCAAATGTTATAAAGGATACTAGGATTTGTTAAGATTTGAATCAGAGTCTAGATTTTATACCAACAATCTGCTTTTGGAGAAGATTTTCCCTAAAAGATTCATACAGAATTGAATAAGGAATTCCCTTTCAATAATTACATTAATGTACTAGAATTAGTAAGTTGGGCTGGGCATGGTGACACATGCCTGTAATCCCAGAAGCTTTGGAGGTTGAGGCAAGAGGATCACAAGTTCAAAGCCAGCCTCAGCAATTTAGCAAGGCCCTGTCCAACTTAGTGAGACCCTGTGTCTAAATAAAATGTAAAAAGGACTGGGAATGTGGCTTAGTGGTTAAGCACCCTTGGGTTCAATCCCTAATACCAAAGGGGAAAAAAAAAACAAACAGAAACAAGAAATGGTAAGTTGGGTATTTTGTTAAGCTGGCAAGAGATATTTACAATGGACCTGAATAGCTTGAACTCAGATCACAGGCCCTGGCTTTTAAAGATTTTTATTCTAGTTCTTGTTATCACAAGTGTAATCTGAAAACCTAATAACCCTTAGGAGACTGTGAGACTCTAGGGCTCAACCCCAGTGATTTATATGCACCCGAGTTTGAAATAGAGACATTCATTGCCAAGCTTGCCAGATTATTAGAATCACCTGGAGCACTGTCAACTAATCCCAAACTGGCTCTCATACCAGACTGCCGTATTCAGACTGTTGTGTGGACTGGGTCCATTAATCTCAATTTTGAAAAATGTCTTAAGTAATTATCATAGAAAGCAAGTTCATGACTCTCTCTGTTTCTTTCTCTCTCTCTCTCCCTGCTTTATTGAGTTATAATTATGCAAAACAGCATGATTATAAGAAAGAAAGTTTTGGAAAGTATTCTAGAGGACTGAGTTCTAAATGAGGTGTGCTCATGAATTATAATGTAGACAGAAAACCAGGTTCTGAAGATGAGTGTAGAGTGCAGGAGGGAGGAACGTTCAGGCACAAGGCTGACTAAACTCATTCAATGGTTTTGTTCTTGTTTCTCTTGCTGATATTATTCTTCTTGTCTTTGAACTTACCTAGATGCTCTTTCATAAACCCTTTGAAAACTTCAGTTCTGGAACTAAATTTCTTCTCTCCACAGATGGATTATTTCCTTCATTAGAGTCTTAGCAATCAATATGTTTTTTACAGTTCTTATTCATTCAATGTTGCATTTCTTCCCCAATAGAGTAGAAATTCCTACAAAACAAGGATTGTTCATATTTAATCATGGTGTGCCACTGGGCCAGTATAAGTGCCACATCTCATCTGATCTTCAATCCCTCTCATTTATTGTCTTTTGTTCTCATTTACTCCAAATAGCCACTGTCCCCTCTTTGCATGACCCAGCCATGAGGACTTTCTACTGACTTTCTTTTCTGCCTGGTATACTCTCCTCCAGATTTCTACATGATAGACTCACTTCATTCAGGTTATAATAAATTGTTTCCTTATCAGAGAAATACTTTCTGATCATACTGTCTAAACTAGAATGCACTTCACTGTGAGCACTTGTTCTTTAATTTTTCACAAAGCAATTACAATACACAATACAAACCTACAATGACAGGTTTGACCCATTGTGACAGAGATAATCTGGTTTACACAGCCTATAATATTTACTTTCTGAGCCTTTCTACAAAAAATTATACACATCCCTGGCTCAGTCTAGCATCATGATTTATTCATTACTTTTGGAGATCTAAGAAACACATGGGATACTTAAAACATGAAATAAGAAAATCTACATGGGATTAAATACAGAGATCAGATTTAAGGTTCAATGTATATGCAAATAATTAAGTTTCACAAGTAACAGACATTTTGAAGAATTTCTACTGCTACAGAATTATGTCTGTGCCAATGGATTGTGTATATTTTCTCAGAAATTTCCCTATTGTTACTGGTAGAAATTGTCACTTAAAGCACCACACCAAAAAACAAACAAAAAATACTTCTCTTTGGACCATTTTGGAAACTGCCAACAAGTAGGAAATTGGATGTTGATTAAAAACAAAGGCAAGAATAAAACATATACTTCTTTCCAAATATACAGAAGTTCCAAGATCCTGCTTCTTGATCTTTATCATTTCTATCACATCATAGAGACCTGGCAGCTGAAATATAATATCAAATACCTAAAGAATAAAATACTAGTTATTTGCCTCAGGCACTTACTCTAGAGTAACCAACAATTTCGACTATAATGAAGGAGGGCACTCAGCCACCTCCAGCCTTCTCCAAACATTTGGATGTCAAAATGGTTATGTACTTCCATTTGTAGATGAGGTGACACAACAGAATTTTCAGGTGTTGTTTCTGTCATTTATTTCCTTCAATTAAAACAACCAGTTAATGCAGTCCATTAGGGTTACAAATTCATTCACTAATTTGAAAAGAGAATAATGTCTCTTGAAAAATGGTGATAATATAAAAATAAATTTGGAGTATTCATTGAGAAGAGAATTTTCCACAAACTTAGCATTTCTATGTGTCCAGGCATTAAAAGACAATGGGCTTTGAAACTCTATTTCTGGGAGTATTTACATAAATATACAACTCTAGGACCATAAAAATAGGAAATCTTTCTGTAAAAAATTACTTGGATTTTACATAGGTTTGACAGTAGTATCTATATATGATCCAAATTTACTAAACTTGGAGTTTGTATCCTGTAATATATCCTCTCAACCTTTTTTGAGTAGTTACCATTAGTTTCCTACCATCCATTTACTCTGAGGAATTGGGGCATGGGGAACTAGTACTACATTATTACTTTGGTCCCTGCATTTGTTTTATATAATAAACCATCTGTTTCTGACTCAGATCTCTCTCTCTCTCTCTCTCTCTCTCTCTCTCTCTCTCTATATATATATATATATATATATATATATATATATATATAAATTTTATATGTACACATGCACATATATAGTCACATATATATATATATATATATATATATATATATATATATATATGTATATAGAATTTGTGGTAGGATAACCTGTTATCTTTAAAAAAGAACTAATTTTTGGAACTTTCATAATACCTGATTTATTTAAAGTTATTTTTTTCTGATTAAAAGCATGCATATGTTCACATATTCACCAAAGAAAATCTGGTAAATCAAAAATATACAAATACAATTAAGACTTTAAGTCAAAATTTCGACAATCAGACACAATATCACATTCTGAGTATTCTTTTCTTTGGTTGTTTTGCATTCTGTTCTCTCTCTATCTAAAGAAGTATGTGCATATTCTTGCATATGTGTATATACTTAACATAGTATATAAAAACATACCATGAAATTTATATTTATAAACAATAATATAAGTGATATAATTTGACCTTTTTTATTATATGTATTTAAGGTATTTATTGTATTCATTTAAGGTATTTTATTGTATTCATTTAAGGTATAAATATGTTTTGACATTCATATATATAGTAAAGTGATTGCTATAGTCTAGAAAGTGGAAACATCATCACCTCATATAGATATCTTTCTGTGTTTGTGTGCATGTGTGTGTGTGAGAGAGAGATTTCCTAAAATAACTTTCTTCGAAAATTTTCAATACAAAATAATATTAAATGTAATCCTTATTCTAATCACATCTCAGAGACCTGGGAGCTAGAGTAGGGATTCTGAAATATAATATCAATTACCTGAAGAATAAAACACTAGAGAACTTCTACAGCTACAAAGTTATGAGGGCACAATTTTGTAGCAGTAGAAATTAGAGCTCTAGAATTATTTGTCTTATATAACTGCAACTTTGTACCATTTTATCAACATCTCTCCAATTCTCCCACTCCTGGTGACTACCATTGTATGTTTCTATATATTTGAATTTTTTAAAAATATTTCACATGTGAGATGACAGTGATATTTTTTCTGTGTCTGGGACTTATTTTAGTAACAGTAATATCTAGTTTCATTCACACTGTCACATATAATAGAATTCACTTTTTAAAAAAGACTAAATAGTACTCAGTAGTTTATTTTATACCATGTTTTCATTATTTCATTCATTTGTTGATGGCTAACATCTTGGCTATTGTTACAAATGTTACAGTGAAAATACTATTGCAGTTATATTCAAGGGAGTGATGATTTATTTTATTTATGTTCAGAATATACTCTGTAACCGGATTGCTGTGTCATATAATACTATTATTTTCATCAGTTTACTACCATACTGATTTTTTAGATGATTGTTAAATATTGTATATGATTCATCTTATTTAACCCTCTCCTTAAATGTATGAACTATGTAATCCTTTTTTAATGTTAATTTTTTAAAAAAAATTTATATATAATAGCAGAATACGTTACAATTCTTATTACATATATAGAGCACAATTTTTCATATCTCTGGTTTTAAACATAGTATATTCACACCAATTCGTATCTTTATACATGTACTTTGGATAGTAATGATCATCACATTCCACCATCATTAATTACCCCATGCCTCTCCAATCCCCTCCCACCCCTCTGCCCTACCAGCAGTGTTTTTCCCCACATCCTCGCCAACACTTATTGTTGTTTGTATTCATAATAGCTGCCATTCTGACTGGAGTGAGATGAAATCTTAGAGTGGTTTTGATTTGCATTTCTCTAATTGCTAGTGATAATGAACATTTTTTCATATATTTGTTGATTGATTGTACATCATCTTCTGAGAAGTGTCTCTTCAGGTCCTTGGCCCATTTATTGATTGGGTTATTTGGAGGGTTTTTGTGTGTGTGTGTGTGTGTGTGTGTGTGTGTGTGTGTGTGTGTGTTTAGCTTTTTGAGTCCTTTATATACCTTAGTGATTAGTGCTCTATCTGCTGTGTGAAGGGTAAAGATATTCTCCCAAGATGTAGGCTCTCCATTCACTCATAGATTGCTTGTTTTTTATTCTGAGAAGAAGCTTTTTAGTTTGAGTCCATTCTATTTATTGATTCTTGATTTTAATTCTGTGCCACAGGAGTCTTATTAAGGAAGTTGGGGCCTAATCCCACACGATGGAGATTAGGGCCTACTTTTTCTTCTATTAGACTCAGGGTCTCTGGTTGTATTCCTAAGTCCTTGATCCATTTTGAGTTGAATTTTGTGCATGGTAAGAAATAGGTGTTTAATCTCATTTGGTTGCATATGGATTTCCAATTTTCCCAACACCATTTGTTGAAGAGGCTATCTTTTTTTCAATACATGTTCTTGGCAACTTTCTCTAATATAACATAATTGTAGTTTTGTGGGTTAGTCTCTGTGTCCTCTGTTCTGTACCATTGGTCTACCAGTCTGTTTTGGTGCCAATACCATGCTGTTTTTGTTACCATTGCTCTGTAGTATAGTTTAAGTTCTGGTATAGTAATGCCACCTGCTTCACTCTTCCTGCTAAGGATTGCTTTAGCTATTCTAGTTCTCTTATTTTTCCAGATGAATTTCATGATTGTATTTACAATTACAATGAGGAATGTCATTGGAATTTTGATTGAAATTGCATTAAATCTGTATAGTGCTTTTGGAAGTATGGTCATTTTGATAATATTAATTCTGCCTATCCAAGAGCAAGGTAGATCTTGCCATTTTCTAAGGTCTTCTTTGATTTCTTTCTTTAGGGTTCTGTAATTGTCACTATATAGATCTTTCACCTCTTCTTTTTTTTTTTTTTCTTTTTGAGGCTATTGAGAATGAGGTCGTTTTCCTCATTTTTCTTTCTGAGGTTTTGTCACTACTATACAGAAATGCATTTGATTTATTTGGGTGTTGATTTTATATCCTGCTACTTTGATGAATTCATTTACTAATTCTAGGAGTTTTCTGGTGGAGCTTTTAGGGTCTTCCAGGCAAAGAATCATATAAACAGCAAATAGTGCCAATTTGAGTTCTTCTTTTCCTATGTATATCCCTTTAATTTCTTTTGTCTGTTTAATTGCTCTGGCCAGCATGTCAAAAACTCTGTTAAATAGAAGTGGTGAGAGAGGGAATCCCTGTCTTGTTCCAGTTTTTAGAAATAATGCCTTAAATTTTTCTCCATTTAGAATGATGTTGACCTGGGGCTTAGCATTGATTGTCTTTACGATGTTGAGATATGCTTCTGTTATCCCTAGTTTTTCTATTGTTTTGAACATAAAGGGGTGCTGTATTTTGTCAAATGCTTTTTCTGCCTCTATTGAGATGATCATATGATTCTTATCTCTAAGTCTATTGATGTGATGAGTTACATATTATTGATTTCTGTAAATTGAACCAACCTTAAATCACGGGATGAATCCTACTTGATCATGGTGCATGTTCTTTTTGATATATTTTTGTATTTGATTTGCCTGATATTTATTGAGAGATTTTGCATCTATGTTCATTAGAGATATTGGTCTGAAGTTTTCTTTTTTTGATGTGTTTTTTGCCTGGTTTTGGAATCAGAGTGATATTGTCCTCATATCATGAGTTTAGAAGTGCTGCCTCTTTTTCTATTTCCTGAAATAAATTGGAGAGTATTGGTATTAATTCTTCTTTAAGGTCTTCTAGAACTTGGCTGTGTATCCATCTCTTCTAAGGCTTTTCTTGGTTGGTAGACTTTTGATGGCATCTGCTATTTTGTCACTTGAAATTGATCTGTTTAAATTCTATATATCATCCTGATTCAATTTTGGCAAACCATATGACTCTAGAAACTTGATGCCTTTGGTATTTTCTATTTTATTGGAGTACAGGTTTTCAAAATAATTTCTAATTATCTTCTCTTTTTCTGTAGTGTCTGTTGTGACATTTCCTTTTTCATCACGTATGTTAGTGATTTGAGTTTTCTCTCTCCTTCTCTTTGTTAGCATGGCTAAGGGTCTGCCAATTTTATTTATTTTTTCAAAGAACCAACTTTTTGTTCTGTCAATTTTTTCAATTGTTTCTTTTGTTTCAATTTCACTGATTTCAACTCTGATTTTAATTATTTCCTGTCTTCTGCAGCTTTTGGTGTTAATTTGTTCTTCTATTTCTAGGGCTTTGAGATGTAGTTTAAGTCATTTATTTGTTGACATTTTTTCTTTTAAGGAAAGAACCTCCATGTAATGAACTTTTCTCTTAGAACTGCTTTCATAGTGTCCCAGAGATTTCAATATATTGTATCTGTGTTCTCATTCACCTCTAAAACCTTTTTAATCTCCTCCTTGAAGTCTTCTGCAACCCATTGTTCATTCAGTAGCATATTATTTAGTCTCTAGGTGTTGGAGTGAATTTTATTTCTTATTTTATCACTGATTTCTAATTTCATTCCAATATGATCTGATAGAATGCAGGGTAGTATCTCTACTTTTTTATTTGCTTAGAGTTGCTTTGTGGGATAACATATGGTCTGTTTTACAGAAGTATCCATATTCTGCTGAGAAGAAAGGATTTTCTCTTATTGAAGGTTGGAATATTCTATCTATGCCAGTTAAGTCCAAGTTGTTGATTGTATTATTGAATTCTACAGTTTCTTTGTCAGCTTTTGTTTGGAAGATCTATCTAGTGATGAAAATTATTATGTTGTGGTCTATTTGACTCTTGAAATTTAGAAGAGTTTGTCTGATGAACATAGCTGCTCCATTGTTTGGAGCATATATATATTTGTAATTGTTAAGTCTTGTTGGTGTATGATTCCCTTGAGCAGTATGTACTGTCCTTCTTTATACTTTTGGATTGACTTTAGCTTGAAGTCTACTTTATTTGATATGAGGATAGAAACCCCTGCTTGCTTCCGCAGTCCATGTGAGTGGTATGATTTTCCCCAACCCTCCACCTTCAGTCTGTTAATGTCTTTTTCTATGAGATGTGTCTCTTAGAGGCAACATATTGTTGGATCTTTTTTAAAAAAATTCAATCTGCTAGTCTATGTCTTTTGATTGGTGAGTTTAGGGCATTAACATTCAGGGTTATTATTGAGACATGATTTGTATTCCCAGCCATTTTTGTTTATTTTTGGTATTTAACGTGACTTGGTTTCTCCTCTGATTAGATTTTCTTTAGTATAATCCCTCCCTCTGCTGATTTTCTTCATTATTTTTCATTTCCTCTTCTTGGAATATTTTGTTGAGGATGTTCTGTAATGCAGGATTTCTAAATTCTTTCAACTTTTGTTTATCATGGAAATTTTTTATTTCATCATCCAATCTAAAGCTTAGTTTTGCTGAATATAATATTCTTGGTTGGCATTCATTTTTCTTTCAGAGCTTGGTATATGTTGTTCCATGATCTCCTGTCTTTGAGGGTCTGTGTTGAAAAGTTTGCTGAGATATGAATTGGTCTCCCCCTGTATGTGATCTGATTCCTCTCTCCTGTGGTTCTTAAGATTCTATCCCTATTCTGTATGTGAGGCATTTCTTTATAATGTGCCTTGGTGTAGATCTGTTGTAATTTTGTATGCTTGGTGTTGTATAAGCCTCTTATATTTGTTTGTCCAATTCATTCTTCATGCTTGGTAAATTTTCTTATGTTATCTCATTGAAGAGATTGTGCATTACTTTGGTTTGAAACTCTTTGCCTTCCTCTATCCCATAACTCTTAGATTTCATCTTTTGATACTGTCCCATAATTCTTGGAAGTTCTGTTCATGGTTTCTAACTTTCTTCACTGTGTGATCACATTTATTTTCCAGATTGTATGCTTTGGGTTCATTATTTGACATTCTTTCTTCCAAGTGATCTAGTCTGTTGGTTATGCTTTCTATTGAGTTTTTTATTCAATTTATTGTATCCTTCATTTCAAGGATTTCTGACTAGTTTTTTTTTTTTCAGGGTCTCTATCTCTTTCTTGAATTAATCTTTTGCTACCAATATTTGCTCTCTTATCTCATTGTTCAAGTGATCAATTTTTGCTTGTATTTGCTCATTTCAGTCATTCTTTAATTCACAGATTATTTTAATTATGAACCTTCTACACTCCTTTTCTGACGTTTCATCATTTCATCAACAATTTCATCCATGCGTTCTTTTATTATAGTATCCTTAATTGTTTGGGACACTTTCCACCCTTGTGTTTTCATATTGTCTATGTGTCTTCCTTTCTTGTAGTGTGTATCTGAGATATTACAGTTTCTTCCTTATACTCTTGTAGTACCTGTGCAGACTGTCTGTATCTCTCCTTGATGTTGGGCTTCCAGACCCTGCTGGTGTCCCTCAATGGATGCTACTGCATCCTGGGTTAAGGACCTGCATAAGTTGGAGTGGGTGGATCTGGGCCACTGGGCTTGACCTCCAGTGGTATTCTGCTGGTAGGAAGGGGTAGTTCTGCACCAAAGGCTTTATCAGTGTCTGCCCCACTGGAGGAGTGGTGAACTGGGCCTACTGAAATCCTGGATCCCGAGTGGGCTGTTGTGAGCCGTCTAGGCTGGATCTGGGCTCTGTCCATAGTGCACTGGTCAGAAGGAGTGGTCTTGCACCAGAGGCTAGACTGTGGCAAGTGTCTGCCCTGCCAGGAAAGGGGTGGATCAGGTGTGCTATGTGCCTGGGCCCTGCAGAGGCCTTTGTGGGTGGATCTGGGCCTCTGGCCTTGAAACTCCAATATTAATCTGTTGGTAGGAAGGGGCAGTCCTGTGCCAAAGGCTAACCTCTGGCAGTGTCTGCCCCACCAGGGGAGGGGTGAACCTGACCTACTGATATCCTAGATGTCATGTGGGCCACTGTGAGCCATCTGAACTATGTAATCTTAACAGTCTCACTTTACTGTTGGAGAAAACAACAAGAGAGTAATTAATAAATTTTATATAGCTTCTAGCCTTTTTGGAAAAGACCAACTGAAGCAAGTTTTATGAGTTCCTCAATACTGGTACCAGGAGCTAGGGCAAATATGTCATTCATTTCACTAAATCCTACTAGGCTGAGAAATAAAGAAAGAAAGAAAATATGAATTACATCAGCAATAAAAGAGGTAACATCATTGCAGACACTAAAAATATTATGGAGAAATTGAGTAAATATTATAACAAATACTGACAAATATTTATTAACTTTTAAGAAATAAGGACATTTATTAAAAGGTACAAACTACCAAGCTTAAGTCAAGGATGGATATATGAATTGTCAATTATCTATTAAAATATTGATTTTTGCAGTAACATATCATTCCCTACAAAAGATCACTAAACACTGATGTTTTTCCTATTGAATTCTAAAAAAATGATGCTACAACTGCTGTACATTCATGTGAAAAAAATCAAGCAATATTTCATTACTTCACACAAGATGCATAAATTGACTCAAAACAGGCCAGACATGTATTTCAATGATCTTTCTCTTTAAATATGTTAGCACTAAACAATTCTGGAGGAACATGTAGGACAACTTGGTTTGAGCAAATTTTTTTAGTACATAAAAATTATGGACAAAAATGATAATTAATCATCAAATTAAAAGTCAGTCTCTTCAAAAGGCATATTTAATAAAATAAAAAGAAAAAAAAACTGGAAGCAAATATCTGTATATGACATCAAGGATTTGTAGCCATAATATATATATCAAAGTTTTTAAACCTCATCATTTAGAAGTAATCTAGTTAAATAAATTGGTAAAAGATTTAAATAAAACTTTAAAATATATACAAGTTCAAAAGTCATTAATAGGAGCCTAACATATTAGAGAAACATGAATTAAAATTACAAGTATATGCTACCACAGGTCAATTAGAATTGCTAAATGTAAAAAGAAAATTTTAAAAATGGAAGTCTAATTCACAGGTGTTAGTGATGATTTGGATCAAATGGAAGTCTCAAACATTTCTTATAGGAATGAAAAATGGCACTTACTTTGGAGAACACAGTTACTTTGGAAATTATTATTATTATTATTATTATTATTATTTAACCACAGAACCAAAAATTTCAGTAAATGGAATGAATTAGGGAACATGCTGCTAAGTGAAATAATCCAGACTCAGAAAGTCAAGTCTTGAGAGTTTTCTTTATATGCAGAAAGTAGAAAGAAAAAGGGAATTTTTTTTGAAGGGGGGGAATATAAGGAAAATAGAAGGGATATTGGTAGAGTAAATGTAGGGGGTGAAGGGGAAGGAAGAAGGGAGGGAAAAAAGGAAGAACTGGGAAGTAAAATTCACCAAATTTTGCTATAAGCTCATATGATTTTATCACAATAAACCTGACTTTTATTTGTAACTGTAATGCTCCAGGTATATATATGAACAGTAGAATAGAGAAAGTGGATGGGGAGGGAGGAGAAGAGGAATAGGACTTGTACTAGGAAATGAAATGGAGCAAATGAGGTTATGTGCATACATGAATATGTCACAATGAACCCCACTATGTATAATTATAGTGTACTAATAAAGCATAAAAAACCAGAAATATCCTTCTAATATATTTACTCTATGCACAAGAGAAATTAAAGCTTATGGCCACACAAGAACTTGTACATAAATGCTCAGTTATATTTATAATAGTTAAAATATGGTATAGACCCAATTTTCCATCAAATGATGAATAAATAAATTGTGGTCTGTTCTTAAAATGGGCTATTAAAAAATAATGACACATTAATTGATATTAAAATCATTATGCTGAATGAAAAAAATCCAGAGGGAAACCACTGCTTACATAAATATTTTGATTATCTATGTCTATGTATTTTCATCTACATTTATCATCTACATTCTTTCTCTATACATACCTGATATTTCCTTGGTTTTAGAATGAACATTTTAATATATGTGAATTGATTATATCTTTAATCCATAAGACTATAATTTCATGTATTTTCTATTTTTATTTGTTCATGAAGTAAAAAATACTATAAACCCAATGGCATCTTAAATTTAATTAAATACTGTATAACAATGTATCTTTTAAAAAAATGAATCAGGTATGCTTAAATCTGTGAATGGATTGACCAGGTAGAGGTACACAGAGAAAGGTCAAAAACATGATTCCTGACATCACTTTTCTTGAAATCTGTGGGTTGCCGCTGGCTGGGCACAAAATCAGGAGCCACTCAAGCAGGAACAAACTTTATTTCCAAAACTCCCGCGAATGCCACACATGCGGCCTTCTCCTGGAACACACTACCAACAGGAAATCCCTCCTCCGGAATTCCCTCCTACCACACTTCCCCAACCAATGGGAACTCGAGAGTCCCAAGATCTCCAAAGTAGCAGGCCTAGGCAGACAGCAGGGGTGTAATCTCCAATTGAATGCACATTTTAACATAATCATTATCATCTCAATGGCTTGCTGGGGTCACCTTTCAACCAAAAATGCCATGTGTCTTTCCTACTTGGCTATGGCTCTCAGCAGTGGGTCATTATGCACCAAAAGTTATTCAAAAGATGTCCTTGGCAATATAGCCCACCAGTCTAATCATTATATAGAACAACAGTGAGTCTTGAAATTTATTCATAAAATAGTAGAAGTTTTAGCTCCCACAATCCCTTCAGGGTCACTTCTGTCCAGACATTTATTCCCCTGGCTTTGGTTGAAAACATTTAGTCCCCATTAAACTCTCAAAACACTTACATATATATATTTTTTGCAACTTAAGTTTTGGGTAATTCTCTGCCTTTACAGAGTAGATAATTGGATAATTTTACAAGATATTATTCCAAAGTGTACATCAGACAGTTAATGTCTGATGTATAACCCAAACCCACCTGAAAAAAAACATGAATTAATTTCTTGCTAAGATTAAGTTATTTAAGCAAATTTACTCTAGGCTTGGGGTTTTCAGATGTAACAAATAAGAATAAACTATACCTGGTTAAATTTGATTTGACCAGAAACAATGGATCATTTTTAGGTTAAGTATGCTCTCTGAAATATTTAGGACATATTCAAATTTAAAAAACTTTTATTTTTTATATAAAATTCAATACTGGAATCCTCTACCTAAGCTTATGATGAAGGCAGAATTTCATTCTTTAGTTATGCAAGTAGTGAAATGCATTATCCCTGATATGAACAATTCATTTCTAAGATACTTTCATTCAATAGTTGAAATCTATCCTCTTTGCGGGGAGTTAAGAATTTATTAGAAATCTCTTGGATTTTTGAAAACTACTGGGTTAGCATCTCCTTTGGAGGCTTAGTATTATCCCCAGAAGCATCCTTCAATGGTAGAGGGAAAATGATCTCAATACTCTCTCTCCCTCTGCACTCAGTTGGAATTATTCTGTGATGTGTTTGACATATTCCCTAGGGTTCTTCAGGGAGATTGCACTCCTGTTGTCCACAGTGATGTCTTGCTTGATATTAGATCTTTTATTGTCTTTCGTCTGCTTCATCTCTTTACTCATTCCACTACAAATGTCTCTTGAGAGCAGTTTCTAAATGTTCTGCTTACACCTCAATCTTCATCTCAAAGCCTGCTTGAGAGAGCAAAACCTAGATTGTTATATTTGATTTCTCATGACATTTTAAATAGAGAATCCTTGTTAATATTTTATATAGCTTGATTTGCAAATCTTGTCCTCAGTGCTTTCACATTCAAAGTTTTAAAATCAATTCAAGCATGTTTAATCAATATTTTATATTTTCAATTCAACACTAAAATATTTACTTTCTCAATAATAATTATTTTTTATGCTTTAAATTATTAAATAAAATGATATTATTATAAGTGGCTAACTTATTGTTTCTATACTACTTACTAAGTAAATCAATTTTGATAATGTCAACTTTTTCCTAAAACAAACCTGCATGTCAATTTTCTTCTAATTTTAAACTTTCTTTTACATTATATTGCCTATGTATTTCCATACAACTATCACATTATTTTAAGTATTATAGAGTATGTGTAAATTAAATCTATTTTAGAGAAATTATACTCACATAATTATCTTTTCTCTTAGAATTTTCCTGATTACATATCAGAAACAATAACAATTTCATATATTTAATGGATTACATATAGAGAAATGGTTTTCTCATAAATAAATAATGATTAGGAAATATCCTAGAAAAAATTAATCATTCTTAAGAGGAATAAAATCTCCATCTCCAATTCCCTATACTAAATTGTGCCCAATTTTGGTGTGTTTGTTTTTAGTATTCATTTAAGGAAACTAGAAAATAACTGAATTATTTCTTACTTGTTTTTGTTTGATCTCCTTTGACATGCTTTTGCTCATGTATTTTTCAACATTTATGTGTTTGTTTTAGGTATATTTCTTGCATTATAATGTTTTCCTTACCCAACCTGAACATATTTTCTTCTCTCTTTTTTTTAATGAGGTATATTTGTCATCTTAAACTAAATTGATAGATAATATACAGGCCCTTATTATGTTCAGTTTTTATACTACTAAAATTATATTAAATCTCTTGGTCTTTAAAGTGACTAATGTATATTCTCATCAACAATGTACAGGTTTTTCTGTTTTCCCTATTCATTACACCCTTGCCAATACTTTTTGTTTTTCATCTTTTTGATTACAGTAACTATGAAGTGATATCTCAGTGTAGTTTCAACATGTATTTCCTTTATAATAAATGATGATGAGCATTTTCACATAGTTTTTGGCTATTTGTACATATTCTTTGGGGAAATTTTTATTCAGTCCCTTTGCCTCTTTTTAATCATGGTATATCAAGTGTATATCTGCATTCCCATGTTCATTGCAGCAATATATTTATAATACCTGAGATGGGAAACACCCTAAGTATCCATCAAAAAGTGAGTTGGTAAAGAAAATATGGCATATATATATATATATATATATATATATATATATATATATATATAAAACAAATTCTCTCATTTGTGACTACATGAATTAACCTAGAGAACATATTATGAGACTTACTCATATAAGGAACCTGAAAATGTCAAACTCAGATGTAGAGCAGAATGGGTGTTACCAGAGACTCAGGGAAATAAAGGGGGGGGAGGGGGCAGGGAGAGGGGTATTGATGAAAGGTTTTTGTTAGAATGAAGCGCTAAGTTTCAGAAATTCATGCTACTGCATGGTGATTGTAATTATTAGTAATGTATTCTACATTTCAAAATTGCTGAATGAAAAAGAGTAGATCTTAAGTGTTGGTACCAGAAAAAAAAGAATATGAGATGACAAATATGTAAATTAACTTGATTTAATTACACAATGGGTACATGTATCAAAGCATCTCAGAATACCCCCAAAATATATGTAATAGCTGTAAATTAAAAAAAACTAGTCTTTAATTTACATATTTAAATATATTAACATCTTTAACATCTTTATTTCTTGAATTATTCCCTTTAGATGATAGCTATATTAGTCCTTAAAATAAAAAATGAGAAATTTAACCCACCACCTACTTTTTCCTATTTTCTGCCCATTGCTTTTGTTATAGAATGTTTTATTTGCCTTTTGATTTGTAATATTCTGGATCATATTTTCTTCCTCTGAAGGCATTGCAGGCATGATTTTACTATCTCCTAGAAAAAAAAAAAAAAGGTTGTTGTATAAAAGCTTTTTAGACCAATTTTGCCTGAGCAAAAAAAATATTTCTTTCCTTTTAATTTTTTTTTCATTTTCCAGGATTTTAACTTGTTTAGATCTCTTTGTTGATAATTCTTTGTTATCATTGTATCTAAGCAAATTTTCAATTTTCTGATTCATTATTTTTTTTTGAAAAGTTTAAATTCTGCCCTTTTTTTGCAATTTTCCCATTCTCTTTATCAGAAACCCTGATACATGATACTCAAACATCACAGTTAACAGCATCATTTTCTGTATACTTAGAAAAATGAGATATGATATCCCATCTGATTCAAATGTATGATATGTCAAGGTAATTGTACTGTCATGTGTAACTAATTAAAACAAATTCAAAATATAAATAAATTTTAAAAAAGCATCATTTTCTCTATAAATATTTCTTTTTTTTTAAAGAGAGAGAGAGAGAGAGAGAGAGGGAGAGAGAGAATTTTTTTAAAAAATATTTATTTCCTTTAGTTTTGGGCAGACACAACATCTTTGTTTGTATGTGGTGCTAAGGATCTAACCCAGGCTGCTCACATGCCAGGTGAGTGCGCCACTGCTTGAGCCACATCCCCAGCCCCTCTATAAATATTTCTGACAATAGAATTACCAAAACATTTCTCTCATTTTGTAAACCAACTTTCCTACCTCTGTCATTGTTTTTAGCATTATTTAGCTTCTTTAGATTGATTCCAGTGTGGAACGTTTCTGTGTTAATTCATCTTCTCTAACTTCCTCCATTGAACACTGCCAGTTCTTGCCAATACTCTTTGAGCTTACTAGTCCTATTTACATCTCCCCACATCCAGATTTTATACTGATTACATTTAGCATGACATGGAATTTAAGAATATAGATGAGATTATATTTACCCTTTTGATTATCTAAAGTTAGTGTTTAGGGGAAAAAATAAGTAATTTTCAGATACCTTAGAATCATTTATTTTATAACTGGCTATCCAGAAAGTATCTTTTATTCCCTTAATAGATTTTTCATTGATTGTCATGTTTTCCATGTAGATAACCATTTGAAAATAATGAAACATTTGGCATGATATTTTTTTACATAGTGTCTCTAAAATGCATTACAATAATTAATACTTTATCTTAAAAGGCATTAAAATAATTCACATTATATTTTAATTTTTTGATGCAGTTTCCTGGAATTCTTGGCAATTAAAATCCTCCTCTGTTTATCAGTTTTTTTTTTACATCAAATCTTCTATATTACTAATCCAATTGAACTTTCAATTTGTGCTTGTGTTTATTCTTGTCTAGAAAATATATCTTCCCCACAAAGAGTCCAGTGTATATTTATATGTGTTCAATCACTGTAATGAGAGCTGCACCATCAATAATTCATGCTTTGTGAAGAATTAGTATAATAGGATTCTGACATTTACTGTTGAAGTCTATTGTGCTTGGAAATGCCTTGCATTACATTGTGGATCAGGATGCAATGATTTCATTTTTAAGAGGAAAAATAAATAAATAAAAGCTTTCAGTTTTTTATCTGTAGCCATATAAATGGATATGCAGAGAGATTTGAAAATATGACATAGCAATGTTTCTTTCTAGGCAATTTTTAAGGCCCTTTACAAATTAAACATGCTGTATCTGACTTAGAGTGCTTCCATTTGTATTGTGGAAGAATGTGATATCCCACTTGACATGATATAAGATAGTTATATTTTTATGTAAAATTCACTACATTATCAAGGCTGTTAAAACATCCAGTGGCAGTGGTAATTTAGTTTTTTTGAACAAAGTGAATATGCTTCAATTTTTTCCTTAATGAGTTCTGAGTTTCTATTTGCTTTTTATTCATGTTTCTCAATGTCTTTTTATTACATATTGAATAAAGTATTCCTGACGAGTGTGTGTTGTAAATGCATCTTAGTTTTCCAATATATTAGTTTATCAGGAAAATATTCTGTCATAAATTAGCTAAGATTAAAGTTGTATTCTTCCCTTTAACTCTAGAAATACTAATTCAAGCTATGACACTTTGAATCTACAATTTTCAAGAAAGAAAAACCTAGTATGCATTTTCTTCAAATTTCCCTTTTCAGAAATGTTAGTATAAATGCTCGAATTGTATGGTAAGGCATAATTTTATATTCTGTGAATTGAAACAGAGTACTCAACTACTTATCAAAATTTTGTCTACTTTGAGAATGCATAATGTTTATCCGAAGGACCTCCTACAGCCTCCCTTTGGGCAGTGCATTTGCCCACTGTGGGAAGCATGATTTTTATACGCTGTTTCCACACTCTAATTTCTTGATACCTTTAAATAATTTTTTTTCTGAGTAGTTACTAGAGAAAATTCTTTTACAGATCAGGAGTTACACTTTTGGTTTTACAATGATAAAAATTGTAAAATTATTGGAAAACAATTGTAAGACGATTAGAGGGACAGATATTAATTGGACTTAATTTTTACCATTTTATAAAGAAAATATTCAAGCATGGAAAAATCAAAATAATTTTGCATTTAAACACACTTGTTTCTGTACTTAGGTATTTTAGACGTACTTAGGTATGTTTTTGTCTAAACATATTTCATTGGAAACTTCTTGCATTACATTGTACATTATGACCCAATGAAATTACTTTAATAGAAAACCAATATCAATATTTTGTTAGTCTTTTGCAAATCTTGATTTATCATGTATCTATCCATCCATTTATCTCTCTACATCTCTTTTTTCTTCTACATTTCCTAACCTGTTGGACAATAATTAAATAGAAACAGAAAATCTAGATATACATGAGGAAGAAAGTTTGTCAATGCAAGCCTATAATCCATTTAGAGTACCATATTTTCAAGTAATGATTACAAACTGATTTATAATAGCACAAGAGAGGAAAAAATAGGATGTGCTTTGGTAATGTCAGGATAGGGTAAATTTAAACCAGACTAGTCTATGGTGCCACATATCTTAGTCAGGTGAATAAAATGAGTAGGTCAGAATCATTTTCTTGAAAACATATATTTTTACAATTCCTTAATATTTTTGTCAAAAAATAATCAAAATGGATGTGAATATTTACTTCTGGATAATTTTATCCCATTCCATTGATTTATATGTTTGTCTTTACAATAGACCACATGGTTTTGATTATATTTGCTTTATGTCAAGTTTTGAAGTATATCTGATAATGAAATTCTTCTAACTTTATCTTCTTTTTAAAATAGTTTCGGTTGATCTTGATAATTTTCATTTCCATGTTAATTTTAAGAGAGCTTTTACATTTGAAAAACCTTATTTGCTAAGAATTTCATTGATTCTATAGATGAAATGTGGAGAATTATTATCCTGACATCATAAAGTTTTCCTAAACATTTTACAAAATATCTCCTTACTTGGCTATACAGCCTTTAATTTTTCCAAAATAATGTTTTATACATTTTAGTATACTATGTTTCTTTTCAATTTATTTCTAGGTGTTTTGTTCCTTTTGGTGCTATGTTAATTAAATTAATTTCATTTTTAGATTGTTCCTAATAATACAATTGATTTTTGCATATATTTTGATTCCTTAGACCCTGCCAAATTTATTTGTTTATTTTAGAGTCATTGTCTAGACTCCTTAGGACTGTTTACATAAAGAAGCATGCCATCCATAATCAATAAGAGGTTTTGCCTGTTTCATTATTTTTATGAGCATGTAAATTTGTTTTTTTATTAATTCTTTTTAGTTATACATGACAGTAAAATCTATTTTGATATATTTATACAAGCATGGAATATACCTTATTCTAATTAGGATCCCAGTCTTGTGGGTGTTCATGATGGTTTCTTATCCAGATGACTTTCACTCTTTCTCCTTCTCTCTTTTTCTCTCTCTTTCTTTCAGATTTGCATCAATTCAATAAAATATTAAAAAGAATTGTAAATGTAGAAATGTTTGCTATGTTAGTAGGGTTTCAAATTCCATCTTTTTTAAGGAAAATTCACTCAGTTCCTAACTTACTGTGACTGGATGTCTGATTTGGTCAAATGAATTTTCTGCAATTTATAAGATGATCAAGTTTCTTTTTCCTTTATTCTATTATTATGATGCATTACATGGATTTATTTTTGAATATTTATCCTGTTTGGCTTTCCTGAAATATAACACACATGCTGATTTTGGTGGAATCCTTCTATTTGATTTCTGAATTGCATCTGTTAATATATTGTTAACAATTATGCATCTATATTCACAAAGATACTGGTCTGTAGTCTGGCTGGCTTTGTTATAAAAGTGATATTGATGACATAGTATAAGATGGGAACCATTTTTTATCCTTTATTTTTTGAAAGAGTTTGTGCAGGATCATTTCCCACTCACGTCCTATGCAGGCAGTGGGAATGGGGTTCCCCTTGGTAGAATGGACTGGCTGAGAAATAAAAGCTAGGAAAAATAGAGCAGTGAACAAAATCACAGAACACAGAAAGTAGTTTTAAAAGTGGAGTCAGGGGGCTGGGGTTGTGGCTCAGTGGTAGAGCATTTGCCTAGCATGTGTGAGGCCCTGAGTTTGATCCTCATCACCACATAAAGATAAATAAAGGTATTGTGTCCATCTACAACCACAATATATATATTAAATAAAAGTGGAGGTCAGGATGAGCTTCTGACAAAATGGGGCCCACTCCTGCTTTATTTATATTGGGAGACATCAAAGAGATTCTATAGAGCTTTCTTAACCAAAAAGGTTAAAGCTGGGCTCTTTGGTTCCTAATGCATTATGCCCATATCTGGTAGCACTATAAGGAATCTTTCTAACATAGCAGAAGGAAAGGTCATGTGCATTGGGCAGTCTGTCACCCTGGGAGAGCCATAGGAAGTTCCCAGTGCCAGGCCTATCCCTTCCTGGCTTCCATGCCCAGAGAAGGCCCTCTTGTATTTCATGGATGGCTTCCTGCAATTAGTAACAATTGTTCAAGTATTTCATAAAACTCACCAGTAACATTGCCTGGCTGGCTTTTCTATGAGAGGAATTTATCTAAAATTATTACGATTCAATGTATCTACTTTTTATTCGTCTACTAGAACTCTCTATATCATCTTATTTTGTTAATTGTGTCTTTTTTGGACTCTAGCCATTTCATTTTAGTTGTATGATTTGTTGGCAAAATATTCTTCATATTATCTCATAAGCCTATTTAATTTCTGCAGCAGTTGTTTGTGATGTCACTTGTTTAAACTCCAGATTTTCATAATGTTTATTTTTCCTTTGGTAATTCTAGCTAAAAATTTATCAATGCTTTTGGTTTGTTTTTGTTTGTCCTCAGTTTTATTGAAATTTGCTCTGACAGTTATTTTCTTCTCTTGTTTTGAGTTTCATTTGCTCTTTTTTGAAGTTTATTGAATAAAAGTTTGCAGTAATTGTAAAACTTTCCTATTTTCAGATACATTTATTTTTCCAATAAGTATATTTTATATTAAAATTTCCCCTAATACATTACGTTAGCTTCATCTCATACATCTTAGTATGTCATCTTTTTATTTTAATTTAGTTAAAATAATTTTTAATATTTTTTTTCTAATTTTCATTGTGATTTTTTTTGGAACACAACATATATTCAGAAATAAGTTGCTATTATCTTTGATTATTTTGGAATAGCATAAATTTCTGTGTATTGTTTGTTTTAAGCCATTCAGGTTGCCATGCCAAAATACCATAGATGGGGAATGTTATAAATAACAATTTTGTTTTTTACACTTCTGGAGGTTGGGAAGTCCAAGACCATGGCACCAGCAGATTTGGAATTTAGTAATATCCTCTTCCTTCTCCCTGTGCTTTCACATGGTGGAAGAGGCAAATGGATTTTCAGAGTTGTTTATAAAGAAATGAATCCCATTTATAAGGGTACCTTTTAAAGGCTCCCAACTCCTAAAATCATCACCTTGAAGCACAGAATTTCAATTTATGTGTTGTGGAGGAACACAATCATTCAAACCACAGATCATTGCAATTTATATTCATTTGATAGTGACTTAATGGATATCAGTCCTTTTAAAGTTATTGAGAACTGTTCTGTGGCCTAGTATAAGTTTATTCTCATGGATGTACTAAATGAACATTGAAGGAGATAAATACAAATGGCATAAAACTATATCAGAATGTTTGACATGATTAATCACTAGGTAAATAAACACCTCCCTTCTGTTAGGATGCCGTATCAAAAATAGAGAAAGTGAGGCTGGGACTGTAGCTAATTAGCAAAGCACTTGCCTAGCATGTGTGAGGCACTGGCTCAATCCTCAGCACCACATAAAAATAAATTAATTAACAAAGATATTGTATGTCCCTCTACAACTAAAAAAATATTTTAAAAAATAGAGATAGTAAGTACTGTGAGAAATAAGAGGAATGGGAAATCTTGTATACTATTGGTGACCATGTAAAATGGCACAGCCCTCATGGAAAAACCCAATGGAGTTTCCTCAAAAAATTAAAAAAAAAATAGAACTATCAAATTTTCTAGGTCACAGTTCTTGTTGCATATCCAACAGGATTGAAATCAGGATCTCACAGATTTATTTTCACTCTCATGTTCTTTGCACCATTGCTCACAATAGCCAAGAGACGAAAACCACCCATGTGTCCGTCAGCAAATGGTTAAATATAATGTGAAATATATATATGTATATATACATATATATATGTTAGAATATTATTTAGCCTTTAAAAAAAGACATCTGACCATTTGATACAACATGAATAAAATTGAAGGACATACGTTAGTGGAATAAGGCAGGAAATAGAAAAAAACTTACATTAAGTATCTATAATACACAGACTAATAGAAGCAAAAAGTACAACAGTGATTTCTAGGAGCTGAAGCCTAGGGCAAATGGAGAATTACTGTTCAATGCATATAAGTTTCATTTATACTGGATGAATTAATTTAGAGATCTGCTGTGCAACAAGGTACCAATAGTTAATAATCCGATATTTTGCAGTTCAAAATTGTTAAGTGATCAGGTATCATGCTAGAGGTTCACACATATACACATGCACACACACAGAGAGACACACACACTACACACAACAAAGTCAAACACAAGGAGGCACAGGAAACTTTGAGAAGGGTAGAATATGTCTAAAACCTTGTTTGTGAATATAGTATAGTGTACATTTGCATCAGTCCAAACCCATCAATTTTACATGAGAGATATGTATAGTTATTTGTAATTTGAAGATACCTCTATAAAGTTATTTAAAAATCATATGTATTATTCTCTTACTGGATGCAATGTTTCTAAATATTTATTTTTCAAGTTTTTTTCTAATGTCATTTAAATATTTCATGTGTAATGAAATGAAAACTCATAAAACACATGGATACATGTATTACAAAAAATTGTAGAGGAGAGATTATAATAAATTTATTTATAATATCCCAAACCAGAACAAATACCAAGTGTCCATTACCAAATGAATGGACTAAAAGTTTCATACAATGAAAGGTTGTTTGGGACTACTAAACTCTATATTACATATTATTTATTTAACTATATGAGTGAATCTCAAAAACATCATTTTGGAAAAAGTAAGAAAAGACACAAGAGCATATGCATTTATATGAAATTTCAAGAAGGAACCAATATATGGTGATAAGAATCAAAGCTATGATAGCCTATGAAAGTTTGATTAACTAGAATGGTGTGCAGGGAATTTTCTGTGGTGACAAAAGAATTAGTATATTGTGCTTGAAGTTTTGATTAATAAAATTTACAGAAGTGCATATCTGGCAAAACTGATCAAAATATTAAATCTGTGTGTCTCACTAAAATTAACTTATTTCTACACACAGACCCACAATACACAATTACAGAGAATATTTCTTTTTCTTTGTGATGTAAAAATTTTCAAATTTTGCCCCAATGTCTACTGAATACCTGTGATGACCTGGATATAAATTTTCATATGCTGACATAGTTCATGTCAGAATTTAAGTTAGATGGAAAGACCCATAAAGGTAGGATTAAAGAGAATAAATCTTAAGAGAGCAATTAGGAACCAAAACTGATTCACCTGCTTACTTCTCTGGAAATACTGTGGTTAAGAAAAGCAATTCTTCTGAGGATACGTGCAGAGACTATAGGGTAGCTTCTGCTTCTGACAAATATCCATTTCCCATATTGCATTATCATCTACAAATAGTGTTGAGTCAAGAAACTGCTTTATTTCATCCTTCTTACATGTAGATTGCCATTTTAAATGATTATAATATAGCAGGTATTTGGCGGTAAAAATAGGGGTAAATTTGATAATAAAACTTTCCATGAGTGTGATTGTCAGACATCTTAGGTTACTGACATCAATGTTTTGACTTTAGACTTTATACTCCATGCTAAGGTAAGGTAATGTAATGGTTGTTTGATTCTATATGTCAGAAAGAATAATAATCATATCAACATTTTTCATTTGTTAGATACCAGAATGCAATTTCATGAGCAGCCTGAGTATAAAACTCAAGCTAGAAAAATAAATAATGTATTTTTTCAGTGATACTAGTGTATCACTGAAATGCAGAACCTACACATTTTAGAGTTGGATCCAAATACAGCAATAATTAGAATATTTGACATACATAGGATCATTTTGTAAATATAAATTGGATAATACTTGAATTGGATTTTCATATATGTTGAGATTTTGTTGAGGGAAAATGCTACTTTTCTAATTAGAAATATACATCATTAAAAGTTTCTCCTGCAATTAAGGAGTGGATTCCCCAAAAGTAAATTGAAGACTTTACCCCTTATGAATGAAATTCATTGATTATTTAGACATCACTTTTTCTAGATTCTATTCAACAAAAGCTTCTAAAATCTTAGGGTTTCACAATACTCCTAATGATATTTCAATGCACATTTTATTTTTCAACCAATCCATAATGGGGTTATTCACCTAAATTTTAGGGGATTTTCTTTTATTAAAAGTGTATCTTAAAAACAATTTAAATAAATACCAGGATATAAAAATTGGCATTCTCTATATGTTCAACCAGGAAAAATATTATACAAGCTAGACAAACAAAGCGGCAATTTCAATTGATTTTGTTGTTATGTTTGGCAGAGGGAGAAAATATAGCTGGCAGTAAAAGATGGTATCATTAATTTTAGACTTTTCAGAACATGTGGTATTTATCTCTGAAGAATAGCAACAGACATATCAAGTTGTGTTTGCACAAATATGGAATAGTTTACAGGCAATTATGATGAAGGATTTCTGGCCAAGTTGTTTAATAGCGTGCTTTGCATTTTATTTTTACTTATCATCCTCCAAGTCCATTCCTAAGTGACCGCCAATTGTTAGGATCATTGCTATTGCACTGATGATTTGGGGCCTCTGGGTTGGTTTGACAAACCTAATTAAACTGATCTTCTAGAAATGATGTGTGATTTGATATCTGGCCGTCACACCCCTACTTAGCACCAATCTCATATAAAGATGCTTCATGAAATACATTTTTTCAGTTAAATAAAAAAATAGTAAAAGTAACATTTTAAATACCTGGAGAACTCTCTCAGTATTGAAAGCAAGTTAAGAAATATTCCAATTCACTTAAAAAAATTCTCTTTAGGTTTATGAGGGTAGGATTTTTAAAATGCTTCACTATTTCTATCAATTTTAATTTACTATTTTATTTGCTAAAAGAATTGTATTGTGTATGGCCCTGAACACTATCTGGCAACAAGACAGTGCTCTTTCTAAAATATATGGAATAGGCAAATATTTCATCTGGAAATTTTGTAGATCTGTATTTTAATTCAGTGTAAATATTAATCTAATAGCACAAACATATTTTAAAAGGTCAAGGTTTGCAAGCTTACCATGATATATATTTACTCAATTTAATTATATAATGCAATATAATTTAATTTTTCTTACACAGACTCACCAAAGAATAATGATGATAGAAAGGGATCTGTTCTTGGAAACGAATGTATAATATGGACAAATGATGAGCTTAATGACTTTATAAATGTAAGAGGATACTGAAGAGAATATGATTTTGAAGACTGTATGTCTGTCATTGATAAGGCCTGTGAAATAAGAGACAACATTTTGAAAAACAAAATAGTTCTTTTTTTTCCAATTAGATATATGTAAAAACATATTTTCATTGTAATCAGATTCATATTTGTTTATTGCTTTTATTTGGTAGTCCAGCCCTTCTTTACTCTCTAATCATAAAATTACTAATAATAAAATGAATTAGATGAGGCTGAATTTGAAGCAGTAATGAAATTTTCAACATAACAATCTTGATTGTCATTTTTAACTTATGAAAGAGTTCATACTGAAAATATTTTTGGAAGGAACATTTTGTCCCCTTTCATTTCCAAAACAGCATTGGTAAGTTAACATAAGTTCACAGGTGTTAGATGATTAGAAAAGTGACTTATCCAAATGTTTTTCAGTTTTCTTCTAATCCAAACTCCAGAAAGTGAATGAATATATTTTAAATCGCTGAGGCCAAATCAATCTTCAAAACTGTGAACTAAATAAACTCTTTTCTTACAAAGCTAGCCTCAGGTGTTTCATTACAAACAATGGATGAATACAGCCAAAAAACAGTATGTAAGTCATGGACAGGATCCAAAGCATATACAAAATAGAGATAAAGCATTGATATAAGTGAACTGCTATTTTGAGCAGAAAATTATATTGTGGTTGATGTACAGAATTACAAAACAGAATTCTGGCTAGAGAGGTAGACAATAACCATACCACCATAAGCATAAAGGTGAAGAACTTTAAGTTTATTCTGGGGGCTGGAATACTTTTTTAAAGAGTCTCACTCAACTATCAAATGTTTTGTTTGGTTTTTGCTTTTGTTTTGGTACCAAGGGTTAAATGCAGGAGCACTTAACACTGAGCGGCACCTGCAGCCCCCTTCTTTAGTATTTTATTTTGAGACCTTGTCACTGAGTTGCTTATGGCCTCAATAAGTTGCTGAGGCTGACTTTGAACTTATAATACTTTTGCCTCAGCTTCCCCATCCACTGAGATTACAAGTGTGTGCCACTGCACCCAGCTTCAAATAAATTTTGACCAGAACAGTGGTAAACTTTAAGAATTATTCATTGCATGTTTCTATACCATATATGGTTCAACATAGTAATTTAGCGGTTCTTGACACCTGTATCTTTTCCACATGCTGATTGATTTTTTTCCTTAAGACATAGAGATAGGAAAACAATATCTTGATATTTGATAAGCTTACTAAAATGGCTACAGCTACATGAATTTTAAAAATAATTTCTATAACACTTACCAAACAAGTTAAGGAAAAGAAAAGGCAAAATTATCCAGAAAAATTTAAAATTGTCATACATGTAATAACTGGGATTTTATTCAAGGAAAGCAGAAATGGTCCTTATAGTAACACTCACTGAGTGGGATTCTCCAAATAAACAGATTTGGAAATAAAACCATATAAACATCTTCTGTGAGAACTGAATCTTTTTCTGGGGTGAGGAAGAAAAAAGGAAGTTACATTCTCTGATCCTATTAAACATAGTATAATGTCAGTCTACATCCAATAATTTAAAACAAAGAAACAAAGGGGATAAATTGTATATAGAGACTCTATATTTGTTTATATAGAAAAGCCAACAGTCCACACAAAAATGTTATTAGAACTAATAAGCACATTTACAATGTTTTCAGGGCTCAAAGTTAAATAACAAAATAATTTTAATGAATATTTAGAAACTGAAACAAACAAAACAAATAGCAAAAATATTAGCAAAAGAAAACCTGTTTATAGTTCTAACAATACATGTGGATTACTTTTATGCTTTAAGTTATCACATTGTAATAAAAGACACTGAAGAAAATCTGATGGAAGAATATGCCACATTCATGAATTGGAGGGCTAATATTGTTAAGATGTTAAATCTCCCAAAATTGATTTATAGATTAGGTGAAAACCAAATAAAAATATTTGCAGGTTTGTGTTTTTTTTTTTTTTTTTGTAAAAATCAACACAGTAATTCTAAAAGGGAAGGCACAGGTATTAAAAAATGATTTTTGTTAACAAAGAAAGTTGAAGGATTCTCACTAAATGATTTTTAGTCTTACTAATATAATGCAATAATCAGAACTGTGTGGTAGTTGCAAAGAAATAGACACAAAACTCATAGAAGATAATATAAAACCAGGAATATACCAATGCATGATCAATTGATTTTCAATGAGAATACAAGACATTCAATGATGCTGAAACAGTTGGATGTCTATATGCAAAAAACAAACAAACAAAAACCTCAAATCATGCAGCACACCATATATGACAATTAACCCAAAACATGTTATGTTTTTATATATTTAGTGGCTTAATAATACTTCTTATTTCTCATCATCTTTTCTATAAGCAGGGAGAGTTTCTTTTTTCTTTTAAATCAGTTATTAAAAAATTAAAACTTGTGTATGCCTTGATTTTTGGTGTGAGTTACACAATTGCATGCATTTATTATAACTGAGAATGGTACATTGAAAAAGATTGAATTTAATTTAAAAAGTTAATTTTTATTTAAAAAAGTCACTCATCATGCTAAGAATCAGGAAGTTATTAAGATGGAAGAAAAAGATAAAAAGTTGCCAACCAAGATGCCAACAAAGATGCTATGATTACATGGTAAATATGTTAAAGGAACAGTTAAGAAATTTATTGAGCAAACAGCTAAACAAACAAACAAACAAAAAAGTAGAATCCTGGCAAAGAAATGAAAGAAGAACCAAAAAGAAATTTTACAACTGAAAAATAAAAATAACTGCAAGAAATGTTTAGTGGGTTGGCTTAAAAGCAAAATGAAGTAATAGAGAAAAAAATATCTGTAAAATGGAATATAGAACAAAAAATTCATTCTCAAAGGAGTGAAAATATTATTATAAAACTAAAACTAAAACTAAATGAATGAAGAATATATCCTCAAGAACTTGTGGAACTGTAATGAAAATTTAACTTCCATGTCATTGGAGTTTTTCAAAGAGATGGGGAAAGGTCAGAGCTGAAGAAATACTAAAAGAAATAATGATTGCAAATTTCTCAGATTTGGTAAAAGAAAATAAAACTACAGTATAATGAAGAAGAAAAAACTTCAGACAGAATAAACCCAGTGAAATTCATGCCAACATATATCCTACCTAATTAAACTTTTGAAAACTGAAGACAAAAAAATATATTTCGAACAGCCAGACAGAATGACATTCCACCTATTGGAGATAATCAGTTTGAAGATTAGAGAATTTCTCATCAGAAACCACGCAGGTCAGAAAGAAATGGCACAGCTCTCGAGTGCTCAGAGCAAAAAACACTGAGGTCTGAGACAAAATTCAAATACAAAAAAATAATAATAATAATAAATAAAGAAAGAATACCTAGTAAATTCTCATTAGACTGTAACAAGTATTTTAGACTCTTTCTAATTTGCATAGAATTTCAACAGTGTAAAACCAGTTTTTTCTAAGACTTAAAGCTTCCAAATTTATTATTTCTCTTTGCCTGACATTCTAGATGTGCTTGATCTTTGTGATTTAGTTCAGCTTTTATTTTTATCATATGATTGTTAGATTGTGTGTATGTGGCAGTGACACTATTGGTACTTGGAGCAGGTGATTAATGAGTTATAGAGAACGGCTGATAAAGCTGAGGGAAGATGGTAAACTGGCCTTTAATGACCACCCTCCACATAGGCAGCCTTTCACTATACATGAAAGCAGGTGGTCATCTTCAGAGAATATATAAACTATGCAGGTTGTTGTCTTTGTGATCTCTGCAAAGCCCTGAAAATGAATTTCTTCATAGCCTCTCTTCTCACCTGGTCTATGTTCATTACATGTCTTTCAACTATAGATTTGCATTCAGGTTTTTTTTCTTCTAATGGAGCCAATCATGTATGAACCAATAGAAACATACTTGCTTTCTCTAAGAGATAATTGATTATCCATGTTCACTGTAGTCATTTCATAATTGTTAAGATATGGAAAGCAACTCAAATGTCATCATAGACAAATGCATAAAGAAAATGTCTTATATACATAAACTTAAATATTACACATTCTTAAATAAAAGGAAGTTCTGTCACATGTACAACACGAATGTACCTAGGAGACATTATGCTAAGCAAAGTCAGCCAGAAGCAAAATTACATAATTGCATTATTTCACTAGTGGAAAGTGTTAAAAGTCAAAATAATAAAAACAGGCTGTACAAATTTGGTACATTACCATTTAGTGGTCATAGAGCTTTAGTTCTGCAGGATAAAAATTTCTACAGCCTGTTACACCTCAAGGGGAATATAAATTACTGAATTGTTGACTTAAAATGGTTTTAAGATAGTGAAGTTAATGTTAGATTTTTTTTAACCACAATAAACATGCTTACTTTCTATAAGAGTAGTGATTCCATTGTTAATTACTTCAAATGGATTAAATTATGACTTCTGGATTTATTGTACTATTAAATGACAACCAAAATTGGCATTCTTGCCATGTATAGTTTACTTTGCTCTTAGCCTCAAATTTGGCTTATATTTACCATCAGAATGAAAATGGGGGTTTGTATTTCTGAAACCTCATATCTGGCTCCTGGCCTAACATGAAATTTCTAATAATATTACTTAGTGTTTACATTAGAATGGCTCTTGAAAGATTGAGTTAATGCATTTTAGTACAAGTTAAATGAATACTTATAAGGTAATAGGTGCTATTTTCCACACTGTAAATAAACTACATCCTAACTGAAATATTGAAGATTATTTAATAAAATCATGAGAAATAATAACGTTGACTTGGTTATAAAGAATTTAGCCTCTAGCTCCATCACAAATTGCTTTTTGCAGTCTGTGAATATATAAGTTCCCCCAATATAGACATTGTCATTTAGAAAACAGCATAAAACAAAGTATGTGAAAATGAGCCAAATGTTCTTTATTCCAAAACGGCAATGTCAGTTAGCCAGAGGCAGTATCTGACTTTGAAGAAGATAATTTCTAGAACACAGAAACATTTTAAAGGATAATGTTTATGATTACTCTTAGTAATGAATTGGTAAAGGAAAATTTTAAATATGCATTTCTGGACCAATAATAGATTTTGATATTGGTAAAAATGCTATTTGGCATATATGATATCCTCTTTCCATTGTAGGTATATTTTCTCATTTGAAAATTTTATTAAGCATATATTTCCATAGAACATTATATTCAGTTTCAATGTTACATGATATTTATATATTGTTAAAAAGAAAAAGCCCTCCTATTTATGCCCAAAACAAATTTACTAAGCCAGAATACAACAGGGAGAGCTTTGGAGCTTATGTGATGCATCTGACTTTGGGATTACTTGGAATGAGACACTCAAATGTTGATACTTAAAGGGTCTTGTGCTCTGTCCTAGAGCTCTAAGAGTGGCCCAGCACTCTTTGCTTAATTAGAGTGGTATTGCTGTAATCCCAGAAACTTCAAGTCTAACATTAATTATCTCAGCAGAGATAAACCAATGCTTATCCTATGTGGGTCATGTGTCATCTACCATGAGATCAATTTCCATATCCAGAGACACTGAGTACTTGGATTGGCATGAAACTCATATACATCCTTTTTTACTCAAATGATTATAGTTATCCTGAAAAGAAAAAAAATAGAGTTATATTCACAGAAGACAGAAATGGGATTCTGGATGAAGGGGAAAAAATAGAAGATGAAAAGAGAAACTAAATTATGCCATAAATATACATAAATGCAAAAAAGATATCATGCTATGTGATTTCCAGGGAGGCATAAGCATAAGCCCATAGTTCTCAGATATAGAGAAACTACTCAAGAGTGACACAATAAGGAAAGAAATTAGGAGGTTACTGTCATTTTAGGTGTATCTTAAAGACAAATAAGATTTCAACAGTCAGCTATGGAAAGATAATTTTAAATAGAGTGAAGTACAAAACAAGGGAAAGCTTAAAAATGTGAGGACAACTGTTTGTTGATTGTCTAGCTTGTTTGTGTTCAAGTAAGACAGAAATGGGAACAACACATCAGTTCTACATAACCTTAGCCAAATACGTTTGAAATTGCTAACTTCTGTTTTAGCCATAAGGAAGAAATTATACTTCTCCAATATAGGAAAAAAATGAGGCTTAGCTAGGAATTCAAATTAAGTTTAATATTTTAAAAATCAATAAATGTAATACCATATAAATCATTTAATAGTACAGATAGCAATGTAATTTCAAAAAGCTGCAGAAATAGTCAAACTATTGCAAACTAGTTTGTGTTAAAATAACTCAGTAAACAAGGAATAGAAAGGAAGTTATTATAAAAGACATCAAAATTTTTCTAAATCTAAGAATAAACACGTAAGGTCAATAGTACAGGACAAATTATCCAGAAACACACCCACATGTCTATGGTTATTTGCTAGTTGGCAAAGAGAACATGGTAAAAAAAATTAAAATTAAAAATTATACTTAAAAAATTTGGACATTCATGGAAACAATGGGAATATTGACCCTGCCATACCACTTACAATTTGTAATAGAATGCACACCTATATTTAAGGCATGAAATTACAGATTTTTAAAAGAAAACATTATAGAACATCTGAGATAATACCTGAAAATGATCTGTATACAAATTACAAATAAAACATATCCAAAATTTAAAACTTGTTCTTTCAAAGACAATGTTAAAAAATTAAAAACATAAGACAATATATGAGTAAAACTCAAAACGCATGTTCAGTAAAGAATTTGTTTTGGAATATATAATCAATATCCATGATATAATTAAAGGGAAAGAACTATCAAAAAAATGGAGGATGGGCTGATTGGAAGATGCTTCACCAAGAAGAGATATATGCATATCAAATAAGCATATAAAATGCTTTAAGATTATAGAACATATAGAATTCTATATGCTATATTCTATATTGTTCCAAACTAGAAGCATCCTAAATGCCTTCAACTGGAGCATGGTTGTGGTTCTTATTATGAAATACTGTTTAGTAATGAATTATAGCATTGATAAACAACAACATGACTGAATCCAGACCTAAAAGACTACTTTTTAAAAATTATTCATTTGATGTTCACTTTAGCCAAAAGCAAAGTCAACTGTAATAGAAAACAGATCTGGGATAGCTAGGACTTTGGAGTAAGGCAAAGGTAAGGGGCACAATGACACTTTAGAGAATAATGAGATAATTTCATATCACAAGAATGGGTTTAGACAACTGTTTATGTTAGCTGAGTCATCAAACTGAAATTGATTAATATTATTGTAGATAAGTTTCATTAAATTAAAGTTATTTTAAGGGCTGGGGATGTAGCTCAAGTGGTAGCGTGCCCACCTGGCATGTGTTCGGCCCGGGTTCAATCCTCAGCACCACATCCAAAGATGTTGTGTCCGCCGAAAACTAAAAAATAAATATTAAAAAAAATTCTCTCTCTCTCTCTCTCTCTCTCTCTCTCTCTAAAAAAAAAATAAAGTTATTTTAAAAATTGAAATAGCCCAATTTAAACTTAGATATATTAACTTTCTCATTGACCATATTTTTTTTCAAAAATATGTTCTGACTGCTCAATTTCAATAGATAGAAATTACATTTACTTGAATAGTCAGGTCTTATAATTATAACTTTCTTTATGACATTTCCCCTGATATTTCAGAAAGTTAGGCAATATATCATCAACAAAAAGGGGAATATTGATTTCTTCCTTTCCTATTTCTTTCATTTATTTCTCTTCATTGCTATGGTGATATGTTTGTAACAATACATTGAATAAGAGAGGGGAAAATGGACACACTTATGATCTTAGAGGACATGCTTTCAGTTTCCCCCCATTAAGCTGATTTGGTGATTGGTTTGTCATATGTATCATGAATTATGATGAGGTGTGGTCCTTGTGTACCTAAGTTATTCAGGGTCTTTATCATGAATGGCTGTTGGATTTTATTAAAGACTCTTTTTAGCATCTAATGAGATTTTCTTATTTTTATTCTAGATTATATTTATGAAATGTACATTTCTTAATTTTCCTATATTTAACTCTCCTCGAATACCTTGAATTAAATTATCTTTATTACCGGGAGCAGTGGTACATGCCTGTTATCCCACTGGCTCAGGAGGCTGAGGCAGAAAGACAATGAGTTCAAAATCATCCTCAGCAAATTATCGAGTCCCTAAGCAACTTAGTGAGACCCTCTCTTTAAATAAAATATAAAAAGGGATGTTGATGTGGCTCGGTGGTTAAGTGCCCTTGGGTTCAATCCCCAGTAACCCCTCAAATCAACATTATTGAAGCATATGATTTTTTTAATGTGATGCTGAATTCAATTTGCAAGATTTTGTTGAGAAATTTAGATTCATCGGGATATTGATTGATAGATTTCTTTTTTTGCTGTGCCCTTATCAGGTATTAATAACAGGGTGATACTACCTTCATAGTTTGGAAGGATTCCTTCCCTTTTTACTTTTTGAAATAGTTTAAGGAGCATTGGTCTATTTTAAAAGTCAAGTAAAATTATGCCATGAATCTAATCAGTTCAAGGCTTCTCTTTTTGGAGAAAATTTTGTTATTCTTTTAATCTCCTCTCTTGTTATTGATCTATTTAGGCTTCTTACACAATCTTGGCTCAATTATGGTAGGTCATATATGTCCATTAACGTATATGTTTCTCCTAGATTTTATATTTATCAGAATATCTTTTTAAAAAATAGTTCTACAATCCTTTAAGTTTAAATTGAATGCATGGAAATGTCTTCTTTTTCATCTCTAGATTTGGGTTTTCTCTATAACCGAATCTTTTGATTCACTGATTCGTTATATTGCTCTTTTAATCTCTATATCATTTTTTTTATTTCTGCAATAGTTTTTATTTTTTTTTCTTCTATAAAATTTGAGTTGAGTTTGTTCATGTATTTCTAACAGCATGCATTCTTGAGATGCATCATAAGGTTATTTATTTGAGATCTCTACTTTTTTTCTATAGGCACTCATTTCTACAAATTTCCCTATTACTACTGCTTTTGCTATATCCCACAGATTCTGGTTTGTGTTTCCATTTTTGGTTGATTGAAGAAATTCTTAAATTTCCCCTGATTTCTTTAGTGATCCATTGTTTTTCAATGATGTCTTATTCAATATCCATTTTCACATATATATGCATATAAATGTATGTATGTAATTTCTGTTGTTTTATTATATATATTTACATATACTAATATATATTATATAATAAATAAGTACAAGTACAGTGCCAAGTATTTTATTGAGAGTACCATGGGCAAGATCACAATGCCTCTGTGGCACATCGGACCTTGTCAACAGGCAATTAACATTGTGTGGGAGTGACTCATGCTAAAGATCCTCAGATTTCTGGCATCTACAACAGTTGTGTTGTTTTCTCCGCTGTTGTTGTGGGTGTGACTTTATAGGTGAAGGATTTCAGATTCTCCTTAACTGTGTCTACTTGGGTACGGTTTGTCAACAATGGATGTTTGTCCCCTTGCTGTTTAAGCTGAAGTGTCCACAAATGTTTTAATAGGACTAAGTTTTGACTATAACTAGATGTAATTTCTTTCAGCTCTAGTATGAGTGTAGCTCAGTGGCAGAGCATCCACAGAATGTGTGTAATGTCTTGGGCTTGATTCATAGCTCTGCAAGAGAAAAAAAAAAAAAAAAAGATAAAATGTAGTAAAAGCAACAACAGAAAAGAGGGAGAGGGAAAGTATACAAGAAAATAAAAGGAAAATACATTAAAATAAACAAGAGAAGGCAGGAGAAAAGTAAATGCAATAAACATAAAAAGAAGGAATTAAAAATTATAAAGAGAAGAAAATGAAGTGCATCCAACAACCAAAAAACATTAAACAAAAATTCCTCCCTACAAGGTGATTGAATGATAGGGCTGAGAGTGGATAATCAAAGCGTAAGCCAATCTAGTTTCTCTCTAGGTCTTCTTAGGCTGTGTGCCCCATAGATAGAGTAAAGGCTAAGGGTTATTCATCCCCCTTCCATTCTTTCTATTGTGGTATTCACCAGGTGATTGGCAGTAGTAATTTTTGGCTGAACCTAGTTGAAATTCCTCTCAGCTGTTTTTCACATTGGAATGTGCTAATACAGAATGTATTAATTCTGTATATGTAAATGTATATGTATATGTATATGTATATGTATATGTATATGTAAAATGTAATATTAATGTGCTAATACAGAATGTAATCAGGCAAAGATTCTCTCTGGAAATTTTTGGGATTATAAGGGTGGGGCAAGTACACTGAAGTATGTCCCCAGACACCCCTGTGGGTAGGAAAAGGGTACTGAGTTTCAAAGATCTGTGCTAGGATACACCAAGACCCATAAAATGCCCATAATTCTAATGCCACCAGTCCTGGCTCCCACATGAAATCTAAACTGCTCACTGTCCTGGATAGCAGGTTTCCAAATAACACAAACACCTTCTACTCCCCTCTGCATTACAGATCAATTACCCACTGCATAGAACTGAACTTTCATCAATGTTGTGTCAGAGTCCCTCTCTCAGGCCCAACCGACTTATTAGTATATCTATCCATCATGCCAGTACCACAAATTGCTATGGAGTCCTAGAGAAAGAAAAATCAGAGGCCAATGTCTTCCAGAACAGCAAACTTGGACAATAAGACTCTTCTAAAGATGGACCCTTGTTGTTCCAATGTGAGAATTTGCTGAGCAATATAGAAAACTTTTCCACATCCAACTTGCTATGCTGATCAAAGGTTGCTTATCTATTTAGATTATTATGTTTTCCTGGTGCTGATTTCTGCACTACTGGACCTCACTAGGATGCTTCTTCATTCACCTATATCCATTCTGAGTGCTACTCCCCTGCCCTCTGCACATTGCCCAACTACTGCTGAGGCACTCTGTTTCTACCACTATTCCTTTATCTAGAATCTCCAGGTTTCTCCAAATCTCCGTCTTCCCAGTTTTTGAGTTCCAGCACTTTTCCATGTCACCATATCCACAACAGCTACACACCTGCTGCTTTGACTCCACCTCTTGGAGAAGAAGAAGTGCTGGGTGAGCTTAATCTGCAATCTTACATCTTCATCAGCAGTGACTCCTAGGGACTTTTTTATTCTTTTTCTATAGCACCATCAACATCACCTGGAACATGGATATTTAAATAAGAGCAAAGGAGTGATTGCAGCAGAAATTACTTATCTCTTATATTTAAAAAAAAAATCAGTGAGTGAAAGTGAGAGCTCACTTGACAAAAATTTATTTTAGTACCATTTAATGTTATTCATGAAAGAGTAGCCTGAAATATTTTTTCATTGAAATTATTTATCCAAAGATTCTTAGTATCTCAAATTGCTTAAAATTATAAATAGATATGTGAGGAGATGGCAGAATTGTGATATATGCATTAAAAACTAACATTTATACAGCTCTACATCTGTATAGGATAATTTAATTTATATTTACTGTTATTGTATTATTATTAAAACAAAACTAACATATCATTTAATATAGCATGTAGAACTATGCTGACACATAACAGGATAAAAGGGTATAAATAAAAGTATTGTTATTTTCTTCACTAATGTGAAATTATATTATTTTAAGGTAGAAATGTTAATGATGTATATATATATATCAAGAGTACTACATGATATCTATATATCATGTAGTACTCTTGAAATTTAAGCACATGACAAGATTAAAATAAAAAATTAAATGTATTGATTTATGGATCTTAGACATAGAAAACTACAGAGCTATACTACCAAAAATTAAAAAACAGAAAAACAAATAGACTCCAAGACAGGATTATTACTAGAGATTAAGGAAGATTTTTTATAACTTTAAAAAGTTCAGTTTATAAAGAGAAGATAAATCTAAATGTGTTTGTACCAATTAATAGAGACTCAAAATACATGAAGCATAAAATAGACTGTACTAATGGAATGAGAAGATAAATTGACAATTATAGAAGATAATTTTAACTCCTCAAGTAATTGCAAAAATAGACAAAAAATTACAAAGTATATGGAAGATTTGAGCAACACTTTCTACCCAGTTAACTTAATTGGTATTTGCAATATGAGGAACCAAATACATTTAGAATATACATGTGCAGCCAGAGCACAATGGATATTCAATAAAATATTTCACATACTGCACCACAGAATATTGCACTAATTTTTTTAGAAAGCAAAATTATATAAACATGTTTATATGAAAACTGAATTAAATTAGAAATCAATAATAAGACACCAGAAATATTCCAAATACTTACAAATTAAGCTATACAATTCTAAAGCCCTTGATCTAAAAATATAACACAAGAGCATATTAAAAATATTTCAAAGAAGTAAAAATAACATCACAATATGCTAAATTTTGTGGAAAGCAATTAAAATGATGAACAGAGAATATTAGAAATTAAAAAGTCCATGCTAGTTACCAACAAAAGGTTAGAACCAATAATGTCAGTTTCCTTTTGAAAAAGTAGAAAAAGAAAAGCAAAAAATAAAATTAGAAGGAATAAAATTATAAAGAGAAGAAATAAGTGATAGATAAAATGGTCAAATGATAGAGAAAATTGCAAAATCAAAATTGTTTCTTAAAGAATCACATAATTTGAAAGAAAAAAAAATGTTAGCTACAACGATACAGGAATTAAAAAGGATATTGGCACACAAGTTGCCAACATCAGGAATGAAAAAGGATATATCTTTACAAATTCTAAAGGTATCAAAAGGATAACGAAGGATTGTTATGAGTAACTATGGCAATATAATTTGATAACCCATAAAATTTATGAACTCCTTGAAGACAAATCACCAAAATTTATACTGGAAGAAACAGTAAATCAGAATAGATCTGTATTTTAAAAAGTGTTGAAAACTCAATGCCAAAGTGAATTCAATGATGAATTCAAGCCAAGTTTTAGAAAAAAAAAAAAAAAACACAACACAATTTTACACAAAAGTTTAGAAAATATAAAAAGGATTAACACTTTCCAAATCATTTTATAGAGTCACATATCTCTTACATTCAAACAACAAATAAATATAAAAAAGAAAATTACTGAATAATACCTTTCATGAACATGGATTGAAAATCTCTCAAAATAATTTTTACAATTCAACACAGAAAAATATAAAAACAGGATAACCCATTATGAATAAGTAGTGTTTATCACAGGATATCATTTTGTTTAAATAGGGGAAAGTAAATGACTATTATTCAACTAATGAAGATAATTAAAGTTCTAAAACATATAATAATAACATGAGATAAAGAAAAAAAGCATTTGAAAAGATTCAGCACCCATTTTTGTGAAAAAAATAACTCATCATTTGGGTAGACTGTAAAAATAAAGACATAGTAATTGAAAAGGGATTTGCAAAAGTGGCTTTTTTCACAAGGTCCATGATTCCATAAATGGAAAATCCTAGGAAAATTAAGCATATCCTCTTATTAAATGTTATAAGATCAAAGAATAAAAAGTCAATCCTTTGTTTTTCCATCAACTAGCAAGGAATATTTAAAAAATAAATGTTAATATAATTTATATTGCATCAAAGAAATCAAATATGTGAAGTATATTTCAGGAAAGATATGTTATACTTCTAGTTTAAAAATTGTAAAACATTGATGAGAATGATTAGTAAGCATGTAAAATTGGATACGAACACCATGTTCTTGCATTGAAATAGATTAACATAAGTTAATTCTCTAAATTTTTTTCCTGAAGAAATTAACAATCTACAAAATTTATATAGAAATATTAAATACTTTAAAAACCCAAAATAACTTCATAAAGAGAAGAAAATTTTAGTACTTACACAATATGATTTCAAAACTTCAAATTGGTGTTGGTACAAAAATAGACAAATTAATAGTTCTAAGAGAGTAAAGGTAGATGTAGAGCTAAAACATCAATGCAATTCAAAAGAGAAAGAAAAGTCTTTCAAAAATCATACAGGAAAGTTGGATACATGTACATAAAAAATAAAATAAAACAAAAAGCCTTTCTTACATTATGTATAGAAAATAATTTGAGATGTGTCATGGAACTAAATATAAAATTTTGAAATATGAGGCTTCTACAATTAAACGAAGGGATGTAGAATGGGAAAATAGATTTCAGGACACAAAATCAATGGAAGACAAATTGGGAAATCACAGATTATGGAATATATATATGTATGTATATACAAAAAAGTACATATATATATATTTGAAAAATGACCCATTCATACTGATTAATAATATCCTACAACATAACATAGTAAATAGAAAATAGCCCAATAGAAATGGAGAAAATGTTTACATAGATATTTTAAAATACAAATTTATGAAGACATACATAAAAGTATGTTCAACATAACTAAGTATAAGTCAGTACAAAGTAAAAGTACAATTAGATACTCCTGTATCCTCATCAGAATAATTAAATCTTAAAAGTCTGACAATATTAAATATTGTCAATATTATTGACAAAATATTGACAATATTAAATATAGCTATTTTGTGGAAAAGCCAGAACGTTCACGCATTATTAATGGAAAGTAAAAGGATAAAAACATGTTGTAATACTTTTAAATAATTTCTTATAAAATCACACATGAATTAACCATATTATCTTGTAATTCCATCTTTAGGTATTTATCTGAAGTAGGAAAGAAGTGTTACAGGAAAGGTATCAGGTGTTTTATTCATAATAGATCCAAAATTAATACAATCCAAATGTGCATTTACCTACCAGATATGGGTAAAAAAATTATGGTATATTTACAGAGTGGAAAACTGTTCAAAAGTCTGAGACATGAATCAATCTCCAAAACATATATTATTCTGGGTAAATAAAGCCAAACATGAAAGAATAAAAGCTAAATGATTTCATTTATGTGAAGTTACAGGTTCCAGTAATTGTTAGTAAACTATTGGATAAAAAAACAAAACAAAGCAAACAAACAAACAAATAAACAAACAAAAAACAGTAGTTGTCCAGGGGACAGGTTGGTAGCAGAGGTGGAGGAGAGAAAAGGAAGAGCAGAGTAACCACCAGAGGATATATGGGCATTTGGGGGGGTAATGAAAAAAAATATATATATATACATGAACATATATATGTATATAAATATAAATTTACATATATATGATACATTTATGTCAAAATTTATTGAACAGTCAACATATGTGCATTTACCTTTATACAAATAATGTCTCAACTTTTAAAATTGAAAAATTGAATAGAAATTTAACACCTCCGAATATATAATTTATATTCTGTGTGTCTATCTGTCCCCCAAATTCTCCAGGGTTAAAAACTGTGGACTAAACTGAAGTCCATTAATAATATCATATTGCAGTAATTTCCTTTCAATACTAATTTTATTTTACGTTCTCTTTCTTGCTGATTAATTTAAATACTCCCTATATAAGATGGTGGTTATTTATTATCCATGTCATTCTTTTCATCTCTAAACCTATGAGATTTGCACTGATTAATGTTCAAAGATATTTGGATGACTTTGGACCGACCCGAGCCTATCAGTGAAGATATCCAGAGATCAGCACGATCTTTCAGCCTATAATCCATCACTTTGAAATATACAGCACACGATGCGAAGCTGATTTACTGTCACAGCCACTTCAACACTGCTTGCCATCACCTAAGTGAACCTTCTTGAAAATTGATAAAGTATATACCAATGCTTAATCTCACAAAACCAATTATTTTCAAGAAGATAAATTAACTAAATTTTTATTTTAAATCAATATGGCTAGTTTAATTTTTTTGGCAAATCATCTCAATTTGTTTGTACATTTCTCACTCAACTCATCTTTCTTTCTCTCCTTTCTCTATATATGTGGGAAAATAGTTAACACTTTTCTTTTAGAGATCAAGGAACATGTTTTTATAGTTAAGAAAACATGATGGTAAGTTGGATTATTACGTTTATATAATATGTGTAATATTAATGAACTTACTTGGCTTTCTGAACCTAAGCTCCACTGCATTTAAGGAATAGAAAAATAGTGTCTACCCCATAGGGTTATTGTGAGAAATAAATGGCAACATCCATGTCAAGCCCAGTGCCTTGTAACTTTTAAGACCATAATAAATATTAATATTTATTTTTTTCTATAGGTTTTATTTTATCATTGGCAAAAGGCTTTTCTGGAATGTAAAAACACCAATGAGAATCATAAATGTACTGAGAATGTTGATACTAAATTATATTATTCACTTAAAATAGATTAATATTTTTACTAAGGCATAAAAATGCTTGAATTAAAGTCAGTGGGGTAAGTAGATGCCATGCATTGCCTGGGCCACAATGATCATTTTTCCTTGTTCACTGATGATTCTGAACTATCAGTGTATAACAGTTAAGATATACAAGATATCTCAATGTCTGTAGATCACAATATTATATAAATAAGTATTTGGAGAAATGAATAGAGTACCCAAGAACTATACAAATATGTGTGTGCATGTATATTACATATATACATGTACACGGTGTTTGGTTTTCTTGGAATGAGACTGGTATTAATGGTAAAATTCACTAAGGTAGAACATCAGTGGGAAGATTTTGAGTTTCTTAATTTTTGTCTGTACTATTCAAATTAGCCTGCCACTGCAAAAAATTTAAAGAATTTTTGAAATAATGGAATAATCTGGATGAAAATATTATATAATTTTGTTAAAAACACATGGGTACTTTCTGAACTTTCAAAAACTTGGACCTTGATTAAAAAGGACCTGAAGCGACACTTGTCAGAAGATGATACAAAATCAATCAACAAATATATGAAAAAATGTTCATCATCACTAGCAATTAGAGAAATGCAAATCAAAACCACTCTAAAATTTCATCTCACTCCAGTCAGAATGGAAGCTATTATGAAGACAAACAACAATAAGTGTTGGTGAGGATGTGGGGAAAAAGGTACACTCATACATTGCTGGTGGGACTGCAAATTGGTGCAGCTAATATGGAAAGCAATATGGAGATTTCTTGGAAAATTGGAAGTGGAACCACCATTTGACCCAGCTATCCCTCTCCTCAGTCTATACCCCAAACACTTAAAAACAGCATACTACAGGGACACAGCAATATCAATGTTTATAGCAGCACAGTTCACAATAGCTAAACTGTGGACCCAACCTAGATGCCCTTCAATAGATGAATGGATTAAAAAAATGTGGCATATATACACAATGGAATATAACTTAGCAATAAAACAGAATAAAATCGTGGCATTTTCAGGCAAATGGATGGTGTTGGAGAAGATAATGCTAACTGAAGTTAGCCAATCCTCAAAAACCAAATGCTGAATGTTTTCTCTGGTATAAGGAGGCTGATTTATAGTGGGATAGGGAGCATGGGAGGAATAGATGAGATACGAAAAAATGTGTTCTATATAATGCATAATAAGAATTATAATGCATTCTGTCATATATAAATAAAAAAGTAAAGAAATAAAAATTGTGTAATAACATTTTTACTATTACTATAAATATGTTAACACAAACACATTTTTCCTTTAAGAAGCAACTTTAGTCGATTTGATCATCAGAATGCTATAAATATAGGGCAACAATAATTCATAAAAATATTTTATAAAGAGCCTCACAAAAGCATTGTTTAGTAGACAAAAATGAGGATGTGCTGAATTACACAGCCATTTTGGGAATTCCAAAATCAAGTCACATTTTTATCTTGTTTCCCTGGATACATGTCCACTTCTGTATGCCAAGAGCATGGAAGTCCAATATGAGGAAAACCATATTCTTCTTTTTACTTATCATCTTCCATTTTTTATTTAATTGATTATCTATTAAGTTACCCCAATGGGTATATATCCTAGATGACTTTCTCTCTATCACCAAATAATGTGGAGTAATTCCAAGCAATTTCACTTTTAATAATCTTCTGCATTTTTTCCCTTTCTATTTCCTTTTTCATCAACCTTGTTCTATGCTTCACTTTTCTTACCCAGATTACCAAAATAATTGGATAATATTTAGACTAATATTAAACTAAATGAAAGAAAAACCACACTTAAAAATTTAATAAAAACTTTTCCAAATAATGTGTAGAACTCAAGCTGCTAATACAAAAAGTACTTTTTAAGAATAAGCATGTGTGGACGGGCACACTGAAAAAAAATCTAGGAGGAAACGTATGAAACTGATTACAACAAATGGTTTTTACAGGAAAAGAGCAGAGATTTGAGACAGAGGAGACTGAAGTAATATTTCAAGAGGAAAGTTTTGTTTATGCTCTGTAAAAAGTTTTACAGTGAGGATGTACAATTCATCCCATTAACTGACCTGTAAAACAAGTCACTGGATTAGCCAATGTTCTCCTTCAATAATAATCATACTGAGTAATGGCCTCGACAATCGGAGTTCTATCTTCTGGTAGGTCAATCTTTTTGAACACAGGCTCCTCTACTCTCACATGTTGATGTATTTCCTCTCCAGCAGCCATTGTGTAAGTCAACCATCCATTTGGTGATATATAAATATATATATATATTTCTTATTTTTTTTGTACTGTTGATTAAACCCATCAAAACTTAACCACTGAGCCACATACCCAGCATTTTTTACATCCTGCTAACTTACTTGCTAAATTGCCCTGGTTCTAAACATAAGATCCTCCTGCCTCAGCCTCCTGAATTGTTGGGATTACAGGTGTGCGCCACCACACGTTGTTCCTCAATTATATATTGTTTAAAGATAAAATGTAACTGCAAAAAAAAAAGGAGTGATGCTTCTATGAAAAATAAGTTGAACACACATAAATGAAAGTAATTATGATTCAACTATCCGGGAATTTTCTGAATATATAGAAGACTGTTTTAATCTTAGCAGTAGATTTCACATATAAAAATTAAAATAGAAACACAGACTATCATGTATATGTCTTATACCAGAGATCTAAGTGGTACATTCACACAAAGCCCTGAATGTCTTTCTAAATTTTGGCAGGCAATGTGCATTTATCCTTTGAATTTAGATAAAAGGTATAATGTACTATAATGCTTATCTTGTTTTTTAAATTTACTCCTTACTGATTCTTTCAATTGATTAGAGGTCTGCCATTCCAGACCACATTTGATTAAAGGAGTTATAGAATGTATACCAACTCAGCATTTAATGTCAATCTCAAAAACATACTGATAAATAATGTGTTTATTAGTTAAGATATAAAGCGTTATAGATATCTTATTTTTAAAAATTTAATATTTTAATTCATAATCATGGCAATTTCACTGGGAGAATGTTGATCCTTGTAGTTCATGAAAATATTTTACAAAGACCTTCACAAACACATTGTGTAGTAGCATTGTTTATTTATTTATTTCCTCCTGATTCTGGAAAATATATTTGATAACTATTAAATTGTATTTTTCATTATTTACTCTTGACTTTATTGGTTTAAATACTGGAATAAATTCATATAATCTATGAATTAGTATAGAAGCTAGTCATTTTATGTGGAAGAATAAGAGAAGATACAAAATCTAAATATTTATGTTTTATTTATTTTATTTTGAGAAAATTTTAGATTCACAGAAGAGTTACAAAAATTTTCCAGAGTTCACACGTTCCTTTTGCCTAGTTTTACCCAATGTTAACTTACATAATCATCTACACATATCAATACAAAGAATGGCTCTTGTTAAAATACTATTAACTAAATTATATGCTTTATTTAATTTTCATCAGTTTTGCCACTGATTTCCTTTTACTGTGCATTGAATGATCCAACCCAGGCTACCATTTTGCATTTAGTTGTCAAGTCTCTTTTGTCCTTTCCCATCAATAACAGTCTCTTCTTCTTGACTTTCATAATCTTAATACGTTTGAAAAGATCTGTTCAGTTATTTTCTAGAATAAGATCAATCTGATACATTCTCATGATTACATTGATATTTTCACCTTAATTGTTATTTTTAAAAACACATAATAATTGTACCTACTTATGGAGTGAAGTGTGATATTTCAATGCATGCTTACCACCTCTGGTAAATACTCTTTTACTCTCTATTTCTATGGTATCAACTTAGTTAGCTTCCACATATGAGTGAGACTATGTACTGTTTGTCCTTATGTGGTGCTTATTTTACTTAATATTTATTTTTCCATAAATTATAGGATTCCATTTTTCTCTATGACCAAATGATATTTCATTGTAAATATATACCTTATTTTCTTTATATATGTTTTTAATAATACCCCACTGGACAATTTGCATAGGTTTTTAAAGTAAATCCTTACACATAGTATAACGTTTAAAAGATCATCAATCTTGTATCATACCCTTTTTCTTGTTAAACACTGCTCCATTTTATAGATACATCATATTCTCTTTATTCAATAATTTTTTAGCAGTAGGCTATTTATACTTTTTGACTCCTATGAATAATGTTGTTACAAACATTCATGTATGTTTTTGTATGGAGATGTTTTTATTTATTTTGAATGTAAATATAAGAAATGGATCATGAAATAAATCTATATTTAACATTTTGAAGAACTTTCACATTGAATCCAGTGAGGGTACACCATTTGCCATTCACATTAGAAGTGTATATATTGTATTTGAAGATTCAACACTGTTAATACATCAGTTATTTAAAACAATTGCAGTCAATATCCAAGACACCATTTTAGGTTTTGAAAATCTGATTATAAAATGTTTATGGAAAAATAAGCTAAGGTAGCAAAAACAAAGCTAAATAAAGAACAAAGTTTGAAAACTAATATTACATCATTTCAAGACTTTTTGTGAAGCAATAATAGGAAAGTATGATATTAGCAAAAGGATAGGCATAGTCTAGTAGAATGGAATAAAAAACCAATGAACAGATCAGTATGAATATAGCCAACTGATCTTTAACAAAGGTGTAAAAAAAATTCAGATAAACAATGATTTTAGATAAACAATGATTTCTTAAAAGCATGCCCATATGCAAAAATATAGTTAAATAAAATAAAAGGGAAAAATCAGCCTGTATCTCACATCTTATCCAGAATTACAAAATTTAGACCTTAAATCTAAATGCAATATATACAAATCATAAAGCTTTAAACACAAGAAAAGGAGGTCAGTTTCACTTTGTGTTTACCAGTTTTAGATACAACCCCAAAACCAACCATTCATCTCAAAAAAGAAAAAACACCCTAATACTCATATAAGTCTAAGTAGTTTTATGCTGCTGCTTCTTTTTCAATTTAAAGTAACAAACTTATAGAATTGGTGGAGGCACAGTACAAAGAGGTTCCATCTTTTAAAATTAATCATGCTAGAGTAAATAGCTATTTTAATAGTCAATCACCCCCAAATATTTTAGGATGCATTTGCTATTTAATTCTCCAAATATTACTGCTCCCTTTAGGGAGGAACAATGCTTAGCAAACTGTACTAGGAACATAGTATTTTGGAGCACTTGGTCACATCGCTCCTCCTTCTCAAACTGACATTCCACACTACTTCTTCCTGCAATGGGTTGTGACTTCCTTTGTTGTACTGACACCACATTAAAGGACATGTTGTGCCCAGTGATTTGGCTGGGACTTCACTGACCTTTATATTCAGATATCAAATTTAAATAAGATGTCTAGTAAAATTCAAATTCAGATTAACAAAAGAGTTGTTTTTTTTATTTAGTATATTCCAAATATTGCCCAAGAAATAATTATACTTAAAAATTATTATATCCTATATTTTACTCACTAAATTTGGCAACCCTATTTTCAAGTGGGTGCCTTCTCACGCAGCTTTGCCTCTTCTTTCTGCTCTGGATCACCAAGTCACGCCCCCCAAATGTAAATCAAATTATGACTATTATTGAGGTTCCCTAAGATAAATAACAGTTACCACTCATTTCAGTTGTAAGAAATTTTTATTTCTCTTTTGCAATCATTAAAAAGACTTCTGTTTTCTTATCAAAAATAGAGAATACTAAATCAACTATTAAATATTTTTCTTAGACATTGTTTTCATGTCCTGTATCTGTGTATTAATCAATATCAGATCATCAAAAAATGAGATAAAAAGTTTACATTTTAAACAATAGTAAAAAATATCAGTAGCCCTGAATCATAGTTCTGACATTATCCCATAGTTTTGTTAATGAAGTGTCAATCTACCTTTTAGCTTTCTGATACATTCATCTCAGAAAGTATGGGCAACTGAATTTCTCAGTTACTGTTATTTTCTAACCTAGACAGGAATATTCCTAGACAAGAAATGCACCCGCGTACACACACACACACACACACGCACACACACACACCCTTGCTCTTGTTCAAGTTTCAAAAGGAATGTTGTTCTTTTTTTATTTTATTTTATTTTTAGTTGTAGATGGACACAATACCTTTATTTTCTTTATTTTTTTATGTGGTGCTGAGGATTGAACCCAATGCCTTACAACTGCTAGGTGAGCGCTCTACCACTGAGTCACAACCCCAGCCCTAGGAATGTTGTTCTTTAGGTATGTTTTCCTTATATCTTTATATAGTAAATATTTACCTTATTAAAAACAATACCATGTATATAAAGTTTTAGACAGGTTATTTTAATCTAATGCAATTTAAATAATGTTTCATACTATAGATTTACAAATAAAAATTTATAAAACTAGGAATGATCTGTGCTATTAGAGGTTAGATATTCTATTAAGCACAGAAAACAAAATCTCTTAGAAGTTCCAAATTACTTTGTTTTAATTACTATATATATATATATATATATATATATATATATATATATATTATATTACATAGTAGAACTATGGATTACAACATACACACATGTATATATAAACAGGTACATTACACGGTCATTATTCACTCCTGACTTTATTAATTTGAATACTGGAATAAATTTATATAATATATGTAATCAGTATAGAAGCTACTAGTCATTTTATGTGGAAGAATAAGATACAAAACCTATATATTTATTTTTAATTTATCTTATTTTGAGAAAAATTTAGATTCACAGAAGTTACAGAAATTCTTCAGAGTTCACATGTTCCTTTTGCCTCATTTTGCCCAATGTTAACTTACATAACCCTACTATGTACTATACATATATATATATATATATATATGACTATGTTTACATATACATATATAGGACTATGTATATTAGATTCATGTTACATAAAATATAACATATATATGACATTCTTGTGGAACAGGGATACTTATATACATTTTATTAACTAGGATGAAACATAAGGCAAACATACCTTTCTTGTACCTGAATATATATGCACACACCCAAACATATGTGATCCTAAATGATATATAAATTTGGGAAATATTTATGTCAATGTTTTACATTAACTGAACAAGTAAGTGTAATAGCTTATAAATTAATATATAATTTTTTCTCTAAAGACAATCAGAGTTGTGAATGAAATATATAAAATATATGCTGGACAATTATTTAGATGACCTATTCTTTATTTTTTTAAAATTTGAATTACTTTATTACATTTGTTTTTTTTAATTTTAATTTGTTATATATGACAACAGAATGCATTACAATCCATATTACACATATAGAGGACAATTTTTTGTATCTCTGGTTGTACACAAAGTAGAGTCATATCCTTCATGTCTTCATACATGTACTTAGGGTAATAATGACTATCACATTCCACCATCTTTCCTACCCGTATGCCCCCTCCCTTTCTCTCCCTCCCCTTTTCCCCTTTGCTCTATCTAGAGTTCATTTAACCCTCCCATTCCCCCACCCCCTGCAGCATACTTTCCAACCATTTAGGTGATATTTTAAAAATGTTAACACAAGGGCTGGGGATGTGGCTCAAGCGGTAGTGCGCTCGCCTGGCGTGCGTGCGGCACAGTTCGATCCTCAACACCACATACAAACAAAGATGTTGTGTCCGCCGAAAACTGAAAAATAAATATTAAAAATTCTCTCTCTCTCTCTCTCTCTCTCTCTCACTCTCTCTTTAAAAAAAAGAAATGTTAACACAAATTTCCTGGGGAGTTAAAATTAGTTCCTTTTTATTGTTAAATGAAAAATATCATTTCTTTTTAAATAACTGATTTACATTCAGCACATTATTTTTTATAAGGAAAAATAGTACTGTATTTGAGTGATTTTGCTTTCTTGACTGATAGGTTTAAACTCTTTCAGACTACTGTATAAACACTTTACTTATACATAACCTAATGACATGTGTTTTATCATTTTGCTGAAAAATAGATTACTTACTGAAAATGACTGACCTAATATGTTTGAATTCATCTCCTATTATATCTGTAATCCTTTGGCACTTGCCCTTTATGTTGCCATTTTAATAGCATTCTGTGACTACTTATTACTTCAAAAAAACATTTTTTTTCTTTTCCAACTATTCTATGATATCCTTGAGGGAAGACTCAAAATCTGTCAACCTTTTATATCCACAAGGCCCAAAGTTAAAAATGTCTGACATTGACAATGTCCCTCCCTCAGGGGCAGCAACTGCCTTCCATATTAATAGTAATAAAAAAGAAAGAAATGAAACAAGAAAGCTCCACATGCATACAAAACAATAACCTTGCCTCATGAACTAATAACTGTGCATCCTCAGATTTTCTCAGCTTTATCTGTCTCCTAGATAGATAACATGGCTACTTAACCTACATCAGCTACTGGTTGGAACACCAGGAGTCCAGTAAGCTTCCTCCAGAGATCAACCATTGGGGAGCAGAGAATTTCTCCTGCTACCACTTTCATAGGGTCAAATTAGCCCAGTGGTTGTCAAAGAAGCCAGGTTAGAGAATTTGAAAATTGTAAAGCTAAATGTTTGTGTGGCGAATCTTCACTAATGGGAAATAGGAACGAGAGAGCAAGGTAACTGGCCCAAAAGTTCTCTCTGTGTATTTCCACAGTTCACCTGGCAGCTTGTCTTAAAGCTATAGTTACAGTGACAATGTCACCTTCTTTTGCTTCTCAGTTTTCTCCCCCTTGCTTTGTATTTCCCTCACTCTCAATTCCCTGACAAAATGTACTACCTAGTAAAACATTAATAATTTTGATTTTTCCTGAAAATCATTCTAAGCTCAGTTTCTTATGGAAGGTGGGCTAATGTATTTTAAAAGTTACAATAACTGTCCATGTTCAGGATATAATTCTATATCAGAACTGTACCTGCCATCTGTATATGCCTTCTTTTATTGACTATCAACTCAGGCTCTCTGCAGACATAAATGAGCTATATTTTGACTAGGAATTGAGTTATTAACAATCATGAATATTTTAGTACACTAATTTTCATTTAATATATTCACTCAAACCAAGCAAGTAATAATTGACCCATCATTTAAAAACTATTTTCCTTGACTGCAGCTATAACCCAATTATAAAACAACAACAATTGTTAACTCATGATTTATCAGGTACAGACAGATGTGTTATGTGTTAACAAAAGGAAACATTAGGTCTTTGACTCAGTAATAATTGTTACTGTGATTATATAAAATTAAACATGATCACAATGTTATGGTTTGAATATAAGGTAACACCCAAAAGCTCAGGAGAGAATGTCTTGATGATTAGAGGTGAAATGATTAGAATTATGAGACCTATAATTTAAACAGTTGATTAATCCACTGATGGACTAATAAGTTGAATGGACCACAGGACCAGGTGATGATTATATGCAGGTAGAATGTGGCTAGAGGAGGTAGGTCATTGGGGGCATGCCTTTGGTGTTAATATTTTGTCCCTGGTAACTTGTTTTTTCTCTGTGCTTCCTGGCCACCATGAGCAGAGCAACTTTCCTCTGCTGTGCTCTTCCAAAATGATGTTATACTTCTCCAGATTCCAAGAGCAATGGGTTCAGCTGACTATGAACTGAACCTCTACAACAGTGAGCTGAAGTAAATATTTTTCTTCTTGTCAGGTATCTCAGTCACAGCAATGAAAGCTGACTTGTGCATGAATATATTTTTTTCCTGACTCCCAATTAAATTGTGTGTTTTGTGATACAGGTTTCTCACAGTTGTATTTAAGATACAAAGGACAGTAATGTTATTTAAATTTGAGTAGTTATTTTTTTCTTGTAATCTTAGTAGCAAACTCAGTAAAATGATGAAAAGATGCAGAATAGCAAGTAAAACAATCCAATTTAATTATTATTTTAGAGTCCTTCAGGATATTAGAAAATTTTTAAAAATTAATCTTATAGAATACCAAGTATATTATACTATGTCCTTTTAAACATGTTTTTTTGATGGAAAAGATAAAATTATTTTTACAACTTTATCTTTAAGATTTTAAAAATTTTTGTTCACTTTTCCATTTTTTATAAGCAATAACAATCTTTTTTCACATGAGCTAAATCTTTTTGTTTTTAAATTGTTTTTAGCATTTTCAAAATTAATTTATTTATTCTAATTAGATATATATGGCAGCAGAATGCATTTTGATTCATTGTACACAATTGTCATACAACTTTTCATTTCTCTGGTGTACATGATGTAGCATTGCACCATATGCGCAGTCATACATGTACCTAGGGTAATGACGTCCATCTCATTCCATTATCTTTCCTGCCCCCACGTCCCTTTCCCTCCTCTGCCTCCCCTTTGCTTAAAGTTTCTCCATTTTTTTCATTCCCCCTGATTATGGATCAGCATCCAGTTATAAGAAAGAACATTCCACCTTTGGGTTTGGGGGATTAGCTTACTTTGCTTAGCATGATATTCTCCAACACCATAGTTTTACTTTAAAATGCCATAATTTTATTCTATCTTATTGCTGATTAATTTGTATATATATTTGTATATATACCACAGTTTATTTACCTATTCATCCATGGAAAGGCATCTAGATTGCTTCCACAGTTTAGCTATTGTGAATTGAGCTGCTATAAACATTGATGTGGCTGCATTACTGTAGTATGCTGATTTTATGTCCTTTGGGTATAAGACTGAGGAGTGAGATAGCAGGGTCACATGGTGGTTCCATTCCGTGTTTTCTAAGGAATCTCCATACTTCTTTCCAGATTTGTTGCACCAATTTGCAGTCCCACCAGCAATTAATGAGTGTGCCTTTTCCACCCATCCTCACCAACATTTATTATTTTCTGCATTCTTGATAACAGCCATTATGACTGGAGTGAGGTGAAATCTTAGAGTAATTTTGATTTGCATTTCTCTAATTACTAGAGATGTTGAATATTTTTTCATATTTGTTGATTGACTGTGTATCTTCTTCTGAGGAGTTCCTTAGCCCATTTATTGATTGTGTTGTTTCTTTTTGGTGTTAATTTTTTTGAGTTCTTTATATATTGTGGAGATCAGTGCTATATCTGCTGTGCATGTGCTAAAAATTTGCTCCTGTACTGTAGGCTCCCTCTTCAACTCATTGCTTTACCCCTTTGTTGAAAAAAAGCTTTTTAGTTTGAATCCATTCTACCCTTTATTTTATTTTTTTGTATTTCAGGAGGATTGTTAAGGAAGTCAGGGCCTAATCTGACATGATGAAGATTTGGTCCTATTTTTCTCTAAGGTGCAGGGTGTTTGGTCTAATTCCTAGATTCTTGATCCTCTTTGAGATGAGTTTTGAGCATGCTGAGAGACAGGGTTTTAGTTTTATTTTGTTGCATATGGATTTCCAGTTATCCCATCACCATTTGTTGAAAAGGCTATCTTTTCTTTTGTTTTTGGTGCCTCTTTCTAGTATGAGATAACTATTTATGTGCGTTTGTCTCTGTGTCTTCTATTCTGTACCATTGATCTACATGTCTATTTTGGTGCCACTACCATGCCATTTGTGTTACTATAGCTTTGTAGTATAGTTTAAGGTCTGGTATTGTGATTTCTCCTGTTTCACTCTTCTTGCTAAGGATTGCTTTGTCTATTATGGATCTTTTATTTTCCCAAATGAATTTCATGGTTGCTTTTCTATTTCTGTAAGAATGATGTTGGTATTTTAATTGGAATTGCTTTGCATGTATTTAGTGTTTGGGTAGTATGGCCATTTTGTCAATATTAATTTTTTTGTTTTGTTTTTAAAATGTTTTTATTAGTGTTTCATAGTTATACATTATAGTGTGGGTTTATTGTGACATAATCATTCAAGCATGGACTATAATTTGCTCCATTTCTGTCCCTAGTGCTTCGTTTCTCTCTCCTCCTCCCTTCCTCTATTCCCCTTCCTCTACTCCACTAATCTTCCTTATATTTATGTTATGTTTTTTAAGTTGTATGTTATAGATGTTCATGAAAGGTTAAATGCACTGTGGTATATTCATATATGTACATAGTACAAATTGGTCAATTTCATTCTGCAATTCCTCCCTTCTCCTGACCCTCCTCCTTCCCACACTATCTCCTTCCTCTGTTTAATTGATATCCCTTCTATTTTCAAGGGACCTCCTCTTTTTTCCCCCTGAAATTGCTCTAGCTTCTTCAAAGAGAGAAAACAGAATCATTGACTTTCTATATTTCACATAACATAATATTCTCCAGTTCCATCTATTTACCAGAAAATGAAATAATTTCATTCTTCTTTATGACAGAGTAAAACTCCATTGTGTATATATGCCACATTTTCTTTGTCCATTTGTCTCTTGACACACACCTGGACTGGTTCCATAACTTGACTATTGTAAAATGTGCTGTTACAAATATCAATCTGCCTGTATCACTAATCTATGCTGATAATAGTTATTCAGGATAAATGCCATGGACAGGGATACTAGGTTATACAGTAGGAGATCTTTCCATCATCTAAGGTCTTCTTCAACTTCTTTCTTTAGTGTTCTTTAGTTTTCCTCATAGAGGTCTTTCACCTCTCTCTCTCACTTGTTAGACTGGTTCCCACATTTTTTTTTTTGAGGCTATTGTGAATGGGGCAGTTTTCCTAATTTCTCGTTCAGAAGAATCATCACTGATGAATAGAAATACATTTGATTTATGGGTATTGATTTTATATCATGCTACTTTGCTGAATCCAGTTACTCATTTTGGAATTTTTTAGATCTGCTTAAGTATAGATTTATGTCAGCAGCAAATAGTGATAGTTAAAGTCCTTATTTTCCTGTTTGAATCCCTTTAATTTCTTTCATCTGTCTGATTGCTCTGGCTAGAGCTTCAAGGACTACACTGAATAGAAGTGGTGAAAGAGACCATCCTTTTCTTGTTCCAGTTTTTAGAGGGAATGCTTCAATTTTTCTCTGTTTAGAATGATGTTGGCCTTGGGTTTAGCTTTTAAAATGTTGAGGTATGTTCCTACTATCCCTAGTTTTTCTAGTGTTTTGAACATGGAAAGGCGCTGTATTTTGTCAAATTCTTTCTCTGCATCTACTGATATAATCATATGATACTTTTTTTGAATCTATTGATGTGATGAATTACATTTATTGATTTCTGTATGTTAAACCAAACTTGCATCCCTAGAATGAACCTCACTTGATCATGGTGCTCTATTTTTAAGATGTTTTTGTTTGTTATTTGCCAGAATTTTTTTTGAGAATTTTTGCATCAATGTTCATCAGGGATATTGGTCTGAAATTTTCTTTTCTTGATGAGTCTTTGCCTGGTTTTGGTATCAGGATAATACTAGCTTCATAGAATGAGTTTGATAGGGTTCCCTCCTTTTCTATTTTATGAAATAATTTGAGGAATATTGGTATTAATTCTTCTTTGTAGATCTGTAGAACTCAGCAGAGAATCCGTCTGATCCTGGGTTTTTCTCCATTGGTAGGCTCTTGATGGTATCTTCTATTTCCTTGCTTGAAATTTATCTGTTTAAATTGTGTATGTACTCTTGACTCAGTTTAAATTGATCATATGCTACTAGAAATTTGTTGGTGTCTTCAAGGTTTTCTATTTTAGTAGAGTAAAAATAGTTTCTAATTGTCTTCCATATTTCAATAGTGTCTGTTGTGATATTTTATTTTTCATCATGAATTTTAGTAATTTGAGTTTTCTCTCTCCTTTTCTTAAGGGTGGCTAAGAGTTTGTCAATTTTATTTATTTTTTTCAAAAAACAACCTTTTGTTTTGTTACTTTTTTGAATTATTTCTTTTGTTTCAATTTCGTTGATTTCTGATCTGATTTTAATTATTTTCTGTCTTCTAATACTTTTGGTGCTGATTTGTTCTTCTATCTCTAGGGCTTTCAGATATAATATCAAATTATTTATTTGCTGACTTTTTATTCTTTTAAAGAATGAGCTTAATATGATAAACTTTCCTCTTAGCACTGCCTTCATAGTGGCCCAGAGATTTTGATAAGTTGTGTCATTTTCTTGTAAGAATTTTGTTTTTTATCTCCTCCCTGATGTCTTCTGTTATCCATGCATCATTTGATAGTGCATTGTTTAGTTTCCAGGTGTTGGAGTAGCTTCTTTGTTTATTTTTATCATTGATTTCTAATTTCATTCCATTATGGTCAGATAGAATGCAAGGTACTATCTTTATTTTTTTAATATTTGCTAAGACATGCTTTGTCACATAACATATAGTCTATTTTGAAGAAGGATTTATGTACTGCTGAGAACAAAGTGTAATCTCTTGTTGAGGGATGAAATATTTTATATATGTCTGTTAAGTCTAACTTATTAATTGTTTTATTGAGTTCTGTAGTTTCTTTGTTTAGTTTTTGTTTGGAGATCTATCCAGTGGTGAGAGAGGTGTATTAAAGTCACCCAGTATTATTGTGTTGTGGTCTATTCTGTTCTGGGAGTTAAGAAGGGGTTGTTTGATATACATAGATGCCCCCATGTTTGGGGCATAGATATTTATGACTGTTATGTCTTGTTGATGTATGTATGACCCCTTTAAGCAGTAATGAAATGTCTTTCTTTATCCCTTTTCACTAGTTTGGTTTGGAGTTCACTATATCTGATATGTGGATGGAAATCTCTTCTTGTTTACATGGTTCATGTAAGTGGTACATTTTTTCCCACCCTTTCACCTTCGATCTGTGGAAGTCTTTTCCTGTGAGATGAGTCTCTTGAAGGCAGCTTATTGTTGGGTCCTTTTTGTTGTTGTTGTTGTTGTTGTTGTTGTTGTTAATCCAATCTTCCAGTCTATGTCTTTTAATTGATGAGTTTAGGCTATTCACATTTAGGGTTATCATTGAAATATTATTTGTATTCCCAGACATTTTGGGTTGTTTTTGGTTTTGAACTTAACTTTGTTTCTCCTTTGATTGATCTTTCCTTTAGTGTAGTTACTCCCTTTCTTGATTTTCATTGTTGTTTTTTATTTCCTCTTCATGGAAAATTTAGGTGAGAATGCTCTGTAGTGCTGACATTCTCACTATATATTCTTTTAACTTCTGTTTATTATAAAATGTGTTTCATTTTATATTTTATTTTATTTTATATTTGTGCTTTATCATCCATGTTTGGGAAATTTTCTGATATTATTTTATTGAAGAGATTGTACATTCCCTTGGTTTGAATCTTTGTACCTTTCTCTATCCCAGTAAATCTTATATTTGGTCTTTTGAAAACTATCCCAATATTCTTGGATGTTTTGTTCATGGTTTATTACCATTTTCACTGTGTAGTCAACTTTATTTTCAAGATTGTATATGTTGTCCTCATTATATGACATTCTGTCTTCCAAGTGATCTAGTCTGGTGATGCTTTGTATTTTCTATTTCCTTTATTGTTTCCTTCATTTCAAGGATTTCTGATTGTTTTATTTATTTATTTTTTTTCAGAATCTCTATCTCTTTCTTGAAGTAGTCTTTTGTTACCTGTATTTGCTCCCTTATCTCTTTCTTGGTTTGATCAAGGGTTGCCTGTATTTCCTTTATTTTCTCTTTGTTGGAATGATCAATTTTTGCCTGTATTTGCTCACTTAGGTCATTCTTTAATTGGCAGATCATTTTAATTATGTACATTCTGAACTCCTTCTATGACATTTCCCCAACTGCCCTGTCCATGGATTCTATTATTGTAGTATCTTGGCTTGTTTGGGGCACTTTCTTCCCTTGTTTTTTCATGTTGTCTATGTGTTTTCCTTTCTTGCGGTGAAGATCTGAGGATTATAGGTTTCTAGCCTTCCTGTCCTTGGCTGGTGTTCCATGATCTATGTTACTGCAACTAAAGGTGGTGGCAGCAATAGCAGCAGTAACTCAAGTTATCTGTAGGGGTGTCCCAAGATTGTTACAACCACCTTCAGAGATGTAGTCGAAAGGGTAGGCTGCCCATTTGGGGATATAGCTGCCTCCAGGCTCTATCTGTTGTCCCAAGCTGGAGGCTACTGTGTGGAGAGAGATATGGCAATGGCTGCAGTATCCCAAGATGGAGGTGGGCTAGGCCTGGGCTTCTGGGTGAATCCGTGAGAGTGGTCCTGGGCCAGGCCCTAGGTTCCTCCATGATTTGCAGGTCAGTGAGGTGGTCTTGAGGCTGATCTGGGCCTGGGCTTCGGCACAGGTGTGGAGGACAGTCCTGGGTCTGGACCTGGGTTCAGGAATGGGTCTCTGCAATGACATCCTTTATAAGGAAAGAAATTTTATTCTAAATTTTGGTTAACTATAATACATTTATGAATACTATATTAATAATTACTGAAGTTGACAAAATAAAATTATTGGTATTTAGCTGAAATTAATACTGAATGTTCTTTTCTTTTTGTATCCAGGAGTAGTAGTTAATTTAATATAATATGGGTTCTTCAGGCAAAGTCAAGTAAAACATGTTTCTCACTTATTTTCATAATATATTGTAGTTTGGAATGTTCCAATAAAGGGCTCACAAAAAGAAGACTTTGGATGATAAAGCATAATGATTACAAATGACTCCTAGGGCTTCTGAAACTATCAAAGGCTGATAACACTTGAAAATCTATAAGACATACTGCAAACTTTATGTGTTTTGATAGAAAATCTTTATAAATCTGTATGCTTTTGAAAACTACCTAAATTCAATGAACTCACTGCTAATTGTTTTCATTTCTTTGCTTGGCACTAGTGCCTTCTTTACTCAGGGCTTCCAAAGTAGTCATGCTACCTGTGCTGCCTGGCACAGCCTGACTGCATATGCCAAGGTTATTCTCATATGACTCACCCCTACTGTCAGCAGGCAGCTGTCAAAATATGACTAGCTCCTGGGAAGTGTCTGAAGTCAGTGGGATCAATCTAGGGTTTCTCAAATTCAACCTTAGCACTAGCAACACTTTGGGACAACAATTCTCAAGGAAAGGAGAAAGCTGTTCTATGCATTGATGGTGTTTTAGCTGCCTTTACCCACAAGATGCTAATAACACTGTCCCTTCAATTCATTAGCACTGAAATGTCTGCAAATACTGTCAGGGTTTAGGGGATAAAGTTAGATGTAAATAAGAACTTCTTGATTAAACCCATATTGTGGGGCAGGGATATCTGGCTATCATGTCATTTCAGAAAGTTTGTACTCCTCCTTATGCTTAGTACTTCAGATTCTCATTGAGCCTGGAGCTACCTAACTGTCCCTTGGCTGAGGCCCTGGAAAAATAACTGTTAAGGCAATGGGTTCTGGAATCTGAGAGATTTAAACTCAAACACTGGAAACTCCACATACTATTTTATGATCTTGGAGAAATTACTTATCTCTTTGATTCCAGATATCTTACCTTAAATGAGAGAAAAGGATAAACTCATATTTGTGTTATTATTAGAATGACTAAATTAGATACTACAGATGAAAGGCAATATCTGCATGATTTGCACTCCATAAATATTGTCTTGGTCATCTCTCTGAATCAAAATTTCATCTTAAAACTATTATCAATAGTATTTATACAAGGTCTAGTTCATGCAAAATCCTTTATTCTGCATTTCCCTTCTGCATCTCTCATATGCTTTAAAGGGAGACTCATCTCTATTTTCATATTGATACAGGTTTTGGGAGATCCCTTCTTGTGTCAGGGTGAGTGATCTTAATCCATATGTCCCATAGACATTGGCAGGAGTCATTCTTTGAATAAGATGATTATGTACAATTATGATCATATCATGAAGATTTTGTCACAAGAATTTTCTACTGTCTATTCTTATTGTAACTCACCAATTGTATTAGACATAATACCTTCTTCTTTAAATACACGTAAGCTTACTTAAACAAATGTGCATACTCTTCCATACATACATAGATGCCCACAGAGGGTAATCCAACACTAACTTCAGCTTCTGCACATGATTTTCCTTCTCCTTTCAATGGACTCACCAACATTACTCAGGGTCCAGAACATTGAAGCAAGTGCTCAATTTGTATACCTCGTTTTCTATGTAATGCACAAAGCTGTGTTTTCATGACTGCATTTGGTTTTGATGACTAAAATAGTGTCCTACTATCTGCCTCTGAAATTCATAACAATGTTTCAAATGTGTAAGAAAAAAAATAGATATTAGAAGGAGATCAAACATTCAAGCAAACAAATACATTAAAATATAGTTATTTTATTTGAGTAAATGTAGCATGTTAATATGCTTGCTTCTTTATTAGCTCATTAAATAAAGAGAACTAATTGTGGGTCTAATTACAACTGTAAATACCTCATAATATTTCAAGATACTGGCAACAGTTTTGAAATAATTAGTAAATATGTATAATTTCAGCTGGTGAAAATTATCAGATACTATTAACTACAGTGGCTTGTTGCCAACATTCATAAATGAAGGAACACTATATTAGCTTAGAAGCTAGTGAAAAAAGAGATGCTTTTTAAAGTATCAAAATTGACCTAGAACTTCAAATTTTTTGTGGATTCTATTTTTGGATTGTTTGGACCCCACGGGTAAGATCCACTGAACAAAAATATTTGATGTTGTTTCACATTGCCCTTAGGTACAAGGCATATTCTTTAAAGGGAGACGACTCATTTCTACTTTCATATTGATACAGGTCTTGGGAGATCAGGGATGGGTCCTCCTTCCCCAAGTATTGAAGATTAAACACTCTAGAAAGGCCAAGGCAAGCACAGGAAGCAAGTTTTATTTAAGAAAGTGATAGAGAGAGACTTCTCCAGAGAGAAATTGGGCCCAGAGCTGGATGCTCAGGGGAGTGGGTGTGTCTTGCTCTTTCATAGACCCCAGAAAACCCCTTTAAATTCCTGCCTTCCTTTTTTCTCTCTGTAGGTATCTAAAGGCAGGAAGGAACAGCACAGGTGGTAATTGCTAGCAAATACTTGTGCTGGGAAATGCAATTTGGATCCTGGAGGTTAGCTGTTAGCATTGCAGTGATAACCAGCCATCATCTTCTCTCAACCCCCATCATTCATTATCTACACTGACTGCCAGGGCTTTAGCCCCCTGCCTCAGTTTGTTGAGAAAAGTGACATTTCCTGTCCCCTTAGGCCAGTTGGGCTTCAGGCAGATTGCATTTTGACAAAGAAAACATGTGTGGAGTTAGTATAGTGGGCTCATTTGATAGCATTATTCCCTTAACCTTGTGTTCCCACCATCCTCATCTATTCACAACACCACTTAGAAGTAAAGCTACACTCAAATATTTTGGTTGTGCTAATTCAATCTGCTTACAGTTTAGATGAAATTTCCATTTATTCCCATTTCAATTCTCAAAAAGTTAAAGTAACGTAGATTGGGGTGTTCAGCTTCAAACCCTCTTCCTCTCTATTGTGCTCAACACTGCTGATTAGAACAATCTCCTCTCTCTGTGGAGTGAGTTGATTTTCTCAGGTTGATTGATATTTCAATAGACTGACTCCCTTTGAAGTGTTGTCTGCCCTATAGCCAGAACTTAAAAGCTAAAAATGAAGTCCACAGTAGTTACTCCAGTTTGTTTCTAGTAAAAATGTACTAAGAGAGAGCACAAAATTAAAATGGTACCAAAGAAAAAACGGGGAAAATGGTGTTATATTGTCTTTAATCTGTTGATGGGAATGACCATTTTATTGTACCACTATATATTGGAGGGTTGACTTGAAATGTTTGAAATTGTAGCATTGAATGCTTTTCATGCTGTTCAGTACTTAAAATCCTAACTTTTACCTTTAGAACTGTGTCCTTATTAGTCTTCCCTCTGCTTGCAGTAAATTAGTAGAGTTTCCAGAAATTAAGCTAGAACTAAAAGTGCTTAGTCTCTGCTTTGTCATTAAAAATATGTAAATTTAAAAAATTTGCTTAATATTTCTAGGCCTCTGCTTACATGAGGGGTGGAGAGAGATGAGCGAGGTATTTCTTTCTTGGGGCTCACAGGAGGTTATTTGCTTACTTGGCCTATTCCTAAGAACAAAAGCAAACTGGAAGACTTTTTTAAAAAGGAATAAAAACAGCTCTGAGGACATCAGAGAAAGACACCATAAAGTGAAAGGGCTTCCTACAGACAGAACTGTATCCCTTTAAAAATCTATATGTTGAAGTCCTAAGCCCCTTTGTGATGACACTTCACTTGGAGGTGGTGCCTTTGGAAAAGAACTAGGCTCAGATGAGGTCATGATAGTAGGGCCCTCATTATGTAATCAGTGCCCTTTTAAAAAAGAGTCAACACAAAGGTAGTGACTCTCTTCTCTCCTCTCTCTCTCTCTCTCACCACCCCCAAGCAAGACATTATGAGAAAGCCAATGAGAAAGCCCTGTTCCTGTCTAAAAATCAGGAACAAGGCCCTCACTAGAACAGAACCATGCTGACATCCTGATATCAGAGTTCCAATCTTCAGAACTGTGCAAAAATATATTTCTTTTGTTTAAGCCATCCAGTCCAGTCTATGGTATTTTTTTTAAGGCAGCCTGAGCATATTAAGACAGGTCTGTAATAAGAGATAGATAACAAATATAAAAATGGGGAAAAATAAAAATATTTTAAAAGACATTAATTGTCAAACTTGAGTGAAAATGTGTGCTTGTTAGATGTACAAAATGGATACACTGGTCAGGGTAGGGCTGTGCTTAGTTTTATTCTCACAAATATTTTCTATGTTCTCCTTATCATTAGGCTCACCTTTAGGTTTCCTTGTCCTTCTCCTGGAAGATAGTAACTATGTATTTATTAATTTTTGCTTTCTTAACCTTACATGTCATCCAGCATATTGTAGGAGTTTGGATAAATACTTGTTGAAATAAACTGGTGCATTGTATTTTGATTTCCTATTCTGTAAAGACGCTATACTCTGTGCTACAAATTATTAATTTTAATTCTCAAAAAATGTTTAATATTAATTCTGTATCATTCTGTCATTCCTTTCAAAATGTGAATGAAATACCACTAGGTCATAAGAATGTATTTAAATAGTAATAGAAAAGTAATTGAAATTGTATTTTATTTCATTTTTCCTGTAGAATGTGTGCAACATGTTCATTGCTCAGCATACTGTCTGTGTATTTTGCAATACCTGTAATAAAAACAATAACTAAGTTTCTTCAAAACAAAAGTCAACTTACTTTAGTAGTTGTTTCAAGAGTCATAATTCAAAATTCATGTCTGTTTTCAAGGACATCAATTTTACTTAGAGAAAGAGCAGAGAGAGCACACAGGTACTGAGTCCAAGATAAAAAGCTGATTTATTGCTATTGCTTCATTCTCTGTAGACTTTCTGCTCCCCTGAATGACAGTGTGAGCATTTAATTCAAAATGAATTCTTTAATCGATAGGGATCATCTTTAAGAGTGTCAATCTGGGTAGATACAGCAGGGTTGTCCAGTGTAATCTCAGAAGGAGTATCCTGCAGGGCTACCTGCTTATTGTTCCACTGACCTTTGGCTTCAAATTTCTTTGAGTTGAAAAGCTCCCATGCACTATCTTCCATATATCCTTAGCTTATACCTGTTGTGAATGTAAGCTGCTATGTATTGTGAAATAAATGAACTTCACTGGATACAGAGGAAGGTGAATCCTATCTAATTAGCTGACTTTCCTATATATCAACTTTGCCATCTAGTACTCTCTGTATTAACACTGTGCATCATATTTTTCTTCTGATTTAAATAAAACATTGCAATTTGCAATTTGTTAAGGTGTGCAATATGTTTCCTCAGTCACATAATTCTCATGTCCAGGCATTCTTTTATTCTTCACGTCTCCACAGATGGTCGTATAGTCACTCTCCTTGGCACCAAGTTAAAGTACCACATAGAAAAAATCCTAAGCATACTCATAATATGTGACTTAAAAATATAATGACTCCAAATTTCCCAGTGTTCTCCTCTAACTTTCTATTCTATCTGAAAAACATTGCTTTCTTGCATTTTATTTGAGACTTTATCCCTAGTTCTATTAAAGCATGTAACTTTTAGTTGGTTTTATGAATTTATATTTAATTAGGTTGTTGCAAACATGAAAACAAGAAGATATCTACCCTATATGTTTTTCAGTTTTGATTGCACATTAGAATCATTAATGGAACTTTTAAAATATGTTGCATCCCAGGATTGACAAACTGAATATGAATCTTTGTTTTTGGAACCCAGATATCCTTTTTTAAATGAAATGTGTCTTCAAGTGATTCTGATTCAATCCACAGGTTGAAAATCAATGGAATAACCAAATTTCACACACCTCTATAATATTCTTACTACTATTTATGCAGGGCTGGTAACATAATTTGTGGACTTCACTATAAAATGAAAGTGGAGGGCCTCTGTTCAAAAAAGTAGGGGGAAGATCCACTAAACATACTAAATTATACAGCCCCGTTTTTCTTCTTCTGGAGTCTCTTTGACTTGTTATGATGTTTTGCATTTGATATTTAATGATGTTTTCTTTTTCTTTCTTTCTTTTTCTTTTTTTTTTTTTTTTTGTGTGTGTGGTGCTTGGGATTGAACTTAGGACCTTGTGCATGTGAGGCAAGCCCTCTACCAACTGAGCTATATCCCCAGCTGAATGATATTTTTCAAGTAAAAAAAAAATTATTCTTAGCATGAATTTTGCCATTTATCATATTTATACAAAAATCACCAAATTGCACGATTTATATTTTGTATCTCATAGATATCATATGCCATTCTTGCATACTAGAACAGTGGAATTAATATACAAAACTAGCTCAACTATTTTTTATCTCACCTCTTCATATGCACACATTCTACTAACTCTACCTTCAGCTTACCATGAATATCAGACCGTCTATGACATCATACTTAAGAGTAAGTAGCTGGCTAATAGAGGGAGATGACTTTAAGAAAAAGCATGATATGGTTTTTCAGATATTCTTATAATTTTAGAGAGCCATTCTTTGCCTTCTTTTGTATTTAAATTAATTTTGTTTCAAATGAAAATCTTAGTGCTGACAATGCTTCTGTCTTTTCGGCTTCTGTATTTTCAGTCATAGATGTAATGCTGCTATCTGCTTTGAATCTTGTTCAACTCCCATTTACCATGAGTGTACCAGAATTCTGTGCTCATCAAACACACATGCAAGAAATGGTAGAAGGTTTACTTACTGTGTATTTCACTCAACTCATTCATTCTCCATTATTCTGTCAAGAGTTCACTTACAAAACACAAGCTTACAGAGAAATCTATAAAGTATTATGAGTTTGGCAGTAGCCAAGCATTAAACCAAGGTTAGGCCTTTTTGATCATAGATTCCTGTGTGCCTACAAAGGTCAAACACCCATGAAGCTGGTCCTGCTTTTACCTTCTGAAGTAGATTTTCCCCAGGTTAATGATCTACTATACCAAAATGTTTGCAGTGAACTCAAGTTGAAGTTCTAACATTAATTACTTTAAGTGATTTAATTTTCTAAGCCTCGGATTTTAACAAAAATAGAATACTTACATCATTTTTATAACTGGAGGAGAAGAATAAGTCATTTCCTAAAGCAATCAACCTTGCTTTTATGTCTACTTGTTTTTTGTAACTACCTTAGCTAGTTTGCAGTCCCTTTGCCTGATCTAAATATAAATATCCTAATAGCTCTAAGGATTTGATTCTTCCTCTTTCTTTGCCAAGGTATCTGGATACATCTTGTTTCTTGAGATAACAAAGCTTCTCAGCAAAGAGCCAACTCTGAAGATTGTGTCCAGGTCTTTTCTTCCATTCATAAATTCTCCTTATCAAAATTGAAAATATGTATATTATATTTTATGTATAAAACATACACATTTTATATTTACATATATATTATATATTCTGTATGTACATGTGATACACATATATATGCACATGATTATATGTAATACCCACATATATGTAAATTCATATGTGCCTATCATGTGCTAGTTTTCAGAACCATTTCTCACCCTTTTGTTTGATTTTAATTGAAGGGCTGAATTCTGCTAATTTCCAGGTTTTCTGCTGGGTTCAGCCTAGGGGAGAAGGATGGGAGTGCAATCTGCTTTATTGAGTCTACGTATTCAAATGTTGGTGTTATTCAGAAGCAGTTTTTAGACACACCCTGAATAATGATTAACAAAATAACTGGGAGCCCAGCAGCCCAACATGTGGATATATAAAATCAACCCCAATAAAGAATGCTGAATTCAAGCATCCTCTGCTCACTTGGCAGAAACCAAAGGTAGGGATACCAGCCAAGGAACCCCAATTTTGCTGCCAAAGATAACTGTCATTTGTAGTTTATTATTAAAACTTGGAATATAAAATTCAGTAGCAATCCTTTGTCACATCAGTCATCAGAGACAGACAGCAAAGTGAAGAATCTTAAATACAACACCTGTCTGTTGTTCTAGGCAGATTTTCAATTGATTTAGTTCCTCCTTCTTTTAGTTTTCCCTGATCAGTTAATTTGCCTGAAGTTTTCCTTGGTTTGGGTGGTAAGTTTAACTTTTCCTGCTCAAAACATTATTAGATATTTGAGTATCTTGCTGAGGCAATTCAACCACTAAGAACCATCCTTTCTTAGTCTCATGAATTGCTAATGACACACCTACACACCTATTTCTTGCTGTCACTACTAATTTTTTTTTTTTTTTTGCTTTTGAAAGTAAGAAATGCTTCCAATTTTAATTCTTTAGTCTGACTTTTAGAGCTTGTAGATATAGGTATCTGCAAACAAGATTAGTCTCACACTAAAAATATACTTTATAGTTAGACAGGATTAAGTCAAACTTTAACAAATCAGTCTTTTACTAGAATTCTCAATTTAGGAAATTTTAAAATATAATATTTTCTGATTAGAGCATGAAAACATTGTAAATAAAATTTTAAAACACTGTATTTAGAGCATGTAAGTAAAATCTTGAATGAATATTGTATAAAATAGTTTTAATAAATTATAATTATTGTAACAATCAATATATAAGTAAAATGATAATTATAATTTATTTTATAATTTATTAGTCACCAAATCTTTTACATTTCCCATATCTCATTAACTTTAATATTATTTCTACTTATTTTAGAGGTCATTTGTGCACTATCATAAATTAAACAGTAGGGTAACATTGCTTTGGTCTTGGGCCTGTTTAGGTTCTTCTTTAGCAATAATTACAAGTTTAACTACTGGATTCCCCCTAAATAGATATTCATGTGGAAAATAAAGGGATGGAGTACGTGATTTTATTACTTTGAAAGTCTTCACTTAATGTAAATTCAAATTTCCCTATATGGTGGGTTTACAATGCAGATTTACTTTGACCCACCAGGCCCTCTAATTTCCTCCAACAAACTAGCTGCTGCATTATCTGGGAAAATATTCTCCCGTTATAATTCCCAGGAGCTTAGCATTCTACCACTACTGATACACTCATGTCCAAGTCCTAATCTGACTTTTCTGAGCAGTCATATACTTGTTTTCTGAGAAAGGAACTGTGTATTTGTTTTTATAGAAAACTGACTTTTGTTTGTTTTCTTTTCAAAACACAACATTTGTCCCCTTAAAGAAATAACAGAATAACATGAAAGACCAAGTAGCCAAGTACTCATTTCTGGCAAGTTCTGCTTCCTGGGGAGGAGTCCTCTCTGTTTTCCATACTGAAGTATTCCTTGCCACAGTTTGGATGTAGGTGTCAAAGACATTTTATATCAAATGTACTAAGTTCCCCTAGCAGTGAACTGAAGCAACAAAAATCTAAAGAAAAGCTGCCTTGGGTGTTCGATTCCATTAATCCACCCACTCTTAAATATAGAAAACTGACTTTTGACCCTGAGGTCTACCCTTGTCTGTTAATGTATTATTAAGTTTATAATAAAACTACAGTTAGCATTAAAATTCGGTGTTATTTGGAGCATTGGATTTTAGCTCATATAACTTTGATTTTAGATCAAGTTACTTGGTCATGTAAATTTATTAAGTTTAATTTAAAACATTTTCTGAGTTGCATTTTTTCAAATTCCTGAAGAACTATAGCACAATTATTTCACACTAATGGACAATATAGGAGACATTGTGTTGATTTCTATAAATGCTATATTTCACCATTTGTACCCTTGAGCATCTTAATTTACTATATAGAAGAGAAAACTAAAAGACCAGAAAGGTAGTGACTTTCCAGGAAGGTGAACTCTGTATAAACTTTATAAATGGAAAATTTTCATCAGTATGCCTAGATTCAAAATCAGTTCAGCAAATAGAATGTGTGAATTTGATAAATTTCTTCATCTTTCTATACCTCTGTTTTTTTTTAATTATTAAGAGGTATGAAAATAATAATGCCTACTTTCATGATTTAGAATTAAATGAAAGAATAGATCTCAAATAATTAGTAGAGTACCAGGTATTTATTAAGCACTCAAGAAATGTTAAGCACTATTATCTCCACAGATCACATAGCTGGTTGGTAACAGAGTAAGAGGTTAAACCTCCTTCTGACTTGGAACAATTAATGACATTTAGGAATATATAAATAGGACTTATTTCTGCTCTCAAATGATCATGAGAAAATATGTCAAAGTTTTATAATTATAAAGTCATGTGCAAACACAATATGACTATCTAAAATGAATGTCTATAAATGTGAGTGAATTTGTCTGTAATTAAATATTTCTATTTAATAATTATTTTAACCTTGACTGTTTTCATGGATGCATGGAAGAATGTAAATTGCCACCTGTTTTAATATGAACAACTCAACATCTTTGAGTTTTCTTTGATCTTCTTGTGGATGAGACTTTCCCCACATGGTGTTTAGGTGACATAGGGGAGTGGCTGCTTTTAGTCAGGGGTTCTTTGAGCTCATATCACATTGAGTTCTGATGGTATTTCCTAAAAGGCCAAGGAAGGTTATTTTAGAGGTGGGCACTGATAGAATCTCATGAGGACAGATAAAGAAGGGAGAATAAAACCTAAGAAATTTTGTGCATGGTAAGAGATACAGGTTTAATTTCATTTTGTTGCATATGGATTTCCAGTTTTCCCATCACCATTTGTTGAAGAGGCTGTCTTTTCTCCAATGCATGTTTTTGGAACCTTTGTCTAATATAAGATAATTGTAATTTTGTGTTCTCTATTCTGTACCACTAGTCTACCAGTCAGTTTTGGTGCCGATACCATGCTGTTTTTGTTACTATTACTCTGTAGTATAGTTTAAGGTCTGGTATAGTGATGCCACCTGCTTCACTCCTCCTGCTAAGGATTGCTTTAGCTATTCTGGGTCTCTTATTTTTTTCAGATGAATTTTATGATTGCTTTTTCTATTTCTATGAGGAATGCCATTGGGATTTTGATTGGAATTGCATTAAATCTGTATAATGCTTTTGGTAGTATGGTCATTTTAATGATATTAATTCTGCCTATCCAAGAGCAAGGTAAATCTTTCCATCTTCTAAGGTGTTCTTTGACTTCTTTCATTAGGGTTCTGTAGTTTTCATTGTGTAGATCTTTCACCTCTTTTGTTGATTCCCAAGTGGTTTTCTTTTGAGGCTATTGTAAATGGAGTAGTTTTCCTCATTTCCCTCTCAGAGGATTTGTCACTGATATACAGAAATGCCTTTGATTTATGGGTGCTGATTTTATGTCCTGCTATTTTGCTGAATTCATTTACTAGTTCTAGAATTTTTCTAGTGAAGCTTTTTGGGTCTTCTAGGCATAGAATCATATCATCAGCAAATAATGCTAATTTAAGTTCTTCTTTTCCTATACATATCCCTTTAATTTCTTTCTTCTAATTGCTCTGGCCAGTGTTTCAAGAACTATGTTAAATAGAAGTGGTGAAAAGAGGGCATCCCTATTTTGTTCCGGTTTTTAGAGGGAATGCCTTCAATTTCTCTCCATTTAGAATGATGTTAACCTGGGGCTTAGCATGGATAGCCTTTACAATGTTGAGATATGCTCCTGTTATCCCTAGTTTTTCTAGTGTTTTTAACATAAAGGGGTGCCGTATTTCTTCAAATGCTTTTTCTGCATCATTGAGATGATCATATGATTCTTATCTTTGAGTCTATTGATGTGACTTATTGATTTTCTTATGTTGAACCAACCTTGCATCCCTAGGATGAATCCCACTAGATCATGGTGCATGATCTTTTTGATATGTTTTTATATTCAATTTGCCTGAGTTTTATTGAGAATTTTCACATCAATGTTCATTAGAGACATTAGGTGACTAGAGAGCCTATAGCTTGGGAGCAAATTTTTAACCCCTCACACAACAGGTAGAGCACTAATCTCTAGGGTATATAAAGAACTCAAAAAACTAAGCATCAAAAGAACAAATAACCCAATAAATAAATGGACCAAGAACCTGAACAGACACTTCTCAGAAGACGATGTACAATCAATCAACAAATATATGAAAAAAGGTTCATCATTGCTGAGAGCCATAGCCAAGTAGGAATGATGCATGGCATTTTTGGTTGAAAGGTGACCCCAGCAAGCCATTGAGATGATAATGATTATGTTAAGATCTGCATTCAACTGGAGATTAGACCCCTGCTGTCTGCATAGGCCTGCTACTTTGGAGCTCTCCCAGGACTCCCAGAGAGTACCCATTGGTTGGGGAAGTGCGGTAGGAGGTAATTCCGGAGGAGGGATTTCCTGTTGGTGTAGTGTGTCCCAGGAGAAGCTGCGTGCAAGGCATTTACGCAGGAGTTTTGGAAATAAAGTTTGTTCCTGCTTGAGTGGTTCGTGACTTTGTGCCAAGCCAGACTGCGGCATTTGGTGGCCCGTATGGGGAACGCCTGAAGCTCGGGGGTAAGTGAAATTGCTCGCCCCTAAGGGAAGGCAAGAGAATGGGTGACCATTTCAAAAAACAATGTGTTCTTTTTTTGATTTATTTTGTTTTTGTTTCAAGCTGCCCATCCCTAGAAATTTCTCAGGCAAACTGGGAAAAATGGTTGGCTCAAGGTTTGAAGTTGTTCAGCCCTGAGGAAGAGAAAATTGATAGAACGATTTTTTGTTTCGTTTTTGTTTCATTGTGTTTCGATTTTGTTTTGTGTTATCTTATTGGGTTGCGTTATCTTTAGAGTAGATTAGAAATTAGTGAAAAACAAACTGAAAGAGTGTTAAGTAAATTGTTAGAGGTTCAGACCATGGAGAAAGACATTTTAGAGCAAGCAAAAGAGAAGGTCTCTCGAGCTAGTCAGACAGAGGAAGAAAATTTAAAGGAAAAGGGGCTATTAGGGAAAAAGCTACAACATGAGGCTGCTGCTAACTCCGATCTATCACCAGAAGGCGTAATTCAACCAACAAGCTCCATCTATAGAGACCGCTCAGTGGCCCTCAACCCCCGTAGTTGATAGATGGAATCCTGAGACAGGACCTCAAAGATTAGCATGCCCTGTACTTGAGCAGGCAGGAGGGCAACGAATTCACCATGCCGTAGATTTCAAAACAGTGGAGCAGTTAAAGGAGGCTGTAAGAACCTATGGTCCCCAAGCACCCTTCACTGTAAGCATGGTTGAATCCATTACCAACTTGGACATGACGCCAGCAGATTGGGCTACCATGTGTAAATCTGTGCTAAATGGAGGACAATATTTGTTATGGAAGGTTGCCAATGAAGAACTTGGCACGGAGACAGCTAGGTGAAATGCAGCAGCCGGTTACCCTCAAAGAAATCTAGATATGTTGTTAGGAAAAGGACCTTATGAGGGTCAATGGCAACAAACTGAATATGATCCTGCTATATATGCACAAATTGCTGCAGATGCAGTTAGGGCATGGAAGACTTTACAAGGACATGGAGATTTACTAGGTCAATTATCTAAGGTAATACAGACAGCTAATGAACCTTATGCTGAATTTGTAGATAGGCTTATTCAAACAGCTGCCAGAGTTTTTGGGGATACAGAACAAGCAATGCCATTAATAAAACAACTGGCTTATGACCAAGCAAGTTATTGCTGCAGAGATGTTATTAGACCATGGAAACATGAAGATTTAAACACATATATTAAATTATGTAGAGACATTAATGAACAAGGGCAAGTCTTGGCAGCTGCAGTACAACAGGCTTTAGATGAAAGGCCAAAAACATGCTACAATTGTGAACAAACAGGACATTTTAAAAGGAATTGCCCCTTAGGAAAAGGGTTTAGCAAAACTAGGTATCAAAGGAATAGAATACTGGGTATTTGCCCATGATGCCATAGAGGGAGACATTGGGCTAATGAATGCCATTCTCAAACAACCATAGAGGGTACTCCATTATCAAAAAACGGACAAGGACCAGGTGTTTACCCATGATATCGTGGAGAAAGGCATCGAGCTCCATTGCCAAAAAATGGACAGGGGGACCCAATGCTGCGGGGCCCATGACCACAAATATATGGGGCACTGGAGGAACCCAGAAATACCATGGAGGAACCCAGAAACAACATCAGGATAGTGCCCAGGACACATTATCCATCAGATCTCTCATCAGATGAACCAGAGGGAGCGCAGGGTTGGACATCTGCGCCTCTGCCAGAGCAGTACTAACTACAGACATGGGAGTTCAAATCATTCCCACAGGAGTAAAAGGACCTCTTCCCCAAGAAACAGTAGGCTTATTGTTAGGACCCAGTTCTTCTACTCTAAAAGGACTTATGATAAGTCCCGGGGTAATTGATTTCAATTATAAAGGTGAAATAAAAATTATAGCTAGTTCTCCAAAGGGTATATCAGTAATTTCACCATGAGATAGAATAACACAGTTACTAATAATACCCAGCCTAAATGATAAATTTTCCAGTAGTAGTATAGAAAGAGGTTCCAGGGGATTAGGCTTCACAGGTGTAGATTGGGCTATGCTATCTTTAAATTTAGATTCTCGCCCAATGTTAAAACTAAATATTCAAGGACATGAATTTAATGGGCTACTTGATACAGGTGCAGACCTTAGCATAATATCTCATCAAGAATGGCCAAAACATTGGCCATTACAACAAGCCACTCAAACGCTTAGAGGCCTAGGAGTGGCAACTAATCCCCATAGAAGTGCAATGATATTAGATTGGAAGGATCCTGAAGGATGTGAAGGAACTATACAGCCATATGTATTGGATCACCTTCCTATAAATTTATGGGGACGAGATGTCCTAGATCAATTAGGTTTGACATTAACAAATAACATCAATCCAAATGTGCCCACTATTAGGGCTACACAAGGTTTCAGGAAAGAAAACCAATTAGGAGAACAAAAACAAGGTATAGCACCACCAATTCAAATAGATCAAGGAATAAATAGACATGGATTGGGTTTTCAGAAGGGGCCACTGAGACAATCAAAATTACTTAAAAATCAGAAAGACCAGTATGGGTTCGTCAGTGACCCCTGACTAAAGAAAAGATACAAGCAGCCCATGACCTGGTCAAACAACAATTAGCGGAGGGACATGTACAACCTTCCATATCTCCCTATAATACTCCCATTTTTGTCATTAAAAAGAAATCTGGTAAATGGAGATTATTGCAAGATTTAAGAGCCATTAATAATGAGATGGTTATTATGGGACCTGCTCAATCAGGGATTCCTCAATTGTCTGCTTTGTCAAAAACCTGGTATGTTTTAGCTATAGATATTAAAGATTGTTTTTTTTTTTCAATTCCAATTCATCCTGAGGATAGTCCACATTTTGCATTTACTATCCCTGCACTGAATCATGAAGGTACTGATCAGAGATAGGAATGGAAAGTACTCCCTCAAAGGATGGGTAACAGCCCAACTATGTGTCAAATTTATGTTAACAAAGCAATCCAGCCACTTAGAAATCAAAATTCTGAACTACAAATATTTCACTATATGGATGATGTATTGTTAGCACACAAAGATAAAAACACATTGCTGGAATGTTATGCCACACTTACAAATTTATTTAAAAATTATAATCTAGAGATAGCAATAGATAAAGTACAATTAAATTTTCCAATTAATTATTTAGGAGTTCTATTATCCTCAACCATGATCCGTCCACCAAAAATTCAAATACGAGTAGATCAACTCAAATCACTTAACGACTTTCAAAAGTTATTAGGAGACATAAATTGGATAAGGCCTTATCTAGGTATACCAACAGGAGAGCTAGGACCTTTATTTGATATCCTAAAAGGTCCATCAGATCCAAATTCACCCCGCATGTTAATGCCTGAAGCAAGAAAGGGATTAAAAATTATTGAAACATATATGGAAAATATGCATTTGGATAGAATTGATATGTTTCCCTTTATTATTTATTGTACTATCAACAAAAAAAATATTCCTATAGAAGTATTTTGGCAAGAAGATCCATTATTGTGGGTACATTTATCTTATTCTCCTAACACTATTCCTACTAGGTATCCTGAGGCTGTAGGACAATTAATACTCAAAGGAATAAAAGCAGCAAAGAGAGTGTTTGTAATTTCTCCCAATAAAATTATTACTCCATATACTATGGATCAAATTGATGAGTTAGCTAATGAATTAAATACTTGGGAAATAATCATGTGTAAATCTAATGTTTCATTTGATAATCACTTACCATCTAATCCTTTGTTGTCTTTTTGGTCTAAGCATCCTGTAGTTTTTCCAAAAATAACAAGAAAAACACCTATCATGAATACTCCAAATATATTCACTGATGGGTCAAATAATGGTACAGCAGCAGTAGTTACCCCTGATCAAACTCTTACATTTTTAGTACCCAAACAATCAGCACAAAAGGTAGAGCTTAATGCAGTTTTACAAGATTTTGTGATGTTTCAAGATTCTGTATTTAATTCATTTTCTGATAGTCAGTATATAGTTAATGCTATAGTATCCCTTGAAGATGCTGGTAGGATTTCCCCTTCCTCTACTGTTTTCTCTTTGTTTTCCACTATGCAAAGATTAATCTGGGACAGAAAAGATCCATTCTTTATAGGACATATCAGGGCACATACAGGATTTCCTGGAGCCCGTAGTTTGGGCAAGGATTTAGCAGATAAAATTACACATGACATACATATTTTCTCTACACTAGAAGAAGCTACAAATTTTCATAAAAGGTTCCATGTCAATGCTAATACTTTACAAAAGCATTTTAAAATAACTAAGGAACAAACTAGACAAATAATAAAACAATGTCAAAATTGTGTGACCTTTTTACCACAAGTTAATCTTGGAGTCAATCCTAGAGGATTGACTGATACCTAACCATATTTGGCAAATGGACATCACACACTTGCCAGAATTTGGAAAGTTAAAATATTTAAATGTTACAGTTGATACTTCTTCCGGATTTTTGATGAGCTCCCTTCATGCCGGAGAAAAAACTACAGATGTTATAGCTCATTGCTTACAAAATTTTGGCACTGTGGGCATTTCAAAACAGTTAAAAACAGATAATGGTCCTGGATATACCTCTACCTCTTTTAAACAATTTTGCTCATCATTTGGCATTACCCACATAACAGGAATCCCATACAATCCACAGGGACAAGGCATAGTTGAAAGAACTCATCAAACTATTAAAATGTACTTATTAAAACAAAAGGAGGGAATTGGAAAGGGGTATATATCCCCCAAAGATAAACTTAAAATAACCCTTTTTACTCTAAACTTTTTAAATTTGGATTCATCAGGGCTTAGTGCTGCGGAAAGACATTTGAATCCAAAAAATGTACATAAGCCTAAGGTACTTTGGAAGGATATTCTAACAGGACAATGGAAAGGTCCTGACCCAGTGATTGTCTGGAGTCGGGGTTTGCCTCAGTCTGGCTGGGCACAAGATCACGAGCCACTCAAGCAGGAACAAACTTTATTTTTGAAATAGCCGCCAATACCCTGTACGCGCCCGGGAAAATTGCCGATCCACCCACACGGCGTTCTCCTGGTCTCCTCCCGGAAACCCAGAGCAAGTTTCTCCCCCGGAATTCCCTTCTACTGCACTTTCCCAACCAATGGGAACTCTCCAGGAGTCCCGCAGCAGGCCGAGGTGAACAGCAGGAGTCTGGTATCCATATGAATGTAATTTTTAACATAATCATATCATCTCAATGGCTAGCTGGCATCACCTTTCAATCAAAAATGCCATGCATCATATTAATTGGCTGTGGCTCTTAGCATCTCCCCCCTTCTGATTAATTAAGCAACAAGCAATGTGGCTAGGGACCGTGCCTGTTAGGTTTGTCCAATTCAACATATGGTTCTTACCCGTCATCGGAAAACTGACCTTTAGGCGTCAGCCTCCTGTCTTAGGTTGATACCACTGCAATTGGATCATACCCGTCACTGACTACCAGTCCAGCATATAGCCATACTTGTGGATAGGCCTATGCACCCAGTGTGGGGGTGAGGTTCTTTGCCTCACCTCTGTTGGCCCCCAGATTTGGCCTTGGTGCCAGTGGGGGGGGTGAGGTTCTTTTCCTCAACTCTCTTGGCCCCCAAAATTAGACCATCACTAGTACAAGGGAGGAGGACATGGAAATGCCATGACACCAAATCAATTGACGGCTCCTTAGGAAAAATTGCATCACTGGTGACACATCAGCAAAGATACGCCAGCATTACTATAATTTGCTGCATCAACAGAAAGATCACAGTGCATACAAGTGATACATAGTCCAGGCAAGTTCTGTAAGCAGTTCAAAGCGGAGGAATCTATCAATATGTCCATTTCCTCCCAAGATAAATCGACTCATTGATTGAGCATTACTTGTTGAGTTATTATTCATTGATGTATCAGTTTATACAGTTTGTTGTGATAATTATCAAAGAAGTTGTAGTTTGGTTTCATCTTTGTCTTCACCGGCACTGGGATGAAAATAGGAATTCTAACAATGATGTTAAAAAAAAAAAAATGTAACATTTCAACAGGTACTAAGAAAATATTTTTTAGAACAATTTACATTATCCTGAACAGAATTATTAAATATAATGAAAAGGAAAAGTGAAAGTAAACAAACAGATCTGTTAACCTGCTTATTTGTACACATATTAAAACAATCTTCAACAACTGTTTACCCAATTTAAATTAAACCATTAAAATCACGTGAATAATAAAAAAATTTGAATCCATATTCATGAGCGCTCCTCATATATGATATATGGACATACGCACATACAGATATACAACACAAAACAGAAGTATGCACATGTAACATACAACACATAAGAAAATAGTAAAGGCCTTGTAGCTTTATCTAGGTGAAATCTCCATTGCAATGTTAAAAACTCCACAGTCAAAAAATAAAACTGATCAGAAAAACATTAACCTAGGTCTGTATGAGCTCAAAAATAAAATAGAACTTTATGATGTGGGAAAAAGCAATAATAAAATAGATATTGAAAAAAGCATCCTGGTTAATCACTGTCACAGATGTAAGAATAGCCAAGCTGAAGTTCTGGATATCAGCTGTTATGGATTTCAGTCAAATCATCTTCTTTTTGGTTTGTAGAAATTGTTTTAGTTAACCTCTCTGGAATCCAAATCGGCTGCTGTTCTCCCTGTGGAAAAACACAAACAGAGCCCCGACTCCAGACAATCACTGGGTCAGGACCTTTCCATTGTCCTGTTAGAATATCCTTCCAAAGTACCTTAGGCTTATGTACATTTTTTGGATTCAAATGTCTTTCCGCAGCACTAAGCCCTGATGAATCCAAATTTAAAAAGTTTAGAGTAAAAAGGGTTATTTTAAGTTTATCTTTGGGGGATATATACCCCTTTCCAATTCCCTCCTTTTGTTTTAATAAGTACATTTTAATAGTTTGATGAGCTCTTTCAACTATGCCTTGTCCCTGTGGATTGTATGGAATTCCTATTATGTGAGTAATGCCAAATGATGAGCAAAATTGTTTAAAAGAGGTAGAAGCATAACCAGGACCATTATCTGTTTTTAACTGTTTTGGAACACCCACAGTGGCAAAATTTTGTAAGCAATGAGCTATAACATCTGTAGTTTTTTCTCCGGCATGAAGGGAGCTCATCAAAAATCAGGAAGAAGTATCAACTGTAACATGCAAATATTTTAATTTTCCAAATTCTGGCAAGTGTGTGATGTCCATCTGCCAAATATGGTTAGGTATCAGTCCTCTAGAATTGACTCCAAGATTAACTTGTGGTAAAAAGGTAACATAATTTTGACATTGTTTTATTATATGTCTGGCTTGTTCTTTAGTTATTTTAAAATGCTTTTGTAAAGAATTAGCATTGACATGGAACCTTTTATGAAAATTTATAGCTTCTTCTATTGTAGAGAAAATATGTATGTCATGTGTAGATTTATCTGCTAATTCATTGCCCAAACTAAGGGCTCCAGGTAATCCTGTATGTGCCCTGATATGTCCTATAAAGAATGGATCTTTTCTTCCCAGATTAGACTTTGTATAGTGGAAAACAAAGAGAAAACAGTAGAAGAAGGGGAAATCCTACCGACATCTTCAAGGGATACTATAGCATTAACTACATACTGACTATCAGAAAATAAATTAAATACAGAATCTTTAAACATCATAAAAGCTTGTAATACTGCATTAAGCTGATTGTTTGGGTACTAAAAATGTAAAAGTTTGATCAGGGGTAACTACTGCTGCTGTACCATTATTTGACCCATCAGTGAATATATTTGGAGCATTCATGATAGGGGTCTTTCTTGTCATTTTTGGAAAAACTACAGGATGCTTAGACCAAAAAGACAACAAAGGATTAGATGGTAAGTGATTATCAAATGAAACATTAGATTTACACATGATTATTGCCCAAGTATTTAACTCATTAGCTAACTCATCAATTTGATCCATAATATATGGAGTAATAATTTTATTGGAAGAAATTACAAACACTCTCTTTGCTGCTTTTATTCCTTTGAGTATTAATTGTCCTACAGCCTCAGGATACCTAGTAAGAATAGTATTAGGAGAATAAGATAAATATATCCACAATAATGGACCTTCTTGCCAAAATACTCCTGTAGGAATATTTTTTGTTGGTAGTACAATAAATAATAAAGGCAAACTTATATCAATTCTATCCAAGTGCATATTTTCCATATATGTTTCAATGATTTTTAATGCCTTTCTTGCTTCAGGCATTAACATGCGAGGTGAATTTGGATCTGATGGACCTTTTAGGATATCAAATAAAGGTCCTAGCTCTCCTGTTGGTATGCCTAGATAAGGCCTTATCCAATTTATGTCTCCCAATAACTTTTGAAAGTCATTAAGTGATTTGAGTTGATCTACTCGTATTTGAATTTTTGGTGGACGGACCATGGTTGAGGATAACAGAACTCCTAAATAATTAATTGGAAGATTTAATTGTACTTTATCTATTGCTATCTCTAGATTATAACTTTTTAATAAATTTGTCAGTGTGGCATAACATTCTAGCAATGTGTTTTTATCTTTATGTGCCAATGACATATCATCCATATAATGAAATATTTGTAGTTCAGGATTTTGATTTCTAACTGGCTGGATTGCTTTGTTAACATAAATTTGACACATAGTTGGACTATTAGCCATCCCCTGAGGGAGTACTTTCCATTCATATCTCTGATCAGTACCTTCATGATTCAGTGCAGGGATTGTAAATGCAAAATGTGGACTATCCTCAGGATGAATTGGAATTGAAAAAAAAAATCTTTAATATCTATAGCTAAAACATACCAGGTTTTTGGTAAAGCAGACAATTGGGGAATCCCTGATTGAGCAGGTCCCATAATAACCATCTCATTATTAATGGCTCTTAAATCTTGTAATAATCTGCATTTACCAGATTTCTTTTTAATGACAAAAATGGGAGTATTATGGGGAGATATGGAAGGTTGTATATGTCCCTCCGCTAATTGTTGTTTGACCAGGTCATGGGCTACTTGTATCTTTTCTTTAGTCAGGGGCCACTGAGGAACCCACACTGGTCTGTCTGATTTCCAAGTAATTTTGATTGTCCCTGTGGCCCTTTTTGAAAACCCAATCCATGTCTATTTATTTCTTGATCTATTTGAATTGGTGCTGTCATACCTTGTTCTTGTTCTCTTAATCTTTTTTCTTTCCTAAAGCCTTGTCTAGCCCTAGTAGTGGGCACATTAGGACTGATGTTATTTGTTAATGTCAACCCTGATTGATCTAGGACATCTCTTTCCCTTAAATTTATAGGAAGATGATCCAATACATAGGGCTGTATAGTTCCTTCACATCCTTCAGGATCCTTCCAATCTAATACTATTGCACTTCTATGGGGATTAGTCGCCACTCCTAGGCCTCTAAGTGTTTGAGTGGCTTGTTGTAATGGCCAATGTTCTGGCCATTCTTGACGAGATATGATGCTGAGGTCAGCACCTGTGTCCAGCAGCCCATTGAATTCATGTCCTTGAATATTTAGTTTTAGCATGGGGTGAGAATCTAAATTTAAAGACAGCATAGCCCAATCTACACCTGTGGAGCCCAATCCCCTGGTACCTCTTTCTACAGTACAACTGGAAAATTTATCATGTAGGCTGGTACTATTAATAACTGTGCTATTCTATCTCCTGGTGAAATTACTGATATACCCTTTGGAGAACTAGCTATAATTTTTTTTTCACCTTCATAATTGGGATCAATTACCCCAGGACTTATCATAAGTCCTTTTAGTGTAGAAGAACTGCGTCCTAACAATAAGCCTACTGTTCCTTGGTGAAGAGGTCCTTTTACTCCTGTGGGAATGATTTGAACTCCCATGTCTGTAGTTAGTACTGCTCTTGCAGCGACGCAGATGTCCAACCCTGCGCTCCCACTAATTTGTCTGATGAGGGATTTAATGGATAATGTGTCCTGGGCACTACCTTGATGGTGCTGCTGGGTTCCTCCATTGCCCTGTACATTTGTGGTTTTGGGCCCCGGAGCATTGGGCCCTCCAGTTCATTTCTTGGCAATGGAGGCTGATGCCTTTCTCCACAATATCGTGGGTAAACACTTGGTCCTTGTCCGTTTTTTGATAACGGAGTGCCCTCTATGGTGGTTTGAGAACGGCATTCATTAGTCCAATGTCTCCCTCTACGGCATCATGGGCAAAACCCAGTATTCTATTCCTTTGATACCTACCTTTGTTAAACCCTCCTCCTATGGGGCAACTCCTTTTAAAATGTTCTATTTGATCACAATTGTAGCATGTTTTTGGCCTGGCATCTAAAGCCTGTTGTACTGCTGCTAAGACTTGCCTTTGTTCATTAATGTCTCTACATAATTTAATATATGTGTTTAAATCTTCATGTTTCCATGGTCTAATGACCTCTCTGCAGCAACGATTTGCTTGGTCATAAGCCAGTTGTTTTATAAATGGCATTGCCTGTTCTGTATCTCCAAATATTCTAGAAGCTGTCTGAATAAGCCTATCTACAAATTCAGCATAAGGTTCATTAGTTCCTTGTATTACCTTAGATAACTGTCCTTGTAAATCTCCATGCCCCTGTAAAGTTTTGCATGCCCAACCGCATCTACAGCAATTTGTGTGTATAGACCAGGATCATATTCAATTTGTTGCCGTCGACCCTCATAAGGTCCCTTTCCTAACAACATTTCTAGATTTCTTTGAGGGTAACCGGCTGCTGCATTTCACCTAGCTGTCAGTGCAAAATTCCTCATTGGCAACCTTGCATAACAAATATTGTCCTCCATTTAGCACAGATCGACACATGTTAGCCCAATCTGCTGGTGTCATGTCCAAGTTGGTAATAGATTCGACCAAACTTATGGTGAAGGGTGCTTGCGGGCCATAGGTTGTTACAGCCTCCTTTAATTGCATCAGTGTTTTGAAATCTAAAGCACGGTGAATTTGTTGCCCTCCTGCCTGCTCAAGTACAGGGCATGCTAATCTTTGGGATCCTGCCTCAGGATTTTGTCCATCAACTACGGGAGTTGAGGGCCGCTCAGCTGTAGGTGGAGCTGTTGGTTGAATTACACCCTCTGGTGATAGAACGGAGTTAGTAGCAGCCTCCTATTGTAATTCCCCGCCTGATGGTTGTTTTTCCTCTAAGCTTTCTTTCTTCAAATTTTCCTCTGACTAGCTCGAGAGACCTTCTCTTTTGCTTGACCTGACATGTTTTCTACCACAGTCTGGACCTCTAATAATTTACTTAACAGTCTTTCGGTTTGTTTTTTACTAGTTTCTAATCTACTATAAAGGTATCGCAACTCAATAAGATAACGTAAAGCAAAACCGAAACAGAATGAAACAAAAACGGAGCAAAGAATAGTTGTATCAATTTTCTCTTTCTCAGGGCCGAACAACTTCAAACCTTGAGCCAACCATTCTTCCCAGTTTGCCTGAGAAAATTCTAGGGATAGGCAGCTTGAAACAAAAACAAAATAAATCAAAACAACAACACATTGTTTTTTGAAATGGTCACCCATTCTGTCACCTTCCCTCAGGGGCGAGCAATTTTACTCACTTCCAAGCTTCAGGCGTTCCCCGTACGGTCCACCAATTGTCGCAGTCTGGCTGGGCACAAGATCATGAGCCACTCAAGCAGGAACAAACTTTATTTTTGAAATAGCCGCCAATACCCTGTACGTGCCCGGGAAGATTGCCGATCCACACACGCGGCGTTCTCCCAGTCTCCTCCCGGAACCCCAAAGCAAGTTCCTCCCCCGGAATTCCCTCCTACTGCACTTTCCCAACCAATGGGAACTCTCCAGGCGTCCCGCAGCAGGCCGAGGTGAACAGCAAGAGTCCGGTATCCATATGAATGTAATTTTTAACATAATCATATCATCTCAATGGCTAGCTGGCATCACCTTTCAATCAAAAATGCCATGCATCATATTAATTGGCTGTGGCTCTTAGCAGGGGTTCTGTTTGTGTGTTTCCACAGGGAGAACAACAGCCGATTTGGATTCGAGAGAGACTAACCAAAGTGATTTCTACAGACCAAAAAGAAGATGATTTGACTCAAATCCATAACAGCTGATATCCAGAGCTCCAGCTTGGCTATTCTTACATCTGTGACAGTGATTAACCAGGATGCTTTTGTCAATATCTATTTTATTATTGCCTTTTTCCACATCATAAAGTTCTATTTTATTTCTTCAGCTCATACAGACCTAGGTTAATGTTTTTCTGATCAGTTTTATTTTTTGACTGTGGAGCTTTTAAACACTGCAATGGAGATTTCACCTGTGAAAAACTGCAAGGCCTTTACTATTATGTGTTGTATATATTATGTTATGTGTGCACACTTCTGTCTGTATGTGCATATGTTCATAGATCATAAATGAAGAGCGTTCATAAAAAAATGGATCCAAATTTTTTTTTATTCACATGATTTAAATGGTTTAATTTAAATTGGCTAAAGAGCTGTTGAGGATTGTTTTAATATGTGAACAAATAAGGAGGTTTACAAATCTGTTTGTTTACTTTCACCTTTCCTTTTCATTATATTTAAAAATTCTGTTCAGGATAATGTAAATTGTTCAGAAAATTGTTTTCTTAGTACCTATTGGAATGTTACATATCTTTTTTTTAGCATCATTGCCAGAATTCCTATCTTCATCCCATTGACAGTGAAGACAAAGATAAAACCAAACTACAGCTTCTTTGATAGCTATCACAGTAAACTGTATAAACTGATGCATCAATGAATAATAACTCAACAAGTAATGCTCAATCAAGGAGTCGATTTACTTTGGGAGGAAATGGACATATTGATAGATTCCTCCACTTTGAACTGCTTGCAGAACTTGCCTGGACTATGTATCACTTGTATGCATTGTGAACTATCTGTTGGTGCAGTGAATTGTGGTAGTGGTGGCGTATCTTTGCTGATGGTGTCACCGGTGATACAATTTTTCCAAAGGAGCTGTCAATTGGCTTGGTGTCGTGGCATTTCTGTATCCTCCTCCCTTCTATTAGTGATGGTCTAAAATTTGGGGGCCAACAGAGGTGAGGCAAAGAACCTCACCCCCCCGCACTGGCATCAAGGCCAAATTTGGGGGTCAACAGAGGTGAGGCAAAGAACCTCACCCCCCACACACACTGGTGCAAAGGCCTATCCACAAGTATGGCTCTATGCTGGACTGGAAGTCAGTGACGGGTATGATCCAATTGCAGTGGTACCTCAACCTAAGACAGGAGGCTGATGCCTAGAGGTCAGCTCATTCGATGACGGATAAGAACCATATGTTGTGTTGGACAACCTAACAGGCATGGTCCCTAAGCCACATTGCTTGTTGTTTAATTAAACAGAAGGGGGGAGATGCTGAGAGCCATAGCCAAGTAGGAATGACACATGGTGTTTTTGGTTGAAAGGTGACCCCAGTAAGCCATTGAGATGATAATGATTATGTTAAGATGTATATTCAATTTGAGATTAGACCCCTGCTGTCTGCCTAGGCCTGCTACTTTGGAGCTCTGCGGGACCCCTAGAGAGTTCCCATTGGTTGGGGAAGTGCGGTAGGAGGGAATTCTGGAGGAGGGATTGCCCCAGTCTGGCTGGCTGGGCAAAATAACTGGGGGGGTGATGAGCAACTTGTGTAGATTGATATAGCAGGAGTGGGAGCCGTTTATTGTAGGAGAACAGAGGTATTTATACATTCCACACAGCTTATCTAATTAACATAAACTAGATACAGCAGTCAACCAATAAGGAATCTCCACACTTAATGGCTCACTGGCGTTACTTCACAAACCACTCCCTCTGGCATTTTGCTAGGTGCCATCCAGACTTGTTTACAGACTCTAACAAGGGATTTCCTGTTGGTGTAGTGTGTCCCGGGAGAAGGCCGCATGCATGGCATTTGCGCGGGAGTTTTGGAAATAAAGTTTGTTCCTGCTTGAGTGGCTCGTGATTTTGTGCCCAGCCAGACTGTGGCACATCATCACTAGCAATTAGAGAAATGCAAATCAAAACTTCTCTAGCATATCATCTCACTCCGGTCAGAATGGCAGCTATTAAGAATACAAACAACAATAAGTGTTGGTGAGGATGTTGGGAAAAAGGTACATTCATACATTGCTGGTGGGACTGCAAATTGGTGCAGCCAATATGGATAGCAGTATGGAGATTTCTTGGACAACTGGGAATGGAACCACCATTTGACCCAGCCATCCCTCTCCTTGATCTATACTCAGAGGACTTAAAAACAACATATTACAGGGACTCTACCTTTTTCCATTAATGACTAGTATTTTTATAATGAGTTTGGGTGCTGTTCAAGAAATATGATTTATCTATATATACTTTAAAGTTTATAATCTTTTATTTTCCAAACTGGTTTAAATTCGTCCTCTAAATCTCTTTGTTCACTGTTTGTATGTTATTATAACCCTTTATAAAGCTTCATATAGTCTTGATATTTGAAATCTCTCAAATATTTTTCCTTTCAGCATCATTATTGTTATCCTTGGAAATAGTCCCAGTTTATTTACTCATACTCCTCCTTTACAAGAGAATCTGGTTTTCAATAACCTCTAGTATATGTTGATCATCTGTCACATTGCCTTATTTAAAACTCATATTCATCTCTTGCTATTTTACCTACATTAATATTAATATTTACTTATGTTAGTAGTGCACTCAACTGTTAAAATTTGAGTGTCTGTGTGAAAAGATAGGAGAAATGTGAGTACAAATATTATATTGTGCTAGAATTAAGGTGTGTTCAGATTACGTATGCATTTATATGCACATATCTGTCATTTAGGAAGATCTCCTTAAAAAGATGCTTCCTTCTTAGCAATCTTTTGGGAGAGTCAGATACATTTCCATGTGCAGACCCAGATTTCATGTATCTAAAATGACAAATATTTACTGTAGAAGTAACCTGACTAGCCATTTGTCATGATCAAATATGCATAAAGCATACCCACTGTTCATAAGGAGCTTTGAATACAGTCCATTCTTAAGCTATGGGTGATGGATTGACTTACTTTACCAATTATTCATTGGAAAAGCCTAGATAAATGTTATTGAGATAACCATTTTTTTCACAGCCACAGTAAGGATAATGTCCCTATACAGTCACTACATGTATATTGTTTTCCTTTAGCCCTCATTTAGTGTCATTTTTCCATGTAACTAAATAGTCTCATTACTAATCTTCATGTTGAGGTCTTTCTATTCATTTGGGTTGTCTATGGCTTATTAGTAAATTTCTTTGAATTTTATGAGAACCAAATTCTCTAGCATTTTGCATGTAATCTGTGTCCTTTGTACTTGAATATCAAATTTGTTGGATCTGAAATCAGTGGCTTGCATCTTCTTTATATGACTATTGAAAATATTTTACTCAATTCTTTTCTGGTACAAAATTTATTCTGCTAAAAAATCCAGTGATACTCTATTGCCCTCTCTACAATAATGGATTATTTTTGTGGGATTTAAAAGGACAATTTTTTTCTCTTTTATAAATTCTAATCGTTTTTCTAAACCATCTCTTGGTCCTGGTCATTTGGGAATAAGATTCTCAGGTTTCAAGTAGTGCTCTTTAATATGTAACAAACTATTCTGTGTTATAATTACTTAAGGAATGTTTTCTTTGGTTATAGATTTTATTATTTGTCCTAATACATTTTAGGGATATTTGTCATATGTATTGCATATCCTCATTTTTGTCAATCTCTCTTTAATATGCTTTATCTCTTTCTCTTTTTTATTGAGTTTTTAAATTTTCCTTCATCTCATCATCTCATGTGTCATTTATTTTGAGGCATTATCATGATAATTTTATTCTACATTATTTCTTATTTCCTCTTCATTTCTGAAATTATTTTCATTTTTATTTACATTCCGTTCTGACTTCTGCTTCCTGCCTTCCAAGTTCTTCTACTTTGGAGCATTCTTTCTTTAATTCACCATATGAGGAAATACACTATCCCTCCTGCCCTTCCTTTGTTTTCCTTGTAACAAATTTTTATGAAAATTTAGTGCCATATTTTGCTATAACTTTATACATCAATTTAGCTCTCCTGGGTTTGGGGGAGGAGGCTTTGTTCTAATAGCTTTTCTAATTTCAAAAAAGTAAATTATATTTTATAATATTTAAAAGTACTGTAATTGTCATTCTCTTTTTCTTCCTCTTTGGGTATCTTTACTTCCTGAACAATTTTGTCCTAAAGTTTTAGATGAGCTCAAGAAATTAGGAAAGCTGTAGAGAGGAATGTTGGAGGCTCCGTAGGAGGAGGTTGGTATTCTTAGAGTTGGCAGTAGGATGTCAGATCCTGAAGGATAAAAAGGACTTCTTTCATGGTGTCATAGATTACATTTGTTGAAAAGGTTTAAAAAAATACTAAGAGAGTGGGTATTAGGTATTCTTACCACAATGATAAATACATGAGGTGATATATATTGTAGTTAGTCAGAACCATTTATATCTATCTATCTAATCTATATACATACACGTGTGTGTATAAAATATATATAGATATATATTATATATAGATAGATAGATAGATAGATAGATAGATATCTCATGGAAGTATATATAAACTATCAAATTCTTCTTCAAATTATCACTGTCTTCATTGACTCAGACAGCAATGTATAATATTAAATCACAACTCCTGAACAGAGTTCTTTGAAAAGATTATATATTATACTCCAAATGCTTTTTATCATATTTCTCACACTTAATACAGTAAAATAAGATGTGATTATAGGAGAATGAAATATTCATGTGGCCCTCAGCCAATCTCACATAATAGATGTTTGAAGAAAGCCTTTGGCAAAAGCAACATCCACTCATAACTGAATTCACTGTATTTATGAATTCATTATATTGTACGTCTACTTCAGTGTTTGACTGAAGTGAAACCCCCAGAGCAGTTCTTCTGTGTGATTCCGGGTAGTATATCTATCCTCCTCTCTGGTGCAGTGATTTTTAGTCCTGCCTATATAATAGCCAAGATTGTATAATATTTTTCAAGTTCATTTAACTAACCAATGTATGATCTTCTTAATTAAAAATCAATAATGGTTAAAAAATTAATAAAACTTTACTGTTTAAAGTAGTGGGAAAGATCCTTCCATCCCTATTTGACCCTCTATTGGGCAAGTATCACAAACCCTGCAGATTGTATCTATAATGGGAATAAAATAATCAAAAGAACACATCTCAAAATATGAGGTTAAGTTTTACTTTTCACAATCATTCAATCTCTTTGAAATTAGGGTCATAAAATTCTGGAAATACTAATACGTGGAACAAGTCAGACCCCAGAGAAAATAGCTACTTTATTTCTCAGAGTCAGTTGAGCTGCAATACCATTTAGTGTTCACTTTAAGTTTCTAAACAGTACACTGGTCAGCTTCTATATACTAAATAGCATTCTAGAATTTGATTCATTTTGATTCTACTAATATTGAAGCTATAAAAATTCAGAAAGCTTAGCCTCAAATTTACCATTTTTCTTGCAGGAACAACTCATTTTTCTCTTAAATGAATAGCATAAACAAGTTTGAATGTAGAAATGTCTCACCAATTTAAGGTAAAATAAAAAGTGCTTGCAAATACTTTTTTGTATAGAAGATTCCCTGTAAAATTTTTTCTAACAAGAAAATTATTAATTCTATTCAAGTTTCTAAATAGAATTGAAAGAATAAAAGATTGATTTATTTTATAGTGCTATTTAGTTCATATTCTCCATCCTTTCAGGCTAGATTCTCTCAATCATCACAAGCTAATAATATTTATAAATTATTGGTGAATCTTTGTGTGTAGCATTTTTGAGCAACTGTTATGTTTAAGAAACCAATTCAAAACAAATGCATTTTTAGCACACAACATGTTTATGTAGAATTTATCTTTAGACTACAGCTTTTATTTGTCCCTTCCAAAATAACTGCTTATATATTAGTTAGTAATAACAATTTTTCTGTGACTTCTCAGAATTCTTCAAGTAGAATATGTTGTTTAATAATGTAAGATATCTTTTTCACAGTTGTAGACAAAATGGTTACATTAGATATTATTTGTCTTTATTTTCCTTATGATATTTTACATATATTAATAGTAAAAGTAAATAAAAGTGGAATATTGCTGAATTTTAAATAACTGGTACTATAGTTATATATAATTGAATGATATATGAAATTTTTATACTTTTAAAGATAGCTTTATATTTCACTGTAATTTTTACCTGTGATATGCCATCTTTTTTTTCTTGTTAAGTGTATCTCTAACTATATACCCCCATTCTTTCACATGCTGTTGAAAATTGCAGCACATGAAAATTGAAAGTTTCAGTGTTGAAAGGTAAGAAAACTCATATATATGTGATATATATATATATTTTATATATATATATATATATATATATATAGCTGCAAAAATGTCTATGCTCTATTATCAATAATATCAATATTAATAATATCAATATTGGGCTGGGGATGTGGCTCAAGCGGTAGTGCGCTCTCCTGGCATGCGTGTGGCCTGGGTTTGATCCTCAGCACCACATACAAACAAAGATGTTGTGTCCGCCGAAAAAACTAAAAAATACATATTAAAAAATTCTCTCTCTCTCTTTAAAAAATATCAGTATTATTATCAATAATAATTTCATTTGAATTCTAGTTCCATTTTAGTTCATAAAGCAACTCCTAATTTATTTTCCGTTGAAACTAAATTTTTAATAAAGCCACTCTTTTCTTCACTGTTTAGACTCTCCAGATACCAGTTTGTTATGTGTAGACTTTGAACTCGTGATGCCAGACATAACAAAGACCCACAAAGTGACAAAGGGATATTTATGTGTCTTGATGAAAAAATTTATCATATTCTAAGATGTGTAAGATTCCTCTGCAATGAGGAAGTACCCTTCCAACTAGGATCATAAACAAGCAAGGGGATCTCAGTTTTCTCCATATGGTTCATATGTTGAGGGTAGTAAAGCTACCCTTCAGCCTCTGTAGTCAGGCTTGCTAGCATTGTCTATTTTCTCCTGAAACTCTTATGGTTAATTGTGCTAAACACCCAACAATATCACCAAATGATTAGTCAAAATAACTGTTATTCCCATTCATTGCAACAAGGGAGAATGCAATTTTAGAAATTGCTTCAGTGTCTCCAACAGAGACATCAGAAGTAGAGAAGTTACAGTTAAAGTAGTTATACTTAATAAAATTAATGCACTTAAAGGTAGTTTTAATGTGGTTTAAATGGTTTGAAATATACTTTACAAGGCAGATAAGAGACTGGACCTGGGCAAAGTTCATGATATGATAGCTTAACATAGGTGGACACAACTAAGGTAGATCATGAAGCTGATCTTCATAAGTAAAAAATTGTTATCTGCAACAAACTCTGCAACAAACTGATCTGTAAGAATTTCCAAAAGGAGAGAGTAAAGGGTCTTTTGTTGTTGTTGTTTTATTGGTACAGTCTTATCTTTCTCAGTTAAGATTTGCTTGACACAATTATAGTATAGTATAGTATAGTACAGTACAGTAGAGCACAGCATAGCATTTCATGGCATAGCATAGCATAGCATAGCATAGCATAGCATCTGGTGATCAGTGGTCCACTCTGAGCCCTAATAACATAGATGGTCTTGACTCGGAGTAGAAGTCACTATAATTCTCAGTCATGTGAGGAAGGATTCACCTGCAGTTGGTATGCTTAGAAGGAACCACAGTGCTTTGACTAAAAGGATTATAGTTGGTTATTAAAGGAAAAAAGAGAGAAAACAGACTGTGCTCTATTCTAATCACAATGAAAAGACATATTGTTTAAAAAAAATTATGGTTCAGAACATGCAGTCAATTAGAAAAAGTAAAATACAATGTCATATGAAACCACATCAAACTGTTAACATACCTGTTGGATCTCAGGGAAAAATTAATTATTATCAAAACTTTATTTTAAGCCAGGCATGGTGGCGCATGCTTGTAATTCCAGCGACTCCAGAGGCTGAGATAGGAGGATCCCGAGTTCAGAGCCAGCCTCAGCAATTTAGCAAGGCAATTGCAACTCACTGAGACCAAGTCTCTAAATAGAAAGTAAAAAAGGGCTGGGGAGGTGACTCAGTGGTTAAGCACCCCTGTGTTCAATTTCCAGTACCAAAAACAAACAAACAAAAAAATCCTTTTATTTTAAAAAATAATAAAAATCATTATAGAATATGAGCTTTATTTTTTCTTTGGGTACCAGGGATTAAACCCATGGGCATCTAACCACTGAGCCACATTCCCAGTCGATTTTTAATTTTTTAGTTAGAGACAGGGTCTCACAGAGTTGCTCAGGGTCTCAGTGAGTTGCTGAGGCTGGCATTGAATTTTCGATTCTGCTGCCTCAGCCTCCCAAGCTGCCGGAATTAAAGATGTGCACTACCATGCCTAGCAGAATATGAGCTATTTCACCCTAAAATTGGACTGATCTGAGAAGAATTTACTAATGTGATTTGTAGTGCAGATTGTAGGATAAACGTAAGGTAAATTATTAATAATATTATGAATAATAATATTTATAATATTATGATTATAATCAATGTGCTGTACAATATATCTCTTGAACTTATTCCTTCTATCTAATGGAAATTTTGTAAACTTTGTAAAATTCCCTATTATTTTTAGTTTTTATAAATACATTTAAAATATTAAAAGGATCCATTTTTCCGTTTTTGAATTCTAATGATATTTAAGATAATGTATAGCATTATTGATTATATTATTTTTATTTTTAATGGCTTGGATTACAAAGGTATAATTTGGGTTCTTTAAAAAACATATGGGTATTGTTTAACTCACTTGGAATCCAAATTGATTTTTCCTGTTTTCTTTGTCAAATAGAATTTTAAATTCTAATATTTTAATTACAAAATTTCAGCTAGATAGAAGGAATAAATTCAAGAGATCTATGGTACAGTACATTGATAATATTTAATAATAATATATTATTTTTTTCAAAAATCACTAAAAGTAAGTGTTAAGGGTTCTAACCAGAAAAAGTAGGTTGGCATGGGTGATAATGCATATGTTAATTAGTTTGATATTGCTAACATATCAGATTTTACACAATATATGCAATTTTGTCAATTAAAATTTTTAAAAAAGGTAGTTGAATGCTCTTAATGTAAATATTCTTAATTTCCTATTGTCAGGCCTAGAATCCTCTGAATTCCTATTAAATCTAAGAGTTTTGTCCTCAGGGAAATACATATACCTGCAAAGTATTGCAGGTAATTTCATGTCTTAAAGGCATTCCTGAAGTCCAGTCATTAACTTTTTTAGGGAGGATGTATGTAACAATGAAATAATAGAGATGCTATTACTAAAGATAGGGACAAAGAGAATTATGTCACCTAGTACTATTGTCACCTAATTATTAAAAATGTTCCCAGCAATAAGAAATTAAACAAGCATAAAATGTAAAAATAATTAGAGCGAGACAAAATTTCCCTTTTCAGTCATCAGTTTGGTGTACTCAGTCCCCACAGAATTCTGGATCCTGAAAAAAATAAATTATTAGAAATAATGAGTCCAGTTAACATCTAGATGCAAGTAAAATATGCAAAATTTTATGGCTTTCTCATCCTAGTTATAACCAGGGAGAAGATATAATAGGAAAGGGAAATATTATTTTTATAATATTAATGATAAATGTGAATTGCTCAAAAATTTCTAATGAGCAAGGTGTAGGAACTACATAAAGAAAACAAAGTTTCTGAGAAGTATGACGGTAGAGTTTTCATAAATGGAACAGTGGCAGTGTACTCTGGTAAAGGGAGACAAAATTGTATGAAGGTAATAATTCTTTAAAGTCTAATTAAGGCTCAATAGAATTTTAATTAAATTCCTGATGGCATCTTGTCGGAACTCGGAAATTTGTTTCTTAAATTAAAATGAGATTTTAAGTAAACTGGAAAAACTCCAAGCAAATTGAAAATAAAAGATTAATGGTTGCAGACATATTATCTGTGATAATACAACGTTTTATACAACTGTAACAATTAAAAGGGAACAGAGGGATACTGACAAATGAATCCATAAGACATCAATGATATTGAACATGTAATTTTGAAGTAAAACCTAGTACAAAATGATCAAATGTGTTCCTCGACATTTCATTAAGAAGGCTCTTATTTTACTTTTTCAAGAATTAAGAGGAAAGATCTCAATCCCAATAGTTTTGGAAAACTGATTATATGCATTAGATAAAAACTTGATCAAATATAAAAATATAGACTATAAATATCTAAAAAGGCATATAGTTAGCAACTTTCAGTAAATGGAAATATTGTTTATAAGGGACTTTCAAGATCGGTAACATACCACAGAAATTATCTTTGTATTTACATGAAATTATATATACCTATATCTATATCTCTATCTATCTATCTATCTATCTATCTATCTATCTATCTATCTACACACATCTATGCTATGCAAAATATTGCATTCCAATTGTTTTAGAAACAGATGTAGGTTTTTGAAATATCTACAAGTTATTCAGATAGGAAAGACTGATTTTAAGTCCTTTGGTTATATACTGAAGAGTGGGATGACTGGGTATTATGGTGGTTCCATTCTAAGTTTTCAAAGGAATCTCCATACTGCTTTCCAGATTGGTGGCACCAATTTACAGTTCCACCAGCAATGTATGAGTGCACCTTTTCCCCCAACATCGTCGCCAAAATTTATTGTTATTTGCATTCTTGATAATGTCATTCTGACTGAAATGAGCTGAAATCTCAGTATAGTTTTAATTTGAATTTCTCTAATTGCTAGAGATGTTATTTTACAGATTTTAAGCTGGATAATAAATTTCTAAAGATAACAATAATGGAAGAAAGAAATGAGGGGGAAATGTCCCTTTTGCATTCTTAAAATTAGAATTTTAGGGAACTGATATAACTACTAACAACATTTAAAGAAAAATAAATTAGAGGATACAATCACAAAAAATATGTAAACTAAGGGTTAGTATCTATAATCTAAAAATATGGATTTAGTAACCATGCTATTCTTACCATGATATTTATTTTAATTAAAACAATAATCCAAAGTTGATAAATTTTCTAAAGTTTTTAAAACCATTTTATAAGCTAATTTAAAATTTTGGGGTAGTAATTTAAAGACAGGTTCACCTATAATCGTTGTTGCTCACATTTTTTAAAACGCTCATTTCAGTCAGTACAGGTTACAGAAAGAACTTTTGGATTTTTCTTCTTAAGTTTCTGTGTTTAATCAGAGTATATTTGTCAATGTCTGTTATCTTTATCATCATCATCATCATCTTCGTCATCTTCATCATCATCATCTCCATATATTGACTTTCAGAACAAAACAGATAATCCCTGAACAGATTGCATATTTTATTAAAACTTTAATAATTTTATTAAGATTTAGAGGTAACTTCTACCACAGACATATAAAGGACATTTTATTTTAAATAATAGCATGGATGTTACATATAAGAAGTCAAGTTGCCCTGATTCAACCTGGCCTCTTTTTATGAGTTTAGTCTTCCTGTAGTAGTAACTTTACTAGTAGAAAAATGAGAGTTATGAAACAGATGTGTATTTTATTCTCTGCTTATGTCTTAAAATTATTTGGACTAACCGTCATGATATCTAAGAAAAGCTGGTAATTTGTCATTATGGCCATAAAGATAAGATAAAAACTTGAGTGATAATGAATAGAAATACTTAGAGTTTGATTTGAGGTGATGAATAAGCATCATATAATTTTAAATAACTAAATAAGCAATCAGGTCCCTAATTAAGTGAATAGAAATTCATCTTATAGTACCAAAATATTTAGACCATTGATTTATTGATAGATACAGTCTAAGGAACCAAGAGATAATATTCTGTCAGCTTCTAAATTATTATAGTGTTTTCTGTAAACTGAGTTGATTGCCCTACGTGATTTGCTTCTGATTTTCATTAAACATTAAGCTTCTATGATATTATACTATTGAATCTCATTATTAATTCATAAAACCTTAATTCTATCCTCTGTATTCTTGCAAACTTGTCATCAGTTTATCAAAGAGGTAAATCACTTATTTAAAAAAGTTATTTCTCTATTGGAAATTGACTACTAGTTAGTATTAGTTTAAGTTGAGCAGATCTATGCCAAGACAACATGTAAGAAATATTTTCCATAATTATAATATATTTAGGTGACTTTTGAGTCGCCTACTTTAGGAGTAGATGAAGTATTAGTTATAAAAAGCATCCATATTTTTATGTCATTGACAAATCCACCATCAAAATCCACAGATGTGTAGGGCACAGTAGCACACATTTGAACCACAGTGGCTTGGCAGGCCAAGGCAGGAGGATCACAAGTTTAAAGCCAGCCTCAACAAAAACAAGGCACTAAGCAACTCAGTGAGACTCTGTCTCTAAATAAAATGCAAAATAGGGCTGAGGATGTGACTCAGTGGTCCAGTGGCCCTGAGTTCAATCCCTGGTACCCACTCCCCCCAAAAATCCACAGATGTACAACTCCCTGTGTTTTATGAGAATTAAATTCTCATGTGATGGTTAATCTTGGTTGTCACATTGAATAGATTGAGAGACCCAATAAATGGGCAAAGCTCATTTCTGGTTGTGTCCCTGAGGGTATTTCTAGACAGTTGTTATGCAGGTCAATGAAAGGAAGGGGAAGGACCTTTGTTGAATGTGGATGGTGCTGTGCAACAAGCAGGAGGCTGGATACTACAAAAAGTGGAAGGGAGAAGCTGGCACATGCATGCATGCTCTGCTCCTCTTGAGCATGTGCAATTTTTCTCTGTTCATGCAATTTTTCATTGCCTATTACCTGTGGACATCTATTCAAGCTTCTTCACCATATAAATACAGACTTGCACCAGTGACTCTCCAAGGAATTACCAGATCTTTAATTTCAGGCTGGGGGTGCATCATTGATGCCTCTTGTTCTTGAGGATTCCAGCTTCTTGAATTGTAGCTACTGCTGTCCCCTGGATCTTCAGTGTGCAGACAACCATTGTGGGACCATACAGTTCCTAACTTTGTAAGCCAATCTAAGTTCCCTTTTCAAATTATATATGCATTCTCATGAGTCTGTCCTCTGGAGAGGCCTAAAACAATTATATACACATACATACACACACACACACATTTATATATATGTATATATTTGTGTATATATATATATAATTAACTCACATTCTTTAGTGCTTTGTAATAGCACTTTGCTACATGTACAAACTCAGTTCATCTTTACACTTTCTTATGAAGCACTTATTCTTATTTTCTTCATTTTATATTTAAGATATCTGAATCACCAAATATTAAAGTATTTCAAAATGTACACAACCAGTAAACGACAAGATATTAAAATCTGAGCCCTAGAGTTTCAAAACTTTCCCTTGAAACTGCTACACTATATTGCTTCTCAATTGAAACACACTATTTTATAAAATTTATATTGAAGAAGATTTAGGGGCTAAAGAGAAGTCATCACTAGAATATTTCATAGAAGAAATAAAACTTAGGCCTTAAACCATGAGTTCCATGGGTATATATAAGGCAAATAAAAGTATAAAAATAACACCTTGATAAAAAGCCTCAACTATGAAATCTATGGCTTCCTAATGTGTAAGCCCCATGAGGCTAAGTACTTGTTCATGCCTCTATCTCCTGTGCCTAAACATAAATGCTGGGTTATTGCCCATTGTCATTAGTCTCACACCAAAAAAAAAAGATACTAAATTTAATATTCTAAATCATAAACTAAATTGTTAGTAGTCATAAGTGTATATTCAAATGACCATTGCAAGGATACCTGCTAGACTATTTTTATATTATATTGTCTTTATTAACCATCATCTTAAAACCATATACTTTTCAAACTTACATATCCCTCCTAATTTTTTTTTTCAGAAAAATTCCATTTGTAAAGCTGTTAAAATTATGAAGGTAACATCCCAAAGGAGAATTTGATAATCTAGGTCAACAAAATTGTAATTTTAATTCAGGAATATTCACAAATGATTGAGAAGAACATACTGAGAAAAACAACTGAATTTTTATAAATATAGAAATTGATCCTAGATAAATGACTCAGAACCACAGTGAAGTTTAAGTAACAAGACAAAGGCAGTACAAAATGCATTGTTATTAAAACACATTCACCCTGATGAAAGAAAATAATTGTCAGGCAAAAATAATTCCTGCCCAGGTAATTGAGCAGAGAACTGATCAGCAAGAATGAATAGAGTCTTGTGGTTAGAATTATAGCACCATAGATTAAATGTTGCTATTGGAAATACCACACAGACAATGGTCCTGCCACATGGCATCCTTCTTAGTGAAACATTATAGTTTCCTGACATTATTCTGAGGTTTCAGGGAACTAGTAACAGCTAACAGGGAAGTGACTTTTGAAAGGTCCTGTTAAAGGTCTCCTTGCCAAAGACTTGCTCTACAGGGGAGTTACCTATTCATTCCTCTCTGGGAAGGGCTCTTCAGCATCACACAAATTATTCTTTATAGATGTGCTCAGCTGCTGATTTGTGTAGAAAAATGTCAGTGCTTCAATGATTTTGTAATGATTAATGAAAACCAAAGTAGGAATACATGAAACATGAGATGATTTTTATATTCAAAGTCATTAGTAGCCATACAGGGAGTTTTGAAAAGGCCCATTAAAATAGATTATCATAACAAGGCAAATTAATGACTTCTTCAGAGTTTAGAAAATAAACTTGATTAGTTATATGAGAAATTCATTACCAGAAATAATTTTTTATACCTGCATAACAAATTACAGGCTATGTACAACTAATTTAGATCCATTTTTGTGATGACACATTTGACCTGCCTTTGTTTATGAAATACGTGCAGCTGCTAAGTGTGTTTATATAATAACTAATTAATGTTTGATGGCCTGTCAACTTGATCTGTGAATTCTGTTGTTAAAAACTCAAATGAAACTCCAAAATTACAGGTCATGCCCTGAGTTAGTCAAGATTCTTCTAGAGAAATATTTTGAAATAATATTTTTAGTAAGGTACTTTTTGTTATATTTTACCTTAGTAGGCAAATTAAATATATCACTTTAATTTTTTTCTTTTTTTGAAAGTAAATTGATTACCAACACAATTCTTCCTCATCTCTTTCTAAAAGTAGTCTATATTAATTTTAAAACATCACTTTAAAAATAATGTAGTTAGATGTGAATAACTTTTAGAACAAGTGAAGTTAATGGAGGAAATAGTTTTCATGACAGAAAATTGCATACATAAATTGGATTTATTTATGTGGATGTTTTTTATTCAAAATAAGAATATAAAATTTAATTTTAAAATGTTTATTGAAATTATGGTTAGAGAGAAGACATTTGTCATCTCTCCCTTTTCACATCCCGTGGTTATTCAGTCAAAACTGCAAGAATGGTGAATTCATAAAACCAAACAGAAAGAATATGATGTGGTTACCAGCAGAGAAGAATTTGCAATAAATTTTTGGAAAACAGAATATCTAATGTAAGTTGGTGGATAAATATTAGAAGAGTAAGATTTTGCCCAGGCTATGTACAGCTGAATTGAAGATGCTTTGTGGTCCCTGGTACAGGAAATAGGCAAAGCAGATCAAGTTAAAAATGGAGGAATGGTCAATTGTTTAAACCACTGAACCACTATACAACCCAATAGTCTTACATACTTTCCTAAACATGAGGGCATAAAAGCATGGTTTTTGAACTCTAGTCAAAAAATAAAAGAAGCTCAGTGGTAAAATTCATGATTAACATGTACAAGGTCCTGTGTTCAATTGCCAATACTAAATAAATGAATTACTAAAGTAATAAAAAGTAACCAGATATGCACACCTATAATTCTGGCTATTTGGGAGGCTGAGGCAAGTGTGTCACAAGATTGAGGCCAGCCTGGGCAAGTTAGTGAGACTTTCTTGAAATCTGAAAAGACTAGGGATATAAGTCAGTGATAGAGAACCCCTGAATTCAGTCCCCAGCACTAAAAGCAAAACAAAACAAAACAAAACCAAAAAAAAAAAAACAAAAACAAAACAAAAAAAAAACCTGGTAGCTAATACTGTTGACACTTTAAGTTAAGTGTTCTTTTCTCTGGCATTACCATATGAGGGTACAGAAAAACCACAATAAATTGGTAGGAAAAACATGAACCAGTAACTTCATTTCTGCCCATTTGCACTCTATAAAGTAACACCAGAGCATGACAGAGACAATTCAAGGAAAGCTAAAGGAATTGTTAATTTCATAATGGAGGTAGAAAAATAATTTGAAATATAGAACAATCATCATCACTGAAGTCGTCAAATAAACCTTAAAAATAAAACAGAGCAACATCTAATTGGAATTAAAATGTAATAGGGAACTAAAAAAATAATGTTTCTTAGAAAGTTATTTCTTCAGAGCAAGGGAGATAAGTAAACATGGAAGATAACTTGAGATCTGGGGTACAGTGAATTAAAGATAGGAATTCCTGAAATGAGATTTTAGGATGAGAGCTGTGGTTCAGATCTAAAATGAAAACACATCTCCATAGAGCAGCGAGGTGATGGGTGGCAAAGGACTGGAGGAGAACAGGAGATCCAGATAAGGTGGGTTTACTGTGAGGGGACGATGATTCGATGATTCATTATTCTTTTGTCAGCAGAAAGAAGGCAATTAAAAGCCTCAGGAAACAAAATATGTGTAAGAATATCATCAACTGTTTACAAAATATGCATTATATGTGGTTTGAATTTAAGTAAATGGTAGAGAGTAGACACCAAACGCTGTGAGGATAAATGGTCAAAGAAGAGTTGGTAGCAAAGGATAGGGATTCTGAAATTTTCATGTTAAATAGTGGCACATTTAGGAAAAAAAAAAAAAAAACCTCTAAAATATTTGAGGTAAGAAGCAGAGCATTAAGCACACTATTTTATACTAATTGAATCTAAGGGAAACATACAGATAAGGCACTTCTCAATCATCATCAACTGCATGGAATAATATCCCATTACCTGGATCTACCGACATTTATTTATCCATTTATCTACTGAAGGGCATCTTGCTTGCTTCCAAGTTTTGGTGATCATGAATAAAGTTGTTGTAAATTTTATGTACAGGTTTTTGTGTTTATTTAAGTTTTCAAATCACTTGTGGAAATAGTTAGGAACTAACTGCTAGATTATACAATAAGCTTATTTTGACTTTTGTGAGAAAATGCCAAACTGTCTTCCAAAGTGGTTGTTCCATTTTACATTTTCACCAACAATGAATGTGAGAACTTCTTGCTCTCCATTCTTGCCAGCATTTGTCATGGACAGAGTTTTGGATGTTAGGCAACTTAAGAGGTGTGTAGTGGCATCTCATTATTACTTTAATTTGAAATTACCTAATGACATAAAATATTGAGCATCTTTTCTTGTATATATCTGCCATCTGTGTGTCTTCCTTGGTTAGGTGTCTTCAGATCTTTTGCCTATTTTAAGTAAGATCATTTTAAGTGTTCTTTGTATATTCTAGATAGCAGTCCTTTATCAGACATGTGTTTTGCAAATGTTCTCTCCATCTTTGCCTTGCCTTCGCCTTCTCTTGACACCTTTCAGAGAGCAGACATTTTTAATTTTAATGAAGCCCATTGTGTCTATTATTTCTTTCATAGATTGCGACAATGGTATTTTATCTAAAAAGTTACCACAATATAAAAGGTCAACTCAAACTTTTCTGATGTCCTTGTTTTAGAGTTTTGTAGTTTGTACTTAGTTGTATCATTTTGAGTTAACTTTGGTGAAAGGTGTATGTCCTTTGTCATTATTTTACATGCACTTATGTTCCTGTACCAGAACCATTCCTTGGAAAGACCATGGCTGCTCCATTGTCAAAGGTCCGTTGACTACATTTGTGTAGATATGATGTGTGACCTTTAGAAAGCTAATATATTGTGCATAATGTAACATTTTTACTATATCTCTTTGGAGATATCTTTGATTTAGTAACTGATATAGACTCGACATTAACAAGGTAAGAAAAAAATGGAAAGAGCGAGAGTTTTACAACTTAATTCTACACAAATTTACATGTCAGATTTGCACACTTATTAAAGTAATGTTCAAGATGTAAATCATATATATGATATTCTGTTATCCGTAATGATTCCTTGAATTAAATGCCCACTAGAATTGTGGTCTGAGATCCTTTACAACATGTATTTTTTTATTTTTAATTTTTTTTACCTTCTCTATCATTTTCTTTTTTTTTTTTATTGGTTGTTCAAAACATTACAAAGCTCATGACATATCATCTTTCATACATTTGATTCAAGTGGGTTATGAACTCCCATTTTTACCCCAAATACAAGTTGTAGAATCACATCAGTTACACATCCACGTTTTTACATAATGCCATATTAGTGACTGTTGTATTCTGCTACCTTTCCTATACCCTACTATCCCCCTCCCCTCCCCTCCCATCTTCCCTCTCTACCCCATCTGCTGTTATTCAATTCTCTTCCTTTTTTTTTTCCCATTTCCCTCACAACCTCTTATATGTAATTTTGTGTAACAATGAGGGTCTCCTTCCATTTCCATACAATTTCCCTTCTCTCTCCCTTTCCCTCCCACCACTCATCTTTGTTTAATGTTAGTCTTTTCCTCATGCTCTTCCTCCCTACACTGTTCTTAGTTGCTCTCCTTATATCAAAGAAGACATTTGGCATTTGTTTTTTAAGTATTGGCTAGCTTCTCTTAGCATAATCTGCTCTAATACCATCCATTTCCCTGCAAATTCCATGATTTTGTCATTTTTTTGCTGCATAATACTCCATTGTGTATAAATGCCACATTTTTTTATCCATTCATCTATTGAAGGGCATCTAGGTTGATTCCACAGTCTAGCTATTGTGAATTGTGCTGCTATGATCATTGATGTGGCAGTATCCCTATAGTATTATCTTTTAAGGTCCTCAGGGAATAGTCTGAGAAGGGCGCTAGCTGGGTCAAATGGTGGTTCCATTCCCAGCTTTCCCAGGAATCTCCATACTGCTTTCCATATTGGCTGCACCAATTTGCAGTCCCACCAGCAATGTAAAAGTGTACCCTTTTCCCCCACATCCTCGCCAGCACTTTTTGTTGTTTGACTTCAAAATGGCTGCCAATCTTACTGGAGTGAGATGGTATCTTAGGGTGGTTTTGATTTGCATTTCTCTGACTGCTAGAGATGGCGAGCTTTTTTTCATGTACTTATTGATTGATTGTATGTCCTCTTCTGAGAAGTGTTCGTTCAGGTCCTTGGCCCATTTGTTGATTGGGTTGTTTGTTATCTTATTGTTTAATTTTTTGAGTTCTTTGTATATTCTGGATATTAGGGCTCTATCTGATGTGTGAGGAGTAAATATTTGTTCCCATGATGTAGGCTCCCTATTTACTTCTCTTATTGTTTCTCTTGCTGAGAAAAAACTTTTTAGTTTAAGTAAGTCCCATTTGTTTATTCTTGTTATTAACTCTTGGGCTATGGGCCTCCTATTAAGGAATTTGGAACCCGACCCCACAATATGTAGATCGGAGCCAACTTTTTCTTCTATCAGGCGCAGAGTCTCTGATTTGATATCAAGCTCTTTGATTCATTTTGAGTTAACTTTTGTGCATGACGAGAGAAAGGGGTTCAGCTTCATTTTGTTGCATATGGATTTCCAGTTTTCCCAGCACCATTTGTTGAAGATGCTATCCTTCCTCCATTGCATGCTTTTAGCCCCTTTATCAAATATAAGAAAGTTGTAATTTTGTGGATTGGTCTCTGTGTCCTCTATTCTGTACCAATGGTCCACCTGCCTGTTTTGGTACCAGTACCATGCTGTTTTTGTTACTATTGCTCTGTAGTACAGTTTGAAATCTGGTATCGCTATACCTCCAGATTCACACTTCCTGCTTAGAATTGCTTTTGCTATTCTGGGTCTTTTGTTTTTCCATATGAATTTCATGATTGCTTTATCTATTTCTACAAGAAATGTCATTGGGATTTTGATTGGCATTGCATTAAACCTATAGAGAACTTTTGGTAATATCGCCATTTTGATGATGTTGGTTCTGCCTATCCATGAACAGGGTACATTTTTCCATCTTCTAAGATCTTCTTCTATCTCTCTCTTTAGGGTTCTGTAGTTTTTATTGTATAAATCTTTCACCTCTTTTGTTAGGTTGATTCCCAAGTATTTTATTTTTTTTTTTTGAGGATATTGTGAATGGGGTGGTTTTTTTCATTTCCATTTCAGAAGTTTTGTTGCTGATATACAGGAATGCCTTTGATATTTGCGTGTTGATTTTATATCCTGCCACTTTTCTGAATTCATTTATTAGTTCTAGTAGTTTCTTTGTAGACCCTTTTGGATCTTCTAGGTATAGAATCATGTCTTCCGCAAATAGTGATATTTTAAGTTCTTCTTTTCCTATTTTTATGCCTTTAATTTCTTTTGTCTTTCTAATTGCTCTGGCTAGTATTTCAAGAACTAAATTGAATAGAAGTGGTGAGAGAGGGCATCTCTGTCTTGTTCCAGATTTTAGAGGGAATTCCTTCAGTTTTTCTCCATTCAGAATGATGCTAGCCTGAGGCTTAGCACATATAGCTTTTACAATGTTGAGGTAAGTTCCTGTTATCCCTAGTTTTTCTAGTGTTTTGAACATAAAGGGATGCTGTACTTTGTCGAATGCTTTTTCTGCATCTATCGAGAGGATCATATAGTTCTTATCTTTAAGTCTATTGATGTGGTGAATAACATTTATTGATTTCTGTATATTGAACCAGCCTGAATCCCAGGGATGAATCCTACTTGATCATAGTGCACAATTTTTTTGATATGCTTTTGTATTTGATTCACCAGGATTTTATTGAGAATTTTTGCATCTAAGTTCATTAGAGATATTGGTCTGTAGTTTTCTTTCTTTGAAGTGTCTTTGTCTGGTTTCGGGATCAGGGTGATGTTGGCCTCATAGAATGAATTTAGAAGAGCTCCTTCTTTTTCTATTTCTTGAAATAGCTTGAAAAGTATTGGTATTAATTCTTCTTTGAAGGTTTTGTAAAACTCCGCTGTATATCTATTCGGTCCAGGGCTTTTCTTGGTTGGTAGTCTTTTGATGGCTTCTTCTATTTCTTTCTTTGTTATTGGTCTGTTTAAATTATGTGTGTCTTCCTGACTCAATCTGGGCAGATCCTATGACTTAAGAAATTTATCGATATCTTCACTATCTTCTATTTTATTAGAATATAGGGTTTTAAAATACTTTCTAATTATCTTCTGTATTTCTGTAGTGTCTGTTGTGATATTGCCTTTTTCATCCCATATGTTAGTAATTTGAATTTTCTCTATTCTTCTCTTCGTAAGCATGGCTAAGGGTCTGTCGATCTTATTTATTTTTTCAAAGTATATATAAAGCCCCTATTTTATTATCTTCCAGTTAATACTCGTACAACATACTATTTTCTCTTTTATCAACTTCAAATTTATTTTTACTGTTTTGGAGAAATAAAAGACACTGTATCTTTTTTCTTTGTTGTTCTGTTGATTTTTTTTTTCTTTTAATGGTTCTGTTGATTTTTTTTTTCTTTTAATGATACTGAGAATTGAACCCAAGGACATTTTACCACTGAACTATCTCTCCAGACTTTTTATTTTTTTTATTTTGAGATAAGGTTTCCCTAAGTTACCTAGGCTGGCCTTGAATTTGCAATCTGCCTGCTTCAACCTGCTCAGTTATTGTGATTACAGGCATGCACCAGGAAAGACTATTGATTTTTAATCTGGTTTCTGGAATGATAAAGGTTGAAGATCCAAGTACATAAAAAAACCTGAAGTAAACTGCTTTGATTTTTGTTGTTATTGTTGTTGAGTATAATTAGTGTGAGATCCTGTCACAGACTCAAATCTATGATATGTTGTATTCAAGATAAAACATTTGTATCTACATATTACCAGTGAATCAGCAGACCTCATTATTAATATCATTATAGGTAGCTTGATCCAATTAAGGTCTGATATATATTTTGTATTTACTGAAGATTCAGTAAATATTCTATTATAGAAGCACATTTATTTTCTGGAACTAAGTTTATATGCACAAATATGCATTGTAAAAATAAATTAGGAACAAATGAGAATGAATTATGATACATGCATCTCTTTTTTTAAAGAAACTGTATCAAAGTATACATTGAATATCCAAAGGGATCAGCAGTTTCATCTTTAATGGAAGGCAAGATCTTTTATGTAGAGTTCTGTGATGATTTTTTTTATCTCTACTTAAATAGCACTATTTGCTTCTCACATATGCTTTACATGTCCTTTATTCTATTAATAATTCATTGCTCAGTGTAATAGTTTCCCCAATAGAGAATCTCTCTTTATTGTTATACTAACAGCAAATAATACCTGATCCAGAAGGACTGTGATAGTGTTATTGTACATTTGATTGAAGTATGAAATAAAGGAGAGATTGAATATTTGGAAATTCCCAATATGCAAAGTGGATATATTTGTTATTTCTATATTATGTGACATTTTCTCAGACATTTTTTAGATATATATATATATATCTTCAGTTCCCAGAACAATGACCTGCCCTAAATGTTTAGTAAGGGGGGATCAGAATGGGTATGCTGTACATGCCTGTGTGTACCAACCTAACCTCCTTATATAACTTTATGATAACTTAAATAGCTCTAAAGATTAAGAAACCTGACAGTTATCAAATATAATACAATAATTAAGAATTATATCATGATGCTCTGTTTTTTTTTTGGCACATGTAAAGATGTCAAAGGTTTATTAAAACAAAAATAATAATAACAAATTAGGAGAGTCAAGCCATGGAGATGTACACCACTGTTGCATTAGATTATTTCTTCTCCTGACACAGCTTTAAAACTTTGGTTACTCCGCATATGTTATGATTCATCAAAAGACTAGGAATGGAAACATCATATGACCCAGCTATCCTATATTTATTCAAAAGAACTAAAATCAACATATGACAGTAATATAGGCACATCAAAGTTTATAGCAGTGCAATTCACCATAGTCAAGTTATTGAACCAATCCAGGTGCCCATTATAATGAATGGATAAAGAAAATGTGATATAGATACACAACAAAGTTTTACTCTGCCATAAAGAAGAATGAAATTATGGCATTTTCTGGTAAATGGATGGAACTGTAGACCACCATTCTAAGTGAAATAAACCAGATTACAAAAGCCAAAGATCTAATGTTTTCTTTCTTATTTGGAAGCTAAAGCAAATTAAGGGGAAAAAAGGGGGGGGAGGTATGTCACTTGTAAATAGAAGGTGAGTGGAGTAGGGGAAGGGAATTAAGGGGGAGGGCAGAAGGGACAGGAAGAGGAAGGAACTGTGTAATGAAATTGATCAAATTATGCTGTGTACATATGTGAATATACTACAGCCATTTTCACCTTTCTATTATCTATAAAGTACAAATTTAAAATAGCCCTAAATAAACAGAAGGAAGACCTGTAGAGTAGAGGAAGGAAAACAGGAGAGAGGGAAGGGGAGGGAAAAGAGAAATATTTGATATTGAAATGGCTTCATGCATGTGTGATTATATCAAAATGAACTACACTATTATGTATCTATCTCTAATAAACTAATAAAAACATTTTTAAAAAAATATCTCTAGACATCATCCAAATAAGAAAAATAAAAGCTTTGTTCTAATAACATGTAATACAGATTTATTCTCAGTGTGGTAAAATGAGCAAGATGGCAAAGGCTTCAAGGCTTCACAAAGCATTCATTGCTAAGTGTCTTGTTAGGATTACTAAATGCAACTGGATTTTTTTTCCAAATTATAATTTATCCACTGTTTTTACTAACTTGTTAACATGTCCTCAGGTCTGTCTCCTTATGGTATCAGCTTCCTTTTGCACTGGATCTTTATGACTCATTTATATAAAGCTGATATATTTTTTCATTCTGTAGATACCAGACATCCACTCTGTATCAGGCTCTGTGTTAAGACAGTATGTCTTTAATGATAGAAACTGCAGAGACTAAGTTGTCCATGTACCGCTTCGTTTCTGTTTCAAAGCAATCAAAGGCCTGGGTGCAATATAATGGGATATTTTTCTTCTTTATGGCATAGGCTAATGTTCAGGATTATGTACAATCTGTTCATTGATGTTCCACATGCAAAAAAATATTTACCTAATTAAGAAAACCAGCACTTTCTCTATGGTTATAATCCAATATTTATATCTTAGAAATGCCTCTTAGAGTCAAACCTATTGAAAATATAAAGTTGCTTGTATATTCCTATGGAGGAATTTAAAATGTTTTTGTGTGCAATAAATGAAGTCCAAAATGGGTACATTTTTATGACCTTTGTCTCTGATTTTACTTTACCCCTCTCTCTCTCTCTCTCTCTCTCTCTCTCTCTCTCTCACACACACACACACACACACACACAGTCATTTATTTAATGAAGTTTTTCTTTTACTTAGTGTCATTTTGCTAGAGATCCTTAAAAAAATTTCAGCAATGTAACAACTCAAATCATTTGCTTTGAGCCAAAAATTATTTAATCAGACATTGATAGAGAGCAAGAGAAGGATGGCTGCCTCACAACTAAAATTGAAATAATAAGTCACATGCATATTTGAAGAAGTAAAACTCAAGGAGAAATTGAAATAAAGGAGGTGTCTTTCTCTGGGAGAGACCACAAAAACTGCCATTTTCATTTACCTTTTATGTTAGATACGTCTGGAAAACTGACTTTCATAGTCCTTGTTCTTTTTTTTTTATTAATATTTTGACTAAGCAAATGTTGCATGGTTTCTTCCATTTATTTAAATTGTGTAACTTTTTAGCTACATTTATATTTTGTGTGCTCTAAAGCACCACAAGCAAACCCTTCCACTAAGGAAACAACAAAATCCAAATGTATGCTTTATTTTATGTCAGCTTCTGCCTGCTTATATTTTGCTTGAGTATCATGTAACAATGGCTGAATGAGTGTGTAGCAATTTTGCAGCTGTGTGAGACAGTCTGAATTAAAATATAGTCAAAATAACATATTTCAATTTCCTATGGGGCCTCTAGGAGCACTTCAGGAGACTGGTTGTTATACTCCAAGGTGACAGAATCTGGGGTATAATGAGAAGACTGCATAATATTGATCAAGAGAAAGTCCCTGCAACGTCTGACACCATAACGAGTGGTTTCAGACTGAACATCAAATCCAAAATCAAAAAGGTTAAATACTAGAATTTTAGGCATTTTGTGACCAAGGGAATAATTCTTTTTTAAAGCAATGCTGTTTCAGGCGAAGCTGCATCAATTTTCTTTTTGTAGTTTTGTTTTAGTGAAGGATGAGAATTCTCAGAATATTTTCAGGTAAGCCTGAATGTATTTTGAAAATATGGAAACATGAGCCTTTAACTCACAAACAGCATCATGAAGAGAGGGGCGCACCGGGAGCATATCTACTCTTATACTTCTAGGCATCTATCCCAAGCAATTTGGTTTGCATAGTCACAGAATTTTAAAACCTAAACTTGTTGATTTATACATAGGCTGCTGCCACTGCATTTATAGTCAACCATCTAAAGTACCAGAACATGCATTAATCATGACACTCCCAAATTCACAGTCCTTGTTGTCCAATTAATCAGTAATTGGATTTACCTTCTTATTTATTATGAGATATGTATATGTTCAGAATTCTGTTTTCAAAATATTGTTGAACTTGGTTTTAGAGAACTTTAATCATAGGAAGAATAACCTATTTTTAATTGTTGAATTATTTATTTCCTATTCCTAAATTTTATTATTAACATATTTTCACTTCCTGTTTCATTTCATTTTGTTTCATTTTATTCCATTTTCCCAGCTTAATTGTAATATATTTGATGATTAACATTTGTGTATACTGCAGGTATAACATGTGATGTTTTGAGCATGTGTTGTGAAACATTCCACAACTGTCAAGCTAATTAACATTTCCATCATCTCACATTTGTACAAAATTTTTACATTTGTTGTGGGAAACCTTTAGTTTTTGAAGAGTTCTGTTTAAAACCTCCTATGAAAATGTAAACAATATTTTAGTTTTTTAATCTATAAATTCTCTATAATTTATTAAGCTCATGTTTTCAAATAAATATTCTAAACTCTTTCTAGAAATGTAGTGTTTTTTATTTCTGGATGGATAAGTAGAAAATTTGAAGATTTTTATATTCAGTGTGTTTTCAGTTAGGAATAATTATGAGATATGACCAGATTGAACTATATATTTTCATGTCAACAATTGGTGAGTAACATCTTTGGAAAAATGTAATTACAGTGTGTAAAGAGTAGGGTTAACTATGGTATTATAGATTTTTGTCATGTGATATATTCTAGACAAATTTGAACCTAGCACATACAGAATACTTTGTGATTTTAGTAGTGTCAATTAATGTCCAAAAAGATCTCTGTTTTCAAAAATGTGCTTATCAGTAAAGAAAAACTTTTAACGTTATAATAGCCTAAGAAAAGGAAATTTAGATATATGCAATGTAAGCCCATAGTCTAGACTTACACACAAAAATGGCTCTATTGAGTTTGCTTTATTAACCACATTTTTAAAACTCTGTAAGATTGAAATTTGAAAATCTTTTAATAAAAATTGATCTGTATCATAAAATAATTCGGTACTGATTATTTAATTTTTCTTGAATGTAATTAAGAAAAGTGTGCCTTTTATTTTTGTCTTTAAATGTAGATTATCTTGAAATATTAATTTCTAATTACTGAAATAAAATCCACTTCACATTTTAAACAACTAGTAGGAGAATAGCTGATAAATTAATTGTTGAGAAATTAGATAGATGGAAATAATGTTATCAGTGGTTTTTACCTGGTATCTGTGTCCATTTATTATCATACTTAAGGCATTTCTTTTCACTTAACAGTTCATTTCTGAGAAACTAGAAATTAATAAATTATTTTAGCCTACTTTTCCCTAATTTTTAACAAGCATTTAATAAAAATCCAAAGTGTATTCACTAAAATTCAATCCAGTTTGCATTATTAATTGATATCCACTATCAATAATATTACATAATATATAAATAATATATGATTCTACACATTTTTGGCAATTATTATGTGTACCATTGATTTAACTTTAAAATATTCATTTTGTTCTATGTATGAAACCCATCTATTACAATGAATAGTATTCTATACCAAAATTAACCCAATAGTACTGGTGGAACAACACTAAAATATTCTTAAGATTCTAGGATTTGAGTTATGATACAAGTGTTTCCTTATTGCACCTTGAGAATTCCTTTTAGTCAGTTCTCAGTTTGCAATGCATAACTTTAGAAATCCCCTCTTCCTGGTCCCTCCATCTCTTCTATTTTGTAAGGGGAAAAAAGTCACTCATCAGTTAGTAAGGTTTGTTGTCACTTATAGAAATGACTGTTTTAAGGGTTATTCAATAAATGCAAATGTCTCCACTCATTTCCCATGTATTACTTTCTGGGGGGATTGTCTTTTAGTCTTGCAAGTGAAGGGGCATGAAGTCATGCTGCATACCATTCATAAGACATCAACATATGCAAAAACCTGTAAATCCTCCAGGGATAAAAAGGTACATAATTTCACCTATTGTTAGCATGGACTTTTCCTCCTGTCTCTAAGCACTTCAGAGTAACTTCTTCAACTTTCCTGTCATTGTCCTTCATTTTGATAAGCAGAACATAAATATACATGACTTATAAAAATCTGTGACCAATTCAGGGAATCTGTCAGGCCTGAGAAAGCAGGGAGTGACAGGAGGTCAATAACTCTTTTAAATGTGAACTAGAGTGCAAGGGTGCAAATAATTTGAATTCCAATTACTTTTATAGCTTTTAGGTATATTCCTAAGAGACAAAATGTAGGATATTTAAACACAAATTCATTTCAGTCTTTATCATTCAGAATCTCGTTATGAACATATGAGTATACAATAATTGGTGGGATATTTAATATAAAAAATTTGATTTGTTAGATTCTAAAGAAAGTAAAAGAAACATGAAAAATACCAGTCAGTAAATGATATTTGCTTCCAAAATATGTAAAGCATCAACTGACTTTCTTGGAAAATTAATATCATATTCATGTGTATGTGGGAAAAGTAATGGACATTTAATAATGAAAATAAATGAAAGTATGGGAAGAAAATAGCACATATAGAACTGTTAACATTTCAGTAAACTATTTAAATATATTCAGTAAAACTCTTTGAATTACAAGAATAGTTTAGTAAGAATTATAGTATGAAAGGATGCTTGCTAAAAAATAAATGAGTAGAAACCAACAGTGAATTTGAGATACTTTACAATCATCTTTTGAGATACTTTACAATCATCAATTTTGAGATATATATATGTGTGTGTGTGTGTGTGTGTGTGTATAATATACATATTATATTTATTTATATATAAATTACCTATATGCCACAGTTTTACACCAAACAAAGCCATATTACTTAACACAGGGGCAAAACATCTCTTCTACAATATGAATGCATAGATGCTATATGTTTATCTTATTCAATAATATGAATTTTGTCAGCTTGTTTGTTTATTTGTTGTACTGGGGATTGAACCCGGCGTGCTTTGCTATTGAGCTACATTTACAGCCCTTTTTTTTTTTTTGTATTTTGAGACACTAAGTTGCTTAGGGCCTCACTAAATTGCCAAGGCTAGTCTAGAACTTGTGATCCTCCTACTTCAGCCTCCCAAATTGCTGGGATTACAGACATGTGCCACTGTGCCTAGCTATCATTTCTTATTTTAGTCTAGGAGATATTATTTTTATTAAAGTCTGATTAACATACAAAAAATACATATTTAATATCTTGATCTATTAAAGATAGGAATGGATTTTCCCCCTTTTCCCTACAATTTTTAGTTGTTCTTTTTAGTTATACATGACAGTAGAATGTATTTTGACATATTATACATAAATGGAGTATAACTTCCCATTTTTGTGGTTGTATGTGATGTATATGTAGTTACACTGGTTGTGTATTCATATATGAAAATAGGAAAGTTATGTCTGATTCATTCTACTGTCTTTCCCATTTCATTCTCCCTCCCTTCTTCCCATCCCCTCTTCCAATTCAGTGAACTTATACTCCCCTCCCACATTGTGGCTTAGCATTGTCATATCAGAGAGAACATTGGGTCTTTGGTTTTTTGTTTTTAGTTTTCTTTTTTTCCATTAGGATTGTCACTTAGCATGATTGTGTCCAGGAAATGGATATTTTTAAAGATATCTATATATTTCCTGTTTTGATATATTTTTTAAGATAATTAATTTCCCCTTGTTGTGATTTGAAAACGAAAAAGTCCCTTCTTTTTTTCCTCTCTGTTCTAAAAGTTACCCTAAGTTATAAAAAAGACATAGGAAAATAATTTTTAACATATAGAGTATTTAGGAAAAGTAAGTCCAGTATGTTTAAATTAGTTTTAAAATAGTCTTTTTTTTTTTTTGTGGGACACTTCAAATCATAGTGTCCTGTACATATTTAAGAATGGGAATGCAGAACATCAACAAATATATAAACTACCAATTTGCAAACGTCATTAAGTAAGAATAATAGCATATGATAAATATTAGATAACCAAAGAATATAAGATGCATGAAAAGGAGCATCAATCAACTAGAGTAATAAAGATGAGTAAGAGAAATAGAGAGGCATAGGCAAGTTGTGTTTGTGGGAAACCAAGGATCATAAGACAGGAATCCTAAAAAGGTTTCATCTGTTACAGAGAGAGCTTGGCAACTAAAGGTCAAATACCTGCATACACACACAAACACAGTAGTATAGAGAGAGTGCCCCACATTTCCAGTCACTCCATCTCTTGAAAGGTAAGGGTTCATTTTCCTGCTTTTAAAATTCTACAGCAGTGTGATTTGTTTTGACAAACAGAATGTATCACAAGTGATTCTTGGTAGTCTGTGACTGGGCTTTAAATCCTTTATTTTACCTCTTATGGAAAGTCCTCTCTCAGAAGAAATCAATCATTTAAGATGCCTGACTACTATTTCTAGAAGGAAATGTGAGGGAGCACATGCTTGCTAGCCATCCATGGGAAGAGAGGAGGACAGTGTCAATGAGGAGATGTGTAGGACATCAGGTGGAAAGGATATGAATTAACACTTGAAACTTCCACTCTAGCCTTGGCATCAGCTAAAAGTGGCTGGGTGTGTAATTCTAGCTGATGGCACTGGAAACTGAAGAATGAATCATCCAAGAGAATATATCAACATTTCTGACCCAAAGACCCCTGGGTAGATTAAATGATTATTATATTTTTTAAGCAAATATATTTTGGGCTAATTTTTTAAACAGAAATGGATTATGAAACAAAGTTGGTACTTAGAAATGAGAGCTATTGTAAAAGAAATCTAAAACATGTGGCATTAGGGTTTGATCTGGGTGATGGTTGGAAACCTGATGTTGATTGGAAAAAAACTGGAGGTTAAAAAGACATAAAGAAAAAATGGCTAGAAGAGACAGGACAAAAGCAGTTTAAATTTTATTCTGACAGAATAGCAAAACCATCACCTGTAGTAACATGGAAGATATAAAATGTATTGAAAAAATTTTGTTAATGAAGCTATCTTTTCTCCAAACTGTATTTTCAGCGCCTTTGTTAATATGAGATAACTGTATTTTTGAGGGTTTATCTCTGTGTTTTCTGTTCTGTACCATTGGTCTACATGTCTGTTTTATTGCCAGTACCATGACATTTTTGTTACTCTTGTTCTGTAGTACAGTTTAATGTCTGGTATTGTGATACCTCCTGTTTCACTCATCTTACTAAGGATTGCTTTGGGTATACTTAAAATAAGAATATTTTTCCAAATGAATTTCATGGTTGCCTTTTCTATTTATATGAGGTATGATGTTGGGATTTTAATTAGTATCACATTGAATCTCTATAGAGATTTGGGTCGTATGGCCATTTTGACAACATTAATTCTGCCTGTCCAAGAGCATGGGAGATCTTACCATATTTAAGGTCTTCTTCAATTTCTTTCTTTAGTTTTCCTTGTAGAGGTGTTTCACCTCTTTTGTTCAATTAATTCCCAAATGTTTTATTTTATTTTGAGGCTATTGTTAATGGGGTAGTTTTCCTAATTTCTCTTTCAGGGGATTTATCACTGATGTATAAAATGCATTTGGTTTATGGGTATTGATTTTATATCCTGCTACTTTACTGAATTCATCTATTAAATCTAGAAGTTTTCTGGTGGAATTTTTTGGATCCTCTAATAGTATCATGTTGTCTGCAAATAGTGATAGTTGAGTTCTTCTTTTCCTATTTGAATACCTTTAATTTCTTTTGTCTGTCTAATTGCTCTGTCTAGAGTTTCAAGGATTATGTTAAATGGAAGTGGTGAAAGAGGGCATCCCTATCTTGTTCCAGTTTATAGAGGGAATGCTTCCAGTTTTCCTCCATTTAGAATGATATTGGCCTTGGGTTTAGCATAGATGGTTTGTACAATGTTGAGGTAGTTTCTCCTACCTCAGTTTTTCTAGTGTTTTGAACATGAAAGGGTGCTGTATTTTTTTCAAATGCTTTCTCTGTGTCTATTGATATAAACATATGATTCTTTTTTTTTTTTTTTTAGTCTATTGATGTAGTGAATTTCATTTATTGATTTTCATATGATGAGGCAACCTTGCATCCCTGGGATGAACCCCACTTGATCATGTTGCACTTTCTTTTTAATATGTTTTTGTATGAGATTTGACAGGATTTTATTGAGAATTTTTGCATCTATGTTCTTCAGGGATATGGGCCTGTAGCTTTCTTTTCTTTATGAGTCTTTGGCTTTGATATTAGGGTGATACTAGCATTATAATAAGCGTTTGGAAGGTTTCCCTCCTTTTCTATTTCATGGAATAATTTGAGGAGTATTAGTATTAATTCTTCTCTGAAGATCTTATAGAACTCCTGAGAATCCATTTGGTCCTGGGCGTTTTTCTTGGTTGGTAGGCTTTTGATGGTGTCTTCTATTTTCTTACTTGAAATTGATCTGTTTAAATTGTATATGCCTCCTGATTCAGTTTGGGCAGATCATATGACTCTAGAAGTTCTTCAGTGTCTTCAGAATTTTCTATTTTACTGGAGTATAGATTTTCAAAAGAGTTTCAAATTATCTTTTGTATTTAGTAGTGTCTGTTGTGCTGTTTCATTTTTCATCTCAAATTTTAGTAATTTGTGTTTTCTCTTTCATTTTTGTTAGGGTGACTCAAAGTGTACCAATTTTATTTATTTTCTTCAAAGAACCAGATTTTTGTTTAGTCATTTTTTAAATTGGTTCTTTTGTTTCAATTTCATTGATTTCATCCCTGATTTTAATTATTTCCTGTCTTCTACTGCTTTTGGTGTTGATTTGTTCTTCTTTTTTCTAGGGCTTTTAGATATAATGTCAGACCATTTATTTGTTGACATTTTCTTCTTTTAATGAAAGCACTTAATGCAATTAACTTTCCTCTTAGCACTGCCTTCATAGTGTCCCAGAGATTTTGATATGTTGTATCTGGGTTCTCATTTACCTCTAAGAATTATTTTTATCTCCTCCCTGATGTCTTCTGTTATACATGCATCATTCAGTATCTTATTATTTAGACTTCAGGTGTTAGAGTAACTTCTATTTTTTTCATTAATTTCTAATTGCATTCCATTATGGCCAGATAGAATGCAGGGTAGTGTCTCTATTTTTTGTATTTACTAAGAATTTCTTTGTGGCATAATGTATAGTCTATTTTGCAGAAGGTTTCATGTGCTGCTGAGAAGAAAGTGTATTCAGTCATTGATGGATGCAATATTCTGTATATGTCTATTAAGTCTAAATTATTGATTTTATTATTTAGTTCTATAGTTTCTTTATTTTTGTCTGGAGGATCTATCCAGTGGAAAGAGAGGTGTGTTATAGTCACCCATTATTATTGTGTTATCTATTTTATTCTTGAAGTTGAGAGAGGTTTGTTTGATGTAAATAGGTGTTCCATTGTTTGGGGCATAGATATTTACAATTATTATGTCTTGTTGATGTATGATTCCCTTAAGCTGTATGAAATGTCCTTCTTTATTCCTTTGACTTGACTGACTTTGATTTGAAATCTACTTTATCTGATATAGGGATGGAAACCCTTCCTGTGTACATGGGCCATGTGAGTGGTATGTTTTTTCCCATCATTTTGCCTTCAGAGTATGGTTGTCTTTTCTTGTGAGATAAGTCTCTAGAAGGCAGCATAGTGTTGGGTCTTTTTTTAAAAAAATCCAATCAGCCAGTCTATGTCTTTTAATTGATGAGTTTTGGTCATTAACATTCAGGGTTATTATTGAGATAGAGTATATATTCCTGGTCATTTTGGTCTGTTTTTGTTTTTTTATTTGACTTGATTTCTCCTTTGATTGGTTTTTCCTTTAGTGTAGTTCCTCCCTTTGCTGATTTTCATTGTTGTTTTTATTTCTTCCTCATGGAATATTTTGCTAAGGATGTTCTATAGGCTTACTAGTTGTAAGTTACTTATAACTTCAGTTTATCATGGATGGTTTTTATTTTACCATCAAATTTGAAGCTTAATTTTGCTGCATGTATGATTCTTGGTTGGCATCTATTTTCTTTCAGAGCTTGGTATATGTTATTCCAGGATCTCTTAGCTTTGAAGGTCTGATTTGAGAAATCTGCTGAGACCTAAATTGGTTTCCCCTATATGTAATCTGAAACTTTTCTCTTGTAGCTTTTAAAATTCTATCCTTATTCTGTATGCTAAGCATTTTCATTATAATATGCCTTGGTGTAGATCTGTTGTAATTTTGTACTTTTTGTTTCCTGTAAGCCACTTGTATTTGATCTTGCAAGTCATACTTCATGCTTGGGAAATTTTCTGACATGATTTCATTGAAGAGATTGTGCATTCCTTTGGATCCTAGCTCTGTGCCATTCTCTATTCTGATAAATCTTAGGTTTGGTCTTTTTATGTTATTTCATAATTCTTCAAGGTTCTGTTCATGGTTTCTTACCATCTTCAGTGTGTGGTCAACTTTATTCTAAAGAGTGTATATTTTGTCTTCATTGACTGAGGTTCTGTCTTCCAAGTTATCTAGTCTGTTGGTGATGCTTTCTATTGAATTTTTTATTTGGTTAATTGTTTCCTTCATTTCAAGGATTTCTGTTTGATTTTTTTTTTTTCAGAATCTTTTTCTCTTTTCTAAAGTAATCTTTTGCTATGTGTATTAGCTTTCTTATCTCTTTGTCAGAGTGATCAATTGTTGCCTGCATTTGCTCTCTTATGTCATTATTTGAGTTGCAGATATTTTAATTATGTACATTCTGAACTCCTTCTCTGACATTTCATCTACTGAGCTGTTGAAGGGCTCTATTATTATATCATCTTGGTTTGTTTGGGGTACTTTTTCCCTTGTCTTTTCATGTTTTCTCTGTGTCTTCCACTCTAACACTGCAAATCCTAAGTGTTACAGTTTCTACTGTATAATCTTTTTTGGGGGGGGCTTGATAATTTTATTATAAATTTTGTCATTAACATTTAGTCTAACAACTTTACTATTCAATGATGATCATTGCTTGGTTCAGTTATTGCATTAGATAAATTTCAAAATGTTAATTTTTTATTATTTATTTTTTATTATTGGTTGTTGAAAACATTACAAAGCTCTTGACATATAATCTTAAAGTGTCCCTGCAGATTTCTATGTCTCACCTTGATGCTGGGCTTCCAGTCCTCCATTGCTGTCCCAAGATGGCAGCCATACCAAATGAAGATGCTGTTGTGAAGAGGGGGAGGGAGTAACCTAAGATGGCAGTGTAGGTGTCACAAGATGGAAATGACCACTTTAAGAGATGGAGCTGAAAGGGCCAGACAGGATGGCTTTGGGCCACCTGTTCTGAGATGTAGTGCTGTGGCACAGGTTGCTGCAGGGGCAGCTGCCTCCATGCCCTGTCAGTTGTCCCAAGGTGGAGGCTACTAGGGGATGGCTATGATGATGGTTGTAGTGTCCTAGGATGGAGGAAGGCTGGGAGGAGCCATGTGTTGGGGAGCCACAGCACTGTTCTCCTGCTCCACGTGGTGTTCAGCCTTGGGCCTGCAGAGGCCTGTCTGGAACTGGGGCTTCTGGGATGGGTCGCCAACAGTGCACTATTGATTAATATGTCTTTACTGATCTTATCTATATTAGATCATTCTGGAAATTGACTAAAGGAAATAAAATAAGACTTACCCATTTACAAGTAGTCAGAGTTAACTATTTGTATGTTGTTATATGTGCTTAAAACTTTAAAAGAACTATGCGTTGTAACTACTGCCCTCCATCCAATAACATATTTCTCAGGTTCTCAAGTGGGCCACTGAGACAGATTTTTTGGTGAGCTATCATGGTGCCACTTGCAATCATATGTTTCCTTGAATTAATAGGTAAACATGTAGCTATAAGGATGAATGCTTAATTATATTTGATTATTTTTGTTTGATTTGTATAAAAATATATTTTATGCACAAATTTACTTTTTGACACCATAATATATACTTACATATTTACTTACTTTGGATGTATGTCTTTTAATCAATATAGATATTGTTCAGTACTTTTAACTTCATATATTATTCCATACTAGCCCTTTTATTTATCAGCTCTTCTTTTGTAGTATAATTCCATTATTTCTAAATTTTCATAGTTGTTAACTATAGTGCAATGATTATCTCAGAGTATGCCTCTTTGCAAGCCTGGCAATAAAGTTTTTTTTTAATGTACAATCCTGAAAGCCTTGTCCAATTTTTGAAGTATGCACATTGTAAACAATAATGTCCCAGATGGATCAGTTCACTTCCAGGCAGCAGTGTGTTTCTGAACAACCATTTCTCTCCACCATGCAAATACTGGCATTTATTTTGGTATTTTTAATTTCCTGATTTGGTAGCTGAAAATTAGACCTTTAGTAAAAATGAACACACTTTTTTTTTTTACTATGGCAGTTGATTTTTAAACTTTCATGTAAATTGCTTTTTCATATACTTTTCCATTTGTCTATTGACTTTTATTATATTTATTCACGATAAGAATAACATATTTATTCTGTGCATTGATTATCTGAATAATACTAGTTGCAAACATATTCTCATGATTTGAAACTGTATGTTAACTTTGTTATGATATGTTTAGTTTTGCAATATTTTCAGTTTTGATTTATGGTTAATACTTTATCAGGCGGTTTAGTGGAGCCTACCTAGATGTCATAAATATATTTTTATATTTCTTATAATAGAGTTATATTTTATTATTTTTTGTATTTCATTTTATAAACTACCAGAAATTTGTTTTTGTCTCTGTTATTCTGTATAAATAACAACTTGTCCTTAAACCATTTATATTTTAATAATCTATCCACTATTTCAAAGAGTGCCATTTCTAAAATGTACCTTGGTCCCCAGAAAAAGCTCTGGTCTCCTCCAGGGTTTCAAAACTCCTGAAACATTTGTGTACTTGTGTCTAATAGCACACTTTTAAAATAACATTGGTAGGTATCTAGCATGACAGTTTAAATCAATATTTTTTCCCCTTTTTAAAATATATTTTTCCTAATGACTTAGGCAACTTTGGAATTTCACAGTTTTTTTTTTCCTGGATTGCCTTTAAGTCATAGATTATTTGTGAAAGGGTTTTGTGATAATATTGTCCTATTTGACCCACTAGTTGGTAAAGGAGCTCTATTTGATCTCTATGTCTCTAGTTTATATTATTTGTGGTTTTTCATTAATTAGATATTAGATATTTTTGTCCTTATTCGAGACTGCACATTGTCTAAAATCCCAAATTCTTATCATTAGGTTTTTACTATTTAACATCCATTTACTTTCTAAGTGTCTCTGGAGCTTCATCTGTATTTTTCTATCTCTCCACTACCCTCTTTAATAGCTGTTATCATTCACTAATGCTGCTGACATAGCTTTTTACCCAGGCTTCCTATCCCCATTCTGTCTATTGCTTTTTATCTTAGACAAATTAGAGTGATTTTGTGAGACCTATTGGACTCACCTATTCAGATCTCTGTCAATAGTTACTTCACAGGAAAGCTTTTCTTTTATTCCTGAATTATTTAAAATTTCATTTTTCTACTTTGAAAAAACAAGTAATCATTTCTCATAGCACTTCTCTTAGTTGCAGCTACATATTATTCTTTCATTAATCTAAAATCATTTATTTCTCTCAACAAGTTTATAAACCCCAGGGTCATAAGAAGGAGCCTGATCTTTCACACCCATATCATTTTCTTTAAATAATTAGCTATCCATAACATTGCTTAAAGTAATTTGACAAATAAGAAAATAGAATATTTATTTGGAACTAATTTTAATTTACCATAGCCTAGTGCATGAGCTTTTAAATTATGACCCAGAAGCACCAAATTTCTGCAGAAATGCCTGCTTACAACCTCTTAGGCTTAAGTATCAAGTACCCAATTTCTGTTTCATTTGCAGCAACCTGTTAGCATCTATAGGATTGTTTCCCATGAAAAATTCTGCTTGGAAAAAAAATGACTCTGGGCTTAAGTGTTTAAAACCCCAAGAGAAGATTTATTTTAAAATAAGCACACACTAGTTAAGAAGAATATAAGAACTAATTTATAAGAACCAAAGTGAAATATGCATTTTATTTTTTAAACTTTTTGTTTATGGTTTGCTTTTGTCTCAACAAAAGCAAAGTAAATTCCAAACTGAGACACCCTCAAGGAAATCTTATTTTTGTTCTTTTCATTTTTGACATTTTAATAATTTACATTCATCTTTAAGGAAAATTCCACCTATGTGCAATGTTTGCCAATAAATGATTAATGTTTAGTCACTATTCATCTCTTCCTCTTTACTTCATCTATCTCTGAATATGGGTTAGTAGAATACCTACTCAAAAATAAATCTAAACCACCATTTCCCACCCTTTAGTACATCATACTGGTTGTTATTATAAAAACAAAAGATGAGAACAAGTGGAGGGTAGAATGTGGAGAGACTGGAATTCTTATGCAATATTGATGGGGATGGAAAATGGCACAGCTGCTATGGAAAACATATTTTTTTATTTATAAAAGTAAAAATAGAATTACCATGTGGTCTATAAACTCTAAAGAACTGAAAGCAATGTGTTGCAGGGATATCTGTGAACTTCTTTTTTTTCCCCAAGCTTTTATACTGATATCATTTTTTGTTTTTTCATTGATTCTCTTTAGTTATACATGACTAGCAAATCCATTTTGACATAATTATAAAAGTATGATATATAACTTGTTCTAATTCAGTGCCCAATACCTACCCTTCTTTTTGTCTCCACCTACTCCTGCTCCCTTCTCTCTACTCAAATGATCACTGTGCAATTTACCCATAGTAACTTTTTTAAAAAATTAATGTCTTGTGGCATAATGTATTAGTCACAATAGTCAAAAGGCAGAAAAACTCAAGCATCTGTTATAGGATGAATGTAATCACAAAATGTCACACAAACACACATGTATACAGACACAGATATTAATTATCCTGTCTTAAAAAGGTAGGGAATTCTGATACATCCTACAACACAAATGACCCTTGAGGACATTATTTTAAGTAAAATAAGTCAGTTACCAAAGGACAAATATTATAAGATTCCACTTATTTGGTTAACTAAGGTAGTAAAATTTATAGAGACAGAAAGTAAAATGGTGTTTATCAGAAATTGGACATAGGGAAATGGAGAGCTATTGTTTCATACAGAATTACAAGTTGATAAGAGGCAAGAGTTCTAAGGAAGAATGGAGATGACTGGTATTGCTATGGTTAGAATGATTGTCCCCTCCTCCAATTTATATATTCAAAACCCAATCCTGAAGGTCATGATACAGAATGAAGGCCTCAAGGGCAAAGCCCTTGTAATTAGGATTAGTAGGTTTTTTGGTTTTGTTTTTGAAGAAACTTCAGAGAGCTGGCTGGTCCCTTTCACTATCTATTGTGAGTATACAACTAGAAAATTGCTTGTAAGGTTTGAGTCCATCAGAGACCAAATTGCTGGCATCTTGATCTTATACTTTCTAGTCTCCAGAAATAGAAGTAAATTTCTTTTGGTAAGCTGCCTAGTTTATTATATTTTAATTATACCTGCTAAACTAAGAGAATTACAAAGCAATGTGAATTTGCTGATATCACAAAACAGAATATTTAAAAAAAAATAGTTACAATGTTAAATTTTATGTCATGCGTGTATCATTCTAAAATTTTTTTTTAAAGTTTTAAAAATAAATTTGAGCTTGGAAATGGAAAAGAGGTTGGAAATAGACATTCTGATTTGAACATAGTTAAGTGTGAAATACCTATTAGAAAATGAAGGAGAAGTTGTATATCCAAATTGGTTATACAGATCTGTTCTCATAGGAGTTATCACGATTTCAAATATAAATTTGGAAGTTTCCAAAGTATTAATTTAGGCCAACAGATTGAATGGGATTATTTAATGAAAACATGTAACTGAGTAAATAAAATAATGAGAGCTCTGGAAATAGAAAAAAATTTGCCAAAGGAGTCAAAAGTATTTTTTAATGATATAATAAAAGAAGTAAATGCCAAAAACAGAAAGAAAAAGTAGAAGTATATGGTGACTTGGAAAACAGAGGAAAATATTTCTGGAAAGAGGAAGCAGACAAATGTATTAAATAGAGGTGTTAAGTGATGGCAGAACATGGATCATTGACTTTGGAAAATTGGGGATTTCTTGTGACTTTGTCAAAGATATCCATTGGAAAGACAGAAACAAAATACTGATTACACAGAAAGGAGGATAAGAGAATGGTTCAAGGAAACAAAAGAGAAAGAAAAGAGATAAAGGAAGGACCTAAGAGTCTCTGGATATAAATGACTATTTTGAGAAGTGTTGACATAAACAGTGGTAGTAAAGAAATAGGGCAGTATCTGGTGTTTAGAAAACATCATTTTGCTAATACATGATAGAATAGTAGTAACAATTAGAACTACTAAATGCATAGTAAATACTAAGCATTTGAAAGAAGTTTTCATTCACGATTCATAATCATTCTGTGATGTAGACATACAGATGAAAACACAAGTGTTAAGTCACCTTCAAAAGATCACAGAGACAGTAAGTGGCAGATTTGGTGATATGAATTAAATACATGGGCTTATAATCATTAAAAAAAACTTGTTCTGGATTATTCACCAATATATGATTGTTTATTCCTATACATTTTTTGCTTAGTATCCTGTCATAACGGCAAAAATATATTTAATTAGGTTGAGTTTGTAGTACTTTATCATCTTTAACATCTATGTCAGGGTTTTGATCATCAGTTAAATCAAAATTTATTTCTAAAGTGGTCATGTATCTAGCATACAAATACACTGTGAAATTTTAGACAAATTTGTCCATGTGGCATATTGAATATCTTCCCTCCTATCAAGTGAGGAAAGTATGCTCTATTGTTCTGTACTCAAAATGTACTCCACAGACCAAGACCAGATTCAGAACATTTTTGTCCCAAGTAAACAGTGATATAAAAACAGAAATTGAGAGATAATGTTCAAATTTCATACTGATATGCTATTGCGATGGAACCCAGGAACATTACTATATTTTCATAATTAATTTGATTACAATTTTTTTAAATGTTAGGTTTTTATATACTATAAATTTAAAAATTTAAGAAAAAAAATATTTTTTAAAGTTAGTGTCATGGCTTCCCAGCTTCCAAGTCACACAGCCAGCCAAGTAATCCCTATTGAGAGGTAGCAGCCCTGAGCAGGCTGGAGTGTAGGCAACACTGGCCCCAGCCACAGGGAACCCATTATGCCAGTGTGGGTCTGAGGCATATCAAGCCAGGGCCCAGGCAAGCAGGGTGTGCAGATTTTTTTTTGCCTCACAGCTTCCCAGGTGGCTGTTGTGGATGCACATTCCACATAGGGCCATGGCTGTGAACCCCAAAGCATCTACAATCCACTGACCTAAATTCCTAGGAAGCTGGGATTGCAGGCCAGTAGCAAGAAAATGGTGGTGGGACATACCTGAATGGAAGTTCAGAATCAACAGTGTTAATACTTTAAACCTCAGTAGCATAAATTTTAACCAACAGTATTATTACTTTTCCAAATGCCTGATTAGCTAAATTTTTTTAACACAAAATAAATTTGGACCAATATTGTTGATAACATTTCCAAACCCTAACTAGCACAGATTGGAGCCAATAGCATTGACCCTAGTGCTATATAAATGCCTAGACTAGCACACTCAAGCAGTAACCCCAATTGGGTCCCTGCTTGCCCCTGCAAGAGTTCTGATTCTAGTATTTATAATTGAATAAATCCTATTCCTCTCTCTTGCCTTCCACTGTCCTGTGAATTTCATTATTCAGAGTTGCAAGACAAGAACCCAGAAAGAAGTTGATGGTGAGCTATTGGGGTCTCCCCAACACCAAAAGCAAAGAAACTTCTGAGTGGAGCATGAAAAAATCTGGGGAGTAGAGAAAAGGAAAAACTGTCAACTATAAGTAACTTCTAAAGAGACAGACAAATGAATGGGGGACGGTAGTGGTCACTTGCTTGCATGGTGGATGAATAAAAAAAATAATTGTAGTTGTGCTCACTCCTCTTTCCCCACTGTTGCTTTCACAGTGCCCAATTTAGAAATCTTTGTAAAAGCTCAGGCCAATGATACTTGTTCTTTATGGTTGAACCAAGGTGATTTCAGAATCTACTGCAGATTTTTGGAATCCTGGAATACTGTCCCCTGTTCAAGCCATTGTTCCCTTCTCCAAATCCTAAGGACTAGGGGATCATAATTTAGGCTTCATATTATACAATGTTACCCTTCTTTAGTCCATTTTATTGTTGATGATAACACAATACCACAGACTGGTTATAAGTAATAAAGAAAAGAGTTCTCCTTGGCTCATGATTCTGATCCAAGTTCAAGGGGCTGCATCTGATGATGTTCTTCCTGTTGGAAGAGTTCCAAGACTGAACAGGGTATTACAGGGAAGGGAGTCAAGGACCCGTGGAAGAGAGTTCACGCGGGAAGAGAGGAAACAAAAGATCAGGCAAAGCCCAGACACATCTATGGCAACCTGACACCAGGGGAACTAATCCATTCCTGTGAAAACCAAGAGTCTCAATAATCTCTTCAAAATAGAGTCATGACCTAATGACTTCCTACTAATCGCCACCTCTTAAATTCTCAGCACCTGTCAATATTGTTACACTGACATACATCCCTATAGAAAAGAAAATTAAGAATGGAAATTTCCTGTGATCTAGTAACTCCACTATTGGTTATATATCCAAAAGACATGAAATCAGTATGCCTAAGGCATCTAAATTCCCATGCAGCATTATTCATAATAGCCAAGACATGAAATCAGCCGAAGTATCCTCCAGCTGATGAATGGATAAAAAAAATGTGGTATATATACACAATAAAAAGCCAAGAAAATACATTTGTAAATTGGATTAACATGGAAGATACCATGTTAAATTAAATAAATCCAAGCATAGAAAAAAAAACAAACAATGTCAATTATATGTAAACTCTCAAAATTGAAGCTAGAAACAGAGTTAACTGGTGGTTATCAGAGACTGGGTTTGAGGAATTGAGGAGATAATGATCATAAAATACAAAATATCAGACAGCTGGAATAAATTATGTGCATCCTAGTAACTCTTGTTAATAACAGTATATTGTAAATATGGAAATTGTTACAAGAGTAGATGTCAAGGGTTCTCACCACAAAAAATAATGAGTTTGTAAGGTAAGGCATATGTTAAATATCTTAACTTCAATATTCTATAATGCATGCATATATCAAAACATCATGTTGTACACAATATATATATATATATATATATATATATATATATATACATATATATATGACACTTACAATTTGAAAAATTTTCTGACAGTAGTAAAGTCTAAAAGGTTGAAATATTCCACTATTTTTCGAAACTATATATATATATATATATATATATATATATATATATATATATATACAGCTTAAACATCTGTATCTACTATGGATAAAATCATGATAGAACATTAATGTTTAAAAAGTTAATATTATAAGGATTAGTGTATCTTTCCCAGTGATAGAGCACTTCCTCAGCACCATACATGTATCACACACATACATACAAATAATTTTGTAAAAGTGATATGACACAAACAAGTTTCTTACAGGTAGAAGAAAAAATGGAAATAAAGGCAGGTATGGTGATCCTCTCATATTTTATTTTGCAATTGGTGGATATTTCTTGATGGACTAATGGAAATTGAAAAAAATAAGAACTAATACATTTACATTTTTTAAAACCACGGAGAGATTTTGAAGTAAGCTTCTCCTTTGACAAAGAAATATAGCTGTACTTTAGAAACTGTTAATTCATATGTATTTGGTTAAATTAAAAATAATAATATATTTATTTTATAAATAATTTTCACAGTAGAGTCTCATTTTGCCAATCAATCTTTAAATTCTTATGTTCAACAATTATGTATTCTCTACTCATTGAGGACCATTTGGTTGCCACAGTTCAAACTGAAATAAGAGGGGCATATTTTTCCTTCTTATACTTTGTATTCTACTGTGGATGCCTTTCATCAAATGACTGCAAAAATAATATAACTTTCAGCAAATGTGAGTGATAAGAAGACAAAATGGATTAAGGATGGAACATGCAGGTGTCTGTTTTAGTAGGGTTTGAGAATTCCTTTCTGAAGTGATATGATAGGAGATATTTTATTAAATAATATATAGGACTAATACATACAAAAATCCTGGGAGAACACTTTCAATGGAAGACAGAGCAAGGGCCAAAGACCTGAGGAAAAATGAACTAAAATCATTATGAAATAACAATTTCAATGTGCCCAGATTGCATTGGTCTAGAGAGGAAGGCTTTGAAGATGCTCTTAGACAGTTGAAAGGCAGATTGGGTAGGGCCTTGAAGGTCATGCTAAGGAGTTACTTTTATTTCAAATGTGATAGAAAGTGATGCTAAACTTTTAAAGTGAGATGATAAAATTATATCCTTTTTTAATACATAAATCTTGCTTCTGTGGAGACATATTATGACCCAATGAGATGAAGCCAAGATGCCACAAGGATTTTCTAATTGGTCCAGGATAAACAACTGTGTGATTGTAGCATTATTGTTTGTACCTGTGGTAAAATCGGACAAAACCAGAAAAAATTAGTCTCTCTTCATTAAATATACAAAAATGTTGTATGTGAAAAATATATGCAGTTTAAAGTCTTGAAGGAGTTCTCATGAAGGTATGGTGAGTGGAGTTCTTAATTTTATCTATTAATTTATCTATCTTTATTTATCTGTCTTTTTAAATAGAGAAAACTCTAGAAAAATATTCTGCTATGAGTTAAGGTTAAGTAAATTTTTAAAATACATTTTCTCTATTGCTTTATAAAAAGATACATATATCTTTTTTATAATAACAGTGACTGCAATTATTAAAGAAATGTGTAAGAGACAGGAAAGCATAAGGATGAATTAGTGTGCCCAGAGATAATGAGGTTATTGCATTTGAATTCTTTTAGTAACAAAAACCAAGACAAATACTATGGAAAATGAGAATGCTTAATGCCAGCAATGTCAGTAGCTGGACATCTGTGTTTACAGTTTACCATTAAGCATCCACAGAAAGAAAAAGAAGAAGTAAGTATATTACATAGGGAGGGAATTAGAGAAGTGAATTACCACAGTCAGAGGATTTGTGATTTTTAATGATTAAATTCTAATCATAGAGGAGTAGTGCCAAACAGAAGCTTAAAACTTCCCTCAAAATTTCTTGGACAAAATTTTTGTTTTAAGACAACACATTACTAATTAAAAATCCAAATATCCTATGCTGCATATTTAAAAGTGAAATGTTGATATATAAATTTGACAGATTTAGGTTGAGAAATTCAGAATGTCTCAGTAAGGTAAAATAAATTCACTACACAGAAGTTAATTGGACCTGAATTTAGTCACAGTTCTGTAAATATCTAGACTAGGGAACAGATCTAGTGACATATAAAAATTACATTGTTATCAACAGTTTGAAATGTGTCACAGGGGATATGAGAGACAGAAATCTTTTTAAAAATTGTACATGCTAACATTTTGAAAATAATGAAATTGTCTTATACAGTGATTTTATATAATTGTTTAAGTAATAAATTCTATTTCTTACTCTTGTTTTAATTCATTAAAAAATTAAAAGCACTTCATGAGGAGTTTTCACTATCAACTATTTTCTTTTTCTAATGTTGTTCTATATCCAATCTGTTGATGTCATGGTTAGTAACAAAAGTAAAAAAAAAAAAAGAAAAAAAAAAAGGGCTGCAAATCTGTGGATCTTTAACCCAAACATTGCTTTTTCAGTTTTTGTACTTTACCTTCAGGCCTTTATCAGGATTAGTAATGCTTTAAACTCCCAGCCTGTTTCCCAATTCTTAGTCCTTCCACTTAACCTTGGCATTTTGACTATGTTCAATGTAAGATTTTTTTGTAAAAATTTAACAATTGGAATTATAGCAACAATTCAATAAATTTGGCTGTCTATTAAATTCTAATTTACACATAAATAAGAGTAAAAACAATTTTGATTTTCCCATGAAAACTATAGATTTTTCACAAAGTTCTAAGTCAATTAAAGACAGATTACCATTTAAAAATTATTCTAGAATAGGTATGCATAAATGCATAAATAAAATGAAACCCTCTGTTTACAGCTTTTACACAAATGAACTCATAGACCTAAATGAAAAATATAAAACTATGCAACATCTAGAAGCAAGTATATAGGAGAAATCATCTAGAAGTAAATATATAGCAGAAAATATATATGCTGACATGGCCATGTTCACTAAAGAATTTTATGATATCCATTAAGCTGTATTTTATAAAATTTAAATTTTTTTCTATGTGACAAATACTATTTTTAATTATATTTGACAGCAGAATGCATTACAATTTTTATTACACAAATAGAGCAAAATTTGTCATATCTGTATACAAAATATATTCATACCAATTCATGTCTTCATACATGTACATTGGATAATAATGTCCATCGCATTCTACCATCATTTTGAGTCAGTCCCATTAATTGATTCTTGAATTTAATTCTTGTGCCAAAGGAATCTTGTTAAGGAAGATGGGGCCTAATTCCACATGATGGAGATTAGGACCTACTTTTTCTTCTATTAGACGCAGGGTCTCTGGTTTTATTCCTAAGTCCTTGATCTATTTTGATTTGAGTTTTGTGCATCATGAGAGATAAGGGTTTAATTTCATTATGTTGCACATGAATTTCCAGTTTTCCCAGCACAACTTGTTGAAGAGGCTATCTTTTATCCAATTCATGTTTTTGGCAACTTTGTCTAATGTAAAAGATAATAGTAATTTTGTGGGTTATTCTTTGTGTCCTCTATTCTGTACCATTTGTCTACCCATCTGTTTTGGTGCCTATACAATGCTGTTTTTGTTATTATTGCTCTCTAGTATAGTTTAAGGTCTGGTATAGTGATGCCCCCTGCTTCACTCTTTCTGCTAAGGATTGCTTTAACTATTCTGGGTCTCTTATTTTTTCAGATGAATTTTGTGATTGCTTTTCCTATTTCTATGAGGAATATCATTGGTATTTTAATCAAAATTGCATTAAATCTGTATAGTTCTTTTGGTAGTATGGTCATTTTGATACAATTAATTCTGCCTATCCAAGAACAAGGTAGATCTTTCCATGTTCTAAGGTCTTTTTTGACTTGTTATTTTTTTAGGGTTCTGTAATTTTCATTACATAGATCTTTCACCTCTTTCATTAAATTGATTCCCAAGTATTTTATTTTTTTAGGCTATTGAAAATGGGGTAGTTTTCCTTGTTTCCCTTTCTGAGGATTTGTCACTGATATACCGAAATGCCTTTAATTTATGGGTGTTGATTTTATATCCTGATACTTTGCTGAATTAATTTACCAGTTCCACAATTTGCTGGTGAAACTTTTAGGGTTTTCTAGGGATAGAATCATATCATCAACAAATAGTGCCAGTTTGAGTTCTTCTTTTCCTATGTGTATGGCTTTAATTTCTTTAGTCTGTCTAATTGCTCTGGCTAGTGTTTCAAGAACTATGTTAAATAAAAGTGGGGAAAGAGGGCATCCTTATTCCAGTTTTTAGAGGGAATGTCTTCAATATTTCTCTATTCAGAATGATGTTGGCCTGGGGCTTAGCATTTTTCTAGTGTTTTGAACATAAACATTTTTCTAGTGTTTTGAACATAAAGGGGTGCTGTATTTTGTCGAATACTTTTTCTGCATCTATTGAGATGATCATATGCTTTTATCTTTAAGTCTATTGATATGATGAATTCCATTTATTGATTTCCATATATTAAACCAACTTTGCATCCCTGGGATGAATCTCACTTGATTGTGGTGTATGATCTTTTTGATATGTTTTGTATTTGATTTGCCAGAATTTTACTGAGAATTTTTTTAAAGTAACATTTTTTTAATTGTAGATGGACACAACACCTCTATTTTATTTAATTACTTGTATGTGGTGCTAAGGATCAAACCCAGTGCTTCACACATGCTAGGCAAGTGCTCTACACTGAGCCACAACTCCACCCCTTATTGAAAAATTTTGCATCTATGTTCATTAGAGATATTGGTCAAAGATATTGAAATTTCTTTCTTTTTTCTTCTTCTTCTTCTTATTTTTTTTTTTATGTGTCTTTGCCTGCTTTTGGAATCAGGGTGATATTTTCCTCATAGAATGAGTTTGGAAGTACTCCCTCTTTTTCTATTTTCTGAAATAAATTGAAGAGTATTGGTATTAGTTCTTCTTTAAATGTCTTGTAGAATTCTGCTGTGTATCCATCCATTCCTGGGCTTTTCTGGGTTGGTAGAATTTTGATGGTGTCTTCTATTTCGTCAACTGAAATTGATCTATTTAAATTGTGTATATCATCCTGATTCAATTTGGGCAAATTGTATAACTCTAGAAATTTTTGATGCCTTTGATATTTTCTATTTTATTGGAGTACAAGATTTCTAATCATATTCTGTATTTCTTTAGGGTCTGTTGTGATATTTCCTTTTTCATTACATATGTTAGTAATTTGAGTTTTCTGTCTCCTTTCTTTGTTTGCATGGCTAAGTGTCTGTTGATTTTATTTATTTTTTCAAAGAACCAACTTTCCTTTCTTTGTTTGCATGGCTGAGTGTCTGTTGATTTTATTTATTTTTTCAAAGAACCAACTTTTTGTTCAGTAAATTTTTTCAGTTGTTTTCTTTGTTTCAATTTCGTTGATTTAAGTTTGATTTTAAGTTATTTCCTGTCTTCTGCTGCTTTGGGTGTTGATTTGTTCTTCTTTTTCTAGGGCTTTAAGATGTAATGTTAAGTCATTTATGTGTTGACTTTTTCTTTTAAGGAATGAACTCCATGCAATGAACTTTCCTCTTAAAACTACTTTCATAGTGTCCCAGAGATTTCGATATGTTGTATCTGTGTTCTCATTCACCTCTGAAAACTTCTTAATCTTCTCCTTGATGTTCATTCAGTAGCATATTATTTAGTCTCCAGGTGTTGGAGTGATTTTTATTTCTTATTGTATCATTGGTTTCTAATATCATTCCATTATGATCTAATAGAATGTGGGATAGTATTTCTACTTTTTTATGTTTGATAATAGTTGTTTTGTGGCATAGTATTCAGTCTATTTTAGAGAAGGATTAATGTTCTGTTGAGAAGAAAGTGTATTCTCTCCTTGAAGGATAAAATATCCTATATATGTCAGTTAAGTCTAAGTTATTGATTGTATTATTGAGTTCTATAGTTTCTTTGTTCAGCTTTTGTTTGGAAGATCTATTTAATGATATAAGAGGTGTGTTAAAGTCACCCAAATTATTGTATTGTTGTTTATTTGACTCTTGAACTTGAGAAGAGTTTGTTTGGTGAACATAGGTGCTCCATTTTAGGGGGTATGTATATTTATAATTGTTAATTCTGGTTGGTGTATGGTTCCCTTGAGCAGTATGTAGTGTCCTTCTTTGTCCTTTTTGATTGACTTTAGCTTAAAGTCTACTTTATTTGATATGAGGATGGAAACCCCTGCTTGTGTCTGCAGTCCATGTGTATGAGTGGTATTATTTTTCCCCAACCCTTCACCTTCAATCTGTGGGTGTCTTTTTATATAAGATGAGTGTGTTGGAGGCAGCATATTGTTGGGTCTTTGTTTTTTGTTTTTTAATCCAATCTGCTAGTTTATGTCTTTAGATTGGTTGATTGGTGAGTTTAGGCCATTCACATTCAGGGTTATTGTTGAGACATGATTTGTATTCCCAGCCATTTTTGTTTATTTTTGGTATTTAAAATGTGTGATTTGGTTTCTCCTTTGATTAGATTTTCCTTTAGTGTACTCCCTCCCTCTGCTGATTTTCATCATTGTTTTTTATTGCCTCTACATGAAATGTTTTGTTGAACATGTTCTGTAGTGTAGGCTTCCTAGTTGTAAATTCTTTTAACTTTTGTTTATCATGGAAGATTTTTATTTCATCATCAAATCTAAAGCTTAGTTTTGCTGGATATAAGATTCTTGGTTGGCATCTATTTTCTTTCATAGCTTGGTATATGTTATTCCACAAACTCCTGGATTTGTGGATCTGGGCTGAAAAATCTGCTGAGATATGATCTGATTCCTCTCTATTCCAGCTTTTATGATGCTAGGCATTTTTATTTAATATGTCTTTGTGTAGATCTTTTGTAATTTTGTATGTTGGTGTCCTGTATGCCTCTTGTATTTGGTTTTCCAATTCATTCTTCATGCTTGGGAAATTTTCTGATACTATCTCATTGAAGAGATTGTGCATTCCTTTGATTTGAAACTCTGTGCCTTCCTCTATCCCAGTAACTTTTAGATTTGGTCTTTTGATGCTGTCCCAGAATTCTTGGAAGTTCTGTTCATGGTTTCTTACCATCTTCACTGTGTGATCAACTTTTTTTTTTTTCCAGATTGTATACTTTGTGTTCATTATCTGTCATTCTTTCTTCCAAATGATCTATTCTGTTGGATATGTTTTCTATTGAAACTTTTATTTGATTTATTATATCCTTCAATTCAAGGATTTCTGAATGTTTTTTGTTTTTCAGAGTCTCTGTCTCTCTCTTAAAGTAATCTTTTAGTACCTATATTTAGTTTCTTATCTCTTTGTTGGAGGGATCAAATTTTTGCCTGTATTTTCTCATTTAGGTCATTCTTTAATTCACAGATCATTTTAATTATGAACCTTCTGAACTCCTTCTCTGATATTTCATCAACTTCCCAGTCCATTGGCTCTGTTATTATAGTGTCCTGATTGTTTGGGGCACTTTCCTTCCTTGTTTTTTCATGATGTCTATGTGTCTTCCTTTCTTGCAGAGTGGATCTGAGATATTACAGTTTCTTCCCTGTATTCTTGTAGTACCCATAGAGATTGTCTGTACTTCACCTTGATGTTGGGCTTCCAGACCCTGCTTATGTCCCTCAATGTATGCTACTGCATCTAAAGGTGGTGGTGGCTATAGCCGAAGTATCTGGAGATAATAGTTAAGGTGCCCCAAGATGTCTTACAGCCTCATACTCCCTTTGGGATGCCTGCTTTGAGATGCAGTTTCTTCTAGGCCCTGTGTGCTATCAAAAAGCTGCTTCTAGGCCTTGTGTGCTGTCAAAAAGTGTGCTGTCATAGCAAGGGGAAGGCTATGGTGATGGCTGCAGCGTCCCAAGATGCAAATGGGTTAGGCTTAGGCTCCTGGGAGGATGGGGTTAACTCAGAGCTGCCCTGGACCTGGGTCCTGCGCAAGTCAGTTTGGGTGGATCTGGGCCACTGGGCTTGACCTCCTGTGGTGGTCTGCTCGTAGGACTGTATGTTTCTGTGCCAGAGGTGTCACCCCATGGGTGGAGGGGTGGACCTCGGCCTACTGTGAGCTTGGGTCCCTCCTGGGCTGGAGGGGGCAGTCTGGGCTAGGCCTGGGCTCCCATGGTTAGTCTGCTGGTCGGAAGGGGCAGTCCTATGCCAGAGGCTAGGCTCTAGCGGGTGTCTGCCCTGACAGTAGAGGATTGGACTGGGGCCTACTGTGAGCCTGGGTCCTGAACAAGCCCGTGTCTTGACAGATACTTTTAAAAGGATGTAAAGACAAGAGCACAAATGTCAGGCACAATTTGTAAATCACACTTCTGACAATCCAAAATATATCAAGAGCTCTCAAAACTCAATACAAGAAATAAAATAACTCAATTACAAAATCAGTAAATATCTTAACAGACCTTACCAAAGAAAATAAACAGGAGAAAAAGTGAAAAAATACACTCAGCCTCAGTAGTAATTAGGGAATTGGTTATTAAAATAATAATGAGGTATTCTTACATGTCTAACATGACAATACTAAATGCCAAATGCTTATGTAGTGCTAAACACTATGACTTTTATACATTTTTGGTGAGAAAGAAAAATGGTACAGACTTCTCAAAAATATCTTGGCATTTTCCTTTAAAGGTAAATATACCTTTACTCTATAATTCCATAATCCTGTTCCTCTCTATTTTCAAATAAAAAGTGAAGAATTATGTTTACACTAAAACCTGTATGCAAATGTCTATAACAGGCTTTTACACAAGCATCAAGGACTGGAATTACCCCACATGTTCCTGAATTATGGAACATATAAACTGTAGTAAATCCATACAGTGAAATATTGTGCATTAACTAAAAATTAATGAACCATTGAGTCATGTGACAACATAAATGAATATTAAGTGTAGTTTTTTAATGTGAAAGGAGCCTGATTCTAAAATGTCCATGTGATATGAAGCCAAACATAAGACATTCTGAAAAAAAGACACAAATATGCATACAGGACTGAGGCAAGTACAAAGGGATGGGGCTTTTGAAGTAATTGAAATTTTTCTCAGTTAAGATTTTTGCAGGGCTGGGGATGTGGCTCAAGCGGTAGCGCGCTCGCCTGGCATGGGTGAGGCCCGGGTTCGATCCTCAGCACCACATACAAATAAAGATGTTGTGCCCGCCAAAAACTTTAAAAAAAAATAAAAATATTTAAAAAAAAAGATTTTTGCAGTGAATACAAGCTTCGTGGATGATCAAAACCCAGAGAATTGGGCTGGGGTTGTGGCTCAGTGGTATACTTCTTTCCTAACACATGTGAGGCACTGGGTTAGATCCTCAGCACCACATAAAAATACATAAATGTTTTGTGTCTATCTACAACTAAAAAAAAATTAAAAACCAGAGAATTGTGTATCACAATGCAAATTTTCAGTATTTAAGTTGAAAAATATATCAACTAAAGTTTGAAGTAAATCCAAATGTTATTAATTTGTAAAATACTCTAGCCAATTTGTTATATAATGTAACAAACTCTAAAGTTAATTAAAATGTATCAAATGGCTTTCTTGTATTTTGATGTATTTCTCCATAAATGCTCAGTCTTGGATAAACATTTGTTTATATTTATAGGTTCATATTTTACAAATAAAACTTCACTGTACAAGTTGAGAGAAGAATGGTCAGACCTCAGGATACATTTGGACAGCAGCCTATATAGTCATATAAATTGTATATAAAAATAGGAAATGAGCTAGACATGGTGGTGCATGCCTATAATCCCAGTAGCTTGGTAGGTTAAGGCAGAAGGATCACAAAATCGAAGCAAGCCTCAGCAAGTTAATGAGACACTAAAAAAAATGAAATAAAATAAAATGTTGATAATACCTTGATATATCTATTTCATTAGTCTTATCAAAGAACATAAAAATACATTAGATGTTCTTGACAGCTCTACTAATTAATTTGTGCTAGTGAAGTAATATGTCTTTTTCATAGACACAGATCTCTTTCATAACTCTACTAATTCTTTGCAAAGAAACTTTCAGTGACAGCACAAGAAAGTTTTAAAAGTTTTTTTTTTTTTTTAACATATGGTATGTTGGTGCTTATGTACATGTTTTGGGAAGTCAGATATCATGGAGATCATGGTGCCTCCTTTTTCCAATGGGCAACCATGTAGTGGGCACTGATTATGACTGGTTAAGTTCTCAGGTTATGTCCCTCTTTGAAGAAAATATTCATTGGGTTAACATCCCTTTTGAGGATCAAGTTTAAATGCCCTTTACAGAAGTCATCTAGCCAAATTCCTATATATGTGTGTGTGTGTATATATATATGTGTGTGTGTGTGTGTGTGTGTGTGTGTGTGTGTGTGTGTTTTATACAGATTTTTGCCTCTTCCATTTGAATTTCTTTATTCATAAAAATTCCCCTTGTCAATATTTTGAACAAAACTATTAGTGAAAATTCAACTAACTAGTTCTCATAGGAAATAATTTGTGTTTAATTAACTTAAATAGCTCAAAAGGATACCAGAATTATAATTGAATATTCCATTTAAGTGTCCTAGTTACAGTTGCTACTACTAAACATAACACTTCACAAACAGCAAAGAAGAAAATATCATTTAATTAGAGGAGCTAAATTGACCAAAGTATGACAACAGAGCCACACTTTTATTTCTAAAACTGGGCTAATTATGTTAATATTGTTATTTTCAAGTGTACTTTAAAGTATCAATTTAGTTACACTCCATGCCATGCTAACAAAAATCATATACACTGCTTAAAGAGAATATATGACCTGCCTCATAGAAAGTTCAATAAACTGCATTATACTGGGGTATTAAGTATATTTAAAAATAATTAGCATATTGCTAATTGCTCCACCATCCTGCAAGTCTTCCAGAAATGATCTAAATGGTAGAGTGTTTTGAATTTAAGATTTATGATTTTCATGTACATCAAGCATCAAAGGTGTTACTGTCCCCTTTAATAAAGCAGGTGATTTCAAGAAATACTTCATATTGTAATATTCCCCTAATATTTTGAGCCAGATTCAAATGCATTTTAACCTTTAAATTTATGTGAAAATCTTATTAGCTATTAAGACAAAGATTGTTATCTCAATTTTATATGAGCTGTTTAATATATATTGAGCTGTTTAGTATTTATTGAGTACATAATGTGCTCTGCTAGGTATTTTTAATGCATAATCCCATCTGATATTCAAAGTAATTCTTCAAGACAGACACTACTGTTTTTACTATTTTAAAGAGTTATTCACTGATGCTGAGAGATAAGAGGCAGCACTGAAACTCAGACTCAGGACACGTGAACATTCTTAGTCACCACATGTGGCCACCTTCTGAATGAGGAGGCTGAAAATTCAAGAGCTAATAGGGAGCTGAGTCGGGCACAGAAACCAAATTTCTAATTGCTAATCAATCAAATGTTTGACCCCCAACTTATAAATCATAGTTTACTGGTTTTTATGTAACCTGATAATTTCTCCAGCACATACATAGTCTGCTTCTACTTATCTTTATATTTCAGAGAGTACATACTTATTTATAAATACATACTGCAGAGGCTGTATGCACAAATGATAAACACAAACTGTTTATCATTCTCATTCAGTTATTAATAACTCTAAAATAGTTACATTGCTGAATATTGGTTCATCAGAAAACTGTCAAGTTTCTCACAATACCTAATAAGTTCCCAGAAGTTAGTGTTTTTACCCATTTATCTGTATCAGCAAACAAGACAACATAATATATTCAAAAAGTATGGACTTGTGTTTTGTCCACATAGAGAATACTGGACTCTGAAAGTGTTTTAAATATAGTTTTTGATGCTATTCCTGTAAAATAAAGGAATACTGACAGAACCTCTGAGTCTGACCTAGGTGATATCCACGGATTAATGTAAAAATGTTAAATTGTCTGCATCATATGCTAATTGCTCCACCATCCTGCATGTCTTCCAGAAATGATCTAAATAGTAGATTGTTTTAAATTTAGGATTCATGATTTCCATGTATATCAAGCATCATAAGGTGTTACTGTACCCTTTAATAAAGTAGTGGAATTCAAATGTCATTTTAAATTTATTCCCAATTTTTCTTAGGTACAGTCCTAAAGTCCTTTTCAGTTGGTTGAGTATGAAGTAGAATGCAATGCTTTTTAAAGGTATAAAGATAAACAGTTATAAAGATAAATGCCAATCTATTTTTGAGCCAGATAATGCCTCCAGAAATAAGAAGCATGACTGAATTTAATTACATAGAATTTAGATGTGTTATGTCTTGGCTGGGCTGAGATATATGTTTAAGATGCTCAGTAGAAAAGTCAGTTGTTACAAAAGAGAAAAGTGGAATCTGGAGACAGGGTATTTTGTAGTCAAGAAAGCTAAAAGTGAATGAGATGATTCTTTGTATTACCTTTGAATCCTCGAATAAGCTTTAATTTCTCTAACTAGGCTTCTCTCAACGGCAAATAAGGAATAATATTTTTCATCATGCTTCTATAAGGCAATGTTGTTAAACTCTTATTTTAGAATATCATGGTAAAAAGTATTTAAAATGCAATATCTGATGATATTTTACTTACAAATATCAGTCAAATAAATCATATCAGATGTCATTGGGCAAAATTAAGCACAATATCAATTAACATGCAGTTTATAAGTGACCAGAAAATGATAAGTTAATTCTATTTTAGTTTACAAGTTAAATTATAATAGTAAATATTTATAATATTGCAAATATATAGAAGGGAAAAATGCTATGATGAACCTGAGTAATATAATCAACATTACACAGCTTTCAAATCTTAAAGTTTTACCATGTATTCTTTAATTACATTTTTATTGTTGCATTTTGATTGTATATAACAGTGAGCTCATTGGGATATACTTGTACACGCACATAGCAAAATTTATTCAATTTCATTTTCCAGTGCCACATTTTTACCTCCCAGCCTCTGAACCCCAATATGCTTCTCATCTCTACTGGTCTACCATCTGTTTTTAATGAGGTCCTGCCCCAACTTTTTCTTCTAGCTTTCACATATGCGATAGAACATATAACTTCCGATTTTCTGACTCTGACTTTTTTGTTTAGTAGGATGCTTTCCAGTTCCATACATTTTCCTGCAAATGGCATAATTTTGTTCTACTTTAAGACTGCATAAAATTTATATATGTATTGATGAATAACTAGACTTGTTCTGATAGATAACACATAGATGTAAGTGGTGGGAACATCAGGTTAAGGGTATAATTCCTATAAACTGGGCCTACTGTGTTTACCCCACATGCTTTCTTTGACCAAGCAATTTACTTACAGCCCTCCCTAGCTTAAGCTAATAGGTTATGTTACATTCCTCAGCAAACAACCTGTTATTTGCAGGAGAAATGCAGGCCCCAAAGGCTCTTCTCTGCCTTTAAGAAGAATACAAGTTTCTCTGAATGAAGAGTTTTGTGACATTTATGCAGATCAGATTCCAGGACTCAGGAAAATAGAGTAATAAGAAGAAAAGCCCCTAACATAAAATATGTAAGAATAAGTTCCAATTAGATCTGCTCCAATTAGACCATGGTGACTCAGAGTTGTCTTGGATCTTTAGTATCTCATTTTAATAGTAGACTATATGCAGTGGGGACTTCAAATTCTGATTTGATCCTGCTGTCAATCAAAAGTCAAGAAATGGAACTGAGTGGGATTCTGAAAACTTCCTTGGAACCCTCAATATAACAGGATGGGACTGGTGTTGGGGCTGGAGTTGGGACTCAGTCATAGAGCCCTTACCTAGCATGTGTGAGGCACCAGGTTCGATTGTCAATACTGCATATAAATAAATGAATAAAATAAAGGCCCCCAACATCTAAAACAAATTAAAAACAAAAACAAAAAAAAAAACAGGATGGGCAATGGTATGTGTGGGATTTTTCTCCTAAGATCTACTCTTTCCCTTCAGAGTGTTCTCCTTTTCCTTTTTCCTATTCCTTCTAATAAACTCTTGCCTGATTCTCCAAGTGACTTATCTGAAATCTTACCAGTGGGTTGCAAAAACCAGTGACCAAAGCGACCTATTTCTTAACTTGGCTGTTGTAAATTGTGCTGTCTCACTAGATTTTTTAATTAAAAGTTGGAAATGAAGTAAAAGTGTGTAGTCTACCTTTCTTCAAACCCATGAGCCAGATAATCTTAATGTTGCCCTCAGCTTGACTGAAGATAGACATTTTCTTAACTTTAGGGTCCTGATCTCCTTTCTCTTTGAATATTTCCTTTAGAAAACTTTTATACTTTTCCTTTGCTCCTTGGAGATGTAAGCAAAACTTTTTTTTTTTTTTTTTTTTTTCTTTTGAAAGCCACGGCCACTTTTATAACACAGAATGTCTTTCTAAAGGATCTGGGGAACATCACTTTGAAATGTAATCACAAAAAGGGATAGCATAAAATATACACCAAATTTCAAAGGCTTTTGAAAATAAAGAATATAATGTATCTCAACTTTCCTTATATTAATTATATATTTTGAGTACTAAGTTATATAAAATACATTACATTATTAAAGTAACAGGAGATAGCATCCCTATCTCTCAGTCTCTTTGAAAAGTAACAGCCTACCTACAGTTTCAATGGCAGCTGAGTGCCTTACTCCAAGTTGCAAAACTACCTCTTGCCATAGAGTCAAGTAGCAAATTCATATGAGCTAATGTCCTCCAATACTCTTTTGCTGGCTGACCCCAGCTGTTAAATTGCTACCACTCCATGCTTCTGCAGAATCGAGTTCAGACTTAGTTCTCACATTTCTTCTCTATGACAATAATGTAGAATAAAATCTTCCTTCCTTGTTTAACTTTGTCATGGACAATTTTTACTTTGACACGCATTATCTTCCATCACAAATTCTGCATGATTGTGAAAATCATGCGGAATTTGCACAAAATCCAAAGGCAATAAGCTGTACTATAGTTAAAAGCAAACAAAAACACAAAGATACATTAAACAAATTGATAACTTTTTAAAGACACTATTCCTCAGTCTTTCAAAGTATATTTGCAAATTTTCTGTTATTGTTTCTAATGCATTTAACTGATCATAAGATTTCTTTCAACACACAATTTATCATTGCCTAGAATTAAGGATAGATTCAAAATTTTGGCACATATATGTTTTAATAAAAAAGCTTTCTTGCTTTATTGTTTTCAATTTTAAGTTAGAACAAAGAAGAACCTATACTTCAAATAATAATTGCCAAAATTTTATTTTGAAAATTTGCATGTAAACAAAATCATATGAGTTTTTTGACAAGTGGTCCTGCTGAATCCTACTCACCACCTAGTGTGACTTTCCATATAAATGAGCTTCATCAAAAAGACTACATGATGCATCATTCATTAATTCTGCTTCTTTAAATTACTCACTAGGACCCTTTCATTTACAATGAGACCAACCAAGGGAACTAATTACCAAACTAAGCAAGAAACAGCAGGAACCAGTAATCATTAGTCACACCTTTAACACTCCTCCTAAAAATAATAAATTCAGCTAAGACAGCTTTTATCTCTATTATTTTTTTATATGAGCATAAGTAAAATTCTTGACAAAACCTATTGGTGAACCAATGTCCTTTCTAATTACAGACAAACTACTTTTCATAAAAAAAAAATATAGAAAGAAAATAAAAGTAACTTAAAGAAGCTAATTAGAAAAAAATGTTGATGGAAAGTCAGTGTTTTTTTTTTTTTTTTCTCTCTAGGCCTAGTGTTGGCTATCTTTTGAGTTAAAAAAAAGAATAGTACCATGAATTGATTTTTTTTTAATGAAGAGAAAGTTGGCATATTTTACTTCACTGTCATTATGGTTGTAAGCATAGTATAACCAGCACCCCAGTCCAGATGTCCTGCTCCATTCCAGCAGACTATATTCAGTTGTTTAACTGTGTGCATCAAAAATAAGAGAAAATGATATTTAAAATGAAAAATTAATTTAATCATTGTTTGGAAAACTGAGAAAGCAGCTAACCTGCCTTTGCCCATTTTACAGGAATGTTACAATATATGGGAACAAAAGCCATATGAATATCTAGACTTAACTAGGCTTCTCTGATCAGAGATGTAATTCTGGTTTTTCAATATTTGCTAGACTTTTGGGATATTTTCTCAGCTTCTATTGTCAGCATGAGAGAACTGGGATGAAGAAAATCCAGGTTACCATAAAATAGGAAAAGGAAAAAACAATTTGAATCCTTTAATTTTAAAGGGCCTCCATTACAATTCACTCCTCTATTTTCCTATTCCTTAATCTTAAAGGACTTTGGGCACCATGTCACCTGGCATCTTGTTTATTGCTGGATTGATGTGTGTATCCTGATAAAGTAATCTGAAGATTAAGGAGCCAGGGAGATGCTTGTTTCTGAAATAAGCACCATTACAAATTATAGACAAGGATGAAAGAAAGATTCAAAGTCTGAATATACGTGATAGTTCCACCTAATAAAAGGATTTTAGTGTTTAAATTATCATGCTTCAGAACTCTTTCTGTAATCTCTTGGCTCTGCTTACTTTTTAGAAGGGTCTACAAGTGACTACATTTTATTTTGACAATTTTCCCCCGCTTCTGAATAATTTCCTCAAGATAGTGCTGTTAATTTATCAAGTGGTTTGGTCCCATTCTAAAGAGGTTTTGTCCTGTCCTTTGGTCTGATGGGTTCCATGTTGCAGCAAAAGTGACAGTCATGAATTGGCATCAGAAGACCCTTCGTTAGACAAATTCAAGCAAAGAAAAAAGTTTAGCAAGAGCAGTTTTTAGGCCAAGCTTACTTAGAAGTCCATTGTTAAGTGTTTTGACAGGCAAGGAAAATATTAAGCACCAATAAGAACAAAGCTAATACAGTTTGAATAGTAAATTTAAATTAATGATCTCTTTATTACTTACAATTTTATCTAATCAAAGAAAACTGACTTGTCTGTAACAGTGTAAGAGTAGTACTAGGAGAAATTTGGATTTAAGAGTGTTTCTTAGCTAGAGTCTTCCTTATGTAAACCAAGATTAATGACCATTTGGGTAGAAAGTGCATCATTATAAGAATTACATATTATCATACTTTTTAAAGTTTTTTTGGTACATAAATTTTAAATGAACTGTAAAATTTTCAATAATGACTACAAGAATCAATGTTATTTACCAATTTATCCTACATATACCTTGCAAAGCAAGTCATAGTACAAGTAAAATTGAGAAAATTCTTAAAAATACATATATTAAAATCATTAATTTTAAATATGTTGTGATATGGAAGACAAATAAAACAACTTTACTACAGGGACATGGTTTATATTATTTAAAATGACTATATGCAATATACAAAATATCACTTCATGATACTAACTCAGCAAAACAGTTTAGTTACCTTTATAGCATATTAAGATAATAATCATCATTAATAATATTATAATAAGACTCTCAGATTTTTAAAACTTTATAAAATTTAAGAATATTTGTAGTAATAAATCATGGTATATCATTACTTTAATAACTAGAGTTACAAACCAAAAATGACTTTAAAACAGATAAAGTTATAAATTAACCCTAGTTCTCTTAAGACAATTTTTCTCAACAACCCCAAACCTGAAGATAGCAGAAACATAATACTAACTTATTATAAATTTTCATAGATTAATATTTTAAGAAATAATTTTAAAAAATAAAAAAAATAGATTCCAGTTTCATATCTTTGAACAACATTTTGATTTTAGGGAGAAATACAAATAATTATTTTTATTTGTAGCCAAATTAATTTACCCATAAATTTCATATAAAACCCTTCTTCTCTAAAATATTTATACAAATATACATATAAAAAATACATTGTTTCTAAATCAGTACTGAAACCACTGCTAGGATTTATGATCAATTTAAAATTAAAACACAATTATAAAATGATGTTATTTCAGAAATCAGAAGAACAACCATTCATATATCATTAGCATTTCTAAGTTATTTGCTTGTTTGCATTGATTATCTCAGGACTGAAAAAAGAAAAGAAAATCAAATTAATTTTCTTAAGTTTAAAAATTCTGAAATTATATGTTAAATAATAATTAAAAATGTTTTAGAATTCAGTTTATGATTACGTTCAGTGTATAGTCTCACTTGTAGATTTCCAAATATTTGTCAATAATTAAAATTTATATATTTATCCATACTCCAGATAAACCTTGAATGTCATATATAGATGTCAGCATTAAATATTTATCAAAAAATCACAATACATTTGTGGTGTGAAAAGTCCAAAATTTTGGCCTTTGAATCTTCCAAATGTTCCTTGTAAAATAAAAATGATTTTTGAAAGTTAAATTTTCAAGTACATATCTAAGCAAAGAATAGATAGCAACCAAGTCCTCTAAGTTTTTATAATAGACTGTTGGCAGTAGGCCATACAAACACTTTCTTCAACAGATTAGGTAAGTGTTACAACCATTCTGTTTGGAGCAGCCTTTATTTATAGGCCTTCACAGGAAAACAAAGGATTTTTTAAAACTGACTAAACATGCATAAATATTTATTATATTAATATTTACCTAATTAAACTCAAAGGAAAAATATTTACCTAATTTATTCATTTTAACAGATTACTGATGGAAATCAAGCATAGTTAACATTTCGTTCACAAAAACCCTAAGAATTTCAGTACAAAGTATTAAACATTAGACCTTAAATGTATAATAGAGACAAATATTATTCTGGTTGTTTAGCAAGCCAGCAACCTAGGCAAAAAAGATGTAACAACTTTACAGATATATTTAGTATTTATAAACAAGTTTAACTTATTTATTGAAAATTTACCCAAGTTATATGATCCAAAAGTCATTTGGACTAATTTTAGTTTTAAATGATGTTTTTGCTTGCTTAAATATATGTCAATTTCTTATCATGCAAACCATATACAAATATAAGCACAAATGTACATAAAGATCTTAAAGGTTTGGGACTGGGTTGTGGCTCAATTGTAGAGTGCTTGCTTAGCATGTTTTAGGCACTGGGTTGGATTCTCAGCACCACATATAAATAAATAAAATGAAGTCCATTGACAACTAAAACAAAATTTTGAAAAAAAGATCTCAAATGTCTTATAAATTTTTTATGTACCATTTTTAAAAGCTAGATTTTCTATGCCCTAGCAGACCCAAAACCCTAGTAGAAAATGTACATCTCAAAAACTCAGAACTTAACCTAAGCAACATTGGGAAGGTCTTAAGCAAAAAGCCCAGCAGTCTTGAATAACTAGTTTTCTTAGCAGAGAGAGAGATACTAATTAAAAACCCAAAGAAATCAAAAGTCTCCATTCAGACAAAAATGTATACAAATTAAATGAACAGAACCAAAATTAAAGTGAATTTACTGGTAGTAGGAGGAACATGAGCTCAAAATAAAATAATCACATATGTTCAAACAAAAATCTTTTCTGCCCACTAGAGTAAAAAAAAAAAATCAATGTTCAGAAGTGTCTATATACTGTTTACAGAGATTTCTTCCCAGTGTATCGCCAACAGGCTGGATAGCTCCTCTTATGTATAGTGGAAAATCCTGCACATCAAAGTGTGTGTGTGGTGATTAAGGTATGGGGTTCACCATGCACACCCTTATAGACATCTATCTTATAAAATATTAAGAATTCATCCAACCCAGAGATAGTGTGTTTTCAAAATGAAACCCCTTATTTAGAGACTGCTGCCTACCACAGACCAATTGCCTTGACACTCCAGGACTCCAGTCGCTTAGTCACCCAACATGAACCAGAGGGAGAATTTGTCTTACTTTTGGAATCCAAGAACTCTCATGTAGGTAAAATTCTGTTTCTGTTGCTGCAACCATCAGATTTTTAGTTTCTGTTAAACCAATAATTAAGTTAACAATGAACACACAAAACAGCTGCATTAAATCAGAGAGCAATTTTTGAGTATATAGGCCAGACTGTTCCAAAGTAATAAAATCACTGAATCAAGATTTCTCTAAGGAACTCTGAAATATAAGTAGTGCTTTTCATTTTTTTATGCAAATGGCAGCAGATATTTTCAAACAACCTATTTCTCTACCTCTTTTTGTCTTTTCTAAACAAACTGACACCAAACCAAATAAAATACAAATTTTCCTGTCAAAGGCCAAAATTTCTCTGTCAGACAAATAGTTTGAGAAGGCACCTCAGATTGGTTTAAGGGGACTCCTAATTGGCTAAAAAGATCCAAATACAGGAAAAGGAAGGATAAGAGTCAGTAGACACTTCTGGTAAGACCCTGGGAAAACCAAACTTTGAGCCCCCATATTCCTAAAAATTCATTTTTGATTTTATCAAAAGCAGGAAGGACAGTCTACCCTGTTTTGAAGGGGAAGAAAGGAGAGTCCCTAAAAATTAAGTTTCCCAGCTATGATAATCTTTCTTGTTAATTCCCTTCCTACAGGACCAGCCCACCATTGGCAAAACCCTTTGGAGTGCTGGCCCACCAAACTTGCCAATTTTCTTACCAGCACCCCAGACCACCTGCCAAGTATTATGGTGGACTGGATTTGGTCACACCCCTACATCAAAAATAAGAGACAAAGATATTTTTAAAAATTAATCAGGGGCTGGAGATGTGGCTCAAGCGGTAGAGCACTCACCTGGCATGCGGGCGGCCCGGGTTTGATCCTCAGCACCACATACAAACAAAGATGTTGTGTCTGCCGAAAACTAAAAAAAAATAAATAAAATATTAAAATTCTCTCTCTCTCTCTCTCTCTCCCCCCCCTCACACTCTCTTTAAAAGAAAAATAAATAAATAATCAGTTTTGGCCCAAACTGGGAAGTCAGCTAACCTGCCTGTGATATAGAATATGTAATAATATGTAATAATTTATAGGAACAAAAGCCAGAAAAATATATATATTCAGATTTAGCTAGATTTAGCTAGTGAGAAAGGTTATAATTCTAGTTTTTCAAACTTTGCTGGCATCTACGTAGGCTTTGGGGTAAGATCTTCAATTTCTGTTTTCAGTATGAGTAAGCTGGGATGGAAAAAATTCAGGTTACTAGGAAATGAGGAGGGAAAATAAAACAAAGCAATTGGGGATTTTAATTTATAAGGTTCTCATTACAATAGGAATCTTCCCAGTTACAAACTTTCAGGGTCATTGTATAAATGAGGAATATTATTTTATGATCTGTTAAAGTATGGAACTGAGCAGGCTCAACTAATAAACTTTTATTTTACAAGTATTTGGGCACTGATGTATTTTTTGAAACAAGTTCCTTTTTTTTTCTTACAATGAGCTAAAAATGAAACTTCATTTTTGTGAAAAAGTCAGTACTGAATTTTGCTTTTTCATTGTTTAGATTTTCAATTTAGATCAAAATGACTTTGGTTCCACATTAATTTTACTCATTTTCAATTCCAGGTTTCCTTATAGACTTATAACAACAACAACAACAACAACAAAAAGAATAGTTATTAAGGAATAGTTACTTAAGTTTTTACATAGTAAAATTTTTGCAGATATCAAAGAATTTTATTCTCCTTTCAGTGTTATATTGGTCTGTATTCCCAGGTCAGCTGATAGAATAGTTCTAATCCAAGTTCAAGTTCAGTTTGGAGAAGACCAATGTTCCAGCTGAAAGATGGAAAACCATCAGGGCAAAATAAAATTTTCTACCCACACTTGGATTATCTGCTTTATTAATCTTAATAAATTAAATTTTAATCTTATCTAAAAACATACCAAAACACCAAGATATAATGTTTAACCAAATAACTGGGCATTTCAGTCAAATTGACACATAAAATTAACATTAACAAGTGTCATTAAAACCTTCAAATAGAAATTTAGGTTATTACTAATATGATTACATTTGTTTAAGAAAATTTCTAAAACTGAAAATAAAGATTTTAAACATGTATTCTGTCAAAGATTAAAAGTTAAAAACTCTGATATTATGAAGTAGCATATTAAACATAGAATTCTTTAGTTTGTATTGCTGTCATGAGTGTGATTTCTGACAAAACATATGCTTGTGTTACAAATGATACTCCAACAAAAATAAATCTACAGAGCCAAGAACAAGATGCAATCCCTAAAGCCATGCCCTGAGTGACCTACTTCCTGTAGCTACACCCCACCTACCTATTGTTACCACCCAGTAGTCCATTCAAACTTTTAATCCATCAAACAGATTAATCTATGGCTGAGGTTACGATTCTCATCATTTTACCTAAAATCATTTTTGAACCTTGCTGTATTGGGGACCATGTTTTCAACATATGAGCTTTTGGGGAAGAAATTTCTAGATTCAAATCATTAACAAGCACATGCTGTCAAAATCCAAGATCTACATAGATGATGTCATTTAAGGCCACTCTTGATTTGGAAGATGACATCAAGATGCTATTTCACCTTTGAATTTGTCAAAGGGCGAGAGAGATTAAAAATTGTGTCTGGGACCATCAAGATATCTGATAGAGTTTCTCAGTATTTATGCAAAGAGCACAAAGCACTGCACCAGAGGGATAAGAATAACTTGCAAGAAACACACTTCTTTCATGAAGACCAACTCAGTTTTGAGTTTTCTGGAGAGTCCTGGCAATTTCAATCCCTCAATTCTATATTGACAGTTTATATTATCTTTGGTTTTATTTTTCTATTAAAGCAAATTTCTCTCAGATTTAGTTTATACTCTTCACTTGCTTCCATAAGATGCTTCAGAATTTTTTGTTTTAGGAGATTTTCTTTATAAGGACTGGGGCATTCAAATGCTTAACTCATACTGTAAAGATGCATAAAGATCTGAAGAAAGAGCATTCCAAGCAGAGGGACAAACTGGTATCAAGGCTTCAAGTTGAGAGTGAGCTTACCAAGTCTGAAGAATGGAAGAGTCGTGCAACCAGAGCATAGAAGAAGGGTGAGGTAGAAATAGAAGTAGAGAGGTTATCAAATTAAGTTTGGAGAAGAGATAGTCATAAGAGAGACATTGATTGGGATTTCATTTTCAGTGTGATAGGAAAAGCCATGGCCAGCTAGTGATCTGATGTGATCATTGCTATACTAAGGGCTGGATTCCTGACTTGCCCAGAACAGAAAGCCAGATAATACAGTGTTTGTACCATTAATTGAGGAGAAATAATACATCAAAAATGATTAAGAGTATAATTTTTGGCTGGGTATATGGCGCATGTCTGTAATCCCAGTCATGGGGAGGCTGAGGCAGGAGGACCCCGAGTTCAAAGCCAGCTTCAGCAAAAGTGAAGTGCTAAACAACTCAATGAGATGCTGAGTCTAAATAAATTATAAAATAGGGCTGGGGATGTGGCTCAGCGATGGAGTGCTCTTGGGTTCAATTCCCCGTAACCATGCCCCCCAAAAAAAGAGTATATAATCTTTGGAACTGGGTAAGCCTCGTTAAAAATGTTATTTTTGTCTGTTTCTAGGCAAATTTATTTGGCAATGAATACTCTTATAGATTGGATTCTTTCTACAATAATAGTAATGCTTGTACCTGCATCAAAATGTTGTTGAAAGGGAAAATGTATAATGTGCTTATGCAAGTCCAAGATCATAATCTGAATGAAATGTAAGGCTATTCTTCATGTAGTTGAATTCTATTAAAGTTGAGTACTCATTACACCTGTCCTTCTGTTCACCAAAGATTTTCTCATTTATTTTAAATTGCATCAGTGTGAAAAGGACTAATAGTAAACAGTTTTAACTCCTTCACTAATAAAGGAAGATTAACAGCTGGATTTATAATTAGACTAAAGAAGTTGGATACATACTTGAGGAGCATGTCTTTCAATCCTTAGTCACTAGACAGATAACCAGCAGCATCTACCTTGGAGGGAAAATATAAGGACAAAAGAAAAGATCTGACTTTCCCCTGTAGAAAAATGAGGCAAAGATTAGTTTGGACTAATGAACCCTAGCAGTGCAATGGCCCAGAAAATTTGTCTGATTTCCCTTCTACCAGGAATAGGAGAAGAAGAATCAGAGAATTGAAGGATGACAATGTTATGAAAAAAAGAAAATTAAAATATAACATAACCTAATAACAAGAACATAATCTAAACATAAGCTTTATGCCTTTCATGCTCTTAAAAATGTATCAAAATAAAACGAGGCAGAAAATTGAAATGGTTTCAACTTAGAGCTCCTTGATCAGGTGTAACAGTCTTCTTATTACTGTCATCCTTCATTTATGTTTTAAGATAGTTAACAAGAAATTTTATCATCATAAGAACAAAGATGATTTGTCATGAAATATTTATGCATAGAATTCTCATTTGCAAAATATGTTTTTATTTATCATTTCAATAGCTTGGAATTTGTTTTTGTTTTTTTATTGTATAACTTAAGAACAAAATTGCAAATAAAGACTTAAAATTTGGTGTCCTAATTTTATTATAAAAAGTGTTTAGAAAACTGAAAAAAATGGTGAAATTCTGATGAAATATATCATTTATATCATTTTTTTTTATTCAAGAAATCTAAATTTAGTAAGTTTAGCCAAATGCCAAGTCTCCTTTTTGTCATTTTGGGGGATTTTTAATTATCTATTACTGAACAATGTATTATCACAAAATTCATAGATTAAAATATAAAAAGTGTATTGTCTGACTTTTTTCTGGGAGGTCTTTTATTATTTCCAAAACCAAGAAATGTACTTATACAGGACATTATTCAAAATAAGGTAATTCTTGCAAATTTTTTCCAGCCTTAAAATAATAACAGATTTTGCTAAATAATAGTCTATTCAAAACTTATGAGTCTACATGGTTTCCTGCTAAATTCCATTAAATATGGAATATAGATAGTAGATTTTTTTATTCCTTTATTCATAAGAATGAAGCTGATAATAAAATAATTGAATTCAAATATAAGTATATCCAACTATACCTGTAATATCATGAATATTACCCACTGATAGAAATGGCAAAATTAAAACTTTTGATATTGTAACTAAAATACAGAATACAATATTGATTTCTTAAGAGTTTGTTGTAACCATAACTTCTAAAGCGGTTGATAAGGGATGCTATCAATGATCTATAGGGATTATTAAAAAGGAGAAAATATGAAATATAAATAAAGGACTAGTGAAAAATGTCAAAAATTGTGAGGACTACATTTGCATAATGAGTTTAGAGAAAAATTATGAAGAAACTTAAAAACCCAGCAAATATATTAAAATTAATATAATGGAAACAAGGAGTAATTTTTGTGGTTCACCAAGCCCGGAAGATAATAAGATGATCACTTTACAATAATTTTACTAAGCAATTTTTATTTGTATTTAGATCAAATATTTAAATAATTAAAAACAGGTTATTACTAAATTAGTCTGGAAACTTAGAGATAGCAAGCTAAGTCTCTTTCATTATTCTATGTGTTGCTTTATTTTTTTACTTGATATAAACTGACACCTCTTGCATTAGAGATTTTCAAGTAGCAATAGAGAAGATATGTACCCTCTCTCCCCAGAGGATTAAGGCATAATGAGAAGCAAAGAAATGTAAGAAATTACAGTTCTGTAAATTAAGTTCTATTGTTATGGTTTGGATCTGGAATATCCCTCTCAAAAGCTCATGTGTTGAAGTCTTAGTCTCCAATGCATCATTATCCAGAGGTGGGCCTTTTAGAAGTGATTAGCTCATGAGGGCTCTGACCTCATTAGAGGATTACTTCATTTGATGGATTAATAATTCAAATGGACTACTGATAGGAGGTAGAAACTATAAACAGGTGGGTATGGTTGAAGGAAGTAGGTCACTGGGGGTGTGTCCTTGGGGACAATATCTTGTCCTCAGCCTCTTACTCTCTTTCTCTGCTTTTTGGCCACCATAAGCAAGTGATTTTTCTCTGCCATAGCCTTCACCATGGTGTTCTGCCTCACCACAGGACCACAGTAATGGAGCCCAAATCATGAGCCCAAATCAATCTTTTCTCCTCTAGGTTGTTCTTGTCAGGAATTTTGGCCACAGGAATACAAAGCTGACTAATACAGATATAGTCAATCTATTAACAGATTATTGTTGAGGAACCTAGGACATAATCTAGATTGTGAAATGAAAGGCTACAGGAAATTGTTGAATACTGGGTTATCTGGGGTGAGTCCTGATGAATATGTAGGAATTCACTTAGTAAAGTAGTGTGATTGTGTGTGTGTATATATGGTGGTGGGATCTTAGAAGAGGATCTGTGGGATTAATGGTGTATTACTGTGTATTCTTGCCTTAAAACAAAACTATTATCTTACTGTTTTAAAGGTCAGAAATCTGATGTGGCTCTCACCAGGTAGAATGCAGAAGTGCTTAGGCTAGATACCTTTCTTAAGGTTATGAGGAAAAATGAATTTCTTGCCTATTGGGTTTTTAGTAGAATTTGGCATCTCCTAGGTGTAGGATCAAAATCTTACTTTTCTTACAAGAGTAGTTTCCTTTTACTGCTCTAATAAATTCCCACAAACTTGGTGGGGGTTAAATCAACCAAATTTAATGGTGAAAATCAACGTGTTGGAAGGTTGCATTCCTCTAGAGGACACACGGGAGAATCTATTTCCCTGTCGAAGGCCTGCCTGCATTCCTTGGCTTATAGCCCATTTCTGTTTTCAAAGTGATTCATCACAACCCCTGGCTCTGTTGTAAAAACTATTGAATCACATTTGAGGTAATCAAAGTAATTCAGTGTAATCATCCCACCTTAATTAAATCTCACCACAAATTATTCTTTTTTTTTTTTTTTTTCAATTTTAGTAACATTCTAACTAGTTCTAGGCATTAGGAACAGTTGTAGTGCCGTTGTTCAACTCACCATCAGAAATGGTGAGTCAAGTCCCTCTTACATTGCAACTTCCTCTTCTATTTTTCTGTGTTTTAAATATTTATAATTATACAGGATTCATCTTTCAGACTATTATATCTCAGCAGTTAGAATAGGGCTCGACACATAGTAATGTTTAATAAGTATTAGTTAAATGAATACAAAAATGAATGAATGGCTATACAGTGAAGGGTAAGCCTATTTTTAACAGCATGTAAATATAAAATGGTGAAGGCTATAATTAAATTATGGAAGTGAAGAATGATACAAAAAGGTAAAAAAAAATGCCCTTAAGAAGTGATAAATATTTGAAAAGATAGGTATATTTAACCTGATTTAAACATTACATAATGTACACATGTACCCAAACATCTCACATTATCACTTAATAAAGAAATCATAGAACCAAGATAAAAAGACAAGCATTGCTTTTGGATGGGAAAAAAAAAAAAAGAAAAACCCAAGCGGAATGATTCAGAATGGTTACTTACTTTATTATTTAAGCATTTAGGAGCATAATGGTAAGTTCATGGAGACAAAGACTATTGAAAGAGCTGTGTGTAGTGGCACATGCCTGTAGTCCCACTGACTTAGGAGACTGAGGACAGGGGTGTAGCCCAGTGGTAGAAAACACTCTTAAAAGGTGGGGGGGAGAGACTAAAGGAAAAATCACAATGTAGGGAAGCAGCGTTCTGACTTAGACATGAATATTTTCAAGAGGAGAAATCAGTGAATGGATACTCAGGTGTAAAGTTCAGGGAGAGGCAGTGTTGATACAGAAACATTTGTGTTTATTAAATATATACTCTTATAGGCTTCTGCTGGAGAAAAAAGTGAATTGCTATAAAAATTTATATCATTCAGACAGTACTAATTATCCAATTAGGTACACATTTAATATTTAATGGAATGTACTGAATATGTTTTACATAATGACTTTATTTTTTAAGACATAAAGTGCAAACTTTTTCTAAGGCTTGTGAAATTAGGAGAAAACTAACATGTTAAATAATATAACAAACATTGGAGATTTTTGTTTCATGGTTAACTTTTAGGGCTACAATTAAATGAAATATGTTAATTATTTCCAGACAGAATAAACTAGAAAATATAAACTATTTTATGGAAAATAAATTAACTACCTCATTTGATTTTAAAAGAATGCTGCTTTTATTTAGTACTGGTAACTGAAGTGTTGTCTATTATTGATTGGATTTAAAAATGGTTTTTTTCATACTGCATTAGACAAGGTTTTACTTTTCTTCAAAATCAATACGAGTCGAGGTTATGGATTGATTTCCTGAAATTACAGGTGAAAAGTCATTGTCCCTTGTGGTTTTTTCCACTTCCATTATCGGCTATGAGAGGGAAAATTATTACTTATGTACCTATTCCTATGACTAGAGTATCTTTGGGTATTAAAACATTTTATTTGTAAACTCCATTAAGGTATATTTTGTCCCACTCACAAATTTAAAATCTTAAAAAGACACCTACTCTACTATTTCTTATACTGCTGTGGCTAAACAGGGTTTGTTTGTTTTTTTTTAAATTAGGAGGAAGGTCCTCTTCTCTCCTTACAACCAGAGTTAAATTTGAAAAGGAAAGACTTTTTATTTAAATAAACATTATAGAAAATAAATATAAGAATTATTAGACAAATAACCAACCCTATTCTCCTTCTATCAATACAATTTTCCTTCTGTGTCTCAGATGTGTAGATGCTCTTTTATAGTTTAAGAATCACTGAGGATGTTCAGCTTTTTCTGTTGTCAATTTTGCAAGTTATTTATTTACTTATTTTTAGATTACAAACATAAATTTTTAACCTAAAGATAGAAAATATTCATCTCCATTTAAATTTATCCAACTTAAACAAATACTATTATCTGCCATACTTGTTTTATCTCAGCCATTATTTCTGTTAAAGCTTTGAAGCCGACCCAGACCTTATCATTTCTTCAAAAATATTTCATTATGTATCTCTAATAAATCAAGATTTTTTATAAACATAATAAAAATAAAATGAATAATAATTTCTTAATATCATCTTATACTATGTATCCTATTTTCCCTGATTATCATAAAACTTCTTTGACTACTGGTTTTCTCACATTATTATCCTAAAGTCTATTCAGTGGTTGATAAATTGCTTTAATAATTTTGCAAAATATAACAATTTTCTCCACTCCAACTTTCTCCACCTACATTCTGCATTTAGATGATCATATAATTTTACCCATTTTTATTATATTGCTTATTACATAAATATCTATAACCTAGTATTTATATCTAGAGGGTTTATTATATTCACATTTCTCTGTCTCCTCCCTTGCTTTTACTCTTCTGATATTCCAATTCATAATTTAAGAGTAGAGATGTATGGTGACATTTTTTATTCCAAATCTCTATCTTTACCTTCTACTACAAATCTTTACATATATGTGTGTGGTTGTATACACATATATATCTATGTATATATACCACAGATAAATAGATACTACATATAAATATTAAAAATAAAATTGGTGAATGCAGTGATACAGTTTTATGTTTAATTTTTTCATCATTGTCATTATTTTCATACAAATATATAAGCAAAATGCTATTTCAAAGTTGAATTACTCTGTGAATGATTATGTCATCAGATTCATACAGTTGAACTTTTTTAAAAAATTTCACTGATTGCTTTTTTTAAACTGTTAAATTTGGCCTTTAATCATAGAAACTATTTACATGGTTTGGTGTGATCTAACCTTTAACTGTCCTATTGACTCTGTACTCTTCACTTGCCACAAATAGCCATTGTTACAAATATAGATCCATTAAAACATAATTCATGTTTATTCTTACACAGTTTATAGCATTTTGTTTTGTGCTTCCATGTCTTTCTTTTCTACTTAAGAATACAGAATAATATATGGAGATCATTTCTTTTTTTAGCTGCAGAGTACCTTGTTATCTGGATGCAACATAGTTTTCCAACCAGTATTCTTTAAATAAAGACATTTGAGGTGCTTTCTGTCTTAGTCTATTATTAAAATACTGCAATGAACAGCTCTGTGACAAAATCATTTTGTGTTTTTGCCAATGTTACTTAGGACAATTATAAACTTGTTACTTATCACTTACTTTTGCTCATTTTTGGTGATTGGAAGGCTTTTTCTTATGTGGTCAAATTTGTTAATAGGTTTCTGGATTTAAGTCATATTAACATGTTTTTTTCTCTGCACCCTGACTATAAGGAATTTATTCATGCTTATTCCATATTTTTATGCTTTAAGTTTTTCCATTTAGATATCATAGTCTCTTTAAAATGTATCCTGTTTTATAGTATAAAGAATGAATCTAATTTTACACTTTTCCATATGGCTATCCAGTTGTTCCTATGTCACTTATTACAACTTCTTTTCTCCATTTATTTCAGATGCCAAAAATGGCTTTCCAAGCAATGATGGGTGCCGTTTCTACATATATGGAGATAGTTGGCTTACAGAGATATTTCAACTACTGTTTCTATACATACAAATTCAAGAAACTCTTATGGAACGAACTGGCAAAGAGAGAGAACACTTGGCTATATTTTTCTGTTATTATGCTTGTGGTTTTGTATACCCCTGAGGGTCTCCTTCCATTTACATGCAATTTCCCTTCTCTCTCCCTTTCCCTCCCACCTCTCATCCCTGTTTAATGTTAATCTTCTTCTCATGCTCTTTGTCCCTACTCTGTTCTTAGTTACTCTCCTTATATCAAAGAAGACATTTGGCATTTGTTTTTAAGGGATTGGCTAGCTTCACTTAGCATAATCTGCTCTAATGCCATCCATTTCCCTCCAAATTCTATGATTTTGTCATTTCTTAATGCAGAGTAATACTCCATTGTGTATAAATGCCACATTTTTTTTTTATCCATTCGTCTATTGAAGGGCATCTAGGTTGGTTCCACAGTCTTGCTATTGTGAATTGTGCTGCTATGAACATGGATGTAGCAGTGTCCCTATATTGTGCTCTTTTTAGGTCTTTAGGGAATAGACCGAGTAGGGGAATAGCTGGATCAAATGGTGGTTCCATTCTGAGCTTTCCAAGAAATCTCCATACTGCTTTCCAAATTGGCCGCACCAATTTGCAGTCCCACCAGCAATGTACAAGAGTACCCTTTTCCCCACTTGTTGTTGTTTGACTTCCTAATGGCTGCCAATCTTACTGGAGTGAGATGGTATCTTAGGGTGGTTTTGATTTGCATTTCTCTGACTGCTAGAGATGGTGAGCATTTTTTCATATACTTGTTGATTGATTGTATGTCCTCCTCTGAGAAATTTCTGTTCAGGTCCTTGGCCCATTTGTTGATTGGGTTATTTGTTATCTCATTGTCTAATTTTTTTAGTTCTTTGTATATTCTGGATATTAGGGCTCTGTCTGAAGTGTGAGGAGTAAAGATTTGTTCCCAGGATGTAGGCTCCCTATTTACCTCTCTTATTGTTTCTTTTGCTGAGAAGAAACTTTTTAGTTTGAGTAAGTCCCATTTGTTGATTCTAGTTATTAACTGTTGTGCTATGGGTGTCCTATTGAGGAATTTGGAGCCCGACCCCACAGTATGTAGATCATAGCCAACTTTTTCTTCTATCAGACGCCATGTCTCTGATTTGATATCAAGTTCCTTGATCCACTTTGAGTTAACTTTTGTGCATGGCGAGAGAAAGGGATTCAGTTTCATTTTGTTGCATATGGATTTCCGTCTTGACCTTTTGTGGTACTACCAGAGGAGGCCAGGCAACACAGCTGACGAGGGCAGGGGAATTGATGCTAGTGGCAAACTGGAATGAAAAGGACCTGACCATAAATTATTTCCTTTCTCTTCTGTTAAATGAACTGTTCCCAAGTGCAATATTTCAATTAGTTTCTCTAAACAAACATCACCCATCAGAGCAGCCGGTTCAAAGCTGTGGTGTACCCCTTAGATTGCCTGGCCCTTCTTTCCTGCATTTTCTTGTTTCTTCATTGTTCCTGAAGTTTACATTCCCAAATAGATCCTTAGCTATAAGCTTTTGCCTCAGACTCTCCTTACTTGGAAAACTAGGCTGAGAATGATCTATTCATATAGCAATCACCAACATTTTGACTTATAATAAAAAATATAAAATTATCAATATTACAAAAATAAAAGTAAGATGTGTATAATATTGACCCAGAAAACCTTAGAGTTCCCTTCATCTTGAGTAAACCTTAGGTTTCTTCCAGACTCTAGGTGCCTAACTTTCCTTCTCTTAGAACATTTGCTTTAGAAAATATGTAATTAAAAATCTTTGCCCCTTTGAGATGTAACTCTTTTAAGAAGATTCTTATCAGTTTTATAATTCAGGAATGTTATGCCTGTGACCTGGGAGTCATTCCTTTAAAATGAAATCATCAAGGAGGATAGAGCCCCCTCTCCCAGTCTCTGTGGGAGGGTAGAAGTCTAATGTGGATGCCTAAGGCAAAGTTATAAAACAATAACCCATCTTGAAGATGGAAGAAATCCATCTTGCCTTTGAGTGAAGGCTGATTAGAAAACACAGGTGGTCTCTGATTCCTCTTCACTGCAGCTTATAGAAACACTCTAGCCCTTTGTTTTATTGAAGTTGAGCTCTGACTGAGTTGTGGCCTTTTCCTCTATTGCAATATCTTTAAACAAATTCTTCCTGACCTTGGTTAACTTTATCTCCTGATATTTTTACTTTGGTAGTACTCAGGATAACTCTAAGCAGTATATTTTTAAGGTGATTTTTAGGTATTCTGTGTGTACATTCTTCCAAATAATGTATAATCAACTTATTTTATTTTGGGAAAAATATATTAAGATCATTCTAAATTCATAAGTAAATTTTGAGAGAATTCACATCATTTTTTTATGTTGAGTCATTTCCTTCAAAAACACAGTCCTTTTGTACATTTATTGTTCAGTGTTTACAATGGTATTTTGCAGAGGTATTCTATATATATGACAACTGTGGATTTCATTATGTTACATTTTTATCTTGCTACTTTACTAAAATGGTACTTGTCAATGCTTTCTTAGGTTTGGCAAATATAACTATATTATCTTTTTGTTTTCAATCTCACTTTTGTCTGCATATATATTGCTTCTTTTTGAAGTTAAACTACTTGACTTCTTCCTCACACTGAAAATTATTTGTATTAACTGGAAAGAAAGGAAGAAATGATTAGTGAAAGAACAAAATAAACCATAACACTTGTGCATATATATTTACATTTATTTCTTCATATAGATTTAGTTGTCCTGAAGAGGGGCAAAATGAGGTAAAAGACCTGCCATACACACATGCAGATTTAGTTAACTGGTATTAGACAGGCCTGGACAAGGGAAAAATCTCCATTTTTAGGTTTCTTGGTGTCAGTCAGGCCATAGGGATAGCCCCTCAGCTTCCATGATCAGTATGAGGAAGTTGTTCCCAGTTCAAAAGGATGAGAGCCAAATTTCATCTGATGACAAACAACTTTGTATGATTGACATTTTATTCTAGTTTTATTTTTTAAGAAACTAAATTAAAATAAATAATCACACCAATTGCATAGGGTGAGAGTGAAATTTACATCAAAATCCATTCGATTCCAAATCCTAGTTTTCTTTTATCATATTGCATTATGTTGCCTTCATATATCTCAGACTTAAATGCCATTGCAAAGACACTTTAGTAGCTTGATCACAGGAAGCCTTTTAAATCCAGAGGACATTATTATCTAGAAAATACTAATTTCAGGTCCACTGCCTAATAACCAGTTATGACAACAGATGGGGTGACAGAAAGTACCCTGTGCCTCATAAGCACATAGGTCTGAGACCTTTAGTTTGATTGCAACAATAGAATTTATAAATCATAAACATTACCTCCAATAATAATCCAAAGACTTCAAGGCCTTTGTTTAATTAGTTGCATTTAATCATGATATGCTGGCAGTGAGAACTGATTGGTTATAAGTGACTAGAAAATCAGTCTGATGTGCCTTAAGCAAAATGGCAATGCATGTCTGAACATTTCAGCAACAGTTCCAAACTCAGTTGTGGCTTCATTGGGGGCTTCTAAAATGTCAATGGGGCTTATTTTTTTCTATTTCCTCTCTCCATATCTTCTATTCATTTTCCTTGCATTGACTGTAATCTCAAACAGTTCTTTCCATGGAAGAAACAGGAAACTGATAGGAATCTTAGACTTCAAATTCTCTCAGAATCAAGGTCAGTAGAGAAATGTTCCTGACTCTGCTCTAACATTCAAAGAAAATCGATCATGGGTTTTTTATGGCTTCTGTTAGGTCACCTGGCCATCCCATAATTATCATGTTAATCAGAAGAACATGATAATCTGATTGAATCTGGTCTGGTCTCTTTTAATAACTGAGCTAAGGCTAGTTTTACTTAAATGAAGCATGTGCTGTGATTCAACCCAAGAACATGAATTTACACAAGTTTGAGTGAAATTACTAGAAAATAGTGGGATTTAAGGAAGCAAACAAAAGCTATTTGTAATGCCATTTTATAGCCCAAATTTCAAGTGGCCCACAGTGGTGAAGTCACTTCAGTCTTTAACAAGTGCTTTCTAAATATTATCTCATTATTCTTGAGAATTTGTTAGGTATTGTTGCTTTTACCAAATCTTAAATGAATAAATTTGGAGCCAAAGTGACTTGCTCAAGAATAAAGAGCTAGTAAACTGCAAGAACAGGGATAAGTATCTATGTTAGTCTGACTCCAGGTAATAACCAGTTTTAATAATGTTGTGTTTCCAACTGATTAATAAAATTAGGGGAGAGAAATTGAAAATACTCAGCATTTGTGTGTGTGTGTGTGTGTGTGTGTGTGTGTGTGTGTTAAATAAGCTGTTGCATTATAGTTTCTGCAGTGGGAATCAATCATCTCTTTGAAAGATCAGCATAGTGGCCAAAACAGGATCATTATTTGAGAACTGTCTCTGAAGTTGCAAATCTGTTCTTCAGAGTGCCAGAGCATTAAGCATATTAACACAATCCATTGTTTATTTAATGAAGGATAAATAAAATACTTGCCTTTAACAAGGCAATAAATAGCCCTCCCAAAGATTCTACCAAGGGGACAAACTTTTTTTGCCAGGCATTCTTCCACAAAGTTGACTAAAAGGAACAGGACTATCTCTTTTTTCAATGCTGATTTAATTTTAGTTGAAAGAAAGCATATCACAAATTAAATTAATGCCAATTAGGATGTTGTTTCAGCATATGTACATATATAATAATTTTTAAAAGCTCCAAAAGGTCTTATTTTTCAAAGAAAACAAATCCCTAAAATAGGGGGAGGTATGCAAAAAGACTCAGATTTTAACCACATTGGTTAAATTTGGCTCCTCTGTGACATGAAATTTATATCATGTGCTAGTTTTAATATTTTTGAATACAGGTATATTGAGTTAAATTTTGATTAGGCTTCTTCTGTTGATTTACAAACATTTCCTTACCAGCTGCCAAATTAAATTTATGTCTACCTGGCTTTCAAAATAAAAAGTAAAGTGACAGAGATGAATATAAAGTAGAAGTTTGAAACTAGTATTTTATGCTAAATTTGAATGAGAGTCATTTCATTTGATTTTCACAATCACAAAAATGAGAATGTTAAGTTCCACACGGTTGCAATGAAAATGACTGCTTTGCTAACCATCAGTGGAATATTTTCTCTGAGTTAATGCCTATTTCTCTTTGAACTGACTTCAAACTAGCTGCTTTGAAAGGCTTGAATGGTAAGTAGATGGTTAAGTTTCCTGAAACCTCATGGGCTTTTAGATATTTCATCTTTACTTACAAAATCTTACAACGAGCTTTCAGAACCTTTCAGAATATATATTCAGTATCTCACAAAACTTTTAATATTTATGGTAATAAAACCCCAGTTCTTAAATATATATTTTGCATTAGGCTAGCTAAGACTTCTAATCAAACTTCTAATCCTTTTTTGAAGATGGTGGTTATTAACCTTTACTTTAGACCTGTGGTTCTTAAGTAGAATGTACTATAGGAAGCAAGGAATTGAAGGAAATATTTTCTACGTCAAAGTGCCTGGAAAAAATATTTGAGCTAACGGCATAAAGAAACACTGAAATGGAAATTGCTCTTCCTAAGTTAGCATTCTCATTGAGGTTCTATCTTAAACACAGCAGGTCACTTTCTTTGTATTCAAGTATCTAAAAGATAAAATGAGAAAATAAAACAAAGAATAACTTGAGAAGAATGAGGTCCAGTGATGTTAAATTGGTGGTGATATTTCCATATAGTAAATATTGAATAGTCTACTGCATGCCATATGTCAAGTCCTATTTCTAGGAACTGATACAAATGATTACTAGCTCTCATAGACCTTAGTATAAGGAACAGGATCTAAAAAGTAATAACAGTTATATATATATATATATATATATATATATATATATATATATATATATAAAATTATTTTGTGTATATTTTATATATTATTTTTATAATATATTTTAGAAATATATACTCTGTAGCATATTTTTATATATCTTATGTTTCATGTATATGTATATATATACATATATGTGTATACAGTATATAGTGATACACAATATACATATACACATATATACATGCACATAGTGAATTAGGTGGTGATATATGCTGTGGAAGTATGGGAGAATAGGAATGATAAAATGAGGGAAGTGGCTGAAGTTTTGAGTAGAGAAATTATAGAGGACCTTAACTGAAAAAGGGAAATTGAAGCAGAATTTTAGGAAATCAAAGGAAGTAGCTAAGAGGCAATCTAAGGGAAAATATCCCAGATATAAATATCAACTAGCGGAGTGTGCTCAGTATGTTCAAAGAACAGTAAAGATGCCAGTGTTTCTGGTGGTGTATAACTGCAACATAAGATAATCTCCATATTTAAACACTTATTTCTAGAAACATTCTTCAAGGATATGTTTAAAATTCCCTCCAAAAATTAATGGGGAAATCTTTTCATAAATTATTCATGTAATTAAATTTCTTTGTTGATCATTTAAAACATGACAGTTGATATGCTAAAGCATGAGAATCCTGACCAAAAAAAAAAGACTCAGTTCCCATTTTCAAGGGCCTTGATTATTCGAGCAGGGCATGGATTTGTAAAGCAATTCGAATCTCCTGTGTAAAGAACTCACACAAGTGTGGGAGATGGAAAGAATCATATTGGAAGAAGAGATTCTTGACATGGTATCTAATTTGTAACCTGGTAAACTGGTGAAGACACCTCAGATACATCATTAATCTCCAGGATATATAAAGAACTCAAACAGTTTAACACCAAAAAAACAAATAACCCAATCAATAAATGTGCAAAGAAACTGTTCATAAAAGAAATATAATTGATCAACAAATATATGAAAAAGAAATGTTCAACATCGCTAGCAAATAGAAATGCAAATAAAAACTACACTGAGCTTCCATCTCCAGTTAGAATGGTAATTATCAAGAATACAAGCAACAATAAATAGTGGCAAGGATGTGGGGAAAATGTTACACTCATACATTGCTGTTAGGACTACAAATTGGTGCATCTACTATGGAAAGCAGTATGGAGATTCCTCAGAAATTTTGGAATGGAACCACCATTTGACCCAATTATCCCCCTCCTAGATTTATACCCAAAGGACTTAAAGTGTGCATACCACAGTGACACAGCCACATCAATGTTTATAGCAGTTCAATCCACAATAGCTAAACTATAGAACGAACTTAGATGCCCTTCAACAGATAAATGGATAAAGAAATTGTAGTATACGTACACAGTGGAATATTAGCAGCCTTAAAAAAAGAATGAAATTATGGCATTTGCTGGTAAATGGATGGAGCTAAGTGAAAGAAGCCAATCCCAAAGAACCAAAGTCCAAATGTTTTCTCTGATATGTGGATGCTAAGTCACAATAAAGGAGGGGGGGACCCAGGAAAGAATTGAGGTACTTTAGATTAAACAAAGGGGAGTAAAGGGAGGGGAGGGGGCATAGCGGTAGGAATGATAGTAGAATGAATCAGACATCATCACCCTATGTGCATATATGATTACACAACCTGTGTAACTCTATATCATGTACAACCAAAAGAATGAGACGTACAGTATACTCCATTCATGCATAATATGTCAAAATGCATTCTACTGTCATGTACAACTAATTAAAATAAATAAAAATTTAAAAACAGATAAAAAAGAGAAATTATCATTGTTTCAGAATGACTTTTTTTTTCAGAAAGCATGGTGAGTGAAGGACATGGGAGATTAGAGGACCCTTCAAAAAAGGGTCTTTCAGAAATTTATTAGAAGCACTGGGATTATATATAATTTTATATATTATGGTAAAGTATACAATGAAATTTACATTTTGGAATTTTTAGCAGTCATGCAGAAAGCAGATTAAAGAAGGTAGGAATGGAGATAAGAGAATGATTAGGGAGGCTGTTAGGGTTACATAAACAAAAAGTGGATAAAACCTACTTTTAGGTAGTCACAATAATTGTAAAGAATAATGAACAGATTTGAGACATCATTTGTGTATTTTAGGAGTTCTATAAAATGTAAAGTACTTATTGTTGATTAAATATGCTACCAATGGTGAAGCATCTAATATGATTCCAATGATTTATATTTTGACCAAGAGAGTGCCCATTCTGAATCCTCTGTGATATGGAAAGGAGAACAATTTAAAACAGATTTTGGAAGCTTCAAGGAAAGCATGGTATTACTGGACAGTGTATATATTTGTATAAATTATTTTATAAATTACTAATGAAGTTTCTTCAGATCTACTTCTCTTGTTCATCATTGTATATGGGATGACCATTCACCCAATCAACCAAGTATGTTTTTTTTTTTCTTTTTTTTTTTCTTTTCTCAGAATCCCACCACAGTTTGAATTTGTAATGCTGAGATTTTTCTTGCTGTTTCACTTTTTGTTTATTCAACCCACCGGGCACTCCAATGTCAGATTCATCTTTATAGTGCATAGTTCAGATTGACATGTGGTTTTTCTCTAAGACATGGTATTACTAAATATTTGTGCTATATTAAAATTTTAAATATGTGGTATACAGAAAGCTGTGACTCCAAACTACTTTCCAAGTTTTTTTGCCTATTTATTCATCCAAAAAAGTTGCTGTTATTTAAATTGGCTTGCATTTTTCCTTCTCTCTATTTCTGTTTTATACTTCAACTTGTTTTTAATCCATTTAAATAGCGGTATTTAAGTTGTTATTTATCATATATTTGTATCATTGTATTTTTTTAAATAATTTTTTTAAAGACAGAGAGAGAGAGAGAATTTTTTAATATTTATTTTTTAGTTTTGGCATATCATTGTATTTTACTTAGGGTGTTTTATAAAATTTTCAATAAGTTGAATACATCACTATTTAAAAATATACTATGTAAAATAATTCCAAAAGTTGCAAACAATAATACAAATATCCAAATAAATTTTTTTGTATATATACCACATTTTCTTTATCCATTCATAGGTTGATAGGTACCTGGGCTGGTTCCATAACTTGGCTATTGTTATTCTTTTTGAAATATTTTTAGTTGTACATGGACACAATACCTGTATTACATCTATTTATATGTGTTGCTGAGAATTGAATCCAGGGCTTCACATGTGCTAAGCAAGCACTCTACCACTGAGCTACACCCCTAGGCCTGGCTATTGTGACTTGTGTTGCTATAAACATTGATATGCTTGTGTCACTAGTATGATTATTTTAGTTCTTTTGGATAAACACCAAGGAGCGGGAGAGTTTAGTCATATGGTTGTTCAATTACATTTTTTTTTTTTTTTGAGGAGTCTGCCTTCTGTTTTCCAGAGTGGTTGTACTAATTCAGTCCCACTGACAGTGTATGAGTGGATCTTTTTCCCTGCAGGCTGGCCAACATTTATTTAATGGAGCTTTACCCAGCCATAAAGAAAAAAATGATGGCATTTTCTGGTAAATGGGTGGAACTGGAGAATATTATGCTAAGTGAAATAATCCAGATCCAGAAAATCACTAGTTGAATGTTTGCTCTCACATGAGTGGGCGAAAAGCAGGGAGAGGGGAAACCCATGAAGACAAATGGGAGATCTATGGAGCAATGAAAAGGGATTAAGAGGGAGGGACAAGAGATGGGAATAGAGAGACACAATGGGATGAAATTGAAGGAATTATGTTATGCACGTATGTGAATATGCCATGGTGAACATCACGTTTATGTATATCTATAAAGCACAAATTTTATAAGCAACTATAAATAAGTAGAAGAAATATCAATAGAGGAAGGAGAACAGGAGAATGGAGGAGAGGGAGGGAAAGGAGAAGTGCTAGGAAACAAAGGGAGCAAATTATATCCCATTCTTGTATAATTATGTCTAAATAAGCCCCAATAGTATGTATAATGAAGTAATAAAAAACAGTAAAAATTTGTTTGAAAATCAAAACACATTACATTTTGAATAACCACCCATATTTTATTAATTTTCCCAGAAAAAACATTATTAACTTGTTGTATGTAATAGGATGGCATTTCTCATGCAGTTGGTTTTATGTATGTATATGTGTCTGTGTACAAACATAGAGATGCAGATTTTTACATGACTACAAGAATACCTGTTGTTCATAAACCTCATCATTTCTTACTTGTTCTTTGTCTTGAAAACTCCTCCATGTCAATACATGCAACCTATTACTTTAAATTGATGCATATTTTCCATATTACACATGAAACATAGCTTATCTACATATTGCCATGATAATGAACAGTAAAGAGTTTTAAGTTTTCACTCTTTAAAAATAAACACATTCTTCATCAAAGGTAAAACTTCTCATGTAAGAGAAATGGAGAGTTTGAATTCTGGAGATCTTCAGCATGGTGACTACTTTTAATAATACTGTATTGTATACTTGAAATTATTAAGAGAGTAGATTGTAACTGTTCTCAGCACAAACATGTAAACGTTGCAACTGTGTCAGGTGATTACTATGTTAATTAGCTTGGTTATAGTAAACACACACACACACACACACACACACACACATAAGTATATATATATCACTTCATACACCTTAAACACATGCAATTTTTACTTATCAATTTTACCTTCATAAAGCTGAAGAAATAAACATGAAGACTATTGTCACAATGAAGAAAGAAACCAGAAACTGAAAAATATTCACAATATGTATATATAAATAAGAACTTGAATGAATCTCTCCTACAAAACAGTAATAACAAGCAATCAAAACAATGGACAAAGTACTTGGACAGAAACTTTTTGAAAGATGATATAGGAATATCAAACTAAGTATGAGGAAAAATATGTAAAACTATTAGACAACAGAAAATAAATTCAAATTAAAACTAAAAATTAGATAAATGAGATACAATGGTGTGCCCACTACAATGTTTTAAATTAAAAATATTAATAACACTAGATTTTGAAGAGAATGTAAATAAGCAGAACTCACATACATGATGATAGGAATGTTGAAGAGTAAAACCACTTCGTAAAAATCTTTTAGCAGATTTGTACAAAGTTAAAATATATACTTACCTTTGATCTGTCAATATTACTCAATAACTACTTGGAAATGAAAAGTTATATCTATAAAAAGATTAGTATAAACAAGTTTGGCAACTTTATTCATAATAGATAACATTTGGGTACAACCTAGATATTCATTGAGACAACAGATAAATAAGTTGTGTATATTTCTGTCAATAACATATATGGGTAGAAATGGAATTAGTAAGTGAAGTGAATACATGGTTTAAATGTTGGTAGGCCTTCCAGCGTGCCATCCAGACACACATAACAAGTAGAAAACCTAACAATAGTATATAAGACCATTCTTTTTGGCAGCCCTTTGGCAACTGGACACATTAAGGAATTGGATGGCTTTGAATCTGTCTGGTCACAATTTGTTTCTCCTTTAATTTGTAACTGTAGGCTATGTTCACTTCTCTGTTGGGCTGTTTGCAATTTTATATGCTTTGAAAACATACTTTACAGTTTGAATTATCTGTGAGATGTGAAAATATTTTCTTCTAATAGTTTATCTTAAATGTTTAAAAACTATTAAACATATAGTATTATGTTAGTTTTTTATAGTTATATGATTAATTTTATATTTTGTCTTCTAATATGTATAAATTATTTCAAACTCTTATCTCATAATTATAAGGAACAATCCTATATTTCCCTCCAATATTATTATAGAATTTTGTTTACTTTAATTGATCTAAACTCTTTTCTAAACACTTCTGTTTTTATGCTCTATTTCTCTACATGCATTAAGAATTATATATATACAAAAAACCAGGGATGGAAAACAGAGGCACTTAACCACTAAGTCACACCCCTAGCCCTTTTTTATATTTTATTTAGAAACAAGGTTTCACTGAGTTGCTGAACCTGGCTTTGAACTTGAAATCCTCCTGACTCAGCCTCTTGAGTCACTGGGATTACAGGTATGCATCACCCCACCCGGCAAGACCAAAAATTTTTAAAAATTATTGTAACTTCAAAAAATGTGTTGATAGCTTGTAGAGAAAGTTCCTCTACTTCATTTTTTATTGAAATAAAATTAACTGCTATTTTATAATTTCCTTACAAGATGAACTTGTGTAGGCACTTGTCAAAATTCATAAATATTGCAATTAGAATTCATATTGGAATTCTATTGAAATTTGACATTATTTTGTTGAGAATCAACCTTTTTATAATTTTAAAATTGGCATTCTCTCAATCAGGATTGTTTAGGTTTATGAGAGTAGTTCATCATTTTGAAAAAAAAAATTTAAAAGATTATCTTTACATTTTTCTGCCAGAACTCTTTTTCAGACATTTTATAGTCTATTTTGAGATAGGTATAGTCTCATTTCATGTGCCAGGTTATTATTAGTTTTGCCAGAGTATAGAATATTGTGTGTGTGTGTGTGTGTATGTGTGCATGCGTGTATGTGTGTTAAGTTGCACATATTGCAACACATATTAGTGGTTATTCCTACTTCCAAATAATCTGTGCTCTCCATCAATTCTCTTAAAATTTTCAGACAGATAATTCTATTCTCTAAAATAAGTCTTTATGTTCGTTTCTGATATTCCCATTTATTTCCCTGCTGCATTTAATTACCTAACCATTACCTGAGCAATTTTGAATTTATGAAGAGTAGCCATGCAATGTGTAATGTTGTTTTGGTCACTGATGAACTATGTATGTACTAGGTCTTGTAAGGTTATAATGGAGCTGAAAAATTTCTATCACCTAAGGAATGCATAGCTATAGAAGAAGAAAGAGAAAAAAATAAATTGCAGGAAAAGAAGAAAGAGAGAACCACCAAAAATTTACAGTGAAGAGTATAGCAGAAGGTTTTACAGACCTCCAGCAACTCCTTTAAATGTTTGAAAACATGGCTGCAACACCGAAAAGTATTTATTAATAGAGACAGCATTCATGCTACATTATCTGCTTACAAGCAAATCTATGATGAAAAAAAAAAAAAAAAACAGAATAAACCAAGCAAACCACCCTGGATATTTTTCTGAAAAGTGACATTTCCTCAAGAAGAGCCTCAGGGCAGGTCCTTGGTAAGGTATCCAGAAGAAAGCATTGTTATCACAGGAGGTGACAGCTCCCTGAGTGCTGTGCCCCTGGAGACCTTCCAATGGGACAAGATGGGAAGGTGGAAGCTCATGATGTTCATGATCCTGACTCTGTGCAGCCTGAGACTAAGGCGTGTACGTGTGTCTTCATTTAAAAAAATATTACAACATAAAAACAAATTAAAAATAGGAACAAGAGCTTATAGAATATAATATATAAAGAAAGAAAATAATTTCTGTGTAGATGAACAATGTGTTTGTGTTTCAAGCTAGGAATTATTAAAAAAGAGTAAAAAAGTTAAAAAAATAAAATCTTTATAATGATAATGAGTACCATAACTAAGGTTAATTCATTATTGAAGAAGAAAAATGATTTTTTGTATAAATTACTAAGGCTTAAGTTACAGTAATTATAACATCTAGTGTAGTGTACGGTAATGCCCCAGGCCTTCACACTCCTTCAACTCCCAGGTCTGCAAGCTCCATCATGGCTGGTGCCCCACATGGATGTACCATAATTTATCTTTTATACCATGTTTGTATTGTATGTTTCTATGTTTATATTTTTTTTACAGAATATAATTACAAGTATATTACAATTGCCTACAATATGAGTATAGTACATAGAGAACAGGTTGTAGTCTACAATATTATATACCTTAGGTGTACAGTAGGCTACACCATGTCTTAATATGGAGATGTCCATATTATGTTATGAGTCACATTTCCTCCAAATCATCTTCAAGCACCCTCTCAAAGGACATCATGGAAATATGAATAACATCACTGCTTTATTAAATGGAAAATGGGGTTCCATTTTTCTTCAGTGATTTCTTTGTATAAAACTAATAGTGACAAATGTTACAATCAAATATTCATCTTCTGCCAAAACAATTTATTATTCTCTTTCATATTATATTGCCAATCCATATGAAGCTTCAGAAATCTTAAGTATTTCTGAAAATCAAGTTTAAATTTTAGAGAACAAATTTAGAAATAAATGGTGCTGCTTTAAAAGTGTATTTCAAATGGATGAATTGATGTATTTAAGTTTATTTTAAAAATATCATTAGATATAATGAAGACAGTCTCTGATTATCCCTTCTGGAGTGTGTAGAACAGGTAATGGCACAGAAGACTCCATGAAACATCATTGCACAATAGAAAAATAATCAAAGTTTTATGAAACAGCTGAAAAGTGCAATAACCCAGGACGTAGTTTATCAGGTGTAATTGGTATTGAGTTCACTTAAAATAATGTCAAATGCACATAAAATCTCGAACTTTAGCCTCTTACATCTGCTGAGTTTAATTCTTAACCTTATATCAGTAAGTTTTGTTGTTGTATATCTCATTACAGTTCCCACTGGCACCAATACAAATTCTCAGCCCCTGACCTCACAGGGACATTATTTTATTTACTGCTTGCCTGATACTTTTCATTTCCTTTTTGTCAGAAATCTTTTCCACTCTTCCCACTCTCCACTGACCCCTCTCTATTAGCTGATGACATTTCTTCTTTCTCTTCAGGGAAGTGCAAAGTATTACGTGACATCTCTTGTATTCACACAATCTGGTTCGGAATCCACTCTTATAACACTCCATTTTTCATTTCTTTGAAAAGGAGTTATCCTCATCTTCTCTAAAACTTAGTTCTCAATCTATGCATTAAATGTCATTTCATATTACATTCTTATGGAAAGAAGTTCCCTCATTAATTTTCTAGTTTTCCTTTAAGTTAGGTAATTGCTAACTTTATTACATTTACTCTGTTTGGTATGTTAGTGTGAGTGTGGTTTTTGTGTGTGCAGATCATGTGTTGTACGCAAAGCATACCTCCACATCTCACCAAGAGCACCCTGCCTTTCATGAGGCAAACCTTATCTTAAAATGCAACTTTTTAACCTCATTTACATTTATATAAAATCTACAATTATATTGGTGGTAGTAACATGAGTCAGCATGTTCACTAATATCCAGCACAAAATATTAGTGTGCATCAAGTATAAAACCCCAAGATCACAACGCAATTGCATAGATCTTATTGTGGGGGACAAGCTCTGCTTCTGCTCTTTACTATTAAAAGGTGGGGCCCCTGGACACATGGTCTGCACTTCATTTTGGGAAAAGCTTCTGCCTGATCCAATGCACAGTAACAGCCAAGTCCAGTGTCAAAGAGAGCAAGTGCCTGCTGAGAGCCACAGGAGAAGGGGCCACAGCAAACTTCCAGCTGATTGGCTCACAGTGGCCCCAGCAAACTTCCAGCTGATTGGCTCACAGTGGCCCCAGCAAACTTCCAGCTGCCAGCTGATTGGCTCCTGTGTGGTGATGCTCATTGGACTGTTTCCTCGCCCTTTCAGACCACGGAGCTGCTCATTGGGGGACTCTTTTGGCTCCGCCCATGCAACCCAGCCAATCGGCCTCAAGAGCGGGAGTAGTGGGGGTTGAGAGGCTCCCCAGAAGCTGGTGGTGGCAGTTGGGCTCTTAGAGAATTCCTGAAAAGCTTGTGTGATGCTGTGTGTGTTCTAAAAATAAAGTTCATTTCTGCTTGACAAGTGGCTCATGAATTGTGCCCAGCCAGACTGCGACAAGTGCCCTATATTTGAGATGATCAATGGATCATTATCAACATTCACCTAGATTTAAGTGTTGTAGCCTTTTATCTTCACTCCCCCAAAATGTCTGTGTATATGTGTGTATATTAAGATCATGTATTTTGGATATATTTTGCTTTTAATTAAGATTATTCTTTATTAGGTTTAATAATCCTCTTAAAATTAAGAAATTCAAAGGCTACCAATAATTTCTTTACACATTTTAGGGAGTGTACCTGCATCACTGGAGGTTTTAGATTCTCTATCCAGATACTATACTTCTTCCCCTTTATTCTGCAAGTAAATTTTACTTTGATATTTCTTAATATATGTCTTCATTGACCTCTTCTTGTTACCTTAAATAACGTTTAATGTCTGGCATTATATACAGCCTCCATTTGACAATTTCTGAATGTTAATGAGTACCTATCTCACCCTCACACAATCATTCAATAAGAACATTAAGGATTTTCTAATCTTATGCAAATTGCCTTGTAAAGACAATCTCAAGCTATGCCAACTGCTCCATCTGAGTTGCAGCAATGGAGACTCATATGTAGAAATTCAAGCACTACCAATGTTTCACCTTATGGAAGTACCCACCCCATTTCAGAAAACATTTTTAGTCAATATCAGGAAGGTCTTTCTACCTGATAAATCATAGAGCTTTTGTGGTACCCTTCTCTTTAGTATTTGATCTAATTGATCTTTTTATCTCTAATTCTTTTTTTGCCTTCCCATATAACATACAACTCTTTCCTAAGTCTTCTATTTTTGACAGTTTCTTCTTAGTTGATTACTCTTTTTCAAATTATGTGAATATGCATGTGATCACCAACATTTCATCTTTAATATTTTCCTCTTCCCATTCACATTCCATCCTGAAAATCTGATCCATCCAATCATAAGAATTTAATATTTGCCTGTGTGGTAATTATTTCCAGGAGATAGATAGGTGTGTGTGTGTGTGTGTGTGCGTGTGTGTGTGTGTGTGTGTGTGTATTAAAGATCTGTAGACCCCCATTTAAAGTACCAGTTGAGCTTCATGTTTCTTCCCACCAGATCTCCCTGTGGTCTTTTATTTCTGATTTTATCATAAGTTGGTAAAAAAAAAAAAAAAAGTCTTATATGTGATTTTCATGCCATTTCCTTAACACTATAGCTGAAAAATATCCTGAGTCAAAGTGAGAATGTATGTGTCTCCACTACCACCATCTTAGTCAATCTCTGCCTGGAAAATTATATAGTCAGATATTTTTCTGTGTACATAGCTTTTCTAAGATATATCACTTAAAGGCAATTATAATTATTCTTTCCACATTATAAACTTCAATCATATATTAGGTCATTACTCTTTGCATTTAACTCTTCCATGTACATTAAAGATAACCCAAGTTCTCTCTGTATGAACAGAAAAAATCCTAACTTGTCATGTATGCCCTAATATAGGATGATTAATTCCCACTAGCCACTCAAATTTTTCAAATCCTCTTGTACTTGTGTATTTACACACAGAATAAAATTCCCCATATTGATATATGAACACCTTGCTAATAAGAGAACAGTATATAATTTGAATATTCTAGTCTTTTGATTATTTAATGCTGTCCTCCTTTTATTTAATTATCACTTTATGCTGTCACCATACTCCACAGTTTCATATTCTGCATTTTTGATAACTTGTTAGTTAGTTTTAAAAAGCACATTTCTTTCAAGCTTAGAGACTCTTCATTGTCTCTGAATCCCAAAGCATAAAATTAGCATAATATTTGATCTAGGCTGGGCTTCAAATACAAAAGGATCATAAAGAGAAACTCTTACAAACCAGGGAAAAATTAAGGAAAATAATTCCAATCAAAATTGAGCTTATAATTAAACATTTAAAACACGAAAGAATCAATAAACCTCCCTAAGAGTAAACAGACAAAATAAAGAGTAGGAGTACACATCTATTAAAACAACTTTCATGTAAATAGAGCATAAAATTGTGTTTATAATAATTATGTAAATGACAGAAGCAATAGTAAAATCATTTATAAGAAAAAGAAAACTTCATCCTTTAAGACAAGCAGTGTACGATTTAACAATATAGAAATTCCAGAAATGTTATTTGAAACAATTAAAAATAAAAACATAAGATAATAGATTAGACCCAAAGGAAAAGTATACTCACTGACAGATATATGAAACTATTTTATAAAGAAATTTGGGCAAAAATGAGATAGAAAACATATGTATGGTTAAGTGAAATGAATGTCCCTTGAACCCAGACTTATGACATGTTCTACACAACGAAATAAAAATAATTCTAGGAATAGCAGAGAATCTTTAGGATACTGAAAGCATTTATGTAATCTTAAAAGTATGAAGCTAGGACTCCAGCCCCTAAACCAAAATCTTGAAAGCAAAAATTGGTGTCAAGATAATGCTATAACATTTTAAAGTGTGAGTGAAAATAAACATTGATACAGGCTGATATACTCTGTTATCGTTTAAGAATGACCAAGGAAAAATTGAAACAGTTTTGTTGAACAATGGATGAATTTTAGAAATCTAGGACCCATAGATCCATATTTTTTTCATAAATTTTTATTATTTTCTGTAAAAACAATATTATGCCTTTGGTAATATTTAGATATAACTGTGAGAATAATAAAAAAATCTATCATTTTTTTCTTCTAAGCTCATTAACACTGGAGGAAGTATCCAGAATGTTGAAAAAAAAAATGATTTCTCTGAAAATACAAATGTAGTATTAGGGAAGTAAAACCTTAAAATTGTAATAGAGTCTCATGTATAAATGTTCATAGGATATACAAGAAACATGAAAGTAATTTGTACTCCTACCATATTTTATAAAAACCTAATGTAGCATTTTTCCCACAATGATTATCTGTTTCTCTGTGTATCCATTTTTGAAGGCATCTTTTATTAAAAGTAGTACTAGTATTTTTTGTTTAAAGAATAGATAAATTTTAACATAATTTTCTCAGTGTTTTCATGAAATCATCAATCAATTTTGTAAGATATACAATACTGTCTGCATTTTTACTTATATAAAGAAACGGAAATTTAAAGTCATTTGATTGTATAAGTTAACATGATATTATAAGATTAAATCAAATCTAACTTTTCTTACTACTACTTTTAACTTATTAAAGGATAGACTTTATATACATTACAATATGTTCTACTTGGACTTAATGATTTTGATTTTATGTTACCTTGTAAAATATACTATAAATTAGATCATTTGGTGAATTTTGGTAAAAATTCTTTAAAAATAGCACATATACTCATACTTATATGCCTCAAATATATTTATTCTTACATATTCTGACCATGACAATTTATTTACATCTTAAGAAAATCAGTAACTTTTGCTCAATTGTAAGACACAATTTTTTATGTATAATTTGTTTTCATTGTGTTCCCAAAATAGCTTAAATTTTACAATTACGTGATATAACATTACAAAGTATTTTACTTCTAGAATATCTCTTAACCAATGATTTTTGTTGATTATTTATGGAATATTAAAGATTAATAGTTTACAACAAGGTCTTATCATTAATACTATCATATGCAATAAGAGAAAATACACTAATGTAGACAGCTATAGAGAGAGACGTTCATGGATTAAATTCTGACACAAATTCAGGGAACAAAAATAGTTCTTCTGGTGAGGATATTTGGAAGTGCTCCATGAATAAGTAACATTTAGTAGTATTTAGTTGCAGGGTGTGTTAGTCAGCTTTTTATTGGTATGACCAAAATACCTGACAAAAGCAACTTAGAACAGTAAAAGTGTACTTTTGGGCTCATGTTTTCAGAGTTTCAGTTCATGGTTGATTGATCCCATTACTCTGAGCCTGAGATGAGGCAGAGCATCATGGTGGAAGAGCACACTAGAGGAAAGCTTCTCACCAGTGCTGGCCAGGAAGCAGAGTGGCAAGGTTGAGGGGAGGGCAAACTATAGAATACTTGAGGCATATCCCCAGGAACCCACTCCTATAATCACACCCTATCTGCCTATAGTTACCACCCAGTAATTTATACAAATTACTAATCATCAAATGGATGAATCCACATCTCACCTCCTGCATTACCACAGGAACTTTGGGTGGATGCCTCATATCCATACTATAATACTGAGGAATAAAATGGTATGAAGCTGACTATATAAGTAGGGGAATGTGAAAATCAGAAACATGCAATGTCCAGTTTGAGTGGACATCTAATGGTGAGGGAGAGTGAGAAACAATTTTGAGGAAAAATCATGGAGTTCATATCCAGACTGCATATAATAACCAATGGGTAGACATGAAAGGATGGATGCTTTTTTGGTTTTATTGTTATAAAAATAAAGAACTATAGTAGACTTATTGTCTAAAACCGATTCATAGTTTTTATACATCCTAGCGATTTCCATGTAAACTTACTAAGAAAAACTACCTTATCTGCTTTAAATTACAAGTTGGCATGCAAAAGAAAGAATCCTCACCATAGAAGAAAACTCCATACTAATTCTCTTCTTCAATTTATTATGCAAAGATATGTGAATTTCTCAGTGTCCCAGTTTCTCCATCTGTAAAAGAAAAAAATAAATAAACAAAAAGAGAGGAAATCTCTGCTAATTTAACTCCAGTATCTGAAGTCTAAGAAATTACTATTAATGCAATTTTGAAAGCTAGGGAGCAAATCATTCTATGATTGTCACTAATGTTAGCATTCCAAACATATTTAAAAATTTCTATCCAGTAATACTAACTAAAAATGATTTCTAACCCAAATTAGCAAGAGACTTCCTGGAGAATAGAAAGAAAGTAATTACTTATGCAAACCAGATAAAATGACAACTGTATTTAACAATCAGATCTATAATTTTCTTTCTTTTTTTTTTCCTGCTGTATTTATATCCAGGTTACTTTACTTCATTTATCAAGTGCTAAGTACTAAATTCTGTAATTCCTTTCAGTAATCATTACTGAATAAACCTTATTCTTGGGCCCATGTAAGGTTAGAGAAGTTCATTCTAGCACCCAAATCAGAAATTAACAGAAGAAAACGTAGTGGGAGGGAATCAGGAGCATTAGACTTCTTTTTTTATTTCTTTTTCTCTCTTTTTTAAATTTTTTTATTTTTTTATTGGTTGTTCAAAACATTACAAAGCTCTTGACATATCATATTTCATATATTAGATTCAAGTGGGTTATGAACTCCCATTTTTACCCCAAATACAGATTGCAGAATCACATCGGTTACACATCCACATTTTTACATAATGCCATGTTAGTGACTGTTGTATTCTGCTACCTTTCCTATCCTCTACTATCCCCCTGCCTTCCCCTCCCATCTTCTCTGTCTACCCCATCTACTGTAATTCATTTCTCTCCTTGTTTTTTTTCCCATTCCCCTCACAACCTCTTATATGTAATTTTGTATAACAATGAGGGTCTCCTTCCATTTCCATGCAATTTCCCTTTTCTCTCCCTTTCCCTCCCACCTCATGTCTCTGTTTAATGTGAATCTTTTCCTCCTGCTCTTCCTCCCGGCTCTGTTCTTAGTTGCTCTCATTATATCAAAGTAGACTTCTTAACTCAGAGTCATACTCTTATGTCAGCCAATCAGAATGGAAGAAACATCAGAAGATTAGGAAATGAAGGTACCTAATTCATTGATATTCTGCTGCTGGGGAGAATGATGACCTCTCCCTTCTTTATAACTTCATTCACTATTTATATAAATATGAATTTATGGGTATTTATTTATAGTTTTGGTTACAATCCAATGCTATTTTATTTATTTTGTTGCTAAAATTTCTCAAGCCTGACTATTGGAAGTTTTTTCAGTTGGCTCTATGCCCTTTGGAATGCTTCATTGATGTGAAGGGGTTTGAGGTTATTTATTTATTTGTTTTGAGCACTTCAAGATGCTTCAGCCTCATCTTTATAGTCCCTGCCCTAGTCCTAGAAACAGCCATTTCTCCAAGGAGCATTAGCTCTTTTTAATAGACACCAGAATTAGAAAACAAGTCGGGGTTCTAGTTGTGCTTGTTGTTTAACAACAAAGTGTAATTTAATATATTGGGATGGGATCCTAGAACAGAAAAGGGACATTAGGTTAAATGAGGAAAATCTGAATGAACTATGGACTTTAGTTAATATAGCATCAATATTGATTCATTCATTGTAATAATGTAAGATGTTAATACTTAGAAGACTTTTATGTGGAGGGTATATGGAACGTCTGTATTATCTATTCATTGTTTTTGTAAATATAAAACTACTCTTTTAAATAAAATGTATTAACAAGAAAAAAAAGAAAAAAAATAAAGGTACAAACTGATATTTGATTTTTACTTTTACTTTTTGCTATTAAATTCTCATTTTTCCCCCTTTTGCTCAAAGCTTCTGCAAAATGGCTTTTCCAACTCAGTGATTTTTCTAAAGAAATAAAAACCAAGCCAAAGCCAAAACACAGTCCTGACAATTATACCTGGCATATATTCTACTTCTGAAATTTTATGAGGAGTCTTAATTTAACATGTAACCTATTGGCAAACCAAAATTCTGTTACACAGAACAAGTCACCTCCATGGATGGTGGTGTTTACTCTATGTATGTAGCAAATTAATTTAGAAAAAAGGAAGATATTGTAATATGTAACAAAGACTATTGAAATGTGGTGAAAGTGATCCAGCAAATAATCTTATTATGGAAATTTAGAAAATGTAACATGTCTCATGAACCATTCCTCCCAGTTCAAATATCATCCACATTCACTAATTTAATTTTACTTGTGCATACCCTTGACTCATTTTCCCCCAACTTTGGATTAAAATTTTTTAAAGCAATTTCCAAATGTCATACAATTTCATAAAAAATTCAATATATACCACCAGAAGATAAATATTCCCTTTGAAACTTAACAATAATACTATACTTATAGCTAAAATAAGTCATAATAATTCTTAAAGTCATCAAATACATGATCAGTTTTCACATTTACCTAATTATTTAATTTTAAAAATATTTGGTTTGACCACATTAGGATTCAAACCTAAATGAGAAATTTATCTTTTTTTTCTTTGTCTCATTATCTCTGATCTATATTCCAAGAAGTGTCAGGATTCTGGAGGACACTTATGGATTGAGAAAATAAATGCGCTGTATTCAATCAAGAAACCCTATAGACCAGACAGGGGACGACTTTCAAGGATTCCGGGATCCTGTGGATGTCAAAAGGAGGCCCTTCTAGTAGATGACTTTTCATTAATTACTGTGAGAAATTTTATTTTGTTATTGCTGAATCTTACTAATTACTACATTTGGGGCCAACAGAAAATGAGGTGCATGCCCCAGAGAGAGAGAGAGAGAGACAGAGGGAGAGAGGTGTGTCTCTTTTCATAATTGGGTCAGAAACCCATGAGGCAACAACATGAAGCTCAGTAAAAGAAATAAAGGGTACTGAACTGGGCTCTGGAGACTGAAGCAGGAGGATTGCAAATTCAAAGCCAGCCTCAGCAACTTATTGAGGCCCTGAGCAACTTAGTGAGACACTGTCTCAAAATAAAAAATAATAAAAAAAAAAAAGAGCTGGGGATGTGGCTCAGTGGTTAAGCACCCTTGTTTCAATCCCTGGTACTGGGAAAACAACAACAAGAGTAGTGAGTTTAATAGCCCAGGGTAGGGGATAAAATGGGTGCTGCTAGTCATGTAACTTGGAACTGGAAATCAAGTCTCAGGCAAATACTTGATATCATATCAAGGGTATGTGTGAGTATATATGCCAGATCCTAAGGACTCAGCGGTGGATCTTAGGGAAAAGGGAAAGAGGAAGAGTTAGGGGATGGAAAGCTCTCAGGTCTCTTTGATAAGGTAGTATCATTTTTCCTTGATACTTGTGGAGCTGAATACAGGCAGGCACACACCTTTGAAAGATGGTGATTCCTGTTTAGGGTTTTGCTGAGGGTCATACATCTGATCTGATAACCACAGGCTCTGTTGTATCTAGGAAGAGCTTTGGGTTACTTTTACCAAACAATATTACTTCACATTTGCCAAAACGGTGCTTGGCATTATTTTTCAGGTGCGTAAAATCACGAAATATGGGATATGTCCCTTAGGCTTCCAGACTGAATTTCCAGATAAAATTCTGTACAGTTCTTTCACAGACTGAGCAGCCACATTTGTTGTTCATTGTCAATGAAGGTGGCCTTGCATCTCTTGTTTACTACTGGGCTCCTGTCCCAGATCCTTCCCTCTCCCTGCATAATGCCGTATCTCAAGCATACCCACTGAGCCAGGGTGAAGCCATGTTTTGTCTCTGAGATTTGGAATAGGAGATTTCTCCTCAAATGCTCTCTCTCTGGCTACCCAAGTCTTGATTATTTTTCAATCATAGTCTTAAATATCACCAAAGTGTATGTGTGTGTTCATTGCAGAGTTTTGAAAGGAAGAGGGGCATTCAGTCATTTTTTCATAGACTCATTCATCAGGTAGTAATGATCATCTAATATGTGCCAGCATTTTCATAAACACCATAGGGGTATTGATGGGCATGCCTTAAAAAATCCTGGTCATCCAAAGGATTTGAATAGTTACCTCCCAAGAAAGACATACAAATAGCCAACAAACACATGAAAAGATGCTCAACATTACTAGTCCTTAGAGAGCTGCAAATCAAAATTGCAAATGAGATGCTATTCCATGCCCATTGTGATAACTATCTTAAAAAAATAACTGCAAACAGTATTTGCAAGGGTGTGGATAATTTCGAACTCTTTTTGCATTGTATATAAAAATGGTGAAGTCTTATGGAAAACCTTTTGGTATTGCTTCCAGAAGTTAAACAAAGGATTACCATATGATACAGCTATTTTACTCCTGAATATATACTCAAAGGAATGGAAAGCATGGACTTAAACAATATTCATGACAGTATTATAGTCACGATCCAAAAGTGTAAACAACCCAAGTGTCCATTGAGGAATGAATAGATAAACAAAATGTGGCATAGCCACACAATGGAATACTCTCTAACTAAAAAAAAATGAATGAATGGAATTCTGATTTATACTACAACACGGAAGATGCTTGAAATGGATATGCCAAGTGAAAACTCACAAAAGTACAGATAATGTATGATTCTGCTTATATGAGCTACTTAGAATAGGCAAATCCTTTGAAACAGAAAATAGAACTGTGTATTTGTGCAAATAATACAATTTTGTTTGAGATGTTCAAAACTTGTGGAAATAACAGAGATAATTACACAACATTGTGAATGTACTTGATGCCACAGAAAATGTACCCTATAAAATGAAAAATTTTGTATTACATATTTTACAATAATAACAAAAATAAATAAACATGAGATATATCAGCTTGGAAATACACATATAATTTTATGTGTTAAATTACATTTCAGTTACACAAAATCCAACACATCATGTCAACAAAATAAAGATTAGATCAACAGGTTATATTTTCACAACACTGTCTTCAATATGCTAAGAGCTTTTCTGAGGTATAGCCAAATTGTCCAACAATCATGTGTGTAGGAGAAATAATACAAAGAAAAGAATGTGTGCTTTTTTCCAAACAGAGGCATATTTATAAAGACTTGAAATTATATTTTATTCATGTAGCTTACTTTGAAATCATGAAGTGTTATTCATGATTGTTAAAAATTGTAAGCTAACCTATTGTCCCGCAAAGGCAGTCATTAAGTAAACCATAGGGCATCCACCTCATGGGAAATTATGTATCAATAAACAGTGAATATTTTGAAGACTGTTAAAAAAACTGAAATGAAGATATGAAGAGGTTTTTAATTTTATTCCTTTCACTTTTTATTGTCCTATATTGGTTTAGTAATTAATAATCAAATATTAAACAACAGAAGATGAAACCAAATTAGCTTAAAGATTATTTGTGAGATAGAAATATGCTCATTAAGTCTATGAATGAATACAGTGAACCAAAACATGCTATTTCCAAGATGAGTGTGATCGGACCGGACCTGGGCTCACACCAGGCCTGATTCCAGGGGTTATGTCCGCAATGTATTAATGAGGCAATAGTAGCTGTTTGGAGAAATAGGATAGAAACAATTGAAGGTAAAAATTCATAAGAAATTTAATCATATTAAGAGTAATTTAAGCCATTTAAGCCATCTGTTTTAAAAAGAGTCCTCATTAACAATTAAAGAAACATTTTTTTTTTTTCCTGATCTTAAATAACCTGGTATTCCCAACATTAAAACCAGTGCCCCACTTTGCCCAAATGGATATTTACAACTGTGATTTAAGTCATACTGTTGCACATATTTGCTGGAATCGAGTTTACTTTAGGAAGTAAAGTATAAATAATATCAAGAGTATGTATATGAAGAAAAGCAATAATAATGCCTGTGAGGGCCAGAATAGGCCTCCTCTTTGTTGCTGACCTCATAGCATTGCAATTGATTGTAGTTTAGCATTTGAGTTTCAGTGGAGACAGAAAATACAAAAAGATGAGCTTTTAAAAAGTTATATTTATGACACCAGAGATTGACTCCAGAGGGACTTAACCACTGAGTCACATCCCTAGCCCTTAAAATATATATATATATATATATATATATATATATATATATATATATATATATATATATATTTTGAGACAAGGTCTCATTAAGTTGTTGAGGCTAGCTTTGAACTGGTGATCTTCCTGCCTTAGCCTAGTAAGAGACTGGGATTACAGGAGTGTACCACCACACCAAGCTGGAAGAAAATGAGTTTCATAAGGATATTGGATGGGGGTCAGCTATGGACTGTAAGGACCCAGCTTGAGGGTCTGAACCTTTAGGAGATGCCATCACTCAGGTTCCTAGCACAAGACAGGGAACAGGAAGAAGCTGAGTCAGGGTCAGGGCCAGGATGGAGAGGGAGGAGGAGGACTGGCATGGTGCAAATTCCCTCCCAATGAAATAGGATTCAGGTTGGAAAGTTTCAGAAACAGCAAAAAAGAGAGCCGGGAGGCCAAGTACCTGCTCCTTGCCCTCGCTTTTATGGGCCTCAACTTCAGATATTAATTTAAACACCTTGGAACAAAAAGAGTAGGTTAGGCTTAGGTATGGCTCATGAACTCTACCACCCATTCCTACTCTCTTCTTTTTAACTCTAACACATCTCCTCTTGCCTCCCATACAATCTTCATTGGCTCTCCTTAAAATTCTCATTGACTCCCGCTTACTCCTACCATGTCATTTCTAAACCTTTCTGTTCCTTTCAGTACCTCTCTGTCCATCCGAACTTCCCACCTTCTTTGCATTACAATCCCTCTCTTGCCTCATAATTCTTTCCCTGGGTCCTAAACCTTCCTTCCTGTCTTCTGCAATTTCTTTGATGATCCCCTCCAGCATTTCTTATTTGGCTTCTGGCCTCTGCTACTGCCCTTCCCCAACCCCTAATTCTGAGGACCCTTACTCTGTAAAACTGCCACTGACCCTTTAAAATATCTTCTTTTAATAACACTGCTATTGCCTTCAGAGTGGTCTCCTCTTTGTTTCATAAAGTACCCTACCGATGAGACCCTCACATTTATCACTATTCCTCTGTAAAACCTTTATTATAAACTCATTGTTCCCTTCTAACATTCTCACCCTATATAATTCTATGTCCATAATAGCTCTCTCGTGCCCTGTTATAATATCCCTCACTTTCCCCTATCAAACCTTCATGGTCCTTTACTGTTCACATATAACCCATCACTTGGCAACTCTAACACTTTTTTCTACCACCTAAAAAAACTTCAACTCCCCTCCCTTTATATCTGTTGCCTCTTTTCTGTCTCCTTATAAATTCATGCCTTGTCTTTTTCCAACCCCTTTTTTCTATCCCCCAAACCAGTCTGCTGACCCTTTGAATTCTTCTATACATTAAAAATAGACTTCTGGTTCTCCTAAACCTGTGCCATCCTAAGCACTTCTCTGTTTGTTAGCATCTTTTCTGCACCTTATGATGCTCTACATGCCTCGACCACTTCCCTCTCCCCTCTTCCTCCTACTCGCTGGTCTCCTTATGCATTACCAGTAGGGCACCTGGATCTGGCATTACCAGGTGTTATAGTCAAGCATTTTTGCTGCTGTGACTAAAGGACCCAACCAGAACAATTGTAGAGTAGAAAAGGTTTATTTGAGGGCTCAAGGTTTCAGAGGTCTTTTTTCATAGAAGGCTGGCTCTATTTCTCAGGGCTCAAGATGAGACTGAACAACATAGCGGAGTGGAGTGTGTGGCAGATGGAAGCAGCTCACATCATGGTGATCAAGAAGGAAATAGAGAATTTCTACTCTCCAGATAAAAAAACATCTACCCCAAAGCCATGACCCCAAGTCCCACTACCTCTGGCCACACCCTACCACTTCAGTTACCACTCAGTTAATCTCTATCAGGGGATTAATTTACTGATTGGGTTAATAAGACTCTTATAACCCAGTCATTTCTCTTCTGAACCTTCTTGCATTGTCTTACACTTGAGCTTTTGGGGAACACCACAGCTAAACCATAATACCAGGGTTCCACAGAAGCTCAAGAATCACTACTGAGTAGGGATTACTAGGGAAACCACACAGACCTTGAGTCTTACAATGTCTTTCTACATATATTAGCTGACTGAGACAAAACTTGACTGCTGATTTGTGGATGGTCTTACTCTCTCAGGTGATTGGTCAATTTGGGAATCTTTGGTCTTACCTCCCAAATGGACTTTTAAATAGGCTTCATCTTCTTGAACTTCCTTGTTTCCTAGTTCCTCCTGAGCGCCTTGGGAGGACATGACCTTGTGCTGTGAGTCTTGGATGGTACCAGGTTTCCTTAAGTGTAATTTAACTGGAGTTTGGTTCTTCAGCAGTGGACTGTTATCGTCATAGGGATTAACATCTTTTCAAGTGCTTATTTTCCTTCCACCTGTGTTCCTACCATCTTTGGTGGTAAAATATCTGCTCAAATTTTCCACCATTTTCAAAAACTTGGTGGTTTTATTTTGGTAGAGTTTTGAGATTTCTTTCATATATTCTGAATACAAGTCATTTGCAAGATATGTGATTTGCAAATATTTTATCCTGGTCTCTAGCTTCTCTTTCTTTTCTAATAGTGTAATTTGTAGAGCAAAAATTTTAAATTTTGATGCAGTCTGAATTATTTTTCTTTTGCTAGTGTGTTTTTGGAATTATGTCTCTAAGAATTCTATATTTTAATGAATTTTTTTTCCAAAACTTACTAATTCCATGAATGTTGCCTTGATTTCAAATATTGTCTCTAATAAATCAATTGTATACATTATAAAAATCTCTGAAGAATAGACAAATATTTACTTTCACCTAATCTTTGGATATATTTTACACAGAACAGTTTCAAGAATTGTACACAGATCCTTCCATTACTTGACTTTGCCTATTTTCTTTGTAGTTTATCAGTGTGCTCTCTTTATAACATTTATTCCATAATACTTATATTCTATATTATTCTTTAATTATAATCTATTAATATAATCTATATATTATATAGCTTGCCCCTATATATATAATATGTTCTCTAAAAAATTAATATGGTATTTTAAATTATGTTTTGTTAGATTGGAGGAGAAAAAATGCACTCACTGAAGACAGTTAGGAAAGCTACAAAAAATAGGTTTTATTTTATTTATTTCTAATAATCTGTTTTAAGGCACCAGCTTTGAGCTAGCAAGGCAGCCAGGATGTGAAATGTCATATCCTAGAAAGAAGCACATTAAAATAAGTCAACTTCCTACGTGCCATTGAAAATACCTCGGGGCATGTTACAAGTCTTGGCATAGGTAAGAGAATAAAGAGCTTGGTGTAGGAAAATGTCAAAAGGTAGAGAAGCCACTAGAGTTTTAGACAGTCTTATGGCATCATGAGACCAAAATTACATTTTGGGGCAGCCAAAACAATCAGAATGGGAAGCCAAGATCTGAAAGAGAAGTCAGTTGTAGAGAAGAGAGAGTAATATTCAACATAGGTTTTCAGCTTTAGTCACTTTCAATTAATGTCCAAAGAGTGTTCCTAAATAGCCAAATGCAAGAGAAATATATAAATTTATATATATATATATATATATATATATATATATATATATATATAGAAATATACAAATGCTGAAGAAATATATAAATTTTTAATAATCTTATCCCAGTTCAAGAGAGACAAAATTTTTAATTCAGCAATCAACCAGAAAAGCTGGGCATGATGGCACATGCCTATAATCCCAGCAACTCAAGAGCCTGAGACAGGTAGATAGCAGGTTTGAGGGTGGCCTCAGCAACTTAGTAAGACCCTAAGTAAGTAGAAACTCTGTCTGAAAATAAAAAAAAATAAAAAAAATAAACAGGTCTGGAGATGTAGGTCAGTAGTAAAGCACCCATATATTCAATCCGCAGTACCAAAAATCTCAAAACAAAACAAAAAACAGAATCACTCCAAGTTATCAAATCAGACTCCCAGAAGTTCACATACCTAATAGGAGTCGGGGAAAACATAAACAAACACATTCTTTCAAAGGCTGAAAAAACAGCCTTGAGATGTCAAGAGCTTTGTAATATTTTGAACAACCAATAAAAAAAAAAAAAAATTAAAAAAAAAAAAAAAACAGCCTTGAGGATTAAGCATGGTGGCACAAGCCTGTAATCCCAGCAGTTTGCAAGGCCAAGGCAGGAGAATTGTGAGTTCAAAGCCAGCCTCAGCAATTTTTCCAGGCCCTAAGCAGCTCAGTGAGAACTTGTCTCTAAATAAAACATCAAAAAGGACTGGGGATATGGCTCAGTGGTTAAACACATAAAATTTGGATTTGATGATTGCAATAATTATCCCAATTATATTTCAATTTGAATCAATGTTCTTTGCAATATGACTTTGCTCTTCCATGTCACGGGAAGTAAATGTTCCCAACATTGTAACAAGGTAGATTTTGAAATTAGTTTGAAAGTGATTGATAAAAATATATCAGAAGTAATATTATAACAGTTCCAAGTTTAGAATTGAAAAACAATTATTCATTTCTCTCTGTATGCCTCTGTCTCTCCCTTTCTCTCTCTGATCCCTGTCAGCAACAAATGAATAGAAACAAATTTTTGTCAAATTTTCAGAAACAAATAACATTGGAGAATTAGACATCACATGAAAGAGAGCCCATTTGTCTTGGTTACAGCCATTCTAGATCAGTTTCAAGTTTATAACAAAATATTAAGGAACCAAGCTATAATTGGCAGATACAGCAAACTTACACCTAGCTGACTCTTGGTAGGAGTATTGAAGCCCTTCAGAGATTAAAAAAAAAAATACAAATGAGATGGTTGATAGACTCGAGAACAATAGTAGACACTCAGTTTTAGAGTTGCTTATAATGTAGCAGGAGCTAATTAAAAGCAACTCATTCATAGTAAGAGGAAAAAACTGAAATAGAAACATACATTTTGATGATCCAGGTGTTGGAGATATTACATATGGACTTTAAAATACTTGTAATTAATGTATTCACTGACATTCAACTAAAAATCGAGTCATCAATAGAAAGAAAGGAAAACAATACAACTTGAATAGAATGAAAGGTTATATGTTTCAATTTAGAATTCTATGGCCACTGAAAATATCATGCAAAATTAAAGTTGAAGTTAAAATATCTCTAAGGAACTGAAAGAGACATTTAAAGAAGAGAGATATTATCAGTTGTAGATCTCCAATCAATTTGAATCAAATATTAATATCACAGTATGTCAGACACTACATTTTTTTTTAAATGAGCCTGGATTGCCCCTCCTTCCTAAGTTCAGAGAAAAACAAAGAGCAACAGAAAGTGTGGCATGTGGATGTGGTTATATGGATAGTAACTATACAAAACTTAAAAACAATATTTTGTGGTGACTAAAACAGATCTGTGTATATAATTAGATCTGTGTATATAATACATCTGTGTCTGTAATTATATAGGAGAAAAACAAGTAGAGTTAGGGAAATCCAAAATCTAACACATATTTGGGAATAGAAAAAATTAGAAATTGTCAATATCAGGAGTAAAAAGGGGAGCATCAATATGGGCCATTTAATTTATTGGCATACAGTTGTTCAAAGTATTCTCTTGGAATTTTAAAAATCTGTAACTTTGTTTGTTATTCCTTCTTTAAGTAAGTTGAATTATTTCTCCCTGTCAATCTACTAAAAGTTTAGCCATTTTGTTGATCTTTTCAAAGAGCCAAGGAAATTTTGGCTTCATAGATTTTTCTCTCTTGTTTCCTACACTCGATTTCACTTACTACCCTTTAATCTTTCACATTTCTTTCCTTCTGCTTAACCTTGCTTGGGTTCATTTTTCTTTAGTGTTTATTTTCTTAAGGTCAAAAGGTAAGTAATTAATTTCAGGACTTTGTTGTTTTTAAAATATTGTCATTTATCACTATAATATTTCTAAGGACTTCTTTAGGTTAATGTCTTGTTTTGATATGTTGTGTTTCTTATTTATTCAACTCAAATAATTTTCTAGTTTCCTTAACAATTTCTTCTATTACATTTGGTTGTTTAGGACAGTATCATTTAATTTTTACTTATTCTAATTGCTCAAATTTTTTCCATTTATTTCTAGCTTAATTACATTGTAGTCAGAGTACATACTTTGAGTATGTACTTTCATTTTTTAAAGAATTTCTGAAGGCTTATTTTATGGTTTAACACATTGTTTGTTTTGGAGAATGTTTATTGTATACTTGAGAGAATGGAAAGTCTGTTTCTATTGTGTGGAATGTTTTGTGTATATCTAGTAAGTGTAGTTAATCTATACCATTGTTCATTCTTTTATTTATTACTTAATCTTCTGCTTAGTTTGTCCTTCAGGGTCAGTCTTTCACAGTACACAAAAGCAATTGTGCAAAATCCATACAACATTAGTACAAAGCTCAGAACTTCAGATCTGAGAAACAGTAAGAAATTCAAAATAAATATGAAATTACTGAAAATAATACATAAAAGGAAAGCAATTCCTGGTGAACATTTTACCATATACATTATGTTTCCTGAGAATGTCCAAGGTATAAAAGCAAACTGTTTTACCTGTAGCTTCATAATTAACAAATGTCAGATAACCTATATGTTTGGTTTCTAACCTCCTCAGGAACTATGAATGATATCAACATAGAGTTTGTCTTTACTTTTCCTTATAGTAACATACATTATTTACAATATTCTGGAAGGTAAATCAATTGTTCCAAGTTTGAGTTTAGAAAACTTAGGTATTATTATTATTGAACACTGTTTTAAGCAGCACTCTTAAGCTGCCTAAAGCTAGGTTTATTCAACTAAATTATTGTTAGTTAACTGCTCTAATCACATTATGAGATTGATTTCATAATCAAGACTTTCTAATTAATCAGAAATTAATTATCAAATGAAATCTAGTGTGCTAGTGTGTGTGTAAGTGTTTGTGTGTGTGTGTGTGTGTGTGAGAGAGAGAGAGAGAGAGAGAGAGAGAGAGAGAGAAAGAGAGAGAGAGAAAAGAGAGGAAAAATAAGACAAAATGATCATATTAACAAAAGCTGACATTGTCTGTGACCTACAATCTTTTAGGACTGTTAAGTGAATATCTGGCATTTAATAAAATGCTGAAACTTGATTTAATTTTGGCAGGAACATTCTCCCAAGCTTAAAGGTTTGGACCAGAAAAAATGTCATCAAGGAGAATTTTTCCTCTATAAAGGTTCATCTCATGTTTAGGTGACAGGTAAACCATACAAATATTTTCTGCCTTAAAATGACAAATCTTATCAGAACCTCCGCCTGTATATAACCTTTGTAATTATGGAATATTCAAATACACTATTTGGCCAATAAGAATTCCAGCCTTTCTCCTTGTAAAACAATTCAGGAATTCCATGAAGAGTTTATATGATCATCTAACCATTGTCTCCTCACTGTCAAAAACACGACCCAATAACAAGAAAAGTTAGAGAATTTCAGCAGTATTCATTTTTTTTCTTTAGTCAGTCTTTAACTTATCAACACACATATAAGAAAAATAAGGTTAGCCAGAGATAAAATTAGTTTTATCCTGGAAGATCAGGAAACTTCTGTCTTGTTATGCCAAACCTTTCTTTATATGTAAGAAATCTTTCTGATTGAAATGTAGTTTAATCAAGGGATTTAATCCAACATCTTGCATTTGAAAACATTATTAATCTTAATGTATGGAATAATAAGCAGATGAAATAAGATTAGAGAAAGATTGGTTAGGAAAATGCCGTCATAATATAAAATAAAATTTAAAAAGATATTTTTACTAGTAGAATGTGATTAATAGATGAGGTGGAAAGGACAGGATGGTGACTGGTTTCTTCATGGGAAGCTGGGGAAGAAGTAATTGTGATTTGACATGTTTTTTTCTTATTTCATTTCTCCTTTTCCCATGAAAACTGACCTTCTCTTTTTCTCTACTTTTTATGCATTGCTATATCCCCAGCACTTACCATACTCACTTTTTAAAATCTGAATGGGTAGAGGCAACAAAGTTTGGAATGAAGGACTGTTTAATCAAAGTGTTTCTGTGGTTCTCACTTATTCCATAAATTATTTTATAGTTGAATCTTAATACAGTAAGTTTTATGTTTCCCCATAAATTGTTTGGTCAAGTCATAATTTGGTCATCTCCTGATAATTTTCTTTAGTAACAGTATAACAGCAGAATTCCACTTCATTTTCTAATGTGTTGTGCAAAGGACAGACAATTGTTCTTTGGTATATGTACGAGTCCCTTAAGAAAGATTGTGGGGAGGGGGAAGAGAGTTATTTAGAATTTAAAAGCACATACTTCCTGAGTTTGAGTACTTACTCTATATCTTACTAACTCTCTGACTTAGGGCAAGCAATTTAATCTTTCCATGCAGCAACTTTCTCATCTCAAAATGATGTATTGATAGTGCTCCCATAATTGTGTTGTGAGGATTACCTTGTTAATTAAATTAACTAACTTAGATTAATTAACGTTTATAAAATTATTAAAAATTTCCTGGAAATTAATAATTTTTATTTAAATGACTTTTAAGTAAAAGTTGAAAGTATTTCTGAATTTTTTTATAGTATGATGGATCAGATAAGCATCTACTCAAAAGTCTTAAACACTGAGGAAGAGAAAAAAGAATTAACATTTAATTTTAAGCATACATTTTTCAGCATGAAATTAGTGAATTTTAGTATCTAAAGCTAAGTTAGAGTACAAATTCTGAGAGCTGAACCAAATACTCATGGTAATTTACAGGAAGCCCTGCTGACCTTGGACCAGAAGAAAAGACCTAGAAAAACACTACATAAGAACGTTTACAAGAAGACCCTTGTTAATATAAATTATAGTGAACAAAGTAACATTTTATGAAACAGAATGAAAAATCATGAGGTGGCTACATTAAATGAGACACATAAAATAGAAAAATAAGAAAGCTTAAAAATAAGATGGTATAAAGGCATACTAAGCACAAACTTTTAAAAAAACTACTTTAAATAAAGGGGCTTATTATAAATTGCTCTAAAGGCCAATGGGCACAGAAGTAACTAATTGAAGATTTATTTGCATGTAATGACATGATAGAATGTACAAAGCAAATATTACTGGAACTATAGAGAGAAACTGGCAAATTCATAATCATAATGAATAAATTAATCGTACCTATGTTTATTAGTTTATTTATTTTTAAAAATATATATGTATATATATGTATGTATGTGTGTGATATATATATATATATATATATATATATATATATATATATATATTTGGTTGTAGATGAACACAATCCCTTTATCTATCTATCTATCTATCTATCTGGTGCCGAGGAAGGAAACCAGTGCTTCATGCCTGCTAGGTAAGTAATCTACCACTGAGTCACAACCCCAGTCTGGTTTACTTATTTTCATATCTGTCAGTATCACTGTATACTTGGGGCAGTGATATTTTATTTTATACCTGATGGACATCCAGTATTTAGGACAATGCCAGAGGATAATACAGGCATTCAGAATTTGTCTCTTTGTATTGATCAAACAATGTTTTAACTTGACAATTAAAATCTGTTGAAAAAGAAAGCAGGAGTGCCAGTTTAACAAGTTTTAAGAACTATTAAGGAGGAACAAATTTTAATGTAATTTAAAAACTCCAAGAAAACAATATATACATATTTTATATTATATTTACAAATGTTGTATGGTATTGGAAAGAATATTCTCTAAGTTAGAGTTTTAAGCATTAGATTAAAATCCTTTCACTAGTGAAAGAACAAAATCCTATCTAGAATACATTGACCAACATAATTAAGTTTCAAAGTGAAGGAAAATTATTTTATCTAGACGAACTAAAGCTGAAAAAAATTGTCATTAGTATACTACTACTTAAGGAAATGTTAAGGGAAATTCTTCAAGTATAAAGAAAATAATACTAGATTGAATTTTGGATTACAGAAAGAATAAAGAATTTTAGAAGAGATCAATAATTGGGTAAAGTATAATATTTTTGAAACTTTAAAAGATTTACACATAGAGAAATAAAAATAAAATATGTGATAAAATGACATAAATGCTTGGATCGAGAAATTGTTGTATACAGTTTTAAGGTTTTCTTTTTACACATTGTTATCTAAAAGTAAGCCACAGTAATATTTAAAACATGCCTATTATAGACCTTAGAGATAGTTATATTTTTTAAATGAAATATATTAGGTAATAGTCCAATTCTGAATATGAAATGATTTTAAAATACAAAAGTATACATGAAAAGAGAGAAAAAAGAATAAAGAGCTGATGGAACAAACAGAGATAGTAATATGGTAGGTTAAATCCATTTATAGACTTAACTGTATACAAGATAAAGAGCAAAAACATTTCAATTAAAAGACTTCCATTATATGCTGCCTTCAGTAACAAAAAATGAAAATTCATGAAATAAAGTGACATAAAAATGTCAAAATGTGGAACTGCTTATAAAAATTCCAATAAAAATAAAGGTGAAATGCCTCAATGAATATGACAAGGATTCACTGTAAGACATATTACTAGGAACAGAGATACACATTTCATAATATTAAAGTAGTGACTATAAGAGGATAGAACTTCAGAATTCATGAAACAAAAACTAGCAGAGATGAAATAACAAATAGAAAAAGCTACTTCAGACTTCAACATCCCTTTCTCATTAATAGGTGGTTAATAGACATCAGAAAACACCACTTTATTACATCAAAATAAACTTGCTTTTCAACTTCAAAGAGAACATTTAGCATAAAGACTATATTTAGATTCTTAATAAATATTAAAAGATGATATGAGTCATGTTATTTTGGTAGAACAAACTAAATTAAAAATTGACAGAGTTATTTGGAAAATTCCCAAAAAATTTCAAGTTAAACAAAACACTTCTAAATAATCCATTGGTCCATAAAAAAAAATAGTTAAATGTAACGAAAGGACAACATATCAAAATTTGCAGAAGGCAGCTGAAGCAGTGCTTAGAAGGAGATTCATATCTTAAATTTTTTATTAGAAAGGAATGAATGCCTCAAGTAAATGATCTAAGCTGCACCTTAAAATGCTGGCCAGAGAAAAAAGAAAATTAAACCCAAAATAAGCAGAAAGGAGGAAATGACAGTGATAAGATCATAAAGTAGTGGAACACACATACTCATACACAAAGAGTGCAACAACAAAACAGTCACAACAAAAGCAGGTTCACTGAAAAAAAAAAAAAAAAAATCAATGAAAACCATCCACCCAGACTCTACAAAGTAAAAGAAGATATAAAACAAGTTTTGCCCATGAAGTGAATACCTTTGGGCAGAAAACGCATGTGAGGCATGCCAAGAGGAGTTGAATTTTAGCACAAATCTAATCTCCAATGGCTTCCTTTAATCTATTCAAAGGGTCATTTGACCACCATTACTTCACAGTCAATCAGCCATCAGTCACCTGTTAATGTTAGCGTGATCTCTCCAGTTATGAAAAGAAATAAATACAATATGTAGTATTGAATAAAATAGTTCTTACTAAATGTAATTGCAATTCTGTCCTAGATTTAGTTTGAAAAGCCTAACAAGAGTAAGAACATGAGTTAAGTATCAGAGACAGAGAGAGAGGAAGAGTGAGAGGAAGCGGGTGGGGGAGAGAAAACTACTAAATTAAAAGCAGAAACCCACAATTTTTGTCACTTTAATCTTAGGGTGTTGATTCTCAAGTACTTTGAGGAGCATTGCAGATTATGTGCTACTGTTTCAAGGGCAACTTCCATGAAAAAGTGAATAAATTATATGGTTTTTATATAAATGAAAGAGATTTATAAGGACTGTGGATAAATGTTGACTATAGAAAAATGCAACAAGAATACCAGCAATACCCAAACTAGTAAATAATATTTCAAGTGTTTGCCTTATTTCCTAACAATTTCTGCACAATGAAAATTTGCAAAGGTCTAACCTCTCTTAGAAGTGGCAAAGGCAAAAAAAAATGTGGCTTCTGGAAAGCTCAGGTGGAACTACTATTGACAATTAATAATGCTTTTTACACTTATATTTTAGACATATCTCACTGTCCCATTGGCATTTTCAGTTTATTCCTCTGTATTTAGAAATCAAAAATTCAAATAAGAAAAAAACACTTATAATTTCTTTTCCAAAATACAGCCCCCATGATTTATGTGATACATATTGGCATATTATTATTAAGGCATTTAATTATGCATATTATATTATGAATTACTATTATATGCTTTCATATATGTTATATTTATAGAATATAATTGTTTTATATAAATGAACACATACAAATTTAAATTATTCAATCTTTTAAATATTTATTTGTAAATTTATGTGTAGATATTATTAGAAATGGCTGTAGATTTTATATAACTTGGTTCAGTGATTACACATTTAAAATGCTTTCAGTCACCAGGCATTTAATATAGAACATTAGAGAAGAGAATATTCTGTTGTTAAAAATGCTGTGTAAGCATTTGGGGGAAGAATTATGCTTATAGGGCACCGTTTTTAAATGCTTTAGCTTTTCGGTCTTCCCCCCTAACTTTGGGGGGAAATGGTGGTGCAGTTATACCTTTATGCAATAAACTAATTTCCAAAATTTAGCTTTTCCTTAGAATTCATAGATCATAGATTTACTAGGTCTGTAAATTTAAGAATATTGAATGTTTTCAAGTTATATTACCAAATATTTTATACAAGGGTTGTATGAATTTGTAAATTATATTAGCAACTTATAAATTATAATTTGCCTTCTTCTTGCTATTATTATCATTTTAAATAATCATTATAGGGCTGGGGATGTGGCTCAAGTGGTAGTGCGCTCACCTGGCATGCGTGCGGCCCAGGTTCGATCCTCAGCACCATGTACAAACAAAGATATTGTGTCCGCCAAGTACTAAAAAAAAAATAAATGTTAAAAAAATTCTCTCTCTCTCTCCCTCTCTTTCTCACTCTTTCTTTAAAAAAAATAATAATCATTATAGAGTAAATTATATAATAATTTTAATGGTATTCCCTATTATTGCTTTTCCACATTTATATTATTTACAATGTTTTTTCCTCCTCATGTACTTTGTATTTATTTAGATATTTCAGTGTCATTCCTCAGAAAGAGACTAATAAAGGGTATACAATGAAAAAAGTAAAACAACTTTATCTACAAAAATATGTTCTGAAAAATTCTAGTGATTTATAAAGGCAAGAATCTCTTGTAAATGAAAAACAGATTTACCACACAAAAGAATGACTTCACCTGAAGACAGGAGACAGTTTTCATGGAAAGTAGTAACTGCTTATAACTCTTCCATAGTTCTTCTGGGTGTAATAAATTTTGAAAAATATTATATACAGACTGCATATATATGCAAATATTTTGTAAACTAAAGAGTACCTATACAAATAAAATGGCAAGTCCTAACTACACTGAGTAGTGTAAAAGGGAAAGGGAGCAAGAAATATTTACCCATTAAAAGTTTGTATTATTTGATCATTATTAAACAAAAATTATAAGATCATGATTGAATGAAGCATTCAAATGCCCCTTCTTTCTTCCTTGAAGAAGTTCAGAGTTTGTAACTTCTGGGTAAAAGCATGATCACAGACAAATTATTCTTTGCAGATTATAGTTTTCATAGAAAATAAGAGCAAAAGCATGGAGGTATATATAATCTTGGAGAAGAAATTGCTTTAAACAACTAAAAGGAATGAAAATACTGTTTTCTGGATGAAATATTGAAATAAAAATCACTATTATCTTTATTTTTTAAAGGTAATACTTTTAATTAATTTGACATGAATTAAAGATATGGTACTTATCTCAGGGTTTTTGGCAAAATGTTAGAAAAACGAGATTTTTTCTGAGTCAAATAACTTTCTTACAACAATTGGCATGTAAAACAAAGTAAATAACTGATTTCTTAAATAAACCAGTATATGGAAGGAACAGTTTTAGCAAAGTTCTATTAAGTATGCTTGATAATGTGTGTTTAATAGAATTTTGCTGATGATTGACTATTTATATCTTTAGGGACTGGTAGAGAAGGCAAATATTGTGACTTAGAATCAGTTACTTCCAAGGAACTGCAAAAGTTCTACTAAGAGATTGTACTGAGATTGTACTAAGAGCTCTATAACACTGTTATGGTGCCTACTTTTGTATATTGTGATTAAATATTAATATGTCATTCTCCACCATGAATTCCTTGAAGGCAGAATCTAAATCTTGACCTAATTCACCTGGACTTTATTCCGGAGCACTCAAAGGATATACATGAATGGCAAGAAGTTAGCTATGCAGGAAGGATTAATTACAGATTTTGAACAAAATAGAACAGGTGTGTACAAAACAGAATTCTCATTATTTTTCTGCCATAAGTTATTTACTTTTACAAGCCTCTACTTCTCTGTGGCACTTCATCTCCCTGTTATTCCTCCTCCGTGACTTCACAGTACCAAAGGTATCTGCAATATTTGCTTATTAGAAAACTGCAGCTAAGCTGACCTGGACTACTGCAGGGTTTTTCTAGATGCTTTCTCTTCTGATTTTGATTTTGAACAGTTGTTTGTCCACTTAAGTCTGATCATGCCATTCCTCTTCTTAAAAGACTCTAATAGCCTTTCATCTAATTCAGAGTAAAAACCAAGAACATACCATGTCCTTTGGGATCTTGTTTCCTATTTTCCCCCCCTGCCTCTTCTACCACTGTCCACCTCCCCCATTATGTTTGCACCCAGACTGCTCTCTATTCATGGAATTCCATCTAACATCAGGACCTTTGCCCTTGCAGTTCTCTCTGCTTTAAATACTCTTCCCCATACAATGATCTAGCTTTTTCCTCATTTGAACTTACGGTTCTGCTCAAAATAAACTGAGTTAAGTATTGCTTATAAAAGACAGTTCACTCTATCACATATCATGTGCGCTACAGCATTTTTATTTTTCTTCATAGCACTTAACATTTACCATCTTCAGTTACACACTTATTTTTTTCCTTTATATTTGCTGCTCTCTCCTTTGGAATGTGAGTTCCACAAGGGCAAGGATTTTATTTTGTTATAACTACTGTTACAATTTAAATTCGACGTGTCCCCCAAAAGTTCATGTTTGAAACATGCAAGGATGTCCAGAGGTGAATTTATTAGATTATGAGAGCTGAAATCTAATCAGAGTATTAATCCACTGATGAGGTAACTAGGGAGTAACTGTAAGCAGGTAGCAGTTGACTGGAGGAAGTAGTTCACTGGAGTTTATTTTGACCCTGGTGAACGGAGCTCCCTCTGCTTCCTGTTTGTCATATCCTGAGCTGCTTTCTTCCTCCACGACATTCTGCCTCAACTTGGGCCCAGAGCTCTAGAATCCACAGTCAATGAACTGAATCTCAAAAACTGTGAGCCAAAATCAACATTTTCTCCTCTAAGTGGTTTCTGTCAATTTTCTTTTGGTCTGAACAACACAAAGCTGACTAAAACAACTCTTAAAACAGTACCTGCCATGTAGTGGATACATAGAAATAACTTCTTCTTTCTCTGAAGAAGCTTCTTATTGATCCTTCTTAACATCTATAGATGTACTGCCTTTGAAAAAAATTCACGTACTGAGAGGTTATTTTGACCCTGGACCAATATTTATATTGGTATAGTGTCACTTCTTTTGGATTAGTATATTAGCTTTCTGTTGCTATAAGAAATGTCTAATGATCAGCTTATAAAGATAAAATGTTTATTTTGACTTACAGTTTGGGAGGTTTCATTCCATGCCTAGTTGGCCCCATTGCTTTTGGGCCTGTGTTGTGGAAGTATGTCATGGTGTGAGTGTGTACTGGAGGAAGCCCATTTACCTCCAAACTGGGAACTAAATAGGGAAAAAGTAAGAAACAGGTTGCTATAATCCCCTTTGAAGGCATGTCCCTAGTGACTTAACATGCCCCACTAGGCCCCACAACTTAAAGGTTCCACTATCTTCCAATAAGGCCATGGGCCAGGAGCCTCTGGGGAACGTTCCAGACCCAAACTATAGCAGTTAGTTAATAGCATTGAAACGTAAAAGAACCAAGGAAAGGCGATTTTGCTCTGACCTGACTCCATTTTATGCTTGCTTAAAATGTTTTCTTTCCAGCCTCCTGACAGCTGTATCTTTTTTCAACAGTACAGTAGGACCTTCCCAAGTCCCTGACTATGACCCTGATGTATAACCCCAAAATGACTCTTTAATGTATAATCAAAATAATTCTCTCATGTAATAAAAAATCTGTCTTTACTGACCTACTTCTGACTCAATTGTCCTTGTGGTTTTTTGCCTTTATAAACTCTGTACTTCCAAAATTCAGGTGCTAGGAGTTCTTTGAAACACTAACCTGCTCCCAGCAGCTTGCCTGGTTTGCTCATTAGAGGACATTTTTCCCCTTTCAATTTGGCTTAATAGGTGTGGTGGTGTGTAATTCCCGCACACTCTGTAACAGCATCAAATCACTGCTTCTATTCATAAGGATTCATTATCCCTGGAACAAACAAATTGAGTTGTTGTTTTTTTATTTTATTCATTTTTAAAAAATGCTTTAAAAATGTTGTTTTAACTATGTTACAAAACAAAGAACAATATAATAAACCCTCATGTACTTTTCATCTAATGTTAATAGATCAACTCTTGGTCAATCTTGTTTACCTTATTCTTCTACTCAACTTGTCCAGATTATCTTGAAGCAAATATAAATGTTAAGATCTGTATATTTAGGTTTAAATTGTTTGATAGTTGTCTGAATTCTTTTTAAATATACAATATCTCTTTCTCTCTCTCTCTCCCTCCCTCCCTCTCGTTTTTCTCCCTTTCTCTCAAAGCAATTTATTTCTTAAATAGAGTCAATTATTCTGTAGTTTATCAGAGTGTGGATGACATTTGACATATTTTATCATTCCTATGTTCCTTCTAATTTAGTAATTATAGCTGGAACCATAATTATATATAGACTTGATTTTTTTTTTTTTACAGGAACCCTTTGTAAATGGTAGTACCTGTGTCTATCAGGAGATATATAAAATCTAGCTGTGCTTTTTATGCTATTAGCAGGCATTGATGATCTGTTTAGATGTATTTAAATTGGTATCAAAAATGGTAGCATCATAATTATTCATTTATTTTTAATTTAGCAAATAGACTATTTCTATAAATAAGACATTTTTATATATAATGAAAAGACATCCCCTCATGATATTTGGCAACACTGATTTAGATGTAACCTCAGAAAGCCAAGAAAAATAATACTTGATTTCTTCCCTCTCCCTGACCCATTTATAATTTTCAAAATTTAATTGCCTCATTCATATTCATCAAAGGAGACCAAAGAGAATGCACTGGGTGTGATATTATGGACTCATAAATTAAAATATGCTTGAAGTCAACCAATTGCATCAGCATAGCCTTCTAGAATTGGATGTGTCCCCGACATGACCAATATGTTAAAGGCTTGCTCCCCAAGGTGGTACTTTTGTGAGGGGGTAAAACCTTTAAGAGCAGGGCCTATTGAGAGATCCTTAACTCATTGGGGGTATCTTCCAAAAGGGACTGTGAAATTCCAGCCCCTTCCATTTTCTCTTTTCCTTCCTGGACATGAGGTGATCAGTATGCACCCACATTCTCCCAAAAGAGACCCCAAAACAGTGATTCTGCCTGATTTTGAACTAGAACCTCCCAAACTATGATTCAAAATAACCTTTTTCTGTTTATAAAATAACAATCTCAGGTATTTTTTTAATAGTGACAGAAAACTGACTAAAATAGAAAACTGTTACTCATAAGAAACTATTTAATATAGTTATTATTAAAGATGTAGAAACTCTGGCATTAGTTTGCCAAAGAAGTTTGAAAGAATTTGGAGGAGCAGGCTAGAGAAAACCTTTCTGAAATGTTGTAAATGGACCTTAATGGGTGATTGTGGTAAGGGCTCAGAAGACCAGAATATTGATATATATGTGGACAGTAAAGGTTATGTTGATGAATTTTCAGATGTAAATAGAAATTGCGCTTGGAATTGGACTAGAGATCATTCTCAAAACAAAAATATTAGACTGCATTTTGTCTATGCCCTGGTGCTTTGTATGCAGCTGAGCTTAAAGGAAATGGATTAGTTTATCCAGCAGAGGAAATTTCAAGGCAACAATTTATGCAGGCTGAGTCATGGGTAATACTGGCTACTTTTAGCCAAGTTTGCAGTGAAGATCAGGAGCAAAAAAAATAAAATAAAAATTAAAATAAAGCAGAACAGAAAGATTTGGAAATTTTTAAGCTGGTCAGCAAAGGAGTATGTGTACAGGTGTGGTCAAGGAGGGTACATTTGCTAGTGCCAGGTGATTTGCAACAGAACAATAGAAAAGATGCTTGCAGAGCTTTTCAGAAATCTACAAGGCCATCCTATTTATCAGGCCAGAGATAAAAATATGAATTTGTTTCTGACTTTCTAAGGCAGAATCTTTTCTGAAGAGTTCCCCGGTATCCTGCAAACCTAGACTTGCCTCCAGACTCATTCCTCTCTGTTCAGCTGGTGAAATGTTCAGAGGCTACTGAAACTGTGTTTCAGTTGGAACCAAGTACAGATAGTGCTGATAGCAGACCATGGTATCATCCATGAGATGCTGGGTTGGCAGGCAGGCATATGTAAGAGTTATGGTGCCCAGGAAGCTACCACTGAAATGCTAAGGGAAAACCAAGAAGGTTAGTGTCCTACTGGTTCAGGGTCCCTACAGGTAGCCTCTGAAGAGGGCGAAGTGTGGAAACATGGGAGTGAAGACAAAGTTTCAATAGAGAGCTTAGGGAAGGAGAGGTGTCAACCATGTGCCACTCTCAGCCAGAAAAACTGCAAGTAGAGAGCAGAGACAACTAGACAGAGTGGCGTAATGGAATGCAACCAACAATATTATAGGAGCAAGCCTGCCCAAATCCTTGGAAAACCAAGGCTTTAGAATTTACTACTTGGCCTGCTGGTTTTTTTGTTTTCATTTTTTCTTTTAGCCAATCACTCCTTACTAGTGGTATACTACCACTGAGCTACATCCCCAACCCATTTTTTTTCTTTCCTTTCTTTTTTAAATTTATTTTTGAGACACACTCTCACTAAGTTGTCCAGGCTGGCCTCCAATGTGTGGTCCTCCTTCATCAGTCTCCCAAATAAATATCTGGGATTACAGGTGTGTGATACATGTCTAATCCTCATTACAATATTTTTATTCCTTTCATTTGGAATAGCAGTGCTTACCTTGTGCCTGTCTCATGTGGAAAGCATGCAACTTCCCTTTTGAGTTTTATAGAGGTTAACAGCTGTTTAACTTGAGTATTGAAGGAAACTTTGGACTTGGATTTTTGGGTACTTCTGAAGCAATTAAGATATTGGTGACTTGGGAAAAGATTAAATTTTTAGTTGTCATTGTGACATGGGCATGAAATTTGGGGTTCAGGGAAAAATACTGTAGTTTGGTTAAGTGTCCCCTAAAATTTCATGTTTTAAAGACTTGGTCCCCAGGTTGGTGCTATGGGAGATGATGGAGCCTTTAGGTGGTGAGGCCTGCTAGGAGATCCTTAGATCACGACAGGCCCCCTTCCAAATTATGTGGTTTTTGACTAGCAATCTTACATTGGTTCTGGAACATTTTACTTTATCCTTTGCACATAAACTTTTATCCTTCCGGCCAGTAATTTGGCATATAAGTTACTGCATTTTCTACCTTCATCTTATGTCTGATCCTGTGTTATGTTCTCCTCCAATATACCTGAGTATTCACTTTTTTCTTTGTACAATAAGTTAAATAAAAGGTGATATGTATCTTTGGGGAAAAGAACTATGGAAATCATTATAGTATATTTTTTTCTTTGTTAATGAAGGGTTCAAAGTAAACCCTTGGCAATATGGCCACTTCTTTCAACCATTTGTGCTGGGTTTAAAGAGTATCTTATTTTGGGAATTTGTGTGTGTGTGTGTGTGTGTATGTGTGTGTGTGTGTGTACACACACATTTATATGTTATATATATATATGTATATATATATATATATATATATATATGTAAATACTATATATAGTATTTACATATATATATATAATTTACAATGATAAAATTTAAAATGTCCTCCTTTGACCTATATTACCTGTATTATTCCCATGGTCTCATGATTAGGTTACATTGTACAGAAAAAGGGATTTTGCAGATACAACTAAGACTCAGAACAATTAACCTTAAGGTAAGAAGATTATTCAGGTAGACTTGATCTAATCACATAGCATTTTTTATATAAGACTAGAGGTCAGAGAAAAATAAAGGGAGAAGAGCAAGGCAGAAAGATATGTTCAGTGTAATCTCTGTTATTCAAAAATGGATGTTAATTGTTTTGCATAATTGATAGTGGTGAAAAATTGGCAAAGGTCTTCATTCCTTCATAAAACAATATCATGCAATACAGGGGTTTTATTTGCTAATGTTTATTTGGGTTCATTGCACCACTAAACCAATGTTAAACAGTAAATGTAAGTCAAAAATATCCTCTTATCTTCTTTCTTTCCTACTTGTTATTTTCCTACTTAGTTCTCTGGAGCTGATGGAAATGTGTCCCTACTTTGGGGGCAAAGGCTTACTAAGCTCTTTCTTCTAATGCTGTTGTAATAGTAGGATTACTTAGATTTTCCTTCATGATTATATTAATGTGGGAAGATCTGACTCACTTCATGCCACAAAAATTTAATAAAAATTCAAGTGTGTGTGTGTGAGTGTGTGTGTGTGTGTGTGTGTGTGTGTGTGTTCTTGTTATAATGTTTGCAAAGCCTACAAATTAAAATTTGGAATGAATTTGAAATGTGTGGAAAAGTAAAAGCCACTCATTTGAAGGCAGTTTAGGAAGTTGGGATTTGCTCTGCACCTGGGTTGCAAATTGCAGCTAAAATTAAAAACCAAATGTCAAACAAAAACCTGAAACTGAAATTTAAAACCTATAGAAATTCATTTGAAGGATCATATATCATTAAATCCAATGATGAGATATAAATAAATCCTCTAGAGATGCAATATCACTCTAGTGGGTACTAAAATGTTAACAAAATACACCTGACTCTCCAGCAATGATTTTCAAAACTTTATCACATTTTTGGAGCTCCTTTTAGGGAAGAACTGATGGATTTTGAAGGATTCCACTCATGAACTAAGAAATACCAAGTAAAAATGTCTAAAACTCATTTTAGAAGAACTGATCAATGAATTAATCAAATCCAAAGTTAAAGATATATTCATATCCTGAGAAATGTGTATTCCAGCCGTCTTCAAATATTTTGTCCATGGATTAGTAAAAGTAGCCTACTTAAAAGATCAACTTCACTGAAACATTTTGAAGTCCTGAAGTTTTAAAGATGAATTCATCAACTGATACATTCCCATTATAATAGCAGCCTGAAAGGGCTGTGAGATAGCTTTCCCTTTCTTTGGGAGATTCAAAACCAACCATTCTTGTTAACATGTTGTAGTCCACACACATCAGCAACTAAGAAAATGACACAGTATCTTACCAGCTTGGGTACTGTGAATATGACTAAGAGCAAACTGGATGCATTTAATTTAAGATTCTTTATGTACTTTGTTTTATTCCACACAAAGGAGCAAATGCTGGACGTTTCTCTTAATGCTATCAGCTTCTATAAAGGTAACACCTTCTCTATGTGAACATGCTGATGTGTGTGTATGTGTAAAATATATAAAGAGTTCTTTAATGTACTTTATGCCATAAGGACCTCAAAAATTCATATACATGTAGATGCATATATTTATAATATACCACTATTTAAATTTACATACATGCATATTTATGAATATAAAATGTATACATATACGTTTTATCAATGATTTTTGTGTGTTTTGTATTATTTACAAGTACAATTAATCTATTCTTAGAAAATTATTTGACTGCAAATTTTACCAGATCCTATTTGCAAAAAAATTGAATTTTTATAAAGCAATTGTTTTTAGTTCATGAATCTTTACATAGTCATGCATTATCTATTCAAAAATTCTTTGTGTTTACTTATCAAGAGACCTGGTAGTGCTAGACTTTAGTTTGAAGTATAAAAGTCATTAAGTGACACACATTAGTCCTGATGAAAACAGCCTGATCAGCTTATTCTTTAGGAATACCTGCAACAATATCTTCTGGGTAGGGTACATACCCACCAGCTCAGCTCTACTGTAACTCTTGCCATTGCTATTTTCAGGCTTGTTGGCACTCACCCACCACACGCCTGGGGTACTTCTTGGAAGACAGAACAGATGAAACATTCCATCTCGGTAGCTGATCCTTAGTATTCAAGAGTCTTTTAAAATTGGTATCTTCATCAGAAAGAGGCACATTTCTTCTGAGAATCTAGCTGTGGTTAGCTTGTGAAATAAGATGAATCCACAATGATTTTTATGTTCACATCAAAGATAGGGATACTCAGCACTCAGGAATTTATAAAACATTCCTAACACTGTTTAAATTTTTCCATTTTGGCTTTATAGTGTTTTTCTGATTTTTAAAAAAAATTTAGTTGTAGGTGGACACAATTATTTATTTATTTATTTATTTATTTATTTATTTATTTATTTATTTATATGTGGTGTATAGGATCAAGCCCAGTGCCTCATATGTGCTAGACACTCTACCACTGAGCCACAACCTCAGCCCCTTTATTTTTATTTTGTCCTAATTAAATATCTTGTTTTGTTTTCTGGCATATCAAGTTATTTTCAAATGTGGGACAAATTTGTCCAAATTGTCACTAATTTGAACAAAGTATTTATATCTTTCTTTTTCTTTAAAATTATAAAAAATAGTAACTTTAATATTCATACATTTATTCTTGGAGTCCTGTAAATGTTGCCCACTTTTAATTCTTTATTTTTTGATATATTATTAAAAAATTATTCTCCAATGTATTTTTATTTATTTATTTATTTATTTATTTATTTAATTAATTTTTTTTTAGATTTTAAATAACTCAGAAATATATTCTTACTTGAAATATTTGACAGGTCAATTTGATTACTGTACTCTTGGTGTAGGGAAAGAACATTCTGAATCTGTTGGACATGAGCTAAGCCTTGACTCCACCACTTATTAGTTCTGTGAGTTGGGCAAGAAGTCTAACTCTTTAGACTTCAGTTTCCATGAATAAAGTAAGAATCAGAAATAATACATATAGTGTCTGTAATAATGCTAAGTCTATTGAGCAGCCTCTCAATATAACATTGTAACTATTATTACCAAAGACATAGTAAAGGCAGGCACAGAAACATACAAAACTTATTAGTTTTGGTTTAAAAAACTCAGGTCCACAGAGAAAAAAAATGAATAAATAAAAAGTAATGTTGAACTGTCATTATTAGAATTGACTTCTTTAGGTTTCATTTTTTCCAATAATAAATATACAATTTTTATTACTTGTGTCTTATTTCTGAGGGTGTTAGTACTTTTTTAAAATATATTTGCAAATATCTTCTTTAGGAACCCACTGCAAAAAGACCATGGGATATATAATTTTTCTTCTCTGTTAATTTGTTTTTTATTTATATATGACAGTGGAATGTATTACAATTCTTATTTACACATATACAGCACAATATTTCATATCTCTGGTTGTACAAAAAGTATATTCACACCAATTCGTGTCTCTTACAAGTACTTTGGATAATAATGACCATCACATTCCACCATCATTTCTAACCCCATGCCTCCTCCCTTCCCCTCCCATCCCTCTGCCCTATCTAGAGTTCATCTATTCCTCCCATGCTCCCCTTCCTTATCCTACTATGAATCAGTCTCCTTATATCAGATAAAATATTGGGCATTTGTTTTTTTGGGATTGGCTAACTTAAATGTCATGATTTTATTCCCTTTCATTGATGAGTAATATTGTGTATAAATGCCAAATTTTTAATTCATTCATCTATTGAAGGGCATCTCTAGGGTATATAAAGAACTCAAAAAGGACTTAAAAAGAGCATACTTCAGGAACACAGCCATATCAATGTTTATAGCAGCATAATTCACAATAGCTGAACACCATAAAAACAAATAACTCAATCAATAAATGGGCCAAAGACCTGAATAGACTCTTCTCAGAAGATGATATACAATCAGTCAACAAATATATGAAAAAATGTTCATCATCACTAGCAATTAGAGAAATGCAAATCAAAACTAGTCATAATGGCACTAGTCAGAATGGCAGCTATTATGAAGACAAACAACAGTAAGTGTTGGTGAGGATGTGGGGAAAAAGGTACACTCATACATTGCTGGTGGGACTTCAAATTGTGCAGCCAATACAGAAAGCAGTATGGAGATTGCTTAGAAAGTTGGGAATGGAACCACCATTTGACCCAGCTATTCCTCTCCTTGGTCTATACCCAAAGAATTTAAAAAGAGCATACTACAGGGACACGGCCACATCAACGTTTATAGCAGCACAATTCACAATAGCTAAACTGTGGATCCAATGTATTTCTATTATTGACTTTGAAATAAACACTCAGCCAGTTATTATAACCAATATTTTTATTGTTTTTTTTTTTTTTTGTCTATACACAGATGGAACAAGCCATACCGTGATTATAACAGTTAAACACCATCTCATACTCTCATCACTGTGCTGTGGTGGTTACATTCTTTGACCAAAAACCCTAGGTATTATTGTAACTATATTTCTCTTTTTCAGGAAGAAATTTACTCAAAATTCTTTCTAATAATCTAGCTGCTTCAATAAATGGTTAAAAGTTAACAACCTAATCCATAAAGTCACAGCGATTTCAGAAACAAGAATGATTCTGCTTTATAAGTCATAGTCCCAATTTGAGTCTATAGACCAGACAATTGGTATGTTAAGCTTTGTCTTGGCTTTAGATTTTTAGTAAAAAAAATTAATTAATGGTTGCATTAAAATAAGCCAGAATGAATTTGACTTCCATTTGTACTTTTAGTTTCTGCTATGTTCTTGTTTAATAGCCTTTGAAATTCACATGCAGTGAACAGATTTCTGATGTTAACGTGGTAAATCTGAACGATGACCAGCTATAACCTGGTGCATTTCAGAAGCAGTATAACTAGCACTTTCTTTCAAGGACAGCAAAAAGGGCTTTACTCAAAAAGTAAAATGTACTGGGACTCTGGGGCTAAGTACAGCTAACTCCTGCTCCCAGTGATGAGGAAATCTATGACTATTCAGGGTACTAGCCAGTGAGCCTGTGGGGTTTATGCTATGACACGGAAATTGCACTAAACTTCCAGGCTGCTTAATGGTGAGGTCAGTGGGAAATTGGGAAGTTTAAGAAGGGAAATAAACACTGTTTGGTCTTCAGCTAGAAAACAGCATTCTATGAAGATTTGTTTCTTAATGTTTTATGTTTGTTTAGCAATGAATTTACCTATCAATGAGCTAAAAATTGAAAGTACATGTTTAATGAAAAAAACAGGGAATAAATTTCAGATTATTAAAATGTTGATGATAAGCCAGCACAATGGGTCCCATCTGTAATCCCAGCAATTTGGGAGGCTGAGAAAGGAGTATCTCGAGTCTCAGAGAGGAGAAGGGGGTTAAGAATGGAAAAGATAGTGGAATGAATCAGAGTTAACTTTCCTGTGTTCATATGTGAATACAGCCCAGTGAAACGCCACATCGTGTACAACCAAAATAAAGGAATCTTAATTAAAATAAGTTATACTCGATATATATGTAATATGTCAAAATGCATTCGACTGTCATGTGAATTTAAAAAGATCAAATTAAAAAATACTTTAAAAAAAATAAAGCAACTCAGTGAGGCCCTAAACTACTTGGCAAGACTTTGTCTCAAAATAAAAATTAAAAGGGTCTAGGATTGTAGTTCAATGTAGTTCAATGATAAAACATCCTTGGGTTCAATCCTCAGTACCAATATATATATATATATATATATATATATATGTGTGTGTGTGTGTGTGTGTGTGTGTGTGTGTGTGTGTGCGCGCGCGCGTAGATAGATAGATAGACATTTTGAACAAAGTGTTTATTGACATGTATGGCTGGTGACAATATTGATATAATAAAAACATGGAAACCAAAGGCACAAATCTATTGAAGAAAGAAACCTCTGAATACATTTCAAAGATGATAGGTTTTTTTTAAAAAAAAAAGATTAAAGATGAAGTTATATTTTAACAACCCTAGCTGCAGAAAAGATAGATTTATATCTAATTATAAGAACCATAACTTGTTTTGTTCTTTAAAATAGTACTTATTTAAAATTTTCTTTCATTTTTGGTTTTCAAAGTTGTTGTTTAAGGTGCACATACGTAAAGTTATGACTTTTATGGTTGTTTATGGTGCACATACGTAAAGTTATGACTGTTTTTATCCTTATCAACATTTTATATCAGTGTAACTGGAAGCTTCAAAGAAAATTACTTCCAATAAATTTGGCTTTTTAAAATGTATTAATTTATTAAATCAAACTTTTTGTAAGTTCTTTCCATCAAACTTGAATATCATGTGTGCTTGTCATTATTACTCAGTTAAAAAATCTGGTATTAAAAATAATTTGCCAGGCTGGGGTTGTGGCTCAGTGGTGGAGAATTTGTCTGGCATGTGTGATGTACTGGGTTCAATTTTCAGTACCACACATAAATAAATGAATAAAATAAAGGTCCATCAACAACTAAAAAATATAAAAATTCTTTAAAAAAATTTAAGAAAAAATAATTTACCTTTGTAATAATAATGTAGATACAAATTTTAACAGAGCATTACATTGGGTTAAAAACAATATTCTTACAAAATGAAGATACCTAGGACTCAGAAATGTACTTGGACTTGGTTGAAGTGCACACATAATTTAAAATTGATTGCAATCAAACCACAATACTCTAACAACCAAGTAGAAATTTCAGTTGTCAAAATGTATGAATGTTTTTATAAGTACACAGAAAAACTGAACTAAAAATATTTATGACAAAAATGGTGTTGAATAGAGAAAATGCTTCAGCATGACAGCAAACACTTTCATTGCTGTCTGTTATTGTTTCTTAGAAATGTTTGAGCATTTGAAATACTCTTTTGTAGATCAAAGTAAAAGGCTTATAATTTCACTGAATTTTTTCAAATGGACTTTTCAAGTTTTATTTGCATTTTTTAATCTTTGGAAAGCTTCAGTTTTTTCAATGAGTCGATAAAGATTTTAACTTTTTGAAACTTTATCAAATTTCAATTATAGAAAGAAAGTGTTTGCAAATAAGAAAATTTTTACATTTATCTTTACAAAAACAGGAGAGGTATGCTACAAATTAATCATAAGGTACAAATGATAATCATGTTGTAGTTTCCAATATATTTATATAGTTTTGGAGTATTGTGACCTATGCACAAATTTTTTTGATTGAGCCCTGATATTCAACTGGATATTTATTCTAAATTTTGCAACATGTAATTCAGTTACTACTTATTATATGAAACAAAGAAGCACAGAAAACATTTTGACAAGCTTTATTCTTACATAAAATATATACCAAAGTAGATTTGGGGATTGATTAAAAGATAAAAAGTACTTGTGATAACATTTGAACCTTGAGCTTAAATATTTACTTATTTCAATATGAAATACAGAATTTATGCTCCATTTAGTAGATTTTCTCTGAACTTGCCAGATACCTCATCACTGTATTTTTTTCAATTGAAAATAAGTCCATATTGAAAAACATGCTCTGCAAAAAATAAAATTGATAACAGTGAACTTTGGGGTCTAGATAGAAAACATATTATTGTATGGGAATGCTCTTTTTAATACTTGGATGTTTAATGTAATCAATACAAAGAGTTTTACTCTACAGCCATAGCTACTATTTCTATTTTTTTTAGAAAAATAATTCAAAAAATAATTTTTGAAAGTGCTTACAGTTATAGTTAAATCAATGCATTAGCTAATCAATACATATTTTAAACTATCAAATTCTAATTATTTTAACATTCCTTTTTACTTTCAAAGTTTCTCTGTTGCTAATTGTATGGCTATGTTCTTTATTGAATATTATATTAGAAATCCACTGTTTTGATGTTTTACTGAAAACCCCTCTCCTTACACATGAGAACCTATAATAGATGGAATGCCTCAACCAGTTAATAGAGCCAGAACAAACATTTCCTCCTGTCATCTCAGGTTCAGTAGTTTTGCCCAGGCATTTATTTGTTTTGGTTTTGTTTTATATAGCCTGGGACATTAAATAGTTCATTTTCAACCTATGTAAACCAATATGAGTCTCACTCCACAAAGGAGGGCACAAAGGAACTGTTACTTATAAAAGACTTTCAGACAAATCAAATAATTATTGAATCCCTTTCCCATCACCCTTGCCATATTGGGATTCTATTTCTAGTCATATTTTTTAGTTGTATCAAAGCAAGTCCATTTGTGAAAGCATTCCATTGTTCTCTCTTGTTTCATGTGAGTTACTATTGAAAGTCTTATGAATCAAGTCCATTATATGATGAGGATGATTGATGATGATGATCATTATGATGACAATGATGAAGGCATCGAGGAGGGGGAGGAGGAGGACTACTAGAGTTCAAATGGCTTTGTGGCTTTCAAGTCATCTGGAGAATGAAAATATTTTCAAATGTCTCTATTTGTCCACCATATACTTGTACATTTTTAAAGAATGTCTTAAGTCCCATGTGTTGGAGAATCTGTACACCTTGAATCTATCTTGAGATTTGGGAAAAAAATGTCCTATCTCTGATTCTGTTCCTGTCAATGTCCTCTCAAAGGCCCTCACCTCTCTCCCTCATCCCCTTTAGTACAACAAGCACCATTTCCTCAGTGTGTGTATTCACAGTGGGGGGAAGAGGGATTGTCTTCCAGCAGTTTCTTTTTTTCTAGCCTTACAATTTATCCAGAGGCTAGAGACACATACTGTCTGGAAATCTTAGCAACTTTATTAGTAGGAGTGGAAGAGACAGAGTGATATCAAGAAATGATCCTGCCACAACTATCTCATTTGCTTTGCCATTTCGCTCAGGGCTGCCATGGTTCTCTTTATCTGTTGCTTGCTGAGGAGAACACACCGTTTCCTTCTGATTAGGATCACATAATAGAATTGTGTGGTACACAGCAGGGTTCAGTGGAAAGAAAACAAGGTATAAAATCATAGATGCTATGTTTGAATTGCAGCTTCTGTATCTATTAGTTGTGTGAACTCTGATAAAATACTTAAATACTCCATTTGTAAAACAGTGATGACAATCCCAGAAATAGTGTGGTTGTGAAAAACATTCAGTATATTCATATATATATATATTTTCTTTTTTCATTTATTGCAAATTGGATGTAGTTATTGGTGTGGATAAAGTGTAATCAATTAAGGAAAAATATTTGTAATTGTTTGTTATTTTTGCTGTTATCCTTAGTATTATTTTGCTCCACATATTTTCTAGTATAAAATTTCTCAATGAAAAAATGTAATAAAACCTGGGACCACGCTTAGGTAACTCAAAGTTACAACTAAAGGTCTTAGTGTTCTGGGTGTTAATGCCCCAGGTATGGCTAAGCCAAATTTATTATGTATCTTATATCTTAAGATATAATAAATGTATTTTATTTTGTTAGCAAGTAAATTCCCTCAGGCTTAGGTCAGAATTTCTCTGAAATAAAATAGCAATTTATCTACTTTTCCATTGTTCTCAGTAAAACATTAGAGATACATTAAAGCTATCTTGTAAAATTTATGCATGCCTTACAATTCCTTACACATTTATTTTAAGACTACAAGGTCAAGGATGCCTGCTCATGATGGATCTGACCAGATCTATATTACCAAACTGAGAGAATGAAGAAAATCTTTCTAATATTTTTGAAATTGTACTCTTTCCTGATTTTAGTCTTCCCTTATATTTCTTTGCATCTATTTTCACAATGAAATCAGTCCTGCATCATTCAATTTTCCTCTCCCAAGGTATATACTCAGTCTTCCTAGTCTCCGGTAGAGAATTACAACTTATGAATCCCCTTTGCAGTGTTACATGCATTTAACCCATTGGTGATATTTCAATAACAACATTACCCAGAAGCACTAAGATAGCAGGAAAAACAGAATAGATGCTGTGTGAATTATCGCCAGGTAGCAGGGAGGAGAACCACCATAGATGCTAATCTCAATGGGGTCTTTGGGTTATCTGTGGCAGATCTTCTGGAATTCATTATTGTTTTAAATGACAGGTAGATAGCATTTACTCTCAGTCTTGGGCATTTGGATGGTCGAACTATTACCCATCCTTACTCTGAAATTCTATTAAGGGTTGCTAGTGATTGGACCTTTGATTATAGACTTCCCTTTAAAACACACACACACACACACACAGGACTGTGATGGAGATTTAATTTGCGATGACTCAGAGGGTCATTGTTTCTTTTTCTGAAAAAAAAAAAAAAATTAACTAGCAGCTGTGTTTGTTGGTAGCAATTCTACTCAAATGCTGACCTAACTTGACCCTTTTGGTGCATTTTAGAAACACAATTTTGGAAATAACTTTTTTTTTTATTAGTAAATTTATTTTATTAAAGTCCAGTAAGATATTTATATACTCTACAAAAATTTCACTGTTGTGCTTCACTGTACTTTAAATTTTTTAATCATTTAATTATAAGGGGAATAATTACCTGAGAATTATAAAAGGTAAAAGATTAATAAATGATACTGTGATTTTGGCCAAGATTAATGTTTAGTTTATATATATGGGTACATTGTCTTGATTGAGAAGCACAATAAATTTATATCTTTTATCAAGTTCTCACTTGATCTCCATTTATTGCTCCAACTACTCTGAAGAGTTGCATAGAATCCCTGAACCTCTACATAAGAGGCCTATGGATTCAGTTCAACTTATGTCTGCTATTTGCTTTTATTGGTGCTATTTCAGCGAGGCAGCCTCAGAAGTGATGCCTTGCAGAACCAGTGTTAGCTCTTCCCTACCCTTGTCCCATGCCTATAGTCAGTCAGCTCTTGAGCACCTGATTTCATTAATATCCATAGTTGAAAGTATGTGGTAATGACTGTTCCTCAGAGCAAATACACAGCCTTCTTTTTCATGCCAGAGAATATGGCCATATGCCATTAGAAAGCTTTCATTCACAGTCCCTGTCTTATTACCTTGTATATAAACTATAACCTACAAAGAACTTGCCTTAGCAGAGAGACTAGGAGTAGAGCTATAAGCAGTGATGAAGGACAGACTGAGTATTATCCAGGTATAGGGTGCTCTTGCAAAAAGGAACAAGTTTTAAGAAACATAAAATGTATATGAGTAGCAGACAAGGGTTTGGGGGTGTTGAAGACTGGGAAACACCCAGGGTTTAGAGACCCTTTTTTTCCCTCAGTTAAATTTTCTTGTATTTTGGTTGCTAAAATATAATTATCAAAAATGAAAGATAATATTTGAAGAGTGTATTTAATATATGCCTCACAAAATTCTCAACATAAACTTAAGCAATATATTAATTCTATAATTATTGCTATCATATTCATGATACTGATGCAAAATTAAAGTTCAGACACATTATTTAAAATTCATGTTGACAGGGTGTAGGGGTTCTGTATTTGGGATTGAGGTCTCTGATAAACTTTGTGATTGTGGCATGCTTGGAAACTAGGAAGTTTCTGTGCAAAGACACAGAATGCCTGGCTGCTAGGAAGTTTCTGTGCAAAGACACAGAATGTCTAGCTTCTAAGAAACTCCTGTGCAAAGTCACAGGATGCCTGGCTGCTACAGTAATGTCTTTTATGAGGAAACTGCATTGGAGTCTTATCAGTTTCAACCTTCATCTCAGGCACACAGCTCCTGGGAATATAACTTGTAGGTATTCTGACTGTAAAAACATTCAGGGAAGTATTCCTCTGGTGAGCAAACTCCTGGAGGGTAACAGGTGCTCTGTCTTCCACCCTTGGAATGCCCAGAAGCTTCTCCTTGAAGCTGGTAAGATAACTATGCAGGTGCAGTATCTAGTTTCTGTGGTAATGTCCTTAAAGAAAGGGGCTCTGTGTCTTAATCAGCCTGGACTTTGATCTCAGTTAACTAACACCTGGGATTAAAGGAATACTAAATAATATAGTCATGGTACTAACCACCTAATATAACTTTTGTGATAAATAAACTTGGCTACTTGAAGGAGCAGCCACTCTTTCTTTCCCTTTCCTGCCTCTGCATGTCTCTGTGTCTCCTTTTGTCTTCCTTACACTAGGGTAATAGGGTTACCCAAATATGCAACAGTTGGTAATGGAAAAATTAGATTGATAACATATATTTATAGAGGTTGCAATTTGCAAGAGTGGAAACATAGAACTTTGGGAAGTGAAATTTGTACTTTCAAGAGATGAAGTGCTTTCCCTGGTTCACACATGAGAAGAATGTGATTGAGTTATATAATAATTCTGCAGGGGGCAGGGATTCAGAACAATTACTTGGGGATAAGTCAGAACTCTGCTGCTTTCCTTGGGGACCTTATTATGAAAGTATTTGTGATTAGGCCGTTTGAGAACCTCTGGGTTTTACCAGGTGCCATGACACCACATTAAATTGGATTTAACTTTAGACCTTACATCACAGGCAGGGGGGGTTCCTATATTAGGCAGCCTAATATCATTGCAAAAGAATACGAAAATGTTGATGATAGAAGTAATAAACTAATAAAATTACAGACAATTTTGTAAGAGCTAGAGAAGTTCTAATGCAGTTGGTATTCTTCTGAGATTAAGAAATGATAGCCTGTGGCAAATAATATTGTTAATGTTAAGAGAATTCTACATTTTATAAATCAAAGTCAAACTATGGTTATCAATTTAATAGAGAAGCCTTTTAAAAACTTGGTGTAGTTTTGGGACTGGGGTTGTGACTCAGTGGTAAAGCACTTGTTTTACATGTTTGAGGCCTTGGGTTCAATCCTCTGCATCACATATTAAATAAAAAAAAATAAAATAAAGGTATTATTTATATCTACAACTGAAAATATTTTTTAAAAATACTTGGTGTAGTTCCATATATCAAAGCACAGCTCAAATAGGGTATTATTGGGATACTGATAACTATATATCACAAGAAACATTTGATAAAAATTAGAAATAATTTAGAATAAATTAGACTAATTTAAAATATATGTCATTTGTAAGACATGTAGCATATTTAGAATATTTGAAAAGTTTACACTGATTGCTAAGTTAAAGGGCTATGTCCCCAAGATTGCTCTCACCAAATTTAGGAAGTTCCTGAAACTACCTTGAGGCTTGATAATTCACTAGAAGGACTCAAAGAGCACACTGAAGGTGGTTATACATACTTTTATGGTTAGTACATGGAAAGAATATTGATTAAGACAAGCCAAAATAAGAGATCATCGTAAAGCAGAATCCAGATTTCCAAACATGGATCTTCAATTGGGCTATCTCCCTGGAGTCCATATACATGACTCTCCCAGCATCAGTATGTACTAATATGCACAAAATGTTGTCAACTAAAGACATACAAAATTTCAGTATCTAGATTTTTAATAAGGTTCCATCAGTTAGGCAAGATTGATTCCAGTGATCAGCTCTATTTATATCACCTGATCCATACCCTGGACTGGATGTCACAATGTTAAGATGACCCAGTATGACCCACAGCTCTCCAGGAAATCAGGCAATCCTACTATGCAAAACATTGCAGGACCCAGAGATTACCTCCTAGAAGGTGAGGACAAGGGTCAGACCTCTCTTTGAGCAATGCCAAATTCCTCATTATACTAATGAGATATTTTAAACATTCCAGTTGTATTTAATTCACTAGTTACTAATATCTCGAATACCTCTTCTGGTTATAACCTATGTAAAAGAAAATTTATAGGTTATTATGTTATCCCTTGCAATATTTCCCCAAATTTCTATCATGTGATGCATATTATTTGTATTTAAAAATAAGATATATATACTAACAGTCATAATATAAGAATATTTTTATTATTTTTCAATATGTTTATTTTATTTTTTTAAAGAGAGAGAGAGAATTTTTAATATTTATTTTTTAGTTTTCGGTGGACACACCATCTTTATTTTTTTTAATTTTTATGTGGTGCTGAGGATCGAACCCAGCAACTCCGCGCATGCCAGGTGAGCACGCTACCACTAGAGCCACATCCCCAGCCCTAATATCTTTATTTTTATTTTTATGTTGATGCTGAGGATTGAACCCAGGGCTTCATGTGTGCAAGGCAAGTGCTCTACCACTGAACTACAATCCTAGCCCCTTTTTATTCTTTTTGCTAGAATAAAATGCTTCAGAAATAATTTGAATTCTATTAGCAATAATTTTTTATAGTTTTTTTTTTTTTTTGTTCTTCATAGCAGGTATGATACTGTTAAAAATACAGCAGTACTTACTAAAAATCATTATTAAGCCTATGGTGTTGGACATTCAATTTTCTTTTTATATAAATTACTAAGGTTTGATTTTAACATCCCATTTTTCAATTAGTTTGTTGTTGGTTATTAATTAAAATTGTTTTCAGGCTCATATAAAGGCATTTTCTTTTTGTTGCATGAGTCAGAATTCTGGAATATTTTTTAAAAATTCCTTTATCATATTTCTAAAGTATCCCTGTATTTTTTATTCTTTGTGAAATAAAGTTTTCTAGAATTTACCAGTCTTTGTTCTTGATAGAGAACACTTGACATATGAGATGAATTTCAGTGTGAAGGTTAAAATATTCAGTTATGAAATTTTATTTTTATTTTTCTCCTTTCCAGTTCTGAGAGAATAAAAACTAGTGAATGACTTTCTGTGACATTTACTCTCAATGAAAAGATTTAGTATAAAAATTCACTATTTGAGCATTGATTCATTTTCCTAAGTTAGTTTTATTTAAACTTCTTTTCATTTTGTTTTGTTTGTCACTAGCTAAATCATTCTTCCTTATAAAAAATTTCTATAGCTTGATCACACAATTGTCACTCAGGCATGGATAAGAGAATGTTATTTTTGTGGTTTCATCTATTAAATTTTCTAATTTCATTAACATGTAAACTACTTAGGCAAGTCCAAAATAGCTGCACATTTCCCTTTTTGAATTAGAAATTTTCTGTGGCCTCATTGCATGACATGACTCTTCCCTCCTCACCAATTCCTTACACAAGATTGGGAGCTGAGTTTCTCCTCTCGGCACTTCATCAGGTAAAACATTGGTTATTACTGAAATACTCTTGCATTGTTTCTAATTTCCTCAGGATTTAAATGCTATTTTCTTCAAGATTTTAATAATAGAACCTTATTAAGCAATTCAGACTTGATGGATTCTAATGAGGGCAGGGATAATATTACTGTCCTTATTAATAGTTTGAATCTGATTTGGACTGAACTGCAACATACACTTCCTAAATTAATGATTTCAACCTAGCATCGACTGACCAAGTTCTGGGGTCAGTCAATAAAGCTTTCAGCAATTCATTAAAACCATGCTTATTATTGAGACAACTATGTGTGTAGGAAACAAAAGAGAAGAAAATGAATGTTAGTGGCTTGCTGCCAAATGGCAGGCCCCAGTTCAGTTGTTTATGCTTTTTTAAAAAAAAATATTAAAACACAATATAAAAGCAGCATAAGAAATTTAAATGGATTTTACTTGAAACATCTGACAAATCTTAGCAAGTTAACCCATATCAAGTTGATGGATTTCTTCCTAAGGAAAAAAAAATAATTTATTCATGTCAAGCTGATGATCATTTTGTTTAGCTTAAAGATATAGTTCTCTAAGTCTCTCTTTCACTCCTCAGCAAAAAAAAAAAAAAAAAAAGAATTGCATTTGATCAACTTGATTGTGATTTTATATTGCTTGCACTGAAGTGCATTCACCTTGGGCAAAACCCATTTAATAATTGACTGTATGTCCACTAGAAACTTCTGACATGCACAAGTAATCTCTAATTGTCTGGTTTCTGCAGAGTTCCCTTCAGGCTCTGAGCATACCAGGCTGCCCCCTATTAGTCTCCTATTTACTCTATTCACTAACCTTTGGCAAACAGAGTGCGTGAAAACGTAATCACCACTATCTGTATTTTACAAATGTCTATAAAACTCCACTAAATTCGACGGCAAAAGTAGACATCTACATCATAAAGCATAAAACCAATTGTGGAAAATCAAGTGTTCTTCCCCGGCTGTTGTGTGACATCTATGACTTCCAGAACAGATGTTCTAGCACCTGGCAGTCAGCAGAACATGGAGGCACCAGGAAGAACATAAACATTCTGACTCCACTCCTTTTAATGGCTGTCTCAGGAATCTCTATTTTAAAGAGTTCTCTTTAAAGTGAAGATATCTTCTGCACTGACATAAAACAGTTAACTTGCTTTAAAATTTTATGATGACCACTAAATCAAGAAGCTCAGGAAAAGACCCGCAGAAAGAACAAAATTGAGACTATTTTATTTTTTACTTCAGCTCATATTGAATTATCTTGTCATTCCAAGTCAACTTAAAGCATTTTTCCAATAATTTAGTAGGAAATTTGTTTTCAAACATAGTTAAAAAAATAAATAAATTTCTCCTCTGATTGTGTCAAATGCACTCTGAAGGTTAAATATTTAATAAAACCTATATCAATAGTTTCTGGGAATCCATGGAAACAAACGGGACGAAGGACATGAATTGACTTGAACAGCCTGTAGCCCCAAGTCTTGAGTGCATTATTTAGATAAATGAGATGCCAGATTCCATGATATTCCTAGCAGTAGATTTACTAAATAGTTATTATTGGTTTAGGTAAAGCTTAAAATAAGTCTCTATCCTAATCCTATAATCATTAACAAGTTTGGATGAATTTGTACATATTGAAAAACATATAACACAACCAACTGGAATTAAATAGTGTCCTTATAGTCCTCAATAAAATGAAGAATTTACTTGGAAATAAATGACTTATCATCATTGAATTATATAATTATCAATAAAAATGTGTAATATTTTTCTTGAATCATTTAAAAATCCCTTTCATGTAAAATAATTAACATCTTAAATAAATTAAAAATATTTGAAAATTTAAATACTTTAAATTATGATATGCTATGCTTTATTCTTTCTGTTTTTACACTACTGATAAGAGAAAAATTACCCTTCTGTCAAAGTATGGATCAAAAGTCTTTACAAATGCATTAATTTCACCCTTAAATTCTACATTGAGAAACAAATACCAAAGACATAAATGAAAAAAAAAAAGATGTACATAAAAATATGTTCACCAGAGTGGGGTTTACAGCAGAAAAATTGTGAAAACAACCAAGATGCATACAACATGGAGTTGTTAAAGAAATGATGGTATCTTCATATAGATGAAAATGAAAATACTAATAAGCACAATTGACATTATTGAATGTTTACCATGTAACTGGTATTAAATTAACCACTTTAATTCTCAGTTTTATATGCATTCTCTCTTACTTTTCAGAATCTCTGTTATCATTGTTTTACAGAGGAAAATAAAACTTGCAGAGGTTAATTAACTCCTCTAATGTGACATCAAAAATAGGAGATGGAAGTAGTCTATGAATTCAGATTGGTGTTATTGACTATTGCACTATATAACCATTAAAATATTGGGGACATTTTTAATTATTATTGCCATGGAAAAATAGTCATGACAATTTTCCAGTTTGAGGAAAAGAACACTTCTTAGAATAATTTTGGCACAAAGTTTTGATTATGGTATATGTAGCTGTATATTTCTGTTTCTAATGAAATAAAATTAAATTTAAAATAAACATGTTTTTCTGAAACATAATACTTTGCTCTATTTTAATGGATCATACATAATTTTGTGTATGCTACCAACTATGTACACAAATGCATATAAAAAGTGACATAATGCCATAAGTATCTCGCATGATAAAAATTAGCAAAAATTAGTGAAAGTTCCATGTTTACCATATAGATTTAGATTTATTGTCTCAATTTACTAAAAGGCAAAACCATGTATACAACCAGGCATAATCTTTTTATCTTTTTTCCATATTCTCTTTAATCATTTGAATAATATGCATTCACAGTAAAAAAAAAAAAAAAGGAACACTGATGTACTGGAATATCTTAGTAAGAATTTGAAGCAGAATTCTAAAATCTGTTTTCAGTTGAAACTTGTCTCATTCAATTCCTCACAATTTGGAGTATTTCATGACCAGAATGTTTTGATTTAATAAGTGCATATGTCATGTTCTCAAAAATAGACACTAAATAACAAAGGGTTGCACTTCATTGGAATAACCCAGAAATTCTAATTTAGAATTATAAAAATGTTCAAGGAGAATCATATATATATGATTGTATATACTTATACATACATATACATATATACTTATAAATATACATATATATACTTATACACATATATATACTTATACATATATATGATTGTATAAGTATATGCTAATTATGTGTTCACAAATATTAATATATTGATAAATACTTGCATATATCAAAATTTATCTATATCTCTATACAAGCTCACTTCCTGTATGTCTATATACATATGTATATATTCTCATATATTTATCTTCTTTTCCTATGAAGTTGCTACATGTGTCACCAAGTTATAATTAGCTGGCTTCTTAGTGTATTTTAGAGTTAGAAGTTTAATTGTTTGCATGGCAGCATTTGCTGGGTTAAATTGAGAAGAGATTAGTTAGAATATATGTTTGAATGCATGCTTCTGAAGTGCGGGCTCTCCCCATACTAATAAAAGGAAGAAGAATATTCTAACTACAAATGTCACAAACATTTCAAATTATCTTCCACTATTTTCCAGTTAAAAAGAAAAAAGAAAAAAGAGCCAGGTTTGTAGCACACCTGAATTCCCAGTATCTTGGGAGACTGAGGCAGGAGGATCACAAGATCAAGGCCAGTCTCAGTAACTCAGCAAGGCCCTCTCTCTAAATAAAAAAAATATATATGTATATATAAAGGGCTGGGAAATTTCGCAGTGGTTAAGTGCCCCTGGGTTTTGTCCCTGCTGCCAATAAATAAAATTTTAAAAAATAAAGTAAGGATAGTGTTCCCAGATATATACCAGTTATAGTGAAGAGCACAACAAAGAGATTTGGAGATTTATAAAACACTGAATGTAGGAAACTCAAAATCTTTTGGGAATCTTCCATGTTTTCTCCCATGACACTGTCCTCTGTAGCATTCAAATAAAGTCTTCATTTTGTTTGCCAATGTTAGAGCATCCTAGATTTCATCTCACTGCATTCAAGCTGCAAGTATTTCAGTTGTGCTGCATCAGTCAGCTGTTGAGCTTTGCATGCAGCAGCAATAAACACTGCAGCAGCAACATCTCATAGGCTACTCTTCTGATTATCTATTGCTCCAAGACAAACTACCCCATGACTTAGTGCTGTAAACAACAACTATTTTAGTGTGCTCATGGACTCTGAGGATCCAGAACGTGGACATATTCTACCCAGCAGTGATGCCTTGGTTTTTTTGTTTGTTTGTTTGTTTTTTCAAAGATCACTGCAACAATCTCTCTCATCTTGCATGCTCTTCTGCAACGTGACCTCCTTATGGCCATGAAAACATGGTGCTTGGTTCTCTTCACTGGCATTTGTGCTGGCCCTAGGAACTCAAAGGTGGAAGCTATAAAATGCTTCAATGTCAGAGTGTAAAGGCCATGCCACTCCCATCAATCGCTTGAGGAGCTCTTGTTCTCTAAATAGCTCCTCTTGGGAGGCTCCATCTCAGGGCTTCTTAGGAGGTCTACATGGAGAGGCCTCCAGTCAAAGCTCCATTTGATACTCACAGATCATCTCCCACCATTTCTCCTTCTGTCTCACACTCTGGTTAGAGAATTTTCATCATTGAGAAAAGCTATTTGGGCATAACATCATGTGTTGTTATCATTGAAAAGGACTGTAATTAAAGCAAGGAAAAGGAGAAATTCAGGTTTAATGCAATGAAGTCAGAGTTTCTGTTTTGTCAGAAGTGGGTCAACATTTCCTAGGAGGGATTTCTCACCAAGGCCAATAAGGCAGGTATTGGAAAAGAAAATTCTCAGATGATTCATGATCAAAATTATGGTTATTATAAGTGGAACCTAGACATACACCAAAGAAGAGGCCCGACCTTTCCAAAATTCCTGGTTTTATCCCCTAATCCCCTGTTGAACAAAGCTCATTCTCTTCCAAAACAGCCCAAAACACTGAATGGATATACCAATCTTCATAACATCAAAGATGTAAACAGATGCAGATTCTAGGGGCTGTGCTATTTGTAAGAAATAGAAAAGGCCTGAAAAGGAAATTGAGACATGATTATTTCAACAGAAGGAGCTGGTAGAAACTAGGGACTGCGGGGACATGGAACAACAATGAAGGCCTTCATAGAAAAGAGCAGTGGGAAGTGAATAGGGACAAGTTAGAGAAAGAAGATAGTGCATATGATCATTTTTTTTTTATCTTCTTTCAAGCAAAGTAGATAAATCATGACAAAGCACAATTTTTCAACCCCAATATCTCCACTAAGCTACATCTCCCAGTCTCTGCAGCATTGGCAATATTAATGTCACAAACAAAAGTGCAAATAACTGCTTTACATTATCCAGGTTTTTTTTTACAAGGAAAAATTAAGTGAAACAAAATGTGAAGTAGGTATAGAACATAATCTCACCAGCAGACATGAGACTTCACTAACTCTTCATTATTGACTAATATAGGGTCACAAGGAATCTATTACCAGATAATGATTTTCCTCTAGAAGCAGATAGGTGGGTTGTAGCAATGATGGCCCTGGCCCCAGAATAGAACCACAAGCAAACCATGTGATCTGTGTTAGAAAATTTTCATGGCATCCTGAAGAAATTCAAAGATTAAGAAGGTCATTCTAACTCCTAACTAAAAGGAGCAGTCATTAAAAACTTGGTAGAAGGATCCTATGAAAATGTTACTAATTAAAGATAGAACCATCATTACTAATCAAATGCATGGGAGCTATTCTGTTCTTTAGGTCAGCTCTGTATCTTTGCTTTCCTCTATTATGTGTTGGTTTTATAGGTTAATTATGATATATTTTTATTCAGATTCCATACTGGTTAGTGGGAGTGGGGGTAATTTGGTTTCAAAGTGACATTTCCAATTCAATACCATGTGTGGGTTTGTGGTGGGGGAGTGCAGCTCATTCTCTAATTGTGTGGGCAGTAAGAACAAGGAGAAAGGAAACACATCATGCCAACAATGGAAGCAAGTCAGATGACAGATTAAGATCAGATGTTCAACCTGAAATCTCACACCAAAAAATAAGTAGCAAGGAAAAGAGTTGGATCAAGCCTGAGAGGAAGGCAAACACAAAGAAAATGCAAAAACAGAAGGAAGTAGGTGTGGAAATAAATTTAGATCTAAAGGAACAAGTTAAAGAATAAAGTCATAACCAGTATTTTTTTTTTCTTTGTCCAAGGTACCAAGGACAAAGAAATCAACATTGCTTGTGGGCTGTCTGGGGAGCCTGAGCTGGCCTCCAAGGATCACTGTAAACACCTCAGGAAACTCCAGTCAGTGCAGCTGCCATGAGTTAGAAGTGTCTGCTATTTTAGCTCTTTCATTGATATTTCCATCCTCTCTATGACAAGAAAAACCAAGGCTCATGATGGGTATTTAAAAATAAATTGTGATGAATAGGATTTGTTCTCTAATGCACACTCAAACCACAAAGGGATACAGCAACTAATCTATGTGACTTGGTGAATGGTAATGACTTCTCAATCTCAGCCCTAAATTTCTCCAAGGTACTGGGCCAGTGGGACAGCTCTAATTTACAAGTCTTCTGTAATGCATTAAAATACACACCATTATGTTTTAGAAAAAAATTACTTAAAGCTCTTTATTCAACTATAAATACTAGTATGGGATTTCAGTAAGGAACACCGGAAGTGATTTTTTGATTTACCTGCTATGCCCTGATGATTTCTAAAAGGTCATCTGTCTTAACAATGCATTTTCATGTAATTTATTTATTTATTTAAAAACATCTATAAGTGAGAGTTGAGCTGAACTTTAAAGTTACAAGGAATAGTGATATGTCTTTAGGATCCCAACAACTTCTTTGACATAATAGGGCCATTATTAGCCTCACTATGCATTCTTTTTTTTTTTAAATATAGATTTTTAGTGCCTTTTTAAAAATATAGATTTTTTTCCTTAATAAGTATATTAGAAATTCAGTTCACTTTATAAATCCCATTTTGAATAGTTTATTTTTATTATTCAAGATATCATTTCTTTTTTAAATGATTCACACTTTTAATCATTTTCATTTTGAACTACTCTTTCATTTTAAATGAATTTTAATGACAAAACTAAGATTCCAATATTTAATCTTACACATTCTTTATCTTAAAGTGATAGAGTCTATTTTCCATAGTCATTGAAAGTGAGGACTCATGTTTGTATTCAATTTTATGTTGTATAGATTACCAGCTTATGAGCCTTCAGACCAGTTATCCCCTTTTAGTCATAATTTCTTAATCTATACAATATAATAATAATAATAGGGTTTTTGAGAGTAAAATGTAGTAAGTTACGTAAACCTTTAATGCGATACATGACATACTACGAGTGACCTTTAAATGCATTTTGATTATGAATAATTGATGTTTATGAAATAGAGAAAGATTGCCCTGGTGGGAGAAGTGTCATTGTTAGTGACAGTGTGGAACTGGAAATTGGAATGAATGGATGAAGGGAAAATGGTAAACATCATTATATATAAGAGAGAGAAATCAAAGCTATGTGCTAAAATAAACACCTAATCTCTGGGGTCCCCCATGGGTACATGACGTGTGTGTCCTCTGTGTTTGTTGATTCTCCATTATATACCAAATACCTGAGTCAATCAACTGACAAGAAAAATATTTATTTTGGCTCACAGTTTTATATTTTTTCAGTCCAGTATTCGTTTGAGCCATTGCTTTGGGCATGGTACTGCAACATGGTGGCAGAGTGTGGCAGAGAAAAACAACTCCCCTAAACATCAGGAAGCAAAAGAGAGAAAGAATGATTAAGGAATCGAGGCTCCACAATCACTGCCAAGGGTATTCCCCCAATGACCTCAAAGCCTCCACTAGGTGAAAACACTTCTTAAAGATCCTACTATATCCCAACAGTGCTTCCTTTGGGAAAAAGCCTTTAATACTTGGGCCTTTAGGGGAACCTTTAATATCTAAATCATAGCATTGCCCCCCCCCCCAATTCATATGTTGAATTCAATCATCAATGTAATAGTACCAAGGAGTGACACCTATAGGAAATGATAAATCCTTGAGCATGGAGTACTGTGATTAGAACTCTTACAAAGGGCTTGGGGGAGTACGTTTTCTCTCTTCCACTCTTTTCGCACACAACATTCATCCTCTTGCCATTTCTTTCCTTTTCATCATGTAAGGACTCTAGTTGTGCCATCTATGTGGAAAGAGCATTTTCCAGACACCAAACCCATCACTGCCTTGATTTTGGACTTCTCAGCCTCTGGAATTATTGAGAAAATATATATTTTTTTTTACAAATTATTCAGTCTTAAATATTTTTATAGCACTGTAAACAAAGAAAGACAATGGTTAGCATGAAGTTCTCTGAGAGCTTAATTAAGTAGGAGTATGACAAGATCCAGTTGAAATTAGAGATGGCTAAATGAAACCATATAATGAAAGAAACTTATTTTCAGACTCTACAGAAAATGACAGAAGATATTAGTATTAGGGTCTAAGTAAACTATAATGAAGAGTGTAATGAGTCAAATATAATGAAAATAGATAAGTGATGCTTAAGAAAAAAATAGAAACAATGCTCTTGATTTTATTCCTCCAATCTGATGGACTTGAGATTTAAGAGGTAAGGGTTTTGGGGAAAGAACTGGCAGTTGAGAATCATAAAGAAAATAGTTTGGGTGGTAAGTAGTGACGACGCTGGGAAAGAAAACAATCAAATAAAAGAAAAATTAAGATCTTTAGAGTTAGAATGGGTTTTTAGTATTGCTCCACAATTTACAAAGTTGTATTTCCTTGGGCAAGCTCCTTAACTTCTCAGAGTTTTCATGGATACATCTTATGACATCGAACATTAAAAAAGAAGATCTACATAAGCAACACCATCATACAATGAATATAGAACTTGATAAAAATCTTGACATTCCTTTCTGTCAACTGAATGAGGAAATGCATAGAAGCATTTAAGGAAATAAGAAAGAATAAACATTGTTGGAGGAAGGATTCATTCAATTCTGGGTATTTTAAATTTGAATTAATTATGAAAAAGCCATACAGATTGGATACTGGAGCTAGTAAATACATATGACATGAAATGCACATAAAAATGAAACTCAGGATAGGGACAGGTTCTGAAGTCATTCTCATTGAGACTCAGAAGCTTCAAAGTAGATAAAAAGCATGGTTTACATTTATTGAAAAACAATGAAAACTCAATAATCTTAAAAAATAAGGTATGGTAGCTCATTAACTTAAAATTAAATAATTAATTTAATATATAAATGATCTAATCAAGACAAGATTAAAAAGTACCTAAAAGAGGTTCTTGCTAAAGAAAGAGTATCAATCAAAAAGAAATAGAGGACCAACAATCAGACAGAAATATAGAAAAGAAGGTGGAACATTAAAAAGTTTCCACCTAATTATTATGCAGAAACAAGATATCTTGGACCAAATATTTAACTTGTGGCAGGCAGGTGTATCTCTATTGTAGAGGTAAACATTGCAGACAATTTTTAGCTTGTGGCATTAAACATTAAAATTAAAATTAATCCTTCTATTCTGGATTCTGGCTTGCTAAGCAACCTTCCTATTAAATTTTCATCTCCCATCTATCTTGAGCACAGAGAGAGAGAGAGAGAGAGAGAGAATGTACTTGTTAGAGAACTCTGATATCTCCATATTTTCAGATTTTGTGATTCCTAATATAAGTTAATATATTGATATTCTGGCCTTTGTACATTCGTCTGAGAGAAAATACTAAGTCTGCTCATCAGCAAAGTTAGATCTGCTTTCATGGGATGACAAATCACATTTCTTCAGTCTACAAACTGTGTTGCTGGAGATTGATCTCTGGTAGATTCACCTAGCAACTGCTACTCTCTAGTATTTTCTTTGGGAGCCAGACTTATCCACATATCACCAGAACTTGATCTGCATTTTTTATAATTAGTCATAGACAGGGTTCTTATCAAATTTTAGAGATTGTTTTAAAGCTTGATAAAATATGTTAATTTCCTGAACATAATTCTGTGTAGGTTACTTCAAACAGCAGTTGTTGGTATCTATAATTTTATCAATGATAGCAAGAGTGAGTTCATACAAGAGGAAAACCACATTGATAACACAGAGTGATTGACAAATGTTTGACAACCTAGGTGTGAATACAAACAAGTCACTCAAGTGTTCCTAAGCAAGCATGTGAAAAAAATCATACATATGGATTCAGAATGTCACAGTGAAAATATCATGCAGCACTTAAGCATATTAAAATCAGGATGATGCCACTGATGCATTTTGCTATACCTCTATCACTGTCTACATTTTTATATCTGTGACTAACATTTGGAAATTCATTAAAGCAAATGCTAATATAAAATATTTTGTATATATTTTAATGAATAGGTTTATAGATTTAACATATTCAGATATAATGTTTCCTCAAAGAAGTGTGTTGGAAACCACTGAAATAGAGTGGAGAGTTCTCTACAGAAGGAATGAAAGAGGTATTACACATAAATAGGGAAATCAGGACACTGTGAAAGTGAGTAGCTACATAAGCCAAAGGATGTGTTCAAAAGAGGCCAAATCAGAGAAGAATTAAAATAAACTCCTCAGTACTTTTAGAAGGTGGTATGTCACTGTTGATGTGAATGATGATGATGTTGCTGTAGATATTTCAGAAAGTGGGCATAAAGAACAAACATTGATTAAAAGGCAAGAAACTTGCTCTTAAGGAGTTTAATCCATCTGGAACAAATTATTTTCTTTTTGAAACAGTTAGTTGAAGCTGATGTGTGATTATTAATATCCATAGAAGAATGAGTGTCTTTAGAAATAGGAAAAGCTTGTATAAAAATGGAGGAAAACAACTGGGAGAAAAATAATATAATATATTTGGAAATCCTTACTTAATTAACTAGATGAAAATTGTGTACCCTGATATGGGGAAATATTGATATATTTAACTAATTTTTCTTTCTTTTTGATAAGAGTAAGTATGAACTAGCAAGACGCTACTACTTCCTTTAGAGTTTGAGAGCTAGCAAAATGCTTCAACGTTCATTTAAAGAGCCCTTTTATTGTGAGTATAAGATGAATCTTATGAGGATTGTTTGAAGATGAAAGAACCTTTTTAAAAGTTATTCAAGAATGAAATTACTAGCCGGGCATGGTGGTGCACACCTATAATCCCAGTGACTCAGGAAGCCGAAGCAGGAGAATCATAAGTTCAAGACCAGCCTCAGCAACCTAGTAAGACCCTAAGCAATTTAGTTAGACCCTGTCTCAAAATAAAAATAAATAAATAAAAAGGCCTGGAGAAGTGACTTAATGGTAAATCACCTGGGTTCAATCCCCAGAATAAATAAGCAATAACAAAAAAAAAAAAAAAAAAAGAATGAAAATAAATTTTTTAAGGCAAAGCTTAATCTTATATTGTTGTATGATTCTTTTATAAATACCAGAAATGTTCCTATATGAGAAAAAAATTCAATGGTATTTATATCCCAGAACTTAATAATTATCTTAACTTTAATATATTTTCTCTGACCACATTTGCATAATTTTATTCTCACTGTATTACTTACTCTGAAGCCTAACTTAATTAGCATCATCTTATTATCTATCAAGTTTTTATCTCTATGTGGTTCTGTGTATATTATATAGATTTGCATAGACATCCAGCTTATCTTATTCAAATACTTTGTTTACTTTTAGAATGAGGATGTTATGGGTTCTTGGATATTGAAGACCTTATATGCTCCAGTTGACTAAGTTAGTGATTACATATACTAATACATTGTATAGTTCTACTTTTGAGATCTGATATAGGTTTAAAATGAATGTGATCTTTAACACCACTTGTAATAATTCAGGAGATATTTAGATCCAATGAGTTAGGAGTTAGTACATTAATCAGTGTTCTACAGAGAACTAGCAGCATATGTATCTGTCTATCTACACACACACACACACACACACACACACACAGACTTAGTATAAGGAATTGGCTCATATAATGATGAAAGTTGACAATTCCCAAAATCTACATCTAGCAAACTGAAGACTCAGATAAGCCAATGCTCTAGTTTCAGTGAAAGTTCGAAGGCCTGAGAACCAAAATTTCTAGTGGTATAGCTCCAGTTGGAATGCCAGCAGATTGAAGGTACTGGCAGAAATGAAGTTTCAGTTCCAGACTGAAAGGAGGAAAAAATTATGTACCCAGCTTGAAGGAGTTCCACTTACTCTTGGGAAGGTCAGCCTTATATTCTATCTGGAATTTCTACTGGTTGGATGAAGAAGTTCAAGCTTGTCCATTAGGAAGGACAAACTTTTCTACTCAGTCTAAGGTTTCAAATGTTAATCTCATCTGGAAAAACCACTGGGGACACACCCAGAGTTGGTCAGATGTCTGGGCATAATGGGGCCCAAAAGTTGACATATAAAGTTAAACATCCCAGAGGATCTTTTCATTTTTTTTTCTGAAATAACATATATCATTTAAAAAAAAAGTTGTCAATAATGTTTTTAACCTAATTGGTTTAGATTACCAAATGATGTGCTATTTCTAACATTTATTTTGTCTTTATTGGGTGTTTACTAACTGGAAGGCAAAGAACCAAGGAGTACAGATGCACATGCATGTATGTGTATCATCAAGTTTCTAATTCTTGATAATGAAATTATACCTTGCCAAAAGGCATCATAAAGAGGCTATTAGAATTAAGTCAAAATCTTTTTACAAGATGATAACATTACTTTGTAAAAAACTGTCATTGCTTATGAAGTGCTTACATGTATTTAAAAAGATTGCTAAGATTTGTTAATAGTATTGATTTCAGAAGGAGAACATAGTAATTAACAGAATTTATGAGGGTAAGACTGTAATTTGATAAAGACTAGATGTGAACAATTATGGCATGCAGATATCACATAATGAAGGACTATAGTCACAGTTCTTAAACACACATTATGTAGTAGTTCTCCTGAGCACTTTAATACCACACCACACTTAAAGACTGCAGTGTTTCTTTGGGTGTGGTATATTAGCCCTAGTTCTAAAATGGGTAAACAAAGGTCCAATATATTATGGAAATAATGAAAAGTCACAAGTAAACATAGGCAAAAATTGTACTGATGATAAAATATTATCTTACAGAAAATTGAATAGACTTCTTAATAATTGTCAAAGAAAAGTCATCTGTGAGATTTAGAATTACAGAGGACAACATATATCAGCATGTGCAGATCCTTATAGATCATTTGTTGGTAAGATTTGGTGCCATTAATCCCTCCAAAATTGTTGAGCAATATTGATTTATGTGTGTATTTCTACTGTTCAGAGGAGAGATTACATACATTTTATTGGAGTTATCCTAAAAGGACTATGATCTACTAAATTTCATTTGAATATTTTCATATATTACAGGAAGTAATGAAGACCTAAAGCAACTAAAAGACATCATATTTAAACACAGACCTAGATGTGGGGAAATCTGTTGATAATTTGTTGGGGCAGATAAACCTTTAGGATCTTGTGTTACCAGAGAATAAGAAGTTAAACAAAAATGGGGAAATCTGAAGAGGCACAGGAATTATTAGAATCCCCAAGGGCATAAGCAAGAACAGTTTGAGCAACAAAATAAATAATGCAGTGTTTATTCACAGTTCAAAAGACAGAACGAATACCCATGGGTCCATGATTCTATATATAAATGAGTTAATCAATCAATAAGTGAAGGAGGATGAATAAACCTTCCTTAAAGAATTTCAAATAATATGTACAGAAACTCTCTCCACTAGGGGAAAAATATAAATCCTTTCTGCTTGAACATTGGCTGGACTTGTTTACTTTCTTCCAAAAAAAAAAAAAAAAAAGAGTAAAAGTCAGGTGTACTGGCTCACTCCTGGAATCCTAGCGAATCAGAAGTCTGAAACAGGAGGATTGCAAGTTCAAGGCCAGCATCTACAACTTAATGAGACCCTGTCTTAATAAAATAAAATAAAAGGGACTAGAGATGTAGTTCAGTGGTAAAGTGTCCCTGGGGGTTCAATTCCCAGAACCAAAGTAATAACAACAGTAACAAAACTCACACACACACACACACACACACACACACAAAAATCACACTAGAGTACAAAAGAGAAAAAATAATGTTTCCAGAAAAGGGGAATCTGTGAGACATTATTTTAACCAAGTGAATAAGTTGTTATTACTAATGATCATCTTAGGTTGATGTCATGTACCTTCCAATAGGATGTAATGAGAAGAGCACATCCCCTCCAGGCCTGTGGTTTGTCCCCTGAGAGTTCTTGTGTTGGAATCTTGGCCCTTAGTATCTCCATGTGAAAGATGGTGGGATCTTTAAGAGCTGGAGCCTAGTGAGAGGTCCTTAGGTTCCTTAAGGCTTACTCTCAGCTCCTCAGCTTCTCTTTCTGTGCCACATGATCCCTCCCTGTGATACATAATCCCATGAGCTTCACTCTATCAGCATGCCAATGTAGTCAGGCCTTCACCAGTGCAGAGCAGATGCTGGTGCCATGCCCTGGAATCTCCAGAACTATGAACTAGATAAATATCTTTTGGGTATTCAGCCTCAGGTATTTCATTATTGTCATAAAAACTTGGACTAATCTATGTATTGAAATCACAAGAAAAATATCAAACACAAATTGAGGGGTATTCTACAGAATGCTTAGCTGGGACTATTCAAATTCCTTAGGGATGAAAAACTGCCATAGACCTAAAAATACTGAAATAGGAAATGCAATGTGGTATCCTAAATAGAATGTTTGACTAGAAAAGTATAATTAACAGGAAAAACTGGAGAAATATATATTGTCAGCAGATTAAATTAATAATAATTAATAATAATTTCAGATTTGACAAGTGTGCCATAGTTATGTAATCTGTAGAACTGCTCTGTTAATCTGAAATTATTCCAAAAAGAAAACAAAAATATAGAATCAGAAGATGATTATATCTATTGATTCCTGTTCCTTTCTATCTATCAGATATAACTATTTTGTAAAATATAAAACAGGTATGAATGTATTTAAAATGCTTTCCTATTTTTTATCTTGTTTCTGAGTTTACAAAATAATTTCAGGAGTGTTTTGATTATTGGAGAAAATTGTGATGAGTATTATAAAACATATGCTTTTGTTACAAGCTAAAGCTGACATTTTTCAAACCAAATTTAAAGTTTTTCACAGATACAAATAAATAGTAGGACAAGGAGATCTACATAAGGTACCTTTGATAAATTCTGGTATTTCAATGTTTCCCTTTCCCATTTATGTCACAAATTTTATATGATAATAAACTGTGAATTTCATGAAAAAATTCATTGCTTATATTATCTAAGTAATAAAGCCACAACATGATAATCAATGAAGCTTAGTTTTTATGATCTTCACTTGGAAAATAATGGAATTAACATTATGACCTCCGGTTACTCAGGGTACAAACAGGAAAATATTTGGGTTTCGGCTGGAGCTTGTAAACAAGACCTGGTTACTCAAAATCAGCAATGTTATATTTTTTGAAGCACGGAAACAGTAAAATGAGATGGGGTTCTATTAAACAGTGAAGGATAAATAAATTGAGTGATATACATAGTAAGGAAATTGCAGAGTTAGTATAAAAGTTTCCAAATCATAATTAATATTATATGTTAATTGTTTCAAACTCCTCTAAGCATTATTTGATACCTCCACAGAAATATGAAGCTATTTAACAATAACATTGTTTCTAATTATTTAGAACTTAACAAATCATAGTTCAAACAATTGCAGAAACAGATATTTTATAGCTTATTATCATACCTTCAGAAGTAAGCTGTGTTCTACTCAATGTTTGTTATGAAAGGATAACAGGAAAAGTCTATTAATCTTTATGGGTAAAAATGTGTTTTTCTTGTCTGAATTTAAAAAAAATAAAAAAGATATATTATCTAAACCTATTAAGTGGGAAATGTTTTTTTGGTACATTGCATTAACTTTTTCTGTAAGATTTGTAGCTGTTCTTTCAATCTGCATTCAGCAATAGTATCAGACCATTTCTCAACGGAGAAAGAGGCACTGGCTAATAATGATGTCTAGATCTGTGGTCCAGAAATGTAAAAAAATGATGCAATTTTATATTAATTAAATAAAGGCAAATATAGTAATTGTTGTCACAGATGACTAAAAGCTTTAAATGGAAAACAGTGTCTATGAATAAAAAGTTCTTTCTTTTATTTATTAAAGCATTTACAGTATTGTCTGGGCAATTTGACATTTAGGCATTTCTATCAGTATTCTCTCTTCCATTCTGTTTCTGTCATCCTAGGAAACTAGTTCAGCTTCATCTTTCTCCTAACGTTCTTAGCTTCATCAACTATGGTTGACCATAAACATGCTTTAAGTTTTTGTTCTTTCTTGTCTGCACAGCTAGTTTTAAGATATCCAACAATTGATGAACCTCCAGATAATGGAAAGAACACACATCTATATATCTAAATCTCTAGACAAAACAATTTCTAAATGGTCTAAGTCAGATGGTTCTTTTTATTTTTAATCACTCAGATAATCTTTATTTTCACATATTTGATTATTGAACACACATTATGAAATGCCAAGAATAGTCATTTTTCTTGACCAAAATAATTTTTGGTATAACATAATTAAAGCCATTCTGGACTGTGTCTCAACAGCAACTGAAAATAGCAATTTCCTATTTCTCCCACTGCTGCTAATTAAAATTTTGAATCAGATCTTTTCAGAGGATGATTTTCCTTAATTTGACTTTGACCCTTTACTTGTGAAAAAACTATTTGTGCAGTGCAATTTATCCATATTCCAACTTAGCATAGAATATATGATCCATAGTGCAAGTTCCTATAATGGCTAACTGAACAAAGACTTGAGAATCACTTGATAATAACCAAAAAGTAAAATGACAATCATGGTTTCCACTATGCAATTTTAGCATGTAGTCATCCACAAATAACTGAGAAATCATTTTTATGGGTCTAGTACATTGAATTTTTGGTAACATTTTTTTTTAGAATCTATAATCCCTATCTTTGATAACTGTGCAAGTTGTTCCCATCTCAAAGTGTTGTAGATGTCATTAATCATTTAAAAACATAATTTATATTCTCAATTAGGAAACCATTTTGAGACCAATTACATTTGATCCATATGTAAAATGAATACACCATTTCTGTCAATGTTTGTTCATGAATATTTCTAAGCATTTTCTAAATGTAAAGTTGCAGTTGTGTGCTTCACTGAAAATATGGTGGATAAAGCCCAAATCTATCCCGAGAGACTTTACAATATAATACAGAGGATTAATGAAATATGCATAGTTATATTCAGAGAGTAAGTTGTGCAAAATAAGCAATATTTTTAAAACTTCTGTAAAGGTTCAAAGAAAGTTGAATTGCATGTAGTTGCATGTAGAAATAGCATCAAGAGGGATTAAAAGAAAAGGTTCTTTAGCAGTGGATCTGGTAGGACAGATAGCAATTTTATAAGTAATAATTGGTAGAAAAATTTTTAGGCAAACGAGCAGAAAAGACTTGGGCCCAGTATTTAAGTTGTGCTAGTCGGGTAACAATGGGAAAAAGTTATTGTGTTTCTATATTTGGGAAATAAAACCTGAAAAAGGCAAGGGCAGATAGAAATGGAAAGATGGGTACAGGTATTACAAAAGGAAAATATTTCTAATTTCAAGGAAATATACAGGAGAGGAAATACATTTTGTTCCAAACATTTTTAGCAGAATAGGACTGCAAATCATATTGCTTTCAATATATACTTATGGCTTCCAAATCTGTGGCCTTGATCTAGGCATTTTTTCTTTGTCCTGGAAATGTTAGACATTTTCACCTAAATATTTCAGATACTTCAGATTAAATATGATCAAAGCTTAGCTTAGTCATCCTCCTTTTGTTCTTCAATACTCTTCTGTTTACTTCTGTGGTTTAAAGCTCTACAATCCATTCAGCTTTCAAAGCCCAAATCCTGAATATAATTCTTTATTAATCCCCATATGTCTACCCCTGACATCCACTCATTTTCCAATTTTGGTTTAGAACTCCCTCCTTAATATCTCTCAGCTTTTTACTCACCTATTCCACTCCTCTGATTATTAGCTTAGTTCAGGCTTCATGACTCTTCATCTGAACTGAAGCAGCTGCCTCAAAACTGGCCTCCCTATCTGCAGGTCCACATTTTTTTCCAATCAATTCTCCTGGCTGCCTGTGAAAGACTTGGAAGCACAAGTTACAGCAAGAATCTTTCTTATTAAATATCCTCTTGGAGTTCCTCTTCTGCACTCTCTCACAGGCTGCATTGAAGTTGGAAGATTGTCTGAGCTGGAAGGTTCCAAAAGCCCTCACTCAGGTATGTGCCTTTGGGTGACTGCTGTTTGCTGGGGCACTTGGATTATCTCCACATGTAGTTCCAGCTATTAAGTTAAATTGCTTGAACTTTTAAGTCAAAGTCAAAACTTCAAGCATGTTTTTAAAGATTAAAAATAAAACATTGTTCTGAAAAATAAGACAGTTTAAAAATGGTCTTATTTTTTCAGCACAATATACACGCTAAAATCTACTGGAAAAAAAATGTGGGGAACAAAATGAAAAGTTTTTTGGTAATAAGTCTGAAATGGCAGTCAGGAGATCAGGCATAGTTAAGGACCTGGGATAGGAGAAGATGGTGCTTAGAAAGGTGCATGAGGGAACTCTTTGAGGTAATATTTGTATTCATTCATGATTGTTTTGATGGTTACCAACCTATATATTTACAAAATACATCAAATTGAATTTTATTATTTAATGTTGCTGGGTTTTATTTATGTAAGTTTTCATCTCAAAAAATACTAACAAAATGTGAGTATACTCTACAACTGAAACCCGGAATAAGTATGAGGAAAATAGTATATATTTTAAAATATACAGTACTACGTATAAAATTCTCAGGAGCATGTCTAATCACCTGATATTATTACCTCCACATACACTCAAAAATTGTTTCTAAGGGTGCGGTGTCATCCTCTTTGAGACCTACTGGAATAAATTATTTAGTTCTTTGCAGTATGAATGAATTTAAGGAAAATAAGTACATATTTTGAATATCTGTGAGGAGGCAAAGGGGGAAACTATAAAAGCCTGAACTACATGTGGATATAATCCAAGTGCCCCAGCAGACAGCAGTCACCAATAGACAGATATGTGAGTGAGGGCTTCTGGAACCTTTCAGCTCAGACAACCTTCCAACTGAATGCAGCCACATGAGAGAGTCCAGGAAAAACTAACTAGCAGAGAAGCCACTAGGGCATCTTCACAACTGTGGGGGGAAAAATAAATTGTCATTCTCAAAAGGAAGGATTTTTTATGATTTATTGCATTAGAAACGGAAGACTAAAATTTCCAATCCTAAGCATTGGCTTTGGGACCAGTCAGAATGGAGACAGGGGAATGACAAAGAGATGGTTAGTGGAGGCTGGAAAAGCCACATAAATTGCCACTGGAGGCCAGAAAGAAACTCCTGTCATATGAAAGGAGAAAAAAAATAGTAAAGGTCACCAATAGTAAATAAAAGTATAAAGTTTATGAAAGGAACTTATGTATTTGGTTTACAGAGATTTCAAGCATCTGTTGATAACATTATTTTTTTGTTGTTGTTTTCTTTGTAGAACTGTCTTATTTTAAGGTATGGGAGAAGAGTAATGAATGATTAAGAAAATATTCAGTCTGCAGGCATAATTTTAAAATAAATATATGGAAGTTCTGTGTCTGAGGTAACATTGTAAGAAACAGTAAATTCTTGCTTAAGCCACAATGTTTTGTGGTGTTGCACTGAACAAGATAATTGCCACAGCATCTATTATTGGTTATAATACCAGAAGACAAAACATGCTTGTCCTTAAATAAATAATTTTGTCAACCTAAAATTTAAAAAAGTAAGTGAAATTTTGCTACTTTATGTGCATTTGCTCCAATTATATGAATTTGCATATTATCAATCATTTTGTCTTACAAAAATGACATTTTTGTTATGGTTCAACTTCACAGGTAGTCTTTACTTTCCTTGGGAATCTACTTCCTGTTAATGTTCTCTACTTTTCTCCTTTTCTTTCTTCATTTAAAAAAATTTGTCAGTACTTTAATGAAATTATCTTGATAACATGAAAGTGCATTAGGCTTAAAATTTTCCATAAAGTATTTACAACTTAGTAGAATAATTACATAGTAGCATCTCTTATATTAGCAATGTATTTCACAGGATATTAAGTATTTTAGCTAAATTTTTACAGTGTTAGCTATACATTGTCCCTAGGTGGTAGATGGAAACAAAAAAACATAATACTTCATAGAACTTGTATCTAAGATATTGGAAAACTCATGACTTCTCTCCTGAAATTTACAATTTCCCTATATAAAAATGTACATCACACTATTATTTCTTCTTCTAGTTATTACAAAAATAAATGAAAATAGTGTATATAAGGAATTTACAGTGTCTAGCTCATGGTAATTCCTGAAAATGATATTATTATTAGTGTTAATATTGTTTTATTCTTATTAACATATTACTGATAAGAAAATTTGGTGAGTTTAAATGAAACAACATAGAATCAAATCCAGGTTAAAATCCACATCTTTTGGTTGACAGCCAAGTCCTTCCCTCTAGTGTAATGGCTATGTTGACCTTTTGATAACATATATTGTACTTACATATTTTATATCTAGAAGAGTGTTATGGTTTGGATGTGAGGTGTCCCCCTAAAGCTAATGTGTCAGACAATGCAAGAAGGCTTACAGGAGAAATAATTGGGTCATGAGAGTCTTAACCCAACTCTACTGCCTGATCATCATTGAGCCTCTCCTCTTCATCACATTTTTTTGCCATGATGTTCTGCCTCACCTCAAGCCTTAAGGAATGGAGCCAGCTGTCTATGGACTGAGACCTCTGAAACTGTGAGCCCCCAAATAAACTTTTTCTCCTCTACAGTTGTTCTGGTCGGATCTTTTAGTCATATCAGCAAAAAAGCTGACTTAAACAAAAAAATTCTCTAAATATGCCTATCTGTATCAAAGACCCCTATTATTTACTTCTGTCATTTTAAAGCACATTGAACTTGAGAAAAACCTGATGATAAAGTTTGTTTCTGTTGAGCATTTGAATAAAAATTTCATTTTATTATGATTGTAAGAAAAAATAACCAACACAGTTTTGGAACCATTATGAAAACACAAATAACCAGGAAGAAAGCAGACCTCAAACAGATCCACAAGCTTTCTTTTATTTCACAGTGGAGTCAATCAATCAGGCAATGGAGGGACTCATTTTCTGAATAGGCAAATGGCCTCAGGTTAAAGTTTTATAGTTTACAATGAGGGTGAATTAATCATTGGAGAATGAGGCAGAATGTTTTGGTGTGGACAGTCAGCAAAAAAAGTTGTGCTGGACACAGTGGTGCACACCTGTAATCCAGAAGCCTGGGAGGCTGAGGCAGGAGAATCATGTGTTCAAAGCCAGCTTTTGCAAAAGTGAGGTGCTAAGCAACTCAGTGAGACCCTCTCTAAATAAAATACTAAATAGGGCTGGGGATGTGGCTCAGTGGTCGAGTGACACTGAGTTCAATCCCTAGTTATCACCCCCACCCACCCATGCTACCCTCATCATCCATCCCGCTCCACCAAAAAGTTGTTAAAACTCTGAAACTCATTGTAACTGGGAAGGGATGAAAGCTCAGAACTTAGCCAGAGTTCACTGTATATCTTCTTCCTCTGGGACCCATTGTTACCAAGAGCCTCACTATTCAATTTTCTCCTTCCAGGACTCATCAGTAATGGGAAGGGTTAAAAGTCAAGGGCCCTGCATTCAGTACCTACCTCCTTCCTCCAGGACCCATTGTGGTTAGGAAAGGATGAATGTTTGCTTTTGGTGGAGATACTAGGAATGAACCCAGGAAGGGATGAAAGTTTGCTTTTATCCCTCAGGGCCTATTGTTCCTGGGAAAGGATTTGCTGGGAGAGGATTAATGATCGCCTTCCACCTCCCTCTTCCTCTGGGCCAGACAGTTTTGGGGGGTTATCATTTTTCTATCCTGGGGATTGTCATTTTCCATATCTTTCAATGATAGAAAAATTATTCAGATTTTATAGATTTTAAAGCACTATTTTAGGGAAAGAGATGAGTGTGGAAAATATTTTTTCCATAAATAACTTTATATGTGAATTCATTGACATAGTATTTGGCTTTTGTCAGTTTCAAGTTATATACTTGAAGTCCTCACTGGTGTTATTAGATTACATTTGTAGTACTGTGTGCCTGAATTTAGACAAGTTGAAGGTATAATTTGGTTTTATCACACATTACAAGCCTAATTTTTATAAAGGTTTTCTTAGCAAAACATCTTAAGGTAAGTGCTTACTTAAGGTTTCCTGAGGTAAATCTGATAATTTATCATTTCAAGCCCATAATGATGAATTTTATATGTTGATTTGACTAGGCTAAGGAATGCCCAAATAGCTGGTAAAACATGATTTTGTGGGGTGCTTCTGGAAGAGATTAGCATGTGCATCAATAGACTGCATAAAGAAGATCTATCCCCATGAATGTGTGTGGGCATCATTTCATCTGTTGAGGGTCTAAACATAATAAAAAGGCAGAGCAGAGTTGAATTCATTCTGTGCTTGAGTGAAGATATCCATCTTCCCTTATCCTGAACATTAGTGCTCCTGGATTCTCACTCCAGAATTGACATCACTGCCCTTCCCTCAGTAGGGTGTCTGCCCTTAGTCCTCAGGTTGTGAGTTACACCATCATTTTCCTGGTCCCCAGGCCTTTGACCTTGGACTGAATTACACCACCAGCTTTCCTGGTGCTCCATCTTGTAGATGGCATGTTGTGTATTATGTGACTCTTGGTCTCCAAAATCATGTGACCCAATTCCCATAATAGATTTATTTGTTTTAATCTATATATATTCTATAAAATTCCACAGAATTTTCTGGGTAACCAGAAAATTTTTCTGGGTAACCCTGACTAATATAAACCATAAAAGCACCATAAGATTTATATGTTTAATAACTTTATTATAATACCCTGAAAACCAACTAGAAGTATATAGTAATAATCTATTAAAATTAAAAAAATTAAACATTGTTCCCAGAGTATAAAAGCAGGGGAGAGAAGACAGTTTTACTGTATCATCTTCTTAACTGTTTTCTTTCTTTGCAGTTACATCTCTATTATCCTGTATAATCCTTGAATATTCCTGTATGCTGGAGTTAGTTACTGTTAAATGAATGGAGTGGTTCTCTAACCTGAACTTTGTAGATTTTCTGACAATGCTGTTATCCCACTTTCTTATTTTGAATATTTGGCCGTTTCCTAATTTTAACTTTTTAAAATTGGATCTCCTTTCACTGATTTTCAAAGCCTCCCATTCAGTATTCCACTCTTACCTAATCAATCTTAGTTTTCACTCCTCAAAATTGTCCAATATGCTTGGATATTACTAGTGCAATCACTGTCATGTAAATGACTTCCATCCCTATATTTGTCCTGGATGTGGATGGCAGTACTCATGTTGTCCTCCCTTAAAATTCTTCTACTAAGAGGCCCACTCCAAAGTGTCCTAAATCCTCCATTCCCTTGCTTATGGTTGTCTCATTTATTATTACTCAATGCTTCCTGAGACACTGACTTTGCAATCACTCTACCCTGAACACATTCTCCAAGAGGTGGAGTGGTGATATGCAACACAGCATCTACTCCTGAGTAAGGGTCATCCCCAGAGCAAACTTGGGTTCATTACATCTAGGAATTCATCCCTTTAATACAACCATAATCTGTGGTCTTAAATTATGAGTTTTATCCATTGGGCCTGTTATTCCTCTTTCTCCTTTCCTTTCTTTTTCAGATTTCTGCTGCTTTTGCCTAATTACTTATGTATCTTCTTTTTCTCATAAAATATTAAACTCATTTAATATTTTATTAACTATTGTGTATTCTAACATTACCCAGACCATACCATAAATATTTTATTCCCATCCTTTGTCATTTGAGAACTGTTGCTTTCTATTGTTAAAAATAATTTGGTAATATTTATTTTTTCCTTCAAAGTATAATATAAGGTGCTTCAAGCCAAAGATTTCAGCTCATATTCCTTATTTTCACTAGTTCTTAGTCTGGATTTGACTTGTTTATGATTTTAACTGGTAGTTCAGTTATAAATTTTGACGAACAGGTAATTACCGATTTTGCAACTTATTCTTGTATTATTTACTTCTCTAAGAGTCTGAGTGTATTGAAATTAAGGTTGATTTTTTTTTTTTAAAGAGAGAGTGAGAGAGGAGAGAGAGAGAGAGAACTTTAATATTTATTTTTTAGTTATCGGCGGATACAACATCTTTTGTTTGTATGTGGTGCTGAGGATCGAACCCAGGCCGCATGCATGCCAGGCGAGCGCGCTACCGCTTGAGCCACATCCCCAGTCCAAGGTTGATTTCTTGAAATGCTCCTCTACTGCCCTCCAGACTATAATTATAGTTAATTCATAAGTTAAATTAGAATGAGTTATTCAACTAAAATAAATTAAAGATTCAACTGAGGTCAGTGTTAGGGATTTTGCACCTAATTTTCACTTTTTAATTTCAAATAAACCTTTGTGTATTACTAATGGTTCCATTTCTAAAGTAATATAAACCTTTATTAATTGGCTTGACCCTAAGAATTTTAAATAAATATGTTTTTGGAATGGATCTCTCAATCACATGTGGGCAGCCCCAAATCACAACAGGTCTGGTAAGAATTACAAACAGACTTACTCTTTTTTTCACTCTTAGAACATCTATTCTTCACTCTCTTTAAAAATCCTTCCATCTCTTCCATGTGTCTTTGCTTGTAATTTCACAAAAGTAATAAGTCCTGTCAGTTATCAATACTCTTACATCAGAAATGTTTACTGGTGATTATAACCATTGACTTTATCTGTATCTTCAACCATTCTAACATCTATCCCATTCAGATTTACGTTAAAAAAAATATTTTATCTTTGATTTGGGTCTTAGTCTTTCTAAATTCTTGGCACTCTTTTTGATCAAATATTCTTTAGTATCTTACTCAACATATTTCATCCTTTCTATATATAAACATTTTAAAAATTCTTCCATACAAAAAATTTACCACATTGGCATTAAATTCCTTCTATATATAATCTTATTGTTCTCCAGGAATTTTGTGAAAGAATAGTCCATACTCTAATCCAGGATATCCTATTCTCTAAGTGACTTACTTTAATATAATTTTTTACCTTATTGACTTGCAGAAAAGATTGTTGCTAAATTTCTTGTATGGAAAGCCAATTAGAATTCCTCAGACTTTAGTTTTCTTGACTTCATGAAAACATTTGTCACTACTGACTAGATTCTTCTTCAAACAATTTTTCTTCTTTGTTTTTGGGATACATTTCTTTTTTTTTCTGTTTACATTAAACACTTCTGGCTACATCACAATCTGTTCTGTAAATTCTTCTTTTGCTTTGCACCACTTATCATCATTCTGAAGGATTCTATATTTTAACACCCTCTTAGCACACTATACTCTGCCCAGGAATTGATCTAAATCAAGGAGCAACTCTAATCTATATTTATAATAGCCAAACGGGCTCATCTTACTTGCAAACATTAAAAGTTGGTAGTCTCTTTACTGCCAACATAAAAATTCAATTCATGGTTAAACTTTCTTACACAATCTTTAAATTTCTGCTTCTTTTACCACATCCTAACTAGTGAGTCCTGAGGAGTTTGCATGTTTACAACACCTTGTTTATAAAGTTTGAATAGTCTTTTCATTCCAATTTTACTTTTATTCTGTCATCTCCCTTCGATCTTGCCGAATTCTGCCACCAGTGTGATCAAATATGATTTTCAACTCTCAGCATTCTTTAGTTGTCCCCCTTGCCCTCAGAAAAAAGTTTACATTATTATGCATGGTATTAAAGCCTCTTTAAATTCTGATGTCTCACTAGCCTAGTCCATGGCCACTCAAGTTGATGTGGTGGAATACATAGATCTCATGTAGATCTCAATTGCACTCACTCTCCTACGCATCTGTTCTTTTGATGCAATAATCTTCCTTTATTTGGTGAAGTTGTACTTGAGTCTCTCTAACTATTCCTTCTCCTATACTCCCCTGTTCATGATTGTTAGGCCTGAAAAGAATAAAAATATTATAATGTAATGTTTTTTATCTAAGATACAAATTTTATAATGTATTTCATGCTTGCATGCTTTTATCTCCCATTAAATGTAGTCTGTAAATTCACATCTTATCTCTTTTAATCCATAACTATGGAATAATATTAGGAATGACACTGCATATAGTGACAGTTCTAATTAACAAATATTTTTTAAAAAAACCTATAAGTTACAATGGGTTCTATGTCCTTTAAAACATAAATCCACATAAAATGCTCAAATTTTTTAAGAAGCAAGCATGGTAGAAAGAAACAAGTATTAGTTGAAACAGGAACCTAGTTAAATTGTGTTCTGCCATGCTAAATTACTGTGCAACTTCTGGAAAAAATACTTACTAATTTTCAGTTTCTAGTACATTCTCTGCAAAATAACAAGTGTGAATAAAATGGTCAAGAAGGATTATTTCATTTTTTTCTTTTAAGATGAGAGCAAGGGGCTGGGGTTGTGTCTCAGTGGCAGAGTGCTTGCCTAGCATGTGTGAGGCATGGGGTTGATTCTCAGCCCTGCATATAAATAAATAAAATAAAGGTACATGGACAACTAAAAAGTAGTTTAAAAAAAATAAAGTGAGAACAAATTTGTGCATGATTAACATCTTTAATATATTCTTTTATAAAGAAGCTTAAAACATTCTCAATAGCTCTCCATTTTTATATTTTCTAATAAAATTTTTCATTTAGTCAAAATTTGGATTTACTTGTCTTTGCTTATAACTTTAATCCTTTCTGACATGATTCTTTTTATAGAAATTTAAAAGCATGAGATGATAGACATTTTGGATGATATATATTCAATTTTGGAACAAAGAAAATGTTCATGGCTGCTTTTATTTTTGTGGCTGTGCAAAGGTCAAAATATTCAGAATTATCTTTAATATTTCTCTGGCCTGATAATCATCTTTTTTCATATGTCATGCAATTGTCTACTCGTGATGTTTTATAATCCAGTCAAGTTAGTCTGATAAAGAGCCTTACATTCTATTAATCATCTAGATTCCATTTGATTGCCTTTTTGTATTTTGTGTGTTCCTCACATTTCAACAAATATGAAGCATGAGTCTAATATTAGAATAAAATGATGACAGAATAACAAAAGGCTTATAACTCAGTGGATTGGATTTAAGTTATAATTATTTTGTCAATCATATTTGTTATAAAATTTTTCTAATAATCATTGGAAACACCTTGTCATTGAGTATATTTACATGTACCCAATCAAATAGAAAAAAGATAGAAAAGCACAGTATTTAAAAAAAACTGTAGTATATGATAAAATTATTTAATTTTATTGCCAGAAATATATAAAACTATCTATCAGATATACCAAGACCTTCTACCTGGCATTGTCCTCTCTTAACCATCAGTTTGCCTATATTAAGGAATATTCAACAAACTTTTATTTCTATTGAAAATTGCAAGCAATATAATAAGGTAAGGTTGATAGAAAATAATCTGTGAAAAAATACACAGACCAGGCAATGTCTTGCTGACTTGGTCACATCAAGAGTCAACATATATATTAAAGATTCTTCCACAGGGGGTCTTGCCCGGGTTCTGAATGCAAATTTGGCCCCGATCCTTTAAAAAGCTATTTTCCAAGATGGCAGTCATGACAGAAAGAAAAAGGGAAAGAACAGAAATATATCAAAGCATTTAACTGTTGCACATTCATGTAATTTATAGTATAATTGTGTCATGTCTTTCAAGAGGAAGGACAAAGTGTTTTAATGAAGTTAGAGTAAGGGAAAAAGCAATGATACATCCTTACATCCAAAGAGGACAACATACTGTCTTTCCAGATAGCTGTAGTGAGAAATAATGAAAGAAATGATACATAGAGAATTTTTAGCTATGGAAAGAACACAGTATAAAGTGTCCAGTAAAGAACCAGAATTTATAGGATGACTCATTCACTGACTAAATATGAGTAATATTATGATTATGACTTTTTTATAAAACATTTAGACAAAGCAAGACTAGGAGTTGAGGTGAGGTCCAGAGACCTATTTCTGTGTTAATATTCAAGTGTGCAGCATGAGTATGATAGGCACTACACCTACTATAGTTCCTGCTTACTGTTGGCTGTTATTTAAAAGGCTCTTTCCATCAACTTCAGTGAAGACTAAATAGCTACCACATTATGTGAATTCTGAGTAATTGTGTAAGGCCCTTGAGAACTGTCATTAAAAAATGAATTTTCAAATGTTTTATATTGTATTAAGATATTATTAGTTATGTCAACTGAATGTATTAGAATAAAAGAAGAAGGAAAATATGTGAGCTCTGTCTCTCAGGTGCAACCATTTCCTATTTTAATTTTAAATATTTATATACATCTTTCTCAAAAACTTGTTTATATTTAAATGGATTTTTATTATTAATTATGACATGATGATCTTAAACATGGAAGGTTATAAGTTTGCTCTATGATAATCAATATATTTTAATTTTTATTTGATCTGTTTTCAATTATTTTATTATGACATTATAGATGAGTGATATGCATTCTACTTCTTGGGAATGATAATTGCTCACATTTTTGTTCTAGGTTTTTTCTCACTCAAAAATGATTTCTCAATATTTTCAAATTCGTGAGATGATTTATAATTTTATTTTTTATTAATTTTTTTCTTGTAAATATCTCTATAAGAGTTTCTGTTTTTTGAGTAATTATTCTCTAGGACTTGACACAGTTGCTGTTCTGTAATCTATTTTATCTATCATCCTATAAGGCATCTTTTTGTGTTGGATATTCTGTTTTCTGATTCCCACAACTTCCTTTTTCTTGGTATATTCTCTCATTTTGGTAGCATGCATTTTTTTGTGGTTTCTAAAAATGTACATTTGCTTAATAACAACTATGAGCTTACATGTAAAAATGTCTTGGCAGTTTCGATTATTTGGGTATGTATACAATTCTTCATAGGATGTGATTTTCATTAAATTTTCAAACATTGCTGTATGGCACTCAAGCTTCTATTTTGGCTGTTTGAGGAAACTGATATTTTGATTCCAATTTGCTCTTTATGATATTTTATTTTTATATCTCATCTATGGAAGTATGTAGGTTCTTCTTTTAGGCACAAGTGACCTGAAGTTTCAGAATAATAAGCCTTTTTCATCCACTTTATCGGACATTTCCCATATGGAAACTCATTTGCTTTAATTTTGTACACTGTGCATGAATTGTTTGTTTGGAATTCTTTGCCTTCATATCCTCAATTTTACATTTCTTTGTCTTCATGTCCTCAATTTTACAATTCTGTTAGTTTTATTATTTGGTTTTTGGTTTCCTAGATATTCTTTTAATTTTCTCCTTTTCTCTCCACTCCATCATTTTATCTTTCTCTCTTTCTTAAAGAGTTCTTTCATCTTGTTGTCTATTAAAGTTTTCATTATAAGTTTATTATCTGAATGAAATTTTTAAAGATTTGTTTTAATTTCATGGATGTGTTATCTTACCCTTAACTTCCTGATGACTTTGATTTCAAGCCTTCGTCCATTCTTAGTATTGCTTTTATTTTAAATCTTTTTTTTGCCATTTTCCTGTTTGTTTGGTTTTTTACCCTGTCTTTCATATAAGGAATTGATCCTTGACTCTCATTTTATTGTAAAAAAATAAGATGCTTAAAAACTGACTGGATGCATCTACCATTTGCATGTAGAGTGGATTCCTATGCTTCAGTATAGCATACAGTGACTTGGCAACTATTGGTAATGGGATTCAAATGTCGGTTTTAGTAAGTCTTTTGACTACTCAGTTTACCCACAGAAGATTCAGAAATCTTATGTTTGGTCATGAGAGGACTGAGATTGTAAAACATACAAATAAACCAGAAAAGATGGATACATTAATGAAATGTATACATGACAAAATATTATTTTTCCTGAAGCATTATTGACATAGTAATAACAACATGTTCATAATTATGGTTATGGTTAAAGCTCTAATGAGCTTTCATGTGTTCTTTAGATTCCAATTCTATTCCTTGACCAATTTATATGTCAAACTTTTCTTTTGAATATGCAATTTGTTTTTTACTGCTTTATGATTAGGAAATTGCTTTCTTAAATGTAAAGTTAAAATACTATCTTACAGGCTGGGGATATAGGTCAGTTGGTAGAGTGTTTGTCTCACATGCACAAGGCCCTGAGTTCAATCTCCAGCACCACACACACACACACACACACACACACACACACAATAACCTATCTTATTATAACAATATTTTCAATTTGAAAAATTGTATGTTTATTCATCCATAAAAAAATTGGAATATGGTCATATGTGTCAAAATAGATGAAACTAGAGGATATTATATTAGGTGAACAAGTCAGACACAGAAAGACAAACATCTCATGTTCTCATTTACCTATGAAAGCTAAAATAGTAGATTTCATAGAAGTAGAGGTTAGAATAGTGATAACCATAGACTGAGGATTGTCAGAGATCAAGGGAAAGAAATGATGGTTAATTGGTAGGAAGTTGCAGTTGGATAAGAAAAATAACCTCCAATGTTCTGTAGCCAGGTAGAATAACTACATTTGACAGCAGTTAACTGTATATTTCAAAAGAACTGAGATAATTTTAAACATTCCCAGAAAAAAAAAAAGATAGACATCTGTGCCAATGGACATGATGGATATACCAATTGCACTAATCTGATCATTATACATTGTAAACATGTGTTCACATATTAGACTGTACACCATAAATAGGTATGATGATTATGTGTCAACCATTTTTAATTAAAATTACTATAGCATGAATTGATGCTGAGGTATGATTTCCATAGTCACTCTGTCATAGTAGAAACACAAAGTAAACTAAATAAATAAATAATATAAAACCAGAAAAGAAAAAATGCTTCTTTAGTAGGCTATTTTAAGATTGAGGATTATAATGGTCAATTTGAATTGTCAACTTGATTAGATTAAGAGACGCTCAGGATCATGAGAATTATGGGTATGTCAGTGATGGTGTGTCTAGGAAGGATTGGCATGTGGGATAGCCAACTGAAATGGAGACCCTCCCTAAGCGTGGGCAGCACTGACCAAGAGTATGATGGCTTAGTTGGAATAAAAGTTGAAAGAACAAAGAAGAAGCAGCAAATTCAAGCTCGATTCTTCTAGAATGTGTTCTCGATTGCTTCTGTGATAGTCTGAGGATATATAATTCTCGCTTCTTCACTCTTCTAAAGTGAACTTTCACAGTGATTCTCCAGAAGGCTTAGGTCTCAGACTAGGGTAGTACCATTCATCCCTCTTGTTCTGGAGGTTAGGCCTCTTGGACTGTGTGGCTACTGGTTCTTCCAGCTCTCCAGCCTTCCACGTGGCCATTGTGTTCTATCCAGCTTCTAGTCAGACAAGCCAACCTAATAAGTCCCCTTTTTTATAATTATACTTTCTGTTGATTCTATTCCTCTAGAGAACCCTAATACAAGGATAATAATCTATTGATGCTATATATAACAAGGCTAATAATCTATTGATAATAATCTATTGATGCTATATATAACATAAACCAAAGCAGATCTCATTATACTTTTTTCTTTCAGAAAGTTTTCTATGGTATTAATGTGGTAAAAAGAATCACAAAGTGCATTTTTTATTATCATACATAACACTGGACTTGACTAAATCTCTAACCTTCTTTCTTATTGATGCTTATCTCCAGTTTAGAAAACTGAGATTTTGGAATACAGAATAGCATAAAACACCTGCATGCAACTGTCTGAGCTGAAGTGTCTGGATATTTTATTGGTATATTACATGACTTCTTAATGCATTTAGAGAAAGGAAGCATTTATGAATCAAAACACTGTCCATTTATTGTTTTATTCAATTATATCTACCCATTTGTCTTATTCCACAATCATGAGAATTCACACCTCATACCATATGATAAGGACTTTTTAAGTAATATGAAAAATGTGTGTATGCCCAAGTGATTTTTTTCCCAACATTTTGTTAGAGACTAATGCCTTCTGGGGATTTTATGAATTTTAAAACTATGATTTCTTTCAACTCAAACATTTAACATCTCCTATGATGCAAAGATTTGAAATTCACTTACTCAGTAACCCTGAAATATACAATAATCAAGTATTAGCTAAATCCACTGTGGATTATTTGATTAGATATATTTTCCTCTGATCATATACAATTCACTATTAAATTGTGTTATTCCTCTCCATCATTCATCAGAGTTTGTTCTTTGTTCTTTCCCATGTTTACCATTAATAGATAATCAAAAGAATACATTTGTATAACTCCTATTCACGAAGTAGAGGACATGTAAATGTTGAAAGTAATCAAATAGTATGCAGGTTATCCAGAGTGACTCTCTTTATTGCTAAAGAAATCTATGGTGTTTAATAGTACAACCACACAAATTTTCTGAAAAAACATAACAGAGTCTAAAATAGCATTTCTAATTCTCATTAGAGTTCCTACTGATCCTATAGCCAACACTTCGCATTTTACTGTCCTCATTTATAAAAATTATGAAAATTAAAAGAGATACTAAGACCCTTCTCTAAATTATATGTGATTTTTTTGCAAATATCTGAACTTGTGCTTCTGTTAGTTTTTCAGTTAAAAATAAAACAGCATGCTAAAAAAAGCATCTAACCTAATCTCTTTAGTCATTTCTTTTCCTCACTCAGATATTTCCTAATTTGTAGTTTGTACTCATTTGTTTTTCTTTTTTTTTTTCAGGACCATTTTATTTTTATCTTCCAAAAATATTTGTGTATATTAATGCATTTGTGTATATATCCATATCAATATTTATATTTATATATACATTTTTAAAATAGTTTATATTTCAAGAAGATATAAGCATGAAGCTTAAAAATGCAGGTGTAAATTAATTTTCTTAAGCATATTTTGGGATTTCACATTATACAATTTCAAGTAACTTTAATTTGCATGAGGAAGACTCTACATTTCAGAATATCATTTTTCTGTTAACGATAAAGAAAAGGCACACACTGTGCATTCTTAAAGTTAATAAAATTTCTCTGAGTAAAATTGAATCTTAAAATTATGTGTTATCAGGACTGGGGTGTGGCTCAGAGTAGAGTATTTGCCTAGCATGTGCAAGACACTGGGTTCTATCCTCAGCACCACATAAAAATAAATAAATAAAATAAAGATATTGTGTACAACTACAACTAAATAAAATATATAGATAAATATATATATAGATAAATATATATATATATATATATATATATATATATATATATATATAAACTATGTGTTGTCTTCCTTATCTGCCTTTTACAGATAAAAACAAAATAAAAATACCATGATTAAGAGAAATGACTACCCCAAATTCAAAGAGTTGTCATTTCTAAACTAGAATTCATGAATCTTGACTCTGTATCTAGTGTGCTTGTGCTAATGTGATGCCATCTATTCAATTTTAGTTTGCCATTTATAGGCATAATGTAAGTATTACATAAATGGAATTTATGGCAAAAAATGTAAACAGGAAATTCTGAACATCTTGAGCTAGTATGGGAAAACTACTTACTACTTATAATTGCAATTTACACTTAATGTATGCTGCTGTTAAGTCACTTATTAAAAATATTTCCTAATTCTTCTACTTACAGCTCCTTTTTTGAACATATTATTTTCCTAACTATAAACTGACATCTTTGACTTTATTGGAATAACTAAATACAAGCTTTGGTTAGAATGTTGCTATATCAGATGCATTGACTAAACTGCCTAGATTCCAGTTATTTGGCAGATCTCATTCAAACAATGACTTGACCACAGCAATTGGAGATCTATAATGCTAGAAGCCTGGGAAGCTGTACCTACTTTCTACAGGGTGACCACTAGCTAGTGACTTAATCAGTCAAAAGGATAACTGTTTGGCCTCTTTATCTTTAGGTAAAATAAGCTCTGTCATGGAATTCACATTCAGGATTCTCCCTTAGGATCATACTTACTCTAAATTTATCTTGAAACCTTCTGACATTAGCCTGGTTTACTCATTCCCTTCTTCTGAGAGCACCCTTCAATAAACTGTCTGTTCATGAAACTTTTTCCTCTACTTCTAAATAATCTGTGCCTTAGATAGTAATATGTAATATCAATCTACTGCTGGAGAAGCATAAAGATTCAGTATGCTAAAGGTGATGCTAGCAACAAGAAAACATTTACTGATAAACTGAATTAACTCACATTGAAGAGTTATAAATGAAAATGTGTGTCCATTTCCACAAAACTATGTAACTTTTTCTATGCTTATTCTATCATAACTGACATTCAATAATAATTTATAAGAAATCTAAAAAGCAAAAAAAAGCCTCAAAATTTAAAAGCTTGTCAAGAGGAAAAAGAAATCAACAGATGAGACTTAGAGATAACATAGATATTGGAGCTATGAGACACAGACTGTAAAATAACAATTACTAATATGTTCATTTACATAAAAAGTTGGACAATGTTCATGCCAGGTGAGGAATTTCAGGAATGATATGAAAACTATTATGTACTAGAAGTTAAGACTGATAAATGACCAGCACACACAGCACAGGTAAATAGGAATTATCCACAGAGGACCACAAAAAGAAAAGAAGATGAATTAGAACAGAGATTCTAAACGTATAGTATAGTTCTAAAAGTGAAAGTATAGTTCTGGAAAGAGATGTGGAAAAAAATAGATCAAAGAAATATTTGAGGAGAGAATTGTTGGGAAGTTCCAAAAAGAATGAAGTACAAAAGCCATCAGGAAGGAGAAAAAGAGAGAGAAAGAAGGAAGGAAGCCAATGTGGCTTAAACTGATCTGGGCCTTGTGTAAGTAATTTGTCTTTTATGGGGTAAGGCTTGCTGCCACTCCCCAGATGGAGTCTTAAGTCTGTTTCCCCACCCTTGCCTTGAGGCAGATGAACCTCCTTTTATCTCTACCTCCAAAAAAGTAGTTCATTCTTGGACTCTGAGAGCCAGTGTTTCCTGCTCTTCCCTCAGCAGTTAAAGGCTTTTTTTAATACCAAAGAAAAAATTTTGGATGTGGTGACTATTTTTTTTTCTGGTCTCTTGGTGCTATCAGTAACCTCCACATACCTGTATCACCAAGAAGGATTTTCTTTAGTCTATTTTTCAGTCTTTCTCATGAGCATCCAATGGAGGCCTTTGGAAAGGTTTTGCAAGCTACTGTCAACAGCCCTTGTGTCTGGGTACAGAGTCTTGTCTAAACTGGCATGCTGGTCAAAACTGTAATCATTTGCTGTCTTTTTAGCTGATTTCTTTTTACTCTTTTATATGGCATCCACCTTTTTGATACTCTTCCAAATCGTGAACTACTATGCAGGTCTTCAATCTTTCTTAGAGAAGCTTATCATTCTTTAGAACTCAGTTCTCCTGGTTGATGTGAAATCTTAGCTTTTTAATGGATTCAAGAAAATTTATGATTTTTTTATTTAGTCTGTAATTGTTTTAATTAGTTATATATGAGAGTAGAATGCATTTTCACATACATAAATGAAGTATATGTCTCATTCTTCTGGTTGTACATGATATAGATATACAGGTTGTGTAATCAGATATGCATAGAGGGTAATAATGTCTGATTCAATCTACTATCATTCCTACCCCTATGCCCTCTCCTCTCTCTTCATTCCTTCTGTTTAATCCAAAGTATTTCAATTCTTCCCTGGGTCCCCCCTCCTTTATTGTGACTTAGCATCCACATATCAGAGAAAACATTCAGACTTTGAATTATACTATATTATACTATACTATTATACTATTGTTATTTCAGACAGGAAAGAGGATGAGGTATAATAATTCAGACTTTGGTTCTTTGGGATTGGCTTATTTCACTTAGCATAATATTCTCCAGCTCCATCCATTTACCTGCAAATGCCATAATTTCAGCCTTCTTTAAGGCTGAGTAATATTCCATTGTATATATATACCACAATTTCTTTATCCATTCATATGTTGAATGGCATCTAGGTTGGTTCCATAGTTTGGCTATTGTGAATTGAGCTGCTGTAAACAATGATGTGGCTGCCTCATTATAGTATACTGATTTTAAATCCTTTGGGTATAAACCAAGAAATGGGATAATTGGGTCAAATGGTGGTTCCATTCCAAGTTTTTTGAGGAATCTCTATACTGCTTTCCATAGTGATTGCATCAATTTGCAGTCCATCCCGCAATGTAAGAGTGTACCTTTTTCCCCATATCCTCACCAACATTTATTGTTGCTTATATTCCTGATGACTGCCATGATGACTGGGGTAAGGTGAAATCTTAAGAGTGGTTTTGATTTGCATTTCTCTAATTGCTAGAGATGATGAACACTTTTTCATATCTCTGTTGATCAATTTTATGTCTTTTTCTATGAGATGTCTGTTCAGTTTCTTAGCTCATTTATTGATTGGGTTATTTGTTTTTTGATGTTCAGGTTTTTTGAGTTCTTTATATATCCTGGAGATTAATGCTCTATCTGGGATGCATGTGTACTTGTTGTAAGGCAAAAGTGGTATTCCTTAATAACTTTCTAATTTATCTATTTATTTATTTTGGGACTGTGAATTGAACCCCAGGGTGCTTATACACCCAGCCTTTTTAATCTTTTTATCTTGAGACATGGTCTTACTAAGTTTCTGAGACTGACCTCAAATGTTAATTCTCCTGCCTTGGCCTCCTGAGTTGCTGGGATTACAGGTGTGTGCCACCATCCCTAGCTATAACTTGCTACATTCTAAATGGAAGCAGAATTTATCGCATTAATTTCCTGTAATAAAAAGCTCATTTCCTAAGGTACTGCATGCTCAGGTACATTCTCTCCTATGCTGCTTTGTGAAGGGAGCTTCCTTTTACACAATCCTACTCAGAAAGTATTTGAGAATTTGAGAAGAATGTTTATTAAGCTTATCTAGTACTTCTTGATAGTTACTTTTCATTGGAATAGAAGACATGAAAGTTCTTTGAGTATGTATGTGCATGTGTGAATCCGAGCAAGGAATATAAAAGTGAGGAAAAGATAAAATATAGAAAATAATAGTGAGGAAAATATAGAGTATACCTTTGAGGTAGAATTAGTTAGGAGCATTATACTATTGTTATTTCAGACAGGAAAGAGGATGAGGTATAATAATCAGGAGTGTGTAAAAGTAGAAGGATAATGATAATTTGGAGATTAAAAGCTCTAAATCCCTACCCTGAGACCTGGAAAACTCACTTAATTTCTATAACTCTTGTATTTATGTGTTTTAAAGAATTCACATATTAATCATGTGGGCTAATATTTCAGTCTTATTTATGTCTTCTCCCCTGTGATAAAGCACTGCTAATAAAATAATAAATGCTCTAAAACTGCTGGTAAATTAGTTTAAAAAAACACTAAGAATTTTATTCTGAACAAGTCGTATAGAATACATTTTTAAAATCTTTTCTTGTTAAACTGTAAATTATATTACAAGTTGATGAAGATTTTAAAACTATTTATTGGAATAAAATTCACTGCTATCTATAGGAAAACCCATTGTTGATCTTAATTGTAGTTAGCATCAAACAATAAATGAAATACAAAGTGAAATGTAAAGTATCTATTCATGTTATACAACTTACAATTTATAATTTGCTATATAATTCCACCTGCTACTTGGTTTACAGAATAGGATTTTAATTTATCCTTCCTACCAAATATATCCATAGCAGGGAAAATAAAGATATTAGTTAACCAGTTGACTGATCACTGAATCATTATCAAAAACATCAAAGATATTGTTGTACAAATTTGACACAGTTTAAATGAATATAATAAAGTTCTGTTTAATTGGCCGACCACTTATCATATTTATCCATGAGTGACAGTTTTTATTTGGTAGTGTTGAGTCTATATTGACAGAGGTAGGGTAAGATATTTTCTTTTCTTAGAAATAAAATTTAAACTTGCATAATACAAGAAGCCCCTAATATGGTAGAATTTTCGAGATGTCACAGTGATTACTGCTAAGTGTGCTTTAAGAATTTAAGGTACTCACGTTAGGGATGGGGCAGGAAAGATCCATCTGGCTCAAGAGAAAGCCAGGGATCTCTTCTACTTTCACGCAACAGCTTCTCCCTACCCTACTGCTTTAAAATAAGTCAAAATTCTCAATTAAACAGGAAGAAGGGTGCCTTTTTTTTTTGGCTAATATTTGTTCTAATTCAGAACAAATATATAATACTCCTTCTTATAGTTTAGGGTAGTAAAAGAAACGCTTTCCTACTCAGCTCCTACCAGAGACATAATGAAGTGTTTGGATCCCAAATTAAAGAGAGAGGTGAAAATTGGAGGAAAAAAATGTCCAAACTCAAGACCTGGACTATAAGACCTGCCTAAGACTAAGGATCAGGAAAACTCTGAGAATACATCTGATGAAGGAACAAGTACTAGGCTTGTCCCTACAACTTGGGAAAAGGCAAAGTGTAGAGAGACAGAGAAAATACTATAGAAATAGAAAAGATAGTCTTTTCAATAAATGGTCCAGAAAGTATTAGATTTCCTGTGTAAAATGAGGCCTTTGACATAGACTATATGTATAAATTTTAAAATAAAATGGACCATTGGCTCAAATATAAAAGTTAAAACTATAAAACATTTTGAAGAACATATAATGAAAAATCTGAGTGACTTTGGCTTTGACTGAGGTTTTAGACAAAATATCGAAATCAATCTGTAAAGGAAGAAGTAAAACATTGTACTTTGTCAACACTAAACACTTCTGCTCTGCAAGCAAAACACTAAATAGATGAAAAAAAAATAAACATAGACCCCAAACTGAAAGTAAATATTTCTAAGTAAAACTCAGGAATAAGAAAAAAAATTAATAAAAATAAGCAAAATAGCTACAGAGATATTATACTAAGCAAGATACATATGTATAACAGGTAAACACACAAAATAATTTTCAGAATCATCACTGTACAAACTATTAGGATGCCTGAAATTTCTTTAGAACTAGAAAATGGTAAATTCTAGCAAGTATCTGGAACAAAAGAAATTCTCATTTATTGTTAGTAGGGATGGAAAATGGTACCATCACTTTGAAACACAGTGTGGCAGTTTCTTATAAATTTGAACATATTCTTATCATACTACATAGCAATCCTGAACTTAAATTCACATTAAGTCTTTTATTAAGGTGTTTAGGTCAGCTCTATTAACAGTCACTCACATCCAGAAGCAACTGGGATGCTCTTCAACAGGTGCATGAATTTAAGGATCTGGAATAACACCACCCAAGGAAAAAGAGGCTAAAGATAGGCTCTGGGCTCTGGACTTCATCCTTTCCCAGTAACAATGAGTCCTGGGTGGAGAAGACAAACAATGGGCTCTGGGCTCTAGAGTTTCATCCTGGTAGCAATGAGTTCTGAACTTTTACAACTGTTTTCCTGATTTAAGCTTCAAACCTGCACAACTAGTTTCCTGATCTTTATGATTAACTCTCATTAAAACCTATAAAAAGCAGACCCTTCTTATAACCAGTTGCCATTTTCTACCTTGAATATGTGCCATTCCACTGCTGCTTAATATAAAGATAGCTTGCTGATCTGTTGAGGTCTTTTTCCGTTTCAGTTATTTTTGATTACATGAATAAATTGTGGTTCCTCAATACAGTGCAATAACACTATGAAATTTAGCAAAAATCTCAAACTGAAACAAACAAAAAAACCTCAAGTACTGATTCATCCAACCACATAGATTAATCTATTATTTTTTTTGGGGGGGGGGGGGCAAGAGGTACCAGGGACTAAACCCAAGGATGCTTAACCACTAAGCCACATTTCCAGCTCCCTTTTTAAAAGAATTTTAATTTTGAGACAGGGTCTCACTAGGTTGCTTATAGTCCCACTAAATTGCTGAGGCTGGCTTCTAATCTGAGATCCTTGTGACTCAGCCCCCCCCCCCCCCAAACTGCTGGGATTAGAGGTAGGCACCACTGTGCCCAACTACATGGATTAATCTTGAATGCATTTTGCTTAGTGAAAGAGATGAGACCCCAAAAGCATGTTGCTGCTCCATTAATTTATCATTCTGAAAAGGTGAAATCCTAGGGACAAGAAATAGGTCGGTGGTTGTCTGGGTTGGTAGTAATGGGAAATACTCACTATAAAGGAGGCACAAATGAGGACTTTAAGGGTGATGAAACTACAGACAGTTCATAACCATTTAACCTGTTTTCCTAGTCAGTTTGGGGGCTGCCATCACAAATTCTCGTAGTCTGGATGTCTTAGCAATTATTTTCAGCCATTATAAGATTGAGATACTACCTGAATCAGAAACTGGTAAGGGCACTTTTGACTTGCAGATGGCCATTTTCTTCTTGCATCCTCACTTGACAGACAGCAGGAAGAACAAGCACACTCTCACATCTCATAAGTACACTAACCCCATCCATGAGGTCTTTGCATTCATGACCTGATTCTCTCTCAAAGCTTCCATCTCAATATGATCACATTAGCTGGTAGAATTGCACATATGAATTTTGTGAAGACAGAAACCTTCAAACCATAATATTTGTTTTAATCAAAAAAATATGGCTCAGTTTTCATTTTGACAAAACCTAAAAGACTTAGCAGATATTCAGTGGTATTTGAAGAGATGGATTCTCAAAAACTACTTATAAAGACTGTCTTGTTGCCTAAAATTTTAAATGAGCACTGATTTTAAAAATGCATTAGTTTAGAAATACATGGATTCATTACAAGAATATTTGATAATGAGCAATTTGAGAATTTTATTTCTCATTGGTAGGTCACAGAGCTCATTTTATTTGAATGAGAAAGAAATAAATTGGGGATTTTATTCCTTCCATACTAAATAAGTTGTTATAACTGAGGAATAATCTAAAACATTTAATTAACCTTTATTTGAAAGAATGCAGAGAACATTTTCATTAAGTAGTTACCCTAATTTTTGTCCCATGTAAAACATACTAGTTTTAAATAGCATATAATCCTAATCATAAAACAATAATAGCATGTAAATGGATATAATATTATGTTTAAATTTAGGGTTATGGATATTTATAAATAAAATATTTAGTGTGCATGCATGTGTGTATGTAAGAAAGAGAAAGAGCTTTTGTGTTTGTATATAGAAGGAATAGGATATATACTGTTTTTGTGTCTCAGTTACTTCAACTTTAAAATAAACTGGTGGACTCAATCTTTCTAAGGTTTTTTTCCAGTTGTAAAATTGAGAGATTTTGTGCTCTTTTTTTGTGATACCTCAGTAAATATCATTAAGTGAACACTGAAATGCTCCAATTAAAAGAGTTAATTAGATCAAATTAGACATTCTAAATTCCCCAAGGTTTTATTCCACATAACAATAGTAAAACTGTTTCAAAGATATTGACTTCTGTGGTGACAACATTATCCATTAGATTTTTAGGTTTTATAAGGTAGTACTTGTAGTCAAAAGAAGTTAAGTCTACTCTATGTACATTCAAAGGGGGGGATGTTTACTTTAGAAAACTTGGAATTGTAAATTTTCTCTCTTGCCTCTCTTGAGATGTAAATCTTCTCCCTGCTTTTGCCAGTTTTACAGTCTTGGAAATGTCTTTTGTCAGGACAAAGATTACCTGGAAGCCAGGTAATCATAAAGGAAGCTAGAGCCCTATCTTCTAGATTCTGTGAAAGTGAAGGAGCTCAACTTCTATTAAAGCCAATTTTCAAATATAAATGGTCTAATCCTATGATGAAACCATTCTCTAATGTTCTAATGTCCTTATTCCAAAAATCATTCCAAAAAACTCTCCTGACATTTTTCCAATGGAATTGAGTTTAATCTCTATCCCTTATTTAATAGTCTTGATCTTTATTGTAATAGTCTTTATAAAGTCTTTCCTATTAAACTGTCCAGAGCAATTTTTTTTGACAACCTCAAAATGAAAGAAAGCATTATGCTAAGTTCTCTATAAAAGAAGTGTATAATGCAATTAATAAAAATTGATATGTTCTAGTTTTGGTATGGTATCATATATGTACACACACAAATATAGTTACTAGTATATTAGAAAATATACATGGTTACATTAGAGAACATGCTACATTATTTATATTATAGAATAGATTTTATATGTATATTTATTTATATAATATACATCACAATAAGGTTTATTTCAATTTCCAAACTTTTTACTTTTTTGCTTCATATGCCAATAGTACAACTGTGAATATATTGACTATTTGGAGCAACACTGAAGTAATAAGAGTGCATATATAAAATAGCTTTATATCTATTATATTTACCAATCTGCATAGTGATCTCATTAATGTGGTCTCTGTTTTTGAAGATATGGGCAAAGAAATGTTATAGCTTTAAATTTTCAGAAGGAACTTCATAAAAATCAGAGAGGAATTTTAAAAGAGTTGGAAAGGAAACAACAAAAAATAGACAAAAGGAGCCACTGGCAGTGAGAAACATGTCTTTTGTTTTTACAAAGATGTCTTGGTGGGATAAAGAAAATGGCTTTGATATTGCCTCTAGTTTTGGCATTGACAAATTAAAGGGTTAGTTAACCAATGTACCTTCAAGCTGATACTTGAAATGGTACTCTGGTAAAAAGTGCAAAGATGGGGTCAAATTTACTTTAAATAGGTTTTATTATTCTATTGTCTTTTGTATTTCTCATCCCCTACCCATATTGAAAGATGGTGACAAGGTTAGAGCGAGGGGCCTAGACAGTTGTTCATGGTTCCATTGGAAAAGAAACTTTTAATTAAAACAACCTGCTCATTAGTTTTTCTCCTATAGTTAACTCTGCAATTGTTGACCACAACTGATTCCAGGGGAAAGTAATATATGTGGTTTAGGTTTTATAAACACTATGTCCTCATTAAACTGAAAAACTGCTTGAAATGTTGTCTTTGTTTTTCACTTAAATTTATTTAAAAATTCAAGTAACCTGACTATTTATGGTGCTATAACAAAATACTTTAGAGTGAGTCATTTATAAAGAACAGAAATTTATGTATTGTAGTTCTCCATGCTTGGAAGTTTTAGTGTCTGCAGTGGTGATTGGTAAGGGCTGCTCTTTGGTGCCTGGGTACTGTGTCCTCACATGTCAGAAGGTAGAAAGGCAGAGAAGTGACCCCTTCAAACGTGGGCCCTTCTATAAGAGAGTTAATCCCATTCATGAGGACAGAGCCTTCATGGTTTAGTTACTTCCCAAAGACAGTACTACTTAAGTAGTGCATTGGGGACTTTCCACATGAATTTTGCAGAGGGAACCATCATTCAAATCATAGCACAAAGGTAAAGTCATCTATTTACCCCTGAAAAACAGTCTCTTTTTCAAATGTCTCATAGCAAATAAACCAAGTCTCCCACGGGATGGATCCTGGAGAGATCCATTAGTTTCAATGATTGATTTGTGATCTAGCACCTATTGCACTTTTTGGGTGAAGAAGAGACTAATTTTTAAAAACAAGGGAGCCGGAGACTCTATGTATTACTCACTGACAAATATATGAACTCCATTTCCAGCTTTTCTTTGAGGAATTGCACTTACGGACTCCTAATTATACAGTATATCAACAAAGAGATATGGAATGACAACTTAAAGGCTTTCTTTCAAATTACGACTGCCATTTATTTTTTAAGTGATATTATTTATTATAGAACAAAAGAAATTCACAGCACTTTGCCTTTCTTAAAACTGAAGTAAGGTCCCAAGGACCTTAACATCTGAGTATTTTAACTAAATCTTATGTATCCGTCAGGTAGATGGATATTCTAATAGGTAGAAAAAGAGTGTAAGAAATTGCAGAGTTCGTGAATAGGGTCTACACAGGGGATAAGTGACTATAAAGACAGTTTGAAGGATGTGTAAGGATATTTAATGCACACTATGAAATTAGGATGAAAATGTATTCCAGAATAAGAAGGAAGTGTAGAAGATGGCAAATGGTGAAGACAAGGAATGGATTACAAATAACTTCGGGTGATAGATAAAAGAGAATTTGTACGTTTGAGAGTTGTGAATTTGTAAGTACAGAGTTCAATAGTTTGTCCTGCCTTTTAGCCCAGATTTTTTCATTTGCCAAGATAATAATTTACAGTGTCCTTTATTTTAAAATGATTAATAGTTTTAATTTAGTATTTCTAGACTTTTGTTTCTCACTATATCCCAAATGTTAGAAATGTGCTATAACAAAGGAATAATGCATGATGTATAATAAAAGTGAAATAAAATATGTTAAAGTATCTGAAGGGCACTGGATCTCATTTCTTATTTTAAATGTGAACAATAATATCAGTGTATGAGTATTAAGATTATATATATTCCTGGAGCCAAATGGACGATCCATAAATTATAGCTGTCACTTCCCTTGTTCTGTCAGGTAACAGGACTAGTGATTATGATAATTCGCATTTAAGGCTGATAATTTTCTAAAGAAAATTCTGTAGATTTAGTAAGTCAATCCCTAGCAGGAAGTCATTTCCGTGGGTTTCTTTATATCCCAGTACTGGGGTTACTTACTTTGCAGGTATTTAGGTTGTTTTGTCTCTGCTCAAAACTGTGCTTAATAAATTGATTTGTTTTTTTAAAGAAACAACTTAATATGTATTTTTACTAAGTTCTGTTATGATTTCAAGTTTAAACATCCCTAAAAAGCACTTGGATTGAAGGCTTGTTCCTCAATGACAGATATTCAAATGTAGGGCTTCTGGAAATGATTGGGTCACAAATGCTCTGACCTCCTCAATTGATTAATCCACTGGGGCATTCATAAATTGATGGACTATTGAGAGGAAGTGGAAGTTGTAGAACATGGGGCCTAGCTAGAGGAAGTAGGTCACTGGGGACATCCCTTGATGGTATATTGGAACTCTGGTCCCTTCCTTTCTCTTTGATTCCTGGACACATGAGTTGATCAACTTTGCTCCATCACATGCTCCATGCAAGATGTTCTGTCTTACCACAGGAATAAAACCAATCGAGTCAGGTAACCATGGATTGAAACCTCCCAAACCATGAGTCAAAACAAACCTTTTCTCCTTTGAGTTGATTTTCTTACAGTATTGGATGAAAAGCTGAGTAACAGAACTCCCTTCAGGAAAAACTAGCATGCGAATTTTAATTTTTCATTCATTACTTTTTATCACGAATTTTGAATGCTCTGTTGGCCTGTCTTAATTTTTTCAACATTGACATTTTAGAGAACAACATGGACCTAGAAGAATTACCAGTTTCATCATGATCAATGCATTATTTCATGGAAATAATTGGTTTTGTTAATTCTAGCAAAAAATATGTTTGAGTTCTAGTAAACACTGTTTGGTTAGCTGCTTCAAAACCAGTTCCCCAAACTCCTTGTTCTAGCTAAATTTTAGCTACTTTTGGATGCTGTCAACCAATGAAGAGTAAGTGAAATTATATATCAGTGTTTCTAGAAAACATTTGCTAGACAGAGACACTATTGACCCTTCTCATTCCTCCTTCTTACTGGAGAATATTGTATTGACAGGAGCAATGAAGAATCAGTTTTGACAACTCAGAGGCCTTGAATGAATATAGCAGCTAACTTTCTATATACTTGTGACTAAAAATAATCCTGTATTTGTTTAAGAGTGTGTAAAGGTGTTATGTTACCTGCAGTTAAAAATGTTCTTATCGTATACACTTTGTATTTGAGTCTGATTGGGCTGCTATAACAAATTGCCCTATTTCAGTTTATAAGCAATGTAAATCCTATTTCTTCTAGTTCTGGAGGATGGACAGTCCAATATTAGGATGCCAGTATGGTCAGGTTTTGGGGTGATCTCCTTCCTTCATGGATTCATAATTTCTTTTCATAGCCTCACATACCAGAAGATTCAATATTGCTCTATAGGATCTCTTTAATAAGGGCACTGATTGCATATAAGGACACAAATTATCTTCCGAAGGCCCCAGATCTTTATGTCATCAGATTGGGGATTAGGTTTCAACACATTAATTTTATAAGAATACAATTTTTAGAACATTTCACTTAGTTATGCCACGTTTTTCTGTCTGGTAATGAATCTCCTCACATATAATGGTATGGATCAGATAATATAACCCACATAGGGACTTCTAGTCCCAAGTATATGATTCTTTTTTCTCCTCATGTTTGCCCTGATAAGGTTATGAAGATTAACTGGAAATCAAGAGATGATATTAATTCAAACATGAAGTTTGGACTCAGTCTTGCTAATGGCATCCCTCTCCAATCATAATCAAAATAAATTGTTACTTTTGAATCAGATTTGCTCAAAATTGAATAAGAATAAATATTTTAACTTTCCTGATATGATTTCATTCTCCATTACATCTCATAAATTCAGTTAGCAGGGATAAATGTCTTATAATTATTTTTTATAAATTATTTTTTATAAACCAAATTTTGCCCCGACTCTGGATACATTCCAACAATGCATTTATAAAATATGAGGAAATGAACTATTGCCATTTTAAAATTTTTCTCTGTCTCTAGCTCTGAGTGATTTATCTTTTCTATTTAATCATAGAAGTTACTACATACAAGTCTATATTCATATGAATATATACATGCATGGATATATAATCAAGTGTTCAAATAAACTGGCTTGTTCAAACTACAGAAAATATGGCACAAAAGTTTCCCTGTAACATTTCTGCTATAATAACACATCGTACATGCAGCACTGCAAACTTTATTACCAAGAGAGTGAAATTATGAATTTATATGGGTGAAAATGTAGATCCATATGAAAGAAGAGATTGTATGAATTGTGGTATTGACTATATTGAGGCAAAAAAATGTGTGTATATATATGTGTGTGTGTATATATATATATATATATATATATATATATATTATATAGATGGCTAATGTATAGTTTATATATCAATATAGAGTAACTACATATGTTAATATAATATTAACATATATTAATATATATGTAGTATTGAATGAAGCATGTCAGAAAAATTAAAATATTCACTCTCATTTAATTTTCAGCAGTAACTATTAATACATATAACTACATATTAAATATAGTTATATATATAATAATATGTTAATATATATTAATATCATTAATATATTTATAGTTAATGTATTATATGTTAATATATATTTACTTTATATATAGTTATTTGGGTTCTCTTGGCTAAATGTCAGAAAAAATAAATGCAAAAAATAAAAGAATGTTTGGAGGACATATAATGACTTATCTATGAATATTTAATGCTCCAAGAAGGAAATTAAACACAGGGCTAAAAATTACTGATGTTGATGTGTAACGTATGTGTTAAAAAATAGTAAATTAATCAAGATGCAGTTAATCAAGATGTGGTTTTCAAATCACATGGAGACACAATAACTCATTAATCTAGACCCATTCTATTTGTACAATACTGGGCTGAGTATTGTACAAACTCAGCATAACTCTAACCTCTTGTATCCAACATTATATATGTCTGTCTTCAAACTGATGTCTGCATACATCTGAGGGAAATGGACTACAACACCCTCTCCTGAAGTAAGAGTCACCTTTAAAGTCTTAACAGACTCTTTAAAAAAATAACAAAACTATTATAGTTTTGAATATTTTTGGGGCTATCGCTCATCTTAGTTTGAACTTCTTAACTCAACTCTTCTTAGCATATCATATCTCCATGGACCTAAGGTAGACATCTAAGTTTCCCTGTAGTTATGAATTGGTGATTCAACACCTCTTCCCTTCAGGAACTCTTTCCAATGAATACATATGAACCTTTTTTTTTTTTTTTTTTTAAATGAGGGATGGGGAATGTTTGAATGTGAGATATACAGAGCAACCCTGCAGACAGTGGTGCAATATAGAAAGACATAAAGAAAGACAGTGCTAAGTAGAACCATGATTAAATAGAAGCTGTGTGGTGGAACAGAAAGTGGCTGAGTCACCATAATGGTGATACATTAGATTTAGGTTTTATCTGGAATGGCATTTCAATTTCTTGCGGTGTAACTGTCCAATCATTAACAGTTTCTTCTCTTCTTTATATCCCCATTCAGACTTAAATGGTTTCCCTAAATACATCAACTTGATTATGCTCCTGCAACTTGAAAAGTCCTAGGGAATGTACATTATGAGAACAAATATTCTGATTTGCGAATAAAATGATGTCAAGCCCCAGATTAAAACCGATCTTTGCCAAGATACTTGTTTTTGACATTTGTTGCTCAATCTGTTTGGTTATTTGTCAGAGAGTAATATTTGTTTATTATCTTTTTTTTTTTTTTAATAAAGAAGGGTTTATTTTAAAGAGGGGTAACATAGACTTCTCCAAGGAGGGAGAAAGGAGTCATAGCTGATATTCTGGTATTCTGAGAAGCCAGGGTGTTATGCCTTTTTATAGGTCTTAGGCTTCCTCTGCTCTCCTGCTCTCTCCCCTCTCACTCCTTCCTGCCTAAGTGTCTAGGCCCAGGAATGCTCCATGGGATGGCTAAAAGGTGGGAAACAGGTGGGCTGAACTGGGAAGGGCAGGATGCAGCAGCGAGGACACATTAATTAGCAACCTTATAGCCCCCTGTAGGCAGGGGCAATTCCTGGGACTGGTTACCTTAGCAACAGGTTAGGACAGGTTCTTGATAAGGTTAGAGAAAGGGCTATGAAGGAATTAACACTTCAATTCCTCAGGGGACAGTCTCCAACTTCCCCAACTCACTCAAAATTGGCCTCCTTGATCCAACCTGACTGGATTACCTATCCATACTGACTTCCTGTCAACTTCCGGCTTCATTGTCCCCTCTAATTTTAGGAACTCCTTATTACTTTAAGGAAAAGGGGCGAGGTGGGGAAAGCAGCTTTGGAGTTCCCTTTTAGAAGCCAGGTGGCATTGAAGTCTGGTTGGGGAAGAACACGTTGTGAAGTCATCTGAGGCTGGGTGCTTCTATGAGAGGGAACCTGGGTATTTAATAAAGAAAATGGTAGTTAAATGTAACTTGAGATATACACTTTGTGTTAGCCCCCAAGAATTAGTAAGACTGGAGGCTATGTGACATCAAAAGTTAAAGGTTGGGTTTACATTCCTGATAACTCTGGCTATGTTAAAGATTTATATCCCCAAATAAAGGCCTTGTCCTCTCCAACCTTGTTATGGGGACAACTTCTCAGCCCTCACACCTCCTGGTGAGAGAACTTCTATTATTTTCATGGTACACATGGACGTGTTCCAGATGCTGCAACATTTATTCAGTACTCATGCTTTTTTATCTCTCAACAGATGCTTTATGTGAAACTCTAAGCAAATGTCCTAATATTTTTTTAAACTGTGTTTGAAACAGAAAATAGAAACAACACTAGATTATTAACATGGATTCCTCTAAGTTGTCAAAACTATCATTAAACGGGAATTCAAATACAAAGTTTAACTACAGTAAATGGTATAATGTCCTTCAGGTCTGTCATCCTATGTCATTCTCTAAGTCACTCCAGCCATCTGCCTGTAGTGCACTTTCACCCTTTAGCTGGCCCATCCTTCCAACTGATCTGTCACTACAGGCTTCCTTGCCAACTCAGACCATACAGCCAACTGGAACACTAGTGCCCCATTAAAAACAAAGCAAAACAACATAAAATTACACGGCACTGGTGCATTCAGTGACTGCTCTCCACTACTTGGATTAAATAAAATCTTTCTCTACCCTAAGTGTACCAATGTCTTTAAAAACATACTGATTGACTGATGAAGATTCATTCTCATATTCTGTAAATACTGTGAAACCAGGGAGAATGGTGGAAGGGAGTGAAAAAGAAAATCTTAATTTTTTTCTGATGTTTTTAACTCCTTCAAATTTATTGTCTTTTACATGGATTCACAAAGACTTCCTTTGTAGGGTGACCAATCCTCCATATTAGCCTGCAACTGTTCCAATTTTAAGGTTGAAGACTTTGCTACCTGAGAAAGCCTTCAGTCACAATCAGGACTCTCTAAACTATGATAACCTAGATCTTTAACTTCCCCTTCTGTAATCCCCTCAATTCCCTGCTATAATCATGATTCCTACTCTCATGGAAGAACACAGTCAAATAAGGCTTGACTGAAACTGCTGAAGTTTGAAAGTTTCCCCTCGTGATGATGTGCTTGCCTTTCTTGGTTCATGAGAAAAAAATCACTTCTGATTTTTTTTCTGTCGTCATTCTGGAAGCTTACCAAGCATTTCAGGATTCTCTCTGACTACATTTTTATTTAAATTCTGGTATTTCTCATAGACCTAGACTTTTATTCCTTTTTCTTTTCCTTCTAGGTGTTCTCCATGGATAAATTAATGGCATTCTATTGGATTTAATTATCAGTTATATACTAATGATTTCCAAATCTATCACACACTTGATATCTCCCATTCATCTAGGTTTTGTTGGAGAGCTCCACTAGAAGTTCTGCTTTCACCTGAATATCTCCCAAACTGAATCATAAACTCCCTCTGCTCTCCTATTTCTTATTTTAGTGCAAACCACAAGTATGCGCTCAAAGGCTTAAGCAAGAAAACTGTGACTCATGCTCATCTATCTCCGTTAGAGCCATCATTTCCACCCTCCTACTCCAGACACAGTGTGCAGTTTTAAATATTCCACTTCATTAATACATTTCCTGTATGTCATCCTTATTCATATAACTTATCAACAAAACTAAGATATATTTGAAAGTGAAGAGTTATATAGGAGAGGATACTAATCAAGCAGAACACTGGGACTTTTCCAGAGAAACTGAATGGAAAAGATGTTTATGCAGTATGTGGATGGGTGTGTATTTATGCACAGTCACTCCTTGGTTTCCATGGGGGATTGGTTTCAGGACGCTCCCATTTGGAACCTGTTCATGTTCCAGTTCCTCCTATAAAAGAGTATAGTAGCTGCATTTTCTTCTGTACACTCCATAGATTTTTACATCATCTCTAGATTACTTGCAATACCTAATGTAATATAAATATGTTGTACACCATTATCTATTGTTTAGGGAATAATAAAAAGTTTGTACATGTTCATTACAAACACTATGTTTTTCTTGAATATTTTGGTCTGCAGTTGGTTGAATTCAGACATCTGGATCCCATATATCCAGAGGAATACACGTACATGACTATATGTTTGTGTTTATGTGTGTTTGTGTGTGTATATATGCATATACACATATACATATAATATCATATATATATGAATGATGAGATATGATGTTGTGACCCTGAAACAATGACCCTCTCTTTATGTATCTATAGTTTTTCTATTTATCATCTATCTATTGAGAGATTTTAAGAAATTTGCTTACACAATTGTGGGGGTCTGGCATATCCAAAATTTGGCATTCTGGACACCCAGGAAGAATGTTGTGGTGCCACATCTGAAGGTATGTTGGAGAAGGAATTGCTTGATACTTAGAGGACATTAGTCATCTTTTTAAGGCCTCCAACTGATTGAACAAAGCTTACCTGTAATATGAGGAACAATCTCCTTTAATCAGTACACTCATTTGCATGTTATTTACATCTAAAAAACATCTTCTCTGCAATATCTAAACTGGGAACTATAGCCTAACCAAGTTGACAATAGAACTAACTGTCATAGTTTTGTTTAGACTTCATTTGGCCTCCCTTTTTCTAATACACTAGCATTTCCAGAATGAGTCATTCTTTTTAATATATACTTCCCCTCTCTGTACATGACTCTACTCTGCTAAGGGTAGTCTTTCTAGTCATACCTTAAAGATTGATTGTACCATTGACAAGCTCTTGTGGCCTGGTATGCAAGACTCTGTTATACAAAAATAATCTTGTTTGTACATCTCAGTGAGCTGTATATTGTTCAAGTATAGGCATGAGAACTTATTCAACTTTATATCTTTTAGCCTTAGGTTAGTGACTGTCAAATAGTTGATACTGATAAACTTTTATGTGTACCCGCTGTTGTGAAGTACTGTGCTAGTTACTAGGAAAGTGAAAATAAAAAAATGCAGATCTTTCTGAAAAGAGGACACAGAATAATTGGAGAGCTGCACATAGAAATAAATGATTTTCTGTATTATAAAATAGAAACTTATATTTCCTACTGTATGTCATAGACTAGCACATGAAAGAATATAAGAAGAAGAGTCTGAACATTCCCATCAACATGGAAAAATTTTTTTTTTTTTAGTACACTCTGTTTTATTCCTGGTGACAAAAATATTAGTTCTATTTTAACACTGTCTTGTGGAAAAACAATTATAATTTTTTTCCCAATATTCAGTTTATCTATCTACTGATGGGAATAGTAATCAAAGCACAGTAAAACTATAACTATAATGCAATGGACATGGAGAAAGGGAATATTTTTAATTAGGTAAACACTGATTTAATAAATAGCAAATGTTTTTCTTGTGACACTTTCAGCCAAGATAAATGATATTTGGTGACTAACAAGGAAGACATTATAAAATTAGAAGTAAATTTCTGGATTAGAAGTGACTCTCTGGTATTCTGAAGTTTACCTCTGTCTTCACATGAAGTTGTTCTTTAATGTTCCTCGACAGGCAGCTATCAGTACTCTTCCAGAAAGGGTTCTGCTAATGTTATTCAACTTGACCTAAATTCTCAAATTAGAACTATAGGATGATGACCTCCAATTATTTATATTGTATTTTCCAAGTGTCTTCAATTTAGCTATGAGTTTTCAGCAAAATAATTGAGCTTTGTAAACTTATACATTTGAGTTCTGTAAATTTGTAAAAACAAATTCTGTAGATTCTATTTCAACTAATATTTATTCCATTCAGTTGGGAAACAAATTTGTTCTGTTATACTCAGATATTTTCAGACTGTGCAGCAAGATAAAGATGAGGGAATGTTCATTTCATCTTTTCAGTTTTAATTATTTCCACTACTATGTATTATCTTGTAGAAACACAGAATATTACATGAAATGATAAAAATTAATTGATACCAGAAGTATTAAAAACAAAACAAAAAAAAAAACAGAACTGTGCCGAAAACCTAGTATTGGTCTTAGTGCCCCTCCATTCATTGAGAAGAAAGCCTAATTAGCTCTATTTATTTTTTCGTACTCCAAGGTTCCTTTATTCATAACAACAATAATAAAAATAGTCCATCAGTTTCTCCACTGGAGAAAAAAAAATGAAATACAGATTATTGGTTATTTTTAGAATGTTTACAGAAGCTTTACAGATGGCAATCTGTGGAAGAAACAGAAGACGATAGAGTTTGAAATAGAATAGACACATTTAAATTCCAAAGAGAATCACATTCCATTTCATTAAAAGCATTGAAAATTGATGGTGCAAGTGCAATAAAAAGTCAATTAACTGATACCTGACTTGCCTGGAATTTTAATTAGTCATATTCCTCTCATATTTGATTTTTAGAAGATAGGGATAAATAAGAAGGGAAAAGAGTCCCACACTGACGTAGACTTAAACGACAGTTGAGTCATGTCATTTTCCACAGATCTCACCTATGTCTCCTCTATTTTCAAACTTCAAGTGTGCATAATCTTCTTAGATGTAAGACATACTTTCTTGACATAACCCAGCTCCTTCATGGCCGGTACCCAGAATGTGGGTTCTTCTCCCCCATCCCCCTACACCACAATTTCCCTTGTCTTCCTCTCTAAATGCTCTGGCTTCTGCTCCTTTGTTGTTTTCATGCTCCCTCCTTCTACAAAAGTGTTTTCTCTTCTTTGGGTAATCTGTTTCTTCCGCTTGTAGCCCAGACATTGCCTATATGTTGCTCACTAAGAGGAGTAAATCTGGTAAATGAATAGGTCTCAGGAAGTTCTATTTCCTTCAGGAAACCTTCACTGACATGCTCATTTGGCCAAACCCTGCTTTATCTGCTATCTGAGCAGGTGTTTCTCTTTCATAATAATTACAGCTGTATTTTAATGATATTTTTATATATTTTTACATTTTAAAGATATTTTAATTGGATTGTTTGATTAATATATGGGTGTCATATAAATATTCAAATGCCATCCCAATGTACTTTTGTTCATGCTGTTATATCTAGTCCCTTCCATAGTAATTGAAACATAGTAAGAGTTCAATAGAAATTGAGGAGTTGAATGAATCTATGTTTAGAAATGAACGTCTTCGTAAATAAGTAAACAATCTTATTGTGAAGTGTTTTGAATTTCAGGTATGTTAATACTATTTGAGATCACAGTCAAGGTCCTTGCAATGTTCCCACCCAGAACTAGTTGTGGCACCAACTTTCCACCAGTAAAGCTAATAGACATCTACACCTATTTCCTCTACTGTTGGAGAAGAAAAATAGTAACGCATGGGAAAGTCCATGATTGCATAACTTACACATTGCAAAAAGGATCTAGAAATGAATTGCTTTTATAATAAAGATCGGTAGAAAGAGAGTGAAAAGTAATTGAGTAGTAGAGTAGGTGAAGGGAAATGGTCATGAGAGGTATAGATAAAAGGAAGAAGAATGAAATATGATTGTGAAGCCCAAAACCACGAATCAAGCATCACTAGCTGATGTTCACCCCCCTCCATATGCATGTACGTGCACACCCACACACACACACACACACACACACACGCATGCACATACAATCTGGACTCTAAGACTTTGAAAAATTTCCTTAACATTTTTCTATAGAAAAGGCAGCAAAATACAACAGACACTAGTATGGCAGTATGTAAAAATGTGGATGTATAACCGATGTGATTCTGCAATCTGTATACAGGGTAAAAATGGGAGTTCATAACCCACTTGAATCAAATGTATGAAATATGATATGTCAAGAGCTATGTGATGTTATGAACAACTAATAATAAAAAAATAATAAACAAAAATAGAACCCATGAAAACCTCATAGAGATTTTTGTGGACTGTCTTGGCAAAAGGCAAAGAGAATCCTGTCTTGATGAAGTGATGACTTTCTCCATGGTTAGCATATCAGCAAACAGATATTAAGAAGGAAGAAAAAAGGTGGAATCTGTATTCACACAGGAAAACTTAGATAAAGTACAGTAAAAACAAAGCCAATTCAATCACCTGACTTCTTTTGTGTTCTACTAGGAACAACTCTGAGGGCTGCCATATACAGATGATCAATAGACATGCACAAATATAAAAACACACACATATATATGCATATAAACATATATACATGTACACAAACTTATGTGTGTACATGAATAATGGATAAATCAATATATAGATGTATATACATTGAGAAACAAAGTGGAAAAGTTCTGATATTATTTAATCAAGCTTAAGAAAAGTTTGTGATATATTTATTCAGCAATGATATGTTTTCTGATGAGACCATTATAGTAGTCATCTTTTTTGTTTCTTAATGTTTATTTTTTCCAATAGAGGTGTAGATTAAAGATGTTTTAAAGTCTTTGACATTTTTTCAGCTTTCCTAAAAGCATGATTTTCTTCATGTTGTATTTTAAATTTGAATAGTAAGAAATATAAAATTAGGTATTTAAAAAAGCATGCATTTGCTAACAAGCCTATATATTTTACTTTGAAGAACAGTTACTAGTTTGACAGACAAATTAATAAACATGAAGTTTCAAAGACTTGCATGACCATTGATTCATGTGTTTATTCACATAGTATTTGTGGACTCTCTGTCTTATTGCTAATAGAGATTAGATGAAAGAAAGATCTTATCTTTAAAGAGGATCCACATATGAATAAAATTGTTCTAAATTGCAAGCTGGAACATGGTAAGTACTTTTAGGGTTATATCACTAGGAGCTCAGAGTAAGGAGTGACTTCACGAAGCAGGGATGATCAATTTGTAGAGTTACCAATTCACTAGCCCTTTAAGAGTGAACCTGATTTGTGAATGAGAAAGTGGGTCATCGGTGGATTTTTAAAATGGCAGTGGAATCCCTTCTTTAAATATCATTTGTTGAGGGCAAAGAAATAAAACTAAACACAGTTAGAACAGAAGTGAAAGGTTAGAATACCACCACTACAAACTATTGTCTCCAAATTACTTACATAAAATCTAGATTTTCATCATCCAAACCCTGCTTTTGCATTGCAAAAAGAAACTTGAAGCTCAATGTCTGACTAGTGATCATATAGTGAAGGGTTCACAGCTGGTTGAGAACAAAATAAGGGAGTAGAATCTAAGCAGACTTTAGATTGCAAGGTAGAAAATACAAGTGAGGTTCAAGAGTCAGGTATTTGGCATAATTCTCAACTTTGCCATTTAATTTGTTCTTATTCATAATATAAAATGCCTTACAGTGTCCTCATCTGATAAATAAAAAACAATATCAGTACTATTTGAAATCATCTGTTTTATATTCTGGGGGTTAATAGGATTTTAAAAGTAAATGTAAAAGGCCCATGTATTTGTATAACCTTTACTTCATCTATGAACATTAACACCACTATTTTTTTTAATAATTAATGGGAGCATTATATTTTAGTTAATTAACACATTTCTCTATATTGTGTTGGTTCATATTGTATCAGTTCAGTTTGGCAAGGTCAACAAACTTGGGCTGTGGAGTAAATGATTTTCTGCAATTACTTTAATACTGCATTAAATCTTGTCATTTTTTAAAAAAGGAAATTGATTAAAGATTAAGGAAGACTGAAATTAATGACAGTACAGTGGAGAACTGGCTTGAAATTACTAGGAAGGCTGAAGGCAGTGATTTGATATCCTTAATCAAATACTCACAGAAATAAAAACTTGTCATCTGTTCAATTAAAGAAGCTGAAATGCCAGAAAAATTTATTTAAAAGATAATATCTCAAAGGAAGGTGTAGCAATGAAGAGATGGAGAACTCTTTAAATGCATCGGAATATGACTGTCAGAAAAAAAAAAATCAAATGCAAAAAGAGGGACCCAGGTATACAGAATGATTGCTCAGGATAGTTTATATGGATGTCTCTGAATAAGAACAAAGTTGGGTTTTATATTATCTTGACAGTTTTCTCAAATAAATAGCATTCTATCAATTTCACATCAAAATTCTCCTAAAATATCATTTTTATTCTTTACATAAATCAGTGAGAGTATTTTCCTCAACTATTAAAATCCATTCTTTTCTTAAATGAAATAGTTTCAACCAAGCTGAAAAAACTAAAATTTGAGATGATTAACTTATAAAACTAAATATGCACTTGAATATTTTAACTAATTATGTGCATTTTTGTCTTTGATTAAACACACTCACACAGACACATACATAGAGATGTGCATGTGCACACAGTTTTATTTACAACACATTTACTGTCTTTCTTGCTCAATTTTAACAATTTTAAAATTTCAACATGTGTCCAGGAAATTTTTAGGTATAAAAGTGGAAAATGAACATCTAAAATAATCAAAATTAATATACAATCAATAGTTCCCTTTCAACATATATCATGAGCTAAAAAGAAAATATACTTTGAGCATTCTATTGTACGTATTGAATTGGGCTCACAGATGAAAACTCACATGATAATAAATTGAACAAATTTTCATTCTAAGAAGGAATTTACTTTAAACATCGATTGACCTATGTTTTGAGTCAGATGGATGGCTGCCCAAGCTAAGGGTTCTGGTATATGCATAGTAGTAGTTCCACCTTCAGCAAGACTGGACTAATCATGAAGTATAATAGCTTTATTCAGTATTTTCCCTGTCACCTGTATAAAATATAATTTTTTTGTGTGCGTACAGTTGAGGAAGAGTATCTCTTCACTATTGCTTTTGTACACTTGATTGAACTGAGAAAGAAAAAAAAAATATCAAAACAACACAACACAAAACAAAATTCTGTCTTAAGACTCAGAAAACCGTGACTATAGTCTGGAATTGTTGCTTAGCCTTTTTTTTTTTTTTTTTTTAATCTGTTTGTTTACCTTTTGCTACAAGAATATGAATAATCACCCAACTTCCTTTATAAAACTAACATTAGAACCATGTCAATTAATATGTAGTGGTATTTTGAAGAGTTTAAAATGTCATACGAATGCTCTTAACATCTCTAAATAAAAAATGATAGACCTGTTCTAGTCAGTATAGCAGCACACTCCTAGAGTATTGCTTTCTGTCTTAACAGGTACATAGACAGCTAGAACAAACTCTGAGATTAAAAACCAGAAGAGAGAAATGTCTCCTAAGTGAGTCCACAACAGAAGAAAAAATGTGGTTGGTGAAGGAGAGTAGAATGGCTTATGATCGTTTGCTATAGAAATGAGATAGAACTAAATGTACAGTAGTTACAGAAGAGATATTTTCCAAATAAAGTATATTTGAATAGAGTTATCTAAAATTTGAATGAACTATTTTCATAGGTGGTAAGCTTACTGGTATATTTGTAGACTAAGCAGAAGCTAAATTGTTACCTGACAGGAAAGCAGTAAAGAGAATTGAGACCTCAGATGGATAATACAATAGAATAGAATGGAATGTATAGCTGCTCTGATTCTCCACTGTTCTGATTTTGAAACATTGCTTTGATCATTATATTGTTCGCTGGTTAAGATTTTTATTGCTACAGAACAGACCAACCCCAAACTTAATGGCTTAGAACAATACTTCTTTACTTATAATTTTTTAGGTTCACTGGTAGGATCTCTACTTTAAAATGGTATCATCCCAAGAATTGGGAATGCTAGAAGTCCAAAATAGCCTCACTCCATAGCTGCCCATTAAGGAAGACCAGCAGCTGAGGATCCTCTGAGGCCCATTTTTTTTTTTTTTAATGTGAGCCCCTTCCCATGGAGGTTCAAGTTCTCTTGCACAGCACAAGGGCTAAGTTTTGAGAAGGAATGTGTTGAGAAATTGAAGTGGAAGCTGCAAATCTCTTCAGTCCCAGCTGCCAGTGTTACACAGCAATACTTCAAGAACATTCTGTGGGGCAAATTGGAGCCAGTCCTAAATTAACGTTTCTGAAAAAATGAATAAGAACGTGAATACATGAACTTGGGGATCCCTGGGGACCATCTTGGAAAGTAGTTTCTGAGGTTATGGTGTTGATTATTAGAGGAAAGAGAATATGGGAACAAATAGTTTTAAGCATATTTAGGAGGGCAAGAAAACAGAGCAGAAATTATTGAAATGAAGAAAAATATAGAAAAGTAAGTAAAAATGTGGCTAATAGAGCTTCATTCTCTTGATTTATAGGCACTAGTCAAATATAGGAAGTAAGTGAAAGCTGTTTAGTTCAATTTAATAAATAAAAAACACTTATCAATATTTGCCCCAATGGCAAATATGACATTAGTTATTGGGTAATATGGTATGTTTAATGTAAGTACTGGCCCTTGAAAATCTTTTAGAATAATTGGGAAGCAGATTGGAAAATAGATAACAATAAAACATGTAATAATATTAAAAGAAGGCATTATAAAGTGCTATAAAAATACAGTTGAAGAAGTCACAGAGATGAGATATAATCTTCTTTGAAAAATAAGTACATTGGTTCAAGCAGTAAAAAAGAAAGAGGTAGAAAGAGAAGTTGTTTTTTTTGGAGGGAAGGGGTGCTGGTTTTGTGCTTATTTTGTGTCAGGTGTGCTGCCATTATCCATTATGAATTATTTACTTTGTTTTCTAAAGTATTCTGTTATGGTTTGGATAGAAAATTCCACCCCCCAAAATTTCTAGTGTTGGAAATACGATCCCCAACACAGCAAGTTTCAGAGGTGGGATTTTTAGGCAGTGACTGGATCATGAGGGCTATGATCTCACCAGTGTATTCATCTATGTTAGGGATTACTATTTTGAATGGATTATTATTTGGTATTTTAGGATTTTAGGCAGGTGGGGTATGACTGGAGGAAGTAGGTCACTGGGAACATGGCCTTGGGGTCTGTATCTACTCTCCTGACCCCTTCTTCTCCCTCCCTCCCTCTCCCTCCCTCTCTCTCCGTCTCCCTCTCTTCCTCTCTCCCTCTTTCTCTCTCTGCTTTCTGGGTGCCATGAACTGAACAGCTTTCCTCTACCATACCTTTACACCATGATGTTTCTGCCTTGGAGTCAGCTGACTGTGGATTGAGACTTCTGAAAGCAGAAGCTAAAATAAACTTTTCCTCCTCTAGGTTGTTTTTGTCAGGTATTTTGGTCACAGTGTTGAAAAGCTGACACACATTCTAATGAAGCAGATATTATAATCCATATTTTATTTTATTATTTGTTGTTTATATATATATATATAAAACAGTAGGGTGTATTTTGACATATACATACAGAGGGTGCAACCCATTACAATTTTGATCCCATTCTTGTGGTTGAACATGATGTGGAGTTACACTGGTCGTGTATTCACATATGAACATAGGAAGGTTGAGTCTGATTCATTTTACTGTCTTACATATTCCCATACTTCCTTCCTTCCCTTTGGTCTAATCTAATGAACTTCTACACTACTTCTCCCTATTCTCCCTTGTTATGGTTTAGCCTCCATATATCAGAGAGAACATTTGACCTTTGGTTGTTTTGGACTGGCTTATTTCAGTTAGCATGATATTCTCCAGTTCCATCCATTTATTGGCAAATGCCATAATTTCATTCTTCTTTATGGCCAAGTAATATTCTATTGTGGATTATATACCACATTTTTCTTTATCAATTTATCTGTTGAATGGCACCTAGGTTGGTTGCATAGCTTGATTATTGTAAGTTGCTATAAACATTGATGTGGCTGCATTATTATAGTATGCTGATTTTAACTCCTTTGGGTAATAAGCCAAGGAGTGAGATAACTGGGTCAAATGGTGGTTCCATTCCAAGTTTTCTAAAGAATCTCCATACTGCTTTCTGGAGTGGTTGCATCAGCTTGCATTCCCACCAGCAATATATGGACTATAATCAATATTTTATAAAAGGAAGAAGCAGGTAAAACAACTTACCCAAATTAAAGCATAAAAATGTTAATTCCAAATATGTAGTCCATTATTAACTCATGTTATTAGGCAGTAATGAAAGCACACTAGATTTGAAATACTTTCAAAATGTTTAGTAATCCTACCATGGACCTAGTTGGACTTAGATCATATTAAAAGCCACTATATTATTTACATACCATCTGTAAAATTCTTCAGATCACCTCCCATGTGCTTCTGTAGTATTTCTTTGTGAAAGGCTGAACTAGACTTGCCCTTGCTTAGGACGTTATCTCAAGATAAAAATATCCAATAAACAGGAAGGTGGAAATATTGATTTATAGATAGATATTGTGGTTGGAGATACAGATTAAATATCATAATCACTTAGCTAATAGTAATAAGATTAATAATAATAGAAACAGGATTAATAGCAATATAGTAAGAAAAATAATAATAATAATAAATAAGACTATAATTGTAATTTACACTAATGCTATAGTGGCATTACACATGCTATTCTACTACTGGAATACTTTCTATACTTTCTAACCCTTTGTCTAAGTAAATTCCATACTATATGTATATCATAGCTTGTACAGAATATTTATTCAGCTTAGTCTCTCTAATTGGGTACAATTTTTTATGTTATTTTAAAGCATCATATTCCTTTCCTGGGAAGGAAATTTATTTGTATGATTAAAATATATTCCTATAATTTCTTCTCCATTCTAGATTCTCAAGGGCAGGAAAAAATATTTTTTTTTTCTTTTTTGACCATTACATGTCCCGCTTATACTCAGTACCCAGCATATAATAGGTCTTTAGATTTTTCAGAATGATTGATGGGACAATTAAAACCTGGGTTTGTACAGTTTGAACAGAATGCTAAACTATATCAACTTTTGAGACTTGAATTAAGCAAGAGGTGGCCTTAAAAGAGGTAGAAATAGCTATTTTGAACTAGGCACCATGACACACCCCTGTAATTCCAGTGACTCCGGAGGATGAGGCAGGAGGATGGTGAGTTCAAAGCCAGCTTCAGCCAAACTGAGGTGCTAAGCTACTCAGTGAGACCCTGTCTTTAAAAAAAATGTAAAATAGAGCTGGGAATGTGGCTCAGTGGTTGAATGCTCTGCCAAAAAAAAAAAAAAAAGAAAAGAAAGAAAGGAAGGAAGAAAGAAATAGCTATTGTCTCCTATAGTTAAAAGTATCACTCCATAAAATGACATTATTAATATAACCATAACCTCAACCATACATTTATTTGACAAGACCACACACATGCACAAATAATTATAGATGCACAAATGACTATACATAATTACTAGTAGTGATTTCAGATATTCTGTTATTAAATATATTCCTAAGCAAAAGATTTTTAATTTAAAGTAAGAAAAGGAAATTATACTAGCCAAAAAAGTAAATGGGAAAAATAAAATTTGAGAATCTAATAAAAAATTAGTGTATTGATTAGGCTATGAGGGTTTTTTTATTACTTTCAAAATATAGAAATTATGATGATTAATTTTACGTCAAGTTGTGTGAACATTTTTGGGTAACAATTAATAAATAAATAAACTTTCTATAAAGAGATTTCCCTCCAAAATTTGGGTAAGCCTTCTCCAGTCATCTGAAATCCTTAACGAAAAACATCTACTTTCCTAACAAAAAGGAATTTTCCAGCAAACTGCCTTCAGACTTCATCTGCCCCAATGGCTCTCTTGAATCTCTATCTATTGGCTCACACTGCAGATTTCAGGCTTGTCAGCCTTCATAATTACAAAACCCAAATTCCTACAATAAATCTCTATTCACATTCTATTGGACCTTTTTCTCTGGAAAACCCCACTAATACAGATTTCAGTATCAAGAATGTTTCTCTATTCTTAAGGATGATTTTTCTGAATAAGTTCAGGAGTTTCTGGAATTGACTCTTTAATCTAATTAGATATAAAGTTGTGAATCACTGTATTGGCAATAGCAAAGAAGGCACTGATATTCCATCCTATGTTCTGTCATGATACATATGCAAAATATCAACAATTTGAGTAATCCTAATGGATATGATAATCCTAATTGGATAATCCTAATGGAACATTTACAAGAAGGAATGATCCAAGTGACCATGTATATGATACTTTGAAACTAATAAGTATAATGGGATGGATGGTGGTCATTTCTATTGAAAATTATTTTTTTGTTTCATTGAGAGGCCATTGGTCTGCCATAGATCAAAGTTTGGATTCTCACACAAGCAAAACAAACCCAAAGTAAACAGTAAATCAAAACTCAAGCTTAAGGAATCAGAAATTGACAACTAACTTCTAACTAGAAACTTTCCACTCTAACCAAATAAATATGTTTTTTCTTGCTTCTGAGAACATCTAATGAATATTTTCTCTCTTATCTCTTCCTGAGAAGTGCTAAGGTCTTTGAGTATGCTGCTGCCAGATTCATGAATCACTGAATGCTGAAATAAACTCATTAAACTTGTGATTTGCCTACACTTTTTTTTTTTTTTTTTTTTAACATTCAATGTCTATGGGCAGAATGGGGAAAGAAAAGGATAAACTTAGAGAATTCTCATCTCCAGAATTGCATATATAACCTGAAAGCTTCCCTGGGTATTCTGAAAGAGATCTTTATCTCCCTGCGGAGGCAGGGCTGAAATTGTTGAAAACAAATCCAGAACTCTCCTTACCAAAGACTGATTTGTAATGCAAATTGAACTCCCAGCCTCACAAGGTGTCTACTGCTAAAGTGAGAGCACTGAATGGGAAGAAAAGGGATCTGGAAAGTTTAATGGGGATGTGTGGGAAGGCCTGGCATCATTAAATTCTGGTGAGTCACCCACAGTAGAAGCATATATTCCATCTTCATCTGTGGGAATTAGCTCCACATTATCTGAGGAAATTAACAGTTTCTCTCATGGCAATTGTTTAGCAAGACAATGAGCAGTCTCCTCCATCCTCACAACTCCTTTTTGATACTCGACTTGTAAGTAGAATTATGTCCCAGCAGACACCTAATGGTGAGGAAAGAGTACAGTCCATGAAGAAGAAGACTATTTTCCAGAAAAACTTACTTGTGTTTTCTAACTTATATAGAAAGAAATATGGGGGAATGTATGTAAGAAAGGATAATAATAGTGTAGGCTAATAGTGGAAGGAACATGAATTTGGATAGGACTAATCTTAAAGATATGAGTTCAGTAAACAGTTTGTGAATTCCATGTTGTAGATGAAGGAGTTAGTTTATTTGGTTAGTAGGTTGAAACATGTAACCAAAGGTGGTCCTAAGTAAATGAATTAGAAATTCCAGATCTGCTTTTGTTTACAGAAGAAGGGATTCAAAGGCTTAGTAGTGGTTGGAATGTTAGAATATATCTGTCATTTAAGGCCACTTTGGGAAGGTCCAGAAGACAGAAGGTTTGTTTTGTTTTGTTTTGTTTTGTTTTTTTGACTGGGATTCAACATAGAGGCACTTAGCCACTGAGCCACATCCCCAGCCCTTTTTTGTATTTTATTTAGAGACAGGGTACTAGTTGCTTTGGGCCTTGCTAACTTGATGAGGCTGGCTTTGAACTGGGAATCCTCCTGCCCCAGCCTCTCAAGCCACTGGGATTACAGGTGTGTGCCACTGAGCCCCTTAAGGCAGAGCTTTTGATCCACACTGCCAAAGCACACAGTTGGACCACTGGTCCCTGTCCAGAAGAGGAAGCAGAGCAGCCAAGCAGCACACAGGCAGGGTCCCACTCACAAACTGGATGGGCTAGAGAATGGGCTGCAACCTCATGGAGCCCACCATGCCTGAATGGGCCTGAGGCATGGCAGACAAGTGCCAAGCAAGCCAGGGAAGCCGACCTGTCTTTCCTCACCCCTCATTCTTTCCCCTCTGCCAGGCTTCATGCAGACGCCTGCTCCACACAGTGCCACAGCTTCATATCTCCTGAGCATTCATTATCCATTGACTATAAGCTCTTAGGAAGCTGAGATTGTCTGCCATCAGTGAGAAAACAGAAGTGGGATAGACCAGAATGGAAGTTGGCACTCAAGAATTAACCTATAGCCTTAGTACTTTACCAAGCCCTAATTAGCATAATTATGAACAATTGTGTTAGTACCTTTCCAAACCCTGATTAGCATAGTTTTGGAACAATAGCATTCACCCAAGTGCTGTATGAACCCCTTGACTACACACTCCGGGAAACCTGCTATGGGGTGCCTCTTGCCCTGTGAGAGTTCAGTTTCTGTTCTTGAATAAATCCTACTTCTTTAGTCTTGCCTTCCTTTGTCCATGAGTTTCATTCTTCAGATTTGCCAGACAAAAACCCAGAAAGAAGAAACTAAGCAGCAAATTGCTAGGGTCTGCTGCAACACTCAGAGGGATAGCCTGCCACTAAGAGTTGCAACACTTCTCATCTACGAGACCTGTAGTTTGTGCAGACCCCATAGGAAAACTGAAGCAGAGAATCAAGTTTCAACTCAACTCCAGTTTCATTTTCACCGAGATTGTGAGAAATAAATTTTGAGGGAAGCCCTAACATTCCTGAATAGTTGTAATTACTTCTTTTCTGTAGACAACAACTTAGAGTGAAGCTACAGTCTCTGAACTGGGAAATGTAAATACAATTGGGAGTTACTGGATGCCATGGTGGCAGGGCCATAGTAGCAGCACTCAGCCTCAAAAGGCAAGGTGGCATGGTTACCATATCAAAGCAGCAATAAAAATAGTCTCAAAAGAAATTCAAAACCAGCTGTGGTACTGGCTAATTTTATTATGTTTTTTCTAAAAGTGAAAAAAGAAATACTAAATTCCTAGTTGATTTGAATAAGCATAAGAGCACTGGGCCAGATAAAAGAGGTCTACCCTAAATCACAAACACAGGATCACAGACCTTCAATCAATTTCCAAACTTCAGCTATTTAACACTCAATCCCTCTTGAAAGATAGGGAGGTTAGCTTCTCTGGAGGAAAGACACCAATATGCTACTAAACTATATATACCATTATTGTTTCCTTCAGCCTTCCCCAAAGACAGCCTTGGCCTTTTATCAGTAACCCTGGTAAAAGGAGAAATTGAAATAATTATACATTTTGTGACCTACAAAACACTGGCTCTGAATTGACATTAATTCCAGGAAAGTAAAAATGTGGTGTAGCAGTCAGAGTAGGGGCTTGTGAAGGTCAGGTGATCAATAAATGTTGGGGTCCATCCCAGAGTGGGCCCAATGAGTCTTCAAAAACATCCTGTGGTTATTCTTTAAGGTTCACCACGCATAATTGATGGAGATAGAATGGAATGCTGGCAGAATTTCCACACTGACCTGTGGAATAAGGGATATTACTGTGGGAAAGGTCAAGAGGAAATCATTAGATCTGCCTATACCTAAAAAACGTAGTAAAGCAAAAGTAATACCACATCCTTAGAGTGATTTTAGAGATTATTAATGCCACCATCAAGGACATAAGAGATGCAGGGGTCGCGATCCCCAACATGTTCCCATTTGGGTCTTCTATTTGGCTTTTGAAAAAGGTAGATCTACTCATCTTGGAGAATGAGACTGGATTATGGTAAGCATAACCAAATATTGATTCTTAATTTCAAATGCTAGACCAGAAAGGGTTTCATTGCTTGCGCACGTTGCCATATGCTCTGGTGCCTAGTATGAAAATATTGATTTGGCAAACACCTCTCCCTCCATATATGCCTGTAAGGGTCTATCACAAGCACTTTGCTTTCAACTACAAGGCTATCAATATTTCTTAAGTGTCTTACCTCAGTGATGTATCAACTCTTTAGCCCTATGTCATAATTTAGTTTGCAGAGAACTTGATTACCTTTCCCTTCCCCAATGTATTATACAAGTCCATTATATTGATAACATTCTGTTCAGAACTATTAAGGAAGCAAGTAGCAATTACTCTTTAGTTATTGGTAATACATTTACATGTCAGGTTGGGAGTTGAGTCTGACTAGCATTCTGGAGCCTAGAAAGTGAAATTTCTAGGAATCCAGTGACATGGGACAAATCAATATATACCTTATAAGAATAAAGGTAAATTGTTCATCAGATTACCCTCCAAAGAAAGAGGAGGGACAATGCCTAATGAACCTATTTGGAATTTGCAGGAAACATATTCCTCTTTTAGATGTGTTAACCCAGTTTACTTACTAAATAAACTAAAAAAACTACTCATTTTAATGGCACTGGATTAAATGAAACTCTTCCACTGGTCCGGAGTGTTATAGAAGCTGCACTTGGGCTACATAATCCAATAGGTGCAATGTGTATCATAAGATCAAATTGTGGAAGTGGGCCCTGCATTCTCTGGAGATAGCGACTCTTCCTTTTAGAAACAATTTTTGGCTTGACACTGGACCTTAGTAAAGACTGAATGCTTATCCATAGGACACTAAATTGCCATGCAGCCTTAACATCCCATCATGAACTGGTGCTATAAGACCCACTAAGCCATAAAATGGGGTTTGCCCAACAATAATTCATTTTCAAATGGAAATTGAAATGTGTGTGTGTGGGGGGTATTTATATATGTGAGTAAGTCCTTAAGGCACAAATAAGTTACATAAAGAAATGACTCAAATACACTTTATCCCCACTCTTGCCATGCTACTTTCTCTCTCATAGGTGTACTTAGGACTTCATGAGTAGTCTCCTAGCTTCGGTTGACAGCTAAAGAGAAGAATTGGTTCTGATTTATGGATATTTCTGTTAATATTTAGGAATCATCTGAAAACAGAAACCTATAGCACTACAGTTCAGCTCTGGGACATCCCTGAAGGGCAGTGGAAATAAATCGACAAGCAAAAGAGGGAGTCAACATAGTGGCCTGGGAGACTGATCCTAACTACTAAGGAGACAATTGGATGGATACTGAACAATTAAGATAAGAAAAATATGCGTGAAATATAGGAGATCTCCTACATAATCCTAGGGTGTTTCTTAGAATTATCATGTTCTCTGTTTAGAACACAGAACCCAATTATCTAGGACTGCTAATAACCTCTATTCTTTAGAAATGGAGGTTTCAGGCACTCTAACAAGTAAAGAATCATGACCAATCAGGAAGCTTGCTGAACATAAAGGAATACAAAATGTGTAGTGGAAGAGGAGGATTATGAATGCCAGTTATAATAACATGATCAGTTAAAGAAATGAGCATCAAAATCATAATAATTGTCAGGAATATTTCTTTATTTTATTTTGCATGTTATATGCATGAATTTGTTTGTGTATACCCATATTTTTATTTAAAGCAAGTAATTTTGTTTTCTTTCCTCTCTTAACCCCTCATCATGTAACAGGAGATGTATTGATTTGATATTCTAGTATTTAAGTAATGTTAACTTCAGAGGATTTAAGTTACACAATGTCAAGTGAACATCAACTAGTGCTTGCCTCTTGTTCTCAGAAAAGGATGCTTGAGTTTTCAGTTGCTTACATGATAGTTTTATTATGTAAGGTGGAGGCATGAGTTTGTTATTGTCATTAATTATAGCTCAAGAAAATGTATATGGGTGGAAAGTTTGTGATGGTTAATCTTATGTGCCAATACTTTGGATGAGATTAATATGTAGACCAGTAAACTTTGGATAAAGCATTCCATAATGTGTGTATATATTGTATATATACATTAAGATAGGTATATACTTTATTGCATATATACCATATATACAAATGCTTGCATGTGCATGCGCGCACACACACACACACTTTATTGGTTCTGTTTCTCTGAAAGACCCTAACTCAATATTATAAGATTTTATTTTAGTTTATTTACTGAATATGAAATATAAAGACTATCTACTGGAGAAAGTGTCAGATTAGGACTATCAGCACATATTGGATTATAATTTTTGCCAACTCTCTGATAAACTTATTTATGATATTGCCACATCATTTACCAGAGCCCAGAATACACATTTTATCATGAAATACAAGAATCTGTCTCTTGTCTTCAAGTTCTCAAGGTGGCTTTTGCAAACTGTGGATAAGTAGGGAAGCTCAGAGGATAACAAGCCTCACTGGAACTTTATTCTGATGGATTTTATTCCAGAAAGTATATGGAGAGAGAATTTGATTGCCCATTTCTGGAGAAGAGGTTCCTACATACTGAGGTGCTTCTTGCCAAATGTTGGCCTAATTAAGCCCGAGAAAGCCCATTTCTCTGCAGGCTTGGAGCCTCTGGGTAAAGAAAAGCAGAGCTGCAGCATCATGAGACTTTATTATTATGTTGGCAATACTCCTTTATTAAGAATAGTTGGGAGGACACCTGGCTAACTGAGGCTTACAGAATATATGATTTCTACAATATTGCAGTTGGAATGTTAAAGAGCATAATGCAAATTCTGGAGGAGGATGCTCCACAGTTGCCAAGAGGCTGAGTATTTCAAAAGAATGCAAAAACAAACAGCTCTCTTCTTTATGTATAGAGTGTTATACAAAGCAAATGAAGCATTTGAGGTGGTTGAGATGGACTGATTCCTCAAACCAGTAACAGCAGTAAATAAAGATGTCATGCATTCAAATACACTTTTCAGGATGTATCTCTAAATACTCCCCACCCAGAAAAAGACCCCCCCAAAAAAAGGCTAAGAAATTTGTTCTTCTATACTCCTATTCTCAAATTAAATTTGGATCACTTTCAGTTTGAGCCTTTAAACTAGCTTTGTTTCTTTCTATTTGTAAAACATAATAATGTTTTTGTTTTGTCATTTTCTACATCAAAGGGCATCAACTTATTTCCTGAAATATTCTTATTTACAAATAGTCTCATATATACAATAATGATTATCTGGGTCAATTTCTTAATTTCTTCTTTTTATAAAAAATAATAAACTTTTTATATAAATGTTAAAAGCTAAATTTTATTCTGTGATTGTTATTATTCTAGAACAAGTTTTATCATACTTATACTAAATCTTAGCAGTTTTATGCCTGTAGCAAACATAAATGTCCAGCATTCCAGGCAGCAAACTAAGGAAAAGAGTTGGAATTTCTCAAATCATTCTTTTTTAAAAAATCTTATATAACTTGCAGTCTGTTTCTTTGTAATTTTACAAGCAAAAGATTCTCTGAAATGATCATATTTTATGGTTTAGATTGTGTATTTCCCACTATATGTAGCTTATTCAATGGTATTTGAATTCTTCTGCAAAAATAACTTTCATCTACATTTAATTCATGTATTTCATTCCTTATGTATATCTTCTGTTCCATCATACACAGAGGTCATTAATTTTTTTTAAGTTTCTCAATTCAATGTAGTTTTATAAGTGAGATCACTTACAATATAAAAATCGTTTCAGGTGAAGCAGAGTCTCACAAGAGACAGTAAGATACAATATTCTTATAAAATGAGTACTATATATACATATATAGTACCGGAGTTTTATTTAATCTATTGCATATATCTAAAATTGAAAAAAAAATGAATAAGAAAATTTCTTATCATGACAAAGATTTTTAAAAATCTCTCCCAGATCTTCAGTTACTTCTGAACTGACCTTATGACATTTTATCTTGCTTTTTTGATATTCTTTCTTGTTCATCAATCAATGTTTTCTTTCTGTTCAATGTCAGTGAGAAAACTGGTGATGCAGCCACAAATAATGAATCATGAGCAAGAATTTGCCATTTATATCATAAATATGACAGTGCAGTGCCTGTAGACAGTGTTATTTCCAGTCTGTACTTCTGGACACTGAGGTCAATAAAATTGCTACTGGCTATAAAGCATGGACATGAGATGCAGTCTTGTGCAGTGAATTTTTTGACTGGAGAATGAATTACTGTTTCAGAATGACAAGATAAGGGTGTCCGGGGCCTTTTGGTAGAAACCTGATTCTACTATATTTTGAGGTTGTTTTTTCCACATCATCTTATGATTTCCTTTAAACCTCTAAGATTTGGTCTATTTGCTTCTTTCACCACTACTAAATGAAATTTTCTCTCAATTTTTCTGCTTTTCTTGATACACATGCATGACTATTCTGAGTCACCTTCATCCCTTTGATCTTAGAAGAAAGTTACAGCCCTACCAACATTTTAATCCTATGTTAAGCCTTGTAAAATTATGTAGCATAAGAAAAAGTCACTGGTTAGGACCAATAACTACTGGAAAAAATTGCAAGATCTTTACATTTCAAATGTAGGCTTTCACAAGTTTTCACATGGCCCTCTCCCTCATAGCTTTTCTAAAGCTTCTTCATTATCCACGTCCACTCTTGAAATACTAGAGATTTTACACATATGCATACTCCCATACACACATATACATATATGCTTCAGGATTACATGATCAAGGCATCCAGGGCCATTTTTGTGTGTGTGTGTGTGTGTGCGCACGCGCGTGCGTGCCTGTGCCTGTGATATGCTTAATATTCCTTATTCTAAACTTCTTAGAGGTCCTTATATCAAGAGAGAGTTGGTGTTTAGCATGTGATGAACCTTAAGAATCAAAAGTTATTTATTCTTTCACTTTTGATAATCTTCTGCATGCTGTTCCACTTGACATCTGTCTATTCTTCCATTGCCTCCATGGACACTTCCTAATAGGAGATTCTGGAGCTATAAAGAAACTCATCACTGTTCTCTGTAAGATCAGTTTGGCCAACCCTTTCGTCAAATCTCCCTTCTATCTGGTGGCTTTTACAGGGCTCCAGAGTCATTGGTTTGGGGTGAGAGCTTCTCCTGCCTGCTCAAGACTGAAAGTGGTGAAGGGGAGTAGAATATGCCAACCCCAAGTATTTCTCTTTGGAATAAGGATTATTTTGAGTTAAAGGTACTAAAACAGAAAAAACAAAAATGACCCTATGCCTTTTTCTTCCTGAAAGCAGGGGACAAAAACTTCACATGGAAGATGTCTTCACTCTACAACAAGAAAAATAACATTCTTTTCATCAAGGGCTTCTGATGAGACAGCACATTATAGTGGATTCCAGGGCAGAACAAAGCTGCTTACATCATGAACAAGGGAGCAAAGAGAGTGAGGAGGGAGAAAAGACCAGGAGCCCACAATCCCCACTCTTCTTCTTTTTTTTTTTTTAATTTTTATTTATTTATTTTTTTTAGTCATACATGACAGTAGAATGTATTTTGATATATAATACATACATGGAATGTACATACATCAATCATGTTGTCTATTCTATTCTGCTGCCCTTCCTATCCTCCCTACTCCTCCCCTTCCTCTCCCATCCTTACTCTCTATCCAATCTAATGTGACACACTTTTTTCTTCCTTTTACTCATTACAACATCATATATGTATTCTGTATAACAATGAGGTTCTCCTCCCAACTCCTGTGCAACTCCCCTTCTCCCTCTTTTTCCCTCCCACCTCTCTTCCCTATTTACCCACTCTTCCTTTTTTAAAAAAATATTTTTTAGTTGTAGATGCACACAATGTCTTTATTTATTTGTTTTTGTGGTGCTTAAGATCAAACCCAGTGCCTCACACATGTGAGGCAGGTGCTCTACCACTGAGCTAAAGTCCCAGCCCCCACAATCCCCTTTGAGGGTCGTGACCTAAGGATCTCTCACTAAGCCTTATCTCCCAAAGATTCTTCCATTCTCCCAATAGTACCACTCTGCACCTGAACTTCTGGCCAATAACCAACATCTAAGCTATAGCAGACAAGAAGTTGAAACTGAGAGAATTCTGTTCAAACCCTTAAAAAATATTTTTTTCCCCTCAAATTTTCTTCCCATGTACTTTACTTTCCCCAAATCACCTCTCTTCCTTCAACCCAACAGAAAAGTGTTTAGGTTTTGACACTTCTGTTATACCAGGCAGATTAGGTAGTTTCACTGTTAATGTTCTTATAAAACATTCTAACTTTTCTAATAGAGTTAAAACATTATGTCTTTACTTATTGCATTTTTGTCTGCCTCATTTAACTCTGCTCTTTATCAGGGCTGGGTCCCTATCTCCCTTGGTCATTATTTTCTTAGTGTCTTGCTTACCTGCTAGCATATTGTAGGTACTCAATAAAAGTTGAAAGAAAAATTAAATAAGCAAATTAATTTCCATTATGATTGAAGTTACTATGTACTGTTTTCTACATTTTAGCAGTTTTTTAAACAAATTTGTTAATTTCTACCTTTTGCTATCTTAAATACATTTTGGTAAAAAATATATATCTCAAAATTAAAAAAAGAAAAGTCCTGTTAAGGAAAAAAAAATGGGTTCTACCAGTTAACAAAGAAATCTTTAAAAAGATAACTATATCATTTGAGGGTGGTAGTTTTGCTGATAACTATATTTATTTGTCAATGTAAGCATTATAATTAAAATGATTGAGGAAATTCTAGGCAAGGCTCAAGACATTTCTGCCACAGGAGATTGGCTTCCAGATCCCTTGACCTTTCCATATCTTCTAAAGGTCAGAATGCAATTCCCCTGCAGCTGATCCTTAGCTCAGCTCTGTCTAAAGCCTTATCTCTGACTTTGAATTTAGCTAGAATGTTTCCTTCCTTTCACTTTTATTATTTTTTCTCTGGTTATTCATTTAGTGCATCCATTAGATACTCTCAGTGATCACAATGTACTTTTAATTTAATTCGTAAGTAACTCTAATGTGATTCTACCTGCTTAATACAAATGGGTTTATAATCATCTCCCACTTCTACATCCAGTTTCTTATTTACTCTGAGTGCAACTGACTATAATAAGAATATAATCTCACTTCAGAAAATTGCTCCATCCTGTTCATCTAATGGTTCAGCTTCTGGTGACAAGAATCTGTTTTTAGGATTGGCCCCTCATATTGATGAAATTTTAAATTCAACAGATTTCTAAATAGGCATGTCCATTAATAGCAAACAGGAAATTCCTGCGGGAGAAGTGTTGGGGATACTAACGAACTGCAAATGGTTATAATATTTAGTAGTAAAGTCCAAATCACAATTCTTGTATTTTCTTTCCCTCTCAGTTTCCAAAACATTATTTCTAAATAAAATTTTACTAGTGCAGAGATGGTACAGACTATTAGTTACATACGAGCATTAAAATAAAATACCTATTTATAAAAATTTATTTTTAGAAAAGGGAAAAAGAAGTGTTATTGCTTTGTTAGCAAAAGAAAAACACAGGAGACTTCTGCCTGAGAGCCTGTGATTCTGCCCATCAGCATAAACACGGGGCTTTTAAAGATGTAATTCCAAGTTCTACATTCCTCATGTTCTCTGTCAGAGTTGTACAAAGCTGTAATTCACTTGTTAATTTGAGAGAGTCATTTCTGAGATCTGGCGCCATCCCCAAAGTCTGGATTACTTTCTTTCTTTGGTGGGTGTGTTCTGAATGACAGAGAACTCTGATTTGGATGGGAGAATAAAGGTAATCCTGTTTCTCCTGAGATTAGGGAGGGGGAAAATTAGGAGGAAGGAGAGAGAAAGAGAAACAAACATGCCCTTTTAGAGAAGCAAGGGCTATATTCAAAGTATAAAATGGATTATGGTTACATTTCCCCACTGTCAATTTCTATATTCTGTTTCTATAGAAAAATGGGTATAATATCTCCAAGCTACTTCCTGCTGAAAGAGTGTACAGTTGTGGAGAGAGTGACCTAAAGTCCTTATTCTCTATCAGGTGGGGCATGTACCTTTCAGGGTATTCAGCATTATGGCAGTCCAGAAGTCCATGGTGATAGTTGGTCAGTAACCTGACAAGGCATACACAAGGCAGGGATCTTGCTAGGACAACAGTAAATAAGACAACAAAGTCATTACTTTTTTAAAAATAAATGATTAGCATAAAAGCAATTAATATTTCAGCCAGTCTATGAAAACAGTGACTCACAATTGAATTATATCAGTGAAGAAAAGATCAAGTTTATCCATGTAGGAGGTTAGAAAGATTTGTAGGTGTATAAGATCAGGCTCAAATTGACTCAGGACAAACCTGTGACTTTAGAGTCCCTTATGATCATTATTATTAGGCACTCCTCACAAGATCCCTTTCTTTATAGCCTCCAACTTTACTTAATTTTTAGTAGGGCTGACACAAATGTACATCTTAAGTTACATAAACAAACAAAAACAACGACACTGCTTTTACTTTCAAATTTCCATGTCGGACCAGGTGCTGACTACCATTTTTGATGCCTTTTTGTCTTTTCTCAGACTAAATATTGACTCAAGAGCATGTTTTTAAAACTTCTACAACAATAGTTATATCTTAATAAGCTCTATGTAGTAGAATTTATCCTCACATTTTCTGAAAAAAAAATTTGGTACATATTAATTATACAGTTTAGTGGGTTTCATTGTGTTATTAGTACATGCACATAACATAATTTGATTGATTTTACATCCCAGTAACTCCCTTTGCTCTCTCCTCCTCCTTTTCCTATCAATTTCCTCTACTCTAATGGACTTGCTTCTATTTTTGTGACATGCTTTTCTTTTCTTTTCTTCTTCTTCTTCTTCTTTCCCCCCCCCCTCCTAGCTTCCCCAGATGAGAGAAAGCATAGGACACTTGTCTTCCTGTGTGGCTCATTTTGCTCAATATTTTGCACTTCAGATTCATCCATTCATTTTCCTGCAAATTCCATACTTTTATTCTTATTTATGACTAACTATAAAACCCTTTCAAGTATATATAACATATTTTTAATCCATTCATCTGTTGGTGGATACCTAGGCTAGTTCCATGACTTGGCTATTGTGTTGCAATAAAAATGAGAATGCATATGCCTCTAAAGTTTGCTACTTTCAATTCTTTTGGATAAATGCTGAGGAGTGGTATAGCTGGTTTACATAGTAGCTACATTTTTAGACTTTTGAGGAAGTTTTATACTGATTTTCATATTATGTGTATTAATTTATATTCCCAGCATTGATGTGTAAGAATTCCTTTTCTCCACATAATCACCAATAGTTATTGCTATTTATATCATTGATGGTTGCCATTCTAACTAGAGTCAGGTGAAATTCCAGGATAGTTTTAATTTGCATTTCCCTGATGGCTGAAGATGCTGAACATTTTCACATGATTCTTGGACGTCATTACTTCTTCTCTTGAGAAGTGTTTGTTGAATTCTGATGTCCATTTATTAAATAGGTTATTATTAGTAATTTTGGGTATTAAGATTTTTGAGTTCTTTACATATTCTGGATATTAATTCTCTGTCAGAGAGAGGCTGGCAAAGATTTTTTCTCATGCTGTAGGATCTCTATTCACACTATAATTTTTCCTTTGCTGATCAAAAGCTTTTAAATTTGATGCAATCAACTTATTGATTCTTGATGTTATTTCCTGAGCTATGGCTGTCCTATTGAGAAAGTCATCTTTATGCCTGTGCCTGTATGTTGGAGTGTTGACCCTTTTTTTTAAAAAAAAAAAAAGTACAGTTGCAGTTTCAGGTCTTATTTCTAGGTCTTTGATCCATTTTGAGTAGACTTTGGTGCAGGTGAAAGATAGACATCTAGTTTGATTTTTCCACATGTGGATATTCAGTTTTCCAACATCATTAGTGGCTATCTTTTCTCCAGTGTATGTTTTGGTCATCTTTGTCATAGTTCAGATAGCTTCATATGTTTGGGTCTGTCTCTGTGTCTTTAGTTCCATTTCATTTTTCTATGTATGTTCACATTTTCTGAATAAAAATGACAATATGCAAATCTTATTACATGCAGATTATTTTCCATGAATTGAGACAAGTGCTTTGCATTACATAATCTCTGTTTTTTCATTTTAAAACTAATAAATTTATCTACACTTTGTAGAACCATAAAACTCAGAAATTGAACAATTGATCTAAAATAAACAATCAAAATTAAAATATACCTCTTCTTAAATTCATACTGTCTCTGTTGCATTGCTTCACAACAGTTTGAGGAGTAGAACAAGAAGGCATTCAGACAGCTTGGAGTCCAAATAGGTTCTAGAGGTTATAGGCCTGTGTTTCAATCACATCTCTATCAGGGCTCTGAATGTGTCCTTCAGTACATTGGTTCTCTCTTTGATTCTTCGGTGAAGTGGGCACAATCTAAAACATTTCTTCACAAGTTATGATAAAAATAAAATGTACATGGTACATACTAACCTCTCAATGTGCTAGCTATTATTGCTATTATTATTATTATTACTTATTTCATGTTCCTTTCTTCACAGTTATCATTAAATTTTTAAAAACAGCTATTCTCCAGATATGAGAATCTTCCTCTTTTGGGTTTCAGATAAGATGGAATAAGAACACCTCAGCTCATCTCTTCTGTACAAACTCTATATAAGAATATAAAGCAACTACCTGAAGACCCTTAAAAATAATTAAATGCTAGCTGAGCGAGGTAGCACACCTCTATAATCCCAGCTGCTCAGGAGGATGAGAAGGACAGTGAGTGAGTTCAAAGCCAGCCACAGCAAAAGTGAGGTGCTAAGCAACTCCTTGAGACTCTGTCTCTAAATAAAATACAAACTAGGGCTGGGGATGTGGCTCAATGGTTGAGTGCCCCTGAGTTCAATCCATGGTACCAACCCTCCTAAAATAATTAAAAGCAGATAAATTTTTTGAAAGAGTCAAAATGTGAGAAGCAAACTCTTTTGTGATTTTTGACTTGAATATCCCCCAGAGGTCTATGTATTGAAGACTTGGTCCCCAACTTCTGGCACTAGTAGGAGGTGGTGAAACCTGTCAGAGGTGGAGACTAGTGGAAGGAAGTTAGGTCATTGGAGGGGAGGTGTTCCCATATTGGGAACCCAGCCCTTCTCTCTTACACTGTTTTGTTTCCTGGTTCCTCTGAAGTGAGAAGCTTCTGCACTGCTTCACCATAGACCCTAAGGCAATGGGTGCAAACAACAATGGACTGACATATCTGAAACCCTGAGTCAAAATAAACCTCTCTTCTGTACCAGTTGATTTATCTCAGGTATTTTTTTAAGCAATGGAAAGCTGATCTACACATAATCTATAAAGGGATAAATTATTCATTTCTCTCCCCTGTTTTTTTTTTTTCCTGGCTACTATTTCTGAGGGTGGGCCCAGTCATGAGGTTCAGTGAAAATGATAACATTCAAGCCTAAAAATTATAAAAATCCTTATCTTTCTGTCCACAGGACCTCTTCTATGCAGTGCATGTGTGTGCTGTGGGGAGAATTCACTAAATTCCAGGTTATTGTATTTTATTTTATTTGCCTCTTATAGTTTTAACTCCAAGAAATGACACTAGTGACAGTTCAGAGTTGTAATGGCACAGACACTTAAATGCTCAAAATAAACCCCATCTTGCAGACCAGAGAAAGTGGGAAAAATTACTATCCAAAGCTTGAGAGTGAGGAGGAAACTCTGGAGAGAAGATGACTGTAAAAAATGTACCAATAATATTTCACATACATGGTTACAAGTCTTGGACTCAACCATGATCTCAGTGTGCACCGAAAAGATCCAGTCATCAGAGAAATGGCTTCAAGACCTGAACTAAGGTTTCCTGAAGTCTTAGATACTGAGTGCCACATATGTGACAGACCAAAGCTGCATACAAAGGGTCCAAATGGTTAATGATGTTTGAAATCTCTATTCACAAAAGGGTGAGAGAAAAGTAGGCTGAATCTCACTGTTTTGATTGGTTTTATAACAAAGAACATCCTGACAGCATATTAGTCAAAAGGTCCAAGATAAAACCCAAAGTGCTCATCATGCAAGAAAACATGGCAGATTCTAAAAAAGAAAAAAAAAAAAATCAACAGGTAAAACTCCAGATAATGGAAATGTTGATTCATTACACAAAGATTTAGCTGTGAATATGACTATGTTTGATATGATAAAATCTAAATAAATGGAAATAAGTTGAGAGACAGAGGTTCTCAGCACAAAAACCAAACCAACAGTGGGTAATCAAATGGAAATTTTGAAACTCAAAAATCAACGTGTAAATAAAAATCCCAACTGGCTAGGCTCAGACAGAATGGTGGTTACAGGAAAAAGCTAGTGAAATTGAAGAAATATCCATTGAAGTTATTCATTCCGAAGAATAGAGAGAATGGAACAACAAGGAAAGGTTAAATTTATGTTGTTTGATTCCTAAAAGAAGAGTAGAAGATTGTTTCAGAGGAAATGCTGGGGGAAATGACTCAGATTTTCAAAATTTGGTGGAATAAATATACATTGTGTCAACAAAGTCAACAAAACTCAGGCAGTATAAGAGCAAAGAAAACCAGGACTAGACACATGATCAAACTGTTATTGAAAGCTGCTAGAGAAAAATGTCACCTTATATGAAGAGGCACAGTGATTTGAGGGACTGAAGATTTCTTATCAAATGCCATGAGGACCAGACACAGTGGAACAACATTTTTCAAGCTACGATGTTTAAAAACAAAACAAAAAAATTAAAAATTGTGTACCAAATTTGTACACGAAGCATATGAAAATATGCTTTAAGAAGGAGAGCAAAATAATTATATCGTATGACAAAAAACTAAGAGAATGACTCATGAGCAAACTTACTCTAAAATAAATACTGAAGAGATATTTCAGCCTAAACAGAAATATAGCATAAGAAAAATGGGGGTAATGAAATAGACCAAATTATACAATGTACATGTATGAATGTATCACAATGAATCTCATTATTACATGATTATAATCTACCAATAAAAAAGAAAAAGGAGACAAAAATCCCTTATGATCATCTTAGTGGACAAAAAGAGAGTATTTAGAAAACTTTAATATCTATTGATGATTCAAAATGTATAAAGAATTTTGACTAAAAGAGCATTTATTTAACTTGACATTGAACATCTACAAAAACCTTACAACTATTTTATTTGATAATGAATATCATCCTGAATGGCAAATTTCTTTTAAGATTGGAAACAAGACAAGTGTTTTTATTCAGATTTGTACTGGAAAACTCAACTAGTGCAATAAGGCAATGAAAAGAAATAAAAAACTACATATTGGAAAAGATTAAATTAAAAAAATCTTTATTTTTAGAGAAGATAATTTGACAAGTAGAAAAATCCCAAAGAATTTGTCAGAGAGAGAGAGAAAGAGGAGAGAGAGAAAATAAGCAACTAAAACTAGTAATTGAAGATACAAGGTCAATAAAAATATATTTCCATATACTAGCAATAATCATTTAAAATGCTTAAACAGTATCATTTACAATGGGGTGGGTAATCTATAAAACACTTTTTAAAAAATAAATTAATCAATATGTGAAGGATCTAAAAGTTGAAAATGCCATAAGACAGGTGTATCCTTACTTAACATGGCCTTGATATGCACAAATTTAACATACTGAGTTTAATTAAATAATGCCAATTCCCCAATAGCACAGCTTGTTTTGGTTATCCTAGTATATCAACAGTAACTAATTGCAGTTAAAATATGAAATACAAAGTTCATCACTTCAGTCCGCAAATAGCTACATAAGTAGCCAATGTGCCACATGATCCCTGACCAATGATGTTATTTCAAAGTCTATCAGTTATTGTTCACTGCACATGTGTAAAATAGTTCATGTACAGACAGCAAAGTGTGTATTGGAACTACCTCCTTCACTCCAGGAATAAACCCAAACGACATTTTATAATAATTACCAAAAAAATTGAAATATGTCCACAAAGATAAAAGTAGAACTAAGAAATAAAAAGTAACAATGCTGAAAATCAAACATAAATTGAGTTATATTAAAAATCCTTATTGAAGAAATGTCAACATGCCTCCATTTGAGATGCTTTAGATGTGAAGCTGGAAGATCTTATTCAGAAGAGGGTGTAAACAGGAGGAAAGATGTGCTGTAATGAAAAAAGATGACAATATCCCAGAGGGAAATGGTATGGACAAAAAATTTACATTGAGAAACTCTGAGAGATACTAAAAGTGTATCCAAATATCTCCAAAATGTGGAAAGAATATAAGTCTATGGATGCATAAAAGTTAACATGAAAAGTAATATACCTTGCTTAAATATAATTAACTTACCTTGTCACACTATGATCTCTCACTTTTCTATGATGTTTCTCCCAACATTTTTAGAAATTTAAAGCAGTCATCAAGCAAAATGATAATAATTGTTTATTTGCTTTTTGAGCAAAATATTATATTGATGAAGTATAGTTAGTGTGGTAGAATAACTTCACACAAAATCAGAGCTCAGAACAACCAAACATAGTTAAATTTGATCAAACTACTAGTTAAACAGCATTCTTGATGTATTTTGCTTTATGGCTTAAGTCATTATTACCATTAAAAATTTTTAAACTGTAGCAAAGGGTATAAGAAATCATATTACCCCAGGAATTATTAATTAGACATTATTGATCAGGCAAAAATTTACTGTAGCTCTTCATTATTATAATTCTTACAATTCCATAGTATTTTATCATATTTTAAATAAAATCAAGCCCTGAAGAAAAATCCAATAGTAGTCTGTTTTAAAGTATTAATTTATTTGGCATTGTCCTTCTCTCTGCCATGTATAGGGAAGAATTTTAAGGGGTCCCATAAATCTCAAGTACTCATTTTAGTTCAGGATACAGATGGATACCATTAAAAAATTTTGGCATATAGTTTCAGAACTCATATATTAAAATGTACTATTTGAGGGCTGAGAATATAGCTTAGTTAGTAGCATCCTTGCCTTGCATGCACAAGGCCCTGGGTTCAATCCCCAGCCATACATATGTACACACATACACATACATATACATACAAAAAATGTATTATTTGAAGCCAGCCACAGGTGGTGCATGCCTGTAATCCCAGCTTCTCAGCTGTCTGAGGGAGGGGGGATATAAGTTCAAGGTCAGCCTCAGCAACCCTGTTCCAAAATAAAAAATATAAAGGTCTGAGGCAGGTATCCCAGTGGAAGAATAGGCCTTTGGGTTAAATCCCCAGTTTAAAAAAAAAATACAAAAAGAGGATACTTTTTAAATTTTTTTTATTAACTTTGAAATTGATCAAATTAACATGCTCATAAACATTTGTAGTTCCTGTTGATTTATTTATGTATAGGAATATTAGAATGTGCAACACTAAAATATGACCCATTTTCAAAGCCATAAGAAATCATTACCACGATCATCACTGTTGTCATCATCAAAAGTGCTTGTATCCTTGGGAGGCTGAGGCAGAAGACTTAGTGGGACCCCCAACCCAAAATAAAAATAAAAAGGCTATGACTATAGTTCAGGGGCAAATACCCCTAGGTTTATGCCCAATACAGAAAGGAGGGAAGGAAGAAAGGAATGAAAGAAGGAAGGTAGGAAGGGAGGGAAGGAGGGAGGAAGGAAGAAACATTTTTTTATTATTATATGATTGACCTTGGTCTAAGCACTTTAGAAATTTTATCTCACTGAATTGATATAAAAAGGAAGTACATAAGTATTGCTATTTCCCCCAGTTTATAGAAGATAAAGCAAAGACAGAGAGAAGTTAGTTTAACTGCCCAGTGCAACACTAGGGCACTTGTTGTAGCCAAGACTGCTACCTGAGCATTTGGAATCCAGAGGTCATGCTCTCATTCCCTTTAGGAGATCGACTTGGAACAAACCCTGAGAGGAAGTTCAGTGCAGCTAGAATTAATTTTCTCTGTTGCTAACATCAATGGGTGATCCCACATAAGTGACCACTCTTGGCCAAGTTTCATTTTCTATAAAACTTGAGGTTGAACTGTGACACAATTGATGGATTTTACAGCTATTTTTTATTTCTATATGATTTTATTTACTTTGACTGGATTGAAAGCTTTTTACGAGCAGGTCATGGTATACACGTCCTTGCCAATTCATCTTCACTTCATCAAACAAGTTGTTAAACAATAAATAGTTCTTTTTCAAAACCAGAAGGATGAAGTATAGAAAATACCTGGAACCTGGATGATTCATACTTACATGGTGATAACATTGTGTGGTTGACTTGGTGGAATAAGAAAATAGTCTTGACCCCACCTCAATGTTATCCTTTCTATCCCTGTGTCAGTTATTATTAGAAATCTTTATTATACTTTTATAATATGTATGCATATACCCATACTGAAAATCCACATGAATACCAAAACAAACGCAAAACAAACAAACAAAAAACATATGAAGGCATACAAAATTCATTCAGCTTGGAAGACATCTGTAGTTAAAAAATGATATTGATAAAAGCATTAATTTTTCTGCTGAAACTGCCTCAGGATTCTTCTCAGTGACAAAATCAACTTCCAAGTGTAGGGCTAGAATTGGACTACATCTCTCAAAAGTTACACTTAATGTAGACAATATGGCTATTACAGTTTATTAGTCACTTAAGTAGGGTCCATCAGTTAAGTGGGAATAAATGAAATCAATGTTACCTTTGTACAAGTCAGAGAAATGTTTCCCTCTTGTATAAATGACTTTGAACATGGGTGCATGAATTGGTGAGCAAAAGGTATTGACATTTTTCTCCTTTACATCCCCTTGGTCAAGCACTTTTGTGCAGGGCACATACTACATAACCATATGTTGACAGCCCTAGTCAAGATAAAGAGTAGGGTGTTACCTTGTCTCCAGTTTCAAGAAAGTATTTTGGGGTTTTTGTTTTGTTATGTTTTGTTTTTTAGTAATTTCAAAGGTGAATAGAGTAGGAACAAATGAATATTCATCTGTGAATCGGTAACATTAATCCATAGCGGCCAATTTCTATCATACAAAAGTGACATGGCAAAGGTCTTGTCAATCAATTTCCTGAAGGAAGCCAAAGCCAAGCAAGACTAGGAAATAAATCATCTGTAATCATTAGAAAAGAACTGTAGAACAACATTAGTGCAGGGAGTTCTCTTGGAAATGATTTTATGTACTCTTTTGTCTACAAAATAAAGAAGTGAATCTAAATATGTTTATTAAAGACTTTCCTAAGGTCAATGATGTTACAAAGGCCTTGCAAATGATTGAAACAAATCTCAATATGTGGCAGAGAATGCATGGAAGATATAAACTGTAGACACTAAAGCATTTATCAAATCATTCCTCAGGTGTGGCAGCAGCATTTTATATTTTCAAATAAGAGACAACACAAATGTGTTGGATAATTTTATGTATTGATTTAATCATTCAATGAATTTTTAGTCAAGTGCTTACAACCCTATTAACCTTGATTTTAATAGCGTACACATCCCCTCTAGGATCTAGGCATCATCACCTACACACTGGTCATATTGAGGACGCATCCCTGGCTTGATGGTTCAACTTAGACAATTTTTCAATGCCACACATTCAGTAATAACTGCATTTCAAATTTAGAACTTTGATTTTCTCCAGGGCTATGTTGTATGAGTGTTGTATAATACACTCTCATGATGCTGGACAGTAATGATGAGTCACAGCTCCCTGCACAATTATGAGGGTAAGTGATCAATACTTTGCAGTGTTCTGTGTTGCTAAGCTATGATGTTCCATGGGTTAAGCACATTAAATAAATTTTTGTCTTAATGACATTTTCCATTTCTGAAGAGTGTTTTGGAATATAATTCCATTGTAAGTTGAAGAATATCTGTGCAATATAAATATTACACAACTCAAGAGAGTTGATCTATAAGTACAGTGCAGTGGGTTAATACATAACTTTATTGTTCTATGTTCACAACTGTATTTCTCTATAGCATACCAATCTACTACATCTTGTCTTTCATATATCTCCTATATCATACTTTACATTTTTTGTTCTCCACCCAGATATGCTCACAATCTTTCTATACCTAGAGCCTGGGAACTCTACTAATCCTCTTGCTAGAACACAAGGACATCCCCTAAGAGTGCTACTGTGAAAATTACATCTTTATAATAGCCACAGTAATCTAAAGCTTGTAATGACAGAGACTAAAAATGGAAAAAGTTCCTCCAGCCAAACTGTTCCCCTGCACTCAGACTGGGTCAAGGGAGCCCTTTATCTTGGAATATTTGTTAGCTCTTGTTTTACATTGTGATTCCTAAAAATAAGATTATTAGTTTTGAATTGTGTGCAGAAAAACTGATCTCTAACATATATTCTCATCACAGATAATAGCAAAGTTATTTCTTAGAACAAAGTAAAGCTTTGTAATTACTCTTTACCATGAGTTTTATTATCTCTATGGATCTAGAATGAAGGAAACTGATACTGGCATTGGCAGTAAGCAAGACTTCTAGAGTGATCAGAAGCTTACAGTTTATCTCACTGAAATCTTTAGTCCAATGTTGGTCTCTGAAAAATATTGTCTTGTTTTTAACAGGATTCAGTGCCAGACGAACATTCCTGCACAGATGTGCTTCCTGGCACTCTTGCCTCTAGTATCTTCAAATGCCTGTCTGTATTACACGAAGATGTCTAGCTATTAACTGCCACAGAACCACTTATAAGGGAATATCATGCCATTTTTAAAGGATCTGACATTTCAAATAAATTTATACATCAAACAGATCTACTAGTCAACCATAGTATTAAAAATATTAATAGAAATTATGAATTTGGAAAAGACTGGCCTCAGATACAATTGTGAATTCAAATAGAATTCAGTTTCTAAAATATTTAGAAGTCAGTCTGTTGACGGATTCACAGCCAGAGAAATCAGCATCATTGTCCAGGATATGGGAATCAGCCTGCGCACTGACAGACCGCACAAGGGTGGATGATAATGTTTAAGTAAGTGGAGAATACATGTTATGTAAACTACAGACAAAAGACGTTCTGTGAAGTTTCAAATTTAAGTCACAGCCAGAGACCTCCTCATCTAGGCCCAGTGTACCTTACCAGGCCATTGTGTGTGTGTGTTTGTGTGTGTGTGTGTGTGTGTGTGTGTGTGTGTAGAAAATGAAAGTAGGAGTGACTGAATACAAACAAAACACATTTCACGTATATCATCTTCAGGATTTTCAGCTTGTACTGTCTGAGGAATTCTTAAATGTAATGCTACAAAACATAATGAAGCCAGTCTCCTGATATAAGCATTCAGCTTGTTAAAAACAATTTAGTTTGTATTTGCCAGCATTTTGGTAGAAAATCCTGACTCTGCTCTAGGTAACATGGTAAGGGTTAAAAATTGACTCTGGCTACCAGCAACAAACAAAACATTTGCTGCACTTTAAGGAGTCTGTTGCGCCTTTTACTTGGCATTACTTCCACTTTAGAATCCAAACAGATTTTTCATCCATCTCTCCCCAGGCTGAATGATTTGCTCATCTATACCCAGGCTTCACATATTTTCCAGGTGTGATATCCTTGCTCACCCTTCCTCTGAACTACTGCTTGTCATCTCCATACATGAGCCCTACATTTGTTTAGTTTAGATGTAACCTTCTTGAGTTTTCACCAGGTAAATATGATCTTACATTCAAAGAAGGCATTCTTTCTGCCCCTTTGATTCTTTTTCCTGGAATAACAAACATTGACTTATAGGGAAATTCACCTTGAACTATACTGTATCTTTTAAGGAATAGTCAGACAAAAAATATCTCTATATGGACACATACTAATTAAAATATAAATAGTTTTCATAAAAAGATTTCTCTCAATGAAGTTATGAAAGGGCACAATGAACTCAGTTAAATCATTGTTTATTAATTATTAGTATGCAGTCTATGACAACTTGTGGTTAAATGGCATTGCTAGGAATTTCTCAGGATTCCTTGTGAATTTTTTTGGATGATATCACATCTGTTTTAATTCATAAATCTTGAACACCTCATGCTGAATACAGAATTTCATGGTTCTCTATCAATTTTTCTAACAAATAAATGTGTTTCAGATAATAGTGGGTCCATTTGTCCCATAATCATTGAGACATCAGTTTAAAACACAAATTCTAGACTTTATCATAGTATTGATTCGGAATCTCTAGACTCAAACTCTAGGATGCCATCTTTTTAAAGGTTTTCCATCGGGGGCTTGAACAATTAAACTGAAGAACTAAAACTCTGATAGCAGTTTAATTGATATCCACATTTTAATACTTTAATGTTCTTTTCTCCTGAAATTTGGTGACCTTTTATATGCCTATACTTAATTATCCTAACATTTTTATAACTAGTTTAGTTTTATAATAAGCATTTTAAATTTATTTAAATTTATTTAAAAATTTTTTTCAAACCATTCCTATCAAATGACATGTTACAAGTAATACAACTTAATCAAATCTCTGAAATTCCCCATAGATTCAAACAATTTCTTATTTGATTGCTGTTAACTTTGTTCTTAGCAGTAGGGATCCATTTATGTGGGTATTAATCAAATTAATACATAACATAGTGTTGAGTCTTTTCAATGAAGAACTTATTTTTCATAGAAGTTTTAGAAGAACTAATTGAATTCTACTTAAATCTACTACATTTGGCTTTCCAAAAACCATAATTGATTAGGTAATATTTTATTTGTTAATACAAAAAGATTCAAATAACATCATTATCAACTCTTTTATTTTTTGGTACCAAGGATTGAACCCAGGGGTGTTTAACCACTGGGCAACATCTCCAGCCTTTTTTTATATTTTATTCTGAGAAAGGGTCTTTCTATTTGCTTAGGGCCTCACTAAGTTGATGAGTCTATCTTTGAACTTGGGATCCTCCTGCCTTAGCCTCCTAAGCCACTGGGAGCACAGGCATGGGCCACATCACCCAGTTCATTATCAACTCTTAAAGGGACAGAATAAAAGAGCAATAACACACATCATCATTTGGTGTTCCATGTGTAGGTAATTTCCAGATTTTTCTCAATATTTTGTTTTCTTCTGAAGCAGAGGATGCTGCTATACTCTCTTGATTTCTGCAGAGCATCACAACTTATGCAACTTATATCATTAGACTAAAGACCAGGACAAGAGTAGAGCCTTCAGTGCTAAACTATATCTCCATAATACCACCAACTGGCTAGTAGGGCCTTCAGTGCTAAACTATATCTCCATAATACCATCAACTGGAGTGTTCAAAGTAGATTGAAAAAAATAAGAGAAGAAAATGACAACCACAATAATGCAAATCAATTCTATCAGTCACTAAGTACTGTGCATGTGCAAATAATTTTTAAAATTATAATAATGGTGATAATAAGGATAAGAATGAAAAGAAATGAGAAACTTGGCTTCTCAATAAATGGCTCCCAAATAACAAAAAGGAGCAAAATCAATCCATCAATGATTAAATTAAGAGAGAATAAGTCAAAAGATAAAATAATCTTTAGAAAAATTATTAGATTCTAGATGGTATAGACAGAGCAAGCTGTTAAACCAGATAATAATTTTGGCTTTGACTTTATAATCTGGCACATATCTAGTGGCCTGAGTTACAATTATGAATAATGCCTGACGTTGATAGAGTATGTTATAGTTTATAAAACATATTACAAAATAAATTAAAATATTTTTCTTATGTCACATTCTCATCCTTACATACTTTTTACAAAAGTGTATTATGGATTTTATCATTTTGGCCTAAATTTTCATGCCTAATGATAAAGGTAGACCTAGAACCCAGGATATCCAACTTATGGCCCAATATTTGTTGGAATCCATCTTATAATCATATGGTTGAGTTTTTCTACTTATCCCCACCCTATCTGGCCAATCTTTCACCACACTTGTCTCCAGTAAAAGCAACTGGTTGGAGAATATTTGCACACTCTCAAGGTAATGTGAACCTACTGCCTCACTCTCTGCCTGCTTGTTATCTGTCATGGAATTCTGTCATCATATAATCAGTACATGCTGGTGAGAAGTTGATTCTTGTTTCTTAGCTGGAAAATTCTATGAGAAATTGAATATCTTGAATAATTTATTTTACTCTAGCCAACTATTTGCCTCCAGTATTTGGAAATGTGAAGAGAAATCTTCTATTTTTAACAGCTTACATGTAGATATAAATTTAAATTGGGGTTCAGAGACTAACATATTTGTAACTATTTATCTAGTATAAAATGTGCAGATAAATTCAGCTGAACACAAAGGATTAAGTCACTAGACTCTATGAAGAGTTTCTTATCTGTTCCTCACACAGCTCTTCCTAATGAGTTAATAAAAGATTAAGTGTCATTGTAGAATATTTTATTCATCAAGGACTAAATAAGCTGACCAATTTGTGTACACCTTTCCCCAGTTTTCAAACTAACCTCACAAAAAATAAATTGAAATTAGTAAAACTCTTTCATTGATTGTTTTTTACAGAATACTTGTTGCTGCATTAAAATCTTTATGCTTTTTGAATTTTTATTTTTTAAATCTAACATAGTTTTCAACAACTCTCAGGGATTTTTCTTGTTTTTTTTTTTATTTTATTTTACTTTTCATATAGTTCCTAGTCTCAGGCATCATCTAGGGCCACCCAATTATAATTTACTGATAGATTGTTTTGTAAAGACACAAAATGGTAAATATAAAGATTCAAATTAAGTATAATAATGACATGTGCCTAATATTAGAGTAGTCATAAAACATTGATGACAGACAAGCCAACACTTTGTCAATTCATAATATAATAAAATTTAAGATAAGGTATGGGGGAAAAAAGTCTTATAGGGAAAGGATTATGACATTTGATGAGTTTGAATGGATGGGTCAATTTTAGAAAATAAATATATTTATTTATAATAGAAGTCATCATAGAAAATAAATATATTTAAAATCTACATTTAATATGTGATGTTCTTGACTATTTAATAGATGTTGCATTAAGAGAATCAAGAATGAAGCAGTTATATGTAACTCATCAGTTTACATAAGAGAAACCAAAATGGTTTTGTCTGATAGCTGTATTATCTTTAAAATCTCATATAAAGTGCTTACAGATGTCACAGGATTGGAGACTGCTGAAATGGAAGAAAAAAATATCATTATTATACCGTGGAAGGAGTAACTCAATAGCATGTTAACAATAATAGTTTTTCAGAGTCTTAAAAAGATCTCAAGACTTTCAAAAGATATCTTTAAAAATTTTGCTGTGTGACTCAACTTTGTATTTAAAAGACTTAACTTCAAATAATATTTGTTATGACAGTAAATCTGAGATCTAGGAACATGAGAGATAAAAAAGCAAACACATCATGACACCTAAGATGTAATCCCAAGAAACGAGTGTAAATATGTTTTTAATGTCCTTATCAACTGTCTATTGAGCCTCCCAACTTTGAAAGACCCACTTCTCACCAAATATATCTCTGGTTATTTACTTGTTTGAGGTATGTAAAAACTTTTGCCTGAAAATATCTTCTTGAACAGTAAAAGAAAATCTGGAAATATATATATGATATGATCAAATATATATATATATATGATCAAATCATGAAATATTCTGAATTTTTTAGAAGAAAAATGATCAGTCAAGATTAGGGTTAGGGAAACATGCAAAAAATAATACAAAAAAGTGACTAATAATACTTTATAATGTAAAAAAACAAATAGAAAATATTATGAAGACTTACAATTAACACAGAAACAGAATACCTAAAAACAAACTTTTAAAATAAGCATGATGAAGTTCTTCCATATGCAACACTATAAGATTTTACTGAAAACATGAGAAAAAAACTAAATGAAATGTAATTATGTATAGGCATATTTCTGAGTGGAACTTACTGTAAGTATGTATAGGCATATTTACTTTTTATTTGCAAATAAGTGAATATTTTAAGTGCAAAAAAAGTTCTATCACTCAAGATAATGTATTTATATTACAGTATTTATTTCTGCTGAGATCACTGGTGTGCGTTATGGTATAGAACATCTCACTTCAACTTCTAAATGTTGCCTGAGACTAGGAACTATATGAAAAATAAAATAAAAAGAAATCATCCATTGATGACTAATGAATTTGGAGGATTTAAGGATAAAGAGTACAAATTCCCAGGCCAAACACAAGACTCACTGCCACAAGATAATCTAGCTATTGGGGAAATCACATGCATTCATGATTTCTTTATGAGTGCTTATTTTGCCAATGAATGCCTGAGTTTCTTATGTAAGTCCATTAACTAGGACAAAAATGAAGAAATCTCCATACGGTTAACAATAAACCATAAGGAAGAAAATATTTAAAATCATGGGACTTTCCCTTTAGTGGCTCAATGTAATTAAAACTCCTCATGTTTAATAGGATAATTTCAGTTGAGTTCTATTGATAAGAAGACCCCCAATGTCATCTTACTATGTAATGATGAACTCTCATCTAGTTATATACGCACAATAATAAGGTCTTGGGGATGTGTGGTAAGTATATATATATACATATATATATGTATATATATACACACACTCTTGGTAAACTGTTTGATTATTCACCTATAAGTTAAAGAGCTAAAACCTTGAAAAACTACTCAGAAAAGTAATAATATTTTAAAGCTAATTGGCAAGAAACACCACATCTTACTGCCATCTGCAGATGTATCTTTATTGAACTCTAAAATGTCATGAGTTCTATATTGAAATCTCTTTCTTTGAAAGGAACTATTTATATTCATATTTATTTTAAGGATACTTTTTAGGATATAATTTATTTATGTAACTCGATAGCTTCTTTGTAAATTTCCATAGGAGAAATCATATCACCACACTGGAACCAATAATAGTTGCATTTCTCCTAGAAAATTTAATATGTATCTTATGTGGCTTTGTGGATTTCCTTTCACTTTGGCCTTTGGAGAACTTCTTGCTAAATTTGTAGGCACCAAAGCAAATGTTTAGAAAATTGTGATATACATTCTTCATATTCTTCCTTTTCTACTTTTAACACAGTATATCCTATTCAGTAGGGTTGGATTTGCTTTTTTTAATTTTTTTTACTTATATACAACATCAGGATTCACCCTGACATAATCACAGAAACATAAAACACAATCCACTCCAATTCAGTCCTTGACACTGCCCCCAACCTGCCATTGCTGCCCTTCCTCCACCCCACTGATCCCTCTTTAACTCATTTCATTTACTTTTTTTTTTCTATTTTTTTTTAACTAGTGTCCTGTGGATACACCTGATGCTGGGACTCACTGTGCTTTTGAAAGTACCTTAAATCACTTCTTTATTTCTGGTTAAACATTAGAGATTAGACACAGGCATTGATCTCTACTCCTTTCTATTATTTCATGAACATGATAATTTTCTATAAAGACAACTTCTTGGCTTTATGGGCTTATTATCTTCTATTACCATCATTTTAATGTGAATTAGGAAGGACAGAAAAATAAATGCATACATTCAGTTTGCTATGTTTACACAGAAGTTGGCACAACTCTTAAAAATAATAAACTATAATATATTGATGGATCCCTTATTATGACAATGGTATTGTCATATAGAATTGGAATTAGCAAGTTATAGTAATTATCTTAGTAACTGTCTCCTAGTTGAGAAGTAGTCTGCAAGGCATTTCAACATGTATTGCCTCCAATCCTCATAGCAGTGCTACAGAGGTAGCAAAATAGTTTTGATTGTTCATATTTAATTAATGTTACTAAAAAAGACATTTATGCAAATACTTGAAATGAAAAGTGACATCAAGTCGCAAACATATGGGATTTACCCTTGATCTCCGCCAGTTCTTCTGTTCTCCTTATAAATGCCAACCCTCAGAGTTGCATTAAAGAAACAACCTTACATTAACTACAAGGGTCCAAATGCATGTGTTGATAGTTTATCTTGGTGCTGTCCCAGCTCTCTCTACTGAAGTGTCCCTCACTTCAATATATTCAGATCAATTGACTGAACACAAAATTCCCCGAGTGAGCAAGATGCCTTATCAAACTTTTATTAGGTGAGATCCTGATTAACTCTAGTTGCTTTGTTAGTTTCTATCTTTAGCTTTGTTGTTGCTATTTTTCCCTTTAATTGTACACATAATTGACAAAATGTACATAACATTTCCAATGGACTAGACAAAGAGCAAGAAGAAGAGAGAGAAAAAAGAACAAAAATTACCCCTACCGAATGCTTACACATGACTTAGTAGCACATTCAAATAGAGGACTGCACATGAAAATTGGTGCTTGCCGGTCCTGGAGGCTGTTTGAGAACATAATTACCCATTTGGTACTTGGGGTTGTGTTTTTCACGATTCAGACATTAGTAAATGCATGTTTTCCACTTCACAAACTTATTTAAATGTCCTATTTTAGCACCTGCGTTTAAAATAATTCTTGCTTGTGTAAACTTTTGTTTGCAATGACTTTTTTTTCATAATGCTTAAAATTGCAAAGAATTATTTAAGTTTGTTCATCATAAAACTTTATTCCAAAAATTGTCTCCACAACTAATGCACATAAAAAATATTAAATAAAATACAAGTGGGTAAATAAGAAGGTACCTATCCTTTCTACACTAGACTTAGTATTTTAAGGAAGATGCAGCAAATTCTACCATCTCTCAAATTTCATAGCAGAAATTATATGAGCTCTATCAATATGCTCTATAAAGCTATGTGGACAGCTTTGTTATGGTTACTCCATTTGACATTTGATAAAAAATGATCTGAAACTACAATAAGAAAATAATTATATACACAAAATTTTATATGTTGAAGTCCCCAATTTCCCATGTTCAAGTCATAACTAACCTTTGGCATTTGATAATGTGACTGCATTTGGAGATAAAGTCTTTACAATGGGAATGAGGGTAAAACAAAGTCATAGGAATGAGTCTTATCCAGCATGATTGGTGTCCTTGTAAAAGATTGGGTTACATACAGAAAAACATGTAATGTAAAATAAATTGTTTTTCATAAGTGCCACAGAAGAAAACTTTGTGAAGACACAGGAAGATGCTTATCTATAAACCAAGTAAAGAAACCTGCAGAAGAAACCAACCCTGGAGACACCATGGTCTTGAACTTCTAGCCTCAGAACTGTGAGAAAATTAATTTCTGTTGTTGAAGTCATTCAATCTGTAGTACTTTGTTATGACAGCCCTGGCAAGCTAATATGCTAGATTATAAAGAATGCATGAGCTATGAGTTATCAGTGAGAGAGAAACTATAAACATAATCCTAAGGACACTAGACAATGGCTAGGTTTATACTTATAAGGACATGAATTAATACATAGGAAATAAAATGGTGATAGATTTACTTTGCAACTGATGTTATTTTCTTTATATAATAATCTGAATTTCCCAATATGCAGATATTCTTAGGGTACCAATATATGAAGGTACAGGGACTTATTCTTACATGTAGGATTAGGAGAGAGGTTTTTTTTTTTTTTTTCTTCGTACCATGATTGAACTCAGGGGCACTTAACCATTAAGCCACATTTCCAGCCCTTTTTTGTATTTTATTTAGAGACAGGGTCTCCCTGAGTTGCTTAGAGCCTCACTATGTTACTGAGACTGGCTTTGAACTCTTGATCCTCCTGCCTCAGCCTCCTGAGGCACTGGGATTACAGGTGTGGCCACCATGTCAGGCTAGGAGAGAGTTTTTAAGTCAACCAAGAGCTTCTTTCCTTGACTGAAATCAGATGGAATGTGTTTTCCAATTCATCCCTATAAAAGTGGTTGTTTTTGTAAAATGTGTAATGTGCTGTCTTCTCTCTCAATAGAAAGTTTCCTAAATTTTACTTCACTCTACAACACTGATTACTCTCAACTCATATCAAAGTGGCATCTATCAACCTTTAATTGACAAAATCTGTGTCACTTTAATCTTTTACTTTGTTAAATATTCTGAGAAGTTCTCTGAGTTTGAAACCTGAAGTGAATACAAAAGGAAATGAAATGCAATAGTCTTTTAAAGACACAAATTTCTTTACAGAGTCAATAAACAGATAGCAGATTAAGCAATGGGTTTTATACTGCTTGATTCTATTTGAATGTCTATGAGAGATTAATCTTATCTCTAATTATAATAAATTATTTTCCAAAATGCAAAATAGATATGCCATATTTATTTTATGAGTGTCATTGTGAACATTCCATCATTAGACATTAGATTATGCTTGTAAAGGTCTTACTATAGTGATCTTACTAATATTACTTCTTAAAATTAACATTTTGTAAGTTTGATTTGCATATTCACTAAGCTAACAAGGGCTTATTCTATACATAATGAAAACTGTATAGGTTTTAACTTATCTCCTTTTTGTGGTAAAAAATAGGAAGTCTGAGTTTATAATTTGAAGGGCAGGGAAGAAGTAAGGGTGGATAGGGGAGTGGTTTTGGATACTCATACAGACTCAAATAATCTTTTTTACATAGCGTAACTACTTCACCCATCTGTACCAGTATTTTGAGTTGAATTTTTCATTTTCATTTTTGTGTATTTTACTCTCCTGCTTTTAGGCAATGTGGCCAAGCCATTCCTGCTTGATTATGTTCCATTCTTATTTAAAGGGAGTTTGCCAAATATTTAAAAATTAGTTACAGTAAAAGCAAATTTGCAATTTTCTGTTTCATTAATTGCAATCATTTATCATTTCTACACTAATATAAATATCTGGAAATTCATATGCACATATAAGCCACAAATACTATACACATTTCCTGTATGGAAGCCATGTACCTCTATATCCTCTATGAGCTCTATTAAGATTTTTTTGCCCTGGGGATATTTTCTAATTTGGGTGATTTTCGTTTTCATTTGTTTATCTGTTTGCAAATAAACCAGAAATCTTCTCAACCATGACCTGAGGATTTCTTTTGATATAAGACACAACAGGAGTAAAAAAGTATGTATTGTTCTAACACTACAAGACATGACTTTGATTTCCTGAATTACAATACAAATGTTAAAACTCAGGGGAGTCAAAACCAGTTACTCTAATTTTCAGTTACTATTTCCACTAAAATTAAAAAGCTGAGGGTAACTTTTTCTACAAGTCTAATGCAAAATAGAGAGGGCCCCTGGGAAAGAATATATGTAAGAGCCCCAAACCCTGCAGGTAAAGGGCACATTTCATTGATTTCAAAGGTTCCTGTCCAAACCCATTGTCATCAATAAAGTAGCTATTTCCATTCTAAACTTCCAATCAGCTGAGCTGCAAGCAGTAAACTGGAACAAATTTGTCATCTAGATACTGCTGCCTTTTCTGCCTTATCATGCACACTCTACTTAGCCACGTTGCTAATTAGGTAGTTTTCTGACTGTAAGTTCAAAATGATTTGAGAAAATGACAGCTATTCGTCAAATCCAAAGTAAGATGTAAAAATAGCTTCTACCTAGCTTTTATATTGCAAAATAAAAATTTCTATGGAGGAAAGTAGAGTAAGGATTTCTGGCTTTTAGATATAAAAATGATTGAGAATTTCAATTTCTTCACAATGCAGCCTGTACTTATGAAGTGCTAGCTGTGTTTGCAACTCTAATAGAAAGGATAATAGTATAAACATATATGTTATAAAATCACCCTGAAGTAAGTGCTTACATACATTAGCATAATTGTTATTGTTATATAATGCAGTTGAATGTATTCTACAAGTGTGCAATAGATAGCCCATTGTTGTTAAAATATTTTTTAGTTGTAGATGGACACAATACCTTTATTTTATTTATTCATTTTTGTGTGGTGCTGAAGATCAAACCCAGTGCCTCACATGTGGTAGGCAAGCACACTACCACTGAGCTATAACCCAGCCTAGTAACCCATTTTGAGCACTAAAAATTAATGTTAAGTTTACATTAAAATATATAATGTATACGCATATGTATGTATGTATATACATATATATATACATATATATGTGTGTGTGTGTATGTATGTTGCTTTGAAAAAAAATGTCATTTATTTGAGGGACACTGAAGTGTTGTAGTCTCCCTACAATTCTGCTACACTCAAATAGAATTGTTTGCTTTATTTAAATAAAGATGAGGTTTATTCAAGGCTTACAAAATAAATCGGAAACATAACAAGATAGCCAAAACATTAGTTCTGAAAAAACTTAGCTGTTATAGCTATTATACTAAATCATCTTCATTTTTTCAGATGTTATCTATATAAGAAAACTAGACTAGAACTGTCCTTGAGGATGCTTCTCTGAGTGGCGAAGTGTCTGTTTGAATAATAGATTCCCTTATGCATTTGGAGTACCCTACTTTGAGTAAAGTCTGGATTTTGCAGTAGTTGTGACTCTCAGGGTCTCTTGACTTGACCAAATTCTAGGATGCAAAATAATCCTGTGCAAAATAATCTTCCTGAATCTAAATGAGGGTTAGAGTGTGTCCATGAGTGGTAAAGGCCTTGAATTTAGGGCAAGAAGGAAAAAATAGATGATAATTGTAGATCTTGAGCCTTTGCTATTGCATTAGAATTGCTCCTTATGACAACTCAAAAACAAGTGATCGATTAGTCTTGTTCTTAATAATTTTAATCCTTGGCTTTTTTTAACACACTGATAAATCTAGGCATTTTATGACCTAATTTAGCATGGTTTGAAATTAAAAAAAAATACAAATAGAATTTATAAGACTTAATCAGAAGACAAAATAGCAAATAGTATGTATTAGGCCATATTCTATTACTCTAACAAATACTTGAGATAAATCAACTCAAAAGAGAGAAGGTTCATTTTGGTTCATAGTTTTGGGGTTTCCATTTAATGACCTGGCAGACCCATTGGTTATGGGTCTCTGAGGATAGCATTTCATGGCAGGACCATGTGGCAAAACCAACTCTCCCCCTGAGACTATGGAATCAGGGTGAAAAAAGGAGGAAGAAATCGAGATCCCACAATGCCCTCTGAGAGCACATCCTCAGTGACCTTTTAAAACCTCTCATTAGGCCCCACCACCTCCCAATAGTGTCATAGATTGGAGATCTAATCTTTATTACATGGTACTTTGGGGAACACTACAGGTCAAAATGATAGTATACTGTATACTTAATATTCATATCACTTTGTATCTACCCAAGAATATTCAGATACATGCATCATACAACTTCTGCTGAGTGTCACTGATTACAAATGAAAAGAAAAATCAATCTCTGACATATAACTACCTTGATCATTTTAAAAATGTAATTTCATACAACAGATATATCATGATCTCTGAAACATAGCATTTAATGTCTTGGTTTTACTTTTTTGAACAACATAGTATGTCAAAGATTTTTAACAGAATGTGTGTAAGACAGAAAACTATTCAATTTTATCTTTGTATAATAAGAAGTGACTTTAAACGTAGCAAAAAAATTAGAAGAAATATTGATAGAGTAGGGACTTTTTTTTTCTTTTAGGTATCAAAAGAAAACAAGGAAAAAGAAATATGTTTAATACATAAGGAATTCATTAAATGAATTTACAAAATTAAATAAGTACAAAAGAGGATCATGAGAGTTCTATGCAGTAATGAGTAAACCAGATTATACTATGACCTCTATCTGACCTTGGGCTCATCACTTCCCACATAAGCTACCTTCACATCTGAGAAGGCAACCCTTTTCCCACTTACTCTTCTTTACCTTAAATGATGCATAAAACATCTCATGCTAAATCCACATTCCTAATGTCATATCTGGTATTACTAGGTATGCAACATTATCTGTAAGGATTCAATTATATAATAAAATATTCAAATAAATTTGAGATTGAAAGAATACTTAGACAAAAATGAAGTAGGACTTGAGAAACAGCTCCAAAGATAATCATTAATTAATGTTTCTTTTGCTAAAGATGGAGAGGTTTTGGTAAAAGCTATAAATGGAATGGAATAAAATTTTAGGAATGTGCAGCATTTCAGCACATTAAAGACTCTATTTCTTAGACTTTCTCCTATTCTCCCTGAAAGAGAACACTCTTTTCCTCTACACAGTCTTATTAGGGATAAGCAGGATGAAGAGATGGGGTGGGGGAGAAGAGGGGCTTTGGGCCATTTCTTCATGTTGACTGGAAATGCCACTATGACTCTGATGTCACACTCTGACATTCATTTGCATTCGCTCTCTGAGCAGACTTTGGAAAGCATCCACAATTCTCTTCTCATTTAACCATTTCCTAACACAGGACTAAGAAATGAGGGTTACCTCTTACACAATTCTCTTGTTTTACAGATAAGTATCTAAGAACCACAATAGTTACTTCATATTCATCTAGCTAGGGCCACAGCTAGGAGTAAAGTGCAGTTCAGTTAACTTCATCTCCATGTCAAGTTGCCTCAGTAAAGAAAGTAATCAGGCAATGCCTTTTTCACAGCACTCATTAATAGCCATTTTGTGAGTGTCTGAATATCACCACACTATTATGAGGATTTCTTCCCAGTAGTCATTCAGGATTTTATAACATTAGGAAATTTACTCTGTAATTAAAACCATAAAAAGCATGCATTTATGACTTTAACAGGTCGTTAAAATATGCATAAGTACCACTCTTGGAAAATGCTGAGTCTTAGCGAGACTTTTCTGAGAGTCATGTATTTTCTAAAGCATATTTAGAAATTTGCACTTGCTCTGCCAATCTTTACTGCACACACCACTGCACAGGCAGAAGGCATTCTTTCTACTGTCGGATTTCTTTTTTAAAAGTTCTTTCTTTCTTCTTTTCATGGCATTTGTTCTTATCTGAAATTATCTTTTCCATTTATTCACCCCTGCAAGAATAGAAGCACCACAGGGCAGAAATGTGTCTTTTTCAAAATAGTAAATCTTACAAATGAGTGAACCAATAAAGGAATACACACATGAAGAAAGGGCAACATGGCCATGTAATTTCCTAGGAAATATCTTTTGACACTTTTACAAGATTTTGTATTGTTTTCACAGACAAGGTAGAGGTCTGAGTAGTAACCAGTGTCTGCTGATCCTTCCTTGGAAAGTCACCTTCGGAAAACTAGTTACAGCTTTGCTGTTTTATTATATAGATTTAAAATAATTCATTTACCAGAGCTTTCCCTAAGTTTCAAACCTAAAAAATATTAGCACATTTTCTGAATTAATGACTCGATTGTTACAAAGATGTCTGTTGCCTTTGCATTCAATTCTATTTTTCCCTTTTTCCTCCTCTTGATATCATCACCATAGCCAATTTTGGACTTGGCTGTCACCATTTTGCATCTGGCTAGTACTGGTTGCCCAGGAAACACATTGTGATTTCACAACCATTTCAGTTAAAAAAAAAAAATTGAATTGAAAATCCATAAGTTCTGTAACCTTTTAGCTTTCCCAGTTCTCATGTTAAAGGAATTTCAAGACTTCACAGAAATTATCCTGGGGATAGTACAATCTAGTGTGGAAGAAGCTAGAAATCTCTTTGTTTATGCGTGAATGTACCAATTAGAATCTATGAAGACTTTGTTTACAACAGTTTGTACTTAAAAACCAAACCAAAATGAAGGCCCCTTTGAAAAACTAAAAAGAAATTTAAATGCTATGGGAAATATTAGAGGTTTTATTTTTTTCACTTCTGGCACTAAAAATCCCTATATAAAAATTTTGCAAATTCTAAAGATAGCTCATCCCCACATGCAGGCCATTTTAGGCGCTGATCATTTCTCTCCTTCCTTATTTTTATCCTTGTTACCATACTTTGTTCTTCAGTGCTCATTATTCCACTGCAAATCATGCTCCATTTTTTTTTTTTTCTGGCTATATGCTCATTTAAAACATCAGTTTCAGTTGCCTGATATGACCTGCACGCTGTTCTAATCTCCAGTGATTAAAGATTTGTCTGGAACTTAAGCTACAAGGAGTTCCCAGTCTAGTTAAGCAAACTCAGTTACAATACACTGTAAGCTATGTCATGTCGGGGGAACCAAAGTCCCCTTAAGAGGGCAAATATCCAAATATCCCTCTGTCTTTAGTTCTTTCACCAAATGCTTGCTAACTCCTGTACCTTCTGAAACTTGCCTCATACAATCATGGCTTCCCTTTCATTAATATGATTCTCCTTTCCACTTTGGCCCTGTGCTGGAGCAGAAGTTAAAATTTTTCTTCTGTTTCTCTCTTCCAACCATTTTTCTTACATTCTGAAAAAAAAAAAAAAATATTGTTGAGGCTCATGCTATCTTCTTCTTCCTAAGAGTGACTCTATGTCCTGGTTTTTCTAAGACAGCCCTAGTTTGTGCCTTATGCCATAGACCCCATCTATTTATTTACTCAGTGCACATATCTGAATTTGGATGATGAAATACAAGTTCATTTATTTACATTTCTCTCTGCTTTCACAAGTTTAAAACCTCTCTGAACTTCTAGGTTTGGCATCAAGTTCTCAATATTCTGCTTCAGATCAATCATAGCTTGGGTTTACAGACAAGACACTTTTATAACCTCAGCCTCCAAATGGGAAGTTATACTCCATGTGTATATGATATGTTAAAATGCATTCTACTGTCATGTATAACTAAAAAGAACAAATAAAAATTAAAAGCAAATAAACAAAGAAAAAACAAACAAACAAACAAAAAACCTCAAACTCTTTGTTGTCCTTGACTCCAGATATGCTTACTGACCCTTCACAAGCATTGCCAATCATCGTCCCTACACATACACTCTGACACTCCTCTTAGAAATTTGTTGCTCATAAACTCTAAGCACAATTCCCTAAAATCTCCATATATCTCCCTATTTATTCCTTCATGCCTCGGACTATCAACCCTTTTTTGCCTTCTTGATCATCTGGAATTCTCAGAAAATAATCTGATTTCCAGTTTTAAGCAAACTTTAACTAAATCCCGTGCCTTTGTGTTTTCGTCTTTTACTGTGTCTGCCCACAGTCTCATTGCCTTCCCTGTTCTTACATCCACTGAGAATCACCATTATGACTTTCAAGTTTATTATTTTGAATCCCACTTCAGGCTACCTGTCATTCCTTGATTCTCATCTGTTATTATTTTGATCATCTACTTTTCACATTATTCTCAGAAACTCCCTCAAAAGCTGATGCTGTCCTGGGGGGGTCTGCATCCTGTATATTCACCATTCCTAGATTGTAGGTGGGGGTCATTTTTGGAGACAATTGGGACATCTAATTTCACCTTTCTACCTCTTCTTACACAATAATTTTCCTGTACAGTCATCTGTCCTCTGTCCTCTGGAAATCAGATGCTGAGTTGCCATAATTGATACACACAATAATTCTTTAATTGTAAATTAAATTCTACTAGAATTTACTCTATCGTTTCAATTTGCACATAGAAAAATTTCCTGTTATATTTTTTTCTTAATTAAAAAAAAAAAAACAAAAAGAAGCAGAACCATAAACATCTTTGGACAACATCCACAATAGCAGCAAATATACTATTTTTCTTTATTTAGAGCTTCTCTCAGTTATTTTTTGCTTTGAGAAGAAAGTACAAGCCAGTTGAGCTCCATGAAGGCAGAAATATTATTTTGTTTAAACTTGAATATCTTGGTCTACAGCAGGTGTTCAAATAAGTCCTTTATTTAAAAAAAAAATGTTTGTTTTCAAGTAATGCCTTATGTATTTTTTGATTGGTATATTTAGACTTCTTAAAATTGATCTGTAAAATAAATTCCTGAATATTTAATATTATTTACATGGCTCACTAATCTCTAGTAATAGATGATTTTTAAAAAGTTAAATAAAAAGTATGAAGAAAGGTCTTATTCATATATACATGTATATTCGCTTCAAAGTGTATAGTGTGTATATATATATATATATATATATATATATATATATATTCATTTTTTTTTTAAACTCAAAATGGACATCACACTAGAAGGGAAAAAAAAAGCAAGAAATTTTATCTTAAGAAATCTATTTTGGGAAGATTTCTGGTGTAAAAAAATCAAGCTGATGAAATTCTGGGAGAAATTCAATTTTAAAATATTTTTAGACTTTCAGCACCCACACAGCATTCTCAGACTCTTTAAATCAGATCGAATGAAAATGTCCTGTCACATTTAGACCAAATTAAAAGTATCCTGTCATACATACAGAAGTAGTAGTAAAATCAATATTGTGAGTAACTTATTTAAGTGATGACTTCACTATTTTATCTTGATCTAAGGATTATGATGGCAGCATTAATGGGATCATTAAAGTCTATTATATTTTGTCTAAAGCAACAATATTCATTTCAGTAGACTATGATCATTTTTAAATATGCAGAAATGTGCAGATGTCAGCCCTGATAAAGTTATATCCCTCTATGTATTTGTAACTGAACATTGAAATAGGCTGTTTTTTTCTTCCAATACATTAAGGTAAGTAGGTTCACAATACTGCAGCAGAATGAGTTAATATGTTTTTAAATGAATGCTGCTCTTCAAATGCCAGCATGAGAAGAAAGCAAAATAATGATGGTTTATGATTCTTTTCAAACTAAATTTTAGAAATGTACTTAACACTTTTAAAAAATGTATAACATTTTGCCTCCATTTGAGTTTTCCCTGTATACACTTAAATACTTGCCTGGAGTAATTTATAAGCTGCATATTAAGAAAATACATTTAATATTTATAAAATATTGACTCTATTGATGATTCAATGCTATTGTTGTATAGGTGTTTTCACTCTGTACCTGAAAAGAGAAAACAAATACTTATGTTATAAAACTGCTAATGAAAATTTGTATTTTTTTATTTTGCTTTATAAATCTTGTACAATTTAACCACCATTTTGCAGACAAGGAAATTGATATAGCACATAGATAAGCTGTTTTTTTTAATTCAAATCATTCCTATCACACAGCTAAGTGAGAAAACTTGGAAGTTTAAACTCAAGAAAATATATCCTCGAAATGATACGTGGACTACTTCTGACATATTCTGATTAGATGTAAAATCAAGGATACAGAAGAAGGTGGATATAGGGACCTCACCTTTCCTTTAGATGCTCCTTTGAAACTATTCATATGAGTGTCCTTTAGAAATAAAAAGTAGAAATCACATAGGTGTTAGGAACACAAGCAGATATTTTATGTTACCATTACATTATATATATATATATATATATATATATATATATATATATATATATATATATATATTTAACTATCATGTGCTAAAACACTACCATGTTAAATATGGTGTTAAACGCTTTGTTTGTAGTATAGCCCAGTGACACATCTAGGAGTTTTTTAACTACTAATTGTACAAAATAAGAAAACTGAGTCATTGAATAGTCTGGTCAGTTGTTCAAACAGCAAAACTAATATGCCAGTACTGGTAGAATTCAGAAAGAATAACAAAAAGAGATGTGTTACAAAGTTTCAAGTCTGAAAAAAGAGTTAATAGTGGTTTAAACATTAGATGAATTTGTTAACAACAGAATAATCAAAACTGGAAGAAAGTGATGGTTAGAAATTAATCTCTACTTAAGGACTAAAAATTGACTTCTCAAATTTTTTATTAAAGCAATTATATGCATTAAATTCAAATCTTCTCTCCCCCTTTTCTACACAAACAAAAATAATAGAATAAAATATAACATTCACCTAATAATCAAATATATTCAAAAAAGGAATCATTGTTTGCCTATTTAATTGGCAAACTGATCAAATTACCTGTTAAAAATATTCTCTACCTTTCTGTAAAGCAATTTGTTAACACTTGTCAAAACAGAAAACTATCATGCCTTTTATGTAGAAATCTTAATACTAATTAGTTAATACAAAACAGATATTGAGATGAATGGAAAAATGTCAATGTGCAAAGATTGCCAATATGGTATTGATAATAATGTAAAATAAGAAACAAAATATGGTATTGATAATATAGTATTGATAATAATGCAAGATAAGAAGCAATTTTTTTTGTATAGTAGTTTGTTAAAAAATATTGCCAGGTATGGTAGTGCATTCCTGTAATCCCAGCAGCTGAAGAGGCTGTGAGGCAGAAGGGTCCAAGTTAAAAGCCAGCTCAGCAATTTAGCAAGGCCTGAGCAACTTAGTGAAATCCTGTCTCAAAAATAAAAAATAAAAAGGACTGGAGGTGTAGCCCAGAGATAAAGAGGTTTAATCTCTAATGCACACACACACAAAAAAAACAAACAAACAAACAAACAAACAAACAAAAAAAAACTGAAAAAGAAAAAAGAGTGTCATGTTTATAATGCAGTTTATCTAATTTGCTTAATTAAATATTATAGGCTTATTTGCAAGTTTACACTAAATTAATAAATCTAAATGTATTAAGTTTAAGTAAATATATTTAAATATTAAATTTAAATTTAATGTGTTTAGATTAAATTAAATGTTAATTAGATGAATTAACTTCTAGTACAGTATTCATTAAATATATAAGTACTTATATATTCCTTAGTATATAAACACATACAGATGTTCAGAAAATTTTCTTCTAATGATCAATGATAATTATTTCATATAGTAATACACTAAAAATATTTTGCCTTGTACATTGCTTCTATTTTAAGTTTCTTCAATGAGTTTGTAAACAAAAAGTATAAATAAATAAAATACAAAGATGAATTCTAAACATATCTTGATACTTTCTATGTATGTATTTTTTCTAAATGTTGATATTTTATTATGAAGACCCCAGAAGATGAACTAACAGATTAGTTAGAATTTCCTATAGAATAATAAAATATTGTGTCTATACATTTTTAAAGTCTTAAAATATATCATGAGAAAAGCTATTATTAGAAATAATAGTTTTTATCTTATTATAATTGAATTCATACTTTAAAGCCTAAAATGTGTTCAAATGTGTTATTTTATTTAACACAGTTTTGTCTGTAAGTATTCTATATTCTCAGTCATCTATTTAAACAAATATTACTCCATTAATTCACTGTATGAGACCATATAAGAGACTTCTAATGAGAAATTAAAAAGTATTTTTATGCATGTTCTTAAGTGCTAGGTCTTATTGCTCTTTGTAATGAGACATGATTAGGATGCCTTTATCTTGCATGTAGAGATCAGTTTAATCCTAACTATTTCCAACTTTGGTAATTATTTTGCTGACTTCTTCTGTCATAAATTTGTTAAGCTATTTTTTTTTTGTTACAAAATTCTGTTACATTTGCAATGAGGAAGTCTTTGGCAATATTTACTGAATATCTAATTTGTTTTGGGTGCACAGAAGATGCTGTGTGTATAGCATGAAGCAGGAAAGAACAAATGGTGGAGGATCCCGAGTTTTAGATGGACTCTTACTCTGCTCAAGCCTTAAACACAACTCTTCACATATGAATTCCCATTTCTTCACTCATTAAGCTAATTGAAGAAATTCTTCTCTCTGATGTCTAAAGAGATGAGGAACAAAGGCTAACACATAGAAAGCATTTTCAGATATGGTGTTTCTGGGTTCAGTCCCTAACAGGTGAGTTGCTGCTTCAAACACTGTTTTTCTTCTGTGTGGTAGTGACTGTTTGGATGCTTAAAATTGATCTCATGCAGAAATGGTCCTTTTTAAAAAAATATTTTTTTAAGTTGTCAATGGATCTTTTGTTCTATTTATTTATCTGTGGTGCTGAGGATCAAACCCAGGGGCTCACACATTCCAGGCAAGTGCTATACCACTGAGCCACAACTCCAGCCCAGAGATGGTCATTGTGCTATGTATTTAAGTAGGTCAGCATATTGCAACTTTAGTATAGAAGGAAAATAGTGTCTTCTCTGTTTGAGTCTCCTTTTTAATTGCTTTTATCTTTACATGTTTTGGCTGTATAAAGTATTTCTTATTATTGTTCTTAATATAAACTTAAAATATATTCTGCTATTATTTTTTTTCTAAAACCAGAACCACATAAAAATTCATCTTGCAAGTCCTATTGGGGCAATTGTTGAAAAAAAGAAATGATTTTATTGAGGCAGGGTTTCTTTCTATAAACATTCCTCAGCATATTTTCTTTTCTCATGTAGAAGATTAACTTCTCAAGAATAAACATTTTGGCTGCATCAATTTCAAGGATTGTGTGTGTGTGTGTGTGTGTGTGTGTGTGTGTGTGTATTAGACTAATTTTTGAAGTTGGTATGTAATAGCTTTCTTTACTTTTCTTATGTTTACTTATAATATTAAATTAAGTAGATATTCATTTTAATGAACAAAAAATAAATCAAAACACTCATATTGTCAGAAACATTTGCCTTTCAATTAAGAGAAATGTAGGATATTAAGATACAAGAAGAGCTGTAGGATATCTCCCCTAGTGATTGGCTTTAAAAAAAAAGTTCAAATTATGTTTTATCAGCATACATTCATCCTGATAAACACAGTATTACACCTGCACCTGTGATATTCTGAGGCAACAGTGGGGTGATAAAAGAAGCATTGAAATTATACAGGGTGCTTAAAAGCATGATTTGGGGAGTTAAAAGAGGAGTTGAATTCTTGCTTTGTGTTTTCAGGAAGGAATTTAATTTCTTATCTATAAATGGGACATTAAAAATTTCGTCTGTAACAAGGAGAAAAAAAAAAACTTTCCTCACAAGGCTTTTTTAAGAATAAAGCCAAGTAAGATAATGTCAATACAGGGTAAAAAGTGTCTAGCATCCAACTCATTCAATAAATGATACCTATATTTGCAAGTTGTGGTAGGAGGAGGAAAAAGAGAAATTGAAATTTGGATAAAAAACTAACTTGGGAACTCACCAATAATATTACCTTAGGCAAAGTGTTTGAATCTTTAAATCTTAATTGTCACACCTGTAAGACAAACACATTTCTAACAATATTAGTTTCTTGTTGCTGTAAAAACAATTAGCAGCTTAATTATGAAGCCATTTAGTGGAAAGTGTTTATTATGTTAAAGCTTCTTTAGGTCAGAAATCCAGACACAAGAAACCTGCAACCTTTTCAAAGAGTCTTGGCAGGTTGCAAGGAAACCTTGATTGAACTGCATTCTCAGCCAGAGGCTTCATTGTAGACCAATTTGCCTTTGATTTTTTTCAGGATGTTGCAAGAATTAATTTCCTTGTGGCTGTAGGACTAAGGGCTGTAGGACTAAGGGCGTGGATTCTTTCCTGTTGTCAGGGAGAGGCTACAGAAAAAGGTTGCAAAACTTAGCCAGTTTCTTGTTTACTGGCCTTCTCCATATGACCCTTCAAGAAGGCCAGGAGCATCTGCAACTTAATCTGCTCAAATAGAGTCTTATATGATGTAACGTAATCAGAGTGGTATTGCATCACAAATACAAACCAAGAACATCTCATTTTTTTTCTGAATTCTGTTGGCAAGAAGTAAGTCTGGTTTCCCTGTAGTGAAAAGTAAGGGACTTTACAAAAGATTGATTCTGATTGTCCCCTTGAAGTGTGTCTGCCATTTTATATCATGAGATTCAAGGAATATGAAATGATCAAAATATATGCATATATATAATTAAGTCTTTCTAAACTTCAAAGCATTATGCACATCTAAGAGAAAATTAGCATTGGATTCTAAGTATTATTCGTTTTACTACCACTAAACCAAAAAAGCCTAAGAAGTTGTCTTTGCAATCTTCAAAGAACTCTGATATAGGCAGGTAGGAAGGGAGGGAAGGAAAAGAGAGAAAGAAAAAGAGAGAGATAGAAATTCTATGATGAATGCAGCAAAATGCTTGTATATATTTTGAGAAAATTCCCCAAATATTCTAGGTGATTAAGATTCTAAGTGGGTCAAAGAAAAAAATAAGTGTTCAAATAAATTATGATAGTATTTAGAAAAGGAGTTGCTGAATCAAGAGGACACAATTGAATGACATTGAATGACATCTCTGAATAGGTGAATTCCACCCACTCTTCAGAAAAATATATTATTTTGTATTCCAGAAGCAACATCTGTATTGTCTTCTTCAAAGCAATGGAAATTTGGGATTCTCTCCTCACATGATTAAGATGATGAGAATTAGGGATGTCAAGGGAAGAGTAACTCAAGTTAAGTTATCTGTCTGCCACTATTGATGCCCAAATATTACCTTGATGAAAAGGAAGGCTTTTGTAATATTGATTCATAGTGCTGAACAGGTGATACACATCTATAATCCCAGTGACTCAGGAAGCTGAGGCAGGAGGAACACAAGATCCAGGCCAGCCTAAGAAACTTGGTGAGATCCTGTCTCAAAATCAAAATAAAAATGACTGATGATGTAGCTCAGTGATGAAGTACCCCGGGGTTCAATCCACAGTACCACACACACAGACACACAAAATATTGATGCATAGTGCTTTTGCAAATGTGCCTTCTTTAGGAAAAAGAAACATTTTGTTTACATCATCTATATTGATAAATCATTGGTATGACCTCAGATGGCAATGATTGAGAACCATTATATCGGACCACAGTTTACTTTACAATAAATAATATCACCTAAGGAAATTTTTAAAACATGCAGTAAAATGATTTCACCAACATATTTAAATTATAAAACATCTTCTGTGCTAATTATTTTCTGTAAACACCACAATGTATAATTGAAAATCCATAATATAAACTCTTCTGTAGTGACACTTTTAATAAAGTTATCATGCCATTTCGTTGTTCTTGCCTTTAATATGCAGCTAAATTAATGAAAAAATAAATGGCTAGCAACTTCCATTACAGCTGAAAAAAAGAGAACATTATTGTTAAATCCTTTGTTCCAAATGTCTTTAAAAGCTTTTTCTGAGTTTTTTTCCTAAAAAATAAGTTATTGATTGATGTAATCATATCAATTCAAGTAAGACTGGTTACTCGATGCAGGAAAAAAAAAAAAAAAACAAACAAAGCACTTGAGTCACCATCCCAGGCTCTTTTTATTCAGCAGATTTATGTTTGTATTTCAAATGATATTTATATTCAGGAGATGAAGCTTATAAACTGCCACTCATTTCTCAATAGGTTGATGAATTCAGTTAAATTAATTTCTATGTAAGTCACTCTAAAATCATTGAGCATGCCGATTTGCTACTATCTGGTTGAATAGAATTCTGTTTTTCTTGTGCTGATTGTCATGAAAAAAACTGCAAATGTTAAAAACATAAAGCACTCACATGGTGTCTGGCATAATGGAATGTGTCAAACTCTCCCCAGTGATGATGACAGGTTTTGTACAATTTGCACTATTATAATGGCATGACAAGATATAAGTTTACTTGGGTATGAAAAAGCAGAGCAAAAAGTGCTCCAAATGTGAAAAGCAATAAAAGAAATCACTTTTTTAAAAAAATAAAGAATATATAAAATTTATTACCAGTGATAGATTTATAGTAAACTAACTTGTGGAAGAAATGATGTGTAGAGATTCAAATGCATTTGAAATATTAAAATTTAACTTGCATTGCTCTTTGTGATTATTGCCTTTGATAGGAAAGACTGTGGTTTTGATGTTTTATCATAGTTTAGGATCTTCACTCATTTTAACATTTTCATTTTGTGTGCAGAAATGGCATTCCTAATGAAAAGAGTCCCTCCCTGAAACATCAAAAATTCCTATTTAAAGAAAATAAAAATCTTAAATTTGCAGAAATGCATTCTAGAGTTTTATAACAAAAGAAGTGTAGTTTTAAAAATCATAATTGAACTTTCAATAAATACAGGAGATTGTTGATTAAGCTACATAGAAAATTATACTTCAGTGTCATGTTACAGATATTTAGGAATTAACAGAAATTAGGATCTGCGAGGAAAGAAAGTTCTGATGAAGAAACCAAGCAATGGAACCATAAAACGGGGATATGGATCGCTCTTCTTTTCACTTTGGGAAGTCTGGGGCTATTTGCAGGAAATAGATGTTAGGTTTCTGACTAGTTCCATCTTTCTTTGACTCACCCTCTAGACCTGTGTTTTCCAATACAGTAACTCAGTATGGTATGGTATAACCATTGAGCACTTAACATGTGGCTACTTGGAGTATAGTCAAGTCACAGTGTGAAACATGGTGAATTTGGTGAATTTTAAAGATTCGCTACAACAAAAGAATGCTCAATATTTCATTAAGAATTTTACACTAAATACTTTGTCAAGTGATAATGTTTTAGATTGTGTAGTTAAATAAAATTACATTATTAAAATTAGTTTGAACTGTTTTTTTATTTTGAAATGTGACTACTAGAATATATTAATACTACCTGGAAGGCTCCAATTCTGTTTCTACAGGCACATATTATAGTAAACACCGACTCCTGTCTGGTTCTCCTCTTCTGTCAACTAAAATTTCCCCAGCTGACAGCTGAAACATTGTAGTGTGAAGTAGTGAGAGGGAAAGAGAAGGCAGTTATAATGTAAAAGACATAAGATACTAATTCCTGATTGACATAAATGTCCTAATATAAATAATTATTTTCCAAAGAACAGAAATTCAAACACCTATCTAAAAAGAGTATAATTGGTAATTCATAAGATGCTTTCATGCTTTGGCTCGAGGAGTGATAAAGAAAAGTAGGCTATGAAGGTAGGTTGAAGGAAAGGGTTGCACTGCAGGAACACAAGAACAAGAAGACTGGAGGCACAAAACGACCTTGTACATTTGGATATCACCTCCCTTTAATTACACCGTAACAGTCAGTAGTTACGCCAGGAGGAATTCTCATGATGAAGCTGCAGATCTAGTTTCTTTGAAATGAAAAACAATTCTTTTTTATTAAAAATATGGTTTAAAGCAGAGCTCCTGAGAGAGTTTTCATCTGACAATTTCTGCTCTAGTAAATGTATACTCCAGCATGATATTAAATCCAAAACTGTTTCATCTACATCATATTACAATCAATATTTTGTCAGAAAGAGTGATTTTTCAAGTTTCCTATTACTATGGGAAAGTAAAGCTATCTATTCAACACATCAGGGCTGTGCTTATGAAAAGCAGATATTTTGCAAATGTCAACAAAAATTTTCTCTACTTTTTGGGCAATCAGGGACTCATCAAAAAAAAAAAATCAAAGACAAACAGAATTCACTCATATAGCATATACGAAAACTGTGATTCCTTAAAGTGAAGAAGCTTGTTTCAAAAATTTATGATTTTTTTCTCTCCTATATGACCACTTTTGGTTGTACTTATCATCTTTTAAACTTAAAATCAGTGACTAAAAATAAATTCTAAAAGATTATATAATAGGTATTTATAGAGCAATGTGTTCTAAAATGTGCATTGGTTTTTCTCTCCCAACATGTATTTTTGTAGCATTATCAAAAGAGCAAAAAGCATATGGGTGCATGTGCGTGCACGTGCACACACACACACACACACATACACACACACACACAGGCACATATATACAAAAGTTAGAAAATTTAAAAATCCTAAGAGTTTCTAATAATATGAGGCTCTTAGAAAGGGGGAGAAAGAACAGTATGAGCTGTTTTGAGCACTAATGTAGAAGGTTGTTTGAGAAAATTAGGTGAGAAAAAGAGGTATGCTCCCATCTACATAAAATGTAAATATTTACCATTCTTGGACATATGTAATATGCATACTACATATTGCACACATAGTCTTCTCTATCATTACTTCACAATTTTTTTTTTCAGTTTTTGTCAGAACCTCAATACTGTTTTCCAGGATGACTGTAGTAATTTACATTACTACAGTATACAAGGATTCTTCTTCTCAATACCCTTGCCAACATTTTTCATATTTTTTATGTTTTTCATAATTAGCCATTTCTAACAGGTATGAGATGATATCTCAGTGTGGTTTTAATTTGCCCTGACAATTATTTCTATGATCTATCTCTTCAAATTATTATTATTATTATTATTATTATTATTATTATTATTATTATTATTTGTTTTTTAGTATGCTTTGTGTTTTTCCCTTAAAACTCAGACATGATGTATTGGATCAAAGGAAATGAGGTAAATTGCTTTTCTTTAATATGTGAATGGAGTCACCAGAAATTAAATTTTCCTCTGGTGTTCTAGCTTATTTTCTTCCCTGCGGTATTTGACTTTTCCTAGAGTCTGCATAAAGTCTTATTTGACATCAGTTTAGTGATCTTGTGTGCCTAGGCTAGGACCTTGGAATGTCTCCTCATTCTCCCCCTAACCTTAGTGAAGCAGGAAATTTAGAGGAGACTAGAGTAGGGTACTTCCCTTTTCCAAAGTAGGTAGAGCATTTCTCTGGGGAGGGGGCCTAATCAACAGAATCCTCTGCAGGTATTCAAAAATGGCCATTCTTTCCCTGCTACCAGAAATAAACTTTGAGTTTCAAATATCTCTAATGAGACTGCACATACAAAACCCTAATTTAAAAGAAAAACAAAAACAAAAAAACCCTGATTACATTTCATATTATGGGGTTTTGTTAAATAGTTGTAAACAAAATTCTATTTTTATATCATGAAAACTAGAATAAAAGAAAATAATTTACTCAATTTAATTTTAAATAAACTATGCCAAGAATTACCATTCTATTGAGCTTCTATTTTAGTCATTGTACAATCACTATGAAAGCATTAAAATGAATGAGAAATTTTTTAAATTTTAATTAAATTAATTTTTTTTACACAATGTTTTCATTTATTTATTTATTTATTTTAATGTGGTGCTGTGAATCAAACCCAGGTCCTGCCCGTGCTAGGCGAGCCCTCTACCACTGAGCCACAATCCCAGCCCCAAATTAAATTTTATTATTATTCCTTTTAAAATTTTTTGGTCCTAGTGATTGAATCCAAGGCCTTAGGCATGCTAAGCATATACTTCACCCCTCAACTGTATCCCCAATGCCTCATATTTATTTTAGAAGTAAGACAAAACTGTTGCTATTCCCAGATCAATAAATTATATTGTTTATTAACAATATAATTGAAAAATGAGAAAAAAATGCTGTAATTTTACTATGTGAAAATCCAATAAGATGGAAAATCAATTGATAGGATTATATTTATGCAATATAAATTTATAAAACACTATGTTAACAGTTACAATTCTTTTTCAAAATGAGATTTTGTACTTCCCAGAGAAGCTGCCATATCAAAAAGGAGTTGGCCTGTTAGAATGCTTTCCTTATCTTGGGAGTGAGGAGGACTGTCACATCAACTGCACAGCAAATTTGGGGCCCTGAACACTGACACTATGACAACCTGGTGCTTTGGGCTTTAGGCTTTAGGTGCTTTAGAGTTTTAGGCTCTACATAGGTATGGCTTATTGTGTTATGTGCTTTGGAAAGACTATTCTCTCTCATTGCAGAGCAAAATATTTTTAAATGCTTCTGCAAATTCTGATTGTTGATTTAATTCAGGAAAGACCTAAAGTTTCTGATGGAGCTGTTTCCTCTCCTTTCCTAACCATGTGTGTGCCCTCCATTGCATCTACATTGAAACATTTCAGTTTGGTAAGTATCAATGGGATCATTTTCACATGAACTTTATATCTATTATTTCATCTTATTCATTTTCTTTAGTGTGCATTTGATGTCTTCTTTATTCTCAAATAAATATTTAACCCTATTGCACTAATCAGTTTCTTCAAAACTCCTTTTGATTCATCTTCTAGGTGGTCTCCATTTTCTGATGTTTTGTTACACCCAGTTCCAAGACTCTGTCGTCTGTATTGTCTTCTCCTAAAAGTTCACTGTGTTTCCTCATCATCCACAAGTGGCAACCTTCATATGGCTTCATAGAATTTTCTTTAGAGTTTTAAATTTTTCCCTAACAAATCAGTTTACTCATGTTGTCTTTTTGTTCTTTAGTTGTTTTTAAAAGAAGCTTTTGGTTTCCCTATAACTTAAAAAAAATCATTCCAACCATTTTTTATAGCATTCCTGAAGCAGTTCTTCATCCTATTGGTGGGTTATGAATGATATTTTGATGGCAGCTACATGCATTGCATGTGTTTTGTTACACTTTGTAAAGACAGTATCTTTCTTGTGTCAGAGAAAGGCGCAATCTGTTCTAAATGATGAAATTTCACTTTCATTTGTTCTTTTTGAAAAGTGTCCATTTTAAGCTCATGTAAAAAGTTGTTTTTCTGAGACTAATCTCTCTGGCTATAATTCTTTTCATATGTTGCTTGATTCAATTTGCTAGTCTTTTGTTGAATATTTTTCTATATGCATAAGAGATAGGTTTATTCTTGGAAGTTTGCTGAAATCTGAGATATGTAAGATTTCCAAGAACCTTCAAATGTCAGTATATGCAATCTACTATATTTCCATCCCTTGTCTAAGTTACAGGAACATTTCTGCTGTACAACTCATATGAGAATTATTCACCTGAGTTCTAACCACAAGACCAACCACAACATACTGATTCTGTAGAAACTAGATAAAAGACAACACAAATATCCAAAGTGTAAACAGAAATGAGAATTTTAAATTGTCAAGTTTAGCAGATCTCAGTTATTCTCCTTTTAAAAATATGCACTACTTTATGATGCATTTTGGAATTGAAAATTAGAAAGTATTCCCATTTCATATGAAAAAAGACATCTCACTAGATGTTGAATATGCATTCCAAAATAATACAATAATTCATTCCTATATAAAGAAAAAGTTATAATTATTTATACAATATAGCAAAAGTTTTCATTTCTGTTAAATCGTTGAAATTTTTATTTTCTGTAATATCTCTTTATTATTATGGAACACTTGAAAATATTCTTATCATACTAATCTACCTTAATGATTCAATTTCTAATGTACAGTTTTGAATTCAATGATACAAATCTACTTCCAGAAAATTCTGAGTATGTACCAGAGCATTTTATTCCTCATTTAAATAATTGATATCTTCATTATCATAAATTATATTTCCAAGGGGTACTTTTTATTATTGTCTCTATATTTTTTTTTCTGAAATGACTGAGTATTTAACAAGTAAAATTATATAAATAAAACTGATAAGATAAATTTTCATTAACTTTATACCCAAGAGGTACTTATTTAATGGACTACTATGAATTTTATTTCTAAAATTACTGAGTATTCAACATTTAAAATTATACTAAATAATTAAAATAGTGATGATCTAATTTTAAAGAAAGAAAAATTAGTACATTTTTAATTATTATTGGAGGAACAAATTAATAGGGGAATAAATTGCATGGTTCTGTGTGTTTTTCTCCCTCAAGGTCAAATATGCTGATTGTTTTAATTAAAAGATGGAATGATAACAAACAGCAAAGAATAGGTATTGCAATCTGGGGAAAGAAAGACTTGTAATTGCTAAGAATACTTGAGGATGTAGCATGGAGTGAGCACATTGGCCTCTTTCCCAGGCATTCACAAGTAGGCATCATCTTGGTGCATTTATGTGATTTGCCAGCATCTGGGAATTTCTTCCTTCATTAAGGATGGGTTCATAATAACTGACTAAGCTTATGAATAATGTGAGAATGCCAATTTCTTAAGCATTGAATGCCATTAACCATCTATTTCAAAATAAAGCTACTGGTCAAATGGCTTGCATTATGAGTTTGTCTGGCAAGGTCTTGCTCTAAAATACAGAATACTTAGATTTCCTGTGTAAGTGATTGATTGTCTTTATGATTGCCTTCTTGTTTTGATGACTGTAAAAGATACTTTCTGAGTGACACTTTATTGTTAATGAGTTTATTACCTGTAATCTGTACTGGGCTCATTTGTGTTCAAGTCACTAAAAAACAATTTGTTTCCATTTTGCAAGGGAATATGTAAATGTGGCATCTTGTTATTATGCTAATAACAAGAAAGGTAAATTCATGTGGACAAAATAAATCAGAGCAAACAGAAGTGTAGGTTTGTTAAGTTAAAGAAAATCAATATGATTTAAAACTTTTACATTTTAATTAGAAATCATGAGAAACATCACAAAATAGTGAATGCCTCAAATTTAAATATCAATATCATTTTTAGACTTCTCAGAGTTTCCTCTTTATGATTTTTTCTCCCAATTAAGATCTACAGTGTCTCAGGCACAGTCTCTCTTTCATTTGCTTTTTTTCAAAACCAAACAGCCATCCATCTAGTCTCCCCTTCATCCCATCACCCAGTTTCAAAAATAAATCTTTTTTCAGGAATCTGAAAAACCTGTTAATGGCTTTTTTGCTTTTTTCATTAGCAGTTCCTCTCTTTTTATAATTCCCACTCAGAAGAAAACTTTCTCTACTCCTGAAAGTATAGAACAATGTATATAAAATCTTGTATCTTAAATTAGTAAATGCAATGAGGAATGGGAATAATCCGCGAAGCAGCTTTGGTAATAAATTCAAGAAAACTTTTCTATGTGAACTTTGATTCTAGACAAGAATGGCTGCTTTATTCGAGAGCATCTCAGTCTCTTCCTTCCCTCCCCAGTGTTTCTCTCTCCTTCTCTCCTTCCTACATGGACAACAAAAAAAATATGTAAAAACAGAAATAAAAACTTCTGGATGTTGGTTAAATTTTATTGAAAATTATAGATTGTGAAATAATCCTAAAATCAATTCCTTAACTTTTTAAAAAATATTTTTTTAGTTTTTGATGGACCTTTATTTTATTTATTTGTATATGATGCTGAGAATCGAACCCAGTGCATATACATGCTAGGCAAGCAGGCTACCACTGAGCCACAACCTCAGCTCCAATTTCTTAACTTTTAAAGAAATGATAAAGGACAGAATTGGAAAGATTCATAACATCACTCATTTAAATGATTTCCAGTTAAATCACCTTAAAATACATTTAAATATTCTTCAAAAACATAATGCCATTGTAATATTTTAAAATGTCAGTGAATTTGCTTTTTTAATTATGTGTATGTTGTAATGGTTTGGATATGAGGTGTCCCCCAAAATCTCATGTATGAGACAAGGCAAGAAGGTTTAGAGGAGAAATAATTGGGTTGTGAGAGCCTTAACTCAATCAGTGAATCATCCCCCCGATGGGATTAACTGGGTGGAACTGAATGCAGATAGGGTGTGGCTAGAAGAGGCAGATTATTGGGGTATATACTTTGCATATGGCAAGTGGGGTCTCTTTCTGCCTACTGATCATGCATGTGAAGTGTTTCCTTCTGCTCCACTCTTCTGCCAGGATGTCCTGCCTCACCTTGAGCCCCAAGGAATGGAACTGGTTATCTATGGACTGAAACCTCTGAAGCCTGAGCCCCTGAATAAATTTTTACTCCTCTACAATTGTTCTGGTCAGGTCTTTAGCCACAGCAGCGAAATAGCTAAGATGTATTTATATATGTGAGTCTGTATGTGCCCGTGGAAGAGTTTTGCATTCCATGCTTATGAAGTAAAATACTCCTGACTCCTCTAAGACCTCCCTATTAAAAACCATTTGCTTTCTTGGAATATCACCCATTTCTAATAATTTTCTGCTTATTCTCTATGTACTTTAGAAAAAAAAAAAGAAATGTGTCACATTAGATTGGGTAGAGAGAAGTGATGGGAGGGGAAAGAAGGGGGAGGGGGTTAGGAAGGGCAGCAGAATAAAATAAACATTATTATTGCTGTATGTATGTAGGTGACTGATGACTAATGCGATTCTGCAACCGGTACACTCAGAAAAATAAGAAATTATTCCCTATTTGATTCAAATGTATGAATTGTCAAGATCATTGTACTGTCATGTGTAGCTAATAAAATAATAAAATAAAAAATAAATTAAAAAATGTGTATTGACATATTTGCAAATTTTATTGACATTATTTTTTCTTTAAGCACTTTAAAAGCGTTTTTTTCTCATTTTTTTCTCTACCCTTGTTGATAGTTGGTTGTTCCTCTAGAGAATGTTCTTTTTATCAGAACAGTTTTAAGGTTTGTTTCTTTCTCTTTCATTTTCAGCTGTGTGACTTGACTTTGATGTTTACACATATTGCCTTCATGTTTCTTGGTTCTTATTTTTTTGTCGTTGCTTTTGTTTTTTACAAAATTTTTCAATATTAGCCATTTTTAGTACTATCTCTGCCTTTTTATCTTTGCTTTTCTTTTGTGACTCATAGTATTTATTTTGATAAATCATTGAATATTTTCCCATGGGTATTTGTGACTGTGCTTATTTTTTTCATGTTTTAATTTCTGCTTTACAAGTTATGGTAATTTCAAATAGAAATTTGGCTTATTTTTAAATTTACCAAATTCTTCTCTTGTCATTATGTAATGCTACATCAAATGGGGGGATTTTGTGTTTATCTTTTTTTTTATTTTATTGTTTAAATTTAAAAAAAATTTATTTAATTTCTCATTTTTTTTTTTTGCAGCACTGGGGACTAAATCTGGGGATTTGTACAAATCAGGCAAATGATTTACTACTGGATTACATGTCTGGCCTTTTTTTAGGGTTTTTAAAAATTAATTAATTTTATTTTTTGAGTTGATAGACTATCTGTAGATATTTATGAGGTATAATGTAATATTTTGATTCATATGTACCTTGGGTACTAACTCAGGATAATTAGCACATAATTTCTTTATAGTGAGTAAATTCAAAATTCTTTTCTCTAATTTTGGAGTCACATGATTCATTATTATATTCAACTTGCTGTGCCATAAAACACCAGCTTATTCCTCCTATTTAATAGTAACATCATACCCATTGACAAAACTCCCTGTTTGCCTCCCTCACTACACTCTTTAGTCTCTGGTCACCACCATTCTGTTTTCAGCTCCTCCTATGAGAGCAATGTTTTTAGATTCCACATATAAGTAGATCATGCAATATTCAGAGAAAAAGGAAACCTTATACATGGTCAGTAGAAAAGTAAATTAGTTCAGCCATTGTGGAAAACAGTATGGATTTTCCTCAAAAAATTAGAAATAGAACTACCTTTGGACCCAGCAATTCTACCAGTGAGTATATACCTAAAGAAAATGAAATTAGCATGTCAAAGAGACGCCTGTGTGCTTATGATTGTTGCAAAACTTTTCACGATAGTCAAGGTGTGAAATCAATCTAAATATCCATTAATAGATGAATTGATAAAGAAAAGAAAATGTGTTATATATAATTAGCCTTAAAAAAAAGCATAAAATTCTGTCATTTGTGAGAACATGTTGGACCTGGAGGACATGATGTCATGTGAAATAAGTCAGGCACTGAAAAATTTTAGAGTTTTCTAAAACAACAAAGCAAAAAACTTTTTTTCCAGCTCTATTAACTGAACTGAAGAGCACTATAAAACAGTGTTCTGCCATTTTATAGTTTCTATTTCTCTGGTTAGATTTCCTACCTGTTCATTAATTATAAGCACATTTTCTTTTAAGTCCTCAAATATATTTATAATACCTGTTTTAAAATCCTTACCTGTTTGTTTCAGTATGAATCAATATTTAATCAGTTTATTTTGACTATATTCTCTTTTGATTATTAGTCCCATTATTAGATTATTAGTCCTGCTTATTTGTATGCCCTGTTATTGCCCTGTATCTCTTTACAAAGTCAAACTTTTATAATTAAACAAAACAAGCCCAAAATATTATAGTAAGTCTTTATTCAGTAGGACTCAATAAATTGGTATTGATTCATATCAAAACAATGTGAAAAGAAAAATCTCCATGTAAATATTTTTGACAAATACATGCATTAGAAACATCAGAGAAATCATCTTTAGTTAGTGTTCAAATATCACAGCTTTGGAGTTTCTGCCATAAATTAAGTGTTTACTCAAAGGAAGATTAAGGTAACTATAAATCATGCCTCAATTGGATGATCAAAATATATCAGAAGGAAATAAAAGTTGAACTAGCTTCATTGTTTGTACTACATATAAAATATAAATACATTTTCTAAAAAGTATGTCTTCTACCCTGTGGAATTGAAGTTATAAGATATGACAAGTTTAATAAAAGAATCCTGAGATGTAGTTTTACATTGGGATATGCAGTTGTTTCAATTCTGTTGGTAAATGATTCATGTTTGGTATTAATAAAGAGTAACTCAAGAGTAGTCCCTCATGGGGAAATGCCTTGGGGAAGACAAGTTGAATTAGTTTTAAAGGTATATTAGGTAATACATCTTATTTTCTCCAAAGTAAAGGAAATTTAAAATTAATGGTATAAAAGTAAATTTACTGAGCTCCTTACTATTTACTTTAATACATAAAAAAGGATAATGCTAAATACAATACTCTAAGTGAGTACTCAGTAATATATAATGTAATACCAGAATGCTGCCTTTAAAATTGAGCAGAAATTATATAACTGAGAAACTTAGAAATTCAGGGGCCAAATTCCAAATGAAACTAATAAATATATGGGTTACTTTAAGCTTCATCCTGCCTGATTATGATTAATCCACCACAGATGAAAACTATTTAAAAATAAATATCTGCACTGAATATGTACAGACTTTTTTCCTTGTCATTATTTTCTAAGCATTATAGTATAAAATTACATAGCACTTTAATTTTATTCAGTATTACAATAAATCTAGAAAAAAAATTAAAATATACAGAATATTTGGGAGGATGTACCTTTAGGTAAATAGCACAATATTAAGTCTCCAGACCTTTTGGTATCTTATTGGGTCCTGGAACCAATCTTCCATGGGTACACTGGGACAAAATAAATAAAAAGAAGATTTTAAGGGCAGTACTTGGAATTCAGGGTTGTGGCAAGATAATTTGCATTTGATTTTAAATTTCCTGAACAATCCATGTACTCATCTAAGCAGAATGCTCTTAAAGGAAAGGAGCAGGTACAACCAGGAATATCAGAAGAGTGAGAACAGGAAGTTAATGTTTTTGTCTCTGTGACCCTGATTCCTTGACTATGAAGGCAATTATACTTCACTTCGGTGCTGGAGTTGTTGGAAATTACGTGTAGTTTTGCTAAAGCACTGCCTATCTCTGGATCAATTGAGCACTGTTAAATGTAATAATGTTTTAAAGATCCAAAGTATCATAGTGTTTCTTCCATAATAAGATGGCATTTAGATGGCACATAAGTGCTGCACAGTCTATCAGAAGACAGTCTCTTCCTGTGAATTGGAGTAGCTTTTGGTTTTATTCTTTCTTATAAAACCTCAAAATTTACTGTGTTTGACAAATATGTTACTTTTTTATCTCACTCAAAATAGTTCTTGCTTAGAGTTGGTATTAAACAGAAATTTGTTGAATGGATGAATAAAAGAATACATAAATTAAAAGAAGACCTTTAAGTTTGGCAAAAAAAAAAAAAAGACATTTGAAATAGATGTATGACATAATTAAAAATCTTAATATAAGTATAAAGTATACCATAGATTTTAACTTTCACTGTAATTTTAAGAGAACATATTATATTGTGTAGAAGACAGTCAAATTTTTTATTGAGTGAGCAAGAGAGTGAGTGAAAGATGAATATAATTTATTATTGAGATTTATAGAGAGCTTAGACTTTGATATTTTTTTATAATGTGAACTTCAGTAATTAACTGCTGTATCCACAATCAGTTCATAAATATTACTTTAATAAGCTGCATAACATTTAGCTCAGATGCTTGCCTTAATTAAAATTTAAATCCCATATCATTTTCCTAATTTAACAATGCAATATCATACACATATCATTGAAGAAACAAGTTTGTGGTTAATAATCAAACACAGAATGTTAGACAAAGGAAATTTAAAACTTGCAATTTGGGACAGGAAGAAGGAAACACACCTTTCACAGAATTATGCAGCCAAAAAGCTATAAGAGACACTTGAGCCCCAAAGTAGCACCTGCTTTTTAGTAGTTGAGATCATGAGGATTTACACACAAGTTGTTAGCAAATCTTTTGGTTCCTAAAATCTTGTAAGTATGAATTTAAATGAATAACAAAGTGGGAGATATAAGTATTTAGAAAAATATATTTCAATAACCCACAAGTACACTGCTTTACTTAACATCTTACTCTTTATGAATCTGTATTGACTATGCTTTTTACCAAAACCATTGACATAGCTGTTTGAAATGAACAAAAGTATATGAAGCACAAAGAAAGTTTAAATTATAATCATTGTATTACTGATAAAGTGGTCTATTATGTAATACTACTTTGAAAATGGATGATATTCAAATAAGGTATACATAAAAAGTCCCCAAAAAACTAAATAGCTTGATTGCCTAGGCATATAATTTGTCTTTATACTCAATCTTTTAATACACCTACTATTCTCAACCAAAATTTTACTGAAAAATGTGAGATTTGAACTCATAAATATTCTAAGGTAAGTTAAGTTCTAAACAAAGAAAGTTGAAAATATAAAAGTGCTAATTTGTGTTTTTATAGTTTTTAAGCGGACAAATACAATTAATTTGCTTTTGATACTTGCAAATATTACAAACGAAACAAATTTCTTATTTTTGTATTAGAGGAAGCAATTTCTTGTAAGGGATATCCTGAACTTCTCAGGAGAAAAAAATGATGTTTAATACAAGTAATTTTTGTCTTCACATATAAATAACTGCATTTCTAACCATTCTAGCAAGATTCAAATTAATAGCTATGGAGTATAAATATTAATATGCAGTGCTGATATTTGAAAATTCTAGTATTAATACTTACAAATGCTAATTATAACTAGGACTCACTGAAAACTCTAGGTGGACAGAAAGTCTAAATAGTCTAATAAGACTTTTCTTAATTTGGAAAGAAATTTGTTTCTGACAAAAATATCTCATTGGGGCTTTTGACAGAAATACACAAACTGAAGATTTTCTAAATGTGGTACCTAGATGAGCTGTATCAGCATGATGTGTAAACTCAGAAAAATAAACTCTTGGACCCCTCTTAGATATTCCATATCTTCAAGAGGTAGAGGCTAGAAATATGTGTGTTTTGTCAAGGCCTTTGTCAAGGCCTCCAACTGATTTTGATGCAAGCTGATGCCACAGTCTTTTGCTGGGCACAAATCACGAGTCTCCACACAGCTTGTAGATTCAAACAGCAATTCTTTATTCCCGAACTCACACCGGCCGTCTACAAACACGTTCTGGGGGAATCCACGTTCTCTGCCCAAATCCACACTCTCCCAAATCCACTCTCTGCCAAAATCCACTGGTCTGCCCAAATCCACTCCGCATGGGCTTCTGTCTCCCAAAATATATTGTCTGACCCTAAGCACTCAAGAGGAACTCAGCAGCAGGATACGCCCTATTCCAAAAGAGGAACACCCTAATCTCCTATTACTAAACCGCCCTATTCTAAAGGGGAAACACCCTACTCTCCTATTATGCTAAACTGCCCTATTCTAAAGGGGGAACACCCTAAACACGGATCCTGCCCTGGTCCTTGAGCAAGGTCACCTTTCAGAAGTCCTTCCACTAGACAGCATGGGAGTAAGCTGGCAAGGAATTTGTCATACCTACTTGGCTGATGGCTCCCAGCATCTCCCCCCTTCTGATTAATTAAACAACAAGTAATGTGGCTTAAGGACCGTGCCTGGTAGGTTGTCCAGTTCAACATATGGCTCTTACCCGTCATTGGAAAACTGACCTTTAGGCGTCAGCCTCCTGTCTTAGGTTGATACCACTGCAACTGGATCATACCCGTCACTGACTACCGGTCCAGCATACAGCCATACTTGTGGATAGGTCTATGCACCAGTGGGGGGGTGAGGTTCTTTGCCTCACCTCTGTTGGCCCCCAAATTTGGCCTTGGTGCCAGTGGGGGAGTGAGGTTAATGTGGCTTAAGGACCGCGCCTGGTAGGTTGTCCAATTCAACATATGGTTCTTACCAGTCATCGGAAAACTGACCTTTAGGTAACTGACCTTTAGGCGTCAGCCTCCTGTCTTAGGTTGATACCATTGCAATTGGATCATACCCGTCACTGACTGCCGGTCCAGCATATAGCCATTGGCCCCCAAATTTAGACTATCACTAGCAGAAGGGAGGAGGATACAGAAATGCCACGACACCAAGCCAATTGACAGTTCCTTTGGAAAAATTGCATCATTGGTGACACCATCAGCAAAGATCACTGGTGACACCATCAGCAAAGATATGCCAGCATTACCACAATTTGCTGCACTAAACGTAGTTACATAGTCCAGGCAAGTTCTGTAAGCAGTTCAAAGGGGAGGAATCTATCAATCTGTTCGTCTCCTCCCAAAGTTCGTTGCCTCCCAAAGTAAGTTGACTCCTTGATTGAGCATACTTGTTGAGTTATATTCATTGGGATGAAGATAGGAATTCTGGCAATGATGCTAAAAAGACATTATCCTGAAAAGAATTATTAAATATAATGAAAAGGAAAGGTGAAAGTAAACAAACAGATCTGTTAACCTACTTAAAAAACAATCCTTAACAGCTGTTTACCTGATTTAAATTAGTAAACAAGCAGATCTGTTAACCACCTTTAAAAAGAATCCTTAACAGCTGTTTACCTAATTTAAATTAAGCCATTTAAATCACGTGAATAAAAAAAAAATTCGGATCCATTTTCTCATGAGCGCTCCTCATATATGAAATACGCACACACAGACATACAACACAAAACACAAATGTGCAAACAAACGTACAACACATAAGATAATAATAAAGGCCTTGTAGCTTTACCTAGGTGAAATCTCCATTGCAATGTTTAAAAACTCTATAGTCAAAAAATAAAACTGATCAAAAAAAAATTAACCTAGGTTTGTATGAGCTCAAAAAATAAAAATAGAGCCTTATGATGTGGAAAAATGCAATAATAAAATAGATGTTGAAAAAAGCATCCTGGTTAATCACTGTTGCAGATGTAAGAATGGCCAAGCTGGAGTTCTGGATATCAGCTGTTATGGATTTGAGTCAAATCATCTTCTTTTCGATCTGTAGAAATCGTTTTAGTTAGTCTTTCTGGAATCCAAATCGGTTGTTGTTCTTCCTGTGGAAAAACAAAAACAGAACCCCGACTCCAGAAAATCACTGGGTCAGGATCTTTCCATTGTCCTGTTAGAATATCTTTCCAAAGTACTTTAGTCTTATGTACATTTTTTGGATACATATGTCTTTCTGCAGCACTAAGTCCTGATGAATCCAAATTTAAAAAGTTTAGAGTAAAAAGGGTTATTTTAATTTTATCTTGGGGGATATATACCCCTTTCCAATTTTTAAGATTAACTAGGCTTTGAATCACGCAATCTTTCCTCCGTCATGAAGGCATCTTAACCACCTTCAAATTAACCTTTTAAAGCCTTCCAATTATCATCTATACTGTACTTTTAAATGTACTTTTTCACCACCTACAGCTTCACTCTTTTAAACGAGGCTTAGATTCTGTTTAAATCGCTTTCATGTTAGTTTACATGGCTGCCCTTCAACCAAAGGCCTTTTTTACTCCATTAAGAAGCTTTGTCTCAATCTGCCATGTACAAATACCTTTTTTTTTCTTTTCTCAAGCTCTTAAAGTAAGTTTAGTTTCCTCAAAATTTTTTTAAATGGCATTTTACAACTTTTTACTTTACCACACAGAGATTATCTCATCTAGAAACATTTCTTTTTCTTTTAGCCTTCAATATTAAAATATATTTTCACATCTTGAATCTTTTTATATCTCTTTTTAAGCCGTTAACCCTTTTTATAAATTCACATTCTGAAATAACCCTTATAAAATTTCTGATTTAGACAAATTACTCCACTTTAAGAAGATGAAAGACTTTCATGTTTTTTATGATACTATAATACTGTAATTGAAACCCAACTGAAACTTCTTATGCTCTTTGTATATAAATTACACCTGATAGACTCTTAACACTTAGTAACCTTGTTTTAGGAAAAACACAGACCAAAGCAATATTAAACTTTTCTCCATTCACCAATTTATGAAAATACACATAATGATTAAATATATTACCTTATGGAACTTAATAAGTAAAGAGTACTTGATTTCATATTTAGTGGTTGATATTTTAACACTTTAGCTTTGTAAATTTATCAGATGTCTGTAAAAACCAAGATCTTAGACAAGCGTAGTAAACAGAATTAGCCATCTCTTTCTTGTTGAAGAAAAATCCTTCTACAGGATACCATGATGGCCCCATTGATATACTTAATAACTCGTCTTTAAAAAGCCATGGGCTACATTTTTGTATTGTATCAACATATGCCCTAATTGTTCTTGGTCTTACTGGGGTGCCTCTTTTCTTTAACAATTTCTCTTCCTTGGGGGTAAACAACTTTAAACTTTGAGTCAACCATTTTCCCCAGTTTGCCTGAGAAAGTTCTAGGAACAGGCAACTTGAAATAAAAACAAAATAAATCAAAACAAGAACACACTGTTTTTTGAAATGCTCACCCATTCTTTCTCTCTCCTTCAGGGGCGAGTAATTTCACTTACTTCCAATTTTTAAACGTTCCGCGTACGAGCCACCAGATGCCGCAGTCTCTGGCTGGGCACAAATCACGAGTCTCCACACAGCTTGTAGATTCAAACAGCAATTCTTTATTCCCGAACTCACACCGGCCGTCTACAAACACGTTCTGGGGGAATCCACGTTCTCTGCCCAAATCCACACTCTCCCAAATCCACTCTCTGCCAAAATCCACTGGTCTGCCCAAATCCACTCCGCATGGGCTTCTGTCTCCCAAAATATATTGTCTGACCCTAAGCACTCAAGAGGAACTCAGCAGCAGGATACGCCCTATTCCAAAAGAGGAACACCCTAATCTCCTATTACTAAACCGCCCTATTCTAAAGGGGAAACACCCTACTCTCCTATTATGCTAAACTGCCCTATTCTAAAGGGGGAACACCCTAAACACGGATCCTGCCCTGGTCCTTGAGCAAGGTCACCTTTCAGAAGTCCTTCCACTAGACAGCATGGGAGTAAGCTGGCAAGGAATTTGTCATACCTACTTGGCTGATGGCTCCCAGCAAGCTAATGTATAAGAACCACTGGTATAGATTGACCCATGGAGCTACTATATCTTTTAATAGAAGATACTGTATTCTTTAGAAGAAGGTACTGATGACTCAGAAGACAGACTTTTAGCTCTTCTCTCACAAAGTCCAGAGTGTTCCTGGCAGAAGAGGAACAGGTACCAAGACAATCAAAATGATCATAGGTACAAAGGAATGAAAGTGGGATTCATATTGTAGAGGGATTTCCAAGTCGGAGCTGAAAAAATATGCCTCAACAAAATTGCCAACCAAGGTGAAGAAATGGAAGCCTAGATTCAGGTGTATGCAAATGAGATCAAAATGTTAAAGTAGCTTAAGCTCTCCAAAACTCTTCAACCTTAAAATGACAAATACAATACTATTGCAGAATTTTCATAATAATAATAATAGTGTTATGATTTGATATGAGCTGTCCCCTAACAGCTCCTGTGTTAATGGAGGAATATTCAGAGGTGAAAATGATTGGATTTTGAGAGCAGAAACCTAATCAGTCTATTCTAGTTTAAACTAACTAACTGGATGGCAACTACAGACAGGTAGGCTATAGTTGGAGACATTGTATCACTGGGAGCATGCCTTGGAAGGATCATCTTCCCTATGGCCCCTTCTCCTCTTGCTCTCTGCTCCCCAGCCACATCAGTGAGCAGTTTTCCTCCACTATTGCTCTTCTGCCACGAGATTCTACCTTGCCCTTGCGCCCACTGCAATGGAATAATCCCACCATGGACTAGACCTCTGAAACCATGAGCAACAATAAACATTTTCTTCTCTAAGTTGTTTTCCTGGGGTATTTTGGTCACAGTAAACTAAGTAATGCAACTAGTGAACATCAAATAAATACCTATTAAGTTCCAGGAACTTGGTGAGAGCTATAATATATTATCCCAGTTAATATTTTCCCAGATTTCATGAGATAATCTTAAATATTTTCACTCATTGGCAGAGCAGTCCACCGCAACTTAGAGACATTGAATATATATTTTTTTAATATCAAAAGGCTGAAAGTGAAAGAGATGACATAGGAACAGAGAAGCAAGAACTGAAGTTTATTCCCTGTAGATAAAGTACGTATTGCCTTTCTTAACACAGAGTAAATCCAACAACAACAACAACAAAAAGCGGGGAAGGGAAATAAAGGGCTTTTTAAAACACTCTAAAAGAATTTTGATCAGACCATAAGAACAGAAACACCTTCTTACCAGTGATGCTGTGATCTACTTTTAATGATTTGTGTCTATTTTGAAAGGTGAGGATGAAATGTAGAATTAATCATCTAGATACTGTTGTATTTATTATCTTCAACACTGTTATTATTTTGAAATATCATTATTGCTTGGAAGATAATAATAAAACTTTAAATTAAATTATTAAAAATGTAAGCCTCCAATGACAGTAAACCAGTATGTTGGATATTAATATCCATATCTAAGAAAGTGATTTGCACAACCTTTATTTTTTTGCTTAGTCAAAATAGAAACTTAGAAACCAAGTAAGAAAGAGAAAATACAACTAAACAATTGAAAGCCAGCAAAGGAATTTCTGTTTTATAATTTTTATCCTCCTTTCAGTTGAGAATTTGTGCAGATGGTGTACTTTCCTAGATCTTATAACTCTCTCCTAATAACCAGTAAGCGGAGCTACCATGCCCAATCTGTAATGTTTATGATGAGTTCCCACAGATTATTGTTAAAGTATGTTAGAGACTATCTAGAAATTATTTCCTGGATGAAGACAATAATGTCTAACACTCTCTAGGTTCTAAAATGAAGAACAGTATGGAGATTTTTGTCATAGTGCCCGAGAACAGCTAGAGTACATTAAAACAGCGATACATGCAGAACCTGACACCCGCACAGATGGAATCTGTTCCTGGGACGTCTGTACAGAAGGGGGCGCTAGAGCTCTGTTTGACATAGCAGAAAAGACCTCTGGGCTTTTTAGTAAGATTCCCAGTGGAAATTAGGCCAAAGGACAGCTCTTCAATTCTCAGGTGAATTCCACAGAGAAACTTTTTGCCATGTCTACTGCCAATTGTGTTCAAGGATCAAAATCAGAATTTTGATGACAGTCTGAAATGATTTGCACAAAAAAGCTCTGTAATTTGCTACCTTTCCCCCGCCCCCCTCCTTTTTCTCCTTCCTGGGCCTCCACCCTTCACTCTGATTGAGGGAAAGTGCTACAGAGACATGTTGGAATTCACAAATTGTAACCTTGACCTGAGGCTGCTTCTTTAGCCTTTGGGAAGTTGCTTTATCTCTTTCTGTCTTGCTTTTTTCATTTGAAAAATGAGGATAATAACACTTTCTTCTTTCTGAGTATTGATAAATATTGATGAATTAATGCTTTTAAAGAACTCTGAAAAAAATCTAAACTTTCTATGTACAATACAGTACCTTACCTATTTCTTTCAAAATAATACAAAAACTTTCTCTCTAGCATCACCATCGGAAAAAAGATGTTTCTAGATTCGAGTCTTCATAGCTATAAGTATCCTTAAGTATCTGGATTAGTTTACTGTCCAGTGGTTAACACTAAAAAGCAGGATTTGTGGTTATTTAATATTTTAAGCTACTAAGCATCAGTTTTCTCTAGTTTCCCTAACTGCCATGCAGATTTTTCTTGGGTCAATCTTTTTCAATCCTGCACTTTTAGTGCTGGAATTCATGTGTCCTGGGTTCCTTTAACAAAACAGTTAAATAAACTAAGCTAGCCAGGTACTCACTCCCCAGATTGTAGAATCTCACTGTCTATTAGTACAAAAATAACTAAAAAAAAAATAGAACTATGAAGCACATCTTGTAGTTACTTTCTAAATTTATCTTTCAAATTTCCTAGCTGATAGTGTGGTTAACCAAATATCGTTCCAATCAAAAAGTGGTTTGAGTAGGCAGAGTCAATGAGGCAACTTGTGTTAGTTAAAAACTAAAGATTTATAGAAATAAAAAGTTTTGACTATGATTCACAATCAAGAAACGTCTAGGAATGAAATTTATAAATATCCTACAAAAGTCAAGTTATTGACCTATAAATGTGTTGAAAGCAGAAGAGAAACTGCTTTTTTTTTGTCACAAAGTTTGTTTTAATGAAGTGTTGGCTTGTCTTATTTTGTAAAGGGCTTTTATTAGTCAACTTTGCCATGATATAATGAAATATCTGTGGAAGCCAACTTTGTAAAGAGAAAACGTATATTTAGCTTTGGAAGTTCAAAGGCATAACACCTAAATCAATTCAGTTCTGGTGAAGTCCTCATGACAAATGGCAATATCAGTGGAGGGACACATTTCAGAATCAGAAGTCATTTCTAAAGCCAGGAAGTGGAGAGAAAGAGGGTAGAAGGCTAAGGTTTGCTTCTTTTAAAATAACTCTTGCAAGAACTACCATGGGGTTGCACAAGCACTACATCATGACCCCAATGACCTGAGGAACTCACACTAGGTCCTACATCTGAAAGGTTCTACTGCACATTTCAGTAGCACTGGCTGGGGATCGAGCACTTAATCACACAGACCCTTGGGGAACACTCAAACCACACCCAAGTCATACCAGGACAATGTATTTTCATGGTTGAAAAAGAGCTCCAGTATTGTAGATTGGCGAATTGTGGAAACTGTTAAGTATAGGAAGAAAGGAAAGACATCATATAATTAGGCTATTTTGGGCACTTGTCATCCAGAGCATACTTCTAAAAGATCCCAATTTTCTTTTGGGAAACTATCTTTCTTATTAAGTCCTTAGAAATCAGGTCACTCTGCTTTTCCACAATGGAAACCAATATTCTTAGAGAATCCTTTTGCCAGATATATAGTCTCACTTTCACACAGCCAAGAGCCTGCTTCATGATATACTTTCATAAGATTGGGCACTTTTTAGAGTGTAATGACAAGAGAATGGATGAAACTCTTGAGTTTATTTCAGTGATATTTTGAAGGTATGTTTTCAGAAAGACAGTCATAATATGGATGCTCTCAGATTCTTGACTCTATGCTGTTCAAAGACTGATGATCTGTGGGAGGCCATCCCTGCATGTGATTTGAGTTACCTCCCTGGCTGGGTGAGAGGCACTTAGGCACAGCTGTGTCACAGCTTTCCCGACCCTTCTCCAGGTCCCAGGGCTTGTCCGTGCAGAGGCGTGTCTGGCTACTATCTCGTAGACCCAATCGTGGCCCCTGACCTTGGGATGCTGCCCCCACCTTCATCTTCATTGGATGGGATTTTCCCCAGAATTTTTTGTTCCCCAATAAAAGTCCACTCCCTGGTGTGTTCTCTCTCTCTCTCTCTCTCTCTCTCTCTCTCTCTCTCTCTCTCACTCACTCTCTCACTCACTCTCTCACTCTCACTCTCACTCTCACTCTCACTCTCTCTCACTCTCACTCTCACTCTCACTCTCACTCTCACTCTCACTCTCTCACTCTCTCACTCTCTCACTCTCTCACTCTCTCACTCTCTCACTCTCTCTCACTGGCCTCTTCAGTAAACCTCGCTACCACAATAGGTGGCTGGAGGCTGGAGCTAGGAGGAGCCCTCCTGGAGCTGGTTTAAAGGTAATTAGAGAGTCTTGTCTCTTTAATTTAAAACTCCCTACCAGTTTCTCACAACTGAAACCTTCAGTGCAGGTTGCGGGCTAAAATGATCCAATCTTTCTTAAAACCCTGGAAACATCCCTTTATATCTTTTCAATAATTTTCTTTTTAAGGTGTGTGTAATATTTACAATAAGAAGACTCTAATTTGAGTGTGAACATAATTTCAAATATGTTTGCAATTTATATTTATTATTTTATAATTTACTTATTCATTACTTTTTCCTGTTTATCGAGAATTTGATTTTTAACTCCCCTTCATTCATTCTTCATACCAGTTCTTTACATGTTCTAAGCATGAAAATCTTTCTCTTTATTATGAAGCAACTATATTCTCCTCATCCACTGATAAACTATTATGGCACTGCTTTCCTTCATAAATTATTGGCTAATTTTACCAAATACAAACCCATAAATTATATTATATTTTATGTTGAGCTCTTCAGTTTACAACTGAAAATAGCATTTTCCTATATATCTTCTATTTTTAAAAAATAATTTTGTTCTTAGCACTTCATACAAAATTTCTGCAAAAGATGAGGCAAACATTAAACTTGTTTAAATTTTGGATGAATTTTCTTAGCACCATTTTTTAAATGGATCATACTTTCTCAGTTGGCACACATTACACAGTTTTATCATATTTCCCCATTATTTACATAATAGTAGACTATCATAATCTTATTTACTACTTATATATTTATTATATTTTTTCTCAACTAGGAATTCAGTTTCATAGGGGAAACAAACACATTCTTCACCTTTAGAGCATAGAAATCACAAACATGAGAGGTACCCAACAATATTTATAAAATAAATGCAAACTTTTTTTAAAAAAAAGAGTGATTAGTTTTTTCTTAATAAGATAGACATGTTTTTATTTTGTTTTTGTCAATTTCCTAGTTTCTAGGTTTTATTTTTTTCTTTTTAGAACATTATTAGTTACTTAAGAACTAATGAGATTTTTTTTCTTTATTTTGAATAGTGTCTATATCACTAAAATGTCTTTATCTTACTAAATGTTTTTATCTTAAATTAGTTATGTGATGTATTTGGGTTTCTGTCTTTGTCATCGATGGTGTTCTTGAATAGTAGCAGAACACTAAGCCTGGTATAAGCAATGGTGAATAAATAAGTAACTAACACACAACTTAATTATTCTATCCTGCAGTTTCTTTCATTTGAAACTAATTGGGTTTTACTGTTATTTGTTTGCTGGAATGAATGAACTTACAAAAATCCTCTGCAATATTTTCAATGAGAAACAGTTTAGAGAGAAAGGTCTCCATGACTTATTCCCACCATCTGGGATTAAGCTGGATAAAAAGGTAGCTCCTTTTATTGTGGCTCATTGTTGTTAGTGGGTCCATCTACCCTTATTCCTCAAGCACAGCATTTTAACACAAATTCTGCCATCCACTCCTTAACTAAGAACAGACCTGAAATGAATATTTGAGAGAATGTGTGACAGAGCAAGTAGTTGAGATGGTCAAAGAGTGTATGTGATTTCCATTCTGAAAGAATTGCACTTGTTGCACTAAACAAGATCTGATACTTTGATCATGTTTGATATCCTGTGTAACAATTTTAGTAACATTTTTAAAGGACAGTTCAACCCAGTATATTATGTTTTGCCAAGATATTTTGATCAAAAATATAAATCACTTTTTCAGAGACCTTTCTTGAATTGTTAAATTTTCCTTATTACTCAAATGGGGAGCACAAAAATGAGAAAGAAAATTCAAGTTATTTGGTGACATAAAACTTGAAATTAGAGACCTAGTTTTAGGTGATATTCAAGAAAATATTCTTTGGAAAATATCCTCATTATTATAGCAGAAGCATAACTGGAAATGTTTACCTTACTGTTAGTTTTGTGAGAAAAAAAACAAAAAACATTTTTATTGAGAGAGATGATTTTTCAGCCTAAAGCAGGAGTTGATTCATTGTCTAGTGGAATGAACAGTCTCATATAATCTGGTGGGGGTTATTGTTTGCTTTGAGCAATTTAATTAAAAGCTCAAACAAGTAAAGCCCACAGGAGATTTCTACCAGAGGCTAATTTATTGCTAAATGCTATTCTGAGTAGTACAGCACAGAAAGTAGAATGTCTGCTGTAAGTAGCCTAATTTATTAGGGGAATTAATACAGTTAGCAATTCTTAAGAGGTGTACCTTGCATGGTGCAGAAGGAAAGATTTCCAGCATTTAGCCTAATTACTTATTTGTTTTGGATTGACTTGTTTTATTATCTATAGATACTGCTACTACATTCAAAAATTTTGCATCCCTTGATTTTGGGCTCTCTCTCTCATCAGAGAGATACACAAGGTACATATGTGTATATATTTGCATCAGTGAATGCATATATCTATATATTTACCTTTCTTGAGTGATAGTCTGGTTTGGGCCATTATTATTATTATAAGTATATTTGTGTCTAACAATGATTTACAAAGCATAGGAAACTGTCTTATAACCTTGTATAAAGTAGTAGTTATTAGAATGTCTAAGAATTTTGATGCAATGAATATAGTTTCAAAGTATATGTAAAAATGTTACTGATGGCAATGCAGCATGTCTACCCAAGACCGGTTTCCCTCTCTTACATCTTTGGGAAGACAGGGACATTACTTTGAGGTCTCATACTAGGGTAATTGATAAAGGATCCTACAGCATTGGACAAAAAATGAATAATGGGCCGAAACTGATTTTATGCTACAGGCTTTATTGCCGACCAAAACCTCTCAAGTAGAGATGAAGAACTTAATAATAGGACTATGTCAGTGTAAATACTATGTTCATTTTCTACTTATTAGATTAGCCAATCTGCTAAAACTTTCAGCTTCCAATTTACCAGCCTGTGAAACAGTTTTGATAATACTTAAGTAATGAGACAGCATGTGTAGTGTACTCAAAACTATACTTGTCATGGTGCTCAATAATATCTAAAATATGCACCAGTAGAAACTTACATTAATGTAGGTGTTTATTATTTTTCATGAGCTCTCACAAGAATTCAGATAATTTTCCTTATCTCACTGAAGTCCCCAAAGGTAATTTCTAAAAATAATTTTAATGTTTAGCCAACATTTAATGATATAATTTAAATATGATTCCCTAATTATTCTTTTTTTGTTGGAGATTTAAGCTGTTCCCTTGATTTTTGCTGAACAAATAATTCAGATGCATAAATATTTATTTGGGTTTAAGATTGTTTTCCCTAGAAAAGAGTTATTCTGTTCTGAGTATTGCTTCAAATAGATGAACAATTTGGAGATATTAGGTGAGTGTTTCCAAATTGCTTTCATAAAAAAAATGAAATAACTTATATACCAATGAAGAGTGGATGATAGCCTACCCATACTTGCTAGCTTTGAATATTACCATAATTTTCCTTTTGCTAATTTTATAAAATATTCTACTGATTACAAATAAAATTGAACGTATTTAAATATCAGATTTTATCCTTTATGTTCTTTCCTAGCTTTTTTTAAATTGGGTTTTCCATGTCTGATGATTTTGAATAACTAATTTCCTATGCTTGGTTCAGAGAAAAATAGATTACCATAAAACTCTATCTGGCTTAGTTTGCTGTAATCAACTCTTAAATAAGGAAACTCTTTTTGAGATCTGGGGGAAAGAAGTAGAATCCAAATGTCACGATTGTCTTTTAGGAATGTGAATGATGCTACTCCACAGACCACTCCCTGTCATATATAGACTTTTCCAAGAGCAATGCCGGATACACTACAGAGGCGGAGCTATGGAAGCCAGTGGTTGCAGAGTCTTGGTTTGACTGTCTCCAACTGGGCAGAGGAACCTTAACTTTTATCATGAATAAAACATAAGGTACTCTTGCAGGGTTTCCTTAATTTCTTGAAAAGAGGAATTTTCTAGAGGACCAAAGTTCCATATAGCCAGAGGCAACACAAACCACTGTACTTTTAGTATTATAGGAATCACTTTAAAGAGGATCTGCCTAGCTCAAAATAATGCCCGTAATTTCTCTCACACACATTATGATTTATCTCAATTAAGCATGCCTTTCCTAAGTAAATCCATCTCTTGAATATGGCTGATTGAACAGAGTGGATGGTAACCTAAGTCAGGAAACTAGAATGTCCATTGTTCATTCACTATATTAACTAAAAAGCAGAGAAAATGACTTTTCAGACTGGAAACTGGCATGGCCTTTTGTCTGCCTGAATTCCCAGGCTCCTGAGAGCTAGTAGGGCTTAATTCTGGCCTCTTCATAGGTTGAATACAACCCTGTTATTGAAATCTACAATATTTTGGGAACTTCAGGTTGGCTTAACATAGACCTGGTTGGCTCATGTTTTGAGGGGAAAATATAGTGTTGAATAATTATATATTAAAGTCAATGTTACAATGGCATGATGAAATCTAAAGTATTTAGTTATGTCATACCATATAATGGACATGTGATTTATTTTTTCATTTTTCATTACCCTTCATTTATTATGCAGTTCTCAATCTACTTTGGACATTATATTTTAGTTATACCTTCATACCTCTATGCACTATTTTATCACACATTAAGTGTTCACTGAATTCATCGCTTATGATACAATAACAGACTTAGAGCATGTTTTGAAGCTGGAGATAATTCTCATTTTTGAAAACCTAAGTAGAAGGAAAATATTTTATGTAAAATGTTGAAAAGCTGGTCAACCATGAGTTGGGGGATGGACTATATGAATTTTAAGATCTACTTATTCTCCCTAAAATTCTGCATATAAATGAGCTACCATGCATCAGCTATGTAGCTTTGAATTTTATTTCACACAAAAAATATGCCTTGTTAGCAGCATTCTAATATACAGTAATTTGAGAAAAATATAATATAAGTTCCCTGTGGAAAATATTCAGTATTTAACATCAGCCTTCTCTGTGGGTAGAAAAGAGTTGAAGAAAAGAACAATGTGTCTTCAAGATGGAAATAAACATAGACAGGCTTGAATGAACTTTGATCTGCAACAGAAGCTTCCTGCAGTTTCTGACTTCACAGAGACAGAGAGGTAATGAGATTCCTGCAGAGGAACACAGCAAACTTAAGTAGATTCATTGAGCCCAATGCAGTGGCTGTGCATTAATTTTCAGATAATGGAGCATAACTAAAATAGGTGCAGTCTGAGAGTTGCAAAACAGACTTCAAGTTTAGAGGAAATCAGTGGGACATGAACAAGAGTAGTCAACGCTCACTGCCAGAGAGTTTAATAAACCAAAATCCTGGGCAGATATTATTAAAATCAGATGTATTGCAGTAACAAGCATATTATCTGTGTTTTAAGAAGATAAAATGGTATCATGGATTTAGGCAAAAGTATTGAATATTAACATAAATATTACTTTAATGTAGAGTCTTAAATTTTCTCTAATGGATGTTCTATGGAATATTCTTTTCTTTATTGAATAAGCAGAAACACAAGTCAATATTTGTTATATGTCAGCCACTGGGCATGGAGAGATGAAAAGACTATGTTCCTTCTCTCTACAAAACCACACTATACTTAATGAAGTAAAATGCCTTTCATCGCAGAAGAATGTAGAGAGTCTTGCACTAGATTGTATGCCAGATGTCAGGAATGGAGAAGAGATGACCTCATCAGGATCACACTGGGGAAAGGGTTTCTAGAATAGATTTTCTTGTAGAACTATCCTTGGTCTCCATGTTTCTCATTGGAAGTAAACAGCATGTTGGTTTTTAATTGCACAGCTGAATTCTGAGGAAGACTTACATTTCTAAATGAAGAATCCTTATTTTTATTTCAATGTAATATTCTTGAATTTTGTAGTAGAGTCAGAATTACTTTTTGACATATGCAGCTACTCTATAAAGTATTTAGCTTTTCATCTACTACAATTTTAAAGATTAATAAAAATGACTATTGTTGGATTATGTCAATTATCTCATATGCCAATTTCACAAAATTTCCATGTATAGACAGAGATAGGTGCATTGTATGTGTATATTAAAACATACATTTATATGTATGTAGATACATGGCATATATAATATAGAATATGCAAAATCTGAATATTCTCAGATCAGGTTTAGGAGAGACTTACTAGAAAAAAAGTATGCAATGGTAACAGATTATGAACTCCTCCTCCTTGCAGTTGGATTAAACATAGGACTTGCTTTCAAAAAAACAAGTTGAGAAAAGAAAAAATAGTAACTTTTCAGTGGAGAAACCTGTAAAAAACTAACATTAACCTAGCACTGCATGTGGATATTATGTATACCCTGTTATGATGTGAGAAGGGAACTTCAGCTCTTTGATATTCTTTTCTCAAATTCATAACCCCAGTCTCATCATAGGAAACATTCCAAACAAACCTAAAATGGAGAACATTCTATGGGATGCCTGGAGAGATACTCCACAGCCTGAAAAATAAGAAAAGACAGAGAAAATGTCTCATTCCAGAGAACAGGGAGGACATGATTATTAAATGCAACATGATCACCTGGATTGGTTCATGGAATGAAAGAGAACACAGATCGTAAGATCAGTGAAATCTAAGCAAAGTCAGAAGTTCAGCTAGTGGTCATTGCCAACACTGGTTCATTAGTTTTGACAAGACTTACTTTGTACTACAGTAATGCAAGGTGCAAATAATGGAGAAAATTAGATAAAAGGTAAAATGGAACTCTACAATTTTTGCAAGTTTTCTGTAAATCTAAAATTATCCCTCCCTCTTTATAAAATCCCTTGTGGGGCTACACGTGTTAAGATGATAGTAATAGTGATTAATTTCTAATATACCAATTTTTAAGTATCACTTCAAACCCATGCAGGATATGAATCAAAATGTTTTATAATTCAGTGAGAATGTGTTGTTGAGACTTTGCAGCTGTGAGTGAAAGGGAACCCATGATAATAAGTGACAGAAATTATTAATACTCTAAACTGAACAGATAGAATCAACTCAATGAAATAAAATGTGTCTTTAACATGTATTTTTTTTCCATTTCCCCCCTATAATTAGCTACAATTAGCAGTGTCAAGGAAATAAGGGGATGACAATCTACAAAAAATCATTTAGATATAATACAAAGTATTTTCAAATACTCTTTAAATTCTATCAACCTAGTAAATTTTTAAAGATACAAAATTAAAAGGGGAATTACCTCCAAACTTCTATTTCTACTACTGCTACACTTAGAAGAAATATACAATGATTGGCAACTTATTTTATATATATATATATATATATATATATATATATATATATATAAATTTTTTTCATATAAACATATATACATATATTTTAATAGAGTGATATATATATATCACTCTATTAAAATCAACAAATATTTGAAGGCTGGAGTTTCATGCAGTTATGATATTGTATATGGATATATTTTAATTGCGTAGTTTTGAAGCAGAGTATACTGTCTTTCTTAGCTTTGTTAATTCCAAATCCTTAGTTAAAGCCACCTCATAATCATTAATACCTGGCAAACACCTGAAAAGTGTCAATATCTGGACTGCTAAGCCTAACAGTGTGCTCCTAGCAATGCTTTGAAACCTGCACTCCAGTGATCTTTTCTATTCTACTTCATTTGTTAACACAGAGACAGCAGCAACTCTTTTCTCTGAACTGTATCACTGTGTTGTAATAAAAAGGATCTTAGGTCTGGAATAGCATCATAAGTTGAATCTATGAAAGCACTAACATCAACAGGTTTTCACAAAAACAAAAATGGCAATTTTATACATACCATCTTAATATGCAAGTACAGAGGATCATCACATCTCTTTCTAACCTACTGAAATCACATTTAGTCGCCCTGTGATTTGCCTTCCCACTGTATCAACAAAACAGTGAAACTAATTTAGAATTTTTAACGTGTGATATTAATTTAAAATTCAGGAATGGTGGCTTTTCTTTGTATCATGGGTGGGGTTTTGTAACATTTTTCTGGTGCTCTGAGCTCAGTTTATTCATTGACAAAAATGAGAAATTGGTAAAGCATTTTTTAATCCACATTTTCTGTGAAGATTACATAAAGGTAAAATGACACAGTAGAAATGCATAGTATTTACTGATAAATAATAATTACCTTTCTTTTTTGAGGTATTCTGGTATTACTTTCAACCTAAATATCACGATTAACTGTAACAACCATTACAGTCTCTCGTTAGAGACAATTTTTCTAACAAGTAATTGATGATGGGTTTTCATTCTTAGTATTGTAACTTGCTATGTACTTGGCAGTATTCTGATCCATAGAGGACAAGAATGATTAATAAGTCTCATCTATTTAGTGTGATTCCTCCTGAAAGGTGCTGAAACAACTCTCTCGACACCCTTGCAGTTCTTATGAGCAACTCTCACCATATTTGTCCTGAGCATGGTGAACAAAAGGCATTATTTTTTCCTTCTGCCACCATTCTATTCTGAGGTGGTATTATTCTAGTTATAGCTCTGGAAAATTTTCGGTCAGTGACTCTGGATAAGTAGCTCTCCCAGTTTGTCCTAGTTGGGAAAAAAAAAAAAAAACCTGGCAAAAAAAATCATACTCTACATTTTCTTCCAAATTGATATGAGTCTGCTAATAGAAACATTTATGTAAATGATACATATTAGCAGCTGACCTTGAAGAATAACAACATTTCCCACACACAAACACATCTCTACTTGGCACTTCACTAGTGATAATGATCCAGAACAGGTGTTAATTCTCAATTTGCAGGTTCATTATGAATCTGTTAAAGTTTAGAAGTTGAGCATGTCTCTCATGCGATTCCAAATTTTGCCATTTTCATCTATATAGTGGGTTTATGTTCTCTTACTTCCAAAGAACATATGCTCTGCAATAGTAATATGGTCCACAGCATACTCATTATTATGTAAACATTCTTTCTTGTGAAGCATTTACCTATAAATGTGATATATTCTTAGTTCCCTTCCTCATTTTCAAAGTTCATTTAGATGACAAAGTATGGATTTCTTTAAAATGTTTTCACTATGTAACTTTATAAGTTCGTACATAGTTCTTTTTCCTCATTCTGAAGAGCATTTATTTCCAACAACATGGATAAATACTTTGCTGGTTTTTTTTTTTTTGATGTTATGTTTGTTTCTTATGGGGCAGGGATTAATCTGGAAACAATGTAGAATTCATAATGAAAGCTTTATAAAAATAAAGGCATTATATATTCAGAAATGTATTGTCCTACTTTGAAATGGCTAGCAGTAGTGCTAATGTTATTTAAATGTAATGATAAAAATTCTTTTCCCTCCAAAAAAAGGAAAAAAGAAAGCATAATAAAGTTACCTGATATATCTTTAAAATGTTGGAAACCAGAAATATTACTTAAGTTAGAGAAATATTTGACCTTAAATATGTAAAACAATACTAGAAATGCAACATATTGGAAATATAGTTTTCAACATAGAACATAAAAAACGTAGGTAGAGCTATGTCAAAGCAAAGAATATTAGCATAGATAACAACCCATCTAAGTAAAAAATGCATAATAGTAAGAACACCAGTGAAGTGATTTATTTGATGAAATAGGATTAAATAATTTAAATATGGTTATTTAATGCACAATAAAGTATTTGGGTTCTTGAAATACTCATATATTTTGGCTATTTAAATTCATTGTAAAATTTTTATCTAAATTTATTTTATAAGTGTTGTATATGAAACAAAAATTATACATTTTAATATGGTAGTATAGATGTTTCAATTAATATATTGTATAATATTAAATAAGGTTAGACATATCTCTTCAAAAACTTATCAATTATTTATGGCTAAAGCTTTCAAAATTATTTCTTCTATATTTTTGAAATGTAAAGTACATTATTATCACCTATAGTCACCCTACTATATAATAGCTCACCAGAAGTGAGCTCCTAAATATAACTCCTAAATATAACTCAGTATAAACTTATAAATTCTCCCTAATTTCCCTTCCCCTTAACTCTCCCCAGACTCTGGTAAACACCTTTTGACTCTCAGTTCCTATGAGATCAACTTCCTTAAATTTCATATAAGTGAGCTTATGTGGTACTTGCTTTTCTGTGCCTGGTTTACTTCACTTAACACAATAATCTCTAGTTACATCCATGTTGCAACAAATTACTGGATTTCATTCATTTTTGTGGATGAATAACAAGTCTGACATGTGTATATGCTCTAGTTAAATCCATCAAAATCTACTCATCAGACAATGAGCTTAGGTTATTTTTATATCTTTGCTATTGTGAAGGGTGCTACAATAAGCATACAAGTTCAGGTCTCTTTGACCTATTAATTTTACTTACTTTGGATAGACATTCAGTAGTGAGATTGCCAGATCTTATGGTAATTCTATTTTATTTTTCTTGAAGAACCTCCATACTATTTTACACAATGACTGTATTACTTTAGGTTCCTGCAGGATGAATGCTTCACTTTTCTCTACTTCCTTACCAGAATTTGCTATCTTTAGTGATTTTGATGGTAGCCTTTCTTATTGTGGTGAGGTTAATTTTTTTTTTTTGCCTTTTAATTACAAGTATCTGAAAAATGATTGCAGAAGTGCAAGAGAAAATAAATGAGAAAAAGGTGAAATTTATTAAATTCTTACTGTGTGCCAGATTCTCCTCTAGAAATATTCACATAAGTTGGTATAGTAATTTGTCACAAATAACCTGACAAGTTAAAGTATTGTCATTTTGTAAGCGTCTGAAAATTTGAAAAGTTTGATTACTACACCTGGAAAACACAAACGCTAGGGAGTGGATTCAGGGTTCAACCCCATCTCTTGTATGCTTTACCATTTCATATTCTTCCCAGAGGAAACTTAGTGACATCCAGTTGGGCAGAAATACTTGTACTTTCTTATAGAAAAGATTTGAACTTGCATTAAGGAACTATCTAAAGTTATTTCAGTCATAGTACCATGAGGCAGAAACATTAGATTTTTTAATGGTTATTAATTGCAGTGGAAGGAAAAAAAAGGCTATGTTCAGGAAGATTTAGTTTAGTAAAAGTTGTTCATGGCAGAGAAATCAAGAATGGTGCAATAAAGAGTCTGCAGAGACACTAAGTACTTTTTTTTTCGGGCACATGTAACTCCCAGATAAGGGCACTCATGAAAATGATAAAGTATGATGACCAGGGAGAATATACTACCTGATGAACAGGGAGGAGATGCAAGACCCCTTTTTCACATCCTCTTACAAGGAAAATTTGAAAAGAGTATAATTTGGAACTGTTTGTTTGCTTTCTTATTTTAATTGGAGGTAGCAAGTGTAGAAATGTCTTAAATTGCAAGACTTTATGAAAGCCAAAATAGCCTGAAGAACTTTGCTGGCATAAAAGCTGAAGGCATGTATAAAAAATAGACTAGCACCTCAAACTTACTATGTAGTAAGAGAAGGCTTTGAATTGTGTTAGTCTGGTGCTTGCCTGTAATCCCAGTGACTTGGGTGGCTGAGGCAGGAGGATTGTAAATTCAAAGCTAGCCTCAGCAAGTTAGCAAGGTCCTAAGTAACTCAAAAAGAATCGGTCTCAAAATTAAAAAAAAAAAAAAAAAAGAAAAGAAAGAAAGAAAGAAAAAAAGGGGAAGAGGGGTGTGCTAGGGATGTAGCTTAGTGGTTAAGGGCCCCTGGATTCAATTCCTGGTACCTAAATAAATAAATAGATCATGATCAAAATCAAAACCCGTGGGTTTTTTTGTTTGTTTGTTTGTTTGTTTGTTTGTTTTTTGTGCGTGTATCAGGAGATTTATTTCAGAAATTTGCTCTTGTGATTATGGGAGTTGAGAAGTCCAAAAAGATGCTATTGTAATGTTGTACAGCCAGCAAATCCATTGGGAGAAGAAATAATATAGTATAAATCTCAGGCCAAGAGCTAGGAGCTATGATATCCAAATGTCCAAGGGCAGGATAAGATGGATGACTCTGCTCAAAGAGACACAGAATTTACCCTTTCTCTGTCTTTTCTGTTTGTGTTCTGAAGAATTGGATGATGGCTGTTCACTCTGAGTGAAGATGAATCTTTTTACTTCTGTTACTTCTTTACTGTCTGTTGATTTAAGTGTTAATTTCATCCGGAACCAAACCAGAAATAATGTCTTATCCAATATCTGGGCATTCTTAACCAAACCAGGTTGGCAAATGAAATTGTTACTCACAGAGGTGCATAGAAAAGAAAAGGTTCAATGGTAAACAGTGAATATTAGAAGATTGATTATAAAACAATTAAAGAAGACTTCTGAAGGTTACTTACAGATGTCCTACCTCAGGACAAGGCAGAGAGACTGCACAATAATAGCTACAATGTCCCAAACTCATCTTCCACCTGCAGTTGGCATCACTTCTAAAGATAATTTGTCTACCCAACTCCCTATCTCATGAATAAGCAAGGAAAACTTTGGAGATTATATTTCAAAACTAGAAAATTTATAAAAATATTTTTTTAATTGAAAATAATAGATGAAGATTCTCATTTCTTATTAATCAACAATTCCACTTCTGGCTATATATGCTACAAAGAAACTCATGTGCATATAAAGAGAAATAGTACTAACTGTGAAAAGCAGAAAATAACTTAAAGGTCTAGCAGCAGGAAAGTAGATAAATTTATATGATGTCCTATGTTATAGCAAATAAAATGAATGAGTTAGAACAATTTCTGTCAAATAGTGGAATTTAAAAATGTTGAATAAAAAATTTAGTTGTAATGTATATTGATACTATCCTTAGAAAATTTAAAACTTGAAAAGATAATGTAGTGCATAACATACTCACATACACACACACACACATACACACATATACACACACATAGGCAGAGAGAGAGGACACAGTAATATTTTCTTCAAGAATGAATTTATTTCTAATGGAGCATATGGAAATTCAGGTGGGGTATAAATATAATGAGAGCCTCAACTGTATCTATAAATACTATTATATTGGACAGGGCACAGCTTGGTCTCTTAGGGAAATAAACTCTGATTCTGAATTTATTGTGCAAGGTGTTTATTAAGGAGCATCCTCAGTATCTACACCTGTAAGAGGAAAGGGAAAGATAGGGGAGGGCAAAGACAGAAGATGAAACTTCAGTTCAAGCCCAATGGCTGTGTGAGTTGAGCCCATGAGAACCTCTGCAGCTAAAATGGCCCATCTGAGATGTTTCACTTTGGACCACAATACTGGGCATTTTATATCGCAGCCTGAAGCAATGATTGGGTATTGGCTACTCCCATAGGGCCTGCTTTTCAGAGAGCAAGTAAATTGAAGCTGAAGAAATCCTTGAAGGGGCTGAAGACTGAACTGACAGCACTTGGGGTAGCAGCTGCCTCGATAATTCTTCCTTTGAAAGGAATCTAGGCGCAATTCAATAAACCAAGTCAGAGACAAATGAATAATAAAACTAGAAATAAATATTTGCAAAGAATATGACTCACAAAGGACTAATTTCCTTAGTACATAAAGATTTCTTACAGCTTGTGAGAAAACAATAAATCAAACAGCCTAGTAGAAAAAGGAACAGAGGACAGAAGCAGGCTGCTCACTCCCCACTGTACACACACATACACGTGCACAAGAACATAGAACAGCTATGAAAAAAAGGAAAAGATAAAATCTCTTGAGGTTTAAGAATTTCCGATTAAAACCATAATTAATACAAAATCTTTAATAATGGAATAGGCAGATACATTATGTTAACAAAGATATGGGAAATGTCACAGTGATATGTTGGTGTGTATTACTATAAATGGGTGAAGACCCATTTAGCACTAGATACCAAATTTTTTTTTTTAAAGTTTGTGCACTTTGACTCAGAAACATTCCCTCTAAAAATATATACCTAACAAATATAGTGACATGCAGGTACAGAACATAGTCATTTGGTAAACTTTTGCAGTGTTAAACATGAAAATAAATAAACAAATTTCTTAACAATGTAAACCCTTTTCAAGAAATTATTCTTTAGGAATATGGGAAAAATTATGCAATCATTTAAAAATACTGTAATATCTCTTCTCATATGAGAAAACTCATAGATATTTTTAGTTATTAGAGAACAGAACACTGCATATAATGCCACTACTTATATAAATGTTCATTCAAGTCACACTCAGACACACTCAGCCATAAAACAAGTCACACTCAGTCACACACACACACACACACACACACAATATGCCAATATGTAGAATCTCCCTAGAAGAAAGAATGTATTACAGAGAAGTAGCACTGTTTATCATATAGGATTAAAAGTTAAGGAACCCAAGTTTAGGAATAGAAGACTTAATTTTCAACTTATAATGTTCAAGTATTTTTTCTACAGAGCGCATTTTTCTTTAAAATCGAGTAGGTTTTCCAATGAACAGAAATGAAAACTATGTGAAAGATACATACCCAAGCTTCTTTCTTATATTTATGAGATTTTTTCTTTCTTTCTTTTCTTATTTCTGTGGCACCAAGGATTAAACCCAAGGTTTTGTGCTTACTAGGCAAGTGCTCTGCCAATTGAGTTCAGCTACATCCTTTGCTTTTTTTTCCTGCAATGAATATATTATGTGTATATATAAAAATTAGTAATATTTTTGTTGGTACTATATTTTGATATGCATATGCATGTTTCTGTATATAAACAAAACTGATTATATTCATTTTTAAGTATCTTTTTCACTCATAATCTACCATGAAATCTTCCATGTTTTAATGTTTTATTATATGCCCCTAAAGGAATCACTATTATTTTTTTGATTTTAATAAGATGATCTTTGGAAATTTTATTTTAGAAAAATCAAATATTTTAACTTTTGTACTAAAATGCTTCTGTGTATGAAAATATTAATCATTTTTAAGTATTTCAAAAGAAGGTACCTGAGCCATTTTATGACAAGTTCCAAAAAAAGAAAACCATAAGGTTGCAATATATGATTGTAATCACTTGAGAAATGGCATAGAAAATTTGGCTCAATAATAGCAACTCCACCCAAAATAACATAGCATGAAAATGCAAGGTTAGTAGATCTTCTAATGAATCTATCATGAAAAAAGACTAACAAACCTTGCTGATATTTGAAAATATACCAACAAAAGTACTTTAGAACAGTTTGAACTCGTATTCAGTATAATGATTTCATCTCTGAAAATGAGCTATGCATACAGAAGAGTTTGGGGACTTGGTTTGCATTACATGGGATGTGCTGATCTTCTGCCATGAAAAGCTTTTGGGCATGTATTCTAGACATTAAATTATGGTAATTGAAATGGGAAAATGTCTGTAGCCTTTCTCAATGTGTTTGGGTTAGTTGCACATGAACATCTGCTTTCCCTTTATAACTGGAGACTGGAGAATAGCATCAATTTGCAGGCATTAACAACTTCTGCTCACAAAACAGCAGACAACTCTCTGTTGGAACGCCATACCATCTACTCTGCTCAGGGAACAGTCTCCAAGCATTTACGCCAAGATCAAGCCAATAATGTGTTTGGTGCAAAGTAAAGAAAGCCTTGCTCAGCCATTTTAAGTGGATATTTCCCTCTTCCTTCTTTTCTGTCCTTGAGTAAATAGAATAATTCATATTTTTTGACATTTTAAATCACGATTGACAAGTTATTAAAATTAAATATTTGCAATATAATGAAATGCCTGGAAGTTCTCCTAAGCTATTCATTCACCCTACTCCTTAGAGAAAGCCATGGTATAGTTTCAGATATTTTTTTCTGGATGCATTATATAATATTATTTTTGTAATTAACTTCATTCACACATATTGATATATATGTGATAAATATGAATGTGATATATCACTTTGACGGATACATACTATTTCATTTAGGAACGTAAGTATGTCATTATCCACTAAAGAAATCATTTTGCTAATGTGATTAATATTGGAAAATTTAAAGACAAAATAATTTCAGTTTTACATGAAATATTTGGAAGATATAAACAGAGAGAATGTTCTCTATTTTATATTGGGAGGTCAGAATAGCATGTCAATAACATCAAAGGAAAGGAAAATTAAAGACCAATTTCTATTAAAAACACAAAGCACAAGTTCCTAAAATCACCACTTATCTTTTCAACATGGTAGTAAAGTAAGCAGTGAAATAAGGCAAGGACAGACACAAAAGAATAAAAATTGGTAAAGTTTATTTTTGTACAAATATTCACATGAATCTTCAGGCAACCTCCTAAATTGGGGAGTGAAATTGATCAAATTATGTTTTTATTTATGTATGGATATTCCACAATAAACCCATCATTTCATATAATCAACATACCCCAATAAAAAAATTGATATGTAAATTTAGCAAGCTTACTAGAAAAACAGTCATTATGCAAAATTCAATTCTATTTTTATATGCCAACAGGCACAAAAAATAAATGTGAATATTAATGCAAATAATCATCTTCATTTTCATCAAAAATACCAGACTTTGAAAACTACAGAACACTACTAAAAAAATTAAAAGAGCCCAAATCAATATAAGAACATATTACATTAACGAATAAGAAAATTTCCTTCTAAATATGTCAGTTCTCCCTAAGTTCATTTTTAGATTCAGTACATCCCAATCAATATTCCGGTAGTTATTTTCTTTTTACTAATAGCTAGTTGATGAGTGGATTCTAAAACATATAGAAACACAGATTGCAAAAAGTAGTAATGTATATGCTTCCTCCATTTTCTTTTAAGTCCACAGTACACTATCCAGCCTCAGACTCTGCACTCCGCCAAGGTCCCTCTTACTGCCCTGGCCTAGGGAGAAATCAGAAGTGGAGTCAGGGCCTCTCCCTACCTATGCTCCTGGTATCTAATAGCTCCATGCTCACTGGCACTCAAAGCATTCTCTGCCTTCTCTCACTCCTTTTCCTACAACTGCTATACTGTGGTCCCTTCTTCAACCTGATCCCATGGCCCTATGTTTTTCAAAGAGTATTTATAGTTACTCTTCTTCATTTGAAGTATTAGTGGGATTAAAAGTTCATTAATTTAAAATAAAATACATCCATTTTTGGAGATTTAGGATGAAAAGAGGCAACTTCAATCTGTACTTCAAATGTTCATCCAATTTTCATAAGTCAGAGTTGTTTTTTTTTTTTTTTTTTTAGAAACCTTTCTCAAGGAAAATCTGATGAAATCAGTAAATATATGATCTTACCACAACAGGGTCCTAGAACAATGGGGTTGTTGAGTATTCACATGAAGAAAATAATATGCCTATTGTTTTTTAAAGAAAGAAAACCCAACTACATAAACAATAAGTTATTGTGTATGTTTTCTGTAGTGGATATCTATACTTTCATGAGTTGTCTTCAATTTCAGTCCTACATTTATCAATATTCTTGATAATCCCTTTAAAACACACACACACACACACACACACACACACACACACACACACAAACCTGGCAGAATCTCCAGCTAATTTGAAATAGAAATGTGATTTCCATGATGAATTAATCTAATATTCAGTTTCTAAAATGAGGATTCGGGGCTCAGTTAAAAAAAAAAAAAAAAAAAAAAAAAACTTTTCCTGAGACCCATAAATCAGCAATCTACTTCAAAGGAAATGGCTTATAGTTCCCATTATGAGCTTCCTGAGGGTACCAAAATATGCAATTTTTGCTTTATCAGTTTATCAACTACTTTCTTTTGCATACATCATTTTTACACATGTATTACTGATGAGTCTAATAGCTTTTTTCCTTTAAAATACCTTAACTCATAAGTTCACAGTAGCATTGAAATATTTTTCTGTAGAGACAGATATTATTAGAGACTTAGAAATAGCTTAGAGAATGTTATCAGTATGGCCCCTGTATAAAAGATAGCTCCTAGTCCTATATCAGAGAAAAAGGCAAAGAAAAGTACAATAGAAATAAGAATAGTGTTCTAAGCAGAAACTAACCATTTTGAAAGGAAAACACAAGAGGTAAATTTATTTCAAATAAGTGTTTTCAATTTTTGAAATCATGATAGAAATGTTGAAAACGCCTCATTGTTCTACATGACTAAATATGATTTATTTTTACTTTCATGACAGAATTGCAATCATTTATCTAAACAATTGTTTCATTTCATATCTGATTGACAACAATTTTCCTTTTGCTAAATTAAAAATAAACATGCATTTTAGCTTCAGTTAATTATAGACTTGAGGGACAGATTTTTTTAATAATTTAATTTTTCTTTTGCTTTTTTTAACCACAGAAAATGATTATATTATATTAAAGTCAAATAACATTTTATTTGATGTTCTATTGTCTCATCAAGGACTGAAAGGAGTCACAGTAAATTTTTTAATAATGGACAAGTTTGGTGGTATGTTATGATCCAAAATGTTCTTTTTTCCTTTAATTTTCTGTTTCTTTAAATGCAACAATATGGTTATCAACAGGTATTATATATTATTAATGATATAAAAATAGGAAATTACTTGGTCTTATAATGCATACATTATTCATTTTGTGTCATTTCATTTACTCTTGAGCAAAGAATGTGACCTTAATTTCTAAAGGAATGGTTGACTTATTTCCCTAACAAGAGTATGCCTCCATATCAAAGCTAAATTTCATTCCTTGGACGTATCTTTAAAACTTTGTTTTTAATTTTAGAAAAGTTCCAAAGAGTTTCTCCAAAACTCTGAACACTTAATTATCACATTTTGCTGGAAGAGTCAATGCAGTTTATATCAGAGAAGTAACATAATAAATCCCCAAACTCCAGATATTTATTAATAACTCTAAATACATAAAAAATGTGTGTTGATCAGTTCACATGAAAGAGTTTTACACTTTCAAATTGCATTACCCCAGTTACATTCTGAGTTTAACCCAATTTACAGTCTTTACTCAACACAAATACACATTTAAAATGTGACACTTAATATTTGAATGTTTCACATAACTTCAAATAATGAATATGATATAAAACTTGAGTTTCTTATAAAACTTCAAGAAGTTTAATTTGTCTAGACACAAATACAGTTGATAGTATTATGAAACTGATTTTAAAAAAGTAACAGTACAGTATTTATTGATTGGAACATCAGGAAACCTGTGTAAAATTGAACATTTCAGGGATGTGGTAATGATTGATTATGACAGCCTCCATCCCTACCTTCCATTTTCTAATCTCATAGTAGAAGTGTCCCTTTTAAGGTTGACAGTTTTCTCTCCACCTGTGCTAAAATGCACAAGTCTTCCATAATATTTTATTTTACTACCTTGAATAGGTTTCTCCAAAGCTGTGAACCTATCTCTGACCTTTGCTTCTTATCCAAATGCCTGGAAAACATTCTTTCTGTTGATAAGTTCCATTTATGAATCAATCTCTAGTTGCACAATGTATCCTACAAACTCATCCTAATGATTTTCAGCTACTGTATCTAGTGAATCCTTCAGTTCTAATGTTGCTTCACCTCACCACAAGCCATGCCTAATTAGACACCTCCAGTTTGTTCTCATTCTCCCCTACTTGACATCCATCTTCCCATTCTCACTGCCTGCCAAACAGTTGTTAAGCTCCAGGATCAGATGTCAGAACCACAGCCTTACAAATTCTTTATCAAACTTCCACAGTTGTATAAGGATGGATCCTTCTGATAAATTACATAAATCTCTTTCTAGCTCATCAATTAATTGATCTATCATATATCTGGTTATTTGTTTATCTACTATCAGTCATCATCTACCTATCTATCCACTTTTCCTAGCAGTTCTTTGATATCAAATCCAGATTATTAGAGTCCCAAATATTTCCTTTCTGTCTTTGCCAGCTGATCTTTGCCAGCTATCTATCCCCAGTTGATCTTTCTGTCTTTAGTCTTCTACCCTATCTAAGCATTCCCCCTCTGCTCTAAAAAAATAATTTCGTATTATAAAAAAAAAAATCTTTAAATGTCATTGCCCAAGGTACAGCCCTCTAATGATTCACAATTACTTTTACAGCTCAGGACAGACAGTGAATGCTGGCCTCTTTTTGTACCCTCATTCTTAATTTTCACTACAATCACATTTCCTGTGAGCATCAGGGAATAAACTTTTAATCTAGTGATGCCTATATATTTTAAATTCTGTAGACCTTCCTTGCCCTTATTCATGCTCTTTTCTCACTCCTGTATCACTAAAGAATAGGTACTCATTTTTGTGAATTAGTTCAAGAAATGTCCCTGGGAAAAAATTTTCTGATCATTCTCTCTGGCAAATAAATCATTACTACCTTGGTTATTTAACCGCAGATTAAAAATTGACCACATAAATTCTTCTAAGTATAGGGAGATACTCATTTTTCGGCTTCACTGATCCTTTATCTTTCTCCTGTGGCAACTTCAAATCCTGAGAGAATGAGGGAGGCTGTGGTGAGGAATTAATTCAGGATAGGCTTAGATGAGACCCCTTAGTCAACCAATGCATGCATGTAAAACACATTGAGCTGCACTCTGGATGTCTTTAAGCCCTATAAAGCCATAATAAGAGTCTTTTTGCTTCCCTGGGGCCAGAATTTCAGTTGCTTTGGACAGCCTTTCTGACTTTTTCTTTTTCTTTCTTTTTTTTTTTTTTGTATTAGGCATGGAACGCAAGGTCTGACAGTTGGTAGGTACCTACGTGCTCTATTATTGACCTACCAACACACCTTTCTTACTCTTAATAATTTTTGTGTTGATAGGTTGCCTTCTCTATTTTTTACTTCTTGTTCTTTATCTGGCATATACACAGCAAACATTCTTTTCAACACATTTCAAAGCATGTTTTGTTTTGCGTTTATTCCCTTGACCTTTTCTCTGGACTTGTAGCTATCACATGTTCTTCTGTATACTCAGAAGAGGGCTACTAAATTTTATTAAGTAGATTTGATGCACAAGCAACCAAAGATAATTTATACCTCCATTCTACAATCCCCCAAAACATGGGATCTAATAATCGTAAATAATGCAGATAGAGCTGTGGGGCCGACATCATACACCAGGCTGACACCTAAGATGAATAGTATGCTATTCCTTTGGGAGGGGTCAACAATGAGAGAAGAGATAAAGGTCTGATTAAATGAGGTTCTTTATAATAATAGCCTTAAATAATGCTAAGGTTTGGCTACTTCCTGTCACCTTCTATAATTTCGATATAGAAAAGCAGTGCTTCCTGACACAGTGGAGCCTAAGGTTAGGTTGTGGGGTCTGAGCCAGAGGACTGCTCTTGGCTCTTATCACCACTACATACCAGTTACATAGCTTTGGACAAATATACTTCTTTCCCTAGGTTTAAAATTTTGCTGGTAGAAATGGGTCTGAAAATAGGTATGATAACACTACTCATAGGATTGTAGTGAATAATTCAATGAGTTTAATTCTGAGAACAGTCAATCTCCCTAAAAGGGAAAATGGGAAGACCATGACCTGGAAAAGAGAGTCTTACAAGTATTTTTTCGTCCTTCTTCTGTTATTTTTTCTTTACTTGTTCTCTCTCTCTTTTTCTTTCTTTTTAATCATACATTATTCCCTTAATGTTCAGATAAGAACTACATATAAGAAAATATAGATCCATTACTGAAGACTCTTATATGGAAACCACACCCCTCCCCAAATGGGACAAATCCATATTTATTTAAGCCATTGGGTTCATTTCAGCAAATTCACAGTGAAGAAATACAAGACAACTCTTCCCTTGGCATCTTTCTGTTTTCTCTCATTTTTTTCAGTACTTTATCTTGGTCTCTCTGCCTTCCCCACAACATCCTGCTTTCTTTAGCCTCTGACCCTCTGCAGGTGTTTTGTTCTGCCTGGTTTTCCCCGTTGGAGCTCTCCTCAATCAGTAAATGATATAAAGAATGCAGGAAAGATGGTTTTCTTCCCCTGAGAGAATCACCTACCACAAAAGTAAGCATTTATAATAATGAGATTTGGCACAGTATTTTACTAAAACTCTGGTTGTTCATGTGCCACAGAAAGTCTCTGTGTCTTGGGTCTGTCCAAAGGCTTCTGCTGTTACTTCATCTTTATAGGGCCCACAGCACCATGGCATAAGTAGGAGACTTCCCCAAAGAAGAGAAGCTAATAATCCTGTTCTGTCACATGTTTTATTTCACCATTTAGTTTTTGTTGTTTGCTCTGTCATGTTTTGATTTTTGCCTTTGTGGCAAATAAAATAAAGAGAAAATGGAGTACTTATATCCAGGCAGGAGTTTTGTTCATGGTAGATGTTTCGTTCAGCTTTTTCACTGTTATGACTAAAGGACCTGACCAGCACAGTTGTAGAAGAGGAAAAGTTTATTTGAGGGCTCATGATTTCAGAGGTCTTAGTCCAGAGAGGGCCAGCTACATTTCTCAGGGCAGAACATCATTGCAGAAGAGTGTAGCAGAGGGAAGCAGCTCACATGACGATCAGAAATCAGAGAGACTCTGCTCTCCAGATACAAAATATATATCCCCTAGCCATGTCCCCAGTGAACCACTTCCTCTAGCCACATCCCACTGGCCACTGTTACCACTGAGTTAATCCCATCAGGGATTAATTCACTTATTAGGTTAAAGCTATAACCTAATCTTTTCTCCTCCAAACCTTCTTGCATTGTCTCACACATGAGCTTTTGGGGGACATCTCATATCCAAATCCTAACAGTAGACATGATAGTATATGTTCAGGGCAGGGAATTCCCACACTGACAGTATGAGGACACCTGTAACTCCTCCTATGGTCACCATAGTTCACCTCCTTTGAATAAAGGAGGTGTTAAGTCATTTATGTTTTGTCAACAGAATGGGACTGGTATTGATAGGACACTGATCGTGGGGCATCAAGGTCTGTGTAATGTTGCCAAAAGCAACAATCCAGGTGGCATGAGGGTTTCCTAGGCTTTAGAGCTACTGAAGTTCTATGTGTCCTCAGCAAGGACTGTCCCTGTGACCTCCCCAAGGTGGAATTATCATTGTTCTCAGTGTGGCTAAGGTTTAGGCAGATTACTTCCTAACTCTGGGCTCCTGAGCTCCCTTTTCTTAGAGCATTTACTTTAGAAAACTTGTGATTATAAATGCTTCCTCTGCCCCTTTGAGATGTATATAATCATGCAGCCTCTGGACAGTTCTGCAACCCAGAAATAACTTTTTTTATGGACCTGGGAACCATCATCTTTAAGATGGAAACTGTAAGGAAGATAGGGGAACTTATCTCCTAATTCCAACAGGAGGACAAGAACTTAATAAAAAGTATGCCTTGTTCGACATTATAAAACTAAGTCCTATCATGAGCAAAAGAGAAGGCTTTCATTTCCTTTGGATAAGACCAGTTAGCATACATACTTATGGCCAAGGATTCCACCAGTCCAGTTCTTTAAAACAATTTAAAATAAAATAAAAATTCCTCTAGTCTTTTGTCTCTAGGAATTGAGTTTCTAGACTCGCCATGTGCTCTCTCCTGTATCAATGGCAATAATATCAGAGGTGTTTGTTTCTGTCTGCTTATCATGTCCCATGGAACCAACCAAGGAAGTGCAATGTATACAACTGGTCATAGAAAAATGGGTCTTTAGTAACAAAATTAGCTATCCCTGTTAGAAGCAGCTTCAGATTCAGGAACCCTAAAGCAGGGAGTTACCCAGACACTATGCTTATCAGAGTAAGACATCTGGGTAAATGGTGCTTATTCAGTGATGATATGTGTGGGGGTAAACAGGACTAGATCTCCTGACCATGTGCATAACCCATAAACTGCAAAAGCCTGGTGCAACTGAAGCTAGCTTCACACAAGAGACACTTTCCTGGCTGTGAGTGCTCTGAATTGAAGAATAATTTGAAGTTCTTTACAGCAAATATATTGAGCAGATTTTATTAAGACCCTTTGTTGACCTTTAACTGAGGAGAAAATGACCACCTTTCACTATTTAGTAAGCCTTCCTGTTGAAGCACATCAAATTCTAGCAGGACCATCCCTCATCTCAGGTCTGCCGGTTTTGTCTCCTGTGCTCTTGAGACAGCACTGCAGAAACTCTTTTCCTCCTCTGTCATTCACCTCACTCCCTCGTCACTTCTCAGTCTTCAATTATTTCTTTTTTCTAATAAAAACAACCTCTACAGGATTTTCTTTTGCTACTATAATTTCTATGACAACCATAGAATTAACTGACTTTAAAAGAGGAGAGAGGAAGAAGAAGAGAGGAGACCACATGGAGAGGAAGATTCAGTATAGTGCTGAGGTTTAAATTTACTCAAACTTCAGATTAAATCAGAAGTGGTGGAGTAAATTGAAGACAGCCATATATTACAGACGAGTAGAGGACAGTAAAGGTATAAATAAAGGAATGGCTAATTTTGAAGATGGCAGAGACACAGAGTTCAATGTCAGCCATTATCAATGAACCCCAAGTGGTTTGTAAATATTTAAGCAAATTAACACAAACCACCCCATGTGTCTTCAGTGAAAATATAAGGCCTTCATTTTGTTTGGGACTAAGTCTCAGGCCCTCACAAGATGATTAAAAAGGGCAGGGATTTAATTTTCAGTACTCTTATGTTTAAAAATAGTTATTTTAAGTTTTCTTTATTAATTGGGCACTGTAGCACACACCTGTATTCTCACATACTTGGAAAGATGAAGCTGGAGAATCCCTAGAGCCCAGGAATTTGAGACCAGTCTGGAAATAGACCCCAATGCTGAAAATAAGTTTTTTTTTCTTTATATAATTACTTCGTTATAAGAGGAAATCTCTTTAGTTTTACAAAATTTCAGTTTTCCAATTCTTTCCTGGCTTCTTTGTAGGATGGCATTGGGGTATATAGAAGATAAGTGGAGTATTTTTACTTTCAAAGAGAATGCCAAGACTCCCAGTGTTTGTGGTTTGCAAAGCTGATTTCCACAACTGCACTTAGGTGACAATTCTTGCCTGACCAGTTGCTTCTGACTGACAGCATATTCAGCTGATATATATGACTTGATAATCTGAAGTCTGGTTAGGTGTGGTGTCACATGCCTGTAATCCCAGTTGCTTGGAAGGCTGAGACAAGAGGATTAAAAGTTCAAAGCCAGCCTTAGCAATTTAGCCAGGCCCTAAACAACTTATAGAGACTTTGTCTCAAAATAAAATTTTAGTTGCAACTATTTACTTCTATGAGAGTTGGCAATAAAAGCAGTGAAAGAAAAGGTCCTGTCTTCTTAAATGACATGAACAAACACATCATTATTAAGCAAAGGAAGGACTGTATTGTGGGAATTTATCAGCAAGCTTCAAGAAGCCTAGGAAACTGCTTTTAAATCTGTTTTTTTCACTGTCAGTCCCAAATCTAGAGTAAAGAGACACAAAGACAGAAAACATGTTCCTTGAAGCTTGTTCTACCCTAAGAGGAAAAACAAATTAGTTCTGGTTTGTTTGTACTTTCCTGGAAATCTGCATATAATAAATATTTTAAAAGTTCGCCAAAGGACTTCAAGAACCTATTATAATAGCAATTCCTGTAAACAAAATTTTGTTTGTTTCTATTTTAATCTATATGATTTAAATGAGATCATGGTTTATTTTTAAAGAAATGTATTTTCCTTTACCTTATATGTGTAAGTCTTTAATATAAAATAAAGAATAACATATAGTCATTATTGCACAATCATGTTCCTGTTATGGACAGCAGACTCTGTGAGACTATGCATCCTAAGGTTGCTCATACATAGTTATTATGAGGCTTTGGAAGTAAATAGCTCAGTGTGTTAAAGCACAGTAATTCTCAGTAGGCTGCATGTTTCCCATATACAATTTTGCCATCTGCAGTATTCTGGTCAGATTCTCCGGGATATCCAAATATTGCAATAAGAGCCACAGTAACATACACAGGTACTACACATATGCTATGGGTTTAATGTGTGCCCCCAACATTCCTGTTGAACTTTAATCCCCGTCCTAATAGTATCAAGGTGAGGCATTTTGGGGAGTGGTTAAGTTATCAGTGCTCTGTCCTCAAGAATTGATTAGGGCCTTATAAAAAGGCTCCAGGGAAACAGCTAATGCCCTCTTGCTGCTTCCCTCTTTTTCCATACAAGGCCACAACAAGAAAGCCCTTATTTCCTTTTCAGAGGATTTGTCACTGATATACAGAAATTTCTTTGATTTATGGGTGTTGATTTTATATCCTGCTATTTTGCTGAATTCCTTTACTAGTTTTAGACGTTTTCTGGTGGAGTTTTTTTGGGGTCTTCTAGGTATAGAATCATATCATTAGCAAAGAGTGATAATTTAAGTTCTTCTTTTCCTATACATATCCCTTTAATTTCTTTTATCTGTGTAATTGCTCTGGCCAGTGTTTCAAGAACTATGTTGAACAGAAGTGGTGAAAGAGGGCATCCCTGACTTGTTCCAGTTTTTAGAGGGAATGCTTTCAATTTTTCTCCATTTAGAATGATGTGGGCCTGAGGCTTAGCATAGATAGACTTTACGATGTTGAGATATGTTCCTGTCATCCCAAGTTTTTCTAATGTTTTGAACATAAAGGGGTGCTGTATTTTGTCAAATGCTTTTTCTGTGTCTATTGAGATGATCATATGGTGCTTATCAGTTCAAGAATTAAAACCAAGAATCAATAAATGGGATAGAATCAAACTAAAAAGTTTCTTCTCAGCAAAAGAAACAATCTGTGGGGTGAACAGAGAGCCTACATCCTGGGAGCAAATGTTTACCCCTCACACATCAGATAGAGCACTAATCTCTAGATTATATAAAGAACTCAAAAATCTAAGCAACAAAACAAAACAAAACAAACAAACAAACAAAAAACAAATAACCCTATTAACAAATGGGCCAAGGACCTGAACAGACACTTCTCAGAAGAGGATATACAATCAATCAACATATATATGAAAAAAATGCTCATCATCTATAGCAATTAGAGAAATGTAAATCAAAATATCATCTCACTCTAGTCAGAATGGCAGCTATTATAAAGACAAACACCAATAAGTGTTGGCGAGGATGTGGGGGAAAAAGGTACACTCATAGATGGCTGATGGGACTGCAAATTGGTGCAGCCAATATGGAAAGCAGTATGGAGATTCCTTGGAAATCTGGGAATGAAACCACCAATTGACAAAGCTATCCCTCTCTTCTCGGACTATACCCAAAGGACTTAAAATCAGCATTCTATAGGGACACAGCCGCATCAATGTTTATAGCAGCACTATTCACAACAAATAAACTGTGGAGCCAACCTAGATGTCCTTCAGTGGATGAATGGATTAAAAAAGTGGCATATATACACAATGGAATTTTACTCAGCAATAAAAGAGAATAAAATCATGGCATTTGCAGGTAAATGGATGGTGTTGGAGAAGATAATGCTAAGTGAAGTTAGCCAATCCTCCCCCCAAAATGCCGAATGTTCTCTCTGATGTAAGGAGGATGACTCACAGTGGGGTAGGGAGGGGGATCCTGGGAGGAATAGATGATTCTAGATAGGGAAGAGGTGTGGGATGGAAAGGGAGGGAGCAGGGGATTAGCAAGAATGGTGGAATGTGATGGACATCATTATCCAAAGTACACGTATGAAGACATGAATTGGGTGTCAACATACTTTATATACAAACAGAGATATGAAAAATTGTGGTATATATGTGTAATAAGAATTGTAATACAAAAAAGTACATATATAAAGACATGAATTGGCGTGGACATACTTTATATACAAAGATATGAAAAATTGTGCTCTATATGTGTAATAAGAATTATAATGCATTCCATTGTCATGTATTTAAAAACTAAAATCAATTAAAAAACAAAACCCTTACCAAACACTGTGTGACAGCACCTTGATCTTGGACTTTCCAGCCTAAAGAGGTATAAGAAGCAAGTTCCCATTTTTCATGAATTACTCAGATTCTAGTATTTTGTAATATCAGCACAAAGATAACACTTTCTATCATTTGGCAGATAACAGACACACATTATGAAAAATTTTAGTTTTTTAGGGAACACCAATACAATAATTTGTAACATACCCTTATTTATTATTATATAATACACAGGAATGTTTCAAGAATAAAATAATGTTACGGACTTCATATAAAAACAAATAACATTGGGCTGGGTTTGTGACTCAGTGGTAGAGTGCTCACTTCATATGTGGAGGGCACTGGGTTTGATCCTCAGCACCACATAAAAATTAAATAAAGGTATTATGTCCATCTACAATTAAAAAATAGTAAAATACAAACAACAGTTTCATATTTCTGTCCTTCCTTTCCTCCCCCTATATCCCCAGTCCCTGATTCTCACACTATAGAAGTAACTAACCTTGGCTATTGTAGTCCTAAAATTTAATGCTAATGTAATTCTTCCATTTGTCCATGCTCTTACTGAATATGCTTATACTATACTTAGAGGGAATTTTAAAAAATTTAGCTGTAGATATCGTCCACTAACCTTGCATTGTATATTATAATAAATAGCATATTCTGTTATTTAGGCTTTTATCCTAAAATGTTTAAATTTTCTTTTAGCTATTTATTACTTGACATTTATTATAATTTTTATAGAATTCTTAAAATTATTCTGGATTAGTTCAGTTTTAACTTCTCTTTTTGCTTGTTTTTGTCTGCATACATCTTTTGTGCAAAAACTTTTCTCAAGCACCTAGCATCCTTGGCTACTACTATACTAAGAATGAAGCACTGGAAAGCTCCTTGGAGCCTCTGAATACATGGAAAAGATTGCTTAGTAGCAGGTACATGATAATTTGAATAACCACTCAATAAATTGTTGGAAGATTTCTGAGTTTTAAAATCTATATATTCTTTTTCCTTCAAAATGACAAATTCTTCTCAGAGAATTCTCTCATCTAATACTTGTAATATCTTTCCAACATTCTGAGAATAAAATTGGGTTTGGGGGAAACATATTAACCCTCTCACCAATATCCAAAGAGTCAATGGGGAGAACATATCAGCTGTATCACTAAAAATCAGAAAGCCTTTGCCTTTTCCATCCCTTCATTTACACACTTCTAATGCATACTGCAGAATTTTCTCATGATCCAGATCATGATAAAGTTATTTCCCAAGGACTCGGAGTGTGTCCTCTCTTTGACTACTCTGATTTTAAGGGTTGCCATTGCCTCTTCATAAGCTCTGTCTTTGGTGTTCTGATTATCTTCCCTTTTCCTAAATTGAAAAATTAGAGTCATTCATTGTTGAACCAGAAGACAAAGACTGTAAACATTTGCCTATTACGTTTCTTAAAAAAAAATGAGATACTATCTTTGCAACAACATACATGAACCCGGAGGACATTATATTGAGTGAATTAAGCTAGGTACAGAAAATTTAATGTGAAAAAAAAAAAGTCCATCTCATGGAAGTAAAGAGTAAAAGAAAGGTTACCATAGACTGGGAACCGGGGAAAAATAGGTCAAGAGGCAGAGTTACAGTTAGGGTGACTATGATCGGCTGTAATGTACTATATATTTCAAAAGAACTAGAAGAGAAGATTCTTAATGCTTAAATGGAAAAAAAAAAGATAAATGTTTGAGGTGATGAATATGCAAATTATCCTGATTTAGCTGTTACATGATACATATATATGTATTGAAATATCACATTATATCCCATACATTTACACAATTGTGATGTGTCAATTAAAAATAAAATCGAATTCTGAAGTGATTAATACAGAAAGATTCAAATAAAATATCATTAAAAGGCTTTTCCATCTCTCAGACTAGTTGAAAAGTGCTGGGGCTAGGGCTCAGTGGCTAAGCGCTTGCCTAGCACCTGTGAGGCACTGGGTTCAATCCTTAGCAATGCATAAATAAAAATAAAAATAAACAAATAAAATAAGGGCACGCTCTCCATCTAAACTTACTTTTTTTTTTTTTTTTTTTTTAAGGAAAGGTGTTAATATTGAAGCAAGAGGCAGGAGGGAGAGGTAGAGTAAGGGAAGATCAAATTAGAGAGCAAAGCTTGAGATCAGCAAGCTGAGAGCAGCAGGAGGCCACTTCCCAAGATGCCCAGAAGTCCTGTCATCACTGCCTTCCGTCTTGCTGCTGTGTGGTGAAAACTGCCACACAGAATAGCCAGAGAGCATCTAGCCTTAAGTGAGGCTGATCTGTGGGGCATGAACAGCCCCATTTGAGTGGTTTAGGACACCCATGAGACTCCTAGAATTGAAGCTACGACATGGACCAAAGCACTGTAAATGGATCATTCTAGTGAGACCCTATTAAGAATTAAATTATTCTTTTCGCCATCTTTCTGAGGATAAGGTAGGAAGAAAAATATTGGCCACTTTCTTTCAGTAGCAGATTCCCAAAGTTTAATTCACAGATTTTTGCATTAAAAGTATCTGGTGTAACTGTTAAAATATATACCCCACATCCCAACCTCAACCCCATCTAAGACAGAATCTCTGAGGTGGAGACAGAAATTTATATGTTAATATACATCTTATATTACTGGTGTGCACATTAATATTTTAAAACTTCTGTTATGTTGGTCTCTCTATTTGAATACTTCTCAGAAAAGATAATTATTTATATTAATTAATAAAAACATTTAAATGTTTCTGTGTACTATTTGTAGTTTTTGATCTACATTTGTATTAAGGATCTTCATTATCTGGTCTAAACTTTAATTCCTTACATATAACCATTTTTGTGATTATTCCTAACCATGAAACCACCACCTATTCTTCTATCCATCTATATATCCATCTCTTATTCATTAGTCCATTCATACATTTAGCAGATATTTATTGGCCATAATTATCTAGTAAGCATCTTGGTAGGCAGTGACCACCAAAATGATGTCTGTAATAAAGAGTAATTAGAAGAGAGAATGAGATTCAAGGAAGATATATACCTGGGTATGGCTTTTGGCTATGTCATTCACAAACTACCTGAACCCAGGCAAGTAAGTGTAGTCTCTGAATTTTTGTATCCTCAACTTTAAAAGAGAAAAAATATTCTCTATTTGCAGGGTAACAAATGAACAGTAAGTCATATAATTATTACAAACAATACCATGTGCAGAGTAGTGCATAAATGCCAAGACTAATTCATTATTATATTGTTATCATTATAATTATTGTATTATCACCTTGTACAACCTCCCTCTGCGGATCAACACTGGGGCTGAGGATCTGAGCCTGACATGTCTTACAAGCTCTAGTTCAACAGGGATTTCTTCCAGCTGTGGAGTGTTGATTTTGGAAGACATTTTGAGAAGGAACACACTATTTTAACATTAGTAACAATGTTGACATTCAAGAATCAGTTTAAGAACCTAAAGGAAATAAAATAAGAAGGGCAAACTAATGTGTGAGGCTAACAGAAAAATAAGGGAACTATTGGGTGAAGAGATTCAGTTAGAGAGAGTGAAGAAATTCCTCAGTTTTCAATTCAATGCTGTCCATAATTTTTATACAGTGCCATCAATGTATGCAGAAAAATGTGTGGTAATGAAAAAAATCTATTTCTCATGTAACTCTTAAAAATGAGACCATTTTTCTTGGACCGAGGTAGGTTTTAAACAAATAATTCACAAAGACTTTATATGGAAAGGATTATGAAACAGAACCTCCTTTACCTTTCTGAGGAAAAGGAACAGCATGAACAGAGACACATGGATGGAAATGAATATAATTTCTCTTACAAGAGCTAACCTACCCACCCTCACTGGAAACCTGCCTTCTTCACACCAGCCATGGTGCCCAGCTTGTGTATGTAGTCTCTGGAGGAAGTTTCAGTGGAGGATACAGGCCCAGTGCATGTCTGGATTGCTGGCCTAGGCAGTACTTTTCCATTCTCAACCCTCCCCACTTTCCTTCTTTTAGAGTTGGGTCTATAAGATGTCTGGAACTTTCCATTCTGGATTCCCTTGCTCCAGGGCAAGCATTCTCAGGAGATGATCCTATGCTCTGCCGGATCCCCATAGCCCCTGAGAGTTCTTAGCTCTGACCGTTACCATATTCTATGGATAAAAATGCTATTGCAGGAGTCAACCTTCTTATAAGGCTAGAAAATATCCTCTTTACCTCAGCTTAGCCCCTGTTTCTCCTTCCATGACAGGTGAGAAAACAGTTTTGTGTTACAGTATTATTCAGAGGAATCTCTTCTGTGTATTGAGAAGTGTTACGTTTAAAAGAAGGCAGAGTCTAAAGAAACATGAAGGATTACTGAGCAAATAACTTCAGCCATGATCCCTGTGACTCACAATGGCTTTATAAAATAAGACCTTTAAAGAAAACTCCTACAAATGCCATTCTACAGATGTTCCAAAGGCAATTCAGTCACCAAAGAGAAGTGTCATGTGTGAATGTAAAAGTATGCATTATTGAAAGGAACTGTACAAATTAAGTGATCACAATCTTCATAAAAAATAAAAAAAGAAGAGAGTTGTTTCAATGTAGAAAAGATTAAAAATTTAATTTTAAGATAATCTTGTATTATAAGTGGATAAATCTCTTCTGGTCTTTTTCTCAAAGTATCAACTATAATGAAAGAAAAGGCCTCTGTTTCAATGCAAAATTTCTCCTATACCAGAATAATTTTATGCTTATTAAAACTTTCTGATAATAAGTAATTGTCAAACATTTCTTATTCTCATTTAGGCTTTATTTCTTTAGTTTCCCATCTGCTCAGACTCTTCCAGTTTGTCAATGTGAGCTCTTTTGATTCAGGTCCCTGGGCTTCTACCACTGCCTGAGGACCCGATGCACTGTTTCAGTATACATAAGAATGGCCTAAGCTCACATCAGGTCAGAGAAGAGGGTCAGGGAGCTATCATAGATTTATTTGGAAAATGGAGGCTTAGTAGCCTTCATTTTTAAACTTCCTGGTTCTAAGTGTCTCAACTAAGCTGAATCAAAGATTTAAACATAAGTTACTCATAGGAGATTCAGTTCCTGGATATAAATTACTTTGGGGCTCCAAGCTCAGAGTGAAAAATCAGGGAAATGAAAAGGTTATGAAAGTAATGAATCAGGCATATACGATGGAGAGAGAGAAGTGTTGAAGATAGTCACAGAGGTAGCTCAGCATCTCTGGGCTTGTAAGTCTAAATAAATTACAGATGTTACCTATACCTGAGTCAAGGGTGTTAAAATGTGATCAAGCTTGATTGCTTGAGTGTGATCACAAACCAAAATGCCTGCAAGGCACAGATATAAAATCAGGTCAAGCTTGTCTTATGGAAGAACATAATGACCCCCTTGAGTAATTGGAGGAAACTGGCAAAATAAAGACTACTAACACAGCTCAGTAAGAATAGCTGCCACTCAGGTGCAGTAATAAAATTCTCTTTGATGGCTGAGTATAGCCATTTACAAATAAGACACAATGTTGCCATCTAAAGATTTTTAAGGATCTGAACATACACAAATTTTGGTAAATCTCACACTACAATAGTTAATACAAATAATTTGTATTCTGCACTTGATTATAGACCATCAGTATGATCTATTTAGAGTGTAAGAAAAGCTGAATTGGAATGTTCAAGTTCACCCTGACCATCAAGAAATCTCTGTGTTATGTTGGCCTAATAAAGACTCAGTAATGTTGAATGTTATTAAATTATGTTTTTAGAGTAGAAAGGCTTTGTCCTATTCCACTGATTTTCATATTGAAAGATGTTTCTTTTTTTTAAGTTTTTAAAATTTTTTATTAGTTCTTTTTAGTTATACATAATGATAGGATTCATTTTGACATAATTATAAAAGCATTGAATATAATTTGTTCTAATTTACTCCCCAGTACTTCCTTATTTTTTTCTCCCCTTCTGCCCACCCACTATCCCTTTCTCTACTCTGCTTATCTGTTTACTTATAGTTTGGATTTTTTAATTTTTAAGATATTTATTTCCTTTTTATTGGTGCATTATAATTATAGATAACAGTTGGATTTGTTGTAATATATTCACATGTGCACACAAGAAGCCGTATAATTTGCTCAATTTCATTCCCTAATACTTCCCCTTTCTCTCCCCTCCCTCCTCCAGATCCCCTTCTTTTGTTCTACTGTTCTCATTATTGTTTTTAAATTTGTTCTAATTAGTTATAGATGATAGTGAAATATAGAAAATCTTGAAGACATCAACAAATTTCTAAAGCATATGATCTACCCAAACTGAATCAGGAGGACGTACACAATTTAAATAGATCATTTTCAAGCAATGAAATAGAAGACACCACAATGATCATCACATTCCACCATCATTTATAGCCCCATGCCTTCTCCCTTACCCTCCAACCCCTCTGCCTTGTCTACAGTCAGTTTATTTCTCCAATGCTCCCTCTCCCTATCCCATTATGAATCAGCCTACTTATATCAAAGAAAACATTCGGCATTTGTTTTTTTTTTTTTTTTTTTTTCGGGATTGGCTCACTTCATTTAGCATTATCTTCTCTAACTCCATCCATTTACCTGCAAATGCCATGATTTTATTCTTTTTTATTGCTGAGTAAAATTCCATTGTGTATATATGCCACATTTTTTTTTTTTTATCCATTCATCTATTGAAGGGCATCTAGGTTGGCTCCACAGTTTCGCTATTGTGAATTGTGATGCTATAAACATTCCAAAGTACATGTATAAAGACATGAATTGGTGTGGATATACTTTGTATACAACCAGAGATATGAAAAATTGTGCTCTATATGTGTAATAAAAATTATAATGCATTCTGCTGTCAAATATAAATACAAAAAGAAAAAAAAAAGATGTTTACAGTAATAAAATTCTGTGATTCTAAAACCAAATGACATTTAATAAGAGAATAATTTTCAGTTTTAGAGACACTATTAAAAGAAGAGGTTTTATCTTTGTATATTTATCATTTATTATTTTATATTTCAAGCAAACCATTTCCAAAGAAGGCATTAAAAATCTGGATTCCACCCCCGCCACCCAACATAGAATTTATTAAGGAGAGGCAGCAGTGTGTATCAGAATCAACTAGTAACTTTTTTTTTTTTTTCAAAGAAAACACCATAAAAAGCCTACCAACCAAGAAAAGCCCAGGAACAGATTTTTCTTAAGCACATACCTGACCTCATTTTTTTACCATTACAGTGAAACAAACCTTGGTTAGTGAATATGCGAGCAAGAACTTTTTGAAACCCTGCTCTTCCTTCTCCTTCTAGAAGATAAACTGATCCTGGGGCAAAGGCAGTTGCCACTGTTTCTTCAGGTAACTTCATCTTTTGTAAACTTACTGCCCCTAAACATTCTGCAAGTTCCATTTTGGCTTCCATATGCTACTCCTTCATTTTATTTCTTTATATGTGAGGAAGAGATATGGTGTTTACCAGCTGCTTTTTAAGAGAAATCAATGAATGGGTGAGGATTGCATTTTTCTATCAAATACTATTCTGTTTAAATGTCTTTTAAACTATTACAGTTTTTGAAAATATTGATCTTATCTAATATTATTGTTTAAATGTCTTTTAAACTATTACAGTTTTTGAAAATATTGATCTTATCTAATATTATTTTATGCTTTCAACATCCTAGCAGCCAAAATAATTGACTAATTAAAGGTTATCATGAAGTTACTGTTAAAACTTGGTAAAAAAGTAAGATGGACTACAGCTTGCAGGATTGACATGTAAAGCACTTGGAAATCATCACTCCAGTCTGTCATTGAACAAGAAAGAAGTAGAACAATTTGAAAAACAATAGCTTAGCTCCATCAGAAAATCTGGGTCATAGGACAGGCTGCCATCCTAGAAATTAGAGAGAAAGGCAACTACTAAGAATCGTAGCTTACCAAGATGAGAAAACCAGAGCAGAAGCCGCCTCGGAGGACAGTGACAGTTGAAACACTTGTACTGTGATTGACGAATTGCTGGAGGCTTAGTGTGGACATGCTCCAATTAAACATGTCAGGGGACCCTTACACTTTTGCCAGTCTTGTCTCCAGGATCCTAAATAAGTTCTCAGGGTGAGTATTAGAGAATGTCTCCTGGTATTGCCATCAGAGGAAGGAGGAAAGGGGTAGCCATTTGAAATAGACTTAGAGCATTATGTTTCCTTTAACAAAAACCTAACCTTAACCTATTTTGTCTCATAGTCCCATATATGAGACACCTATAAACACTTAAACTGAGCAATAAATATGCCACTTATGATAACATTCAAGTAATTATTATGTTTTAGAGGTGTATTCTTTTAAGGAAAATAATAGGCAAATGATTAGAGCACTTGAGAATGCATGTGTATATGTATATATTTCATATACATATGTATGAAATATATATATATATATATATATATATATATATATATATATATGAAGGATATATAAGCTCTAGAAAATTATGCCACCTATTTTAATGCACCTGTATCAATTCCATTGAAATACTTCCAGAATTGAAAATCTGGGACTTAATGGGTTAAGGGAAACTCTTTTGTGAGACCCTAATAGAGGTGAGTTTTTTATTATACTCTCCCTCCTTTCTTTCTTTTCTTTCTTTATTTGTTCCTCCCTTCTTTCTTTCCTTTTTTAAATCTCAGTAAAGGTCATTTATTAGAGAACAGATAGTCTTCTCAAGAAATAGTACTGGTGTAAGGGTCCGGCGAAGCATCGGAGAAAGAGACCACCAAGAAACTGCTCATGCAATTGCAGAAGGGATTTATTGGGGATCCATTCCAGCGCGCTGGGGCTCCAGGCCCACTCAAGAAGGGAGAGCAGCCAAGAGCCCCGGGCAGGGGTTGAGCAGTGCTTAATTACACTTTTTGGGGAGGGCAGGGGCTTTGCATACATCACAGTCTCCTTTAACAAATCACCATACACCGCGGGAAAATCAAACAACAATTCTTAGACTTGATTAGTACATTCATTGGCGGGAACAGATTGGGCAGGGGTGATTGGTCACTCCTAAGCGGGGTACACATTCAAACTGATTGGTTTTGGGCCCTGAATGCCTACGTGCCAGATTATACAGGGTCCTAGGTTATTGAACAACCAGAGGGTCAGTGGGAATATTTACTGGGCAGTTCGGGTATTGTCCTAACATCTACAGGAATTTCAGGTTTTGGGGGTAGCAGAGGAACTTAACAATACCTGGTCCTTTACTTTTTAACTCAGGCCTTGCAGCTTAGAAACTTTACAATGCCCGGTCTTTTACACTTTAACTTCAGTTTCTTTTACCCTTACAGTGGAACAATTGAACATCCAATGAGGGGGAGGGAGGATTCTAGATACTTTTTACAAAAATTAACTCAAAATACATTGTAATTTCAATAAGAAATTCAAAATGATAAAACTTATGGAAGATAACATAGGAAAAAATCTTGGGTTTTGTGAAGAATTTTTAAACACAACACCAAAGTACCATGAAATAAAATATTGATAAATTGGATTTCATTAAAATTAAAAGTTTTCCTTTGAAAAAAATACTGTGAAAATAATGAAAAGTCAAGCCATACGTGGAAAAAGTATTTGCTTGCAAAACATACATTTGATAAATGACTTGTATTTAAAACATATAATTTACTCCTTAAATACAACAAAATTTTTTTTTCCCAATGGGAAAAATACCCAGATACCTCTACCCAAAAAAGATCTATGAGCGGCCAAATAAGCGCATGAAAAAGTATTCAACATCATGTCACTAGAATATAGAAAAATCCTTAATTTCCACTCTTTGGTTTGCTAACCTAAAATTGTTTTATTAACAAATTCATGAAGTAGTCCAAATTTCTGGATTTGTTTTTCTGGTTTTGTTGTTGTTTTAATCAGTTTTTTTTTTCACTGCTGTGACTAAAAGACCTGACAAAAACAATTTTAGGGGAGGAAAAGTTTATCTGAGGGCTCACAGTTTTAGAGATCTCAGGCCATAGCCAGCTGGCTTCATTCCTCAGGACTAGAAGTGAGGCAGAACATCATGGTAGAACAGTGACAGAAGGAAGTAGCTCACATGATGATCCGGGACCAGAGAGAAACATTCCACTCTTCAGAGACAAAATATGCATCCCAAAGGCACTCCCCTAATGATCCATACCCTAACCACACCCTACCACACCCTACTACCTCCCACACCCTACCCACCTTGGCCACCATCCAGTTAATCCCATCAGAGGATTAATTCACTGGTTGAGTTAAAACTGTCATAAAGCAATCATTTCTCCTCTAAACCCTCTTTCATTGTCTCACATGTGAGCTTTTGGGGGTCACCTCATATCCAAACCATAACAGTTGTTGTTTTTAATTAAGAGACATAGAACTATAACTCTTTTAAACTAACCAGGCTGTTCTCTTTCTTTATGACTTGGTGATTCTAGAATTACACAACACCTCATGACTAATTCTCCAGAAGCCAGAAATCTAAACCATGGCAAAGCTTATGACTACAGTTATCTTATACTGTGTTTCCAGCATGTGTGAGTCAAGAAGTCAGCTTCAGCCCTCAGATTCAGTAAAGAGATAAGATGCAGCTTCTATTGTCCAAAGAACCAGTGAAGGAAATAATAAACTATCACACTCATTAACATAAAACTTTGGCCAATGAATGCATGAAAATACTCCAAAATATTTACCAATACTGGTATTAAAATACAATCTGTTTTTTTTGTGAGCATGAAATTGAAATAAATACAGTCTAAATTTCAATTTCTTAAATTAATCCAGCCATTTCTATTTCTTAATATTTTATTGGCAGAGAGAATAAGTTATATTTACATCTGTCATGGAAACATACAGGTGTAGATTTTCAGTTTCAGTAAATTACTGGATATTTAGCATCTCCCTTTTTTCATTTATTATTTTTTTTCTTTTTCATGAATCCAATCTTGAATATTTATGGATACTGATATTTTGCTTGCAGGCACAACAAAATTACAAAATAAAATTCTGTTTACACAATTTTCTACAACAATGTCATCTCTAGAACAGTTTATAAATGAAGCATCTCAATCGGCTAAGACTTCTTGAGAATTCTTAGCAACTTTTGTTTCTATGAGGAAGACCTCTGTTTCTGTGCTCCTATGTACCTATGTGTATATGTACACATTCAAAAATCCATGTGTGTTCCCAAGCTGGACTAAGTCTGGGGCAGGGACATTTGGAATGTAAAGAAGAATCAACATTAATATACTTAAATGGAATTACTTACTAAAACCTCAATGACATGATTAAATATTTTCAGTAAGGAAAATGTATAATTTGGGCTTGCCTCAATGCTAAAAACCAAAAACATTAAAAATAGAATAATATAGCTTGTAGTCTGAATTATGAGAGTATTTTTGAAGAAAATTTGATAGCATTTTATTTTATACATACTCAAATAGTAGAAGGAAATATTGTATAATAAATGTAAACAGTAGGCATCCTTTTATTGTGGGATATAAGACACACCACATTTTATGTTATACTCAATTTAATAAATAAAATATAATGTGTACATTGGTTTTAATTAGTGTATATGCCTTATAGAAAATAATGCAAGTTTTCCCAATCCTTAGATTACAGAAGAAAATGGTTGAAATATCATGGAAAAGCACTAAATAACATCTATCCCTAAGAGTGTCTGAGTATCCTTAAGAAACTAGTAACCAATGATTGTTAAATTCAAGGTTACATCAAATTAAAGGTCAATTCAAGTATACCTTCAGAGCAAGACCCTAGGAAATGTGCAGTTTTATAACTCATCAAAGAACATACTATGAATCTATGACTGGAACTGACATAAATAAATAAGGAAAATAAAATGAATGCAGTAGTTTATGAATTTTATGAATGAAAATTTTTTGTCATTTTACAAATTAATTTTTTGATAGTTCTCCCAGTCATCTACTGCTAGAGTTACATCAAATGTCCAGTTAAATTCAGCAAATAATAGGCACATCATGATGAAGTTTATGATGAGATTTAAAAAAAAAAATGACTATTGCCTCTCAGAAGTTTTTATTGTGAGTCTAATCCCCCAGTACCATCCCCAAAGATTTTATTGTAATGAGGAATTAAGTATTCTTTATCTTTTCTTTGACCATAATGACAAAATCATTTAATTTGCAATCAATAATGAAATTAATACATGTATGTAGACAGTTATACATATGTACATATGTATAGAGGGGCTATGATTTGGATGAGTCTCCTCCATAGGACCAATGTTAAAGGCTTGGTAGACATCTTGTGGTACTTGAGGGAGGTGGTGAAAATGTTAAGTGAGGTGTGGTAGGAGGAAGGTAAGTCACTGGAGGCATGACCTTGAACCCTAGAGCTATACTGTGATCTAGCCACTTCTCTTTCTTTGTTTCTTGGCTGCCACTAGGTGAGCAGTCTCCTCCACTTTGTACTTTCAACAAGATGTGCTACCTCACCATGGGCACAAAGCAGTGGGGCCAATCAACCATGAAACAAAACCTCCATAACCATGAGCCAAAGTAAACTTTTTCTCTTATTAAGTTACTCTATCTCAGGCATTTGTTACATTAATGGAAAACTCTCTAACACAAGAGCTACATTTGGTGTGGTTAATTGAATATTGGTTTTGAGAAAAAAAATGTAGAATTATGATTGGCTTAGAAAAACAGATATCTAGAATATTTAACCACTAGGATATCTAGTGGTTAAAAATATTGTGGAAATTTTGAAGGCATAAGTGAAAAGAATAATTCATGACTTTTTGTAGTTTACTATCTTCACAAAGAGATGAAATATGTATAGGTAATGTCATCGACATGATTGAAAAATAATGTATTTCAAACATATAGACAGAGAATACAAATTGGATATGTAAGCATTAAGACAGGTTGAACAAGATTGCCATTTAAATCCTACAGAAAGAAAGTCAGGCTGGCATTTTTTTCTTTAAATGCTTTTCTAAATAATGATAAAACAATAAAAAGCCTTCATGTGTAGCTCAGTGTTATATTATGTATATAGGAATAGTATGCTTTCAAACAATTTTGTTGATGTTATGCACTAAAGCAGATTTTTGATCCTTACATAGAAACCAATGATTCATCCTTATAAATTTTCTCACTTTGTTTTCTTAAAAAGTTAATATTTTTCTGTTAATTAAAAGACGTGTGTCTGGTTGCAGATGAGGTATCTCTTGCTAAGTGGTAACCAGGGATACAGAAGACATCATACAATTTTGAATGTGAATCTATCTTGGCAATCCTATTACAAAACCCAATTATGCTGGTTTCTGCCTTTTTATTTATTCTGAATGATTTTAATTTACTTCTGCAACTTCATCTCAGTCAATCAGAGCTCCTTTTTACTTTGCCTTTCTTAAAAACCTCTTCTTTACTTGACCCTCACAAATCTTTGGAGTTTCAAAGACCAAAAGGTTTTTCATAATTAATTTATTTTAGCTGAATATATTGGAAGGATAATCATTTTTGCTTACTTCCAACACAATGGAGTTTCTAAATGCATCTCTTCTATCTGAAAAAAAAAAAAAGTGTAAAGATCCAAACTCTTTGATTAGTCAATTGCTCCCTACTATTTCAGTTAGTTGTATTACTTTAATTTAGAAACTGTATTCCTGAAAAATATAGGTAGATAATTTAAAAAAATTGTTTTAGCCTCGGTCAGATAATTTATATGAAAATAATTAGAGAAAGCATAAATGGTTATCCACGTGTCCTCTTCTTTTAATGCACATGAATATATACCCCACCTATTCATTCACCCATTCATTCACCTAATAGCTGTAGGTGAATTTATATATAAATTTATTTATATATAAAACAATCATGTTAGAAGATGCTTGCTTCTGATAAAATGGTGTTGACATGTTAAAATAAGGAGAAATTGGTAGATTTATAGAAACTACAGTTTGGCAGTGACCTCAGAGGGCATCTAATTTAACTGGCTGCCTCATGGATTGATGTCTTCTGAAAGGCTTAGGCGTAGTGGCTGTGCAGTTTCTGCTTGAATACCTCCAGAGAAAGGAAGCTCACTCTTAATATGACCAGGCTTTTCAGTTTCTGGAGAAAGCAGGTAGAAATCTCTTTATCTCCTTAAAATCAGGGTCCATTTTGTAACTCAAAAAGCAGAAATCCCATATTCTTTATAAATGTGACTTTCTTCTTCATCGCTCAAAATTGGAATCAAAATGTGCAATAGAGTTCCTCCCTGGGAAGGGGTAATTTTCAGACCCAAGAGGTAAATGGCATCTGTCATTGCCCACTTTTCAACCGAGCAATTTTAGTCTTGTTTTGATTTTCTTTGGTAATCTGATAGCCCGAGACTGTCCATACTTCTATATTCAAACTGTAGCTCAACTATCTCTTACACTGAAAATTCCCTGTGGACAGTTATAGGACATTGTGCAAATTTATTGGCTGAGGAATGTGTGACTCTGTGTGTATGTGCATATGTGTGTGTGTGAATATCTCCATAAGTGTTTGTACCTGTGTGGCTGTGGCTGTGTAATTACAGTGTGCCTGCATAAGTAAGTGTATACACAGTGAAGATGGAGTTGAAAATAGAAATGTATTGTTAATTCTGATTCCTTCTTTGGATGTCATTTAAATTTAAAGTAGCTTTCAATAGTGGAGGAAAAAAAAATATTGACTGTTTCAGCTACATGTTTGATTCATCTGCTTTTTATTTGAATGCATATGGCATGAGAAAGTAGAAACCTATAATAGCTGTAGGTGAATTGTATGTAATCTCCAGGATGTATATGAGCAAATTCATAGAGATTTTCTGATGTCCTCTGTGTGTGTGTGTGTATTTGTTTGAATAAGTGTATGGGGGCACTTATGAGCATTTCTATTTGAGGAACCGTGCAACTTGGCTATCTACAGTATTTCCAAACTAAATAAAAAAAATCTGTATTTTCTATATTAGAAGTTCAAGATTTTACTTGCAAAATCTAAAAGGAAAACTACTAGAGTACAATACAAGTATGTATTGTTGCCTTCTGAACACCATACTTTAAAATTTCAGAACTTTATTATAAATACCACATATGCATTCAAAATTCTATGCTTATTATGTACTACAGACAACAGCCTATGCCCTGCTCTAGTTACTCCATGTTGAATATATTGAATAGAATAATAATTTTCAGGTTTTACCCAGCCCTGAGTTACTCCATTTCATAAAGCAATGAGTTGCCACCTGAGTTGCTCCATTTTCAGTACAGGTGCTGAGGTAGAAAGATTCTTGTTTTTACGAGTATATAACCACTGTTGTCTGCCTGGCACAACCCATAACACAGGAACTGATAAATAAATTAATCATGCTAGTAACAATGATCACCTGTGAACTTACTGAATTAAACCAGGAACATATGGAAGGATGACGTATCAACTATGCAGTAGAAAAACCAGGTTCATGAGCTTATTGAACACACCAGACCACTGGATGAAGAAGTCCCCTCACCTGAGACTCATAAATGATGGAGTACCCCAAGATTGAACATGGCAGCACACTGAAGCCATCCCCTGGTTATGCACCACAATCCTTGTCTAGGAACATTGCCATAGCCAGGAACCCCTGTTTCTGTTCTCAGTCTTCAGCACAGCACCATTTCTTGTCTCTGATGGCCATGCACAACCCCCTCCAAGCTGACTCATCAAGCTGACACTCTACAAATGCCCTCCTTCCAGACCCTGACCTAGAATAAGTTTCACACTTTAGCAGTTCTATGCCTAAACAAATTCTTCTGACTGGTTTTTATTTATTTTTTCCTAGTCAGTTCTTAATCTTACATGACTACCTACAGTGTGAATCTTTGCATCCTTATCTGTTTATTTTCTCTCAGTCTTTGCCTTCAGTTCAACCTCTTGGATCCTTTGACCCTTTCTTAGCCTTACATTAACATACACACACAAACACACACACACACACACACACACACATAACTGTGTAAAGTGTGATGTCTGACTTGAGTGTTATAGATATTAGTAGGTAAGATTGGCATTAGACGGTGGAATGAGACAGACATCATTACCCACATGTAGGAAAACACGTGTGTGATGTGACTCTACTTTGTGTACAACCAGAGACATGAAAATTTATGCTCTATTTGTGTAATATGAACTGAATTGCATTCTATTGTCATATATAACAAATTAGAATAAATAAAAGAAAAAGAAAGAATTTACAATTACACACCTAATGGCTATCACATGACCCATGAGTATTCAGTGAATTGCAGCTTTGAAAGGCAAGTGTAGCTTATGAATTTATTGTTATTCAATAAATTATGATATTGTGGAAAGACACAAATATGTTTGGTCTATGTTAATAGCATAGTTCACTTGTGACAGGTACCCAGAAATTAAAACTAAAGAATTAATTTAAAAGTCTATTAGTAATTTCATTAATTAAAAGTTCTATAAATAAGTGAGACCAAGACATAGAACTTTCAAAAAAATCGTAATTATTATAAAAGCATAGATTTTGTTGACTATTTTGTTCTCTTTTATGTGCTAAAATTAGCAGGCATCTTTGACGTGGTATCCATTGTATAATTTTGAATATTGCAAATGGTGAACATTCAGCTTTATTTTTATTAAAAATAATTGCAATTACTGAATTTTATCTTTTTCATTGGCTGTGTGCTTTTGTTTGCTAGACAAGTTTAGAAATGTTAAAAAGACATATAAAGAAAATCAAATCTTAAAATAATTATAGGCATTGGAGCAGTTTTTTCCTTTGTATGTTTCTCCAGCATTTTAAATTTCTTAGGAAGAGGAGCCCAATTGACTATTCTTGGCTCTGGTATCTCTTTGAATTCATTGTGCTGATAGCATACTCTCTGATTCATTTTGACTCATACTCTCCCATGGTTAAGAAAAATTAGCCACATCATGTATATGAATTAAGGTCTAAATCTTGTAAAAGACTATGAAATAATATATTTGACAAAATAATCATATTTAGAATAAACAAAAGACTCCTGCAAATTAACAATTAAAAGTCAAATAACTAATTGTTTTAAGTGTGCAAAAGAATTGAATAGACACAACACAAAAGAAGATCTAAGTATGCCTAATTAATACATGAAAAGCTCTCCAACATCTTCAGTTAATAGAGGAATATAAATAAAAACCCCAATAAGACTATTGTTGGAAGAAGCCATTTTATTCACCTACCAGCAATATATGAGATTCCCACTACAATACATCCGAATAATCTTTCCCCCAGTTCTAGTGGGTGTAAATTGTATTTTATTGCTGAATAATATTTTATGTGTGTTCTCTTACGCATATGCTTCTTTGTGCAATATCTTGTGAAGTTAAACTCACACCATTTCTATGAATACATAATACCACCCTATGTACTTTCTCAAGAGAAATGAAAACATAAAAAAGTATATCTACAAAAATGGATTTTATAAGATATCACAGCATCCTTGTTTGTAATCTCTAAAGGTGGAAGTGCTCTAAACATCCATGAACAATAGAATTCTTTTTTTAATTTTCTTACATAAATGACAATAAGTTTTTTTATGTAACTGTTAGGTGTAACATTATATAGAAACAAAAATAAAATAAACTATCAATGCATACAATAACATGAATGAATTTCAAAATTATTTGGAATAAAGAAAGCCATTTTCTAATATTTTTTGGTTATTAATTCAAAACAGATATTCATTTTCTACAAAGTTCTAAATATGAGGTGTCCTGTGGTTTAACAATATATGTCAGGGCCTGCTACCATGAGAAGCAGCTCTTAAGAACTTGAAATGTTGTTAGTGTGTTAAGGAAGTAAACATTGCATCTTAGCTAACTTAAATTAGTTAAAATTTAAGATTAAGGGGCCACATGTGGCAAGTGGTAACTTTATTGGATAACATAGTTCCAAATCTTGTTGGGGTGGAAGTTAAATGTCTCTGACATCTTTTTGAACTCTGATATGCTATAAACACAGTGATACACACTGAAGTGTGCCATTATGAAAACTCATCAATCTTAAATCCTAGAAGATTATTAAATTTACATTATATCTCAGAAAACAAAAGCAAAGAAGCAGAAATGTTCATTTTTAATGAAAACAAAAACCAAAGACTCAAAGAGCATAATGATATTGTATTGAGGGATATAAATAACAAGGTAAGAAGAATAAAGCTTCATCTATCCCTGAATTTCAAATAAAATCCAACAGATTAAAAGATTAAAAGAGAGTCTCCATTTCAGTCTGTCTACCCCAGCTTTTCTTGAATGTCTAATTCATAAGCCAAATTCTGCAGAGTGCCATCTATTTCTACCAGTGAGTGACATGTGTGATTAATTGCATTGCCGTAATTAAATAAAAGATGCCTTGGGTGTGATCACCTACAGTAGCCAGCATCCCACCAGATTAGTTGCATGAACTCCAGTTCTCTAGTTGTAATTAACTCCACTTTTTTTCCAGAGGTACCCCAAGAACTCCACGATGACTGGAATCAAAAGCTATAAGGTTTTGAGATTTTACCTGACTTAAAAACTCACGATTTAGCCTTTTACACACACACACACACATACACACACATACACACACACATACACAACACATAGGATGCTCACTGAAGATATGAATATTGATCACAGACAAAAGGCTTTAGTACAGCAAAGCAGAAGCATGAACTTTATGTTCACATAGATTCTTTTTGACACCCAAGTCCCTTGGCAGTGATGTGGGATGGTTGACTGCTCTGGATGGTAAATATATACTGAAGTGCTGTCCAGTTAAGGATATCCAAACATAAAAAAAAAACCAATCTTTGATTATGGTTTACAAGCAAACATACTGAAACTTTGCCCTGAATGGAAAATTTAATCTTCATCTTTCTGGGCCGTTTGCTACACAAATGTCTTTGAAAAGATGGTCCAGAACAAAAGCTCTTTGTGATGATGCAGCAGACTGTTAACAGAGTAGAACTTAGAAAGGCCTTGTAAGCAGTTATAAGACTGACCTATGGCTGGCATCTGGGGACATGAATGATAAGAATTTTCTGGCCATGATATGAAACCTTCCCAATTGTAATAGCAATATACTGTCACTGTGCTAGGTGATATGGACAAATAGAACACCTGCTTCCCTTATGGGAGTCTGGGACATTGGTATGTTCTAGGCAGAGGGTGTCACGTGACCAGCTCCAAAAAAAAATCCTAGACCAAGAATTTTCCCTGAGATTACCTGAGAGATAGTCACACATCACACATTTTTTTCACAACTATTTTCTGGACTAATTAAGTAGACTCAGTGTGACTCCACACTGAGAGAGGACTACTGATGCTGATGCATGGTTTCCTCTTGACTCTTCTGATGTGTCCTTTTGCTGATGTGACTTTGTTTTTTTTACTGCAATAAATTATACCTGTGGATAACTCTATACCATGTATTGTTACTCCTCCTAGGAAATTACTGAATATGGAAGTAACTTTATTAATTCCGACAAATAAGAAATGCAGAAACCGAGAGATCAATGGATAATTGTGTCCCAACAATTTGAAGCAAAATTTTCTTAAGCATCTTGGTATTTTACTCCCTTTGGCCTGTCTGTGTACTCTACCACTGTGGCATGAAGAAGATAAAAGCAGCTTTTACTACAGTCTACCCTCTTAATCATCTGATGCAGGAGTCATAAATGTAGGCAAGGCATCATCAAAATATGACTTTGGTGCAGTTTATCTCAAGTGGACTTTCCTGACACTCTCCAGCTCTTCTTAGGTGCCCTAACATCTTGCACTGTGCCACATCATTGGTTGGAACTCCCCATGTCTCCAAAGACTGAGTTTTCCCCACACATCTTTTATTATTAAAATATATTTACTTCATAAAAGACAAATATAACTCTACCACTTCAGTAAGTAGCTGGTTATTTTTCAAATATACCTAGATTAATACATTTATATATTTTGGGAGTATCAGTTATAAGTAAATCAATTTGACTCAACAAACATGGACTGTATATCATTTATATAGATTATATGAATAGTGCCTTATAATCTAAAGTTTAAAAAAAGTAGCATCACACATTAAAAAAGCAACCTGGTTTTATAAAATGAGTGCTTCTTGGATATCAGATGAGCTAGTTTCTTGGTCCTACCATTTGAGTGACATGTGGAAAATTACTTTAATTCCCCTAATTTCAATAGTCACTTCTATGAGGGAGGTAATTTAGCTAGAAGCTTCCTAACGTCCATTTCAGATACAACTATCTATTCAATAGCAAAGTTCTTCTAATCACTCATTGCATTGTCTAAGAATTATTATGTTAATAATAATAATAGATATCAATTACTCAATATCTATTATATGTCAGGCACCATAAAAATGTGGTATTAATAATATCAACAGTAGTAAATATTCACTCAACACTTCACAGACATTGTCTCGTTGATTTATCATCTCAAGCCTGTGAAATAGTTTATTAACAATATAAAAATCAAGGAGTGGGGATATAGACTAGTGATAAACAGCTTGCTCAGCAAGCGCAAAGCCTTGGGTTTAATCTCTCACACCACAAAAAAAGAAAAAAAAAATTGAGAACCAGAGTTATAGTATTTGGCCAAAGTCCCAGATAATGAGTCTGTTATTTTCAACCCCAAACTCTTTCTGTTGAATGGCATAGGAATATACCTACAAGCAGGAAATGTACCCTCCTTCAATTTTCATGTAGAAAGCAATTTGATTCTCACGAATGTCATCAGCACTACAGAATAGAGTAGGAAATGACGCTCCTACTGGCACCAGGGTTTGACAGAATTTTGCACCTTCTACTGATTAGCTCATTCATTAATCCATTCATCTCGATTACATTTTTTCAATTCACTGCATTGGATAAATAGACACAATAAATTCTATGTTCAATTAAATTGGTTTGGGGGTACAAATAAGGACAGACGGAATGCCACAAATAGAGTTGTTGCATTTATTGGAGCTGCTACAAAAAAGTACTAGGGACTGAATGGCTTGAAGTCAGAAATTTGTTTACTCAGCTCTGGGAAGTAGAAATTTGAGAACAAGGTATCATCCAGGTTAGACTCTTCTTAAGTCCTCTCCTCTTGGCTTCTAGAATACCCTATTCTGTATATTTCTTTACATTGACTTTCTGAGCATCTCTGTGTCCTAATTTCCTCTTCTTCTAAGGACACAAGCCTTATTAGATTAAGGCCTACCCTAATGTCCTCGTTTTGCCTCTTTAAATACTTTGCTCCAAATACAGTCACATTGTGGGGTACTGGGGATTAGGATTTCAGATACAGTTTTAAAAGGACACAATTCAACCCAAAATGGTAGTTCAAAACCCAGGATTTGTGCAAAGACATCCCAGCTTTACTGATTAAGAGACATAGGACCTTGGCAAGCTGGTTAACCTTTTTATGCCTTCTTGTCGGCAACAGTAAAATGAGAGTTAAAAGAGGATTAAAAGTTATTTACCTAAAAACAAAAGACTCAGGGTGGTGACTACATACTGAGAACTCAATGCATTTTGGATGTTATTATTCTTCTTCCTCAATAAATTCAATTGCTATAACTCTGAGTCCTCTTGCTACTGTATGGTGATCTTTTTCCTTCTCCATGATCACCCCTCAGCAGATAGATAGTCTCATTATAATACCGACTCGAATATTTCTTTCCTGATCGATCAATTCAGTCACCTTATTGGCACTGGGATTTATAAGCATCTCCTGAAGACTGGAAAAACTAAAAACAGCATCTCAGGCTGTTTTTAAATTAATGGGTTTTTCCATTGTCCCACCAAACTGCAGATTAGCTGTTGATTTGTGAGATACCCTCAGCTGTATTCAGTGCCACGTCTAAATCATTGCCAACTTATTTCCAGAGGATCAGTGCCATTATCCACTCTATATCTCTCATTTCAAGTATTTCTCAGAGAAATATTAGAACACTTTTACCATTTTCACACATAAAGTTAGAGCAAAAGAAGGTATTTTCTGAAGTCTGCTGGTGGGATGAGATTTCAAGAAAAACATACTGGAAGTTGGAGGTGAGGCTAACTCTTTTTCACGTTTATCCCATCAGAGCAGAAAGGATATGGAAAAGAGAAGCTCACCCTCCTGTAGAATATGTACTCTTCTTGTGGCGATACTACACCACCGAAGGCCCAAGTTCCCAAAGCTTCATCTCTTTCTTTTGCACTCTCTAGAAACCCATTATTCTAAAACACAAAACTGGGGGAACTGGTTCAAGAGAAGTTTCTGTGTTGTGTCCTTCGCTTCACTGGAGTGAAGTCCATTCTTCCACCTCTCCCTTGATAATCTGAGTGCTGGAACTTCATACAGACTGCCAGTCCATTCTCATCCTTTAACTCCAAATGAGTGAGCCCCCTCTTGAACTCTTGATGCCATTCCTCCCCTGGCTGCATAAGAAACTCAGGAGGAATCTCTATTGTGGGAATTAACATGATACTTCAGAATCTACAGAGGAAAGGGGTGTGAAGCTTTGACTCCTTAACCTTGGGAGAAGGTTGTGTGCATTCTCACCAGCAGCTGTCAAGGACCACTTTGCATGGGAGAGCAGAAGAGTTGCTGCAGCCATTGTCTGGCCAGCCAAAAACACAGGTTTCAATAAAGATACAAATTCAACCAATAAATGGAGGGACACAAGATTCTTTTCTCCTCTGCCCTCGGTTGACATGTTAGTAAACTTTGAAAAATTAGATAGTTTTTAGCACCAAGATTATGCCCCCATTTTATAATCATTTGTTTTATAAAACACAGGCTCTATGGGGACATTTTCCAACTGAACATAAATAAGAATAATAAGAATTTGTTTAACATGCAAAAAGTTGTTATGAAAGTTGCTATTTTAAGAAATACAAAAAATCTGGTACGATTCCAACTGAATTAGAGAAGAAAAGTAAAAAAAAATTAAAAGGGGAAAAATGTAAAAACAAACATTAGGAATGCTGTATTTAAGACTTCAGGAATAGTAAATTTATTTTCAAATAGTTTTTGGCAATAACAGTTTATATATCTATCATTGACTTATTAGGAGTTAGACATTTCTTTCAACATGTTTATATTATTTTAAATCTTTACAATAATTCAGAGAAAAAAATGATTATGCTTATTTTGTAGATGATGAAAGTAAGGAAGTCAGAGAGATTAAGTAACTATTAAAGTCACACGGTGTGTTTCAAAAATGCAACCAAATAGCCAATTCATACTAACAGTTCATTCATCCCACCATACATTCACACCAGAAATCACTTCTGATACCAGCTATGTGGGGTTTTCCCCTACAGACCCAGCAAGCAATTCTCTAGTAGCAGACACCAGCTGGGTGCCTCCCCATACAATTCAGTTCTGACTTTTCTCACCTGAAGGTAATGTCACATCCCACAGGTTGAGAGTTTAGTCTCCAAAATTGACCCCCCTCACTTTATTTGCCAGTTGCAAATCTCAGGTGTAGTTTGTTTTGTTGTTGTTGTTGTTTTTATTTTTTTAGTTGTAGTTGGACACATACCTTTATTTATTTATTTTTATGTGGTGCTGAGGATTGAACCCAAGTGCTAGGCGATCCTTCTACTGCTGAGCTACAGCCCTAGCCCTCAGGTAATTAATATTAAACTTTATACATGCAAATTGTATCAAATACACAAACACACACACACACACACGTAATTTATTAGGAAAAATATCCTCACTGATTTTATGTAGTTAAAATAGTAATGTTGTAAAACATGTATTTTAATGTGTTTTATCCTACAGACTCCATGGCAACAGAGCTAAATTTGCAGTCATAAATACTAAAGAGGCAAGTGTCTTTTTACTTAACTGTTTCACATAAATTAAAGATTTCTTTTAAATAATTTACAAGTCAGTACTTAAAACCAATTACATCTAGATCAAGAACTGCACAGAAGTTATGATTTTGTTGTTCTTGTGATTTTTATTGTTGTGTTTTGCTTTTGTGTTCAGTTTCTTTTTTCCCAAAAATGACCCTTAGAAAGCCAGGCTATTAAAAAAAAAAAAAAAACTATTTTCAATGAATCTATTCTGAGATCTAGTAATAATTCTGAAATTTTCCTATCCTCATCGTAAAATAAATCTTATTCCTAGACTCATAATTTTATTACTCTATAATTGAACAGCCTCATGTTTAGTACCACATGTTCAAATCACATTTATATTTTTCCTTTCTTCAATTTTTTTCAACTTTTCATACCTTGTATTTGATATTAAATCATAGTAGTCAGTCATTTAAAATATATACACTTAGTTTGAATTAACAAATGATTGGTTGAACTTTTAAATTTTTTCATATATTTTTATAATTACAATTTCTATTGAAAATTCCTCTTTTAGATTCAGAAAAAAAAATACACTGGACATAGATTGCTTGAATTAGAATCTTAGCTTTGATGTTTCTTCACTCATGTATTTGAACATATTATATGACCTGCGTGTGCATCAGTGTTTATGTTTGGAAGAGGGATCTTCATGTCTCTGTGTGATTTGACAGCTTTATCTCTGAGGCTTACCTTATTGTTCAACTGATCCCCAAACAGAACTTTTTATAAGTTCTTAATTGCTTAGAAAGATATTTTTGATGAATCCCTCTTCATTCCCTAATAAATCCTTCTCAGTTGCTTAAAGAACATTTTCATTGTTAGGGCATTTGCATAAGAATGCTTCTAACTTAAGGGATGGAAGAGAGAAGGTTACTATAAACAGATTGATAACTATGATTTGAAAAATTGTCAGTGTTTGAATAAATAGAACAGTATTCATTATTAAGATGGTATGTTTAATCACATTGGCAAATACTGGAATATGTCCCAATAGCAATTATGTTCTATTAGACAATGTATTTTTCTCATTCTTATTGGTAAAATAATCACATTAAATCAAAAGACTATTGTGATACGAAAAGAGTAGTGCACTTGTAAAATTTCTTAATTTTCTTCATTGAGTTATTTTAGAAGCTAAATTAAATATTCAAATATCTCTATCTCAATGGTTTATTGTGTTCTCTTTGCTTGAGTTAGAGCACTTTCTGTTTAAGACATTAACAAGTTAATTACTTTTTGCAAAACAAATTGTTTAGTTCTTAAAAGGCACAGATGAAAAGCAAGACATTTCACATTAAGAATGTATAATTTTGTAGGCTGTATATCTTATAGAGGTTATCTAAAATTTATAAGTGAATCATAGAACTCAACAGCAAAACCCAATAACTCCATTTTAAAATGATCAAAGGAACTAAATAGACGTTTTTCCTAGAAAAACCTACAAATGACCAACAGATACGAAAATGTGATTAACATCATTAATTATCATGGAAGTATCAGTCAAAAAATAACAATGAAATATCATCTGACTCTAGTAAAAAGAGCTATTATCAAAAGTTGAGTTGGAGAAGAGAATAGGGAACACGCTTATATAGAATTATAAATTTGTAATATCATTATGGAAAAATATATGGAACTTTTCTGTATAATTAAAAATAGAACTACATATGATCAACAATCCCCCCTCTAAATACACATTCAAAGGAAATAAAAGCTCCAACTTGAAGAAATATCTGCACTTCCATGTCTATTGCAGCAGCATTTACAACAGTCCAGATATGAACACAATCTAATGTCCACCCACAGATGAATGGAGAACCTCAGAATTTTCTGCCACATAAAATTCCAAAAGAAAATGAAATCATTTATTTTCAGAGAATAAAGGAGAAAAAGATTATGAGAAAAGTCACAATAGCCAACAAATATTTTGCACACATGAAGAGAAAAACACATCAAAATATTTGTGCTCCCCCCCTCTTTGGCCTGTGAATTCATCACTGAGCTACATCCCCTTGTTATATTTACATTTTTTCTTTTTATTATATTTATTTATTTATATATTTATTTCTTTATTATTGATTTTTAAAAAAACAAATGACAGTGGAATGTATTACAATTCTTACAACACTTATACAGCACAATTTTTAATATCTCTTGTGACACCAATTTCTTTCTTCATACATGTACTTTGGATAATGATGTCTATCACATTCCACCATCCTTGCTAATCCCCTGCCCCTTCCCTTTCCCTCCCACCTCTCTGCCCTATCTAGAATTCATTTATTCCTTCCATACTCCCCCTCTCTAGCCCACTATGAGTCAACCTCCTTATATCAGAGAGAACATTCGGCATTAGTTTTTTTGGGGATTGGCTCACTTCACTTAGCATTATCTTCTCTAACTCCATCCATTTACCTGCAAATGCCATGATTTTATTCTCTTTTGTTGCTGAGTAATATTCCATTGTGTATATATGCCACCTTTTTTAAATCCATTCATCCACTGAAGGGCATCTAGGTTGGATCCACAGCTTAGCTATTGTGAGTTGTACTGCTATAAACTGATATGGCTGTGTCCCTGTAGTATGCTGTTTTTAAGTCTTTTGGGTATAAACCTAGGAGAGGGATAGCTGGGTCAAATTATGGTTCCATTCCAAGATTTCCAAGGAATCACCATACTGCTTTCCATATTGGCTGCACCAATTTGCAGTCCCACCAGCAATGTATGAGTGTACCTTTTCCCCCACATCCTTGCCAACACTTACTGTTGTTTGTCTTCAGAATAGCTGCCATTCTGACTGGAGTGAGATGATATCTTAGAGTAGTTTTGATTTGCATTTCTCTAATTGCTAGAGTTGATGAGCATTTTTTTTTCATATATTTGTTGATTGATTGTATATTCTCTTCTGAGAAATGTCTATTTAGGTCCTTGGCCCATTTGTTGATTGGGTTATTTTTTTTTTTTGGTGCTTAGCTTTTTGAGTTCTTTATATACCCTAGAGATTAGTGCCCTTTGTGATGTGTAAGTGGTAAAAATTTGCTGCCAGGATGTAGGCTCTCTGTTCACCTCACAGATTATTTCTTTTGCTGAGAAGAAACCTTTTAGTTGATTCCATCCTATTTATTGATTCTTGATTTAAAAGCACTATACAGCTTTAGTGAAATTCTGATCAAAATCCCAAAGGCATTCCTCATAGAAATAGAAAAAGCACCTGGGTGCATTGGTTCACGCCTGTAATGCCCAGGAGGCTGCTGCAGGAGGATCACAAGTTCAAAGCCAGTCTCAGCAAAAGCAAGGCACTAAGCAACTCACTGAGTCCCTGTCTCTAAATAAGAAATACAAAATAGGCCTAGGGATAAGACTCAACAGTTTCCCTGATACAAAAAAAAAAAAAAAGAAAAAGAAAAGAAAAAAAAAGAAAGAGAGAAAGAAAGAAAGAGAGAGAAAAAGCAATCATTAAATTTATTTGGAAAAATAAGTGAACCAGAATAGCTTAAGCAATCTTTAGCAAGAAGAATGAGGCAGGTGGCATCACTATACCAGACCTTAAACTATACTACAGAGCAATAGTAACAAAAACAGCATGGTATTAGCACTAAAACAGACTGATAGACCAATGGTATAGAATAGAGAACACAGAGACTAACCCACAAAATTAAAATTATCTTATATTTGACAACAGTGCCAAAAACATGCATTGGAGAAAAGATAGCATCTTCAACAAATGGTGCTGGGAAAACTGGAAATCCATATGCAACAAAATGAAATTAAACTCTATCTCTCACCATGCACAAAACTCAACTCAAAGTGGACCAAAGACCTAGGAATTAAACTAGAGACTTTTTCTATAGAAGAAAAAGTAGGCCCTAATCTCCATCATGTGGGAATATGCCCCAACTTTCCTATATTTACATTTTGAGACAGTGTTTCACTAAGTTGCCAAGAGTGGCCTTAAACTTGGGTCCTCCTGCCTCAGCACACCTAAAATCTTGGGTCACTAGGATTATAAATGTGCACCACCAAGTCCAGCATATTTGTGTATCTTTAAAGCAACAACTAATACAAGAAGCAAGCAAACTAAACAAACAACAACAAAAAAAAATAGAAAAAAGATCATAAATGAACATAACACCTATATAACCTTTTGAAAAATATTCCAATGTGCAATGAGACATGCATAAAGAATTTCAATACAAGAGAGGCAAATAAAAGGGCATGGCAGTTAACATTGAAAATACTTATTAAACTTTTTAACAAAAATAATAATACAATATAATGTGATATAATACTTATTGAAGAAAATATAGTACATAAAAGGTTTTCAAAAGTATAAAACTAAAAGGGTCTAAAATCCTAGACTATTCAAACACAAAACAACAATGGAGATGTTAGTTTCTATTTAAAATTAACTGATTTATTTATTAGATAGATTGCATAAGCAGGTGTATATGTGGAAGTCATTTGTCATCTCATAGACAAGCTTATAATTAGATAAACATTCAAAATAAATCATTACTTTCTATAAAAACTAAAAGATGGTGCATAGTTTGAAGAAGACGGAAAAACAAATTTAAAAAATAGAAAAGCAATGAGAAAAGAGATAATAAATAGATTTTATTTTAAAAAGAGGCAAAGGAAAGATCAGAAGCAAAGCAAATGCAGAAACAAATATAGGATTATAGAGCTGAACGTATTAAGATCTGCTTTTACAGAAAGTGATCTTCAGGTTTAATGAAAACTGAACACAAAGTTCTTTTGAATTCTATAAAATATGTAATAAATGATAATAAAGGCAGAACTCTTGAGGAAATTAATCCTTTGGATATTTATACTGCATAAATAATGGAATTCTGAAATGAAAACATACATGCAAAAGGATCACCACTTCATTATATTTAGTTTTATAAAACATAAAATACCTTAACTTGTGAAATAGCTTAATGATAGTATAGTATGGGAAAAAAGAATCCCCATGTTATATGCGTAGCTGAAAAAGGTTGTACCTTATTATATCACACATATTATATACATATATGAAATAAATTTATAAAATTAGATTGTTTAAATTTGCTAAGTATCAATATTTACTTATGTTGTAGGTACTTAAATTTTTAAACCGGTTATTTTTGCCACTATTTTAAGGGTTTTGAATTTCCACAGTTCTTAATTAGTTAAGCATAATAATGCAGTTATATTTAATTATATGTCCTTTGTGACAGCAATCTCTAAGGTAACATAAAATAGATCAAAATATTTGTAGAGCATGACAACATCAATAGATTTCTTAAAGAGTTTTATATACTTCAAATATTAGACCTTCTTTGGTTATATAGTGTCTGTATAGTGTTTTGAGAACTTTCTGATCTCAGGGAAGTTAGATGCTGCTATGGTTTGGATAGACATTCCACAAAGGTCCCCATGTTAAACACTTATTCCCGAGGGTGGTGCTATTGAGAGGTGGTGAAGTTTTAAGAGATGGTGCCTTATTGGAGGCTTTAGGAGGGGTATGTCCACAAATGGAATTGCATTACCCTGGCCCCTTCCCCTTTTTCATTTTGTCCCCTGGTCATAATGTAAATTGTTTTTCTCTACCACATGCTTTTTGTCCACCACCCCATGTTGTGCTCTCTTGCCAAAGGCCCAAAGCAATGAATCCAATATGCTATGAGTCAAGGACTGGAACCTCAAAAACTGTGAGCCACAATAAAACCTTTTCTTTACACATCAGGTATTTTGTTATAGCAATGGAAATCTGACTAATAGTTGCTGAAGTTGCAGAAAACTGGCCCAGTAATGTGAATCTTTGAATAGCAATTAAAAACATCAAACCCTTTGAAACATGTACTACATACACTTGACTATTTATGTATGAATATTATTATCCAAATAGAGAAACTTTTTTATTAATAACTATGTGACTGTTTATAGAATATGGTGTGTGTGTGTGTGTGTGTGTGTATATATATAAAAATTTAATTGACAAAACAAATTTTATATATTTTTGGTATAAAGTGTGATATCTTAATAGATGTATATATTATGGAATGACTAAATACAACTAATTAACATATGCATTGCCTCATGGTTATTTTGTTTGTGTGTATGATAAGAACACTTAATATTCTAGTTAATGTATTTTTATTAACTACAGTCACTATTTGCATATAGATCTTTGGATCCTATTCTTCCAATAAAACTGAAATTCTGCATTATTGACCATCATCTCCCCAACTCACACCATGTCCCCAGATTTGGATAACCACCATTTTACTCTCTAAATCTATGAGTTCTACTTTTTTAGATTACACATATGATAAAGGTCATAGAACACTTGTCTTTTTGTGCTTGGACTATATGTTTAAAGCCATTCTTGATATTTTGAACTTTGATTTAAACAAAGAATATCAAGCATACTCCCAACGTTCTGATAATCCATTCACCATCTGTACAAGTTGAATACCTGTCAAACTCTGATAAAATAGTTGTCTTCTCTGTTCTTACTCTTTCCTTTCTCGTTTTGTACTCCTTTTTCCTATGCTGTTTAATATAACCCAATTAAGAAAAATATTATCATTGTACTTCTAAATTTATAAATCATTTCATTCATTTATTGAATACAGATTATGTGTCAGATAAGCTGAAAATGTAAAAACAGGTCAAATATGGATTTGCTCTCCAGAAAAATCACAGATATATTATTATTTGTATCTAATACTCATGCTTCAAATTGCAAATCATCGTCACTTGGTCGAAAATAGAAATCCAAGCATCCAGCTCCGGTGTCACAGAAATAGAGAAATTAAATTTGTTTTGTCAAAATCAGCAAATAATTCAAGTAAAACGGATCATGGCAAATATCTGAGAGCAGTCTTAAACTTTTTAGGTAGAAAGATTAAAGTGCATAGAAAAGAGGGAGAGAGGAGAGAACCAACAATTATTTTATGCTTTTGATGTGCAAGATGGTATGCTAAGGACTTACATGGTAATTTTTTGAAAATGGGTAAATAGTCTGAATTGTTCTGTTAGAAGCAAGAGAGTGACATTACTTAATATATATTTCATAAGGATCATGATTAGTCTTGATGCTGTAATATGGATGACAATTATTCAACCAGGAAAACAAGTTAGAGACCACCACATACTTCAGGGGTACCTGATTGGCAGCTTGAACAAGGATGGCAATAATGGAAACCCAGATATGGCAAGTGTGCAAATACAGTATTTACATGTTTGGTGTGAAGTGGAAGGAACTTGGTGATGGATTTCTTGTCATGAGGGTTAGAAAAAATGTAAATCAAGGCTGTTTTTTAAGTATTTGAGTGACTGTAAAATACTATCACTAATCATTGAGATGAGAAACACAAAGGTAATAAACACTTGGGGGAATGTAGTGGGCAGGGAAGAATGAAGATATGGGAAAAGGAAATGAACAGATGAATTTCATGATTGCTTTTTCTATTTCTGCAAGGAATGCCATTGGGATTTTGATCAGCATTGCATTGAACCTATAAAGTGCTTTTGGTAATATGGTCATTTTAATGATATTAATTCTGCCTATCCATGAGCAAGGTATATCTTTCCATCTGCATCTTTCACCTCTTTTGTTGGGCTGATTCTCAAGTATTTTATTTTATTTTTTTGAGGATATTGTAAATAGGGTAGTTGTCCTCATTTCCATTTCAGAGGATTTGTCACTGATATACAGGAATGCCTTTGATTTATGTGTGTTAATTTTATATCCTGCCACTTTGCTGAATTCATTTACTAGTTCTAGAAGTCTCTTGGTAGAACCTTTTGGGTCTGCTAGGTATAGGATCCTGTCATCTGTAAATAGTGCTAATGTAAGTTCTTCTTTTCCTATCTTTGTGCTTTTAATTTTTTTTCATCTGTCTAATTGCTCTGGTCAGTGTTTCGAGAACTATGTTGAATACAAGTGGTGAGAGAGCGCATCCCTGTCTTGTTCCAGATTTTAGAGGAAATGCCTTCAATTTTTCTCCCTTTAGAATGATGCTAGCCTGAGGTTTAACATAAATAGCTTTTATACTGTTGAGGTAAGTTCCTGTTATCCCTAGTTTTTCTAGTGTTTTGAACATCAAGGGATGCTACATCTGGAAAAATAAGAGACCCAGAATTGCTAAAGCAATTCTAAGCAGGAAAAGTGAAACAGGTGGCATAGGGATATCAGATTTTAAACTATACTACAGAGCAATAGTAACAAAAACAGCATGGTACTGGTACCAAAACAGATGGATAGATCAATGGTACAGAATAGAGGACACAGAGACCAATCTACAAAATTACAACTACCTTATATTAGACAAAGGTGCCAAAAGCATGCAATGGAGAAAGAATAGCATCTTCAACAAATGGTGCTGGGAGAACTGGAAATACATATACAACAAAATGAAATTGAATCCCTTCCTCTCACCATGCACAAAAGTTAACTCAAAATAGATCAAGAAGCTAGGAATCACACCAGAGACTCTGTATCTAATAAAGAAAAAGTTGTCTCTAACCTTCATCTCGTGGGGTCAGGCTCCAAATTCCTTAATAAGACATCTATAGGACAAGAGTTAAAATCAAGAATCAACAAATGGGACATATTCAAACTTAAAAGTTTATTCTCAGCAAGAGAAATAATATGTGAGGTAAACAGGGAGCCTACATCCTGGGAACAAATTTTTACTCCTCACACTTCAGATAGAGCTCTAATCTCTAGAGTATACAAAGAACTTAAAAAGTTAAACAAAAACAACAACAACAAAATAACCCAATCAACAAATGGATCAAGGACCTGAACAGACACTTCTCAGAGAAGGATATACAATTAATCAACAAATACATGAAAAAATGCTCACCATTTCTAGCAATCAGAGAAATGCAAATTAAAACTACTCTAAGATACCATCTCACTCCATTAAGAATGGCAGCCATTATGAAGTCAAACAATAACAAGTGCTAGCGAGGATGTGAGGTAAAAGGTACACTTGTATATTGCTGGTGGGACTGCAAATTAGTGCAGCCAATTTGGAAAGTAGTATGGAGATTCCTTGGAAAGCTGGGACTGGAACCACCATTTAACCCAGCTATTCCCCCTCTCGGACTATACCCAAAAGACCTAAAAAGAGCATACTATAGGGACACAGCCACATCAATGTTTACAGCAGCACAATTCACAATAGCTAGACTGTGGAAACAACCTAGATGCCCTTCAATAGATGAATGGATAACAAAAGTGTGGCATTTGTACACAATGGAATATTATGCAGCACTAAAAAATAACAAGATCATGGCATTTGCAGGGAAATGGATGGCATTAGAGCAGATTATGCTAAGTGAAGTTTGCCAATCCCTAAAAAACAAATGCCGAATGTCTTCTCTGATATAAGGGGGGTGACTAAAAATAGAGTAGGGAGGAAGAACATGAGAAGAAGATTACCACTAAATAGGGAAGAGAGGTGGGAGGGAATGGGAGGGAGAAGGGGAACTGCACAGAAGATGTAAGGAGACCCTCATCGTTATAAAAAATACATGTATGATGATGTGAGGGGGAAGAAAAAAAAAGAAAAAGAAATGTGTCACATTAGATTGGGTAGAGGTGATGGGAGGTGAGGGAAGGGGAGCAGATAGGAAGGGCAGCAGAATAAAATAGACACTAGTATTGCTGTATGTATGTACGTGGCCATATAATCAATGTGATCCTGCAACCTGTACACTTGGAAAAATGAGAATTCATACCCCATTTGAATCAAATGTATGATATGTCAAGATCATTGTATTGTCATGAGCAACTAATAAAAAAAAAAGGAAATGATCAGCTCTGTTTTGAATATGCTTAAGTTCAAGATGATTTTATGGATTTCATGAGAAGGTGAAAATAAAGTTGCAGACAAATAAATGATGTGAAGTAGTTTAGGGGAGAACTTAGGGCTCATTAAAGAGTCCATGGCTGAGAGAAAAAAATCAATAGACTGAGATATCATAAAAAGGAGAGTGTTTCAACAGAATGGAAATGATCAAGAAGGTCATTTAATGCCAAGTGAAGGAGAACTACTGTTAGGAGCCTTAGCCATTCCTAAACAAATCTGTTCTCTTTGGAGAGTGGTTTTCCAGTTTCAGTCATGGACATGCTGACTTACCACTGCACAAAGAAATAAACAAATGAATGAACAGTTAAGTAAGTGAATTTTAAATAATGAATGTGTAGGCTAATATACTTTCATCTATATCTATGGGTTATATATTAATATTCTCATTTTATATGTAAGGAGAAATGCAAGATAGAAGGTTAGTGACTGCATCCATATAGGTAGTAGGTTGGCAGAAGCAGAATTCAGACTCAGGTTTCCTAATTTGAAGTGATTATTTATTTGTTTATTTGTTTGTTCATTTCTAATACATCATAACTATCTCAATAGACTATTCCTAAAATTATCATATGTAATGCTCTATTTCTGTATTCTCTAATGTATTCTCTAATGTCTTTATAAATTCAGTTTCTTCCTGTTCCAGGAACTATTTATTATAATAAATAATTAAAATCATTATATAGAGGGTCAAAAAGAAAGCTTGTCTTTAATGTACTTTGGGGGGGTTATATTTCTTGTGATAACATTTTATATGCTGAGAAAAGTGACTTATATTGCCACAAAATAGCTCAGAGACTTGAGTTCTTTGCCTTGCTCATTGTCCACTCAAGGGTACAATATAAGTGTATGCGTGTCTCCCAATATAAGAATCACACGATATATTCACACAGAATTAACATTACCTAAATTTCTTTGTCTCTTGGGCTGTAATTACCTAGGTTGTTGCCTCTGCACAAAACAGTGATTTTCTGATATTAAACTGAATCATTCATAACTTTAAACACATGCATGTTATGCAGGCACATCTCAACCAGGTGCTTAACTTATTTGCATTGAATTGAATACTAGTAATAATAACAAAGACTGTTACTTCTTACTTTTGTTTCAAACATTATTATTTTCGCTTTTCTCCACAACTTAGCTAAAAACAATGCTGTTCCAGGATAACTTCATGCATGAATACTTGTTAGTTTTCTAAGTTTCTAGTGCTCCACAGGCAAGAAAATATGAATAATTTGAAACTCTTTAATTTAACTTTTTAAACATTCAAAAGCAGACCTAGAAATCTACTAGAAAAATGAACTTGAGAAAATGGAGATCAGCTAATCTTGGTCTTTTTTTTTTTTTTTTTTTTTTTTTGTATTACTGGGATTGAACCTAGGGCCGCACAAATGGTAGTCAAGTACTCTGCCACTGAGTTGCATCCCCAGTTTATTCTTTCTACTTTAAAAACATTGTGTCATTAATATATTAGTCAGGAAAGAATTTTTATCACCTTAGTCTGGGTGATCAATATTAATATCAATAATAATGTCAGGTTAATAAGATGTGATGTAAATTATATTGACCTCCCCACCAGAAACCAATGACTAAATGACCTCTGCCATGGTTTAGATCTAAGAATGTCCCCCCAAAACTCATGTGTTAGTGTGTTAGGAAATGTAGTAATACTCAGAGATTAAACAATTGGATTATGAGAGCTGTCATCAGTGGATTGATCTGTTTGATGGATTAATAATTTGAATGGGTTACTGGGTGATAAATGTAGGCAGATCGGGTGTGGCTGGAGGAAGTCAGTTACTGAGGTATACCCTGAGCCCTTCCTGTGTCTGTCTGTCTCTCTCTCTCTCTCTCTCTCTCTCTCTCTCTCTCTCTCTCTCCTTCTCTGCTGTTGTGAGCAGAGCAGTTTCCTTGACCAGGCCCTTCCACCATGATGTTCTGCCTCACTCAGTCCCAGAACAAAGGAATTGGTCAACCCTGGGTACTGAGACCTCTGAAACCATGAGCTCAAATAAAATTTACCTTCTTTAAGTTGTTCTTGTCAGGTATTTTAGTCACAATGAAAAAAAAAATGTAACTAATACATTGGTCTGATCACAATAAACGCATCAAACAAATCTCAATGGAGGGACATTTTACAAAATTTCTGACCAAAGGTCCTCCGAAATTTCAAGGCCATCATAAAGAGTTATAGGATACATTGTCACAGCCAGGAGTAACATAATGAGAATGATTTCTAAATGCAATATGTTGTCCTAGATGAGATCCTGGAACAGGAAAAAAAAAAAGATATTGGTTAAAAAACTCAGGAATTATGAATAAAGTAGTTCATGCTAATGCATCAATTTTTATCCATTAATGGCACCAAGTGTTCCATACTGATGTAAGAGGGTCAATAATAGGAGAGGTGTTCTAAAATAAAGTGTCTTAAAAAAAACCACTAAAATAATGCATGTGTAGAGTTCAAGGAGTAAGAATAAAGTTAACACCTCTGTACTCACCACCTAACTGAACATAGAAATTATATTTTTTAAGTTTTTTCTGTGCCCTTCTCTACCACTAGCTTCCCTCTTTCTCTTCCATTTGCTCACTCTTCCTTATGATTTATAACATGTTGTCTAAAAATTATATAGCTTCATTTTTACTCCTTTTAAACTTTATGGGTGTCATTATTTTGCTTTATTCTTGTTCAACATTGTACCTTTGAGATATTCATATTGATTATTCTGTTGATGCTATTGACTGTAGCGTAATTATTTTCTTTTATAACATGTTTATTTTTAACTCCTTCCTGCTTTTTACTTTTTCTCATTTTTTAAATATCTTAATTTATTTTCTGAGGAAGAAAAAAGTCGTTTATTTTTTTTACTACAAGCTTTGCTTTTCACCGTGTTTTTTTTTTTTTTTTTTTTTTTTGTTTTTTTTTTTTATCCACTGTCAATCAATGGTGCCTATGAAATGAGGTACGGATATTTTATTGTAGATGTGATTTTTCCTAATATAGCATTTCTTTAGTTTATATATTGTCTTATTACTAGAAAATTTTCAAGTGTTTAATTGTACCAACACATTTTTATGACTTTATTATAACATCATGTGAATGGTGGGATTTTATTAGTTTTTCTGATTTTATTTCACTGGCTAAGTCCTTTTATAAACATTCAAATAGAAGCAATGATAATAAACATGTTGCATTTTTCCAATTTTAAATAGAATGCTTTTAATAACTCAACACCAAATTCAATACTTATTCATTACTGTGGCTTTCTTTCGCCAGTAGCTCTGTTTTACATAGTTAACAAAGAACCCTTCAGTTACTTATTGTGACCTTTCAGAGTGACTTAGTTTGTCTTGAAATGGACCAACATTTTTGCAACTATTAAGATGCTCTCTTTCCCCTTCTTTAGACTGTTAACATGCCCTCTCATACTGAGAATATTGGACTGTGGAATCACCGGGAATGTTCACAAATTTCATTTTCTTTCTCTTCTGGGCATTTTGTAGGATTTTATTTGCTTAACTTTTCAAGCTCAGGTATAACAAATGACTTGCTTTTTGCCAAGGAAAATATAAGTCAAAGTGCAAAGCATTCCGAATTATTTCTTTTTATGCTTTTTTTTCACCTCTGACATAACAATGTTTTATATAGTGGTGGCCATGCTTCCCTGAATTACAACACAGCCCATGGAGTAACCTGAGACATCTAGCTCCACTTTGACCCTTTGAATGTTGATCCTGTAACTTATTGCTTTGCTAGTTTCTAAATGTTTTACACATTTATTTTTCCAACCACCTGGTGATTTTTTTGTAGTCCCTTATAGCTTAAGGATATTATATTCTCTCTTTATTTATTAAAATATATTATTCTACTCCTGTTTCTTTATCAGTTATTACATCGGGGATTTATTTTGTGGCTTGTTGTTTCTGCTTATTCTTGCTCAAGATCAGACATGGTTCAGGATTTATTTGAGCTCTTGTCTCTAAGAAAAAAAAATTGAAGTTAGTGTAATATTTCCCATTCCCCCCCACCCCACCCCAATGCTCAGGAACACTTCCCTCCTTACAACTAACCAGAATTTAATTATCTATTGTGTGTGTTTAGGATTAAAATTGAATTTTATTCTTAAATCCATTTAAGGAAAGAGTTGCCTTTCTTGCTTAATGCCTTCTAGAATCATTATTTTTATATTTGTTTTTGTCTTATACCCAGAGAGAAATCTGAGAAAAACAAGGTTGCCAGAGTTTTCTTCACCTATTACGTGGCATCTTTTAGGCTTCTGGCTTCCAGTGCTTGAATCAAACTTGTACTCATCCTCCTACTGTGCTCATTAAACTCCAAGTTCAGGGCCTGTCAAGAGAGGTGGAAGCTTTAGTGTTTGCTTATCTTTTTTTTTTTTCTTTTTTGGTACTGGGGATTGAAGCCATGGATGCTTAATCACTAAGCTACATACCCAGCCATTTTTATTTTGAGACAGGGTCTTACTAGTTGCTTAGGGCCTCCCTAAGTTGCCGAGGCTGGCCTTGAACTTTCTATCCTCCTGCTTCGGTCTCCTGAGTAGCTGGAATGATAGCCAAGTGCCACTACACTCAGCTTCATGCTTATCTCTTTATATTTGTTCTTGATATCTCAGGACTTTGTGAATTTTTGATTTCTTCCTTCTCAGCTCATTTTTTTAGTTTCTGTTCTTCTTTAACTGCATTGTTGTAAGAATTCTTGTAGGAGGTTTTCCATCATCTTGTTTGCCATGTTGTTGGAAAAATTATTCCTTTACAATGATTTTATTCCTTCATGTTTGATAGTTGAATTAATTTTTTGGTATTTATTTATTTAGGTATAATTACACAGCTCTGGATCATAAATATTGTTTGGAAATAGAGAACTATAAAGCAAATAATTATACAATCAATAAATATAACTTCTTCTTTGTTCAACCTAATAAATAATAGAGATAATTTGAAAAACTTGTTAGAAACAAGTTACTCTACCCACCTGTGGTTGTATGATAAATGAACTAATGACACAGTCTATTTTTTTTTTAAAGAGAGTGTGAGAGACAGAGAGAGAGAGAAGGAGTGAGAGAGAATTTTTTAATATTTATTTAGTTTTCAGTGGGCACAACATCTTTGTTTGTATGTGGTGCTGAGGATCGAACCCCCGGGCCGCATGCATGCCAGGCGAGCGCACTACCACTTGAGCCACATCCCCAGCCCCAAACAGTCTATTGTTTAGAAAAATGATTATATGTGTATGTTGATCACCTCCCATTCTTGGTCATGTTTCCATCCTAAATTATATTAAATGACTGATCCCAAAACACCTGGAACTGGGCAGATGAGACAAACAGCAGTTTTATTAGCTACACATACTGAAATTCTGGGGGAGGTGGACAGCAGACACTATGAAGGGCCACTTGGGCTTTGCATTCAATAACAGAGTGAACTAACACATCCTGTGGGTTGGGGTAATTCATTCTCTCGATGGATAAATAGACAGACAGATGATAGATAGGTAGGTAGGTAGATAGATAGATAGATAGATAGATAGATAGATAGATAGATAGATATTGGTGCTGGGGATTGGAACCCAGGGCACTGTGCACATGAGGCAAGCACTCTACCAACTCTACCAACTGAGCTATACACCCAGCCCAGGTTGGGATAATTCTAAGGGTTGACAGGAAACTGAAATCAGAAAGATTGAGAATTGTGTAGAGTATGTAGTTGACAGGCTGTTAGAAGAACTAGCAGAAGGCTCCTTTCTTGCTAGTTCTGAGAATATCTAGAGATACCAGGAAAACTCACAGGTATGCCTTTGGGGTGTTTCAGCTCAAAGATGGCAAGTCAGCAGATGGAATTTCTGTTTGAACAGAGATGGTAAGACCCTATTGTTATCACCCCTCTATTCAACTACTATGCTATAATTTCTTTATCAATTAGATTCATATCTAGCCAGACACTGGATAATGACTTCAGAATCATTGTCATGACAACGCTCTAAACCAGTCATCATGCTATTTCCTAATCTTTCCTAAGTCATTCCTAAGACAGTTGGTCACCATTACACTAACTGTGAAATAGAGGTGGTTTGAACTGTATCAAGAGATTAATATCTAGATAAATATTCTTCCTTCTATTCAACATTGATGTGATTACTTTTTTCACTTTCTGAATTTTTTATTTATAGAAATATATTATCTGTGTATTAATTTTATATTGAGTTGCTTTCCTTTAAATCATCTTTAGTATACACATGTTGTTTATTTCTGGTCTCTACTACACTTAATATCTGACTTTTTATGAGGCTTGAACTAACAGTGTTTACATCTTAAAAAATTATTGCTAAATAGAAAATCACCTTTAAACGAGGCCACCCCTGACTATGATCACTGTTGACATGTTGGGGATAAAATAAAGAAATGCTTAGTGAATTTCAGGTCTGGAATACAGAACTTACATTAAAATCAGTTAGGAATCTTTCAGCACCAATAGAATACTAAGGGTGTATTATAAATATAATTCCCCTAGTACAATATAACTGCATGTATCCCATGTTCGAATATTTGAAAAATAGTAAAATTAAAAATCCTATTTATTGACAGATCTCAATGAAATTCTACTTGAGATACAAATTTTATTTTATAAAAAATTCCATATTTTTCAAAGAACATTTTGTGCATTCATGTATGTGTCTATTTCATAAATATGCACATATGCATAGGTGTACATTTGCATATTGTGTATCTGCATGTGTAAAACAGAGAGACGGAGAGAAAATGATTTCTAAAATTACAGAAACTTCAAAAAACATTTTCAAATATTGTAAATGCTGAAAATATTTGCAATTTGCTGACCTGAATGAAATTTAAGCTCAATATATGTTTATAAATGAATAAATGAGTGAATGATTGAAAGATGTATCAGTGCTCTGGCATACAGTTATTGCTATTGCCACAGTATGTTCTGTTAATGATCTTATTTTTATGTTCTGGGAGTACAAATTTTTAATACTTTATTAAATATTTGACCCACTGGTTTTCAACTAAATACTAAGAACTTTGTGGAAAACATGCACATAAGTGTTGACTCAAAATCTGGGAGATTAAAATAAATAAAATTTAGGGTTAAAACTGTTGGAGGAAAGTAAAGCCTTAGTGCAAAATAAAATGAGCCAGTATAGTTCTGATGGGCAATGTTAGTCCCTTTCTGTATACCTCTGGAAAATACCAAAAGAACTGGGAAAAGATAGTACTGGAATTTTCATATATGACAAAGTCATATATTTTAGAAATATCCTCAACACTTGTAAACTAAACACTTAAAATGGAAAAAAAAAAGAGGACTACTTTGGGGATGAAGATTCTTATAAGTGATGAGATGCCAGATGTTCCTACAATAAAACATGAACGAATTTGAGTCAGCCACACTTCTTTTAATGTCCTTAGATATTCATCAGAGTGACAGTTTAACAGAGTACACAAATATTTTATAGAGGATTTTAAAGGATTTTGTTTTTATAAAGGTTTAATTCAGTAAAAATTATCAGTCCTATTTTTTAAAATTTGGCAATGAAGAAATGCTTATATTCCTTTTTAATATGCATCAGACCTTTCATTTGAAAAGTATAAGATGTATTTGTAATATTTTCCTAAATGAATTAGAATCTTCAGAAATTTTTAATGGACATAACTATCCCAGGTTTGGTGACTTCAAATTTAAACATAAAAGTTATTATTTTAACTACTAAAAATGTATGTTTGGCATTGTCAGAACATAGTAATCTCTCAGAAAAAGTAGCAAGAAAAAAAATCTTTTCATGTCGAGGGTCATAAGCTTTCCCACTTGGGCAATATTTCTCTGTTCATGGAACCAATCAACAACCAAAGCCAAATGCTACAAAATATGTTTATGTTTTATGGATTTCACAGAAAACACACAATCATTTCTTTATTCTTTTTAGCATATGAAAATATAAAAGGAGTATGACAATCAATATCTTCACTGCCCAATATGAATATCTTAGACTTTAATAGAATGGTCTTTCTACTAGCAATATTTAAAAAATTAAATCTATCAAATATAATATATATTTCAGCCATCTAACATGTAAATTATCTGTATGAATATAGTTAGCCAGTTAGTTATAAATTCTGACTGATTAGTCCTTTCTAGGTGATATAGATACAACCCTACTATGTCTATTAGAATCACACTAATTTGTTTTCTTGGTATACATCTTGTTCGGCTAAATAATCCTGGAGATTATTTTAAATTAGTGCTAATATGAAGGAAATTACACTGTATCAGACATTCAATATAAATATTTTTCTCCTTAGTTTTTTTTTTTTTTGCTCAGTATTAGAGGTGAGGGTTCATAGCAAATAATGAGAAGTAACATAAACAGCTATGCAACACTTAAAAACAACAATGAATCTTAGAATAGTTTTGATTTGCATTTCTCTAATTGCTAAAGATGTTGAACATTTTTTCATATGTTTGTTGATTGATTGTATTTCTTATTCTGTGAAGTGTCTGTTCAGTTTCTTAGCCTATTTTTTGACTGGGTTATTTATGTTTTTGGTGTTAAGTTTTTTTGATTTCTTTATATATCTTGGATATTAACGCTGTATCTGAGGTGCATGTAGTAAAGATTTTCTCCAAATCAAAACTAATCTAAGATTTCATCTCACCCCAGTCAGAATAACAATTATTAAGAATACAAACAACAATAAGTGTTGGTGAGATTGTGGACAAAAAGTTACACTCATACTTTGCTGATGGGAATACAAATTGGTGCAACTATTATGGAAAGCACTAAGAGGATTCTTCATAAAACTTGGAATGGAACCACCATTTGACCCAGCTATCCCACTTCTTGGTATAACAGAAGAACTTAAAATCAGCATATTATAGTGATGTAGCCACATCAATGTGTTAGTAGCTGAATTCACAATAGGTAAACTATGCAACCAAACTGGATGCCCTTCAACAGATAAATGGGTTAAAAAAATGTGATCTATCTGTATGTTTCTCTCTCTCCATAAAGAAAAATAAAATTATGGCATTTGCTAGTAAATGAATGGAGCTAGACAATATTGTGCTAAGCAAAATAAGCCAATCTAAAAAAATACAATGTTTTCTAAGATATGAAAATGCTAAATCACAGTAAAGGGGGAGCTAGGGAAGAATAGAGTTATTTTAGTTTAGATAAAGGAGAGTGAAAAAAGGGGAGGGGGTATTGGAGTAGGCAGAATAGTAGAATGAATCAGACATTATTTTCCTAAATATGTATATAACTATATTACCAGTGGGATTCTAAAACATTGTGTATAACCAAAGGAATGAAAAATTATACTCCATTATATATAATATATCAAAGTGCGTTCTATTGTCATGTAAAACTAATTAAAACAAATAAAAATATTTTAAGATAACAACTGTAAAGCACTATCTTTCTCAGGATGACTGTGAGATTTACATTCATTTTATGCAATAAGGAAACATGAAACATCAAAGGCAAAAATTTCTACTTAAAAGAATTTTACCTATCTTGAATATAGTAGAAGTAACATTATTCATTTGAATTTAGGGGATTTTTTTAAGCCTTTGGGGAAATCGATACACAGGAATTCTTCCTTAAGTTTTATCTAGGCTATATTTTTCTTTTTTATAATCCATTTTTTTTTTTAAAAAAAATTGCTCTCTTCCAAGCACCATTCTGAACATTTTATGTGTATTATATTATTTTATGTTTGCAATGATTCCACAAATAGACAAAATTGTTCCTATTTTCCTCATTGGCAGAAAGGATTGCAATATCATATGCAAAATAACACAGTTCTGATGTAAACACATTTTTTAATAAATTTAAAATTTACAATCATTATCAATATGTTCTATGGCCTCATTTTCATTATGCCTCTTTTATTACTCTACATCATCTTATATCTAAGGGAATATCTATTCCTAAATAGTGAGGCACTACCATTCAGAAAAATTAAGATGGAGAGAGAGAGATTTTTGAAAAGGAAAGATAAAGGCAGACAGAGGTGGAGAGACAGAGAACTGATGACTAAATATGGAAATAGTGAAGGAAGATAAAATCTTTTCTACGGAGCTCACAATACATAAAAAATAAAATATGAAAAATGTGACAGCAGTCTGCTAGGACTTTACTCCTAAATCTGTTTGTTGAGATGTAGGATACACCTGTTTCAATTATGCATGTCTGGATTTAGGGTTCTGAAATAAGCATTTCATAGTCATAAACCCACTCAGGCTTTGAACATCTTCACTAACGGAACAGTCAGAAAAATATTTTCTCTTTTTGTATATATTATCTTCAGTGAAAATGAATACACAGGTATTTCAAAATGAAATTCCAAGAGACATCTTGAAAGCCTTATGCTAAGAATAAAAAAATAATTACCTTGAATATGTTATTACTAAAATATGAAGGTTAATGTTTCATTGGAATTATCTTAGCATGATATTTTTATTCTTTTATTTTTAAATAAAATTACAATAGATTTCTTAGAGTCACTGTTAACCTGATTTCCCCGTTTTCCATAGCATTAAAGTTTTTAAACTCAAATATTTCTACTTTGTGGTTTTCATGAATGCAATAAACCTACAAAAAAGGAATTAGAGTCACAAATCTTAGAAGTAGAAGAGTATTGGACATCATGGGTCTGATCCATGAATATCTTCTGTGACTATGATAAACCAGGGAAAATGACTAGGAGATCATTTTTTTTTGAGGCAATCACTTGCCTATCTTCCAGTTGTCCAATCCTCTCATTCAGAGTTTTATAATTTCCATTTAAGACTATGGCTCCATTTTCCCTGGACATGCAGGATATGCTTCACCTCCTGCCCTGAGTTCTTGGTCTGCTTCCCACATGTTAGGACCTTTCTCCTCTACTCACACATTACCATCAAATATAAGAACTCTGTTTCCACTTTTCCTAGACTCTTACTCTAAAATAATCATTATAAAGCTGTTAACTAATACTGGTTTATTGGTACAATAATGACCAATTACGTGTAGTTTATCTAAATTTTATAACATTTTGAAGTTATAAATTCTAGAAATTGACTTTCTGTAACATTATGGGATTTTAGACAGAGATTTCCATCATTTCAGTTTCGGGAAAAAATGTACTTACAGCATAGATTGGAAATAAAAATTCACTGAGAGACTGCGAGGATCTTCTGCCCAGACACATTAGGAATGACAACCAAAAAGGTTCAGTAAAATATCAGGTTCAAGGTTATTAGTGCTGTCACATCACAGGTACCTTATCAAAATGCTTAAATGTCCTACATTCATTGAGGCTTTGGCTATAGGAAGTCTTGAAAGCACAAGTGGGCCAAGGACAGAGTAAAATAGTTCTGAAAAATTTATGGTTGAAGTTTCAAATTTTTAACATCCAATCAAATAATTCACAGGAAATTATTATTTATAATAATTTATAGAATATAAAATTACCACTTATTTAAAATTAATAAATTAATTATTTACAGTCACGAACTCCATTTCCATCTTGTTCATCTCTCTAGTCTCTAAAATTTCTATGTTCATTCCCACTTCAGGGTTTTCAGAGCTGCTATTTTCTCCATGTGAAGTGCGTCTCAACAGATGGATAATTCATATTCTCAGAGATTTCCCCAATCATTCTATTTAAATATTTTGGTGCAGGTAATTATAGAAAGTAATATCAAGGGGCAAGATCGAGTGCAGAGAGAGTGAGCAAATAAGAGGCAGGGTTAACCAATTAACAGTCGTTAATTTTGTTGATCATAACTATTGGGAAAATATTTATACCAACTTTGATTCTCCACCTCCAAAGAAACATAAGAATGTGCCACCAGAGAAAAATAAAAAATTATGGCATGTATGCATTAAGCCTTCCTCTAATTATGGATCCTGGGGAAGTTCACTTCTGTCTTTCATTTTTGTTTTCTACATATGAACTCTAAGAGGTTCAATAGTTTTAGAGAAAACTTTCATATGGCAGAGAAAGGAATGAGCAGGTGGGTTAGATGGAGCACACAATGACTCTGTCCACCACAGCTGCAGAAGGGACAAATACAGCCCCCCCCCCAAAAAAAAAGACATCTGCTACATAAATATGGTCAAACCATCTAATCAATCACTTTTCTTTTCTTTTTTTGTCCCTCTATATTTATTTATTAATTTTTTAAATACACGACTCAGTGGAATGCATTACAATCCTTATTACACATATAGAGCACAATTTTTCGTATCTCTATATATAAAGCATGTTCACGCCAACTTATGCCATTATACATGTACTCTTTTTTTTGCATTACAATTCTTAATACACATATATACCACAATGTTTCATATCTCTGTTTGTATATAAGGTATGTTGGCCCCTAATTCAAATCTTCATACAGAAGTTTTGTATAATGATGACCAGCACATTAAACAATCACTTTTTTTAAGTATTATGCTTTGGCTCTTTTATAGCCCTTATCACTTTCCTAAATATCTGTTTATTTACCATTAACAATTTAGCTTCTGCATCTCAAAGGCAACTTCCATGACAACTTGGATACCATCTGTCGTGTTAGTTACTCTTTGCCTATCACCTGTTATAGTGACTTGCATATAACACACAATACACATTAGTTGAAACATTTAGCAAGTGAATATGAACAAAGGAAAAATTGAATGGGAAAGAACTCAAGGTAAAATTCTGACAAAATAAATCCATTTGTATTGCTCAAATTATAATCAAGGGGTTGGGGGATAGGGAAGAATAGAGTACTTTGGGTTAGACAGAGGGGAGTGAAGGGAGAGGACTGAATATGGGGATAAGAAGGATAGCAGAATGAACTGGACATTATTACCTTATATGCATGTATGTTTATACTACTGGTATGATTCTACATCCTATACAACTAGAAGAATGAGAAGTTATACTCCATTTGTATATGATGTCTCAAAAAGTATTCTACTGCCGTGTAAAACTAATTAGAACAAATAAAAAAATTTTAAAAAGATACCTTACCCTGACAAATAAGCATATACAACCACACATCAAAATGTTTTCTCTGTCTACTGATACCATTCACAATTTAGCCATTTAAAGTTAGTCACTATTATTTAATAATTTTCTCTTCAGAATCTTCTGATGGAATCTCTTCTTTCTGTGGGAAATCTTCTTAAAGATTTCATCTCTTTAAACATGTAACCATTTTTGTAAACTTTACTAATAAAGTTTATGGCCTCTTGTAACATACTCATACATAATCTTAGCAAAAGTGAGCTAAGCCTGAGGTTATAGTAAAGGTATGTGGCTACAGACAATGTGGTTTCACAGATGATATTAATAAATAAGTATATTTCAATTTTATATAAGTTGGGATTAGAAAATTAAGATTTTGTAAGAGATCATGTGGGGATCTTATGTTATTTGATATTTTCAACTTTTCCAAACAGGATGTAGACTGTGAGCTTATTAAATGAACTGGCAATAATCTAAGAGATATAATTATCACCTTTAGCAACAGTATTAGAATTTAAAGTATTACTTAAATCATAAACAGAATGGAGTTGTGCAGCATAGGAAAAGATAAATAATGTAATGATATTTTTCTTTTCTCTCTTTTTTTTAGGTTAATCAAACTGATGGATGGTTGACAAATAAATATTAAGAATATTTGGCATGTACAGTGTGGTAGTGTGATATATGTCTACTTTGTGGAGTGATTACCATAATCAAGCTAATTAACATATCCATGACATCACATAATTACTTTTTTGTGTATTTGTGGAGAAATACTTGAGATTTGCAATATATTATCATTAACTATCGTCATCATGCTATATATTAGGTCTTTAGTATTTACTCATATTATAACAGAAAATTTGTACCCTTTGACAAATACATCCTCTATAACCAGTCCCTGGTAACCACCTTTCTACTCTGATACTATGTGTCTGACTTATTTTAAAATTCTAGATACAAGTAAGTTTATACAGTATTTGCCTTTATTTGTCCTCACATAAACTAATGTACTCAGGGTCCACCTGTGTTTTCACAAATAGTAATAATTCTTTGTTTTTATGGCTAAGTAATATCCCATTGTATATATGTGCCATACTTTCTATTCATTAATCTGTCTATGGACAAATTAGTTTATTTCTATATGTTGACTATCATGTGTAATGCTGAAGTGAATGAAAGAGTTCAGATAGCTCTTCAATATTCTAATTTCACTTCCTTTGGATTAATATCCAGTACTGGAATTGCTAAGCCATATGATGTTCTATCTTAAATATTTTGGGGAATTTCCACCCTGTTTTCCATAATGGCTGTGCTAATTTACATTTCCTCCAATAGTGCAAAAGGGTTCCTTTGCTTTATATCCTAGCCAATACTTATTTTTTACTTTTTGATTATGGTCATTCAATGATGTGGTTTTGATGTGCATTTCCTTGCCAATTAATGATATTGAGCATCTTCTAATATACCTAATGGTCAATTCTATATCTTCCTGAGAAAAAAAGTATATTTAGGTCTTTCACCCAATGTTTAACAGGGTTAAAAAATTTACTTATTTTTATGTATCTGTTGCAACTAGACTTGCTTTGTAAAGGCTATCTCACTATCTAATATTACGTTATCACTATTTTCTGTGTTTCTCTTACATATTTATCTCATGTTGTACTTTCCTTTGCTGCCTTGTATGCAAGTTTGAACCCTTACTAGATACACTGTTGAAAACTTGACTCATGACCACACTACTTAAATTTCTTTCTGAAAGAAGTTAGAAAATAAGTAATTGTTATTTACTTTTCCATCTCATTTCTATACATCTAGCATAATAAAGATCCTCACTAGTTGATAATTGATTCAAACTATTTCATTATAGATACTTGTAATGCATTTCTATTCTTTTTTGTTTTGCCTTTTCAAATTCTTATTTTTTATACATTTATTTGTATTGAAAAGAAAAGCATAATTACCACAAGTTACAAAGGACTAAAACAGGACTAGAATAATGAATGAATCACTTCAGCCTGGAAAGCAGATACTCTCAATAATATTAATGTTATAATACAAGCTCATTTAAGTATTTTACTTTTTTTTCCCCTTTAAATGTGATATCCTAGCACATGGTAAACATAATGTACTATGACATAAGGTAAAATGTTCTCCGCAAAGCCAGGTGACAAGTTTTCCTCTGCAGTAAGAATCAGGCTTTAAGTTCTTATGTTCTCTGCCTCTGCCAGCAACCTGGCTGAAGGAGAGGGTGGAGCTGGGGAGAATCCAGGAACTCTTCCATACAAGAAGTACTATGAGGTTCCCATGTGGAAGGGTGCCAGATGATCCAGACCACTCTACCCAGGCTTTTGGCAAAAGACCCGCACCCCTCCTAATGACTAGTCTTCTTGCTTTCTCTACCCCACGTCCAGAGCCTCCTGAGCAGCTTACTTTCTTTTGTAAATTAATCATCAGAAAAGGCGGGGGGGGGGGGGGGGGGGGGGGGGGGGGGGGGAGGTATAATGAAACAAAAACAAAAACATTTAACTTTAACGTGGGGGCTTAGTGCCTCTGAGCCCCAGGGGTCCAGACTGAGGCATGACTGGGTGGCTTTCTCTACTGGTAAAACATGTGTCTCAGGTTCTGGAGAGGGCACAGGAAAAATCTGTCCCTCACCAGGGCCCAGGCACACACAGAACTTCTGTTTAACGCCCACAGGTCATTCTGGCGTGAACCAACCTTAGAAGGGCAGAGAATGAACATGGGGTTGGGGCAGGCTGTTGCTTTGTGTCTCAGGTCTTAAGATTCCCATGGGAAGGTGGTGAAGTGATTAGTCCTGATGGCCCCTGCCACTCATATTTGTCACAGATACATGGATTCTAAATGCAAGAGTCTTCAAAAAGTGAAGATGTAAACTACTCATTGCAACATTAACTCCTAATGTGTTACCCCCCCCAAAAAAAAAGAAAGAAAAAGATAAAGAAAAATAGCCCCCCATCCCCCCCATCCCTATGTTGAGATGAAGTTCTCAGGTACTCATTCCAAATGTACTTCCTCCTTCAGGGATATATGAGAAAATCAGGGAGCGGATTGGCAGCCCCTGGCCTGGGAGTTACTCGGTGAGAACAGCCTATTAAGACAACAACAAAGGGTATATAGCCCCAAGTTCTGAGTGCTAAGTCAGTGACTGGAGTTTTCTACTGAGCATGTCTCATTTCCATTCTTTTCCTTTCTTCTTTCCTTGGTGTTTACTTTTCAAACACTATCAAAGCCATAATCTTGGGGTGGGATTGAATTTTCACTGTTGGAGTACTCTAATAGGCACCTTGAAGAATAAAGCCAGTTGAATGTCATTTCTCCCATTGAAACTGAGATCTTTCAAGTAGACAAATGGATAATGGCATTTCTAAAGAGTCTCTTCTGTTTTGTGGCCCTTCTCTCTTCCAGAATTTAGATAGCTGTCCATCTCATTTTTAACTCATATGATTTACAGGTCATAATTAGTTTATTACTGAGAGATTCAGTTATAAGAGAATTTGTTCAGTTTGTGGCATTCTAATAGATTCAGCCTTCTACTGAGGTTGTTTTTCATAAAGATATTGGACTTGATAGTTTCCTTCAGCCAGCTCTGTAAAGTATCCTCAAACAAAAATCCCTTTCATTAGTACTTTAGAGGCTTTACAGTTTTCTTGCTGGGTTTGGGAAGCATTTGAAATGGTCTAACAATAAGATGATGTGACAATTCTAGGAATACTACTGCCTGTTGTGCTCTGCAGGTGCTTTTTCATCCCCCTTTTAACTAATCTTTTTAAATGTATTAAGTTCTTTTACTTCAATAAATTTGCATTGTCTAAGCATTCAAATATGAATTGTTAATATCAATACCCCAAGGCAAAGAAGACTGCCTAGATTCCTGTCTCCAAATAATTTCTTCAGAACTGTAGGACAAGAAGGTGGAAAAAAATGAAATGACAGAAATAGTTAAGCATAACTTTAAAACATAAAAATGCCAGAAAAATTTAATTGCCTGAAAATAAAAACAGAAAAAAACAAAGCCAAGTTACAGCATGTGATTTCTAATGTTCTATCTCATGCAGGTTTTTCAGGCAAACAAAAGCATATTGATAAAAATGTAGAAAATGGCAAGAAAAGAGCAAGCAAGAGAGCCTGAGTTTGATTTTAAACCACCATCATGGAATATTTAAAAATTCTAACGTAGTGGTACAGAAGGCCAGCAGATAAAGAAAAAGGACCTAGTAATACATGTAAATTAAACTTTGTAGCTTATGTAGAAAAAAATAATGGAAAAGAGAAATTACAGGCAATTTTTGGCAATCTGATTAGGAAGGAAAAAAATATGGTCCTGAAAGACAAAAAAATAATAATAACAAAAAGTCGAAAAGATTGCATGATCTCTCCATAAACCATAAAAAATAGCAAATAAAAACTTCCATGACACATAGTGGATTTTGCTATATTTGCAGAGGAGTCATGACTTATGAATTGTGAAAGGTCCCCCATACCCACACACAACCAATAATAGATAAATGATCATGAAATGATTAATAGACTTTGAGTTATGGTAAACATGAGGTAACAAAACACAACACAAAGGAAAAAATCCTCAAGGGGAAAAAATCTAAACAACTATAAAGCAGGAAAAACTGTAAGACACATTTCAAAGAAAAGCAAATGGACTAAAAGAAATGTGTAAGCCAGATAAGGGTAAAAGAATGAAAATAAAAAAAACCATATTATTCACATGGATCTTGTAAACAGAAAGGGGTTTCTATCCTCATATCAGACAAAGTGAAGTTCAAGCCAAAATTAATCAAAAGTGACAAAGAAGGCCAAAGAAGACCATTTCATACTGCTTAAGGGAATTACACATCAATAAGACAGAATCATAAATATTTATGCCACAAACAACGGAGCTTCTATGTACATAGAATAAAGCCTTCTCAAGTTCAAGAATCAAATAGACCATGACACAATAACACTGGGTGACTTTAACACACTTGTCTCACCACTGAATAGATCCCCCAAACAAAAACTAAATACTGGAGCGATAGAAATAAAAAACGAATTAATAATTTAGACTTAACAGACATATATAGAATATTTCATTCATCAATGATGGAGTTCATTTTTTTTTCTCAGTAGCACATTAATAATTATGCCCGAAAGAAACTCTCAGCAAGTGGAAAAAATGGAGAAAGACCTTGCATTCCATCAGATCATAATAGAATAAAATTAATGATAAAATTACATATAGTAGCTATTGTAACACCTGGAGAGTAAATAATACTATATTAAATGACCAATGGATAGCAAAAGAAATCAGAAATGAAATAAAAAAATACTCAGAGGTAAGTGAGAATATTGATGCAACATATCAAAATCTCTCGGAAAGTATGAAGGCAGTGCTAAGAGGAAATTTCATTGCACTGAGCTCATTCATTAAAAGAATAGAAAGTCAATGAGTAAAAGACCTAACATTACATCTCAAAGGCCTAGAATAAAAAGAATAAATCAATACCCAAATCAGTAGAAGAAAGGTAATAATTAAAACCAGAGCTGAAATCAATGGAATTAAAACAAAACAATTCAAAAATCAATAAAATAAAAGGTTGGTTCTTAAAGATAAATTGATAAACCTTTAGCTAGGCTAACAAAGAGAAAGAGAGAAAAACTCAAATTACTAAAACTTGTGACGAAAAAGGAAATATCACAACTGATACTACTAAAATACAGATAATAATGAGAAACTATTTTGAAAATCTATACCCTCCAAACAGAAAATCATGAAGACATCTATAAATTTCTAGCAACATATGACCTACCCAAATTGAATCAAGAGAACATAAAAAAAAATTAAACAGATTTATGTCAAACAGCAAAATTGAAGATGGCATCAAAAGCCAACCAAGTGAGAAAAGCCCAGGACCACACAGATTTTCAGCTACATTGTACCAACCTTCAAAGAAGAAATAATAAGTGTACACAAATACTACTCAAATGATTCAATAAAATACAAAAGGAGGAAACCTCCCAAACTAATTCTATGAAGCTAATATCGCCCTGATACCAAAACCAGACAAAGACACATCAAGGAAAGAAAACACCAGACCAATATCCCTAATGAACATAGATACAAAAATTCTTAATAAAATACTGGCAATTTGCATACAGAAGCATATTAAAAAGATTGTGCGCAAGGATCAGGTGGGGTCAATGCCAGTTATGCAAGGTTGGTTGAATATTCGGAAGTAAAAAATGTAATTCATCACACCAATAAATTTAAAGACAAGAACCACATGATTACCTCAATAGATAAAGAAAAAAATCATTTGACAAAATTTAGTATTCATTCATGCACAAAACATTAGAAAAACTAGGGATAATAGAAACATATCTCAACATTGTACAAACTTCATTTGACAAAATTTAGTATTCATTCATGCACAAAACAGCAGAAAATCTAGGGATAATAGAAACATACCTCAACATTGTACAAATCATATATGCTAAACCCAAGGCCAGCATCATTCTAAATGGAAAAAAAAAAATGGAAAGCATTCCCTCTAAAACCTGAAGCAGGGATGTCTTCCTTTACTACTTCTATTCAACATAGTCCTTGAAAACCTACACAGAGCTTTTAGACAAAATAAAGAAATTCAAGAGATACAAATAGGAAAAGAATTCAACTATCACTTTTTGCCAAGGACATGAGTCTATATTCAGAAGATTGAAAAAAATTCCATCAGAAAACTTCTAGAAATTTTAAATTAATTCAGAAAAGTAGCAGGATAAAAAATTAACACCAATAAATCATTCCCATGCACTAGAGATGAATCAGCTGAAATAGAAATTGGAAAAATTATCCTATTCACAATAGTCTCAAAAAAATAAATAAATAAAATAGTTGGGAATTAATCTAACAAAAGAGGTGAAAGACCTCTACTATGAAAACTACACAACACTAAAGGAAGGAATTGAAGAAGACCTTAGAAGATAGAAAGATCTCCCATGTTCTTGGATCAGCAGAATTAATATTGTCAAAATGGCCATACTATCAAAAGCTCTATACATATTTAATTAAAATTTAAATGATGTTTTTCATACAAACATAAAAAGCAATCATGAAATGCATTTGGAAAAATAAGAGGCCCAGTGCATCCAAAGCAATCCTTAGCAAGAAAAGTGAAGCAGGGGCTAGCACAATGCCAGTAACACAAATGGCATGGTATTGGTACCAAAACAGACATAAAGAACAATGGAACAGAATAGAAGACACAGAGACAAACCCACATTAGTACAGTTATCTCAAACTAGACAAAGATGTCATGAACATGCATTGGAGAAAAGACAGCCTCTTCAACAAATGGTGCTGGGAAAACTGGAAATCCATGAGTAGTAGAATAAAATTTAACCCCTATCTTTCACCCTGCACAAAACTCAACTCATAGTGGATCAAGGATATAGACATTAGACCAGAGACCTTGTGCCTACTAGAAGAATAAGTAGGCTCAACTCTCCATCATGTTGGCTTAGGAACTGAATTCTGTAACAAAAATCCTGAAATGCAAGAAGTAAAATCAAGAATCAACAAAGGTGTGGTATCAAACTAAAAACCTTCTTTGCAGTAAACAATCAAGGATGTGAAGAGAGAGCCTACAGAAGAAAATCTCTTCCACCTGTACCTCAAATATATATATATTAAAGCATTAATCTCCAGGATATATATATATATATTTACACACACACACATACATACATATATAAAACTTAAAATACTTAACACTAAAAAGTAAAATATCCCAATCAACAAATGGACAAAAGAACTTAACAGGCACTTCATAGAAGAAGAAATATGAATGTCCAACAAATATATGAAAAAATGTTCAACATCTCTAGAAATTAGAGAAATGAAAATTAAAATACATTAAGATTCCATCTCACTCCATTCAGAATTACAATTATAAAGAATAGAAGTAACAAAAAATGTTGGCGAGGATGTAGGGGAAATGTTTCTCTCATACATTGCTTGTGGGAATGCAAATCAGTGCAGCCACTCTGGAAAGCAATATGGAGATTCCTTAGAACACTTGGAATGGAACCACCATTTGACCCAGTTATCCCACTGAGTTACTTACTCAGTGACACACCTGCATCAATGTTTATAGCAGCTCAATTCATAATAGCAAAGCTATGGAACCAACCAAGGTGCCCTTCAAAAGATGAGTGGGTTAAAAAAATATGGTATATATACACAATGGAATATGACTCAACCAGAAAGAAAAATTAAACCATGGCATTTACTGATAAATAAATGGAACTGGAGACTATCATGCTAATTGAAATAAGACAGTCCTAAAAAATCAAAAGCCAAATGTTCTCTCTGATATGTGGATGCTAACACACATGGGGGAATGGGGTGAAGAATAGAAGTTCATTGAGTTAGACAAAGGGAAATGAAGGGAGGGGAGGTGGGATAGAATTAGAAAAGATGGTAGCATGAATTATACATAACTTTCCTATGTGTATACATGAATACATGACCAGTGAAACTCCACATCACATACAACCACAAGAATGGGATCCTAATTAAAATAAGTTTTACTCCATGCATGTTTAACATGTCAAAATGTATATATAGCAATGTGTATCTAAAAAGAACAAATTTAAAGAAATAAGAAATGTGCAAGCATTTTACACATATTTTCATTCCTTTAATGAATAGTAATGTTGAACATCTTCTCATTTGCTTATGTGGCCCTTGCATATCATCTTTAGAGAATGTCTTGGAAAATTGCCACAGTTAAGGTGTCCACAAAGTGATGAGAGAAGAAACTCAACACTTGCCTTAGGAAAAGCAGTTTATCCTGAATAATTTCCCTGCTACAGAATATCTCTAATTATTGGCCCCTCTCCCATTTCAGTTCACTTATCATTCATGTTTGCCCACCTACAAAGATTCATGGTCCTTGTAAGAGTATCTTGATTGGTGAAGTTTATGCCCCTCTGCTCACAGAAATCTGAATGGCACATGAATTATTGCAATACCACTGAATGTATCCACAGAAGGAAATCTCAAATGCAAATAGCAGCTGACTGCTAGGCAGAGAAAATCATCAAATATTCACAATATTATAGCTTACAAAAATATATTAAAATCATGAAAATAATAATGAATTTTGAAGCACAAGCATGTAAGAATATTTTCAGTATGCTTTACAAAATAGTTCTGGGTTAGCAACTTTTTAGAAAATGATTTCATATTAAGTAATAGAAAAAAACAGTGGTGAACAACTTGTAAACCCTTGTCTTATGGGAGTCTGTCTTTGTTTTGTTTATTCAACTAGTGTTTGTGGGTTCAGCTATAAATCAAAGACTATTCTAAGTCCTGGAAACAACACAAAGTTGTACAAATTTGATAAAATCTCTACTGCTATATATTTACTTTAGATGTTTTATTTCTATTTATATACATAGATAAAAATACAAATAGTAAAATTTATACACATATGTGGCTAGTTCCAGGATTTTAGTAGTCTACAGATTCATTTTTATACCTCAGTATCCTCCTATCTCATTGCTCCATAGTTTATTGTAAGACTCCGGAGTTCAAAAACAATTTAGCCAACTTTAGTTTTCTGATGATGATAATTAAATATATAAGAAGAAATATCCAATATTCACCTGAAAAATAAATATAAAATAATTATATCCATTTTTGTAACTGAAATCATTATTAAGTGTGTATTATAACATAGGTGCTAGGATTCAATGATAAACAAGATATATATGATCCATACTATTCATATGTGGAATAAATTATTTTGGCTATGTGTTCTGTTAATTTGTAGGAAGATAGAATCAAAAGAAACTACATGATTTGTGACTAATTCATATTTAAATAGGATCATTTGAGAATGTAATTGTGGATTTTGCTTAATGGCTTCAAAAAGAAAGAAAGGAAGGAAGGAAAAGAAATTAACCCAAAGGAATAAAGTTCCATGATCTTACAACCAGAATCAAGACTGATTAATTTGAAGAAGTTCATCTAATTTGCTTATGTATCTGTCACTATTTGGGGAATTTAAATGTGTCAGGAATGTTATGTCTATAAACATAAGATAGTAATGTTCTTAAACTCAAAATGTTATAGTAGAATAAAAATATCAATGATGAATGAAACTACAATATGAGATGAAAGCTATATATGATTTGTCATACCTAGACCTAATTACACTTAAGTCTATGTAAGTATAATTATATATTGACCTTTACATAACATTTAGATTATATTAATTTCCAGTTATAATTCATAGAGAAATTCCCACACCATAATTGCCAATAACAGTAAACTCTAATGTAAAATTATATTCTCACATTTTCCAAATTCAAATGACCCTTTCCCATGAGCCTATGTCTTTTTGTTCCACATTATTTGCTATTTGAGCAGTAACTTCTTGTTGTAAGGTCTGCATTTGAAGTCTTATTGTATAGTAAGACTGCTATTCTGGGAGTACAGGAATTAACTAAAGTCAGGAAAAAATGCAAGGAGTAACCCATACATATGCAGAAGAAAGAAAACAAATGAACTCCTTTGAAAATATAATACAAGCTATCCTCAACATCCCGTGGGATCTGCCACCTTGGATTCAACCAATAGCAATTCAAAAATACTTGAAGATGTTTGTGTCTGCACTGAACATGTAGCAGACATTTTTTCCTGTCATTATCCCCTAAACAATACAATATAATAACTACATGCAATTTACATTGTATTAGGTATTACAAATAATATAGAAATGATTTAAAGAGGATGTACATATTTATATGTAAATATTATACCATTTCCTATAAGGGACTTGAACAGCTATAGATTTTGGGATTGCAGTTGTTCTGGAACACTGCTCTCCATGAATATTGATAGGTGACTGTATTTCCATCCTCTGATAAATTTAGCATTCATAGCCTTGAGGTTTTCTTCCATAGCCTTGAGGTTTTCTTTCATAAAACTATCAGTCTAATAATGAAATTTGAGTCTTTGCAGGTTTAAAAAGTATTATTGTTTATTTCTTTCTAACATGAGTTAAAATTGCACAGATAATAGGTAAAGTAAAAAATAGAACTTGAAAACACTTTCCTTACCTTTAAACCACAGTTAAACATTTGTTTTCTACAAAACTGAGTAGTAATACTAAAAAGTACAAGGAATGAGACTGACTTCCAGAATGGCAACTTGAGAATCTGAGAAAATTATTCATCTCAGAAAAGTAGGGAAAATACTGACAAACAAGTAAAATCTGCTATTTCAGACCCGGAAATGAACCAAAGGCAGAGAATGAATTGAAAGGATATCTATTTAGGAAACACAATTGGTGACTCTTTCTATCTCCTCTTCTGGCCCCTCCTTCTTTCCCATCATGGCACAAGGGTTCTGAAAAATCAACAATCTCACAGCCAATGAAGAGCACTCACTTGATTTGGAGCTCAATTGTAGGCCCTGCCACATACTCACAGTCAATATTTTGTCTGAACTCCATTTTCACGGTGCTGCTATTTGACTTAACTCAAAACTCTTCTCAATACTGGGAGAGAAATAAAGACTCTTATAACCACAGTTATTAGAAACAGTAGCCATCATGCTGCAACATCACAGCTCCCTAAAACTGTGCTTTCAGCTGTCCTAAACAAGATTCCCAATACCCACCCAAAACATTAAAAGATGGTGGTGATAAACTAGATGCCACAGGAGACTGTAAAAAGCTGCAACATGTTCCTGCAAATCTAGAAGGCTGCAGCAGTGTGCAAGGTTCCGTATATTCCTAGGAAAGAACTGGGGAAGAAAAGGAAAACTCATTTACCTCTGCTATCTTGAGATCTTATACAAAGAGGAAATGAAAACTAAGGCTGTCATAAATTTCCTGCAGTTTGAAGGAATGCATTCACACAGAGGTCAAAGGATGTAAGATATACAAACAAGGACTCTCAGGAAGTTTGCTAATCAACTATGACTCACTAGTAAATTATAATGACATATATAAACCCTAGGAAGCCCAGCTTTAAATTTTTTTAAAAAAATGTTATTTTAAAAATACCTATCAAAGAACTCAGTGGCTATATGGTAGAAAGAATGCAGAATGTACAGAATTAATTCATGAAATGATTAAAAAATAGCAGCTATAAGAAAAATATCATAAAAGTAATGATAAGAACAAATCTTGGGAGAAAGCTCTAACAACAGAGTTGTTCAAAGATGTAAAAAATGTACAGTTTTCGGGTAAAAAAAAATCATAAAATGTTCAAAGAAACTGAAAAGTGTGCCCCACACAGAGGAAACAAAAGGGTTGGAGGCGGAGCCAACATAAATGTCCTTCAAATGAACCCCAAATCTGCCAGACAAAAATAGATTTGTGGCTGTTAAGTCAGAGAGTGTGTGTCAGGGGTGCCTAGTGTGTTTTAAAATATATTGTGGTGGTGGTTCCAAATCTCTGAATGTAATAAAAATCCTTGAGTTTTTCTTTTTAAATGAAAAAAAAAAGGTATGATGTTTAAATGACACTTCAACAAGCTATTAAAAACATAGTATTTGCATGTATATCATATCAGATGTTGAAATTAGATATACTTTGTAGCTACTGCCATTATATAGAGTTATTACCATTGTAGCCATGTCTAAACTGTAGTATTATTAATTATGTAATTTACTAAATATCTTTCATATGATAAAGGACATGGGAATTTGCAAACGTCTACATATGTTTTAAAAGTTATGGAGCCATACAATGGATGCATACCAAATCTTTGTGTGTTACCATTTAGGTATTTCAGTTGATGACAAAGTAACTTTAGGGACTCTCTCAAGAAAAGAGAACCCATCAAACACTCACTGTGCATATCTAAACATAAAGAAAAAAATCAGCCATCTATGTTGCATCTTTGGTTTTACTGTAGTTTCTTCTGTACATGTGTGTGGAAAATTAAAACACAGATGTAATAAAATGGTGCATTTCAAACCATGGCAGAAGGTGAAATTTTGAGAAACAATAGGAATATTAAAATGTGCCACACTGTACAGAATTGTGAGTGCAATTATGTCTCAGTAGCATTATCAAACATAAAATTTGTATACATATTTTCTTTTGGTAAAAATGCATTTTAGTGATTTCATAAAATTTGAAAGTAGAACAATAAGAGATAATGTAACATGTTGTAAGAGCATTCTGAGAAAATTCATGTTCTTCCTTTCACCTCTGCTATGTAGTTTGTGATTATTGTATCTATCTATACCAATCAGAGACATTTGTTCAAAAGGCAACAATGTCAACCGAGTTGAACACATGTCACCTGCAGAGATGTAATCATACCCCATCCAGCTAGTGTGGGAGATAATGCATAGCTATTATTCAGGAACCACTGGACAAAGAAATAAGTTCTCAAAGAATATAAAGTCATGAAGTTCACTTCTAAGTTATAAAATAAAAATTGAAGACAAATCTTTGCATTTGAAAATATCAGAAGCTATTTAAGTCACCTAGATGTCAGATAACAATGTACCAGAAGGCTCCGGGAGCATCGTATGAGTATTTGGGAAATGGAGGCAGTATCTTGCAAAATATCATTTTAATATGCTTAAAAAGCTCATGTACCTAAGATATAATTTTTTATGTTCAAGAAAATTTTGTGGAGACCTATGTCACAGATGGTGTTTATGAACATAGAGCTATTGGCAGTTTTCTTTACACAATCCCTATAGTAGGTGTGTCAGATTGCCTGAGGGTTTTCTGCCACCTGAAGTTAGATTTACCTACATAGAAATTTTTCTTATTCATATAGCATTTGTACATCAACACACTTAGAAGTGTCTTCAATCTAAGAGTCCTTATGTAGTTGTTCAATTAAAGAATGCTAAAAAAATTATATAGACACTTTTAAAGAAGCCATAGTTTGAAAGTCAGTTCACAAGTGTAATTCACTTATTAAACCCTTTCTTTGTCCTCTTGATAGACTCAAAAAATTGAATTGCAGGAATTTTTTTAAGTAGCAAATTGTGTATTGGGTAAAGAAATGCGTGGGTCATTCACATTAAATGGAATAAAACACAAAATAAAGACAAAGGGATAGAGAGGTAGAGAAAATAGTCTAGTAGCTCTATGGATTGGATATACTGCCAAACAATATCAATTGAAAATTTTCTCCCTGACTTTTGTGAGGAAAGAAATCAGTCTATTAGCCTTGTTGTTAAGGTCCATAGAATTTTACACTAATTCAATTTAGGTACTTAATTGTAACTTTTATTAGGTGTATGAAATCTAGCATTTATTAGATTTATTTTAATGTTTTATTCTCATTTTTGCCATCAATAAAATCGTTGTGATGATATTCTACCTCACATTGTAGTTGGAGGGCTTAATACAGATTTATAAAATCATCATCACAATACCTGACATACACTGACTTCTCTATAACTGATGGCTATAATTATTCTTAATAGATTTCACTCCTAAGTAAGGTATTTTTTAACAATTAAAAATTAATTTAAGTGAGATTTGCTTTTGTGCCCTCCAATTTTTATTAGCCTTCACTGCTTTTGTGTGTCTTTTCTACCACTCAAACCATTCCTTTTGATGATTCCATATTCATTTCAACAATCTGGATCTCAGACCCCTATATCCATTAAGATTCTTTCTCCAAAAGCTGTCATATTGACTATGACTTGTAATGATGACATTAATAAAGAACAATGCCTGATGGTTCCTCTTCACCATGGTGATTGGCATTACAGGAGGGAAAATGTCTTTATCCTGAATCATCACTTTCTAATGATTACATTTAAGGGAGAGTGTAGGCAGGTTAGCTACATGTTCCTGGCAAGGGATTACACCTCTGTTCCTAAATATGTTTAAGTTGTTGAATAGACACTGGACTAAAAATAGAGTAAGGAAATACTTTTACTGTAAATACTGGATTAAGACTTAAGAGTTTTACTTGAAGTTTACTTTTTCATCCTTGTCTTCCATGGTTTATAGATCCTTCTCTCATTTTCACCAAATGTGAAGATTTTTAAAGTAGAAGACAGAGCCTTCCATTCCCATTTTCAATTTTCATTTAATTAGACTACTTCAGAGGTTGAACACAGTTGACCCATCTTCCTAAAATATTCAGTACTTTCCCTTGGTCAATGGTTACTCCTTTGAGTCTTCATTGTTTACTCTTCCTCTATTAAACATATAAGCAATGGATTTCTTCAGATCTTCTGATATTTTCTTCCAGTTCCTTCCCAGAAACCTCCTTTCCTTCTGAAATCCATTAACCTAACCTAGGCCTGGTTGAACTCAAGCCTTACATTGCAAATTTAAAATATCTAAAATTAAAAGTCTACTTCTGCACACTTCTTCTTGATCATCCTGTCTCCCTCCACATTCTGATTATTGTATGTATTTTGTGGGTATGTGTGCAGTAGAGGGGACGGAACCAGGGCCTCTCCAATGCTAATCAGGCATTCTCCCACTGAGCTACATCCCCAATCCCAACATATAACATTTTTAAAATGCTATCTTAAAATTTTTTAAAAAATCAGAATTTTCAGGTTGTATCTCCATGTAATCACTTTCTATTGAAACATCTTGGTGTCATCTTTTTAAATGATCTCTTATTAGTATACTTGAACAATCTAGTTCTCTTTTTCTTTTTTTAATTGATTTTATTTTTTAAATACATGACAGCAGAATGCATTCAATACTTATTGCACATATAGAGCACAATTTTTTATATCTCTGTATATAAAGTATGTTCACACCAATTCATGTCTTCATACATATACTTTGGATAATGATGTCCATCACATTGCACCAACATAGCTAACCCCCTGCCCCCTCCCTTTCCCTTCTACCCCTCTGCCCTATCTAGAGTTTTTCTATTCCTCTCATGCTCCCACTCCCTACCCCACTATGAGTTTCTGATATAAGGAGTCTGACTCTAGTTCTCTTTTTCCAACTTCATTTATTAAATCTGACCACTGATTTAATTCACTTCAACTGTCTTGGACTTCATTTTTTTCCCTTCTGTGTTTCGCCTTCTAGCCTAGGATAACCTTAAAATTCATCTGTGAACAAGAAGATATGACTATAAGTCACATGACCCTACATCAATATGATATTTACCCAAATTAAATAGGTGCATGTACTAAGTAAAAAACATTTAGCAAATTTTTTATTAATAATGTTTAAAGTTTAGTTTAGCTATTATTTTGATATCAAGTACCTTTGCAAGTGTTTAAAAATATCTATTATTCTGTGACTCTCAGAACTATTTCTTATTTAGGAATATTTCCTTTCTTGAGAATTTCCTTAATAGTATAAAAATCCCAGTGAAAATGTTGCTAACAGTTTATTGTGTTTGGAGAGATAAAGAAATGTGCAGATAAATAGATTGAAAAGATGAGGCTGAGAAGAAAGAATACAATTTTAAAGATATAACAGTTACATAATAAAGGTAGGCAGTTGTAGCTAGCATTGTTTCTAGTATTGCAATGAATGGAATCTATTACTCATGAATAGATTTTTATTTATTAAAATATATTTAGTATCTGTAATACTGTTTCTAAACACTATTCTTGGTACTACATATGCAGCTGTAAACAAAATATAGAAAACGTTACTGCCCTCATGCCTCTTGTATCCTGGAGAACGAAAAACAACAAATTAAGTATTATATCCATCTATTTCTTTTTTTTTTCTTTTGTGCACCTCTGGGGATTGAACCTAAGGCCTACCATTGTGCATGGTAGGCAAGTGCTCTACCACAGAGCTGTGTCCCCATCCCTGATGTATGATTTAATATGAAAAGCTATAGTAACTGAAATAAAGAAGAAAGCAGGACCAAAGATAGAGAGTAATGAGTAGATTTGAGTGGGTGTTATTTCATATCCCAGACAGAAAAAAGAGCAAGTAAAAATCCTAAAGTTGGAGTGTGCTTTATGCATTTAAAGAATAACAAATGTGGGTGTAGATGTAGCTGAAAAAAAGTAAGTGTGATTCCTCAGTTAGCACAGTGAATAAAGAATGTTTAGCAATGTGATAGTCCTCTAGCTAATCTCAGAAAAACTTTAGGATAAATAAACACACTTAAACATATGGGTAAGTGGCTACTATTACCAATAGTGTTAGAACTTCTCTTCTTTAGGTTTGTAAATTCAGTGGCTTATGCCACAGCCATATCGCATGTATGCAACATATTATGTCAGTAAATCAATCGTTTTGTTATGCTATTGTAACAAGTAACTTCATACTTTCATTGGTTTATAAAATAGCAATGTTTATTTCTCATCTAGATGGTATGTCAGATTCTGTGGGTTGGCTGCAGATCTCATTTTCTCAAATCAAAATGACTAGATATAGTACATGCTGATCAAGTAGCATATCTAAAGCAGAAGGCACAGGATAGAAACAAAATGACTCTTAATGCTTCTCTGTGAATATTGTATGTCACATGTACTCACAAGCTATTGGCCAAAGCAAGTCATATGGTCCAACCCAATATCCACAGGGTGAAGAGGTCTGCTCCTTCCCCCAGTGCACTACAAATGGCATGGCAACCATCAGGAAGTTTTTAAATGAAGGAGGAGTAAATATTTAACCACAATACAACATACCATTGGCTACTTTTCTGCAACTTAATATTATTGGACACAGTTTCAATTATTTTTCATGTAGTTTTTCAGAAGTATAGTGAATTCTGTTCACTTGAAAGCTTCTTATAACATTTTGTCATTAATCTAATATTGCAAATTTGATATAAAAATGCAGTTCTGCGGTAAGCACACATATTTTGACATATTGTTGGCAAATTTTTCTTTGTAATTGGAACATTAAAAATATTTATTTAGCCATAATCTGAAGTGTACATTGAATTTTGTACAGTTCAACTCATTTTGTGTTGAATAATAGTGTTTCCAATAAAAGCCAGCAATGGGGATTAGCACCAAAAAGAATTTAACTCATTCTGTGTCCTGGCTAGAATGTTCAAGACCCCAGGTTTGATCCCCAGCACCAGTAAAATAAATAAATAAATAAAGCTCCTTCTAGCACTCATTTGGTCTTAAAGTATAGAACATAAATAAAAGAAGCAATGTCTTGAAAATGAATGCTATGAATAAAAAAACTAATACATCAAATTTTTGTGAAAATTATTTTAAAATAATCAAAGAGTTAATCATTTCAGTTTGTCTCTGTTCTTTTTCTTTCCCTAAGGCAAGCTCACAGCACACATTTGGAGTTGTAAATATAATCCTTTAAGTGTAAATTTCTAAGCAGAGCATGGAAAAATAGATGAATGGATTCCATTAATGTCATTGGAGGCAATGGAGCTAAATCCTTTTTATATTTGCCTCAAAAACGAAGCCCTAAGGAAGTTTTGCAAATGGCAAGTTTTGCAAATGGCAACAGTAATAACGTTTTAGTCATGAACCTATGGCTCTTAATGTTAATGTACTAATTCATTAAACCAACTCTTTCTTTGACTAAAGTCATTTTCTAAATGATTTCTAAGCCAAGTTGCCTGGCATAATGAAAATCTAGATTTGGTTATTTTCTTTACTCTACCTCATTTAATTTTTTTTTGTGTGTGTGTGTGTCTGTAAGTGTGTGTGTGTGTGCGTGTGCAAGAGTGCACATAATTCTTAAAAAGGACTTATCAGAAATTTTAAATATAAGTCCCTAAAATTCATGATAATCTTCTTATTTGATAATTTATATTTTATGGTAAAAAATTAAGGTGTCTCAATTTGAGGAAAATTCACAACTGAACCTATGCCCAATTCTAAGAAAATGCTGATTGAATTTAATAGCTCTACAACAGGGATTAACAAACTCTTACCTCTGCTGATCTTTTTTTTTAAATAATGTTTAATTTATTTATATATTATGGGTAGCTTCTACATTCATGCTATAATGGCAGAGTTAAAAGAAAGGAAAATAAAAACCCCTTTCAACCTGGCCAAGTTGCTATGGCTGATTGATACTCTTGGAGTTAATGCTCAATTTTTTTCTTTCTCTTCAGATTACTGTTCAACAAAATTGAAATGTCAGCCCTTTTGATAGATAGATATCAAGTAAGGAGAAAATTAGGAACAGAAAGATAGTTCTTAGTGGGTTATCCCCTTTTCTCATTGTTCATATCTTAATCTTTTTTGTCTATATTTCTTTGATCTAATATTTATTTTTGGGAGTGTTTGTCTCTTTCTACTTTTCTTCATCATCCATTCTGACTTTTTTAAGGTTCTTTATTTTTTTTTACTCTGTTACCCATTGATATAGTTTGGATCTAAAATGTCTTCCAAAGGCCCATTTATCAAAGTGTTCCTCTCCGTACAAAGATGCTATTCTATTTGGAGGTGGTGGAACTGGTAAGAAGTATGGCCTTGTGAGAGGAAGTTAGGTCATTGGGGGTTGTCTTTAAGGGGGATGTTGGGAAGCTGAATCCTTCCTTTCTCTCTTTACTTCCTGGCTGTCACGCAGTGAACAGGTCTCCTGTGCCAAACTTTTCCACCATGTTGTACTTCATGTTCAGACAACAGGGATAAGTGCCTGTGGACTGAAGCCTCTAAAACAATGATCCAAAATAAGTCTTTCCTTTTATTAAGTTGGACATCTTGGTGTTTTGTCCCATTGATGGATAGCTAACTAATATATTACAAACATAATTCATTTTCAATGAGTCACAACAGCCTTCAGAGCTTAAGAAATATCTTAAGAAGGACATTTTCTAAGTCCACAGATCGTTTTTAAGTCAGTGAATGAATACTACATGTTTGGGTTTTCTTAATATTCTATAAGAAGTCACTGTGATGTGATTGGAGATACAGATCATATTTTAAAATGTGGTTTGGTGTGAATTTTGCATCTCATTAATATAGAATTGCTTGATTATTTAATAAAATCTCTCCATTGGGGTATATCTAATGTTTTTCTATTGATCAGACTGGGGTTAGGTGATGTAAAGAGGCCACAGAAGTAAGGCACCCTTCTCATCAAATGATTTAAAAATTATATATGATTAAAAAGTACATGATTTGTATATAACCATCATGATCTATTACTGTGGATGCAAACTTGAGGACTTGATGTTTGTCAGATTTCACCACATTAAAGTCACTCTTTTTAATTTTTTTTCATTTTTCTGTGCTCTATCCTTTAGCAGAAAGTCAGAAAACAGAAATCCATACTTAACTGAGTGGGAGTCTGCTCTGAGGGCAAATATCTACATAAATTATTTGAAATTGTTCCTCAAAAGATAGAATTGTTTTTGTCCCCATTTACTTATTCATCCATTTATATCTGTATGGATTCTTGGATATCTATTTTATTCTTTGGGTTATAATCCAGTAGTACTTCATTTTATTGCTCGGATGATCCCAGTTTTGACCAATGGGAACCCTTTCAATAGGCTTCAGCATTTTTTGACATATTCCCATCATTCTGAATTTGTTTTCATTTTCTTTTGTCTTGTTTTAGCCTAAATTCTAATTTTCTGTCAGTACAAGATGGCTCAGATTCATTTTCAACATTCTTTGCTCATTTCTAGGATTTTTCATTTCTCTGTGGAGGCAGAGGTCATTTGATTGGAAGTTAACATTCATTAGAAACTACCAAAGTCCAGGCACTAGGGGGTTTATACAACTTTTGATAAAATTACTCTTTAACCATTTGAAAGTGATATTTCATGTAAACTCTTACAATAATTTATTCAGTAGTGCAGGATACACTTTTAAGCACTTTATTACTTCATGTAATCCATAAAATAGCCCTTTGATATTAGTTTGGTTATTTTCCCTACTCTATTCAGGATGGGAGTGGTGGCTCAAGATTACATGGCATAAATGATGACACAGTAGAGATTCATATCTAGGCAGCATGACTTCCCTGGTATCTCCCTGAACCAAAAATTCTGGTTATTTTCTGTAGCTTTCCTTTCTTTCTTTCTTTCTTTATTTTTCATTCTTAATGACACATCATTATTTCATTAGTATACTTTGAATACATGGCTATTTGTTTCTTATACTTAAAAATTCATTTCTGACATCAGAGAAGCCTTCCCTGGGCATTCAAAAAATATAGGGAAGTTGGGAACTATTCTATTTGTAACATTTTATCATACTGTATTAAAATTTTAAACATCTAAATTGCTTGCTTCACTATGAATAAAGTTCATAAGAGTTGAAATTCTGTATTTCATATCCCAGATCTTGTCATAATTTAGACTGCAATACATTTGAATGAATGCATGTCTACTTTTCCCTATGAGACTGTAAGCAACTAATATATTTTATTCATATAATATTTTATAGTAACAATTTGTGTTCTTTGTTCCCACTGCAAATGTTCAATAATTGCTGATGAATGACTACTAGCTTGTGAAATGCATCTTATCACTCTTCATGTGGATGGAATACAGATCATTTCTCAAAGATGAAATAAATACAACAACGTACTAGATCTTATTTATCTAGATCTTTATGTTAAGAGTTTGCTTCTGTAAATAGTATGTAATATTTTTACCATTTCAAGTAGTTTTAAAGGTTCATGGAATTTATTTTGCTTTGTTTTGTTTTGTAAAATGAGTGATTTTTTTTTAATACAATGAAAACAAAACTGGTTTTCTCTCTATATTTTTCCTCAAGGTAAATAAAAAGATAATAAAAAATAAAATATTTGGTAAAATAGTAAATTTAAGGAATTTAAATAGTAGAACAGAAAATGATTATTTAGAGTATTCTATATTTATTCATGATTTCTTGTCTGGGAAAAAGAAAAGAGAAGGAAAGTTAAAATCAAAGTTAATATAATTCTTTATCATTGTTCAACAAAATCAGTGAACTGAGAAAATACAATGGATTTTCTAATATTAGCTTTGGTTATTTTAGAAATAGTGGAAGTAGATTAAAAGACTAGTTATTGAACTAAAAGTATCCAATGTCATTTTTTTCTTCCATTATTCACAAGCAGTTTGATAAACTCTAAAATACTGACATAGTTTAGTGTAACTATAACAATCCAAGATATTTTTTAAGCTACTGGGAAAAAAAGCAGAATCGCATTTATTGGATGCTTAACTCAATGTGTGAAAGAATATTATAAATGTCAGTTAGTAACTATTTACTGAATCTCAACATAAAACGATATATAAAATTTGTTTTGGAATCATTTTTCTCATAGAAAGACTCAGATTTGGAGATGTTATTAAAAACTCTCATAAGTAGATAATGAAATAATAATGACTATAATTAAAGACTATACTATCCTTTACTAAATGAAAAGTTATTTTTGTATAAATTTACTTTTGCAACAGTTGTGCTATCCCTGGAATTTCTGAAAAAGAAGTAGAAATTGTATTATGCAACAAAATTATTTTGACAGGAAATAAATGACATATAAATTCATATGGGCATATGGGTTTATTTTCAAAATTGCATTTAAAGATTCATTTTCCATTATAATTATATGTATTCATAGCACAGACAAATGATCCTACTAAACAAATTGTAGGCTACTATTGGTATGAATGCTTTTCCCAAAATCATTAGGTCAAGTCTATAGTAGAAATAAAGTTAGTGACTTGGAAATATGGGCGGTTTGTGCCCATAACTTAATAATTCAAAAGCATACCCAGGTTTCCCCTTATGTTTGCATCATGAATATTATTTTTCAAACATGCTAATTTATTAGTAATTCACAGCATACAGTCTACTAATTGCCATATGCCTAATAAATATTTGTTAGATTAAAGTTTACCCTATATCACCATTACTTTGAGTAAGAAGACTGATATGGTAAAATTTCACAAAAAGTGATATCAATATTTCATTGAGTTGTGGTCAAGTTCTATGTATAAACTCTTCTATCATTTTAACCAATATGAGTGATCAAGATATCCAACTCTTATGTATTTCAAGTATTGTTCTGGACACTCATCAATTTAATCAAAGTTATTGCTTCATAGTCCTAATAAACTTCTTTGTTTTAAGAGATTCTAAAGTCCTGTATAGATTTATCACTCAGTAAAATATACAATAAACAAATGTAATACATAAAATTGTTTCCTGGCAGTGTGCCCAGAATATTTTAGTATTTCATTTATTACATCTTTCAGTGAGTTGTAAAATCTTGTTTACAAATCATTACAATGGCCATTAGCACATTATTGGACTTCAACTTACTTCCCCATGCATGAAGAAAAAAAATCAGAGTCTTAAAATGAATGCAAAATTATATTTATATAAGTGGCTCTAGAAGAAGTGACAGGGTGTGCAATTTTGTAAACAGTCCTCCTATTGATGGCAATAAGTCAATTATAAATCAATCAAGAATTTGTTGAGCTCTTTTATTTCTTTGTGCCCAGCATATATGATCTTTCTCTCATTTTCTTTCATATATGTATGTGTAACTCGAACCATAACTTTTTTTTCTATACTAGTGGGGATTGAACCCAGGGGCACTCCACTGTAGAGCTATATCTCCAGACCTTTTATTTTAAAAATATTTTGAGACAGGCTCTTGCTAAGTTGCTTTGGCCTGTCCTGGATTTGTAATCCTCCTGCCTCAGCCTTCTGGGTATCTGGGGTTACTGGCATGTGCTACCAAGTCCAAGCTGAATTGTGACTGTTAAAAGAGCTAGAATAGACCAATCATTTATCTTGTGTTTGTTCAGAACACGGTATCTACAGAAAAAACCATGGACAATTTGCTAATGTCATAGTACTATGACACTTCTGCCAAAAATAAGACATATCCTAAAAGCTCTAGAAAATTTTAAGATGATCCTATAGGTTTTATAGAACAACAACAATGTGAGAATATTTATGACAATATGTGATTTTAATAATTTTTTTTCTCTGTACCATATAATGTTGAAAAATATCATCCATGACACTGAACACAACATAAACAGAAGCATCCTCTTGGTCTGGTGATTAATGTTTATGCAGGATGGTTGTAATAATCTGTTTCAGAAAATGTTTAAATTTAATATTTTAAGGATTGTTGGTCCTAAGAGAAAATTATAAATTGTGAAAGATATTTTATTAAGTCATAAAATAAAAGCAACAAAAGTAATTGAAATAAAAGGGCTATAAAACCAAATACAACAATTGACATCAGGGCTTTCATTAGTTATATTACATTGTGATATAAAAATAAAAACCACAACCTGGAAATACAAATCATATTTTCGAGGAAAAAACTAATTGAGAATAAACTTTCTTTAAAGGGGTCTCCAGAATCAGAAGTTGGCAGAGTTGTATTTTAAATGTGGGTGTCTTCTTTTTAACTGTATGATTATCTATTTCTAACTCTGTCTATTTATGATAAGTTTCATCTAAAGTAAATAGTACCTCTTTTGTGAAATGAATTTTTTATGCTATTACTATATTTTCTATTGTTCTCTATTGTTTGACCCCTGTATAAAAAGAGAACATTACATTTGTTTTTATATATATGTATATGTGTATATATATATATATATATATATATATATATATATATATATATGAATATAGCACCCACACATGTTCAAAACACTAGAAAAACTATGGATAACAGGAACATTATCTCAACATTATAAAAGCTATCTATGCTAAGCCCTAATCCAACATCATTCTAAATGGAGAAAAATTGAAAGCATTCCCTCTAAAAACTGGAACAAGACAGGGATGCCCTCTTTCACCACTCCTATTTAACATAGTTCTTGAAACACTGGCCAGAGCAATTAGACAAAGAAATTAAAGGGATACACATAAGAAAAGAAGAACTCAAATTAGCACTATTTGCCAAAGGTAGGAGTTTTTATACCTAGAAGACCCAAGAAGCTCCACTAGAAAACTTCTAGAACTAGTAAATGAAAAATAAAATACTTGGGAATCAACATAACTAAAGAGTTTAAAGACCTCTACAACAAAAACTACAGAACACTAAAGAAAGAAATTAAAGAAGAGCTTAGAAAAATGGAAAGATTTACCTTATTCTTGGATAGGCAGAATTAATATTGTCAAAATGACCATATTACCAAAAGCACTATACAGAATTAATGCAATTCCAATTAAAATTTCAATGACATTCTTCATAGAAATAGAAAAAGCAGTCATAAAATTCATCTAGAAAAATAAGAGAATAAGAATAGTGAAAGCAATCCTTAGCAAGAAGAATGAAGGAGATGGCATCATTATACCAGACATCAAACTATACTGCAGAGCAATAGTAACACAAACAGCATGGTATTGGCACCAAAATAGACTGGTAGACCAATGGTACAGAATAGAGGACACAGAGACTAACCCACATAATTACAGTTATCTTATATTAGACAAAGACACCAAAAACATACATTGGAGAAAAGAAAGTCTCTTCAACAAATAGTGCTGTGAAAACTGGAAATTTATATGCAACAAAATGAAATTAAACCCCTATCTCTCACCATGAACAAAACTCAACTCAAAGTGGATCAAGGACCTAGGAATTAAGCCAGAGACACTGCACCTATTAGAAGAAAAAGTAGGCCTAAATCTCCATCATGTCAGATTAGGCCCCAACTTCCTTAATAAGACTCCTATAGCACAAGAATTAAAACCAAGAATCAATAAATGGGATGGATTCAAACTAAAAAGCTTATTCTCAGCAAAAGAGACAATCAGTGAGGTGAATAGAGAGCCTACATCTTGGGAGCAAATTTTTACCACTAGCACATCAAATAGAGCACTAATTTCTAGGGTATATAAAGAAAACTGAAAAAGCTAAACACCAAAAAACAAATAGCCCAATAAATAAAAGGGTCAAGAAAATAAACAGACACCTTAGAAAAGATGGTATACAAACAATCAATAAATATATGAAAAATGTTCCACATCTCTATCAATTAGAGAAATGTAAATCAAAACTACTCTAAGCTTCTATTTCACTTCAGTCAGAGTGGCAGCTATTAAGAACACAAATCAATAAGTGTTCATGAAGATGTGGGGAAAAGGCACACTCATACATTGCTGGTGGGACTACAAATTGGTGCAGCCAATATGGAAAGCAGTATGGATATTCCTTGGAAAGCTGGAAATGGAACCACCATTTGACCTACCTATCCCTCTTTTCAGACTATATCCAAAGGTCTTAAAAATGGCATACTACTGGAACACAGCCATGTCAATGTTTATAGCAGCAAAAATCACAATAGCTAAACTGTGGAACCAACCTAGATGCCCTTCAGTAGATGAAAATATGTGGTATATATACACAATGGAATATTACTCAGCAATAAAAGAGACTATCATGGCATTTGCAGATAAATGGATGGAGTTGGAGAATATAATGCTAAATGAAATTATCCAACCTCCCCGAACCAAATGCCAAATGTTTTCTCTGATAAAGGAGGCTGATTCATAGTGGGGTTGGAGGGGGAACATGGTAGGATTAGATGAACTCTAGATGAGGCAAAGGGGTAGAAGGGAAAGGGTGGAGCATGAGGTATAAAAGATGGTGGAATGAGATGGATATCATTACCATAAGTACATGTATGAAGACAAGAATGGTGTGAATATACCTTATATACAACCCGATATAAGAAAAATTGGGCTCTATATGTGAATATTTATTGTAATTCATTCTGCTGTCATACATAACAAGTAAGAATAAAAATAAATAAAAAATATATAATGATGTAGCCATGAGCAAAATTTTATAAATGGTTTATTTGAACAACAGGAATTCAAAAACAGAATATTCTTTTAACTTTCTGTATTTTTTGTATTTTAATAATCAAAATTAAATTTATTCAAATTATTACTCATACTATTATTTAAATAAAAATTAATTCATTTGATAGTGTAGACACCCTATGTATTTTAATAATTACCTCATAAAATACTCGGAACAACTTTGTGCAACTGAAAGCATTGTTTCCCTTTTATGAGTTAGAAAATTCAACTTGAGAGAGATTACTGTGTCCTCCCAGGTTGTAAAAGCTATACATAGGATTTTTACACAGGGCTTATTTTGCCCAGGCGATTTGCACTCCACACTTTTCACCGAGTAAAGGGACTAATTAGTTCAGCCACAACTGTAGTCCAGTTATCTTCTCTCTATATGTAGCCTTGAGGTTGTGAAAGCTATTTTGATTTGCATTCTCTTTTCAGTAAACAGAATTTCCTTTCTTTCTCGTTTGTACTCAAATGAAGAAGAAGTGGGGTTTGGGGAAAAACATGAGTAAGTAAATTTAAAAATCAGCATTGACTAAATAAGTGAAAAGATCATAGAAAATATAGTTATCCTTTATAATACCTAGAAAAATTCACTTTAGTGATTTCTGTAGAGAAATCAATGTCTTAAAACCTATAGAATAAGTGTGTGATTATGACAGAAGAATAAGAAATGATTTCAGATCAAACACTATTTTCCAAGATGGCTCTTGCGCAGTGAAATCAATTTATTTGCAAAAGATTTTTTTCCACTATCTGGGTTCTTCTCCTTTCTACTCCTCTATTTGATAAGTTGTTTCTCTTCTTCTAGAGGTGTTTGGTCACTATCTTTTGTTCCTGATAAAGGAAAAGCCTGTGTGGAAACCGAAACGGCATAACTTAAATAAAATTAAGCTTATACCATTTTGGTTCCAGAAAGAGTTAAGGTTGAATAGGATTTTTACCTGAGACTCATAATCAATTAAAAAATAAGCATAATGTGGAAACATTATTAATATTATTATTAGTAATAGAATTAATATTATTGCAACAGGTTCAGGTCAAGATTTTCTTGATGGTACAAAAGAACCAGAGAAAGACGAACTTTGCTTGCAATTCCTTTCTGTAGTCTCACACTGTACTCCACTTCTGTCAACCATAGAGGGAAACTCATGGTCTTTCTATTTAAATTATTTTCTCTATTATTCAACTTGTTCCAAATTATAATATTTTAAAAATCATACATAATCATTTAAGATGCTTGATGAATCTTCTTATTTATATTAGAGTCTTTGAGTAGACATTAGTTATGAAAGAAAGGGAAGGGGAAAACTGTAGAGAGAGGAAGGTTAAGAAGGAAGAGCGCTTGACTTCCATGTGTAAGGTGCTGGGTTCGATTCTCAGCACTTTATTTATTTACATAAATAAATAAATAAACTCCACTAACACAAGGGTGGAGGATAGGGAAGTAAAAGGAAACAGAAAAAAATGGAAGAAAAGAGGGAAGAAGAGAATTATCCTTTACTAATCATTGAATACATGACCTGGCATGTGCTAAATTTTTTCATAAGTATTTTCTTTTGTTTTGTTTTTTAAATTTTTTTAGATGTATGGGACCTTTATTTTATTCATTTTTTATATGTGGTGCTGAGAATCAAACCCAGTGCCTCACACATCTAGGTAACCACTCTGCCACTGAGCCACAGCCTCAGCTTCATGAGCATTCCTTTTTTTGAAAACTCGAAGAACTTTGTACTTTGTAGTGTGTTACTATAAATGTTTTATAATTAATCTTAAATTACATATTTTGAGGATAAATTAAATTTTCTTAGCATATAGTTGTCAATATCTTTCAACTAATATATATGATGTCATAATCCCTATTAACCTAGCATATTACTTATTGAGCCATTTTTTCTCATTTTTATTTCTAAAACATAATTATTTAGCAAATTTTGTACTACTTTACTATTTAAATATCTAGTTCTTATATATTTTTTAATGATTAATTATTAATCTTGCAAAACATTCTAGTCATTCATATATTATATCCACCTTACCATTTCCTTCCTAAAAATCTGCTTTATTTTTGTTGCTTTTACAAAGAAAAGTAAATTGAAATAGGGTTTTCTTTCATGATCATTAAATCTATTGATTCTTTTCTTTAAGAAGTAACGGATTATATTGTCTATATCAATATTTATTTCAGATACCTAGGAAACATCAGGGAATCCAGATAAATGTGAATCTGATTTATAGTTTTGAGATGGGGCCTAACTTCCTGCAGTCTAACAAGTTCTAATTGGATGCTGGTTCTCCTATTTCATGGTCTGCACTTTGTATAGCAAAGACTTAGCAATAAATTGTGGTTTTATATTTTTATGGAAAATATTTTTAGTATATTTTTCTGTTTTTGATTTTTCTTTAGTTCTTTAATTTTTAGGAGAGGATTTTGGTTAGTGCAGGATTTTAACTGTATATTGTGTTTTGTTTTTGTTTAGTTTTGTGAGAGGTTAGAATTTCCTTCTCCCTCTTTTTATTTATTATTTAGTTTTCTTTGGGGGAGTATTGCCATTAGATGTCAAAATTTTCTTTTATATAGTAAGTGAAGTTTTTTAAAACCTTGAGCATTCTACACAGAACACACACTAATATTTAAATTTTGGATAGATAACACATTTTTTGCTATGTAACATCCCAAATGTACATATACTAAAAACTATTCAATGCTAATCTAAAATTCAGACTTAATCTGCATCCCATGTTTTATCAGCAAGCATACTTTAAGATTTAATGTAGGTCAAATATGGTGAGTTTGTTGAAAATATGAATGGGGGCTGTGGTTGTGACTCAGCAGTAGAGCATTCGCCTAGCACATGTGAGGCCCTGGGTTCATTCCTCAGCACCACATAAAAAATAAATAAACAAAATAAAAGGTATAAAAAAATAAGGAAAATATGAATGGGTTTGTTTTGAAGAACATATAATCCAATTTAACCTTTAAACTTTGAATTTAAAATTATATTTATATTCTCTATATTTTCATGAGTTTGTTGTTCACCTTGTTTAAAAAATATAGATTAATAGAGAATTTTGTTTGTTTTTACAATTGCTTCTATGACCATTTGTAATTATGTTTCTTTCTGCTTTCAGTTTGTCTCTGTGTTTTCATTTAATATTTAATTATACTTTTTGCCATACTATATAATATGTTCTTTATTTTTTAATAGCTGTAATCTTGAGATCTATTTCATCTAACACTAAGCTTAGGTTTGAGTAAGATATTTATTTGCCAAATAGCCTATGGTAAAACATTATGAAACATTTAAAGCCATATGAATATCATATCAGTGTTGGGGTTAATGTGTATATAGGGTTTTTGAATTTTAATGGTGGAATTTGGACAAATTAGATCCAAAATTATAAAAGTGGAGAGGTGTAACATAAGTCAATATAAAATGTAAAACAAATTCTAGAGAGATAAAAGGACAGGGAGCATAAAGAAGGGCAAAAAAAATATAAGATTTGACAAATAGGTTAAATGTAGATATAATTGGAGTGCTAGAGAGAGGGAAGTGAGTCACACTAAAGATATATAAAGGAATGGATTATTATCATTTAAGATGATAAATATCACCAAGTCACCATTGTGAAGCTCCAAAAAAAAAAAAAACAACAAATTAAGATAAATATAGATAATATCACCCCTCAAATGAGCAACAGTAATATGAAAGAATTGGAGATCTTCATCCCTCATTCCACCAATAAATGATGCTTTGGCAGGAATGCATGGACAAAAAGTGCCCTTGTCAGAGGTTTGGGATCCAGGTAAGAAACTGTGAAAACCCACTGGAGTCCAAATCTCAGGAAGGTCACTTTGAGAAGGTAAAAATGTGCCCTGGTGGCAGGTCCACTTCAGACCTGGAAGCAACCCTGTCCCTCCCTATGGACTCAGATCTAGCCTTCCTTGTCAGCTGCCCTGCCACCAGGGACCTAGGAGGAAGGACATCCATAAGCGCCCTGGGTAACAATCCCACAGACCAAAGACCCTACTGTTTATACTGAAGAATCTCCAAGAGCTTCTTGTAGCCCCACTTTACCATAGTCTGAAGGCAGTGCTGCCTGACAAGGAACTTAGTGGGAGCCTGACCCATCCATATTTCCAGAAATAGGCCTTCTGATGGCAGATCTGATTGGGAACTCAGAAACAGCCCTGTGTCCTGGCTGTATGTCTGGTCTACTTTAGTACCAAAGGCATTTTCAACAATCTGGGAATCAATATTTACTACATCCAGTCTTTGAAACTGGAAAAAGTGTTAGCTCCTTCAAAAGCACAGACACAAATGCAAGCCCATGTGAAGAATCAGGTAAATATGAGACCACCAAAGGAAGCTAATAAAGCTCTAGCAATCAGCCTTAAAGAAATAGATTCATGAACTGTTTAACCAATAACTGAGAATATTCATCTTAAACACATCCAATAAACTATTAAAAAACTCAAATGGTCATCATCACTAGCACATGTGAGGCCCTGCGTTAGATCCTCAGCACCACATAAAAATAAAATAAAGATATTTATTCTAAATATTAATCCATTTTAAGAGAAATAGTAGTATAAGTGTTCTCCCATTCTCTCAGTTCTCTATTCACATTCCTAATTGTTTTCTTAGCTGTGCAGTAGCATTTTAATTTGATGTCATCCCATTTATTAACTCCTGGAACTATTTCCTGAGTCTTAGGTGTCCCATTGAGAAAGTTGTTGCCTGTGCTTGTAAGCTGGAAGTGTTGATCCTACATTTTCTTCTAGTAGTTTCATGGCTTCTGGGCTAATTCTGAGGTCTTTTATCCATGTTTAGTTGATTTTTGTGCAGGGTGAGGAAAAAAAAGTTCTAGTTTTATCCTTTGACCTATGAATAGCCAGTTGTTCTATACCATTTGTTAAGAAGTCTGTCTTTTTTTCCAGTGTGTTTTTGGCCTCTTTGTCAAGAATCAGATGACTGTATCCCTGTGGGTTTATCTCTGTGTACTATTGCTCTGTAGTATAGTTTGAAGTCAGGTGTTGTGATGCCACCAGCATTGTTTTTTGTTTGCCTAAAATTGCTTTGGCTATTCTGCGTCTTTTATACTTTCAATGAATTTTAGGATTTTTTTCCTAATTCTTTGAAGAATGTCATTGATATTTTGATGGGGATTACATTGCTTTTGGTAGTATGGCTATTTAACAATATTAATTCTGCATATCCATGGTTATAGAAGGTCTTTCTATCTTCTGAGGTCTTCTTTATTTATTTCTTCAATGTTCTATAATGTTTATTGTGCTGGTCTTTCACCTCTTTGTTTAGATTTATTCCTCCTCCTTCTTTTCTTTCTTTCTGATACTACTGTGAAAAGAATTGTTTTTCTGCTTATTTGTCAGCAGCTTCATTGTTGGTATATAAAAGGCTACTGATTTTTGTATGTTGATTTTGTAAATTTCTATTTTGTCAGAATCGTTTATTACCTTTAGAAGTCTTTTGGTGGAGTATTTTTTTTTGGGGGGGGGGTGTCTTTTTAATTCTTCCTTTCCTATTTTTATCAGTTTTCTTTACTTCTCTTGCCTAATTGCCCTGACTAGAATTTCTAGCACTATATTAAATAGGATTGTTAAGAGTGGACATCCTTGTATTGCTCCAGATTTTTGAAGAAATGCCTTCAGTTTTTGCCCATTTACTATTAGGTTGGCTTTGGATATTTCATGTATAGCCTTTATAATGTTGAAATAAACTCTTCTATCTCTACTTTTTCAGTATTTTTATCATGAATTGGTTCTGAATTTTGTTGAAGGCCTTCTCTATAATCTATTGAGATTACTAAGTGGTTTTTGTCCTAAATTCTGTTCATGTGATGAGTTACATTTATTAAGTTGAATATACCAAACCCTCCTTGCATCATTGGAATAAAACCAACTTGATCATGGTATTCACTCTTCTTAATATGTTGTTGAACATGCTTTGCTATTATTTTATTACATATTTTTGCATCTAAGTTCATTAAGGATATAGGTCTGTAGTTTTCTTTCTTTGGTGTATCCTTATCTGGTTTTGGTATGAGTATGAATTCATATAGTGAATTTCAAATTATACCAACCCTTTCTATTACATGGAATGATTTTAAGAATATTGGCATTAGTTCTTCTTTAAAGGTTTAGTATAATTTAGCTTATAATCTGGTATAGGGCTTTTATTTGTTGAAAGGCTTTTTATTACTGCTCGAATCTCATTACCAGTTGTTGGTCTATTTAGGTAAACTGTGTCCTCTTGATTCAGTTTCTGCAGATTTTATTTATCTAGTGATGTTTCCATTTCTTCTAGGTTTGCCAATTTATTTGAATATAAGTTTTCAAAATAGTCCCTAGTGATCTGCTGGATTTCTAAGATATCTGTGGTAATTTCTCCTTTTCCATCTTTTATTTTATTAATTTTTTCCTCTATTTTTTTTGATTAGTTTGGCTTAGGGTTTATAAATCTTGTATATCTTTTCAAATAAACAAATCTTTGAGATATATATATATATATATATATATATATATATATATATATATATATTTTTTTTTTTTTTTTTTTTTTAGCCTAAACTCATTCAGGGAGAGAGTTTGGCCATGGCCCTGGCAGTTCCCATGCCCTTGGATATACACAGACCAATAACCTTCATAGAGAATATACTCCTGTTGTGGCCAGCATTGTGACTTACCCAATCAGCCAGAAATACCTGGGGCAGTCTGCGTTACTTTCTAACATATTTGATGAAAGCTGAGAATTTCAATAGGCTGCAGCCATGGCTCACAACCCCATAATACCTGAGGGAGTCCAACCTTAGAAAACCCAGAGGGAACATTATATCAGCATAATCCACAATCATGCTCCCTAGCTTGAAATTCTGAGCAATTCATCTAGGGATAATTTCTGACTAGTTTTTCCCCCTCTGTTTATTCTATCTTTTAATTTGCAAATTTATTTTTTACATTTATTTTATTTCACTTTATATTTTATTTGATTCGTATTTCTGGCTCATTTTATCCCCTTTTCCCTTTTTATTTCTCTTTTCATTATTTTTATCTCCATTCACTTTTTTACTTTTTATTTTTATATTTTTGGGTTTTTTTAATTTATTTTGTGGAGCTAGGGTTCAAGCCTAGAATCTCATGTACACTGGACAGGTATTCTTACTCTGAGGAACAATCCCACCTCAGCTAACTCCAGGCACAGCCCAGTCTCACTTGTACCCTTGTCATAGAATGGGGAAACAAAGCTTCAAACCATGGTTATTGTGTCCCAATGAAAGAAAATTTAAAGTCAGAAATGAAAAGTCAATTAGAGAAATTTATTATGAGTAAAAGTAAAGTTAGGCTCAAATGAAAAACATTCTCAATAAAGAATTTGTAGTCTCTGAACATAGAATGACAAAAGAAGTCATGCTACTTCCAAATGTAGAACTTAGTTCTCCCTACTGCTGTCTTTACTAATCAGATGTTTATCTCCTTCTTCACATCAATCAGGGGAATTTTTGACCCTAGTTATTTCTTTCCAGAAAGGTCATGTTGACCAAACTATTCAGTGTGAATTCATCTATAAGTCAATTCTGTAAATGCAGGTGCTGAGGTCAATAACAAGGCAAACTTCATCTTAGTATCTCTGAGCTATTAATGATGCCTCCATTCAGAAATACATTGAAAAATAAAAGGCCCAGAATAGTCAAAGCAATCCTTAGTGAGAAAAGTGATACAAGACAATATCAGACCTTAAATTATACTACAGAGTTATAGTAACAAAAATGGCATGGTATTGGCACAAAAACAATCGTGAAGACCAATGGAACAGAATAGAAGACACAGAGACAAACCAACATATATACAGTTACCTTATTCTGAACAAAGGCAACATAAATATTTATTAGAGAAAAGATAGCCTCTTTAACAAATTGTTCTGGGAGAACTGGATATTCATAGTTAGCAAACTCCTATCTCTCACCCTGAACAAAACTCAACTCAAAGTGGATCAAGAACTTAGGCATTAGACCAGAGAACGTATACCAAAAAAAAAAAAAAAAAAAAAAAGAAAGAAAGAAAGAAAGAAAGAAAGAAAAAAGAAAAAGAAAACATAGGCTCAAATTTACATCATGTCAGCTTAGGAACTGTCTTCCTCAACAAGATTACCAAAGCACAAGCAGTAAAATAAAAAATCAATAAATGGGATGGCATCAAACTAAAAAGCTTCTTCATAGGAATGAAATAATCAAAAACATGAGGAGATAGTCTATGTAATCTTAGCCACCTGTATCTCAGAGTATTAATCTCCAGGATATAAACAAACAAACAAAAACTCAAAAAACTTAACACCAAAAACCAAATTGCCTAATTGATAAATGGGCAAAAGAACTGAACAAGCACTTCACAGAAGAAGAAATATAAAAGGCCAACAAATATATAAAAAAGGTTCAATATCTCTAGCAACTGGAGAATGCAAAGTAAAATTACACTGAGATTCCATCTCATTCAAGTCAGAATGGCAATTATCAAGAATACAAGTAATAATAAGTGTTTGCAAAGATGTAGGGGGAAAAGTTTCACTGATACATTGCTGTTGGGAATACAAATTGGTGCAAGTTTTCTAATTCCTTAGAAAACTTGAAATGGAACCACCATTTGACCCAGTTATCTTACTCCTCAGTATATACCCAAAGGACTTAAAGTAATCATACTATAGTGATATGGTCACATCAACATTTATAGCAGCTCAATTCACAATAGCAAAGCTATGGAACCAACCTAGGTACCCTTCAACAGATGAATGGATTAAAAAAAAGTTTATATGATGGGATATTACTCTGCCATATAAATGAATGGCTTCATGATATTTGCCAGTAAATGGATGAATATTGAGAGTATGATGCTAAATAAAATAAGCCTGTACCCCAAAACCAAAGCCCAAACATTCCTTCTGATTTGTGGATGCTACACACAATGGTGGGGGGAAGGAAGGGAAGACTAGAAGTGTTTTGGATTAGATGAAGAGGAATGAAGGTACAACAAGGGGATGGGCATAGGAAAGATAGTAGAATGAATTGGACATAACTTTCCTATGTTCATATATGAATACCCAATCAATGTAACACCACATCATTTACAATGGCAAGAATGGGATTCTAAATAGAATATGTATGTATTATGTGTTAAAATACTCTACTGTCATGTACATCTAAAATGAACAAGTAAATTAAAAATAAAATTAAAAAGAAACTCATTGAGAGACACCCATGACAACCAATCCTAACTTTACAATGATGACAGTAGACCCCACCATGTTTTAGTCCCATTGATCGTTCCCTTTTGATGTATATCTTAATTGTCTCTCTTAGTTTCTGTTTATTCCTTTTTTAAATTTTTTTTCAGTTATACTTTAACACAATACCTTTATTTATTTATTTTTATGTGGTGCTGAGGACCGAACCCAGTGCCTCTCAGGTGCTAGGTGAGCATTCTACCACTGAGCCACAACCCCAGCACCCCCATCTGTTTATTCTTTTGAGTTAATATACCTCTTATTGTTCTTCAAGTTATTTGATTGTTAAAGTCAGTTTCAAACAAACCCCATCACCCTGCTAGGTCCTTGGTTCATATTTCTTTGCTTATTACTAACTACCTAACACCCTGGCAGACAACTTTACTTAAAGAAAAGTGGGGCTATATGCTCCCAGCTGTTGACCCATCCTGGTGGGCATAGCTAGGGGGAATATACCCCCATAGTAGCTGCAGAGAGACAAAACACAATTTGTGGACACCACATCAAGGCTTGTCCTCTAGGAGTACTAAGGCAGAAAGTGAGTCCCACAGAGGAATAACTGTGATTTTGGACCCCACTTTGCCTTGTGAAGCACTTAAATCTGCTCCAGCTTCCTATCAGTTGATTAGAGCTTCATGCTCTACAATAAAACTGGAGCAACCAGCATCAGAGCCAGTTTCAAGTAACAGAACTGCTATCAATGGTGCCTATGGAAATATCCAAACTAAAAGAGAAATTTAAAAATGCCTGAGATAAATGAAAGTGAAAACCCAACCTACCAAAAGCAAAAGAGTGAAATCCGAATAATAAATGAAAGTAGCAAACACGAAACAATATCCAAAATAAAATATCTATTATTACACTAGGCAAAAACCAATCTAAACCCAAAGTTAGTATAAGGGAGGAAGGAATGAAAACCAAAGCAGGAAAATAAATAGTAATAATAAAAATACAAAGTATCAATGAAATGAGTTGTTTTTTGTTAGTTGCTTTAAGCACTGCTGAGAATTGAACCCAGGGACTGTGCATGTTGGGAAAGGACTCTACTGCTGAGCTACATCCCCAGCCTCTGAGTTTGTATTTGTACTTTTTTTGAGATCAACAAAATTTACACATCTTAGCTAGACTATGAAAAAAGAGAGAAGACTCAAATAAATAACATCAGACAAGAAAAATAAGACATTAAATAGATTTCTCAGAAATAAAAATATCATAAAAAACTACTAAAGGTGTATGACAACAAACTGGGTAACGTAGAATAAGTATTTAAATTCCTAGAAGTACACAACCTACCAATACTGAACCTAGAAGAAACAAAAAGCTTTAATATTCTAATCCAAATAAATGGAATAATCAAAGCTTCCAGCAAAGAAAGGCCAACATGAGGTCAACATCACCCAGCCAATGGTACCACAAGAAAAAATAAATAAAATAAAAACCACATTAAACTACAAGCCTATATACCACTTATGAACATAGATGTAAAGGTCCTTTAGCAAACACTAGCAAACAAAATTCAACATCACTTTGAAAGGTAATATGTGGCTAGATGGGTGCAGTAGTGCACTTCTGTAATCCCAGTAACTCTGGAGAGTGAGGCAAAAATGGGATTCTAATTAGAATATGTATGTATTATATGTTAAATAGATTGCAAGTTCCAGGTTAGCCTGGGAAACTTAGCGAGACCCTGGTTAAAAAAAAAAAAATAATGGAACAGTAAAGTGTTCCTGAGTCCAAATATGAAAATTAATGTTAGTATTAACGAACTGAATGATTAAAAGCCATATGATATCAAAATACAAAAAAAAAAAGCATTTGATAAAAGTCAATCTCCATTGTATTAGGCTGCTCTGGCACATAAATGTAATAAAATTAAATAGTATTTCTCATCCAGAGTGTGATTTTCAATTGTTCTCTCATAAATTGATCAAATCAAATCAGACCAAGAAGTTTTCACTTCCATTTTGCTAGTTTCGTTGTTTCTTGGTAAGATTCCTTATAGATTCTCTATAAACGTCACTGCAAAATTTTCAAGTTTCTAAGAGTGAACAAGGAAAATGCTGTTACCCATTCATGTCCTCTGACAATCAGTCACATCTTCAAATACAACCAATTTTATAAGATTTTCACATTATCCTGGAGTTATCGTGTGTGTGTGTGTGTGTGTGTGTGTGTGTGTGTAGTATAATACCCTACATATATAGGAGGGTAATACCCTACATACATAGTTTCCCTACATTTTTCCTCAAATGAAAGCCTACTGTATATATTCTTTGGTTCCTTTCAGAAACTTTTTTCAAGCCTCTTTGTTACACTAAGTATGAATCAGACCCATTGAAATTAGCCAAGTGAGTAGTGTAGATCATTTTCAGCTCTGTAAGAGACAGGTGTATGCTATATTCACAATTTACAAAATCTTCTGCCCTTTCTTTGTTTATGCTTATTGGGTTAAACACTTTTCAGTGTCCAGGAAAATTTGTAATATGATAAAGACCCTAAAATATGTGATAAGGAAAGAAACAGAGAGGGGAAATTGGCCACTTCCCTTTTCTCCAATGTTCAGATGAGAATCAAAACAGAGTGACCTTGTAAGTATAAAAACCTACTCATGAAAGAGCTGAGGAAAGTCACCCGTGCACAGGGCGTGCGACCTATACCAGATATTCTGACTACTTTCAGACACAGTGCAACACCCCCATTGTATTCTGGCTCTATGCTAGAGAGGAGAAGTAATAAAATATCTGAAAATTCTACATTGCATTCTCTATGTTCTTTCTTTGGTATTGGTAAAGAGTTTGCTTTTAGGGTGTTTACAGCCCTGGGACTAAACACTGTTCCAAACAGATCCTTATGCTCCACAATTTACTTCTACTTTCATTGGTTGGGTTCAGGATACCCAATTATATATATATTTTAAAAGTATAAAATATACTCATCAAACACCTGATAGAAAGAATTTACAATTATAGGTTAATGCTTGTCAGATAAAATCATTTTGGACCATGTGAAAGATATTCACAGATTTGACTGTGTGAAAAACATTCACCTTCTTAAATTATATTTTTGAACATCTTTTTTCTTTTTATTTGATGGTAGTTTACTAACATGAATTTTAACACATGTGTTCCTGCCCCCACATAAACGCTTTTTATATCTTGGAAATGTAAGGGGCCCTAAAATGAAAAATGAGTATGGAATTAGTGACTCCATAAAAAGCATCTCTAACTTGACCAAATATGGGGAATTTAAAAGTAACATAACATAACGATATATATTGTTATTTTAAAGTATATGTAAGTTTTTCCTTTCCTTTTTTTTTTTTTTTTTTTGATGGGATCTCCCTGTGTTGCCCAGACTGGTCTGGAACTTGTAATTCTCCTGCCTCAACCTCCAGAGTTGCTGGGATTATAGGTGCATGAGACCGTACCCGGATTCTGCTAAGTGTTTAAATAAATAAGATTGCCAAGAGCAGTTATCCTGAGTATCACATGACCAAGTAGGTGAGGAGCCATTGCTGGTGGTAGTACACCATAATGCAGTCTCAGCTTTAGTGGAGAATTTTGCTCCCATTTGGTTTTCTAGGCAGGGAAAAGGAAACACCATGTCTCTTGGACGTCTAGTTTTTTTAAAGAAATCAGAATCAGATTCCTATTTCAGAACTTCTGATTTCTATATATCTCTCACAGGACGGTCAATTCCTAATGAGTAGTGTTGTCGGATATATGAACTCTGTGTTCTGTATTCCATTAACCACTGGAGTCTCATAACACTTGGTTGAGTGAGGCAAAGGAAACAACTGAAGATCAGAAAGTTGAAGGGACTTGCCGAATCTCAATAAAGGAAAATAGGTCAGCCATAAGTCTTGTCTAAATACTGATACCTGTTCTACTATTTGACACATGAATTCATTATCACTGAGTAAAGAGCCCTAAGTTTTTCTACTTTTAAAAATCCAGCAGGGATTTTTGTTGTTTTTGTTTATTTCCTTCTGCAACAGGTGTTTCTCCTTCATGCTTGATAGCTATTTCAATTAAACTGTCAGGATATATTTCACACTTCCCAAAACCTGGCATCTTAAAGAAAAGCATGGACAATCTTTTATTAGAAAATTTGGAGAGCTTGCAAGAGATATACAAATGTTCTTTCCAGAAACGTTTTTGATCTCAAAATAAATAGCACTAGGTAAATCCCTACTTTACCATTTTAAGAAAAACCAAAGATTTGGTTTAATTATACATAGATTTGAAATTGAGTTTTAACAGAGACTGAAAGTAAAGGGCATTGTATTTTGCTTTGTAAGCGCTTCCAGGGACAAATTGCACTGGCCTCTTGAAATGGCTCCCAGTCATCACTTTCAAAGGCATTTAATGGTTGAACTAGATCTAAATCATAATGTACAGGAGCATTGATACTTGCTAGCTGTATTAAGGCCTGAGTCAGCACTGGCCAGGACTGAGCAAGATCAGTTTATTTGGTGGCTTCCACCCAACTGGAAAAAGGTTTCAGCTTTCACTGTGACTGCGATAAACCACTCTTTTCTGGCCTGAGAGAGAAGATCACTTGAATTTACTCTATTGTTGTGTTCTTAATTCTAGTTTTGTATAAATTTCTGAGAGTTGTGATTTAAAATGGAAATTAAAATCTGTATATTATCAATTAAGAAGATAGTTGTACAATTTTCAGAATGGAGGCAATTAGTGGATAATATAGCCCAATTTTAAAGATTAAAAAAAATTAAAAAGATGCACATGGCAAGGGTAGCATTTTAGTGGCAAAGCTGGAAAAAGAACACAGGGTTGCAGAGTACAAGGCTAAAGTGAGAGCCCTCGTGCCTTGATACCAAATACTAGCATTTAGTATTCAGCCATGCTGTTGTAAGAGGAAAGATCAGCAGAGGTGAAATGTCAGATCTGGGGGTAAAACAACAACAACACTTATAGTCTTTGTGTAAGATTTTCTTCAAAATGTATTTTTTTCTTGCTGAAAATTATTATCTTCCACTCTACAAAAGACAGAAAAAGCACCTAGTTTAGAAAAAAAAATCATATTGTTCTCTCTTAACCAATTATTATTTCTAAAGCATACATATTTTAATAAATCTGATCCTCTCCTGCATTTAACCTACTCCTCTAAATGTGAAGGTATAAATAGTTCATACAAAATGGAATAAAGAGTTAATAGGGAAATAATGTAGATGTAAAGTAATTATTTCATCAAGACTTGTTAGTCTTGGGATTAGGTGATGTTTCTTATGATTGTTATATCCAGAAATTTCAAGAAGATATTAACATTTTATTTGTTCTTAAATGATATGAAAATTTTCAATGGGTGAAATGAGAAGAAAATTATAAATGTATATTCCAGAAGGAGGGAGCGACAAAATAAACCATGGATATGAAGTGGTAGAAGGACCAAAGGAACACAGGAGAAGTATAATTCAAGGCAATGTTTAAGACAAGTGTTGAAGATAATTTTGTTCAATAGAAGATCACGAACCACACACCAACGTACTTGGGACTTATAATGCAGGCAAATGTATAAAATCAGCATACTTTTATAAATGATTCGATGGGGAAGTGAACAATATAGGGAAAAGAATATTATTGAGGATGAATTTGGCCAGGCATGGTGGCACTTGTACTTCCAGCAGCTCGGTAGACTGAGACAGGAGGATCACAAGTTTTGAGGCCATCCTTACTCAACACCTTAGTGTGTCACTGTCTCAAAAACAAAAACAAAAACAAAAAAACAACCTATATACCCTTCAGTAGATGAATGGATTTAAAAAACTGTGATATATATATACACAGTGGAATATTACTCAGCACTAAAAAGAATAAAATCATGGCATTTGCAGGTAAATGGATGGAATTGGAAAATATAATGCTAAGTGAAGTTAGCCAATCCCCCAAAACCAGATGCTGAATATTTTCTCTGATATAAGGATGCTGATTCAAATGGGGATTGTGGGGGACAGTGTGGGAAAAACAGATGAGCTTTAGATAGGGAAAAGGGAAGGAAGGAAGGGAGGGGGCATAGGGGTAGGAAAGACTGTATAATGAGATGGACATCATTACCCTAAGTACATGTATGAAAACACAAATGGTGTGAGGCTACTTTGTGTACAAGCAGAGACATGAAAAATTATGCTCTACCTGTGTAATATGAATTGAATTGCATTCTGTTGTCATATATAACAAATTAGAATAAATAAAATAAAGGATTGTAGATATAGCTCAGCATGCCTGGGTTTAATCCCTAGTACCCAATAATAATATAATAAAAATATATTTAATAATCTATTAATATTATTGGAAAATAATAATATTCTAATGAACAAAAATTTAAAACCACAATGGAACAAATTTTAAATCCTCTAAGTTTAAGAAGTCGTAAGTTTGGTTGGATGTATTTTGTGAATGCAGTTAGATATATGGATATGAGGAGGCAGCCACAAAAAAAATGTGATATTAGAAAAGATGTAATAACATGAGACCAAGAAAGGTAGTGAAAATTTCTGAAATATCTCTATTACTGGAAAGGTGAAAAAAAGATCCAGTGAAAGATCAAGAGAAGGAATAATCCAGAATGTAAGAAGCAAACCAATAAGTGCCCATGACAAATTTGAATTTCTTACTAAGCTTGAGTACTTCATAGAACATAATAGGGTGTGAGAGCAAAGGTACAGCACTTAGCTCACTGTATATAGTGTCTAGCTTTAAACAAGTTGTGTGTACATCATATAATTGTAAGTAAATAATAGGGAATCTAAAACACCTGTCAAATTGTTTGTGAAAGTCATATACTGTTTGATATATTGTGACATCATTTCATGTTGGAAAGGTCTTTCTCCAAATTGTCTTCACTGGATTTTATAACACTTGTTAAATTAAGTCCATTACTGGCTAAGTGTACATCAAGAGTAAATAAAATATGTTTGATATTGGAAAGAAATTTCAAGGCAATTATCTTGGCTAATCCATAGCTCCTTCTAGACTATATTAACACTCCTGAGATCCTCTTTAACTTATATGAATTAATTAATGAGTAACACTTTCTTAATGCTAAAATTACATTATATAAATCATTTTTCTAAAATGAAAATGCAAGTCTCAAAAAAATAAATAAAGCAAAGAATTAGGAATTTCACACATTTTTATTTGAAGAAAACAACACATTTGATTTCAAGTCACATATTCATTTTTCTGCATTACTTGAATGAATAAAAACATTCTTTACTGCTCATTAGCATTACATGAGAGTTTTTCAAAATAATATTTATGTGCAGTACACTCTAATAAGCATAAAATCTTCTTCAAATAAACCTCACTTTGGGAAGAGAGAATTTAATATTTCAACTGTTCAAATTTATTGAAGAATATAAAGCAATTGATTTGATGAAAAAGAGTAAGATTGCTCTTCTCTATATAGCATTTAGTCTCCAAAAAGGAGGAAATTACTTCATGCAATATAAAACTCATGTGCCAAGTAAATAATCAAGAAAAATGACCTGATCTTTGAATAAAAGGCCACTAAAGAGAAAATTGTTGATGAACACACACACACACACACACACACAGAAACACACACATCCCTCCACACTTGTATCACATGCATTAAAGAACTTTTTAGCTCCTATTTCAGCAACAGAATAAAATAAAAATATAGTGAAATAGATTGTCCTCTTAAAATTGTTGGTATATAAGTATTAAAACTGAGATGATGCAAAATCAATGCTATTTTTCAGAAGCTAGAATAAGAAAATTGTGAATTCATAGGTATAAAGTTGTTTCAAATATAGCTTTTGGAATGGGTGTGTCTACTGATCCTTTGCTGTTTATAGTCTGTGATTTTCAAAGGAAACACATAGGTGTCAATGACAATACCCAGTGAGTAAAATAGAGAGTTTCGATTGGAGCTAAGCCTACAAAATTATATAATTCTCAGTAAGTGGAGCTAGACATGAGGATACTTATATGCCCCAATTTTGACTTTGAGAGAAATAGGGAAAGACGTTCTATGAAACTGTTTAACTGCAAATATACATTTTGGATTCGGAAAAAAAAAACTATCTACCTTTATGATCTAAAAGCCTAAAGTGAAAAATAACTGAAGAAATTTTGGTTGATAGTTATGTTCAAGACCATGGTTGAAACAAAAGCAACACAGGCAAATACTCTCTAGAAGAAATCACATTAATATAGACCTCAATACTATCTTGGTTTAGAAGTCTTGACATGTCTTGAAAAGTTTATTGCATGATTTTAATTTGTTTTTAAATTATTTTTCCTTTCTTTGTAAATTAAAAAAAAACATTTAAAATAAAATATCTTGCTTCTATTTTTTTACCAACAGATTAAATGTAAATGGATCAAATCTTAAAATCCATTAATATATTATTTCATATTTACTTCTTTTTTATTAGTGTTTCTGCATTTCAGTATAACATATCATGGGGGAATTTTGTTTGACTTATATCCAATTATTTGGGGTTTTTGGAGCTTTCTTAAAGGATACTGAGTTTGTGATTTATATTCACTGGTTTATTGCTAGTTTGTAGAAATGCAATTGATGTTTTTACATTTCTCTGTACCCTGTGACCCTGAAATATTTACCTACAGCATCTTTAAAATTTTTGTAGATTATTTGGACTTTTTAAGTACATAATAATGCCATCTATGAGTTTCAACAGTTTTATTTCTTTTTTTTTTTTGCAACATGGATTCATTTTATTTCATTTTCTTGCATTATTACACTGGTTAAAATTTTGAAAATCATGATATATTTCTCTGTAAAATGAAAAAAAAATATTCTTTTTCTAGTTTTCTAAGAACTTTTATTATGAATGAATATTGAATTTTGTTAAAAACAACTGAAATTATCGAGATATTAGCGTCTATTGTTGATATGTTGATATTCATGGGGAAAACTATTGTTTGAGATTATTCTTCTTATATTTTGCTAGAATTAGTGTATTACTGCTTTGATAAATATTTTCGAGTCTCTGCTATATTATTATTGTTTTTTATTTCTCTTGGTTTCTTTGCATATTTTGATATTAATGTAATGATGGCCTCATAATACTTGATAGGAAATATTCTTTTCCTCATTTATTTTTTGAGTGTTACTGTAGATGTACTGTTATTCTTCCTTAAATGTGCAAATTTCCCTGTTGAAGCTATCTAAACCTGAAGTGTCTTTGATTGCTTTATACTACAAACCCAATTTCTTTAATAGATTTAAGACTATTCAGTGTATCTAAGTGAGTTCTTACAATCTGTGTCTTGGGTGCAATCAGTCCTCTTAAAACTACTTGTTGAATTTATAGGTATAGAGATATTTGTAGTAGCCCCAAATGGCAGACAGAATAATGCCAATCCTTTCAAAATGTCCACATGATTATTCCCAGAACCTGTGAGCATGATACCTTACATGTAAAAATGAACTTTACTTAGTCACAGTGGCACATGCCTGTATTTCAGTGACTCAGGAGGCTGAGGCAGGAGGATCTCAAGTTCAAAGCCAGCTTCAGCAAAATATCAAGGCACTAAGCAACTCAGTGAGACCCTGTCTCTAAATAAAATACAAAATAGGGCTGGAATGTGGCTCAGTGGTTGAGTGCCCCTAAGTTCAATCCCTGGTACACAGAAAATAAAAATTTAAAAAATTTTAATTTTGACTGTACTAGTGCTTTTAAACTAAGGATTCTGAGGTGGCAAGTTTATCCTAGAATATTCAGGTGGCTCTATGATTACATTATAATATAATGCATATATTATTACATGATAACAGAAAAAGGACAGAACCAGAGAAAGTGATGTTATGAAATATAAAGGGGGAGATCAGGCGATGGAGAATGATAACAAAGGCTGAATGAACGCCAGCATCCATGAGGTGTTAGAAAAGGCAAGAAAACACTCTCCCTTTGGGTCACCAGAAAGAATGTTCTTTGGTTGACATCTTGAATTTAGAACTCTTCTCAAAATATATCTTTAGTTGTAGTAAATTTCTCTCTTCTTTCTATTTTTAATTTAATTATTTCATATTTTTTTTTATAATTTCTCTTATTGCTATTTAGTCATCTATTATTTTCTATAGTTTCTTGAATAAAGGTTTAAATTATTGATGTATACACTTTCTCTATTCCAAGGTATGCAGTTGAATCTAAAAAGATTTCCTGTAAGCAATATTCCAGAGATTCACATTCTGACACGTTGCATTTTCATTTTCATTCCCTTCAAAATATGTATTTGTTTATTTACTTTTGTATCAGAGATTGAACCCAGGGCACTTCACCTCTGAGCCACATCCTCATCTCTTTTTATTTTTTACTTGAAACAGGGTCTCATCGAGTTGCTTAAGTCCTTGCCAAGTTGCTGAAGCTGGCTTTGAACTTGTAATCCTCCTGCTTCAGTCTCCTTAGCCACTGGGTATATAGACATCCCAGCTCAAAATATTTAAAAATTTAATTTGGAGATTCCCCTTTTGATCTATATTTTCCTTAGAAATATTCTGTTATTTTTTTTTTAGTTGGGGACTTTTCATTTATTTTTCTCTTACTAATTTTTAACTTATTTCTCTTACCAAAACAGAACATACTTTTCATGATTTCTATCCTTTAAGATTTCTTCAAGTTTGTGTCCCAGAAGAATAGCACTTATCTTTATTAATCTTACATGTACACTTAAAAAGAATGGGTATTCTTTTGCTGAGTGGGGTATACTATATATGTCACTGAATAACAAACAGTATCAATAGAAATAAAAATACTTAAAATATATAATAAAAGTGACAAAAACATAAAATAACACACCCTGAAAGCAGCTAGAGAAAAATAACACAATGCATGACACTTGAGAGTGTTTGTCCAAGTGACTGCAAGTTGTTTTGGTGGGAAAATGTTACAATATTTTTGAATGAAAAAATTAATCCATGCTACAGCTAAAGGAAATATTCTTCATGTATTAATGCAAAATAAAGACTTTTTTATTTGAAGGGAAACTAACAAAATCAATTGCTAGCAGATGTACTATATACAAACATAGGTTCTTCAGGCAGAAGAGAAATAATAGCAAACAGCAATTCAATAAATAGGAGGGCATCAAACTAAAAAAAGTTTCTTTATAACAAAAGAAACAATTAAGAGCATTAAGAGAGGGCCTAGAGAATGGCAGAAAATCTTTGCCATCTGCACTTCAGACAGGGTATTAATTTTCTTTTCTTTTTCAATTCATATAACACATATAGAGGACAATTTTTCATGTCTCTGGTTGTACACAAAGTAGAGTGACACTATTCTGGTCTTCATACATGTACCTGGGGTAATAAGTTTATCTCATTTCATTGTCTTATCTCCTCCCTCCCTTTCCCTCTCTCCCATTTGCCTTATCTAAAGTTCCTCCATTCCTCCCATGCTCTCCCCACCATCACCATTATGGAATAACATACTGATATAACATTATGTTATATCTGCTATAACACCCTCATATCAGAAAAAAAAAAAACATTCAGCCTTTTGTTTTTGGGGATTGGCTTACTTTGCTTAGCATAATATTTTCCAACTCCATCCATTTACCTGCAAATGCCATGATTTTATTCTCTTTTAATGCTGAGTAAAATTCCATTGTGTATATTTACCACATTTTCTTTATCCATTCAACTACTGAAGGGCATCTAGGTTGGTTCCACAATTTAGCTATTGTGAATTGTGCTGCTATGAACATTGATGTGGCTGTGTCCTTGTAGTATGCTGTTTTTAAGTCCTTTGGGTATAAACTGAGGAGTGGGATAGCTGGGTCAAATGTTGGTTCTATTCCCAATTTTCCAAGGAATCTCCATACTGCTTTCCATATCAGTTGCACCAATTTGCAGTCCTACCAGTGATGTATGAAGTGTGCCTTTTTGTCCACATCCTTGCCAACACTTATAGTTGTTTGTAGTCTTAATAGCTGCCATTCTGAGTGGAGTGAGATGAAATCTCTGAATAGTTTTGATTTGCATTTCTCTAATTGCTAGAGATGTTCAACATCTTCTCATATATTTGTTAATTGATTGTATATCTTCTTCTGAGAAGTGTCAGTTCATTTCCTTGGCCCATTTATTGATTGGGTTATTTGGTTTTTTGGTGTAAGATTTTTGAGTTTTTTATATCTCCCAGAGATTTAACTTAACACAAACACACAAATAATCCAATCAGTACATGGGCAAAAGAACTGAACAGTCACGTCTCAAAAGAAGAAATATGAGTGGTCAACAAAAATAAAAAAAAAATGTTCAACATCTCTAGCAATTAGAAAAATGCAAATTAAAACTATATTGAGATTTCATTTCACTCCAGTCAAAATGGCAATTATGAAGAATACAAGTAACAATAAATGTTGGTAAGAATGTGGGGAAAAATGTACACTTGCATGTTGCTGTTGGGACTGCAAATTGGTGCAACTCCTCTGGAAGGCATTATGGAGATTCTTTAAAAAAATTAGCAATGGATTCACCATTTGACCCAGCTATGTCACTCCTCGGTATGTAACCAAAGGATTTAAAATCAGCATATTATAGTGATGCAGCCACATCAGTGATTACAGAAGCTTAGTTTACTATAGCTAAGCTATTGAGCCAACCTAGGTAACCTTCAACAGACAAATGGAAATAGAAAATGTAGTACATATACACAATGGAGTATTACTCAGCATTTAGAAGACTGACTTTATGACATTCGCCAATAAATTGATGGATCTGGAGACTCTCATTCTAGGTGAAATAAGCTAGTGCCCAAAAGCCAAAGGTCAAAGGTATTTGCTGAAATGTGAATGTTAACCCACAATAAAAGTGGGGATAGAAATCCAGCAGATTAGACATAAGGAAATGAAGGAAAGGGAGGGGAAATAAGAACAAGAAAGACAGTAGAATAAATCTGACATAACTTTCTTATGTACATGTATGAATATACCACACTGAATCTACATCCACAAGTCTGGGGTCCTAATTAGAATAAGATATATTCCATTCTTTTATAATTGTATCAAAATGTATTCTACTATCATGTATAACTAAAAAGAGCCAATATAAATAAATAAATAGATAAATTAAAAAATTTAAGAAGAATGAGAAAAAGCCAACAGAAATGATAGATAGAAAAATATAAAATACAATTTTTTATCTTAAGTTGTTAAAATTTATATATATATATATATATATATATATATATATATATATATATATATATAAACACAATACTTGTTTATAAGATTTTACATGTCTATCTTGAATTCATATGACTACTATAATATAATTGTTGATGGGAAAAAAGAACCTATTTGTTTTCAAGGTCCCAACCCTCCAGATAAAGCAATACATATTTAACTGTAGTCTGTGAAAGATTAGGTATGAAGGTTATGTTTTCCAGAGATGCTCTAAAACAATAATGATAAAATAAGAATGATATAAAGAAAGCTAAAAGGAAATTAAATAAATTAGAAAGGAATAATCAGAAAAATTCAAATAAAATTAAAAGAGGACAGTAAAAGAGAAAGTGGAACAACAAAACAAAGGGTTCAAGAAAAACATAGGAAAAAAAACAGTAGATTCGAATTCAGTCGCATCAATCTTTATATCAAATGTTGATGATCTACCTAGATGTGGTGGCACAGGCTAAAATCTTAACTAACAGGAAGGCTGAGACAAGACAATAACAAGTTTGAGGCCAGACTCAGCAATTTAACAAGGCCCTAAGCAACATAGGGACACTCTATCTCAAAATAAAAACTAAAAATTAAAAAAAAACAAGATGGACTGGGTGTGTAGCTCTGTAGTAAAGAGTCCGTGGGTTCAGTTTCCTGTCCCAAATAAACAAACAAACAAAAATGCTACATATATTGATAATCTAAACCTCAATTTAAAGGAAGTTATTGTCAGAGTAGGTAGAAAGAAAAAAGAAATGATGGAAAAGAAAACAAGATCTCGTTATACACTGCTTATAAGTGACAAACTCTAAATAAAACAATGCAGGGTGAATGTGGTAGACAAAAATGATAAACAATGCACATATACACATCAGAGTAATACTTAGTGCTGATGAGAATTAATGAGTGCCGAGTTCCATTTCCCCAGAATGTTGAAGATTGAATACCCAGAAGATGTGGAGGCAAGCGCAGAAAGAAAGTTTTATTTAAAGGATAGAACAGAGATACACTTCCCAGTGAGAAGGGGCCCCAAAGCTGGGTATCTGAGGAAGTGGGGGTGTCCTGTCCCTTTTATACTTTTTAGAGTTTCTTTGTTCTCATACTCTCTTTCTCCCCTATTTTACTTACTGACTAGTGACCAAAAGTGGGAAAGAAGCCTTCTAGGGGTGTCTCTTTGTGTCTGCCCAAAGGGACAAGAAAGGAGCCACCCAGGAGGTACTTCACTAATAACTCCTACAACTCCCTGAATGAAGGAGCGATTCACTGGAGGCAGGTATCCTTGGCAATAGGTTGGAGGAGAGGGGAAGTGCTTTGGAAATATTAGTGTTTTATTTTCTTTCCTCTTGAATCAGTCCCCATCTTTCTGATTGGACCCAATCATTTATTACAGAATTTGACTGTCTTTCTGTCCCCGAAGCCTCAAGAGGACTGTTGTGTCTGATATTTAAGTAGATTTCATGACCATGAGTGTTTCCAGAAATGAATGAAGATACCTCCTACCCATCGTTTAATTTTTCTCTCTTAGTGGAGCTAATACTAAAATATCTAGAGCAAGCACTATCAAAGAGTATTTCATAAAGTTTATTCAGACATCAGAGTGAAGAATGAATCTTATGGCAATAATTTTATTAGAGTTAGAGAAAGCAGTTAAGAGGGTTTTGTTGTGCTGTTACTTTCACCCACTACTCTCTTTCTTTCACCCTGTCATTATCCTTTCCTTCTCCTTTTTTTTTATGAGTATTAATTATGAGGGAGTAGGACTAGAGATAGAGCCATAAGAACTGTAAGACAAGATAAGATTTATATAATGTACTGGTTATTAGACATGTGGGACCAAGGGTAATAGAGTTTGCATCTCTCTGATTTAGGAACATCTGATAAAACCATTAGTTAGATATGGAGTATGGAACAAAAACAGTGGGCACAGAAACTGGTTCAATTTTTAAGTATTTATGAAAATGGGTACTTAGGATTTATAGGTATAGGGCTCTGAGGAGAAATTAATTCTTGAGAATCTTGTTTAAAAGAAAATAGTTGTCATGGTTGTAACAATTGCCAGTAAGCAATGTGGTAGAAAGCAAGTATTTCATCAATCGAAAAGTAAATTACAGGAAAATTGTGAAAAATGAAGTTAGCCTTGGTTTTTGTTTTGCCATTTGCATTACTGCTTGCTAAGCTATATTTCAACGTCAATGTAATTTGAGGCCTCAAAGTCAAAGCAATTATGAAATCATCCAAATATCTTACAGATAACTGATAAGGTAACTAGACTGCAGACTACCTTCCATAGTCTCCTGGATCTCCAGCTAGTAAAGAAGAATTTTAATAGACAAATTAGCACAAATGTGGCCAACTTTTCGTTTGCAGCCATGCTGTAAACTTTAGAGCAGAAATCATTGTGGAGGATATAAAGACATAAAAAATATATATGGGCAAGATCTTTGGTTATGAGTCTGCACTTTTGTGAACTAATAGACAGCCATCCGCCAAAGATGGTAATATTGGTAGGGAAATAGAATTGAACCTGAGCACACAAAAAGAGCCTTTGTTATATAGAGAACATAGTCCCCATCTTTATAGAAACTGTATCCAAGCAATCTTGTTCTTGTGCAAATGAACATTAATGTTTTGTTCTTCTGATGTCACCTACAGAAAGAGTATCACATAGGCTCTTTTCATTCCACAAAGAGGCTGCTATGGAAACAAGCCCTGAGGCAAGACGGTAGGAAAACTAGCTATACTGAGCTTAAACAATGAGGAAAAATTTTTACAAGATTTCCCATTGTACCTGGAGTCAATAAAAAAGAGACTGGGAATTACAACACACAGCACAGCTAAGGAAGTGATTGCTACATTTCAGTTGAGTTAGTTATACTTCCTCAAGGTCCATAATTAAAAGTGAGCTTCAGGGCACACTCCAAGAAACCAGACTTGCTCTGAGCGGAGAGGCTTGTAAATTGGCTGCTTTTGCAAACTGCTTTGGCTTGTTTAGGTCAAAAAGGAAGAGTTCATTTCTTTGTGTGATTGAGTAAATGATCCCCCTGTGGCCTTAAAGAAGAGATTGGCCTTCCTAAACCTGCAAGGTTACATATAAAGGGAGAATTGGTTTTGGGAGAAGTTAGGCTAGTAGATGAAAAATTGTGGTTTTATGGGATTACAGCACTGTGCTTTGCCTTAGAGTCACATGACTCCAGTTTTGCCTTCTAGGTACCCAAAGTTTTTTTTTGTTGTTGTTTTTTTGGTATTGTGGAATCTTTAGCCTTAAACACTGTCTTCCCTGTGCTTATAAACAATGCCTGTAGATTCCCACTGAAAGTCAATAAGTTCCTGAGAAAAGTTTGTTGCAATTGTTTTTCTTCTGACTTTCTTCCTAGAATCTAGAGGCTTAGGATTGTTGTAAATTCATGGCGCACAAATGACAGAAGCAGGAGATGAAAAGAAATCATTGGATCAGCAAGCTCTATTCCTTTATTCTACAGTGAAGTCAATCGATCGAACATTGTTATGGTATGAACTGATCAACATAATCAATAAGTCATAGACACAGGTGATAGATTATGGGAATAAGGTAAGATAACATAGATAAGCAACAGTAAGACATAAGTTCATAGATAAGTTCGTCAGGAGTAAGCCTAAGTAATAGTAATAAAATCATGTAACTGTAAGACACAAGATTTAAGCCACAGGAAAAAGATATGGAATAATGAAAGGTGATAAATCAGGATGCCAGTATAGTTACAGATAAATATAGGCTGATAGGTCAATATAGATATAAGATTAAGTCAATATAATTGTTGGGTGTGTGGGAGACTCCCCACTGAAGTTAAGTTTCCATCTTGCAAGAACATCACGGACTCCCTTACCTCTCCCCATCCTCTCAGAAGGATACCAAGCCTAAAAGAGACAAATTCAAAAGTCTTTTCAACTAATCCCCACAGGACACAGTGTCTGCTCACTGTTCCTGAGTCACCCTGCCAATCAGCACCCGCCACACCACCTACACAACCCTTCTTAAGCCGAAGCTTGCAAGCTTCCCCTGTCTGCCCTCTTCCTCTTCTTTCCCTCCTCTTTTTCTCTCTGCCCTCTTCCTCCTCCTCTCTGGCCTCTTCCTCTTCTTTCTCTCTGCTCTCCTTCTCTCCTTTTTTCCCCTTTAGGCAGCCCCTAATAAAATCTCTTGATTGAATCTCCTTCTCATTGAGTCACTCTCCTTTCAATAGTTGTAAACAACTGTATTAGCTTGATCATGGAGACCTAAGGCTTATAGATACCAGTAGAGAAATGATGAGTAAGCTCACTGCTTTTTTTAGCCTCTGTAACTTGTTTGGTTGCTTACTGGAAAATTCCAGTCCTGCTTAGGTCCTGCAAGTTACTGTTCTGACTTCTGTGACTGGCTGGCTTACATGAGGCTAAACAAGCCACTGAGTTGTGGTTTTTGTCCTTATATTCCCAAGACACAGTCCAGAAAGCCGTTGTTCTCCCACAGAGATCAATCTTTATGGCTGGGTGACAGTCCCTGGCCAGGTCAATAAAGCTCTCTTTTGTTTGAATTCGGGTTAAAGTGTGTTCTGAGGCAGCTCCCCATGACAGCAGGGAAGGGCTCCTTTTCTGGGTACAAAGATGGAACTCAAGTCACAGAAGGAGTCTGTTTTTATAGTTTACAAGGAGGGTGAATTAATCATTGGAGCCTGCGAACATGCCATTTGGACAGTTAGGGACCCAGTTGTGAATGTTAGAATTTTAACTCAGGAAGGCAGTTGTAAAGTTTGAAACTTGTTTTCACTGGGAGAAGCTCACATCTTGGTGTTTTCACTGCTTATCTTCCTTCTTCTGGGAGCCCTTGTTACCTAGAGCTTCACTATTTGCTTATCTCCAGGGTAAAGATAAGTCCGGGGCCCAGCATTACAGTATCTGCCTTCTCCCTTCAGGACCCATCTTGGTTGGGAAGGGATAAGTGTTTCTTTTGGTGCAGATGCTGGGGATGAACCAGGGAAGGGATGAAAGTTTGCTTTTCCCTCTGGGCTCATTGTTACTGGAAATGATGTACTAGGAGAGGATTAATGTCTGGCTAATTTCCCCTCCCTCTTCCTGAGCCACACTGTCCCCCTGTTTTTGCTGGGGGACTGTCTTGTAGGAATATTATTTTCCATAACGCTTCAGTTTTCGCCTCTGCTCTCAGCCTTAAAGTTCCCTGCAGGGTTCTAAGGGGGACAAAGTAAATAGAGAGGCCTAAGAGAACCAGGAGTGGTTCATCATGACTTATGCAAAAGTGGGGTCAGTGCACTCTCAGCCTCAGGTTACACCTATACACAAATTAAAAATAAGATCAGTGGGAAATACCTACAAATTTATTTCCTACTCACAACAGCCATGCCAGGCAGGGTTTGGAGCATCATGGGCATGGAAGCAGATAGAAGAGACAGGCTCCTTATTCTTCAGGCTCTCTTTTCTGTCATTTTCCCCTGAATATTCTGGGTATAATAGATTCTTTCCACTAGCCTACGCTGGAAATTTAAAATCTCCTAGCACTGATCAGTTTTGAATATTTCTAATTTACTCTAACCCAGAACACCCATGCAAATTACTTCTCACATGGTCTTACCTTGAGAATTCATAGGTCAACTTTCAGCAGAAGATTTCCAGAGGCACCCCACGGATTCACCCCACTCATACATCTGGCACCCAACTTCTGCCTATTTGTCTCTTCTCCTCTATGCTGCTTCTCACAGTGCAGCCTCTTCCTTAAGCCAGACCTGTGGTATCTGGTAGCTGAACTCAGGAAGATAGCAGTATTTGGTTAGGAAAGAACCCAGCCAAGAGCAGGATAGAACACTGGGACCTAGTTTTCCAATTTTTCAATACTTTGAGGCAGTTACCTTATTGTTTTTCTTTTATGGTTGTGCAGTTGCTCATTCAATGGCACCTAATCTCTCTTGGCTGGAACAATAGATTCTTAAATACAGAATTTAAAATATCATTTTATTGGAAATATCTTCCCCAAATTATTGGAAGAATATAAATTACCAAGTGTATTAAATTCTGTAACTGTTTCTTATTTTATTCAGCTAAAATTGTCGGTACACCAGATACCAATGCCACTTAGGTTTTTCAAAAAGCATTTTACATAGATTGGGTTTAATTACTCAGAGTGAGGATGCTGGGGTGTATGCATTAGCTGAATACCCAGATCTTGGCATGAGAGTCAGTCCTACTCTCAGGACACTCAATAAATATATGGTAAATAATTATTTAAATATATAAGTAAAGTTTTTTTTCAAGATTTAAAAATATGGAATTTTTCTGTAATAAATGACATAACTATTCTATGGAGAAATGTTTTCATTTTCTGAACTTTAAGATTTTATTAAGTATACAGGCAGAGAAATGTAGAAATTATGGCTTAGATAAGAAAAAAAAAGACATTTGAAATTTTTCCAAACTACACCATCAAATGCTGAAGAAGGCTAAAAAGTTTCCCAGGGGATTTCCATATTGCTATAGTATTTTAAATAACAGTAATAACCTCTTTTTATGGATATGGCATTCATTCCTCAGTGTCTAAATGCAGATCCCAAAGCAGTTTTAAATATGTTGCTCTCATTTATTAAGATAGTTTTTCTTAAAGTTTATGTGACTTGTATGAGGTCATGGGTTAATGAAAGATTGGACTAGAACTGAAAGTACATGTGCGGAGATATTGAAATTGCAAAGTATATGCGTATCAAATTATTCTGCAATTTAATGGGCATTGAACTTGCATAAACACTGGCTATGCAGTCGAGTTTAACATGGAAAATATCATTTAACATATTCAAGAATTAAGAACTTTGGGATTATTTATGCTTCTATTATCTATCTTTAAACTCTAGCTAATTTAATTTGTAGTAGATTTAGAAGAACATTTAGAATAAAGGAAAATGGACTGAAATTGAAGTTGGAAAAAATAGTTTTGAAACTTTATAATTTTATTATTCTGTGTGATATTATTTTGTGACCTTGAACCAATTTTAATTTTTATTTCTTCATATTAATGTCAGAATTCAATCAAATAATAACTTTGAGAAAACCTAATAGATTTGTTTAGCACATATTACAGGATAAATAGAATAGACTTACAGGGTCTATGTGTATACAATACAAAAGGTTAATTCTTAATATCACTTGTATTGAATGCTTCTAGAAATTAAAATTTAATATGCCTTAGAGCAAATACTTTACATGTATATTTACAGTGGAAGACAGAGTGTTATAATCATCTAGTGAATTATGTTTTTATCTGGTATATTTATAAAGTATATTTATCTAAACTAAATCTAAATATCTCCATTTACCTTTGAAACATTATTGTATTCACAATCACAAAAGCTCATTCTGCTGAGCTTCCCTCGAGGTCATCTTCAAAAGATCTTCTTGTGAGTGACTTAATACATAAGCTTTTAGCTCCGATAAATACTGTCATCACATAAATAGTGAAAAAAAACCCTTAAATGTAATATACTTTTATTGTATAGAAGATTTAAATGGATATATTTAAAATCTAGAGTTTATTCTCAAAAATAACATTAACCAATATAAAAAAAGAATGAAAAAAATAGTACAAGGCAGATAAACTTAAAAAATGAGAAGAAGTGGCAAAAAAAATTGCTAGAACTATTTCATCTTCTTGAATTTCACTTACTCATTCTATTTACAAAGGCTCTTTTAAAAATCTATAAGTGGAGCCTTAATTAATATTTCCACAAAACATCAGGGTTTGTTATCCTTTGTGTGTTTCTGATAACTGTTTCTGTTTTGACAACAAAGCGGATTTTTAATAACATAAACTGGAAGAAGGGTCATCATAATGTTTAATTCAAACTGCTGATTGTATTAAACATCAGCCAAGTCAAATCCAGTTACTGTGCTTCTTAAAAGTCTCCGATGGCTTCTCATGTCATTCATGAGGAGGGCATTATCCTCATAGCTGCTTGTGGAACTCTGTATGTTCTGGCCTGCATAAACATTTTCTCATTAGGTATAAGGGACCTTTAGGGCACAGAAGGTACTGCATATTGGTTACGTGGCTGCCGCAGTCTGGCTGCAGCAAAATTATGGGGTGGGGGGGCACCAACAAACAACTTGTGTACATTGATACAGCAGGAGTGGGAGCCATTTCTTGTAGGACAGGAGGGGTATATATACCTTACACACAGCTTATCTTAATTAACATAAACTAGATACAGCAGTCAACCAATAAGGAATCTCCACACTTAATGGCTTGCTGGAGTTACTTCACAAACCACTCCCTCTGGCAAAATGCCAGGCGCCATCTTGACTTGTTTACAGACCCTAACGCGTGGCTGCTTATTTTTTAATTCAGAAAAAAATCTAAAATTTACACCAGTCTATACATTAAATGAGTGCATAAAACGATTATATTTTAAAAGAATTGAGTAGACAAAAATATAGCAGGAGGAGAAAAAGAAGGAAGAATTCAACAAGCTCATATGAAATTCATTGCCATTCTAAAGAAAGGCAAAGCATTCCTTTTCATTCAGAGATTCTTGAATAAACATGAAGGAGCTATGTATCTACTTATAAATAACATTGGAAAATGTTAGAAATTATGATGAGTGAAACTCTCACAAAGTCTTCAAATTTGATATGTCTACTAATATTTTTTTTCATTGCTCTTATTTTAAATGGTTGCAATGCAACTAATTCTCTATTTTACTCATTTTCTTCAGTTTTAGGATTTTTATATCATGAAAAAATGAGCAGAAGAGCACAGCTTTGGAAGACTTTGGAAGACCTAGCATGTATAATTATGAAGAAAGAATATAGAGAAAACATTCACTTTTCTCCCCATGCCCAACCACCAGAATAGTAAATCCACCTGGAACATTTTCAGTTATAATACTGTCCCATTGGATTTAACCACAAATCAAAAAAAAAAAAAAAAGTGTACTTAAGATTCTAGTTATTATTGTGATAGTTTAATATTTTCCAAATAATTATTTCTAAAATTTCTAAAGCAAATCTCTAAATTAACTCTAAAAATATTTTGATAAATAGTTGTTTTGATAGACACTATGTAAACATATAACTCAAGTTTTAGTTTTCTAAAATATTTTCAATGCTGATGCTATATTCTAGTGATGTTAGTTTTACTTGGAAAAATCCATCGTCTTCAGGATACCTACCAGAGAAATGATGCAGGTTATCGTTCAATGAAGAATTCTTATCTAATTATTTCTGATTCTTGTTTTTCTAGTGATTGTGCCAAATTAGTCATTAATTATTTGGAAAATCACATTTACATATATTCTGTGGCAGAAAGAACAAGTAAATAAATTCTTCCAAAAAGATTTAAAAACACAAAGTTTGCAAACTATTAAACTCAAAGATGAGGGGGAAAATACCATCCATTTTTTAAAATTGCTTTGTTAGCCAAGCATAGGGGGGGAAAAAAAAGAGGTTACTTGTCTCAGGTGGCAGTATTTTAGTCAATTGTGTATAAACAGACTTCTGTAAAAGAGAGAGGCTTGTCTTCCAAGAATTCCTCTTCCCAAGGACTGATATTTGAGTTATATCTACTCAGCTAGACACTGTAAGAGATGGTGGGAATAAGGTAGGAAAAAATTCTGTGCCACCAGAAGCTTTATCTACTCCCCCAAGAAATTCCTAAGAAATTTCGTTTAATGAGTAGCAGGGAACAGAGCTGGAATGAGAATCCTGATCTTTCCATTTCTACTCCAGTACTCTTCCTTACACATTTATAGTATTATATAATCAAGCCAGAAATTAACAAAACAAAGATCCTTCTAAAGGGTAGGGTTACAGAAAAATGGATAATTATGACGAATAAAGCAATCTGTTTGGCAAAGTAAAGCTCCCTTTTCTTTTCCTCTTGTTTTGTAAATAAGAAGTTCTCTATCCAGTTATTAAATAATTATTCTTTGACAACGAAGAAGTAACATGTTTGTAAAACAATGTAGTATGAAGAGTTGGAAGTGACTCAGGATCATTTTAGTAAATTGGTCCATTATAATTTTTGACATTATTGATATTCCTTAAAATAACACCTTACCTACAGATCTTATTTAATAAATAATTGCCAAGTCGGTCTTCGCTTCTTGTTACACTACTAGAAGGACATGAGGTATATGAAAAGAGAACTAACTAGAAATTTAGGGAAGTGAAAACTGTCTTTCTTTCTATTTAACTGCCTGATCATGGGTAAAATTTTTTTAAAAATTTCAACCCCAATTTATTTATATGTAAAACAAAAATTTTTACTACATTTGTGGTTATCAAAATATATTCTGCTCTGAATCAATCAGAGATACTTCCTAAAATTAATATTCTGAGACTTGAAGTTTTCATGGATTTCTGATTCTCTAGGCTTAGATGGAACCAAGGTATCTACATATTGAAAAAGGCATCTGCAGTGATAGTATCTCAGAATGTCTATAGGAAACTATTAGAAAAACTGTATTTAGGTGGTCACTGAAAGTATTTCCATCTTCTAAAATTTATAATTTAATATCCACAAAGAAACAGATTGGAGAATGAATCAGTAATCTAGATAATAATTAAAGCATTCCAATTCTGTGAATAAACTTTTTTAAAAAATGAAACGCACTTTTAAATACATCTTCAATTTTTCTTATACATGAGTATTAAAGCAGTGAACTCTTGAAAGTTTTAGTTGCTGTGTTCCAAAAGTTATGCAAGAGCTTGATAATCCTAATTATCCCACATTATCTTTTATCACTTAATAATAGCTTTATGTAGAAATTGAATGTAAGATGATGAAGTCAGCTCGCTAGACTTAACAAATTAACTGCTCATCATTTCAAGTTTGTTAGCTATAAAAGTTTGTACTCCCACCAAAAAGAACAACCATCACTTTTTTGCCCACACAAAGAAATAAAAAAGAAATCCTCAAAATATTCTCAGGTGGCTTAAAAAAATATCTGGTTTTCTAAGAAACATTTTTAGCATATTCCAACAGATAGCAGGTAAATTGAGGCAGCTTAGAGTTTGCTGATTTTGAAGACAACAAAGGTCCAATAGTTTGCACACAGGTCCTCATTGTGGACTGGATACTGGATAGAAAGTGCCACAGCTCATTTAAAAATCAGCAATTTGAAGTTTTGCTTCTCCTTTTGATAATATTAGTAGATAATATATTGTGATATCTCTATAAGTGACTGCAGTCTCTCATGATTTTGACTTTTTTCACTTTTTACATCTTGATCTTACTAATCACTGTGACATTGTGAAATAGGTTTATTTTAAATTTTACCTAAGGAAACTAAAGATGTTTATTCATATGGTTTAGACATGGTCTGAGTGTGTCCCCCAATGGTTCATATGTTACAAACTGGGAAAGTGGTGGAACCTTTAAAAGGAATCTATTGGGAGGTGAATGGGTCATTGTGGGAAGAGACTAACATAGATCTCAGGAGACCCTAGTTAGTTCTCTTAAGAGTGAGCTGCTGTAAAATAGCAAGACTGGCTTCTTCCACTCTCTGGTTTCTTGTCTTGCCATATGATTTCTTCTTACTTGTGCTATTATCATGATGACTTTTCCCCTGATGTGGTGTAGTCCATGGAGCCTACTAATGAGCCGGAGAATTTTTGTTCGAACTTTTAGTTTTCAAAACTGTGACTGAATTAACCTCTTCTTTTTATAAAATTATGAAGCCTCAGGTATTTTGTAATAGCAATGGAAGATGAATTAATATACTCAGATTACTAAAGATTTTCTAATGATACCCCCAAACTTTAGTACATTTGACATCTCTCTAATTATAGGACATTGCTGCCATAAAAAACATATGGCACTAGCATATACACATAAATAATGAGAGTTTGGCCTTTGATGTCTTTAGAGTGAAATGTACTCTTTAGAATGATCAATTCTAGAACAAGATTACTTATGTTCATTTCTTGGTACCATTATATGATTGTTTTGTATACTTGAATAAGCTCTTTCAATCCTCTGTGATTGTTTCCTCATGAATATGAAAGACATGTTCATAATAATCTGGACATTCAATTGGTACACATGATTCTGTAAGATATATAATTTTATAACTTCTTACCAATATTTTAATACAAAAGTTAAATGAACATAGTGTGTTGTTCTAAAATTTTAATACTTCACTCTGTAATCTGAACTCAATATATATTCATAATTTGAATATAGGGTTTTGGATAACCTCTGAAGCACAGATTATAATTCAGTTGCTAATTACAGAGGGTTACTAAGGTATTAGTACTATGTGAAATATTCTAATAACAGCTCTATCCAATATCAGTTGTGATCCCTCTAAAAAACGTTGAAGTCAGCCTTTATTTTAAAAGTGCCTTAAACATTTCACAGAAATAATTTAATGTATTGGTTTAATGGAACTCTCATGATACAGTAGAATAAATGGGCTGTTAAGAATATTGAAAGAATTAGGGAGCAGTGAAGTTAAAGCACTATCTTCAACTTTTCTCAGACATTATAAATGTAACCATTAATATACAGTTTCCCACTAAAGTACAGCATACTTGAAAGATCTTTTTTTAAACTTCTTTTATGATTTAGGAATGGTGGTTACAATATGCTGAAAAGATAAGCCTTGGTTTGATATATATGAAAGCACTACCAAATCATAACTGAGACAATTTCTCCTGTAGTCCTAAATTACTATTTAATCTAAGATTTTTTTAAATTGGCATTTAGAATTGTCTAGAATTATCAGTAATGTTAGACTGAATTTTTAAAGTAATTCCAGTATATAATTAAGTATAGATTTGGGTGCTTTGGGAGAATATAATACACTAGAACTTTACCTTATAATGATAATAGCAAATTATTAAATATATGCTATATGTAAGACTGCATATAAAACAAATTTTATTTTAATTATAATTAATATCTCAATAATTGTTGCTGAATTTTCTCATAAAGTTGGCATTGGCACCACCTGTCCTTACTACTTCAAGGAAACCAGAAACTCAGTTTCTCTGAATTCACTTCCAGTTATGGTTCTGAACTAGAGTTGGAAATGAGAACTCTTGAGACATAGAAGCAAAAGAGAAGACCATTATTTTCTAGAGACAGTTACCATTAACAAATGCAGACAATGCAACTTTCAGATAAGCTTCTTGAGAAGAACCTACATCATTTTTATTTGTTCTTTTTAAAATATACATGTCAGTAGAGTGTATTTTTACATATTATATATACATGGAGTAAAATTTATTCTAACTAGGATCTCATTCTTGTGGTTGTATATGACACGGAGTTACATTGGTAGTGTATATATTTATGAATATAGGAAGGTTCTGTCCAATTTAGTCTATTGTCTTTTCCATAGCATCTCCCTTCCCTTCATTCCCTTCATATGACTAATATTCCATTGTGTATATATTCCACATTTTCTTAATCCATTCATCTCTTGAAGGTCACCTAGGTTGTTGCTTTGCTATTGTGAATTGAGCTGCTACAAACATTGATGTGGCTGCGTCACTGTAATACATTGATTTTAAGTCCTTTGGTATATGCCAAGGAGTGGTAAAACTGGGTCAGATGGTGGCTCCACTCCAAGTTTTCTGAGGAATCTCCATACTGCTTTCCAGAGTCCTCGCACCAACTTGCAGTCCCATCAGCAATATATGAGTGAACCTTCCTCCTACTTATATTCTTAATAATAACCTTTCCCCTGTTACTTACATTCTTAATAATTGCCATTCTGACTGGAGTGAGATAGAATCTCAGTATAGTTTTAATTTGCATGTATCCGATTGCTAGGGATATTGAACATTTTTTTATGTATTTGTTGGCCATTCATATTTCTTCTTCTGTGAAGTACCTGTTCAATTCTTTTTTCCATTGATTAATTGGGTCATTTGTTTTATTGTTGTTAAGGTTTTTGAGTTCTTTGTATATCCTGGAGATTAACACTCTATCTGAGGTGCAGGAGGTAAAGATTTTCTCCTATTCTGTAGTCTCTCTCTTCATGTTCTTGATTGTTTCCTTTGCTATGAAGAAGCCTTTACATTTGATACCATCCCATTTGTTAATTCTTGATTTTACTTCTTGCACTTTAGGAGTCTTGTCTTCTCTTGAAGAACCTATATCTTTACTATAGCAGATGGTAGCATATTTAGATTCCCAGAGATCTTATTAATTTTTTTTTTAACACTTGAACAATTTATGGGGTAAAAATGTGATATTCCAATACCTGTATCAGGGTAAACATATTTATCTCATCAAACATAAACATTTATTTTGTGATGAAATTACTCAAAACCCTTTATTTGAACTTCTTTGAAATCTAAAGCACATTATTGTAATCAGTAGTCACCCTATTGTGCAATAGAACACCAGAGCTTCTTTATTCTATTTTACTATAACTTAGTACCTGTTGATCAACCTCACCCTCCTTCTTTCTCTCCTCTGTTCCCCAGACTCTGGTAAGCCCTATTCTAGTCTTCACTTTGATGAGATCATATATTTTTTTTTATTTCACATTTGAGATCTTTAGTTTTCTAGGACTATGGACTGAACTATTCATTGCTATCTAATTCTGTGCCTTTGATATTGATTACAGAGTTACCAGTTTCTTAGTATGGTAGCCAGGCTTTTATCTGAGGTGTCATTATTGGTAATTGGAAACTTAGAACACATAAATTACTAACATCTGGAGTTGGTTGTAGAAGTGATATGTCTTATTCCATATTAATGTTTATGGAATCTACACAAAGAGAAAGAAATGCTATGTGTGGTGTTCATATATACTAAGATCAATTTAATAAAATGTAAATTAATCTGTATCTAATAGAAAGCCAGCCTAATAATGAGAACTCCATTATGCAAACTAAATATAAGTTCAGTTTTGCCCTCCAAGTTCCATTGCCTTTATCAACCTTAAATACCTGATGCGCTATAAGAATTCATTGGTACTAATCTATGAAGACCCTTCATGTAGCAGTAGTACAAGCCAGAGACGTGACAATTTAGAACTTTGTACAGAATAAAAAGATTAATGCTTTATTTCTTTGAGGAGGATAACAATGAATAGGCAAGTTAATAGCTATGAAACACAGTTCAAAATTTCTTGTGATTTCTTCTTTGAGTCATCTATTATATAGCACTTTTTAATTATAATCTTTTGGAGATATTCTACTTTTATTTTTCTTATTTCTAATTCAACTCTACTGTGATTTGAAACTGTATTTTGTATGATTTCATTACTGTTGCTCAACAGTGTGTTGAAATTTATTGACCTGTTTTTTTAAAAGAGTTTTTATAAAGAATATATATTTTGTAATTTTGGGCACCCAAATACTTTGGTACTCAAATGTTTGCCCTTTCTCAAATTTTTCTACTTTTTCTTTAATAATTGGAATGCATTCTTAAATTGCTATTAAAATCTGTCATTTTGATTGTTAATTTGTCTACTCTTGCACAGTTCTATTTTTAGTTTGTATAATTTTAAATCATACTTTTGGGTGCATAGATATTTACATTGGATTTATTTTACTGGTAAATTAAACCTGTTGTTTTAGTGAATTTGTCTTCATTATCCCTTGCAATACTTTTAAGCCTTTCTTTCTTAAATGAAGTAATAATCCAAAGTTAATCTCCATGGATAAAACTGGTTCATATAATCTCTTTTTTCTTTTAGGTAATTTCTCTCTGATGCTATTGACAATGACACCTTCCCACAACCAGTTATTTTTTTCTTTCTGTTCCTTCTCATTTGTGGCACTGAATGGAAATCTTTCTATGTATTCTTACAAAACCATTCCAAAATAGCAAATACGCATGACATTAAGTTTGTAGAATTTTATGATCTTAGTTGTTTTCATGATGTGAACATAAGCTAGTGGAGGATTGAGAAATTAGTAAGTAATTTGTCTCTTGGGGATGAATAGTCTAGCTTCTACTTTGTACTATGCTCTCCATGTGATAGTTTTAAAACATGCACATGTTCAGAGATGAATAATGTGTCAATACCTAGACTGGATACTGTCTTAGTTCATCAGAAATAAACAGTATTGTCTGAAATTAAGATAATTCTTGGATGTAATATTTATCTATAGGTAAGTACAATAATAGTTACATTGATGAAATTGGCTACTCAAACTTTTTTAACCTAATGAAGGAAAGTATTTTTTATGTTTTACTTGAGTTCATATTTTAAAGGAATCCAGTCTGTAAAAAGTTCTCTGTGGAAAATAAATATGTATCATTTGTTTGGGAAAAAGTAAGTTAAAGAATATGAAATATGGAAAATTTTCTCCAGTGTTTTTGAGGCTTCATGGAACAGAGACTATTTTCAGCTTTTCCCCCAACTTAATTATTTTATGCCCAATTGCCTTCCTGCTCCCCACCCCAACTCTATCAACATTTTCTAATATAGATAAAATGAAGAGAGTTAAAGGGCATGACACTGAATTTCTATGACTTGGCATTTAGCAATTGCAACTATTTTCCTCGCTGATTTTATGTAATTTTAATGTATATAAATCAAAATATACAGGTGATATGAATCTTTGGGAAACCTGTAGAGAGCTCTTTGTTGAATTTAAGAATTCATGAAAAAAAAAAACAGAAAAAGCACTACATCCCAATCAATCATAAAAATAAATGTAAATATATAACTTTGGTATGAATTATGACAGAAAATACAAAGTGACTTGAGGAAATTAAAACTCTTGTTACATGTGAAATTATCATTAAGATATAATCAGTGAACTGATAGCTAAATAAGGTATAACAATTACTAGCAAAAGAAGCAAAGAGTGTTCTGGGAACAAAAAAAAAAAAATTTAAAAAAAGCCTCTGTGGGAGGAGTTAGCTTTATTCTTTGGTTAAGAAGAGACTGGAGAGATAGGGTATATACAATAAAAAACAAAACATTAAATACCATTTATACCTTTTTATTGAATCTGAATGACAAGGCATTGAATTGATTTAAAAGGAGAATGACACTATCTAATTTGATATTCTTAAAGAATTTAGTGAAGAAAAATCAGAAGAAAGCTCTTGTGGACACATGGAGGCAAGTAAAAATACTTTTGAGAAAAAACATGGAAATATGTTGAGTTACAATTGATAGAACTTGGAGATGTAGTAGAAATTCAGGATGAGGGAAAGAATCCAGAATGACTGTTTTCTGGATTTTATCATGAAATGGATAGATACGCTGGAGACAAGTTTTGTGAATGATAGTGTCATAGAATTTATTTTGAATATGTTAAATGTGAGTCTTTTGAGAAATTGGGGGGCGGGGAATTAATTGAGCTTATTTAAACCCTTGCATCATTTGAAGCATGTAGAAAAATTTTCTGCTGGAGGTACAAATATGAAAGCCATCTGGGTAATAATTGAAGGCACAGATTGAATGAGATTATTTAGGGAATGGTTAGGAGTGTATAGAGTAGGTTCAAAAACCAGAGGACTGAATAATCCCCAATGTTAATGTATGATTCAACAGTTTGTTAACAACTGTGCATTTTCTCCTGTGAATGTCTTTTAGTCTTTGACTACTTTTCTGCTGACGATTTGGTGATTTTTTTTCTTACCAATTTTTAAGTATACTGATATTTTAGAAATCATATTTAGAAAAAATATTTGTTTCTAACTTGTTTTCCTTTAATTATATTTTAACTACCTGTGCATATTTTATATGCACACATATCAAAATTTTGTGAAATCATAACTAATGCTTTTACTTCCTATTATCGTTGTTTAGAAAAATTTTTTCTTGTTAATGCTATATCAAATCTTCTCTTTTTATCTTAAATTTTTTTATTCACCTGGATTGGGTAATATCTAAAGTAAAATTTGAATCTGAGTTAATTACCAGATGTTTTCACAATTCTCTCAGCTGAGGAAACCATCCTTTGTCTACAGAGTTTTATTTCTGTGTTTTATTTGTATGAAGATTTTATACACCAACACTGTTCCTGCATGGTCTGTTCTCTATCATTGGATCTTTTGTATAGTTGTCCATTTATTGTACCATTTTAGGAAATAATTGATTTTGAACTGTGTGTGTGTGTGTGTGTTGTGTATATTGTGCAATTTATTTAAATATAAATTTTACTAAAGACCATAAAAGGGAACTCAAGAACTATCCAAATGAAAACATTTGAAATAATTTGATTACTAGACTATATTTATAGCCTGTTAACATATCTATTTATTATTTATGAAAAACAAAATTAAGATGGGAACTCTAGAGAAGATTAAATAGAGTAGTAATACATGAGAAAATATTTTGACTTATCAGATCATCACAATTTTCATAAATAATTTAATTTGCAGAAAACTCAAGTAGTGGAAGTTTAAATTCATCTGAAATTTTTGGAAAATGTTTATGTTTTGGGTTTATGAATAAATTTGCCATCATTATGTAACTTCTGAGAGAGAGAACATCAAGTTTGCTTGTACAAATTTAACAAATTAAAAAAAAATTTTTAAAAATTAATAAAATTTTTGAAAGTCATTAACTTTTAATTATGATCTTTTAAAAATTTATTTTCCATTCTAGTCCTGAAACTAATATTTATTAATAAATTACTCAGCTTATTTTAACTTTTCAAGATGTTATGCTTTTATCTAAAGCAGTTTGTTAAACAAAGCAATGAGGAATTTAATCAATTTAAGTGAAATAACCTATTTCTGTTTTTTAATTTATTAGAGAAATTTGTTAGCTTATTTGTTCTTTATTTAGGACTGTTGTACTCAGATAAGCAGTTTTCCTCCTTTACTTTTATCTACATACTATGAGCTAATTTTCATGCTTTATTAATATTTAAAAATTTACATAATTTAATATATTTATTTTATGTAAATAATAATTAATACTGAGGAAATTAAGTTTTCAGAACAATTAACAATGAAGAATTTAGTGTAACCTCCAATCTCACTCAAACCATATTCTTTATTGTTTTACTTTTTTAGAATCCGTTTTATTTTAACTGAGCACTTTCTTGTAGAACAGAAGTTAATTCTGCATTTTATTGTTTCTTGCTAAGTATTCTGGCTTCAAACCATTCAAGGAAAAAGGCATTTCCACAGTATATAATCATTTCTTTTCAATTCTATAATCTTGAAAATTACTTCCCTAGATTATATATATATAATATATATATATATATATATATATATTATATATATACATACATAAGAGAAATGTTATTTAAAAGGAATAATTGTACTTTAGACTTAATTCTGAAGAATGAGGTGTTGTAGGTAATTGAGTGGTTGCCAAAAATATCCTCTGTAAAACTAGTAACTTGACTTCTTCCTTTGTAAAAGTCCAAAGACAACTAACTGTTCTATGGCACTTTTCTGTGAAATGATTCAAAACTCAAAAATGTACAATTGCTGACTAAAGCATTTGTCTTACAGGAACTGATACAGAAATCAACAATAAAACAGTTAATGTCTTTATGAGAGTACCTTGGGTTTAAGTTTTCAACAATAGACAACAGGGTTTTCAAATTATTTATTTATTTTTTAGATGAGGTTTCTCTGTGTTGCCCAGTCTGGCCTCAAACTCACAAGTATCTGGAGTTATGGGTGGGCATCACTATATCTGACTTGATAAGAGAAGTTTATCTTTGCCTCTGCAATCACTTGTGGAGTATTTGGAGTAATATAAGCATCTGTACTCCACCCTGAAACTCAAGTTTGATTCTATGACAATGACCTCCAAGTCTCTACAATTTCTTTAAAACTCTCTGAAAAGATAATTATAAAGCAGGGTAGTGATTAACACAAGAAAAGGAAGTGGCATGATTTAACTAAGAATGAATCACTTTCTACCTTTGTATGAATCTAATTGAAAATGATCTGTCCTTTTATTAGAAACATTTAGAAGAAACAGTTATATCTGAGTGTGAGGAATTTGGCATTATGGATCAAGCAGTGAACTGAGAGACAGATAACTGGTTGTCTTTTCTCCCATTGGAGGGTTTTACTGACTCTACATCCTAATTAAAAAGCACAACAACATAGTAGGCCTGAACTTAACTTTCTTACATCCATTCTTTTCTTTCCCTTTGCCACTAGTTCTAGACATCTCTTTAATGGTGCATTTGGTTCTGGAGCAGCTGACCCCACAACCAGCTCAAAAGGCAGAACATGCTATACTTTCAAAGCCAATCAGCAAAGTGTATGCATCTTTTCTGTCCATAGAGTGAACATAAAACCCAAATCAGAATCATCAGAATGAATACCAAAAACTCTTGTCTGAAATACTCGGGAAAAGGATATTCTTTCTTTGTTGAAGAATGTAGTATATGAATGTATGGCATGAAATTGTTTTAAGCATTTTGGTACAAAAAAGAAGGCACCCTAAGAAGAAAGACAGATCATAAAACAAGATTGGGCCAAAAGAAACAGAGAAAAACAGAATTCTACTGACAGAGTGAACCTCTGTATAAAGCTGTATGTGAAATTGACCCTGTGAGGACCAAGAAATGCCTTTTATATATTTAAGACAGTTGAATTTGTTTTCTTGTCAATTGTAATTCTTGTCAATTAATTCTGATATAGTAGTCTTCATATACTCTTCCAGCTTTAATGTTTTTAAATACTATGGTATTTAAAATTTTAAATTATTGATACCACATAATTTCATTTAAAGATTTTGGTCCAAATTGGCCTGCAATTCTGTCAAATGTATTAAAAAGTAGGTAACATGACAGCTCAGAGACCACTGAGCTAAAGAGATTCAATTCCAATAGATGTGTGATCTTTGGATTTTCAGGGGAAATGTAAAATTAAATATTAAATGTAACAGTAGATTATGAGAGTTCCACAATTTCTAGGCTCAGTGCAAGTCTCAGTGTAATTCTCACTCATGGTATTTCACATCATATTTAAATTGCATGTGTAGTTACAACCCACACCTTTGACTCCACTACTCATTAGTAATAAGGACCAAGATATAAACTGTAGCTTGTCTGGAAGGGTTTAAATACATTGGATATAATACTTTGAGACTCTACATCAATCTCTCTGCAGCTAATATTCCTCTGATTTTATCCCAAAATCTGTTTTGCCTGGGATGTCAGGTCAGATTCCAGCATGCCCCATGTTAGCTCTAAATTAACCATGGCATGACATTGGATTTACAGAGGGCAACCTCCTTACTTCAAGGTCTGACCACCTCTTTGGGAAAATTGATACTCCAGAGTTCCCTTTGGATCAGGATGAGGTAAGTTTCCAATTAATCAAGATTTTTCTTATGTATTTTTCTCTCACCGTATCCCATTACCCCACATCCCCTTCTCTAGAATGCTCCCTCAAAAAGTCCTGTGAATCTGAATATATGTCTCAGCTTCCAGGTAACCCATGCTTCCTGCTTTTCCCTGTTGTAAAAGACTTTCCATGTCTTGGAGTGTGCTACTTTCTCTAATGTCTCCAAAACGGGAACCTCTATCTGCCCTTAATATTTTCTCTTTATAGACCTAGAGTTCAGATACTTGTAACTTAACTCTGTACCATCAAGTCTTTCCATGTGTCTCTGAAAGTCTTTGCTTCTCAATTAGAACATATTAGTTGATATTTATTTTGCTTCCCGAGTTTAAGTTATGGGGATGGAATAAGAGAACCTTACTTCTTTTAGATGAATAGATTTTTTTTTTTTTTAAAAAAAAAGAATTTCAAATGCCAGTATGCTTTTTTGGGATATTTCTATAACTACAATATAGAAATAATTGCAGATAAAGAAATTTGCAGGCAGAAATTGAATACTGAGTCTCTATTCATTTTCATTTGTGTGTTTTTCCATCTATATACCACATATTGAGTTGCTTTCCTTCTACTTGTTTACATACGGACAACATAGAATCATAGATCAATTATGTGCCTATCTCCATGTACTTTCATTTAAATTACAAATACTTTTTTATAGTTAGACTTTGAAACCACCAAGAACAATAATCCTTCTGGGAACCTTCACTTTTGTTTTCACATTTTGCTTCTGTTCTGTTCTGCATAAAACCTGAGTCCAGATTCACTATATGGAATTAGACTGTATAGCTATATTTGCTCTCTTCTGCTTTTGCTTTGTTTTAATCCAAGACCTAAGACATTTATAGAAAGTAGCTTTGGAATCATTATAACCAATAGCTGACTGGTAGAGTTTTCCTAAATTGATGTAATTTGTGTGAGGAAGTAGATAGGAAAATAAGCCAACTCTGAGTGAAATACAATCAAAAGGGTTAAGCCATTGGCAGCACACTGGAATAGATGACCCTAATGTACTTTGCAACTCTGAGATCCTGTTATACCCTAAAATATTATCGAGTAAAATCGTGAGGTTTGCAAGTGGAAAAGTATTGCTATTTTTAAGTCCAATAAAATCTGAACGCTTCCATCTTTTATGTTCCTGACAAATAAGAGATTTAGTGACATTTAAGTTTGACCCAAATTCCTCAAATCTTTTTATATTTCTCTTATTCTGTTAAATTTTTTTATCTTACATAAATTCCAAGAGGAAGCCAGAATGTTTCTGAATACTTTTCACTTTAGAAATGATGTTTCTAAAGAGCTAGCTGGCATCTTGAAAGCTCTAATAGAGCTCCTTGCTATTCCTGTTGGAGTATTTTTTAAGACAAAAATTCACATTTTGTCAGTCCTCATTGAAATGAAATTTCTTCTTACTTACATAACACTTTGATATCTGCAGATACTCTAAAATCCATATCACTAGATTCTTTAATTTTTTTGGTTAAGCTATAGTCATTTCAACAATTACTTAAAAATTGACAAAAGAGATACTGAGTAACTAACTTGGTGAAAAACCACAATAAATTGGTAATGGAACTAAAAATTTCAATTCATCACTTGCAGTTACTCATTAAGTTACTTTCTAGGATTGAAGTACATACAAAATACATAAGCTAAAATTCATGTAGGCTTTAAATAAGTTAAAAGTCTCATACAGTGTGTGTATGTAATATATATACATATATATATGTATAATATATAGATAGATAACATTTAATTCTCTTGCATTGTAAATCTTCTGAAATTTAATTTCCATTTTCACTGACATAGGCATAGTGTTTTTTCTTTAAATAAAAATATAAAGTACCTAAGATAAAACTACCTCAAAACATATGAAGCTAAGAAACTTTTTAAAAGTAAAATCTTACAAGCATGATATTACTTAGGAATAATTTATTATAGTAGCAAAAGTGGCATTGAATGCTTTACACTATTTATGTATTAGGCAATTATTTTACTTATTGTGTAAAACTTACTTGGTGATAGAGTATTTTATATATATATATATATATATATATATATATATATATATATATATATATTTCCTTTCAAAGATTACAAATTAAAATAAAAACTCAAACTAGTTAAGAGACTGGCATAAGTCATATAAAATCACACTCAAATCCAAACTTTTTCCTTTAGACGTGAATTCACTCATTCAAAAATTGTAGTATAGTGCACCCAAACATTGACAAGCATCGGACTAAGGGAGTGAAGTTAGACACAAAACATGAGATCACCCATCTTACTGAATCACCAAACTGTTAGGATGTTATAGACTACTACTTGAGGCAATAGTATTTATTTTCTTTCCATGAGGTGGCTTCTAAAGAAGTCATAAAGAAAAGATTTACAAACATAAAATAATGAGAGAATTAACTCATCCCATTTTTCTCATGGTGAAAGACACTGCCTGTTCATATGACCTAGTGAAAAAAATCATAATTTGTTTCCTTGTCTCTTTTCTATCTTATGTTCAGTTCAGTCTTCATTCATAGAGTTATTTTCAGAAATAAGAGTCCAACCAAAACACCCTCTTCCCTTGATATCATCCATTATATAAAAGATAAACCTCAATTTCATTGTAAAAGCATTTTAAAAACTCATTGAAAACTTGTATCAATGAACCTTCCAATATTTTTCTCAAAGAAATGAAGTTGGCTTAAACTGCTATATGTTATCAAGTTAAATGGCAGTGACTAGTCCTTAATATTCTTCTTTCTGAATCTCAGCCAAAACAAAAATAGATGTTTAGCTTAGGAATTTGTATTAAATCAAAGCTTCCAAATGATCTTCAACTGAATGATTTTATTCTCTTTTTCCTATGTCATAAACAAAAATCATATTGTAGCAAATGACAATGGATTTCTTCTCAGTCTTTGAGCCAGCTTATAATTTGTGACTTATTTTATCTATATATTACATTTTTAAATTATGTAAATATGAATCAGTCTTAGTTAGCAGGTAAAAATGAATCAGAATTTTCTCTAATATTAACATTTATTTTTGACAGATTTTATTATAATATGCCTTATATTATAATAAACTTTATATTATACAATGTAAATAATATAATAATAATATAAAAGTAAGCTCATTTATTAGGTATGTGTAGAATGAAACCAGATAAGTGGCACCATATCTTTATTTTTTTAAGGAAATAATTATGTATAAATAATTATGTATAGGAAGAACTCTCATGCTTTATGCATTTTTATACTAATTTGTTTAGTGAAAATAATGTCTTCTTTTATGTTATTAACTTCAATAATAATGGGTATTTTATTATAAAAATTATGAATTCACCCTATGAGGGTCCAACAATATTAATATAACAGATGTCTTAGCTTTTGTTCACTAAAGATTCTGAAGCAGAACTACATGGGTTGACAATGAGGACTATAATACATGCCAAACAGAGCAATTGAGTCTGTACAGCCTAGGGAAATTGTACTTGCATGTGCATGGTATTCTTCACCATGCATTTGGTCATTTGTGTGGCTTTCCATATTTCTTGTCTTGTGATTTATGCCCCTTACCAATCTTCCCTGGTAGTGATGGAGATTGCTGTTCAATAGTTTGACCTAGAAAGAATCCTAGCACAACTTGACCCTGGGGAAAAAAAAAGACAAGCAGAGAAGGAAAGGAGAACAAGTCTGGAGGTGATCTGTACAGATTTTGAGTATGCTTCTGAAAATCAATTAGAAATATGTCTTTCTTCATGCATATGTGTATTCACATTTATTGTTAGTTGACTTTTTGTCATTGATGGCATAATTGCATTTGAATCAATTTTCATATATTTTCATGTATTTACTTTGCCTATTTATATATAATTTATACCCAGTTTGTATTCTTAACTATATTTTTTCAATGAGAGTAGCATTTCATTCTTATTCTCTACAGAGAGAATACACAGAAATGTAAATATTGGAAGATCAAGGGGCTTGATTGTGACCAAACATTCTTCAAAAATCTGTGTTGTTATAAAATTGAAGATTATATTGAAAAGTTTGAGATGATAATTTATAACTAAGACCATGATGAGTAGTGATCATAGTAGCAGCTGTGCAAGCCCCATACGACCTTCCACACCTGGCCATGCCGTGTTCTGATGTGGCTCAGATCATACAATGTAGATACTCCCCTAAAGAATATAACTAAAGAGTTATATTCAAACTCACTTGGACAGTAATTTCTAAAAAAGTAAATGGAACAAAAAATGATTTGAACTAATAAGAAAAATAATTTTGAAGAATACCCCCAAATTATTAGCTTTGAATATTCCCAATTATTAGTTTTTCTTTTAATTAATTAATTTGGTACTGGAGATTAAACCCAGAGGTACTTAACCACTGAGCCCATTTTTAAAAATTTATTGATTTTTTTTTATTTTGAGATATTAACCACTGAGCCCATTTTTTAAAATTTATTGATTTTTATTTTTAATTTTGAGATATTATCTCAGGATCTTGCTAAGTTACTTAAGGCTTTTCTAAGTTGCTGAGGCTGGCTTTGAATCATAATTCTCCTGCCCCAGACTTCTGAGCCAAGATTATAGGTGTGTACCACTGCACCTAGTTATTAGATGTTTTAAATAGCAGAAACTACTAATTATTGGAGAAAATGAGCATTCATGATAAAAAATAATCACAAACACCCAAAAGTAAATCTCAGAAGACACACCCCAAAACTCTGTAAAGTATAAAAGTTAATAGACAGATACATGATATAAATAAAAGGTAAGGAGGACCTTTGTGGTAGCATTATCTCAATATTAAAAATAGGCTAATTCTCTTAAATTTATTATTTAAATTTTTATTCTCAGTTGAAATCTCAACCAGATTTTTATAATCATTTGAAAATTAAGATTATTTATTCATTTTACATGTAAAATATTTAAGTGTATCTGAACATTTTGGAGGGGGTACGATGGTTTCAACAAGTAGCCTTACAAGAAAACTATACATACAATATAAACAGTGGAAAAATAGAAAACACACATATATAACTAAAATAGTTAGAATTCTGCTTTATACATTCACTAAATAGACAATTTATTAAAACTTTAATGTATGAAAACAGAAAATTCCAAAGTACACTTGACATAATATCTTAATTTTAAAAATACAAAATATATTTCTGTTATTTTTTGAAGTTTTGTGGACTACTTTAGATTATTAGTAAATTAGGAAATTCATATTATCTAGTTCAAAGTTATCTTCTTTAAAAAATAAAATATTGAGAAGTATTCTTATGTTGAGTCAGTTTATGCCAGGGCCCTGGGGAAAAAAAAAAAAGCATCTCTGACAAACTGAGCAAAAACGCATATCTGGTATGTCACCTTGAGAAACAGAGATCCCCCAATAAGCTGAAGGACAAATCTCTTCATATGACTTCTTCATATAGACCTACCATCTACATTCTTGTGACAATATTGTCAAATTCTCCTAAGTAATTTTGAATGTAGGAAGATCATGTGTTCCAAGGAAAACGTGAAGCTCTAAGACAAGACAGAAAGTGGGAACATTTTCTATAAAAGAAAGTTGAAAAATTATGTTCTGCCAAAGGTGATAAGAAAGGAGGGAGATACCAATTGTCCTAAAAGACCATTTTCTTTCTTCCTCATTTGCTATGGACATGGTCCAAAGATCAAAAGCAAACACCCAGTACTATCCACTGGGGATTGTGCAAAAATTTTGGTCACGTGTGGTCTGAAGAGTCAAACAAAAATAAGCAATCATATGAACAAAAACCACTTAAGGTAAAGAGGACATATGAAAAAAATATCACTGAATGCCGTGCCAAGGGCAAAAGTGAAACAAGAAACAAGACCCTGTTAGGACAACAGGCACAAAGGAAAACAAGGAGCCAAAGATGAGGAAGAGGGGAAGAGGAAGATGAATAAATGGCTATCCTGTATTTTTGTAAGTCATTATTTTGCTCAGCATGTAATTATAGTTTGGATATGATGTATTCACAGAAGCTCCTTGGTTCATTCAGGAATATTCGAAATGATTAGATCATGAGAGATATAAGCTAATTGGTGCACCATAATTTGAGTGGTAACTGAAGACAGGCATGACTGAAGGAGGTGGGCTGCTGGGGACTTGCTCTGGAAGGGTTCATCTTCCCTACAGCCCCTTTCCCTCTCTTTCTCTACTTCCTGACTGCCATAAACTGAGCATCACTTCTCTACTGTATCTTTCCACAATGTTCTGCATTATTTGGGGGCAAAAGCAATGATCAGCTGCCCATTGACTCAACCTCTAAAATTGTGAGCCAAAATAAGCTTTGGCTTCTCCAAGTTGTTTTTGTTAGGTATTTTGGTTACAGCAATGAAAAGCTGACTGATAATTCAAGTATAGCTCATAAGATTCTCTGTAGAGAAAATACCTTAAAAACAATGTATGCTGTAGCTTTTGGAAGATCCACAATAAAAAGTCAAAGTTTAAGTTTTCTGCTGTTGGCTGTTGAATATCTCTAAATATTTAATGATTTTTAAAAATTTCTTGACTTGTGTATGTAGTACAGCAAACAAGTAGGAATTAGTGTCAATAATAAATTTTGAGATTATAATTTTTTTTAAAAAAGTGTATTAATTATGCAAATAAAATAAATAATTATTAATGAGCAGGTAAAATGTGACATTATTTTCATAAAATTTTATAAAGACAGTTAATGGAAAATATCTATATGCAGACACTTCATACTGACAAGGAAATATGAAACATTGTTATATCAGAATCTTTCATATTTTATGGGAAGTATATATTTGTATATGTATACTTATATATATATGTACACACACACATACATATGGCCTTGTTTTTTGATATCTCATTTGCAATCATATATGAAGCATATGTTTGCTGATCTGTGTCTGAATTTCTGAATTATAATTACTAACTCATGCATATATGGGGGCACAATTGAGAACCCATAAGGCAATCAAATCTGTCTTATGACCTATATGTGAATGCACAATTTACAATTAAATTTTCATTGCCACTTATTTCATTATAATTAAATATGTACCATGAGTTTAAGTGAATTCACAATGAAGCTTGGTGTCTGACACTCATTAAATAGGATATAAATGCAAACTAATATTATTAGCATTAGCATTATTATCATAATCATCACTAGTTGCAACTATTTCTCATAAGAAGTAACGTTGAGTATGTGGATGCATCTTTTTAAATCAAGAAGTAACTTGCTTTTTCCTATCCCCGAAAAACCTTACATCAAAAATCTTTAAACATATTTCTTATTATTACTTCTCAATCGTGATTAACTGGTAGGTTCATTTGGTTTAGTTAGAGTTGGAAGTAATTTCATATTTGCAGTCTGTTGTGTCTTGAAAAATCTCAAGAAATTTTTTGCAGGAGATCCTTGCAGATAAGTTTCCCCCAAAATAATCATGTATAAGATAAAGTCACACTAATTTTGAAATTTCTTCACATCTTTTGTTTGATTATTTTGAGGAAGATAAAATATTTACACTGATCTGGAATATCAATCTGAATCCTTTACAATATGAATACCATTTGAGCCAATTCATTTAAAATATTCCATATTTGGGCAGTCATCATCTGATTTATTTCTTAGAGAGTCTCTTATTATACTGACAAGATGTCTTCCAATTCATTTAACACGCAAGTATTCTGTAGTCACTAAAATACCAATTTCTCATTCAACTCCAACCATATCTATGGAAACTGCACATTCTATTCTCACTGATTAAAGTCCAAAGCTAAGAATAACCCTGGATAATTGCTTACTTATTCAATCTGCTTTTTGACTCAGTGTTCTAGTGAGATTCTTATTGAAAGGTCAGCAACTCATTTCCAATTTATTTCATTAAATACAAAGATAAAGTAGCTTTATATTTTTTAGTAAGGACAAGGCACATAATCATAGAGTGAAAGGTGTTAATATCTATTTTTACATAATATGAATTGCAATATTTCTTCATCTTTTAACAGGACTTTAATTGGCATTTTAACAAGAGTAGCTCATAAAGCAAAAGCATGGTAAAGAAGACAATATAGCCAGCAAGATTTCTCATTGTTAAAGAATTCTTTTAGTAATCAAAAGTGAATAGGGCTTAAAATAGGTTCTTTAATGCTAATTTTATACATTTGAAATCAGTTGTAAAATTAACTTTTCATAGTTTCAACAGACCAAGAACTCATAAGAATGTAGCCTCTTACTAGCAAACTGTACCTAAATTTGAATGAGAAATGAATAGAGTTTTATTTATGTGCCCATTTCTTTCTTTTCTTATAGAATCACATTTCTATTTTCATCACAAAATCAAACATCTTCTTCAGCCAATGCTGATTAATCAGTGTTGAATGGTTGAGATTTGCATCCTCTGTTGACCATTAGTAGCTATACTATCAGAAGATACCAAGTTAATTTTCCTCATTGAACAACCATTTTTTTTACATGTATTGGAATAATGAAAAAAAACTTTAGTAATTGATTCATACATTGCAGTGAGCACTAAACAATCTACATAAAAAGTTTTTCACTGGGCTGGTTTTGTAGTCAGTGATGATACAGATAGAAATTACAGCATTGTTATGCTCAAAGATGGCCCATTTAGGGCTGGGGTTGTGGCTCAGCGGTAGAGCGCTCGCCTAGCACATGAGAGACCCTGGGTTCGATCCTCAGCACCACATATAAATAAATAAAATAAAGGTATTGTGTCCAACTACAGCTAAAAAATAAATATTAAAAATATGGCCCATTTACACATGTTTCCTTTATGCTTATAATGAAATATAGTCTCTTTGAATATTCCCCCCTCTTTTCTCTACCCAAGCAAACTCTAAGCATCATCTTATATCTCAACTCAAATGTTTCCAGCTCCTCTAGAGAAAACATTTCTGATTATTCCTGCAGATTTTTATTGCCAATATTATATACTTTCATTTAAAAACATTCTATATTTATTAAAATGATTTTTCTTCTTATGTACAATTACATATTCCCCTTTTATACTATAATTTTTAAATTTTTTATTCCATTTTGGAGTCTCTATTATTTTTGAGAATCTAGTGAATGCAATGAAACCTCTCCTGAAATGTCATATATGTATATGGTGCTATATATGTACTTATACATAGTGACATACACACACACATACACACACACATATATATATATACATATATACATATGTACACTCACACATACACATACACACATACACACACACACACACACACACACACATGCTTTTTGTACACCCAGTTTCTAGAGGGTCATAGCCCATATCGCCTCATTTTATCTCAGTCCATCAAGGAGTTTACTAAGGTGCTGTGAGCTCAGGCTTAAATATTGCTGTGGAATCTCTGAGTCTCTAGAAATGCCAAACTGACAAATACCTGATTCTGCAAATTTCTTTTACTCAAGATTTCAGGAAAATGTAGAAATTGTATAAAACACCTGGAAACTTCTTGTGAAGCTAATTTGAGACAGGAAAAGTAAGGCTGATATTCACTTAAAACAGAACAGAAGTATTGTAAGAGTGCTGGGGAAATATGATGGAATATAAAACATAGTGTGTGTAAATAATATTGTGGACAATTTTAAGGTAAATGGAAAAGAGATATATGAATATCTTGCTTATAATGGATATACAAGGAAAGAAGAGTCTACATGGTTGCCCACCAGAGGAGATAGACAGGGTTCAGGCACTTTTGTGTGCATGAGGGAAGAGTAAATCAGATCAGTAGGTGCTGAGCATATAAATTCTGTGTATTGGGCCAAATCAGCAGATTCCACCTTTTGCTTAATACTTGATGAGAAAATGTAAAAGGTCAATAATAAGGAGCTATCAGTGGGATCCATAAGACTCCTCACTCCATAACATATAAAAATAGATCTATTGTTGCAGATATTTGCTGCAAAAATAATAAAGCAAATGTAATGCACTCTCCCATTTTTTTCTTTGGGATTGGCTCAAGCATCCCTCATATAGCAAAACTCAGTATTTTATGAGTAGTTTTACTAATCAGATTGTGTCTGTGAAATAAAACTAGACAATTCCACTGTATACCAGGAAAAGTTATTCGGCTTTTAACAGCTTTCCAAGGAATTTTCTCATCAAAGAAAGGCACAAGACTTTCAGAAATCAGCACAAGAAAGACAGTGAAGAGCCAAAGGAGTGATGGAGTAAAAGTTCCCCCATGTCTAATGCACTCATGTGGAAAATTAACTGCTCACCCATTTAGTTCATTAGAATGACTTGGGGAGACTCAGGTAGGCTTAGTGATTAGGTTCCTCAAGTAGGAATTCAGAAACCTCAATTTTGTTACTAGCTTTCTGCCTTTTGACCTTTTGAAAAAGTAATTTCAGATCTCATTTTCTCTGGCTCTTAAATAGAATCATACTTGTCCATAAGGCAATTTTAAGATACTCAGATGAATGATGCTACACATGTTTAAATGCAATTCTCTTCTGGTTTACTAGAAGACCTATATTTCTTTATTTGGAAAGTATCTTATATCTTTTATTAGCCCTTAGCATATAGAAAGAGTTTGAAATACACCACTCATAGAAACCTCATTTTTTTCCAATATGTAAACTGAATAATAGAAGTACAAATAAAAGGATCAGAAATTAGAATTTCAAAAATCAAATGTAGTTATTTGTTCCCCCAATTTATAGTGAATAAAGAATTTCCACAAATCCTTATATATAATTTTAGGTAAAATATGACAATGTCCATTATATCTAATTTGGGCTAATAGTGATATTTAATACAAAGTACTGATCACTCCAACCTTTTGAGATATGTTATTGCTCCATTGTGTACTTGAACAATCTGAGAGATAAAAGTGTAATCTAAGATACTGTATATCAATCAGGGGCAGAGCCAGAATATAAACATAGGAAAAAAAGAATTCTAAATCTGGGTTTGACCATTTTGCTATACAGTGTAACAAGTTGGGTAGCTTTTCATAATTGTTATGACAAAATTCCACAAAATCATCTCTCAAACATTATCTACCAGTTTATTTTAACTCTTTCAAAAATTGGTTAAAATATTTTGTTTTAATATATGAAATAACATATTTAATTTTTACATTGTTTAAGGACTGAGCTTTACATTGGTTGGATGATAAAATGAATGAGACAGTTTGTTTCTTGCTATTTTCTACATTCTAATCATAAAAAAGACTCCGATATTCCAGTAACATTATTGGACATTAAAGGACAAAACAATATAGGCAAATAGCTAATAGGGATTGAACTTTAAATTGACAGCTTCACAAAAGTTGTTTTTGCTGCTGTTGTTTGCTTCAAATCAAAGCTCCACTTACTTAACATTCACACAGATCTCAAACAAAACTCTGGGAATAACACTTTGAATTTTTAAATATTCAATTATAGCCAAAATATTTTCACTGCTAATATATTTGTGGGGATTCAAAACACAATTGATCAAAACATTTTAATAAAGCAGTGTGTATTCAACTGAATTACAAACAAAATATAAATTCAGAATCATAATTTTTGGCCTATAGCTAATTTACAGCCAGAAGTTTCTCTTCCAAACTAAAGCTTGTCTTCCTACTCTGCTAAGACTTGCTAATAGGTTTAAAGAAATATTTATTAAAGTGAAGACATCTCAGAAACTTTAATAAATTTGTTTCCTGAATGAGACCATAAATTTCCTTTATTAAATGCTTATGAATTTTTTCTTTAGTATTTGAACCAAAATTGATGGCTCAGTTTGCTTTCATAACTGTAGTTTCTAAAGTATCACTTTATCAGCTGAAGGACATTGGTTCTTTGTAAATGAGTACATCATTTTGCTGTCTACTCTTGTATAGAATGAAAATGATGTTGAGGAAATGATTTCACCAATATTTACATTTTTTTTTAAATTTAAGTTTAATGTATTTTAACTAATATATAAATAATAAAAATTATATGAATTTATGATGTACCTCTTGATGGCTTGAAAGAAGACATTTTAAAATCTTCTATCTTCTAATTAACTATCTTCTCAAACATTCGTTATTTCTTTATGATGTAAACAGATCTATCATGCTAAGCAAAATAAGCCAATGCCCAAAAACCAAAGTTCAAACATTTTCACTGATATGTGGAAGCTAAACCACAATAAGGGGAATGGCAGGAAGAAGAGAAGTTCAGTAGATTAGACAAAGGGGAATGAAGAGATAGGAACAGGAAAAAATGAAGAATAAATCTAACATAATTTTCCCATGTACATATATGAAAATACATAAGTGAATCCCACATCAAGTACACCCACAAGAATGGGATCCTAAATAGAATAAGATATACATCATGCTTGTATAATTATAGCATAGTGGATTCTACTGTCGTGTATAACTACAAAGAACCAATTGAAAAATTCTCCCTTCTAGCTTCTTGAAATGTGGTACCTTATTGGAATGTGTAGCCACATTATTGTACAATACCACACCAGAGCTTCTTACCTATATCTAATTTCAACTTCGTACACATTGATCAACCTCTCCCCATTAAGTCCTCTTCTCTCTTCTCTCCAGTCTCTTATAACCATCAGACTACTCTCAACTTCTATGGATCAACTTTTTTTGATTTTACTTATGAGTGAGATTTTGCAGTACTTCTCTTTCTGTGCCTAGCTTATTTCACTTAAAATAATGCTTTCTGTTTCTTTTCATGTCACAAATGACATAACTTCATTCTTATTAGTGGTTGAATTGCATTCCATTGTGTATATATTTTACATTTTCTTTATTTATCACTGGATAGACACTAAATATTTTTATTCCTTGGTTATTGTGAATGAGTGCTGCAATAATCATCCAATAATCATGGGGGTATAGAAGTCTTCAACATTCTCTTCTCATTTCCTTTGGTTATATATAGCCCTAGTGGAATTGCTAGATTATGTGGTAATTCTATTTTTATTTTTTGAAAAATTGTCCATATGTACATAGGTAAGTCATGTTAGATTCATTCCACTGTTTTTCCTATTCCTATCCAGCTTCCCATCCTTTATTCAACTTTTTCTAATCCAAGGAACTTCTATTCTTAATCTCCCCCTTCTTGTCTTTTGTTACCATCTGCATATCAGAGGGAACATTTGGCCCTTTGTTGGAGAGGGATTGGCTTATTTCCCTTAGCATGTGGTCTCCAGATCCATTTATTTACTGGCAAATGTAATAAAGCCATTCTTCTTTATGTCTGAGTAATATTACATTGTGTATATAGACCACATTTTCCTTATACATTCAACTATTGAAGAGCACCTAGGTTGGTTCCATAGCTTACCTAGTATAAACTGAGCTGCTATAAGCATTGATGTGGCTGCGTTATGGTAGTTTGCTGATTTTAACGCCCTTGGATATACACCAAGGAGTGCTACAACTGGGTCAAATGGTGGAACCATTCCAAGTTTTCTGAGGAATCCCCATATAGCTTTCCAGACTGATTGTGCCAATTTGCAGTCCCAACAGGAATATAGGAGTGTATGCTTTTTCCCACATTGCCAACATTTCTTTCTGCTTCTAGTCTTGATAATTGCCATTCTGACTGGAATGAGATGAAATCTCACTGTAGTTTTAATTCACATTTCTCTAATTGTGGAGATGTTGGACATCTTTTCATATACTTATTGAAAATTTGTGTTTCTTCTTTGGGAAGTGTCTGTTCAATTCCTTTGCCCATTTATTGATTGTATTATTTGCTTTTTTGGTGTTAAGTGTTTTTGAGTTATTTGTATATATTATAGACTAATGCTGTAGGTAAGCTGCAAGTGCCAAGGTTTTCTCCCATTCTGTAGGCTCTGTCTTCTGACTCTTGATTGTTTCGTTTGACATGAAGAAGTTTCTTAATTTGATACCATCCTATATATTGATTTTTGATTTTATTTCTTATGCTTTAGGAGTCTTGTTGAGGAATTCGGTTCCTAAGCGAACATGTTGGAAAGTTGGGCCTACTCTTTCTTCTGCTAGGTGCAGGGGTATTGGTCTAATGCCTAGATCTTTGGTCCACTTGAGATTGAGTTTGTGTAAGGAAAGAGATAGGGTTTAAATTTTATTTTGCTACATATGGATTTCCAGTTTTCCTAGCACCATTTGTTGAAGAGGCTATCTTTTCTCCAAAATATGTTTTTAGCACCTTTGTCTAGTATTGAAAGACCCACGGATTCCCTGTCCAAGAAAGACGCACGAGGCACTGGCTGCAAACGCAAGAGGTTTATTCAGACACAGACGCCTGTGGGTGCTCAGCAAAACCTCAGCCGGAGCTTTGGTGAACTGGCACACCGGGCTTTGGGGTACAGGTCTTTTATAGGATAATGGGGCAGGTTTCGCGCGCACGGGAAGTGACAGGTTTCTTATTGGTTATTTTGAACCCAACATATAGATTACCTAAAGGGCAAAGTTGTTTTTCACTTTATGTTCCTGGATAAACCTCATGACAGTTACATATTAACACTCTGGTTTTTCTGTTCCTGCTTATCATTATCAGTTCCTGTTTGTTCAGGCATGCCTTGGGATCTGCTTTTCTGTTCTTCCTCAACCATCCTGTCCCCTCACAATAGACTACCCTTAACTGATTAACAGAGAGACCTCTCTTTACGTGGGTTAGCAACACGCCCTGATGGTTTCACAATGGGGCCTGGGGTTTCTGGGCTGGGGTCTTTCAGTATGAGATAACTGTATTTATGTGCATTTGTCTCTGTGTTTTCTATTCTGTACCATTGGTCTTCATGTCTATTTTGGTGCCAATACCATGCTGTTTTTCTTACTATAGCTCTGTAATATAATTTAAGATCTGATGTTGTGATGCCTCCTGCTTTACTTTATTCCCTAAGGATTGCTTTGGCTATTCTGATCCTCTTATTTTTCCAAATGAATTTCATGACTGCTTTTCCTATTTCTATGTAGAATATCATTGGCTTTTAGTAGGAATTCCATTAAATCTGTATAGTGTTTTTGTTAGTAAGCCCATTTTGACAATATTAATTATGCCTATCCAAGAACATGAGCGATCATTTTATCTTCTAAAGTCTTCTTCAAATACTTTTTTTCTTTTATACATTTGCTTTGTTTATTTAATTATTTTTATGTGGTGCTGAGGATTGAACCCAGTTCCTCAAATATGCTGGGTGAGCACTCTACCACTGAGCCACATCCCCAGCCCCTTCAATTTCTTTTTTTAGTGTTCTGTAGTTTTCATCATAGTAGTCTTTCACCTCTTTTGTTAAATTAATTACCAAATATTTTATTTTATTTCTTTTGAGGTTATTGTGAATAGATTTTCTAATTTCTGTTTCAGCTATTTCAACATTAGTGTATAGGAATTGATTTATTGGCGTCAATTTTATATACTGCTACTTTGATGAATTCATTTATGAGTTCTAGGAGTTTCCTGGTGGAGTTTTTGGATCTCATAAATATAAGATCATGTCATCAGTAAATAGGGATAATTTGAGTTCTTCTTTTCCTATTCACATTCCTTTAATTTCTTTCTTTTGCCTTATTGCTCTGCCTAGAATTTCAATAAAATTGATTAACTCTTAGGCAAGCTAATGAAGAAAAAGGAAATAAAAAACCCAAATTAATAAAATTTGTGATGAGAAAGATAATATTGCCCTGGGAACTACTGAAATACAGAGGATAATCAGAAAGTATTTTGAAAATGTATACTTACATACAATAGAAAACCTTAAAAACATCAACAAATTTCTAGAGACACATTATTTTTTTAGAGAGATAGAGAGAGAGAGAGAAATTTTAATATTTATTTTTTAGTTTTCATCTTTGTTTGTATGTGGTGCTGAGGATCAAACCCGGGCTGCACGCATGCCTGGCGAACGCGCTACCACTTGAGCCACATCCCAGCCCTCTAGAGACATATTGAAGCCAGAATTAGACAGCCAGTCAGTATAGATAGGTAAATCAAGTAAGGTGGATTTAGGAGGCCAATTTTGAGTGACTCCTGCAAGTTGGAGACTATACCCTGAGGATTGAAATGTTAATTCCTTCAGAGCCCTTCCTCCACCCTTATCAAGAACCTGCCCCTGTTCTAACCTGCTGCCAAGGAAACCTGTCCCAGGAATTGCTCAGATCTATAAGGACCTGTAAGCTTGTTAGTGTGTCCTGGACTGCACCATCCTGCCCTTCCCCCTCCAGTCCACCTGTTTCTCACCTTTTGGCCCTCCCACCCAGCATTCCTGGACCTAGTCACAAACACAGGAAGGAGAAAGATGGAAGAGGGCAGGAGAACAAGAACATAAAAAGGTCAGAACATCTTGGGATACCAGGATACCAACTTTGTCCCCCTTCTCCCTCCTAGGAGAAGTCTATGTTACCCCCGTTTGAATAAATCCTGCTTTATAACTTGCGTTGGCATGCTTCTCTAATGTTCAAACTTGAACATGTGGGGAAACAGGTCTCCTCACTGATAACTGACAGTATCAATATGACCTCCCCAAATAGATCAAGAAAGACATAGAAAATTTAAACAGATCAATTTCAAGTAATGAAATTAAAGAGGCCATCAAAAGCCTACCACACACACACAAAAAAAAGCCCAGGACCAGATAAATTCTCAACTGAGTTCTACCAAACCTTCAAAGAAGAACTAACACCAATTAACTTCAAATTATTCCATGAAGTAGAAAAGGAGGAAACCCTTCCAAATTAATTCTTTGAAGCTAGTATCACTCTGATACCAAAACCAGACCATGTCACTTCAAGGAAAAAACAACAACAACAACAAAAACCTCAGAACAATTTTCCTGGTGAACAGAGATGCAAAAATTCTCAATAAAATATTGGAAAATTACATACAAAAATATATTAAAAAGATATTACACCATCATCAAATGGGTTTCATCCCAGGGATACAAGTCTGGTGTAACATACAGAAATAATAAATATAAGTCATCACATCATTAGACTTAAAAACAAGAATCACATGATTATTTTAATAGATACAGAAAAAGCATTTGACAAAATTCAGCATCCATACATGTTCAAAACACTAGAAAAACTAGGGATAGTAGGAACATATGTCAACATTATAAGTGCTATATATGATAAATCCAAGGTCAACATTATTCTAAATGGAGAAAAATTGAAAACATTTCTTATAAATTCTGGAACAAGGCAGGGATCCCCTATTTCACCACTTTTATTCAGCCTAGACCTTTAAAACAACTATGTTGTTTTGCTTTTCATTTTGAAATCTTGTGTGTGTAGAAAAAAACCTACTTTTCTCCAAACCTCAATAAAATGCATGAAGCTGTTTACTTGAGCTTATGGTCAAATTTCTAGAAATGAAGTATGATCAATACAATTAACCAAAATTATATGCATATTTGGCAGACAATGGCTACACTTTGTGTTTATGATAGTACTTATAGATTTTGGACATATTTGAAAGACAAAGCATCACAATTTTTAAATAACTTAAATTGTAGTATGAGACAGGCATTGGTCTTCCTAGGATAATATACCTTATGGTAGATGGCCAGTTAGTCTCTTACTTCAATTATAGTTTATTCCATAAGGCATAATGCAATGGAAATGGAAGACTTTGTTTCTAAAATATACCTTATTCGTAATATGACAGTAAAGACTGAAGGGATTGAACTCAGCAATACAAAAGTAGAAATCAAATAGGTATCATATCATTTCTGTTTTCTGAGATGATTTTAAGTTTAAAGGAACATAAAGCATTATCAAATAAATACTTAGTAACTGTAGATAGACTAACAATAAGACAGATGTAATAGACATAGAAATGTTATCTAAATAGGAAAAGCCATGGAAAAGATAATGAAGTTTTTTTTAACAAATAATGAATGGAAAAGCCTATGTTAAACACATATCTTGAATAATAGCAATTCCTTGAACTCCCTAAAGGAGATTCCAGAGTCCCAGTGAATATTTATTTCTAGTCTGTGCACAAGGACATGCCAGTTTTTTATACAGTATCTGGAGAATTTGGCATAATTTTTCACTTCTGTTAGATATTACAACTTCATGCCAGTGTAACAGATACATGTGCCATTTGTGTTTTTATTTTTTCTGACAGGATGAACACTATAAATATACTAATAAAAAAGTTCAAGCCGAGTTTCTATGACTTCTAGCTATTTTTCCAATTGCAATTTTATAAAAAGTCCTGATTTTTTTTTACATTGGATGTTGCTAGTCCTTCAAAGATAATACATTGATAATCTTCTTCTGCTTTTCAGATGGACATATTGGGTATTGATCCATCAATTACCTTTGGGTGTAGGGAAATAAACTATCAACTTATTCAATAAATAATGCTGTATTATTTGGAAGGATTGATGGATAGTACTGTTGATAAATCTTATGCTTCATTGCTGTGTCCTACTTATATTTTCTTTTATAAAAAATTTCTGCAATTCTTGCAAGAGGAGCTTCTTTGCTGTACTACAAATAGAGAGTGTGAAGCTGCACACAGAATAGGCATGCATAATACATATTTGTTAAATGTGTTCTATTATTGGTTCATAAAAAATGTTTGGAATTAAAACATCTGCATTCAAGTCCAGTCATGCTACTTGAAGATATACAGCATGAGCTAATTTTTCTCATCTGCATAAAAAGGATAATGATACTTAAATAAGTTGTTATGTAGTCAAAAATTATAATGTATGAATAACTACTTGCTAATTCTGAAGTGCTGCAGGACTATGAATGCTGTTGTTATTCAGGATATGTACTTGTCTATATGTGTCCATGTTAAATTGCTCATTTCATGATATTTTTATGAAGCTGTACTTTGTATAAATTATTTTGTTAAAAAGCTCCTCTCATTTGTGTAGAACAGATCTCAAATCACTGCCTTAACTATTATTTTGTTAAAATAGTTTATCAAGATTATTTGTAATTTTAAGGGCTCAAATATTAAATGAACTATTTTGAGAACTATGAATTTGTTAAAAAATATAAGTGGATCACTCATAAGGAAAAAAAACAAGAATTAATAGAGACATACAATCTCATGAAACATTCTCTATCACAGAAAATTAACTTTTTCAATACCTAAAAACCACAGCACAGTAAGAACAAAGTCAATAGCTATTCCAGATTCCATAATAGGGAAGTCTAAAAACTGGGCACTCTCATTTACTGTACTTCTTCCTGTGTTTCAGGTAAATGTGACATTGGCCCTTTCTGTGTCCTGAAACTATACAAGAAAATAATGGGCATCTTTTATTCCACTCAATGGAGGTATTAACTTTGGAACTACCTATCTTAGAGAACTGGACTTGAATTGAACCATTCAATTAGCTGAGGTTTAACTTTTGGCTTCAATTTAACACAGAAGGAATGCTTTCAGGCAGAAAGCCAAATTAGGTCTTAAAGATATCTTGTCCTTGGAACTAGGGGACTTATATTCAGAGGGAAAGTTCTGTTTTTCATTATTTTTAAAAACAGTAAAAAGAAGAATGAATAAAAAGAGGTGCTGTTTTATTTCCCTACTTATCCTCTGACATTCCACACACCCCTAAAATTCATTTCTTAAACTGATTATTATTGAGCAAGCACTTTTTCTTCTCACCCTCATACTGCCTTAGACTGCTTAGGATCTCTCACTATGTGACAGTTTACATATATCTTCCAACAGAAATAGCACGTGAGTCAGGTCCTTCCATCTTATCAGTTCTTACCTGTCCAATATCTCCTGTTCTCTGTATAAAAAAGAAAAAAAAATATGGCATTAAGTTTTAAGAATACACACATATTATTAACCTTGGCAGAATACTTTTTTTTTTTTTTTTTTTAGGGAAATAAAGTTTCCTCTCAAAAGCACCAAGATAAACTCCTGATAACATGGTTTATAAATCAAGGAGATATTCATGAGCAGAAGGATATAATTCCTTTAAATCTTAACACACATTTTTTACCTATATAGAGAGCTAGTTTCATTTCTTCTGATCTCCAACAAAATCATGAGCTATTAATCTTAATTCCGTCAAGAACAAAAATTAATTAAAGTTTACTTATTACATAAATGACTGGGGATATAGCTCAGTTGACAGAGTGCTTGCCTTGCACACACAAGGTCCTGAGTTCAATCCCCAGCACCACACACACACACCTCCAAAAATTAAAATTCCCACCTTAATAGTATAGATACGTTTTATTAAATCATAGATTAATTTATGATTGAGAGTACCCACCATTTTCCAGTATTGAATGTATTTCCTCTGTGTCTCCAAGACTTTCAGAAGATGGGATCTTATGTTGTTGCCTTAAGTCAACCAGCATGTGATTCTCATCCTTTTAGAAAGACTGTACTGGACATGAATAAACCATTGTTCTAAGTATATATGATTTACTTATAAATTTTTTTTACTGTGTATTTTCAACTGTAAACATTACACATACGACAATGGTAGAGTTTTTTTTTTAAAGGCTATATATTCTGTAGGAAAAAAACAAGGAGTTAAGTAGTCAAGATTACTTGTGAAATTATGAATTATTTCATTGGTTATGATTCATATTTATAGGATGAAGGTGGAAAATATGGGATGCAATTTAATTTCTAAAGCTTAAATTAAAACCTGAAAGTGATAAACAAATATTTGCCATAAGTGGTGGACTTGTGGCCATCAGAATAGCTGTATCCATATATTTAGAATTAAGAATCCATCATAAAGAAATCTCAAAAGGGTAACAAAAGAAGGTTGCCATATTTTTTATATTGTTCATATTATAGACAATTTTATGGGCTAAAATCTTGATAGATACTGACAAAATTTTTACATATGAAGCTTAGTTTATGATTTTATATACCCACAGATATTTTATGGAAGATATGTTAACTCAATTTTCCATTACTGTAACAAATACCTCAAATTAGAAACTTACAAAGAGAAAAGAGAATTTGGGGCTAATGGTTTCAGAGGTTTCAGTCTGTGAGTGACTAGAGGTCCCATTATTTTGGACCTGCAGTGAGACATGGTGAAAGTTGAGTGGTCAAACAAATCCATTCACCTCATGTCAGGGAAGTACAAGAGAGGAAGAGAGAGAGGAAGGTGTTGGGGTTCCACAATCTTTCAAGTGCATACCTTCAGTGACACAAAACTTTCCACCTAAGCTCCTTCTCTTGAAATTTCCATCACTTCTCAATAACAACAACCTGGGGATTAATCCTTTAACACCTGAATATTTGGGGTACATTGCAGATTCAAATTGTAACACCAGGGAAGGGACAAAAGGGTGAATAAGGTAATCAAACTTATAAACTTAATTACCCAAAAGAGTAGTTAAGTATACCAGGATAACTTTGCATTAATATAATAATAATAATAAGCAGGAAATAGGCATGCTATCATTTAAATAAGATGACATCTGTTGCATTACTCATTGATAGATGAAATTTGTTTGGGAATATCCTTTTCTTTATTTTGTTCCCTGGAAATAAAGTTATCATGCAGTCAACATTGATCCTGATCCTTTATAAAATCTAGATGAGTATATATGAAAAAATAGTACAGATAAAGCAATATCATTCCCTATTCAAAAGGAACTTTCTTTCATTCCAAGTCATGGCAACGAGGATGTAGAAGGGGTAATAGAAAGTGGTGCTGGTAAATACCAGTTAGAATACCAGCTATGGGGCTGGGGTTGTGGCTCAGCAGTAGAGCACTCGCCTTGCACATGTGAGACCCTGAGTTTGATCCTCAGCACCACATAAAAATAAATAAGTAAAATAAAGGTATTGTGTGCAACTACAAGTAAAAAATATTTTAAAAAAAATAGAATACCAGCTATGACCATGTCAATAGTAGCAGAAATGCAGGTTACAATAGCTATGAAAATGTCTTTCTTGTTTTAAATATGTCTGTATCTATGCTACCCAGTTATTTTTCTGGAAAAATGAAAATTTTTTCATTCCATTCCTCCCTAACATAGGATTTGTTAATGATTTTTAACTTAACATCTCCGTATATAAGTTGCAAAATATTTTTAAATGTGTGAACCAACCAGAAGAATAAACAATTCCTGAAAACAACAACAAAAAAACTATTTTTTATATACTTTTGGGGAAAGAGTTGTCATTTTCATAAAGGTAATTGCATCATTTAAGATGAAAAAATTTTTTTTTGTTTTTTTTACATTGGAAATAAAATGTGCTTTAAAATATTTGAGTGAGTATAAAACAACAATGGATATATACAAAGGTTACTCTGTCATGTTACCTCGACCAGGGTGAATCGTGTTTCCTAGAATTCATTTTCTTTTGATTTCTATTAGGAAGGCAATGTTTTCTGTTAGACCACAAGATGGAATCATAAAGATAGATTTCACTCCAATTAATTGAGATGTAAGTTCTTTGTTTCCATGTATTTATATGTCACTTACAATTCATAAATCCTATGTGAAATAATGTCTCTTTTCCAGAAGCATTTACAAATACTTTTAAGAATGAAACAGTGTCCAGAAACTAGATTTTCCTTTTGCCCAGTTTGCCCTCTCAGAATAAGTCTCTTCCCTTTTCCTCCCTTCTCCATACTCCTGGGCAGCTATTCAAACTGAGAATAAAGATGACAGAGACTGTTTAGTGTGTTATACATAATAAGTGACATAGAAAATGTATTTTCATTTATGTGAATTTAGATTCAGTGAAATAAGAGGTCATAAAATCCTGAGGAAGGAGGTTTACACAAAGAAAGACAGGTATTATTTTTGACCTTTCATTCCACTAAGATAGTAGTTAGATAAGGAGTTACTAAGGACACATTCCAATTACTAAAAGAAATTTGAGGTTCTGATATTCACTAAGGGCAAGAAAGACTACATCTGGAAACCAACAAATTCACTGTAGCACTCCTTAGTATGTCTTTGGCTGAGAACTTTTGTCTCAGGAAAATTATGGAAAATAAAGGAAAATTATGTCCACTCAATAAAACACCTCATCAAGAATTGCATCAGGGGGGCTAAGGTTGTGGCTCAGCAATAGAACCCTTGCCTAGCATGCACGAGGCACTGGGTTCAATCCCCGGAACCACATTTTAAAGAAAGTTATTAAAAAAAGAAAAATAATTGCATCAGGTAGAAATGAAGCTCTTGTTCACTCCGCTGTAGAAATAAATTCTGTCCAGCTCAGATCTCTACAGAAAAAAAAAAAAAATTAAATAAAGCACATTGAATGGATAATGTAAGAAATGTGTCTGTAATTATCAATTTACGCCTTGTGACTAGCCACAAAAGGAGGATTCGTAGCAACTGTTGTTTATGTAAATTTATGATTTAATTTTGTTTTTGATGATATCTTACTTAAAATATTCAGGTAGCAATGTGAGAAAAGTAACTAGTAATTACGTAGAAGTTGGCAAGTGTGGATGTGTGTCCCCTTGTTGCAGAAACTTTTGGGGAGGCAAGAACTTTTGATAGAACATGGATAGTAAATACAAATGAAAGAAGGAGTGGACTTTTGCATACTGTCCTATTTGACCCTCCAGATTAATGTTTAACCTAGATTATGCTTCTGAGAGCTCATTTTTATGTATTGCATCAAGAACTCCCTTTTGTCTGGATTCTGGTTAGATTTTTTTTCAATGAAAGTCCACCATAGGGAACTGAATAAAAAACTGAAAGTAAGAGAGAGTGATTATTATTCTTGTTTCCTCTCTGCAGGGCTACAGTTACATCCCTCCACCAAAGGCTAAGATTCCTGCTGGACCACCAGAGGAAGGCTCTTTTGAATTCTAGTGCTTTGCATAGGGTTAGTGAGAGCTCTTTACTGTTGGTGTACCTGAGGTTATCCCTTGGTGTTTTCCAGTGATCTCTCATCTGCCTTTGAATATCTCTTCATTGAAGTCTACCACCTGTTGCCATTCCTGACTGACACAACAGGATGTTGAGAAAACCAAAATTCAGAAACCACACCTTGAAATAATGAGAAAAAAATAAGTTTTCATCTGCCATGATAGATTTTCATAGATCATCACTAGACTATTTTAAATTTATAAGTTTTTGCTCTGCTTTTCAATTAAAAAAACTGAAAATGGCATGTACCACATTGTGTCCAATGATATAAAAGTGTGACATAAAAAGTGAAAGTCTCATCTGAGCACCCACACTTTCAGTAATGATGACCTATTTCACCCTCGGAAGTCTCTGCCCCTCAAGAAAGCTATTACTGTTATAGGATTTCATATCTCTTCTTTTCTTTGCATGTTTTCCATTGCTGGTTAACACATGATCACAAGCTTAGTGACTTAAAGCACCCATTTCACTAAGTCAGAAATCTAGGCCTCAGTCTGTACTAAGAGTTTCAAATTAGTGGAATCTAAGTTAGCTCATCTGGAAGGTCAAGTAGGGAATACTCTGACTCCACATTTAATCTATTATTGGCAGAAATCATCTTGCAGCTGTAGCATTCATGGAGACCTCCCCCTACAAAGGAGGGAGGGAGGGAGGGAGGGAGGGAGGGAGAGAGAGAGAGAGAGAGAGAGAGAGAGAGAGAGAGATAACATGGGAGAGAGAGGACACTGAGTCGCTGAATCTCCTTAAATCTCTTTAAAAACCTGATTCTGTCAGGCCCATGAAGGGCCATTTATCTTTGATCATCTTAAAATCATAGACAGTTCTCTAAGTTTTTCTAGGCTAAGGAAGTTTTAGTATTTAATACTGAAGTAATTCATGTTAACCATGTTAATTTCAGAAAAAAAGTTTATTTTAATGAAAAGAACATGTTTGTTAACATCCCTAATATTTTTACCCAAACTAGAGATGATTAACATATTTATAATTTTCCTGAGGGCACATAAGTTTATTCAATATTAAAAAATATAAAAGATAAAAAACACACACCAAAACATAGATTAAAATTTTGTGTTAAGTATGGATCTCTATTCTCATTTTAATACTTACACAATGTTGTATGATATAAAGACATAATTATTTTTATATCTAATTTCCTAATATGTGAAAATACTGAGGTTTTTAATATTTTCTAGTCAATAGATAGTGTGTGTGTGCTGTTGTATGTCCACTTATTAGGGTATATTTCTTTTTTTGTTGATTCTTTTTAGTTAAATAAAATATTAAGAAACATGTTGACATAATCACAAAGCATAAAATACAATTTGCTCTCTAATTCAATCCTCAGCACCTCCTCCCTCTCCCTGGCTCCCCGCCCCCTCTCCTCCCAGGATCTACTGATCTTTCTGGAATTTATTTATGGGTTTTAGTTTTAATTAGTGTCTTGTGCATATCCTCAATGTTGGAACTCACTGTGCTATATTCATATATGTAATTATAAATCAAAAACACGTTGAAATTTCATCTCACTCAAGTCAGGATGGCAATTATCAAGAATACAAAAAATAGTAAATGTTGGCAAGGATGTGGGAAATAAGTACACTCATAATTGCTGGAGGGACTCCAAATTGGTGCAACTACTCTGGAAAGCAGCATGGAGATTCCTCAGATAATTAGGAATGGATTCACCATTTGATTCAACTCTCCAGCCCTTTGGTATTTATCCAAAAGTTTTAAAGTCAACATACTACAGTATTGCAGCCACATCAATGTTTATAAGTTATCATTTTTTAAAATCCATTCCACTTTAAAGCATCTATATTACTAATTTTCCATTTAGAAAGGTTGTGCCATTTTGAGTTAATAATAAATAAGAATTTCACCATTCACAGTTCTCTAAATCTTGCTAATAATTAAAATCAGACCCCAGCTAGGTGAGATGGCACATGCCTATAATCCCAGCAGCTCAGAGGCTGAGGCAAAAGGATAGTGAGTTAGTTCAAAGACAGCCTTAGCAATGGTGAGGAGCTAAACAACTCAGTGAGACCCTGTCTCTAAATAAAATACAAAATAGGCTGGGGATGTGGCTCAGTGGCTGAGTGCTCCTGAGTTCAATCTCTGGTATCAAACCAAAGATCAGATTCTATTTCTTTAGTTTACATCTCTATAATGTTGTATTTGAATAATTTCAAAAGGTAAGTATTTACATGTTTTCTTTCTTTATTATTTATTCTTATACTAGCATGATGATGTGTATAGAAAAAAATATTTATTCAAATGACTTAGAAGGAAACCACATACATATTAATATCTTTGCAAATATGTTTTCCAGTTCGGGTATGTCATTTAACCTTGTTTACAAATATATGCTTTGTCATTATTTGTGCCTATTTTAGTGTGGATAATTTTATTGATAGTTAACTTTCTTATAATTAAGTAAAGAGATTGTTAAAAAATTTTTATTTGAATTTATAATTAAAAATCCATCTCTGATAAGATAGTATAATCATACCTAATAAATTTATGTTTTTTAAAAAAATATATTCTTTTTATAATATAACTTAGACATATAATGAAAGAATCATCAAAATTGTTCAATATTTCTCATATTTTGTTCCATATTTGAAATACATGTACATATCTTCCCTTTTACTTCATAATGTCATAACCCTAATTGATATTTTAATTTTGTATGTGTCCTGTATGAATCTTTCTTAGCTTTATACACAGATACTTCATTCATCAATATAAACACACATTCATTGTACTATGTTATTAATATTGACCTGCAACTTCTTTTTTTTCACCTAGCAATATTGTTTAGGAATTTTTCCATGTCAAAACATACAGTAATATTTTAAATAATTGGTTGTTATTCCATGTAGTACATCTATTATAACTTATTTATCCATTCACATACAATATTCAAATAGTTTCTGGTCTTTTGGTGCTGTATATTTATATGTGATGGTAATTTCATTTTTGTAGGATCAATTCATAATTCATATTATGGTTATTTTGGAAAAATTGGTGTGTTTGTATTGCAAATTATGAATAGTTACTGTTTTGGAGTGAGATAATTACAACATTTTCCTTCAGGCCTTATACATTCTTTATATTTTGCCATTTCCAGTGTTTTTTTTTTTTTCTGTAAGAAATAGAAATAAAATTTGTAAAATATCGTTGAGGTTTTCCAGGAAAAGATAGTAATCAAATATATATATTTCATAAACACATGTCCCAAAATTTATTGAAAGCATCAGAAAAGAGATTTTTTTCAGAGTCACAAATACACAATGATAAAGAGAACAGGAGAGAAGATGTGGGCAAGAAAACAATAAGTGTGGTTGATGGAAATCATATGGAAACCTAGCTAATTTAGAAGATTGGATGGAGACAAATCAAACATTATCAACGTGGAAAGATAAGAAACAAAAAATTTGGTTGGCAGATTCCTGTAAACATTCAAAAAAATGGGTGTCATCTCTCTCTATAAAGAGTATATGTATGTGTGTGTGTGGTGGGGGGTGAGTAAAATAAAAATTGGCTTAATAAATACAACTTCCATGGTACCCAGTCAGGGTGTTAACTCACTGGTGATGGTAATGATGTAGGAAGATGAGGCTGGACACCAGAGCAAGTTTCAGGAAGTAGGTTCATTCAAGTAGGTTCATAGGGGCTAAGACCTAAAAATCTCTAGACCCTGAATTTGATAATTCTTTTAGATTCATACTCAGTGGGGTGGTTACATGACAGTGGGAGTGGGTAGGAACATAAGAGTTGCTCTTTGTCCCATACTCTTACGGTCAATAGATTTTTTCACGTTTTGTCTGAAAACCTGACATTTACAAGAAAGAGTAAGCTTCAAACCACGTTGAGCTTCCTACAGAACTCTGTGAAATTCTGTTCATGCTCTTTGTAAAAATCTTTCTGACAAGAAGAGAAGCTTAATTATGGCAAGGGTCTTTTGGGTGAGGGTACCTGGCCTGCTTCAGTAAAATAGTGTCTTGACTGGAATGAAGGACATGAGTAGTTAAGAGTGGCAATACTGTTCTGAAACAGTGGTTATATAAATTCATATAACAAATGTTGAGGCTTCCTAGTGTCTTTCTTTATAGGTTTACTGGTTTCCTACAATTAAACCTAAACTTTCTGGGAAAGAAGCTAGATCTTTCTTTGAATATTTAACCAAAGCAAGATAAAAGAGATAAAGATCCTAATAATATGGGACCCCAATGAAATTTGAATCCCACCCCCTAAGCCTCTAGACAATTAACCACTTTCTTTCAAGGAATTAATAGTGATCTTGTGATATGCTGCATCTTAAATCTACTCAAGCTACCCTGCCATCTGACATTCAAAACTAAGACACCATGTAAGTATTGTTTTAAGCCACAAAATATGAAACAATTTGTTATGCAGCAACAGGTATTCACACATGAAGTTCTTGAAATACTTGCCTCCAGCCTCTTTTGTAAGGAACTTCCAAAAAATTGTGCATTACCTAAAGCAGGTTGCATCAAGCTCAGGCCTCAACTAGATTGAAGAAAAGAAAATGAGTTATGAAGGACTCATAAAATAAGAAATTCAAGACAGAAGGCATGGAAAGGAAATTGGCAAGATAGTGAAAGAGATGACAGAATAGCAACTGTGGAACAGCCTGTAGCAGGAAAGAAGGTCCCAGGAGAGTCTCCCTCAGTTGATTGATTTAATAGAACAAATCATGAAACTGAACATATTGGGATGAGTTGAGATAACCTGTAGAGTATTCAGCATTGAATAAATGAAAGCACCAAAAAACTAAGCAACCCTCTTCCTCACCTCTTTAAAAGTAAGACAACTATTAATTGCAGAGAAAATAATCAGAATGAGAAACTTTACAAAATGGTCATAGTAAAATAGATGGTTTAACTGAACATACTATTTTTATAGTAATAACAGTAAATACTAAAATTGATACACTGAAATTACAGTTTACTAGACTAGCTGTAGGGGAAAGAGGAGGCTACATATATTAGGATGATTTATAGAACTGACAGGTGCTGAAAAAGACTCATGCTTTATTTTTATCTAGTAAAGAGCAATACATAAAACCTAAAATTCATAAAATAATAAATAGCACCAAACAGGTAGTTCATTTTAAATTATGTAGGTAGCTGAACAAAGTGGTGCACACCTATAATCCCAGTGGTTCTGGAGGCTAAGGCAGGAGAATTACAACTTCAAAGCCAGTCTTAGCATCTTAGCAAGTCCCTAAGCAACTTAGTGAGACGATTTCTCAAAATGTTAAAATATAAAAAGCTGGAGATATGGCTCTGTGGTTAAGCATCCATGGGTTCAATCCCTGCTACCAAAAAAAAAAAAAAAAAAAAAAAAAGAATGGTAGGAAGAAATTATATAGATAAATACTAAAAATAAACATCAAACAGTTGAAAGTGTCAGCTTCGTATTAGGGGGAGGGAATTTGGGATGGATGAATTATTATTTGTCATAAGAAGCCTTTTAAAGTTATTTGATTCCCAATTTATGCTGTGTGCAATTATAATTTTAATAATAATAAAAACAATTATTAATTTTCAAAACACATAATAATGTTACTGATAGTAACTATTATCTAAGAAAGTTAAAATGATTTAGGATTATTTGGGGAATAATGTCTTCAGAGGCTGACTAACTTTTATAAATCCTAAATCCACCACTGTTTCTGTTTTGTTTTTTCCAATGATGCAATTATTTGCATGGTAAGTGAAGCCAGACTCAGAAAATCAAGGGTCAAATGTTTCCTCTCATATGTGAAAGCTAGAATAAAATAAGGGAAAGAAGGCTGTTGGGGGGTCATAAAGATACAGGAAAGATCATTGGACTGGAAGAAGGATAATGAGAGTGAGGGAAGGAAATAGGAAAAGGGAAAGAAAATTGGAACGAAGTTAACAAAATCATGTTAGATTCACATATAAAAGTACCAAAGGGAATTTTATCTTTAGGTATATGTAGAAGAAAAGAAGTTTAGTAAAGTAGAGAAAAGAGAATTGGGAGAAGACAGGGAAAGGGGGAATGGGGATGGAAATCAAATTTTTTTTGTGTGTGTAATTTTGTCAAATGAATCCAAATATTATGCATTATTGTATTGCTTTAATTAAAAATATGAAAAAGAAATTTATCTTGCATAAAGAGATTCTGTACTGAAAACACATAGATAATATTCTTAAAAGTAATCATTTCTTTGAACAGATGTTTTTCCAACATATCACTTAGATAAGTCAATGAAATTACATGAATGTTTGAATGTATTAATCATATAAAAGTATACAATGTTCCTATACAAAACCATCTTTTGAAATGGAAGTTCATTCTGCTGGATTATCTGACAAGATGCTAAGGAATGGCAAATCTGAAAAATCTCCCACAAATGGAAGAAAGGGAAGAGTCTGTTAAATTGAGTGAATTTTGTAGATGGTCTCTTCACTTCATGAAAAATACAAGCGGAAACCATTCTGGTATATCTATTCCCAGACAATGGAAAGGTAGTTGTGAATTCTAGTATTTTAATACTGTATATTTTAAAACAACAGGTGAGAGCTGTGGTTAAGAAGGCCAATTTATATTTAGCTGATATTTCTTTCATTTTTGCAATTCAAAATACTTTTAAATTTTATTTTACATCCATTTGTGTTAAATGAGTTTTTATTGAAAAAAAAGAAGAAAGAAGAAATTTCATCAGAAATATGACAAAAATTTGTATTTATTGTGTTGCATAGATACAAACTCATCAAAAACTACTTTTTAAAAACGTTGTATTTGAAAACAAAATTTGGCAGTCATTGTAGCTGAATGTCACAAAGGAAAATTATATTTGTTTACATATAATATGAAAAATTTGCACACATTTTCATAATGTAAATAGCTACAATTATGGAGTAAGGTGGGGAACTTCATTATTATCCACATTTTATTTTTAATAATTTTAGGTTTATAGAAAAATGCAAAAATATACAGAGGTACCATATGCCCTTTACTGGCTTTCTATCTAAAATATGTCTTAGCTAGCTAGCTAAGTTCAAGCTTTTGCATCTGTTTCTAACTCAAAACCAAAGATTTATTTTAACCCTCTATTTCCTCATTTCTAACTTTTTCTCAAACATTGATAAATAATACAACATCTGCTATATATATATGCCATATATATGTGTATTTCCATAAAGTCATTTCAGAATTACTGCCTCATTCTTATGAAAAACAAATCTACTAACTATATTTAACCTGTGTATACAGGTTCTTGTATCTTTAGCCCTACAGTATCTGATGAAAATATCGTTTGCTTCCTGATATTACTTAGGTTGGTGCTTTTCTTTTCTACTACCTGTGGTGTGATTGTGCTATTCATTTGTAATGCATTTAGCTTCTTTTGCTACTGCTTTTATTACTTTTTTGGTGGTAGCTCAATTTTTAGTTCAACACTAAAGAATGTTTATGTATTGAATAGTGAATTTTAGGATTTCAATCCCTATTTTTAAAACTCTGTATTATACTTTAATTACCAATCATGGATTTTACTTTAGATTTTGCATGAACTTAGTCCCTCATGGTGGAAGGAGGGGAAGAAGTCATTGACCTTGCTGGCATGAAGATTTTGTTCTCTCTTTCTCTAGAAAGTACCATTTCTCAAGATGCTATAACTATCACCAGGAAAACTGTTATTATTGTGATAAAATTAAGGCAAAGTGCTAGCATATTGCTCTTAACTCCATGATAATGATCAAAAATTTTCTAAGGAATCTGTTTTTGTAAACTGGTTTTGCATTACATTTTCTATATAGTGAGGGTTTTCCATAGTACATTGAATTATATGAATATACCAGACAAAATTTACTTTGATTCAGCAATGGTCCTTGATTTTACTTATTAAAATAGGTTTGACTTCACAAATTGCAAGCAACATTTTCTACAGAAATCATATTAAATCAATAAATATAAACATACCTTATAATGTAAAATAAATCTGCCATATAATTTCATGTTGATAACATTCTAAAAAGGCAAAATTATAGAGACAGAAAACACATTAGTTTTTCCCAGGTCTAAAATTGACTTCAAGTGGATACAAGGGGATTTTTTTGCAGAAATGAAAAAGGTCTTTATCTTGATATTGGTGACAGTTACATGAATGTATGTTTTTTTCCAAAGCACATCAAACTTTATAGTGTGAAAGGATAAAGCATATTGCTCACAGACTATACTGAAATTTTAAAAAGTATATGATGCATGAAGTGCAAATGCTAAGGTATACTATAAGTAAGTTTTAATGACACTTAAAATGATAATGGAATTTTATATTAATCAATGATATGCAGAATCTATAGAAAGTAGACTTTGATCGTAGGCTTTAGAAGAGCACTGCCCTCATATGAGATGATGTGAACTTCAGCAGCAAGATTTGTATAAAATTAGCCTATCCTAATGGAGATGAAACATTTAGGACATTTCCAAAATGTAGGATAATGGAAAGGAAGGGCAATGGCAAGGTTTTATAAAGTTGGCATGAGATTTAAGTTAGTCAAGCAGTCCTTAAAGAAGAGATTAAGACCTATTTGGGGATTTATTTGTCTTCTTTTAAATAAAATAGGAGTTCTTTGAAAAACTCACTAGATCTATCAATTATATTGCCTACCCGAAACTTATTGAGAAGATGAAAGTTCTTTTGAATGCCATTTTCAAGAGCCTGGAACTGTGCATTTTGAGAAGTAAAATGTGTGCATTGGTCACTATTGGTAATGCTTTAAATTCCAAAAGGAATAAGGAGTGCCTTTGTAAGGCCTACTTTGTTACCTTAGTGTATGTAGAGACATGTGTGACTTTGGTTTATGTTTTAGGTATCTATGAGGTAAGAAATTTCTAGAGTTCTTCATCCTTGAATTCTTAGACCTTACACTCAATTTGTGCAAATGTGCAGACTGGACCATTTGCGAACCAAGACCTCCAGCACTAAGATGAATGCTTGAAGTCTGGCTAATGGGGGTCCCTTGGGTCATGTCCTTTATGAGGGATACACTAGTTAAGAGATGGAGAGGAGCAATATTCCACTGAACTTAATCACTTATGATGGTTGCAATACAATTGGTGCAGCATAGGACTCTCACTGCTGCTACTCACTTAATCCCAGGGAGCTTCCCAGGTAGCTCAAGGGTCCAGGGATCCTCCAGCACCATGACATCTAACAAGGGACTAAAAATAGAGAAGGTCACTGTCTCCTTCAGGTGGAATAATCCAGAGACCCCAGTTGTGGCTTCATCCTATATTAATGAAGCCTCAATAGCTGTGCCAAGCTTGTGGGGGTGCTGTTCTTATGACCAAAGGCATAAGGCACAACTAGGTAAGGAGGGTAAAAGCTTCATATGTAGCCAGAAATTTTCCCTTTAAGGGTCTCAGCTTAAAGCTGAGAAGGGCAATTTTTTGCATCAGAAATCCATGGGCAACTTATAGCCATTATAGGTGGCCTAGAGATTCCAAGAGGCATGAGAAGAGGTAAAAGGTTAAAGCCTCTCCAGTGAAACAGCCTCTGCAGGAATAAATAGGAGCACCTGTTGGGTTTGAATTTGGACAGATTCTAGAGCTTAATGTTGGAAGGAACAAATACTCTGGCTAGGAGTCTTGAGTTATTTAAGCAACCAAGTAACTCCAGGAGGTATGTGGAAAGCTACAGGGTAACATACATTCACTTATGCCAGAGACCCCTTTTAATTTAAGAGTGTGTTACTGATCTCCAAGATGCAAACCATAGTACCTCTGAGTGTCAGGGAAGTGTGGATATAGTCAGCAAGCAGTAGCAGCAAGGGATATAGTAGCCCTGAAGATAGTCTGCTGCTACTCTATTCATTCCCCCCTCCAACATCACCAGTGAGGCCAGGAGCCATTTCTTTATATAGTGGGGGGTGGGGGAGCAACCTACAGCTCTTTCCACAGAGATCACCCCAAGTGCATTAACAAATCAGGGTTTTTCCTACAAATAATAACAAAAAAATTCCAGTGTCAAAAAAGCAATGAGCCCCTTAAGTAGGCTTCAAACACAGGCTGACCAGAAACACAGCTGATTCCTGACTCAGAGATACAGCTCACCTGGCCCATCATTCTTATTTCCCTAAGAGTCCCCCACTGGGCTAGTATCAAGCCCCATAGGAAATTTATTTAATCAGAACTATTCATTTTGAATAAGGTAATTTGGTAAAGAAGGTTCATGGCCTATAAAAACAGAACAAGATTTAAAGATTCTTTTGATGTTGGTACACAGCATATTGAAACTAGGATAGATGAAATTCAGAGCTCTTTGTTAATGCTCCAAATGGCAGAAAGCTGCCAGGTGGGGCCACACAAAGGCCTTGAACCAAGGGACAGGGTAAGAGCAAGCTGCAGCTATAGAGGGCAGCAGATATGTGGCAGCTGAAGTGGAGTTAGCTGGGTTCCTTGGACTCCCTATAGATTGGCTTATTTGATTAATATTCCAGTTGCCAAGGCATAAGGATTGTCCCTCATTGTGTGATAATCTGGATTTAGAGTATACTGTGACCCAGAGAGTGAGAGTATCTTAATGGAAGCAATTGGAATGTGGACTTAATTAGCTGCTAAAGGGGCACTGATTAACTCCTAGCTAGTCTCATAACTCAAGGTTCAGATATCATTTTATAGACCCTATTTGGACTTATTGAAATAAGGTCTGCATTTCAATAAAATCTCCAGAAATAAATACCATTATATATTCAACTTTGGAAAGTACTGCTCCAACTTCAGAAATAGTTGAGACAATGGAAATGTTTGATTTGTAAAAGATGATATTTGAGATGGATTTTGGAAAGTGAGTCATAATACACTGTTTTTGTTTAAACATATGAAAATTCTCATGATACAGTTGATCCCCTAGGAAAAAAAATAAGAAATATTAATTACAAGATCAAGAAAATAGATTTTGTTGAGATAAGATCATGGTCAACTTGAAGGTATTATTTGGGGTTCTTCTTTAGTGAAAAAATTATTCCTTCATTTTCTCTTTAGCTTAGGCAATGAACACATAACTTCTGGACAATAAAATGTGAAGAAAAAAAAGACATTTATAATCCTCAGGTAGAAATCTTAAGAAGCAGTGAATACAGTTTTCCTTTCCTTGCTTGTAGACTCATAGAAGTATGTCAAAATAGAATACCCAGCAGCCTGCATACCTCAGAGACAGTCATAATCAGTGTCTGAAACATGTTTGTTTAAAAATCTCTAAAATCTGAAGATTGCTACTAGTATAACTTGATCTAGGGCAACAACAAAGGACAGATTTTCTGAAACAAGGAGTCTACAGAAATCCATGTTTTTTCTAAGAAATGAGATGAGGCTCTGCAATCTATTTGACATCCATTTAAATTCCAGTTCCATTTCAGTTACATGATGTTTGATACATGTTTCTTTTCCTCAGTTACTGTAATGGTTTTCCCACAGTCTTCTGGCACTCCACATTTTCAAAGCAGTGCATCAGGATCATGATGTCTGAGAGAAGGGTGAAGCACTCAGGCCTGCAACCTCCTGTTCATCCAGTATGACTCAAATATTTTTATATGCTGTAGTGGCATTTAACTTTACCTGACCAGAAACTTCCAAATAAGCATGGACCATATAAATTAGGGTTCTAGAGCATTCCTTGTGAATGGAAATGTTCTTAACATATCAGTTATGTACAGTTGAGCACAAATAGGGTGACAATATGTCCTAGTTCACTCAGGATGTTCTGATTATTTACTGGGAGATATTTCCTCTCAAAAGCTGTCCAATTTGGAAAATGGATTATATGGTAACATTAATTAAAAAAATTCACATAAGGCTACTATGAATAATGATGGTAATAACGACAATGAAATAGCTGTTATGATTTAGATATAAGGTGTACCCCAAAAGCTCATGTGTGAGACAATGTAAGAAAGTTCCCAGGTGAAATGAGTGGTATGAGAGTCTTAACCTAATCTGTGCACTGATCTACTTAGATAGATTAACTGGGTGGTTACTTTAAGCAGGTAGGTTATAGATAGAGGAGGTATGTCTCTAGGGTTATACCTTTAGGGCTTACATTTTGACCTTGTTGAGCTTCTTGATTATCATTCCTCCCCTCATGTCCTTCTGCCCTCATGTTGTGCCTCACTTTGGGGCCAGAGCAATGGTTTCAGCCTTCTATGGACTGAATCTTCTGAAACCAACCTGAGTCCCCAAACAAACTTTTATTCCACTAATTGTTCTTGCTTAATCTTTGGGCCACAAAAACAAAATAGCTGACTAAAAAATATTGTTAAAACTTTTATAAAACATCACAACATACTACAGATGTCTTTCCTTCATAAAGTGATTCTTTTTCATGTAATGAGTGATAACTTAAAATATATTTCAACTCTGAAATTCTATTCCAACTTAAGCACAAGAAAGTTATTCCTTTCTTGAAGAATGAGGAAACTGCTGGGCATGGTGGCACACACCTGGATTCTTAGTGGTTCAAAAGTCCGAGGCAGGAGGATCTTGAGTTCAAAACCAGCCTCAGCAATGGCAAGGCACTAAGCAACTCAGTGAGATCCTGTCTCTAAATAAAATACAAAATAGGGTTGGGGTTGTGGCTCAGTGGTTGAGTACCCAGGAGTTCAATACCTGTTACCAAAGAAAAAAAACTTTAGAAATGAGGAAACTGTCATTGTAAAGAAGGATGCAGTTTGGTGGTACTACATATACAGAAGCCATGAGAAACAAAAAATTTTAGTTGAACATAATCTTGACTTTTGAAATTATTATGTGGTTCTAAGAAACACAATGTAAGAATGCTGGATTTTAAAACATTCAGAGGTTTTTAGACTTTAGGGAAAAGTCAATTGAAGAACAACAGAAATAATATCCCAAATCAGAGCCAGAGCCATCAGGTACCAGTTCCATGTAATTTGATTTAACACATAGGTCTAAAAGTAAAAGACATGTTTAACATCATCACTTTCATTTCTTTGCAATGGAGTCTGACAATTGCAAGCAGTGTTCATCTATCTCATCAGCATTATCTTAAAAGACCTCAGTGGCATCCATACCAAAAGTAGTTTCTTAAATACTCAGAATATCAAAGGGGCAGCTATAAAAATGTGGCTTTAGAATAGCAGCCCTTCAAATTATTTGAGCTCATATGATTTTGGTGTTCATGATAAGCATTTAAAAACTTGTAAAAATTTAGAAGCACAGAAAATATCATCAACTCAACTCTTTGTTACTAATATCTTATGTTAGGAAACATAAGACTAAATATTTATGTTAATTATTTCAAATATATAAGATAACTTGGCCTTTAGGGAAATGACCTTAAAATATAATCCAAATTTTAAACTGTAGAATTTGGAATTTGGATTATAAGTGAAAAATTATCCTAAATTTCAAAATGACAATGAAGTGTTTAGTATAACTTAGAATCTACCTATTAAAGGTTTCATGTGTTACAATTTTAAGAATCATCTGTGTGTTTTCAAAACTTTGTCATCCAGAGAGAGTCTTAAAAAGAAAATCAAGGGCTTCAGAGTATCTGATTAGTGTGGAAATTCAACTCAGATCCCAACATAGAGCTTATATAAATACCTTATTTATTCATTTAAATTGTCTTGGCTAATACATACCAAATTTAGAAAATTTATTCTTTTATAAGTGGCACTGTGGGGAATGACATCATTCAAGATAGTCTGAACAACAACAATGCATATTTTCCTAAGTAGTTACACATCAATTTTGTTTACCAATAACTTGAAAGTTACTTTTCAGATGTGCAAATAATGGCTTGTGGCTACATAATAAAGTTTAAGTACGTAATATAATAGTAAAGTTGACAGTGGGGATTTTGGAATAAATATAATGTTCTCCATGATAGAACATTCTTTTTATATATTATTAATGAAAATACACAATTTTCAAGGTTTTCTAGACCATAAATGCAAGAGAATATGAAAAGTCTAAAGCTCAGACCTTGAGTTCTCATGTGATAGAAAGTTTAATCATGAAATCAATATTTTGTGAACAAAAATTCTAGTGAGCTGTGTGTGTCTAGGGAAAATATTTCATGGCTCAGTGATACTATTTAGTAAGTGAAAATCATTGAGGCATAACTGGGAGAAGGAAGTTTGTAAAATAAAACACTCAGCTGTTTTTACAAGATATTGGGCAATGCAAATTATTTTGTCTAACCCCTGTGATTTTTTTAAAGCATGAATGCCTATATAATGGCTCATTGGGGTAACATAACTCGTGGTTGTATGCAGCTTTTATCTCCTTGAGTTTACTGGTACCTAATTTCACATTTTATCTGCATTGGCACTGAATAAAATTAAATGACCTTTGTAGAAGAAGAAATTCATACAGAGAAAGTAATGACATGTCATTTTCATTCTTTTATTTTCTTTAGGAGGAAACAGAGACGGAGAGAACTAGTCCTCTGTAGGGCCATGTAAGCATCCACAGAGACACTTAAACTTTCCCACACTTTGCACATACTTTCTGTAATTTGCCTCCCTACCTGCTAAAAAGCTCTATAGAGATGAGACATCTTAGTTATGCCCAGTGTTCTTGAACAATGACTTTCTCATTTCTAGAAAACACAGCAAAGTAATCAACACAAAGCCTTTTTTTTTCCTTGTAAGAATGAAATTAGCAAGGTTAACTAATGGAAGAATTAGTATAGGGAGTAGTTTGGTCAGTCAAGAATACCACTTACTAAGGAGAATAAACAAAGTATTAAAAAATTGATTGCTTCTTTCTAAATAGATCTGTGAGTACATTTACTCATTTAAGGGAAATGTATGGTTGTAATTCTCATACTTTATTTGAAGGACTTTTCTCTTTTCTCTTGTTATCCTCACTATTCTGGTTTTAGAGATGCAGACATCTATGCCTTTCTAAAGAGGTAACAAGAACATACATATAATGCAACTCACCAAAAGTAGAATCTGCTTCACACTTCTTAGCAAAATCTATCTGCCTATTGGTATCTCATTGAATCTGGCTTAATTCACTTTTTAAAAGAATAAAACTAGATAATCTAATTGTGGTAGACATGGACATGTATGGTCCATATCTACTCAAGACAGAGCTGCCCTGCTGCCATAGTGTGGAGAGCAGGGATCTTTCCAATAGTCATTTCCTCCTTGACGAACCTCAGCTACAGAGAGCAGTGTTGCCAGAGGTCATGATTTTTCCTTGGGCAGCTCATACTGGATAAAAGGCTAGGCTGAAATATAAAGGCATAATAATTTCAATGCATAATACATGCTTCTCAATACCCCTCCCAGGTGGCTATGTCTCTGTTGGACATAACAGAATTTGACATTTTTCTCTATCCAATCCTGCTTCCTCTATTTGTTTTTCATAGGTATTAATCCCTAATAAATAATTTGTACCCAAAACTTCATCTTAGTGTTTGCCTATAGAGTCTTCCAACCTGTGATATCAACTAATTCCCCTGAAAGTGTTAGTACCGAACAGTTTGATGTTCTGTACTTCTGAGTGCATTATTATTTAAGAATAGACTCCTGAAAACACAATGACTTTGTCCAAAAGTAATCATTCTAAAAATGATAGAATACTCATAACTTCATGGTCTAGACATTTACACAAATATTTGCAAGATGAATCTTCCTAGGATCACTTTAATGAAACTCAGAGAGTTTTGTCAATCATTTCATCAACACAGAAAATATATGGCTAATTCTCCATGAAAAAAATTATTTCACTTTTGATAGTATATGGAATTATTATAAAATCAACAATGTTTCAAGCAGTGTATTAAATTCTATACATTCATTATCACAACTCTATTATTGGAGCAATTCTGGTCTAACTTTATAAATAAGGAAACTGATGCTCAAACTAATAAATAAATAATAGCAATGCAAAGCAAAGACATAAGTCAAAATAGATCTGACTCCAAGACTATGATCCTGAATTGTCAGAAGAAATGTAGGTTGCCATTTGGGACTACATACAATGCCAATTTTATCACTAATTGATCCAGATGTTGGGAGCAATGACTCAGAAGAAAGAAAGAGGAGAGAAAGTTAGAAACCTAAGCTTATTTCAGAACTGGTTCTTTGGGAGTTTACAAAAACAATGTCAAATGCTTCAAAAATTTTTTTTCTTTGCATGAAGCTTGACATAAAATGTTAAAAATAAAATATTTTAACTTGGTTTCCTATTTATAAACTAAAACTTTAAGAATGTAGTAAAGATCTATATATTTCTATGAAGAGATGTAATATTAACTGACCAAAAATGTGAATAATAGCTCCACATAATCATATATTTATTCAGTGTTGACACTGGAGAATATCAAGGGAAGCACAAAGACACATTACCTGCATTGCCATTACTATTCACATGCAAAGTTTTCCTGTGTCTAATGATGAGCTCCCAAAGGCCACACACATCAGGATGGTTACCTTGGCAACTGATACTACCCAACCACAAGCACAAATACATTTTAGGATGACAGCTGACTGTCTGTGATAAATAGTCCCAGGTGACACAGTTAACAAAATTGTCATACTGAACCTGAGCAGGACAAGAACATTTTTAAGGCTGGCACAAGCACAGGCCACAGTACACTGAGTTCTGAAATTCTACTTATGACCCAAATCATTGCTGCTTAAACAACTACTGTTTTTTGTTTGTTTGTTTTTAATTGCTCAAGGATACTAATTTAACATTCTGTCCTATATTGAGTTCTCAAAAGGGTGAAGCTTCAGTTGGCCTGACATAATTTTTACCAAAATATTGGATGGTCATACTTAGTTGAGTAGAGATGCTATTTCAAATGGGGCTTTGAGTGTACTAGAAAACTCTTAGTGAAGTGATCCTTGAATGCCTTTTAAATAAACAGAGAAGATAACACTAAAAGCTTGAGGATTAATTCATTGATCTCATTTATTAAGTGGGTATGGAAAATTGGGAAAGTGAGAAGACTCACATTCTCTTCAGGACCCTTTAATCACATCCCATTGGCATTTCCAATTACCTTATTTGGAAAGTTGAGTTTCTGGAAAGGTTAATTGGAATGTCATTTTTTTTTAATTGGTCAGACCATATCTTTTATACTGACCCTTACTGCAGAAAAAGATAATGCAGCACATAAACAATATGCTGGGCAGCAGAACTGTGCTATTATTCCCTATGCTATTATTTCAGATTGTACATGCAGCTAGCTCACAAACACAACAGCATAATTGATGTATTTATGCAAAAGTATCCACTTATGCAGGGCAAATAATATCAACATAATACAATTATAAAATACTTATAATGGTCAGTTTGAATTGTCAACTTGATTGGATTAAGAATAGTCAAGGATCCAAAGGAATATGGGTGTGTCAGTGAGGGTGTATCTAGGAATGATTGGCATGTAGACTAGCCAACTGAAATGGAGACCCTCCCTAAGCATGGGTACCACCATTTGACAGGATGATGTTTGAATGGAATAAAAGTTGCAAGTTCCATTCTTCTTTAATGGGTTCTTGTTTGCTTCTGGGATAGTTGGATGATATGGGACTCTCGCTTTTTCACTCTTCCAAAGTGTACTCTGCCTGTGAGCCTCCAGAAGCCTTGGATCTCAGACTAGGGTAGCCCCATTGATCCCTCTTGTTCTGGAGCTTCAGCCTCTTGGACTTCACAGCTAAAGGTTCTTCCATCTGTCCAGCCTGAAGATGGTCATGTGGACTATCCAGCTTCTGGTCGCATAAACCAACCCAATTAATCTCGTTTTTATAATTATACTTCCTGTTGATGCTGTTCCTCTAGAAAACTCTGACTAATACACTACTATACTTTGTATTTCTTGTATTGAATCACTAGGCTCTACATCTTCAATGTAAGCCTCTCTGTCCAACTTTCATGACTGGATAGGGTAATCCTCTTCTGTCTGGTTAAAGAATCCTATTTGTGTATAACATCACTTTGTAATTTTTATATACTGGCTTGTGTATTGTTTGATTAAAACTCTTTGAGAACAACAATTTTGTATATGTAAATTTATGTCTCATTTTATTCATTATTTGGCTCAGAGTAAGAATTAAATAAACTTTGTTGATTGAATGAATAAAATAATAGAAAACATGTGAATTGTAATGCTCCTGCTAATAAAACTTTTGACTTCTGATGGGGTTATTTTTTTCCTTCCACTTAGGGACATGGGCTGTCTGATCTACAAGAAAATAATCTGAATTTGAGAAAAGCAGCTACTATGTCTCCCCCCGCATTTTTTTTTTTTTTGGTAGACTCACAATGTGAATCATCATTTTTCAAATTATCAAAATGATAAGTTTTTAAAGCAATTAACTTTTGTGATATTTTCTCTGCCCAGACTCCTAGGATATGTCTCAGATCTAAGTTCTTAAACTTTTAATTTGGCACATTGGACTGGTAGATGTGTTCCTTTTCTTGACTGGCCAGTTCCTGAGAAGTGTCTGTCCGACCCCACCCAGGCTAACTAAACTTACTCCTTGACTTTTGCTTTCTAACCATATCTTCTAAAGAACATATATTAACATGAATGAACTAACATTTTTCTTATTAAATTATTTACATTGTCTTTATGATCTGAAATGCCCAGATGTTGGGTCAATTGAATATGTTGGTATCAAGAAAAGCCCATCAGTCACTCATTTGAAAACAAACTGTTTAGGCACACCTCTCCATCTTGATTTTTTGTTTCTTTTTTGGAGAACAATATTTCCTTAGAATATATCATTTAAACTTTATTTTTAATTATTTTTTAAAATTTATATATGGCAACAGAATGCATTACAATTCTTATTACATATATATAGAACACAGTTTATCATGTCTCTGGTTGTATGCAAAGAATATTCACACCAATTCATGTCTTTATACATGTTCTTTGAATAATAATGTGGAAGACACAAGCCAGTATATATCACATTTCACCATCATTTCTAATCCCATGCTCCCTCCCTTCACCTCCCACCCCTTTGCCCTATCTAGAGTTCCTCTATTCCTCCCATGTTCTCTTTCCCTACCCCACTATGAATCAACCTCCTTATATCAAAGAAAACATTTGGTTTTGGGGGATTGGCTAAATTCACTTAGCATTATCTTCTCTAACTCCATCCATTTACCTGCAAAGACCATGATTTTATTCTCTTTGATTGCTGAGTAATATTCCATTGTGTATATATGTCACAATTTTTTTATCCATTCATCTATTGAAGGGAATCAAGGTTGGTTCCACAGTTTAAGTATTGTGAATTGTGCTACTATAAACATCGATGTGGCTATGTTCCTGTTTTTAAGTCCTTTGGATATAGACCGAGGAGAGGGATAGCTGGGTCAAATGGGTTTTCATTCCCAATTTTCCAAGAAATCTCCATACTGCTTTTTATATTGGCTGCACCAATTTGCAGTCCCACCAGTAATGTGTGAGTGTGCCTTTTCCCCACATCCTCACCAACACTTATTGATGTTTGTATTCATAATAGCTGCCATTCTGACTGGAGTGAGATGAAATCTTAAAGTAGTTTGACTTGCATTTCTCTAATTGCTAGCAATGATGAACAATTTTTTCATATATTTGTTGATTGATTATATATCATGTTCTGAGAAGTGTCTGTTCAGTTCCTTGGCCCATTTATTGATTTTATTTTATTTATTCTTTTGGTGTTAAGATTTTTTAGTTCTTTATATATTCTAGAGGTTATTAGTGCTCTGCCTGATGTGCATGTGGTCAGAATTTGATCCCAAATAGTAGACTCTCTATTCACCTCACAGATTGTTTCTTATGCTGAGAAGAAGCTTTTTAGTTTGAATCCATTCCATTTGTTGATACTTGATATTAATTACTGCACTATAGGACTCTTATTAAGGAAGTTGGGGCCTAATCTGACATGATGGAGATTTGGCCCTACTTTTTATTCTAATAGATGCCGTATCTCTAGTTCAATTCCTAGGTCTTTGATTCACTTTGTTTTGAGTTTTGTTCTTGGTGAGAGATAGGGGTTTAATTTCAATTTTTTGCATATGGAGTTCCCATTTTCCCAGCACCATTTGTTGAAGAGGCTATCTTTCCTCCAATGCATGTTCTTGACACCTTTGTCTAATATAATTGTAATTTTGTGGGTTAGTCTCTGTGTCCTCTATTCTGTACCACTGGTCTGCCAGTCTGTTTTGATACCATGCTGTTTTTGTTACTATTGCTCTTTACTACAGCTTAAGGTCTGATATAGTGATGCCACCTGCTTCACTTGTCTTGCTAAAGATTGCTTTAACTATTCTGATTCTCTTATTTTTCCAGATAAATTTAATGACTGTTTTTTTTATTTCTATGAGGAATGTCATTGGGATTTTGATTGGAATTGCATTAAATCTGTATAGTGCTTTTGGTAGTATGGTCATTTTGATAATATTAATTCTGCCTATCTAAGACCAAGGCAGATCTTTTCATCATCTAAAGTCTTCTTTGATTTCTTTCTTTAAGGTTCTGTAACTTTCGTTGATTCCCACATATTTTATTTATTTATTTATTTATTTATGATGCTATTGTAAAGGGGGTAGTTCCTTATTTCCCTTTCTGAGGATTTGTCACTGATATAAAGAAATGCATTTGACTTATGGGTGTTTATTTTGTATCCTGCTACTTTGCTGAAATTGTTTACTAGTTCTAGAAGTTTTCTGGAAATTTTAGGTATAGAATCTTATCATCAGCAAATAGTGCCAATTTGATTTATTTTTTTCTTATGTGTGTCCTTTTAATTTCTTTCATCTGTCTAATTGCTCTGGCCAGTGTTTCAAGAACTATTTCAAGTAGAAGTGGTGAAAGAGGGTGTCCCTGTTTTGTTCCAGTTTTTAGAGGGAATACCTTCAATTTTTCTCCATTTAGAATGATGTTGGTCTGGGGCTTATTATAGGTAACCTTTATAATGTTGAGATATGTTTCTGTTATCTCTAATTTTTCTAGTGTTTTGAACATGAAGGGGTGCTATATTTTGTCAAATGCCTTTTCTGTGTCTATTAAGATGATCATATGATTCTTATCTTTAAGTCTATTGATGTGATAAATTACATTTATTGATTTCCATATGTTGAACCATCCGTATTTCCATATGTTGCATCCCTGGGATGAATCGCACTTGATCATTGTACACTATCTTTTTGATATGTTTTTGTATTTGATTTGTCATAATTTTATTGAGAATTTTTGCATCTATGTTCATTAGAGATATTGGTCTGAAGTTTTCTTTCTTTGATGTGTCTTTGCCTGGTTTTGGAATCAGGGTAATATTGCCCTCATAGAATGAATTTGGAAGCACTGCCTCTTTTTCTATTTCCTGAAATAAATTGAGGAGTATTGGTATTAGTTCTTCTTTAAAGGTCTTGTAGAACTTGGCTATGTATCCCTCTGGTCCCAGGCGTTTCTTGGTTGGTAGACTTCTGATGGCATCTTCTATTTCGTCACTTGAAATTGATCTGTTTAAATTGTGTATATCATCCTGATTCAATTTGGGCAAATTATATCACCCTAGAAATTTGTCAATGCCTTCAATATTTTTTATTTTATTGGAGTACAGGTTTTCAAAATAATTTCTAATTATCTTTGTATTTCTGTATTGTCTGTTGTAATATTTCCTTTTTCATCAAGTATGTTAGTAATTTGAGTTTTCTCTCTCCTTCTCTTAATTAGCATGACTAAGGGTCTGTCAATTTCATTTATTTTTCAAAGAAGCAACATTTTGTTCTTTCAATTTTTCCAATTGTTTTATTTCAACTTCATTGATTTCAGATCTGATTTTAATTATTTACTGTCTTCTACTGCTTTGGGTGTTGATTTGTTCTTTTTTTCTAGGGCTTTGAGATGTAATGTTAAGTCATTTACATGTTGACTTTTTCTTCTTTTAAGGAATGAACTCCATGCAATGAACTTTCCTCTTAGAACTGCCTTTATGGTATCCCAGAGATTTTGATATGTTGTATCTGTGTTCTCATTCACTTCTAGAATTTTTTAAATCTCCTCCTTGATGTCCTCTGCAACCCATTGTTCATTCAGTAGCATACAATTTAGTCTCTAGGTGTTGGAGTAGATTTTATTTCTTATTTTATCAATGATTTCTAATTTCATTCCATCATGATCTGATAGAATGCAGGGTAGTATCTCTACTTTTTTATATTTGTTAAGAGTTGCTTTGTGGCATAATATGTTGTTTATTTTAGAGAAGGATCCATGTGCGGCTGAGAGGAAAGTGTATTCTCTCCTTGAAGCATGAAATATTCTATATATGTCAGTTAATTCTAAGTTATTAGATTGTATTATTGATTGTAACTATAGATAGTTTCTTTGTTCAGATTTTGTTTGGAAGATTTATATAGCTAAGAAATAGGTGTGTTAAAGTCACACAAAATTATTGTGTTATGGTCTATTTGACTCTTGAACTTGAGTAGAGTTTGTTTGGTGAATGTAGATGCTCCATTGTTTGGGGCATATAAATTTATAATTGTTGAGTCTTGTTAGCATATGGTTCTCTCAAGCAGTATGTAGTGTTCTTCTTTATCCTTTTTGATTGACTGTAGCTTAAAGTCTACTTTATTTGATATGAGGGTGGAAACCCCTGCTTGCTTCCAAAGTCCAAGTGAGTGGTATGATTTTTTCCAACCCTTCACCTTCAGTCTGTGGATTTCTTTTCCTATGAGATGAGTCTCTTGGAGGCAGCATATTTTGGGGTCTTTTTAAATCCAATCTGCTAGTCTGTGCCTTTTGATTGGTGAGTTTAGGCATTAACATTAGGGTTATTATTGAGACATGATTTGTATTCCCAGCCATTTTTGTTTATCTTTGGTATTTAACGTGAATTGGTTTCTCCTCTGATTACATTTTCCTTTAGTGTAATATCTACCTCTGCTGATTTTCATCATTGTTTTTCATTTCCTCTTCTTGGAATATTTTGCTGAGGATGTTCTGTAGTGCAAGCTTTCTAGTTGTAAATTCTTTTAACTTTTGTTTATCGTGGAAGGTTTTTATTTCATCATCAAATCTAAAGTTTAGTTTTGCTGGATATGATTCTAGGTTGGCATCCATTTTCTTTCAGAGCTTGGTATATGTTGTTCCATGATCTCCTGGCTTTGAGGGTCTGGGCTGAAAAATCTGCTGATATATAAATTGGTCTCCCCCTATTTATGATCTCTTGTAGCTTTTAAGATTCTATCCTTATTCTGTATGCTAGGCATTTTTATTATGCCTCGGTATAGATCTGTTGTAATTTTGTACATTTGGTGTCCTGAAAGCCGCTTGTATTTGGTTTTCCAATTTGTTCTTAATCCTTGGGAAGTTTTCTGATATTATCTCATTGAAAAGATTGTGCATTCCTTTGGTTTGAAACTCTGTGCCTTCCTATATCGCAATAACTCTTAGATGGTCTTTTGATGCTGTTCCATAATTCTTGGATGGTCTGTTCATGGTTTCTTACTATCTTCACTGGGTGATCAACTTTATTTTCCAGATTGTATACTCTGGCTTTATCTCCTGTGGGAGTTTGCTGGTTGGAAGGGGCAGTCCTATGTGTGTCTGCCCCAAAGGTGGAGAGGATGGACCCAGGCCTACTGTGAGCCTACTTCCCATGCAGGCTGGTGTGGGTGGATCTCTGAACTTTATTTTAAAAGCCCAATTGATTGTCCTCAAGAAAAATATTGTATCCATTTTTTTTTTAGATGAACAAAGTATGAGGCTCTGAAATTGTGTGTGAACCAGCAAACTTAGAGCCTGAACACAAATCCAGGTTCCCTTTATCCTTGAAACTCCTTAAAGACTTTTTAAATAATATCCTATCTCAGAAAAAAAAAAATTACCATTTTTACTAATTGTACCTGCTGACATCTTCTGAGAAACTGAGGCAGCCTGAGAAGCCTCCCTCAAACATGAACTCTTAGGACTGAGTCAGAAAGATTTCAGACATGTCACTCAGACTAACATTAATCAATTTATTAAAGGGATAGAAAAAGGAAAAGAGTGAGTCTTCTTAGAGAAGAGAGGGACAGTGTGCCTCTTCTGCAATCTGGTTTTATTAGTTGATCCCAGAGAAGTTTCCAGGGAGTCCTGTCTAGTCTACCTCTTAACTTCTGACTGACAGCAGAATGGCATTAGACTTTAAAATCCCCACTGCCATGAGAATGCTAGGTCACCTTGGCCCATGCTGACCAGTTGTAATTGGATTCTTACAGCCATAAATTCTTACAGATTTTATTGTTAGGAGGAATTATTCTTATTTCCCTGAGTTTGAGGATCTGGTCTATGAAAATGGTCACAAAAGTCTTTCCCTTCAGGGTAAATTGGGTTCCTCTTATTGACACTATTTCAGACTTGTATTTCTCCTGCAGATAGCAGGAATCTGAGGAATGTGACACAGCAGGTTCTCTTACACCAGGCAGAGTTGCAGGAAAAGTGCTTCTTGGAAAAGAAAGCATGTGGGGTCAGCAGAGTAGGCCTATTTCATAGAATTATTCTCTTAACCTCATATTCCCATGATTCTCACCTCTCTGTCCTCTAACACTTGGGAAACAAGAAGATATGTGTGCTTCACATTGTTCTTATATAATTTGAGAGGATTTATCTATAGTAATAGTTAGAATATAGTAGTTTCTTGATTAAAAAATAGGTTTTTGTGTATGAATTGTCAAGCTGCTGTGACATGAAAAAGTGGAAAAGACTTTTGAAGATGTTTATTTTAAAACATAGCATGTTGTCCTTGTTATTTTTATTGGCAAGATTTGGTTTCCTGGATGCATAGAAAACTCACAGTTCATCTTAGGTCACTTGGTGTTGGAATTTTATTTTCTTTATTTTTCAATTCACTGTGTCATTTCTCCAAGAAGTCTTTGCAATTTCTTTTCTGTGAAAAATATTTTCTAATTTGATGAGTTTGGAAGCTATATCTTCATAAGCCTCTTGATAGACAAATTTAATAAACATTTATATAAACTGATATCATAAAGATAAAACAAATGCCATTTTTTTTAAAAAAAATTACAAGCTGACCTTTTGAAATAAAGCTAACAATCTCATACCAAAATGCACAAGTGATATAGAAAACATTACTTTTCATTTGTCAGGATCTGCAACCACACACATGACATTTGTATTTGAAAAGGTCAGGATGGATGGTGCAATTGCTTACTAAGATTAATACCCACTAAAATTTAAATTAGATATTTTATAAGTGCATCAATGAATTTTTTAATGGTCTAGGGACAATTGGTAATACTTCTGAAATTTTTCCCTTCTAAAATTATCATGGCCATATTCAATTGCCTGTAATAGGAAGTGCCAAAAATGTTTGCTCTCAGAACTTTTCTTCTGGGTGGTACTTTGGCCATAAAAATATTTCTGGGCCCAAACCTTATGGCTCATGCTTTGTTAGGCTTCTTCACTTTAAAAATACCATGACAAACTCATCTTCTGATCAGCTGATTGTTTAAATGCATGCTGTTGAGATGGGAATTTTTTTTCCTGTAAAAACTAGCACCAGTTAGTTCATATTTAGACTTTTATGAGTTTCCCAACTCTGCATGAAAACAGCCATAGAAAATATACAAATAAATATCTGTGGCTGTGTTCCAACAGAACTTTATTTAGAAAACAGATGGTGGCTGGATGAGCTACAGTTTCACTCCTGCTAGAATAGCAGCATTCTACATGATAGACAAAAATTTCTTTGAAAACTCAATGTACATATTACCAAATAATCTACTGTGAAAAATATTACTGATAGGCATTCCTTGAAGTTAAGGCAGTCCTCACGTTTTCACCAACTTCTTAATTACCCAAGCCTTTATGGGAGGACAATAATTCCACATAATATTCTTAGATTATTTGTAGTTAGAATGAGTTTGGGAAATATCATATTTGCAGTCTGGTTTTTTTTTTTTTTTAATTTTTTTTTAATTTTGAGATAGGTTCTCACTAAATTCCTGAGGGCCTTGCTAAATTGTTGAGGCTGACCTCGAACTTGTAAGCCAACTGCTTTACCCTAAGAGCTGCTGAGATTACAGGTGTGTACCTCCACATATGTCGGACTTATTGGATTAGAAAGCCTAACAAGGGCTGGGGATGTGGCTCAAGCGGTAGCGCGCTTGCCTGGCATGTGTGCAGCCCGGGTTTGATCCTCAGCACCACATACAAACAAAGATGTTGTGTCCGCCGAGAACTAAAAAATAAATATTAAAAAAAAATAGAAAGCATAACAAGAGCAGGATTTATTATTATTTTAAATATGATAAAATGCTCTATGAATTTTAAAAGGAAAAAGGAGACTATTTTTAAACTTATTTTGTATAAAAATTAGTTTCTATCTTTTCTTTTTCTTTTTTCTTGGTTCTTTTTAATTATACATGAGAATTGGATCCATTTTGACATAATTATAAAAGCATGGAATATATCCCATTCTAATTGCCCTCCCCACCTCCCACTTCCTGCTCTCTATTTTCTACTGATCTCAAAAGGTTTTTTCTTATCTTTGGTGCTCAGCAGTTTGATTATGGTGCATAATTTTCTTTCTTTCTTAATTTTCTTCCTTCCTTTCTTTCTTTCTTTCTTTCTTTCTTTCTTTCTTTCTTTCTTTCTTTCCTGTTTGGGGATCACTGAGATTCTTCAATCTGTAAATTCATATCTTTCACCAACTTAGGAGGTTTTCTGTCAGAATTTCTTCAAATATACTTTTTCATACCAATCTTTCTCCTTTCCTTTTGGTATTTCAATAATATGAAAAATTGTGCCCTATATATGTAATAAAAATTGTAATAAATTTTGCTATCATATGTAATTTAAAAAATAAATAAATAAAAATAGCTAATTATATATATATATATATATATATATATATATATATATAGAGAGAGAGAGAGAGAGAGAGAGAGAGAGAGAGAGAATAAAAAATTTACCTAATGGGATCAATAACAGAATGGAGGTGGCAAAGAATAGGTGAAACTGAAGAAACAGCATTAGAAATTATATGGTTTGAAAAACTGAGAGAAAATTTTAAAAAATAAATAGAGGCTCATGGATCTGGGAAATAATATCACAAGATCTAATGTTCACGTCTTTCTTTACTTTTCTTATAAACAACAACAACAAAACACCAAAATAAAACAAAAATAACAACAACAACAAAACCATAAATAGCTATCTGTGGGATACAGTGTGCAAAAAAAAAAAAATTAGCTTCAACTTAATTTGTAGGAAAGTAGATATTGGTTGGTTTATTACTGAAAACATTAATTTAGTGTTTTTTGTTTCTTCTTTTTTACATTTGGCAAGGAAAAAAAGTGTAAATTATCTCATAGAATATGTTATTGAAGTCTTTCCATTTTTGGAAGATTTGGAATTGAGATAAAACAGAAAGTATGAGATGAAATTATTGTCATCGCTTTCCTCATGAAATCGTCATAGGTAGAAATGTAATGTCCTAGCCTGTCAAGGAAATTCTCACAATTTAAAATTCCACACTATTATGCTGCTGGACATTTACATATTATAGTTTCATATTTTGTTCACTATGACTGAAAACAATTTTTAAAAATTTACATAAATTAATTAAAGTACACCCAGAATTACTTACATCAACTTTTGGGTTTTTTTTTTTTTAATTCAAATCCCAAACTTTTCATTTCTGTAATGCATAACTTTAAATAGACTTACACTTCATAATATAACCATTCTGTTAGCAATTTTTAATAATAATGACTCCTGTGAGATAATAGTAATTTAGAAAAACCATGCTTTTTACAAACATATAATGGCATTTTATGTGAAAGATGCTCAATAGCAAAGCATAAAATATGACATTTTGTTAAAAGTTCAGGGTAAGACATTAATGCTTTGGGAGAATACAATCCTCTTTATTCAGACATTACAGAGAGCCAATTTGAATAGAAAGTCATGTTTGAATGAGCTCCCAATAGTTATCTTGCTTGCTTAACCAAGGATGAGGGATAAACAATGAGGATCTTCTGAAACTTTGATTTCTTTTTTTTTTTTAAATTGATTTTATTTTTTTAAATACATGATATCGATACGGGAATGCATTACAATTCTTATTACACATATACAGCACAATTTTTCATATCTCTGTATATAAAGTATGTTCACACCAATTCATGTCTTCATACATGTACTTTGCATAATGATGTCCATCACATTCCACTATTATTGCTAAGCTCCTGCGCTATCCATTCACCTCCCCCTGCCTTATTTGTCTCTTCCTCCCATGCTCCCCCTCCCTACCTCATTATGAGTCAGACTCCTTATATCAGAGAAAACATTTGGCATTTGTTTTGGGGGGATTGGCTAACTTCACTTGGCATTATCGTCTCCAACTCCATCCCTTTACCTGCAAATGCTATGATTTTATTCTCTTTTATTGCTGAGTAATATTCCATTGTAAATATATGCCACATTTTTTAAATCCATTCATCTACAAATGGGCCAAGGAAATAAACAGACACTTCTCAGAAGAGGATATACAATCAATCAACAAATATATGAAAAAATGTTCATCATCTCTAGCAACTAGAGAAATGCAAATCAAAACTACTCTAAGATATCATCTCTAGTCAGAATAGCAATTATTATGAAGACAAACAAAACTAAGTGTTGGCTAGGATGTCAGGGGGAAAGGCACACTCATACATTACTGGGGACTGCAAATTGGTGCAGCCAATATGGAAAGCAGTATGGAGATTCCTTGGAAAAGTGGGAATAAAAACACCATTTGACTCAACTATTCCTCTCCTAGGTCTATACCCAAAAGACTTAAAAACAGCATACTACAGGGACACAGCCACATCAATGTTTATAGCATCACAATTCACAATATGTAAACTGTGGAACTAACCTAGATGCCTTTCAGTAGATGAAACTGGTTTCTTGCACAAGTGTGCTATTTTCACATATTTTGAAACTCTCATGCTTTAGTTTTTCCCTTATTGTTTTTCCATGGTAAACTTACTTTACAGTACATTTTAAGTGCAATATAGTCAAAAGCTCTTAAATACATTTTTTTAAATAGTGAATAAAACAAACAAACAAAAAAAGACTGCATTTTCTAATAAATGATTCTTTCATATCTCTTAGTCACCAACTATCCCACACTGGCTTCTTTTCCTCTTTGGCGATTATAACAGGAAGTCCTTATATTATATATTATGCACACATCATTATGTTTTATGATTAAGGTCTCTTTTACTACTCATCCAACTTATTTTCCCTTTGCAGTTGATTTTTTTTCCATTCAGTGAAATTGGTTTGCACTTTTTTGCTATGATGAGAATTATTTTATTTTCCCATAAAATTAATTAAAATTTTGTTTCTACTATTTTTTAAGCAGCAGCAGAATTAAAATCACTAAATTGAGGGATATATGTATTATGTTTCCTTTCTATTAATGGATGTCAAATATTCTCACTGTTAAGTTCTTAGAATGTAGAAACTATTTCTCATATTTCTTAAGACTTCCATAGAAAGTAGTGTTTTCCTGGGTACCTGGAAGGTCAATGGAACAATTAAACTTCCTCAAGGCACAGCTGTTAATGTTTTCTTGTGAATCATATTCCTTGAGGATTTTTATTTAGAAAAAAACCCAATCTTTCTGAAAAGTTGCTTTAAAGCACAAAGTATGTGTCCAGAGGACTTGGGTTTCAGTTTTTCCATTATGTCTTCATTAAATTCTGCTAGTAGTATCACTATTAACATTCAATTACCATTTCTGAGACTACTTTTTCTCATCTTTGAAGTACAATAATAAACCAATTTGTCAATATCATTATTATTATTAAGTGATATTATAAGTGTGCAAAGGTGAAGATAAAATTTACTATATTTCCATGTCCTAAGTGGGAAAAGGAGCACAAATTAACAAAGAAACAAATAAAAAAACAGTAAGTGAACAAACAATAAATACAATGTTGATGAACATGGAATAGAAAAGTTATCTTTACTTAATGGTGTTAAAATAAAAAGGAGACAGGATAAAAACTGGATGTGGCCTTGTAGACTGTTAAAAGTAGAAACTCATGAAACATATTCCAGGTGCCAGGGAATATAAAGCAGGAGTGTTTAGAAGAAAGAGAGCAGGTACATCTGAAAAATGATGGGAATTTGTTTTGAAACCGCCTGTAAAGTCAAATGGTCATAGATGTAAGAGGACATTAGTACTATGATAAGTTTCTCAGATTGTTTTTTGTTTTGTTTTGTTTTTTGGCAAAGAAATGGACAACATAAGTGTCAGGGCAGTAGTTTCTAGGATGTTATGACCAATAGGGCAAGTATTAAAGGAAGGTGGAGGTAGAATGCAGGCAACTTCAACGTGGCCTAGAATGTGATGCTGATAACAGGAGCAGGTAAGAGACCACAGGAACAGGGGCATATTTCAATTTCATAATGAGGCAAATAAAGATTAGCAGAATACCTTATATATATATCTAGGAAATCAAATAATTGAAAAGCACATATAAATTTAGCAAACTGGGGCTTAACAACATTTGAATTAACTGAGATACTTAAATCATGAACACATTTTGTACATTCAAGGAAATTTTTCCAACGAGAAGGGAATTTTAAAAGAACAGAATGAAGCCTTTGATAGATGTTGATCTCAGGAGTTAAGGTAAATGACAAACTGAATATGACAGATGTTTAGCTTATTATATTTTGTTGATTGCAGTAGGATAGAAACAGCTTTAAATTTCTACCTATCCAAGAAGTTAAGGAACCCTAAAACTGTATAGAGGTATTTTCTTATCCTTTATTTCAAATTCTTTACTTTATATAAACCCAGATGACTTTTTGAATATTATAATCAAGCTTTCCAAAAGCTGGGTTGTACTCTTTTCAAATTATAGAATAAAACTATCTTATTTTCTTATAGAAAAATATTCATATATGGCAATAAAAAGTAGAAAGTTTTTAGCATTAACAGAATTCAGAAAGAGAGAGGGAGAGAGAGAGAGAGAGAGAGAGAGAGAATATGAATTCAGGAATCCTACCTAGCCAAGGGTGGGTTTGTAATATTTAACCCAGGGTCCACAAAGTTTATGAATTTCCTAAAAGAACTAGGTTTAAGGGGCTGGGGATGTGGCTCAAGCGGTAGCGCGCTCGCCTGGCATGCATGTGGCCCGGGTTCGATCCTCAGCATCACATACAAACAAAGATGTTGTGTCCGCCGATAACTAAAAAAAATATTAAAAATTCTCTCTCTCTCTCTCTCTCTCTCTCTCTCTCTCTCTTTAAAAAAAAAAAAGAACTAGGTTTAAAATTGAATAGTCTCTAAAGACTGAAAGTCCAAAACCAACAAAAAAAATAATATATGCTATTACACGATTGAAATAATTTTTAATATTATATTAGTTAAACATGCTATTAAGTCAACTAAAATTTTCATTCTATAAATCTGGATAAAGAAGCCTTATGAATTGATTTTTAGCATCAAAAGCATTTCATTCATCTCATCATCTATGTATGCAAAAGTGAGAAAAATAGAAACTAGAAAAGCTATAAGTTAGCAAATAAATATCCTTGTTTCATCCTGCAGTCTGGCTGGGCACGAATAACCGAGCCACCACAAAGCCTTGTAGGTTCAAACAGCAACTACTTTATTTCAACTCATAAGGGCACTGCACCGCACACTTTTCCGCCAACCACTCGGCCTTCTCCCGGGACACACCACACACCAACCAGAAATCCCTCCTCCGGAAATCCCTCCTCTGGCACTTTCCCAACCAATTAGAACTCTCCTGGAATGCCCCCCCCCCCCAGAACTCCAAAGTAGCAGGCCCCCAGGCAGCAAGAGCCACCCCTTTGCCCAACAGTAAAGGTCAAACATACAATACAATCAATCCAGCATCACAGCAATTATATACAGCTTAACTCAAATCATCATCTCAATGGTTCCCTGGGGTCACCTTTCAAACATTCCCTCTGGCAAATGCCAGGTGTCATTCTGACCCGCCATGACTCTCAACAGTTTCAAGCACAAATGTTATGCAAGGTGTATTCCCTTTTAAAGTGGTTTAAGTTTCAGACTACTTAAAAACAGATATTTTAACATTAACACAGATAAATATATGTTTGAAATATAGATATGTTGAACAGTATCAAATTTTTCATTTGGTTACATATTTATTGATTTATAAAAATTCATGTCCTTTGAAAAATTAAGTAATTTTTTTATTCTGAAAAAAATACTTTTTTGTAATTTCCTAAATAGTATTTCTCTTCAAATCAAATACTCTTCTCTGAATGTTTCTCCCTTTGCTAAGTATGGATGTAAATTTGTAGAAGTTGGTTTATTCAAGGATGAATTAGTTGACAGAATTCAAGACAGGACAATTGTTCCCACTAAAATGCAATACCTGGAACAAATAGGTCATGCCTTTTGCTCAGACCCTGACTTCAAGTATCTATTATTAACAATAGAAAAACTTTGATTTTGAATCAAACGTGGAAAGTTGTAAGATGGCAGCATCCATCAGTGGCTTAGCATATCCAGTTAACTACTTCATGAGAATCTATTTAATGTCATATTAGAAACATGACTGAATATAATCTTTGATTTGTTTTGAAGATGAGAAAAGACAATTTGTAACCTATATAAACAAAACTGAATATAATTTTGTTATGAAAGTATGATTTCAAATCAAAAAATAAAACAATGTAATAAATAAAAAGAAAAGTAGTTGGCAAAAATAAAAACAAACATTAGTATGGCAGAAATCAAAAAATATTAGAATTCATAATAATTTAAAAGTTGGTTCTATTAAGCAACAATGAGAAATAAAAGGAAAATAATATATTTTCATAGTGATTGTGTGTCTTTGTGTAACAAACTACTTCAAAATTTGATGGCTTAGATAATAACCATTTTATTATTTTATGATTGTGTCAATCAGCAATGTAGGCTGGGCTTTGTTGGAAAAAAATGTCCATTTTTTCAAGGTATTGACTAGGATCACTCAGGGATATTCATCTCGTGTCTGGGCTGTTTGAAAAGATTGATAATAATTTCACTCACATAAATGTGACAATACTGATGTATTGTTACAGAGAAAGCTGGAAGACTGTGAATCAACTGTGTGCAATTCATTCTCTGGGCTTCCCTTGGCCTTCTCTCCAGGAGACTGATTATGCTACCTTCAGTGTAGCTTGGAGATGTCATTCCTCTTAAAGACAAGGCCTAGAAACTGGCAAAACATCATTCCTTTTGTTATCTTAGGTCAAAGCATTCACATAGTAGCCTAGGTTTTAAAGAAGGAAATGTAGACATCATCTCAATCAAAGAACAATAAATAATTTGTGCACATTTTTAACTTCCTACAGAGGTAGAATATGCACTTTAACAACAATAACAGGAATTTAATAAGAGTTTAAAAAATAACTGCATTAAAGTCAGAATTAGACATAGATGTCACTGCTTTTACTATTATTGGATTATCAGCTAAATGCAAATATATAATATATGTATTGAGAAAACAAGTAGAGTAAAAATTTGAAAAAAAAAACAGAAAAATTATATCTCATTGAAATTTTCTGAATGTAGGTAAAAAATAATTTCAAGGAATATACAGAAAAAACAAGTTCTGCCACAATCTGGCTGGGCACAAATAACCGAGCCGCCACAAAGCCTTGTAGATTCAAACAGCAACTTTTTATTCCCGAACTCTCACCGGCACTCTACACACACTCCCTGGGAACACATTCCCTCCACCGGGCTCTGTGCGCCAATTCTCCCGGAACCACCTCAAGAACTCAACGGGAACTCCAAAGTAGTGGGCGCCTGAGGCAGCAGGATCCACCCTAATCCCAGAGCCACCCTATTCCCAGCAAGATCCGCCCTAATCCTGGAGCCTCCCTATTCCCAGAGCAGGGTCACCTTTCAACCATTTCCTCTAGCAAAATGCCAGGCATCATTCCAACTAAACTGTGGCTCTCAACAAAGTTCAACATGAAAAGTTAATGAATCAATGTTTATAAAATCAACATCTGAAGATCAGTAACCTTCATGTATGTAAACAAAAATGGATAAGAATGTATTTTCAATAGCAAAAATTTTAAAACATAAAATGTCAAACTTATGCAAACAATATCAATGGAAACCCTAAAATATTACTGAAACACACACAAGGTGATATATTTTATTCAATGAAAAAAAAAATCATGTGTTTGGATAAAAGTCTAGATACCATAACAATGTCAACCTTTCTCCACATTAATTTATAGATTATACATGCAGTGAATATGTATCCTATTAATTAAAAATTTATTATTTATAAATAATATGATCTTGACTTAAAATATCAGTGGGTTTTTATTTTTCTATAGCAAAACAAATTATTAGGTTCATGTGGAAGAACAAATCAACAAAGCCAGAAGAAAACTGCCAAAATTAAAAAAAAAAAAAAGTAATAAGAAGTGACTAAATCTCCCAACATGTGACATTGGTGAACAAAATATCAGAATTTCAAAAGTCCACATTGAGTCAGTTATGTATGAAAATATAGCATTAAAAAGGCAACGTGTTCAAGTATTTAAAAAGATGAACTTTACTAAATTGTTCTGTGATAAATTTTTAACAAAAAACTAATACATCTGAAAACTGGAAGCCCAAAGTTGTAATAAAATAAAAAGAAAATTCATTCTTACATGATACAGTAGGGTATATTATTATCAATTGAACAAAAAAAAAAATGAAAGCAGAGACTCTTTCTCATTGCAATCTCCTGGTACAAAAACATCCAATAAAAATGATTGAGAATAATTTTTTAAAACTGCTGTCGGTAGGCAGTGCACAGCTTGCAATATGAATAAGGTCACTGAGAGAAGAAAATTTCATAAGTTATCCTGGCTCCTGATGAGAAAAAAAACTACTTGCTGCAGCTTACTGAACTGAATGCCAGGCAAAGTCTGTCCTTGATGAACCACATTTTGGGCAACTTAATGTAGCTCTAATCTGTCTAAGGAAGGGACCCAAGAAGAGGAAGGAAACTTCATGCATGAAGGTCCAAGAACTGTAAGGGGATACTTCCCATAAGCTCTTGAGGGATAGACTGAGCATTTGGTTAATGAGGAGCCACACATATATTATAATCCCAGAAGACATTGCCTAATGAGACTTCAGCCATATTTGTTTGTGTAATATCAAATACATCATTCTGGATACTAAGTGAGGTTAGCCAATCCCAAGTATACTTTTTGATATTTGCACAATCACCTTAAGATGCATTTCTTAGAACACATCCTTGTTAAATGGCATATGATTCTGTGTGTATGTAAGAAATATACATGAATTGCATGGTATTTGGCACCAAAATAGACTGGTAGACCAATGGTACAGAATAGAGGACACAGAGACTAAACCACATAATTACAGTTAACTTACATTTGACAAAGATGCCAAAAACATACATTGGAGTAAAGATAGCCTCTTCAACTAATGGTGCTGGGAAAATTGAAAATCCATATGGAACAAAATGAAATCAAACCCCTATCTCTCACCATGCACAAAACTAAACTCCAAGTTGATCAAGGACTAGAAATTAAACCAGAGACACTGCGTCTATTAGAAGAAAAAAGTAGGCCCAAATATCCATCATGTCGGATTAGGCTCCAACATCCTTAATAAGACTCCTATAGTGCAAGAATTAATATCAAGAATCAATAAATGGGATGGATTCAAACTAAAAAGCTTCTTCTCAGCAAAAGAAACAATCAGTGAGGTGAATAGAGTGCCTACTATTTGGGAACAAATTCTGACCACACGCACATCAAATAGAACACTAATAATCTCTAGAATATATAAAGAACTCGAAAATCTTAACACCAAAAAAACAAATAACTGAATTAATAAATGGGCCAAGGAACTGAACAGACACTTCTCAGAAGAGGATATACAATCAATCAACAAATATATGAAACAGGTTCATCACCTCTAACAATTAGAGAAATTCAAATCAAAACTACTCTAAGATTTTATCTCATTCCTGTCAGAGTGGCAGCTATTATGAAAACAAACAACAATAAGTGTTGGCAAGGATGTGGGGGAAAGGGCACAGTCATACATTGCTGGAGGGACTGCAAATTGGTGCAGCCAATATGGAAAGCAGTATAGAGAATCCATGGAAAACTGGGAATAGAACCACTATTTGACCCAGCTATCCCACTCCTAAAAGCAGCATACTACAGGGACACAGTCACATCAATGTTTATAGCGGCACAATTCATAATAGCTAAACTATGGAACCAACCTAGATGCTCATTCAGTAGATGAATGGATAAAGAAAATGTGGTATATATATACACTATGGAATATTATTCAGCATTAAAAGAGAATAAAATCATGGCATTTACAGGTAAATGAATGGAGCTGGAGAATATAATTTTAAGTGAGATTAGCCAATCCCAAAAAATGAACTACAGAATTATTTCTCTAATTTAAAGGCACTTATTCATAATAAGCTGCAGGGGGGGGGGTGGTGGGCATGAGAGGATTAAATGAACTCTAGATAGGGCAAAGAGAAAAAGTGGAGGAAAGGGGAGGGAGGAAGCATAGGGGTAGAAAAGATGGTGGAATGCGATGGTCATCATTATCCTAAGTACATGTATAAAGACATGAAAGATGTGACTCTACTTTGTACAACCAGAGATATGAAAAATTGTGCTCTATATGTGTAATATGAATTGTAATGCATTCTGTTATCATATATAACAAATTAAAATAAAATAAATATACATGAATTATGTATCAGCCACAAAGTTGGATAATATGTTCACAATGTATCAAACCAAAAATTCATATAAATTAACATATTACTATAATAAGGAGAAAGTCAACAATACCAAGATACATGGAAAATAACAAAGATATTTGATAAAATACTTACATCTAATAAACACATAGAAGCTCATCATAACAAGTAATCAGAAATGCTTAAATTAAAAGTTTTACATACCACTAAACACCCAACAGATTAACCAAATTTAAAAAGTCTGATAATAAATACCCAGGATTGGTGAGGATGTGGAACAAACCTATCTTTCACACATTGTTGTACAATAAATAAAATGGTACAAATACTTTGGAAATGTAGTTGGGTAGATTGTGCAAAGATAAAACAGTTATGGTAAGAATTGTCAATTCCATCTCTATGTGTTGTTCCAAAAGGGATAAAAATATTTTGCTCATAAATATTTTTAGATGGATTTGACTAAAAGCTTTATTTTAAACAGCCACCAATGGGATACAGGTGTTCATCATCAGAAAAGAATCATGAATAGTCTTATTATTGATGAATATCAAATACATTATTCTGGATAAAACATGGATAGGTGATTCCCTAGTATAAAGGATGGTTAAGAGATTGAAATTACAAAAACAACAACAACAAAACCCCACAAAGAATGAAATAAGATTAAAAGAGATTTAAAGGTTTTCAGTCAAATAAAATGAAAGGACATTGGATCTTGACTTATGAAACAATAAAGAAAAGTTAATTCCTCCCTATCTATTAAATAATATTAAGTAATTATTTTAGGTTTCTTTTAAGTATAATAATGGAATCAGCTTTATGTTTTACAGAAGGAAGTCTAATCTTTTAGAGAAAATACTAAACTAAAATCTCTACAATCTGCTAATATCTAAAAGACTATAGAATTGAGATAAAACAGAAGTTAGAGGTTTAGCTTAAACATAGTACCATATCAGGGGAGGGAAAGATTGGGAAGATTATAGATGAGACATGGTTAACATGATTTTCCATGACATGAGAAATATCAAAATGTAGTAGAAATGGAATAAATATTCTGCATTATTCTTTCTATACTTATATGTATTTGAAATTTACCATAAAACTTCTTTAAGAGATTTTATCCATTATAAAATAGCATAGTTTTTCTTTCCTAGAGCCCACCCCTACTGAAAGAGAGATAATTCAAATGTGCAAGTTTTATATGAGGACATTTAATAGATTTCTCTTGCATTATTTTATAAAGTCTAATTTTAACAATATTTACATATTTGGATGTATTCCAGTTTTTACAAATAACATAATAAAGAAATGTAATGATAAGTACTTTAGGACAGATAGATCTGTACCAGAATCTTGGTTCCCAAACTAGCTATAAGATTGACTGCACAATTAAAGTAATCCCTTGAGCCTCTCCATCTCTTGTGAAAAAATATGAAAAGTAAAATATTGAAAATATTTTAGAGGGGGTCACTAAGTTCACCCTGCTTTCAGAAAAACCTGAGGACTTATGGAAAGTGGAATAGTAGCACATCCAACAGCAATTTCCTTGCAATAAAGTGTTTGGAACTCTGATGAAAGAACATGTCCTTTGGGGAAAGAGAATCCGACATGCCAATAAGGTAGATTAAAGAGACCTAGTTGTCGAAGAAAATGGGATTTGCAATTCTGCAAATGGGAGTGGTGTGTTGGGACTCGTTCACCTTAACCTTCACTGGATATGTTTAAAGATCAGCAAAATTGAAGAAAGAGCTCTTTAGCTGGAAATGCTCTGTGGCCTTGGAGCACAAGTGGTACTTATTTGTGACTGTTTATAAAACTGAAACATGAAATGGATAGAAAGGTAGTCTTTTCGACTTCGAAACAAGGTAGTTGGCAATTTGATACTTTGAGGATATTGATCCAATTATAGAGTGTGACCATAGAAAGGGATTGCTAAATTGATCTCATGGTTTTGTAATTCATTTTGCTCAAAAATATATTGTTGCAGCTATTATACACAGCCATATTTCTAGGCATAGTGCTTTTTTGAGAAGGTTAGAAAATGAAGACAAAAATTTGACTTTGACCCTCAGAAATTTACTATTAGAAATTTTATTTTAAGATATTATGTCAAAACATAGGAAAAACTCCTTTTAGTGTCAAGAACAAACAAGAATATGATTGTGAAGGTGCTAGCCAATGCAATTAAGAAAAAGAAAGTAATATGATATGTAAACATTTCAAAAAGGAAGATAAAATTATCATTAGTTTTATATGATGTGTTGGCATGCCTAAAATTCTGAAAGTAATTATATGCAAAAGTAACAGTTAAGAGGTAAGGTAATTTTGTGGGATGGTTTGGAATAAAATTAATCTACTGAAAATATTAACATTAATGAATTAAAACAATGATATGAAGTTATGATAGAAGAAAGGCATAGTTAAAAATATATGCCATTAATTTGGAGAGAAAAACTAGTAAATCTATTTGAAAGAAACCATAGAGCAAAAAAAGTAACCACAGAAATGGTAGGGTTGGAGAGGGAGAAAAAGCATCATGACTGTTAGGTTAGTAGTCAAGGTTCTCCAGAGAAACAGAACAAATAGGACAGTAAGGTGTGTGTGTGTGTGTGTGTGTGTGTGTGTGTGTGTGTGTGTGTGAGAGAGAGAGAGAGAGAGAGAGAGAGAGAGAGAGAGGTGGGGGAAGGGTAGGACCACCAGACACACATATGAAAAGAGATTAAGGCATTAGATCTCATGACTATAGAGATTTTCAAGTTCAGAATCTGTAGTGTGGGGCTCTGGGGCAATTTTACAACATTTCTCAAAAGCATTAATGAACATGCTCTTGAACACAATAACTTACTTCAAGAGTTTATACTCTATATTTATAACATAGTTCACCATTGTTTAATATCCATTAGAGGGTATTGTTAATAAACATATCCCAGTGGCTCTGGAGGCCCAGGCAGGAGGATCACAAGTTCAAGGTCAGCCTCAGCCCGCAGTAATGCAGCAAGGTCCAAAGTAATGTATCGAGACCCTGTCTCAAAATTTTAAAAAAGACCAAATGGGCTGGGGTATGGCTCAGTGATAGAGTGCCCCTGGGTTCAAATCCCAGAACCAATAAATAAATAAAATATGGTATATGAAGTGGGATACTTTATGATTTTAAACAGCAATGAATAAACTCTACTAGAAGGTTATGTTGATGACATGTCAATTAGAATAAAATGCAGGCCAGTAAATATATTTTTGACCATTTATTCTTAAAAAGAAAAATAAATATTTGTACATATACTGGTTGGGACATATAGTATCTCTAAAAAATGTACAAATAAATAGTACCATATGTTGCTGTTAAGAGTAAATAAGTGGTTGGAGAGCAAGAAAGATACTCTTCTCACTAAATTAATGCAAAATAAATAAATTCAAATTGTTTAAATGGTTAAACAATTAAATTAGAACATCTTGAGAACGTTTCCATAGCATATTCCCTATCCCACCTCCAATGTTAACATACCTGTACATATGAAAATTATTTCTCTAGGCCCCTAAAATCATGCATAGGATAAGTTGATATTGTTATTTTTCAGGCTCCATTTTTATGTCCTCTTTTGTTCTATTCACTTTCCGAATTAATTTGTCTGATTTATGTTTATAATCCAGTTCCTTAGCTTTATTGCCTTAGTCTATTTTATATTAACCATTTTTATAAATTTCTGTGACTAAAATCAGCTAAATCAGCTTCACATGTTAAAGCTTGAAATTTACTAGTTTTTGATTTCTCCTCTTAAATTTTTGAAAATGTCCATTTACCACCATGAGACACACCTCGGGACATTTTGTTTAATAACTGTAATAATTCTTTCCAAAGATAGAAGCAAGGATGTCTGTTACTACATATTCTTTCAAAAACTAAGATAAAATGAAAAGTTATTTGAGGGCTCTCCCAGGAAAGCTCTTTATAAAGGAAATAACTTTAGCTACAATTATTTTTCATTTATTCCTGCCTGAACACAGATGAGATGTTGGTTGTAAAGTAGCTATTATGTAACAATGAGGTAACAAGATGAGGAATATAAGTCTCAGTCCTAAGATGAATGGACAGAAATTTTAACAATACAGTGTCAATGAACACACTGAACCCACCATTTAAGCCTCAGATCAAATGCTATTCAGTTCTTGTTATATGAGAAAAATAAAAATCAATTTATATAGGCCCATTAGTTTGAATTTCTGTAACATTTAGCCAGTCAATTAATAGAAAAGATATATTGTCATATATTTTTTTTAACTTTGTAAGCAAAATGGTCATCAGTTACTACCCACTTCCTTACCTGGTTTGTTCTTTGTATTTTAGTCTACCATAAATTATGAATCAAGTTCCTATTTAGTAAATTAGGAAAAGGCTTCTGTGTTTGTCTCTCTGCATCTTCAATGCAAACCTACAATTACACTGATTTATGTTTTTGAGAAAAAAATTCAAAAAATCTTATAAACAATTTTACAATTTAGAATAGGAATATTCCTCTATCTCTTTTATAAAGTCTGAAATGATGTTGGTTGTACTCCTCATCTGTTCTCTTGTTCAAACGTATTCCTGGCTATCATTCAGCTAAACCAAAATAAAATAGTTATTTTTAGATGAGGATGAATTTGGTTATGTGATTTCTTTTCCTTTTTCTACAATCACCATATGTGCAAAGATAGTAATTTTCAGGAAGTTTCATACAGATATTTTCCCCCAGCTTAAGGAATAGATGGCAGCCATTCAGAGAGGCAGTGAAAAGTTAAATGTTGCACATTTCCCAACAAAAGAAATAATAAAAATTTGGCTGTGAGTAGGCATATTGTCTCAAGCCTGCTAATAATCCAGGTTTAAATCCAGTTAGCAATACCTGGCCCACTTTATCCTTTATTTCTTATTTTCATCCAGAAGTTAATTAATGTTCTAATATACCAGAAAGAAAGATTGTTGTCCTATATTTTTTGAAAGCTCAAAAGCCGAAAACAGAGTGTGAAAATGATTTGTTTACCGTGGTCTATGGTAAAATTGCTTTAATTTTTCCAGCTGCATAGTTGCAGAAATTTATAAGCCTGAACATCTCTCTCAGTATCATTAAAACAAAACTGAAATTCACGACACAGCCCACTCAATCCATATCATAAAGCAGTCAAGAAAAGCTGATGGTCGTTGAGCTATTGAGAGCTGGTTGGGTTTTATGAACTAATGGGGTATATATATCATCAATAACTCTGGATAATGAATTGATGACATTATGCTTAAGTAAAGGAAATAGTCGGGCCAGAAGATGTGCCATTTAAGAGATTATCTTTTCTTTTACTTCAAACCTAAAACAGATATGGGTGGCGAAAAGAGAACCTATGCAAGAAGATTGTTGCATCAGTAACTCAAAATCTGAAATGTGTCAGCTAGATGGGACACTCAGGCTCCACAAAAGTGTTGTTAGAATTTTTCATTTTTTCATAGACGTGTATTACTTTGAAGAAGATGGCAGTTTCAGAGAGCTCTTTGTCTCCTGCAAAAGGGTCTCTCTATGGAGTGTTGTAAGAACCTAGTATTGTCTTTATGCCTTTCTTTTCCATGTGTGTGTGTGTGTGTGTGTGTGTGTGTGTGAGTTTGGAAGACAGTGAGGTTAATGGGGGCCAGTGCCTGCAATGATGGCTCTCTGGGATATCAAAAGAATTAATATTGAAATCAAGAGAATCCGTGAAATCACATATCAAAGGAAAATATGAAATTAATGAAATGAACGTGAGCCTTCTGTATAACCCCACAAGTCCAACAGTAGGTAGACAACAACCTAGGGACATTCTGTCATAGGTACATTAGAGAAATATACAAGAGTGTTCATAGCAGCATTTTTTTGGTCCTATCCAAAAAATGGAAGCAACTTAAATCTCATCATTATTAGAATAAAGAAATTATTCAGGATATATCAGTTCAGTGAATACTCTGCAGTGAAAATTATAAACTCTATGTGTCAACTGCAATAAATTCTAAAAAAAATGTAATATTAAGAAAAGGAAGCAAGTTAGGTTGAAACTATATAATATGTTCCCACATACATAAAGTTCAAAAGTAAAAAATACTAAATAATATAACTCAAAAGCTGATTAACATAAAAGCTTTGGGAGAGGAATCATAGAGGGTGTGAGGAAGAAGGGGTAAAAAAAAAATGGTATGCAAAGTACAGTAGAATTCAATTTAAACCTAATTTTTTTAACCCCAAAATACTTGCAATGTACAAAATGTAAATTATTCACAAAATATAAAACACTCTTTATTGGCTCTGTTTCATTAAGCATTGCCTCATAGACAATTCACAATTTACTCAAAATAGCAGGAACTTTCTGTGAGAAATGAAAAGTCTCGTGGTCCATTTCCATGATATAATATTTGAGTGTACATGCTTTAGAAACACCAATCAAGCAGCAGGGAAGGAAGAACAACATGGAAAGTTACCAGGAGCCGGCCTACCCAATAACCTGCAGATGTGCCCAACTTGAGATTCATGCAGAAAGAGCCCCCTTTGAAAAACAGAATGTGGGGATGGGGGTCAATTTGAATATAAATGGAAACAAATACCTAGATTGAGAAATATTAACCAGAGGGGAAAGGGGCATTGGGAACAGTAAAGGGGTTTCTTTACATGGGAATGCTGGGTCTCTGCCGCAGTACGGCTGCAGCAAAATAACCCGGTGGGTGACAAGCAACTTGTGTACGTTGATACAGCAGGAGTGGGAGCCGTTTATTGTAGGACAACAGAGGCATTTATATATTCCACACAGCTTATCTTAATTAACATAAACTAGATACAGCAGTCAACCAATAAGGAATCTCCACACTTAATGACTCAATGGCATTACTTCACAAACCACTCCCTCTGGCAAAATGCCAGGCACCATCCAGACTTGTTTACAGACCCTAACATTTCTCTGGCAAAATGCCAGGCGCCATCCTGACTTGTTTACAGACTCTAACAGGTCTCAGGTGACTTCTGGGAAGATTATGAACCTATAGTACTCAATCATTGAGGAACGGGGGAATAATCTGCATCCTAGGGAAGAAGTTACTTGTTGTGACCATTCTGGGTGTGCCTGCTCACCAGACACCCAATCTTGCAAGACTGTCAGTTAAGTCTCACTTCCGCTGAACCCTGTGTGAGTCCATTCTTTATATTTGGGCAAGTGAGTCTGTTTGACACATAATCACATTTCATACAGAGACAAATAGACACAATTTCATGGCTCAAGTTTCCAACATAACATAATTAATAATCTTCAGATCCTTCTTCCAAATCCTGCTAATTTGGTTGAAGCAAAAATGCTTCAGTCTGGAGCTACTATAGCCATGGCCTCACCTCACCATGCATGACTTTCATGTGGTTACAATCGAATTAAATTCTGCATTTCATATGCAACATTTCATTCAGAGAAGTTGTCAGTGTAACTAATATCCTTTAAAAATGTAGATTTTACGGGATCCATGTTATTTTACCCTGTAGTTGTATAATAATTTATTTAAAAACATAAAGTTTTATTCTCATTGTCTCAACAGTCTTACAAAAATAACTCTTTAATACAGTGTTCTTATAAAGTTTCTAGAAATATGATGAGTAAAAAAAAATAGAAAAAAAGGTTTTAACTTTCTAAATGCTCTCTCAAGTGATTTCTATTAACTGACATTCCTATTAAGCAGTTTATGAAAGAACTTGCATTTTGAAAATTTGACAAGTCATAATCACCTAACATTACTATTTAAATCTGAATGCATTTAATAAACATAGTTTGTGGCTGGAGATATAGCTCAGTTTGTAGAGTGCTTGTCTTGCATGTACAAGACCCTGGGTTCAATCCCCAGCACCACACATAAATAAATAAATTAATTAATTAAATTAAAAATAGGGTTTGAATTTTACATATTCGTTTTAAATTATTTTCCTTTATTTTGATAATGTAGTTTCTCTAAAGCTATATTAACAATTATCTTAGTGTTGGGTAAGATAATTTTTATATAAAAAAGACACAGATTCTTGTTATTAACTCTTGTGCTATGGGTGTCCTATTAAGGAATTTGGAGCCCAACCCCACAATATGTAGATTGGAGCCAACTTTTTCTTCTATCAGACGCAGAGTCTCTGATTTGATATCGAGCTCCTTGATCCATTTTGAGTTAACTTTTGTGCATGGTGAGAGGAGGGGATTCAGTTTCATTTTGTTGCATATGGCTTTCCAGTTTTCCCAGCACCATTTGTTGAAGATGCTATCCTTCCTCCTCACACTTCAGATACAGCCCTAATATCCAGAGTATACAAAGAACTCAAAAAGTTAAACAATAAGATAACAAATAACCTAATCAGCAAATGGGCCAAGGACCTGAACAGACACTTCTTAGAGGAGAACATACAATCAATCAACAAGTACATGAAAAAATGCTCACCATCTCTAGCAGTCAGAGAAATGCAAATCAAAACCACCCTAAGATACATCTCACTCCAGTAAGATTGACAGCCATTCTGAAGTCAAACAACAACAAGTGCTGGCGAGGATGTGGGGAAAAGGGTACTCTTGTACGTTGCTAGTGGGACTGCAAATTGGTGAGGCCAATTTGGAAAGCAATATGGAGATTTCTGGGAAAGCTGGGAATGGAACCACCATTTGACCCAGCTATTGCCCTTCTCTGACTATTCCCTAAAGACCTTAAAAGAGCGTACTACAGGGATACTGCCACATCAATGTTCATAGCAGCACAATTCACTAGCTAGACTGTGGAACCAACCCAGATGCCCTTCAATAGATGAATGGATAAAAAAAAAATGTGGCATTTATACACAATGGAGTACTATGCACCACTAAAAAATGACAAAATCATGGAATTTGCAGGGAAATGGATGGCACTAGAGCAGATTATGCTAAGTGAAGCTAGCCAATCCCTAAAAGACAAATGCCAAATGTCTTCTTTGATATAATGGCAGCAACTAAGAACAGAGCAGGGAGGAAGAGCAGGAGGAAAAGATTAACATTAAACAGAGACATGAGGTGGGAGGGAAAGGGAGAGAAAGGGGGAATTGCATGGAAATGGAAGGAGACCCTCATTGTTATACAAAATTACATATAAGAGGTTGTGAGGGGAATGGGAAAAAAAAAACAAGGAGAGAAATGAATTACAGTAGATGGGGTAGAGAGAGAAGATGGGAGGGGAGGGGAGGGGGGATAGTAGAGGATAGGAAAGGTAGCAGAATACAACAGTTACTAATATGGCATTATGTAAAAATGTGGATATGTAACCAATGTGATTATGCAATCTGTATTTGGGGTAAAAATGGGAGTTCATAACCCACTTGAATCTAATGTATGAAATATGATATGTCAAGAGCTTTGTAATGTTTTGAACAACCAATAAAAAAAAAAGAAAAAGACACAGATTCTTTGCCATATTTGTTTAAATGGTCTGTTATTCTATATGTACATTGGGAATTTATTTTAAAATTTTTCATAAGTAGAAAATGGTTAATATATTTAGAAAACATTTTCCACTACATAATTTCATGTATAGACATTTTTTCTTCTTTATATATTTTTAAACCATAAATTCTTATAACTGAAGTTTATTTTATTGGAAGATAAATGCTGTGGCTTGAATGTTTGTGCACCATCCAAGTTCATGTGTTGATATACTAACCTCCAATGTGGTGATATGAGAAGGTGGGGCCATTGGAAATGAGGTTAGGTCTGGAGGGCAGAGCACTCTGAATGGAATTAATGCACCTATAAAGGTGGCCTTATTCCTTTCGACTACATAGGAACACAGCTGGGAGGCTCCACCATGACAAGGAAGCAGACTTTCGCCAGACACACAGTCTGCCAGTACCTTGATCTTGAACTTCCAGTCTTTTGTTGTTTATAAGTCACCTACTCTGTAGTATTCAGTTATGGCTTCTCAGATGGCCTAAGACAGATGAGAATGTCACTTTTTTTCAAGATCAGTTCTTAATTTTCCAGCAATTTTTTAAAAAATATCTTTTCTCTTTTGATTAACTTGGAGTTTTAAAAACATATTCATCCTTACATACAATTTGGGGTTTATCATCTTTTTTTCCATATTTTCTCCATCAATTATTACAACCTAGATTTCTAAATCATTGCTTTACCTATCAATTTTTTTTAAGCACATAGGGAAAGAAAATTTTCATCAGATTTCTTTGATAGGATTTCAAGATTTCTGGTCTATTCTCACCCTACAAATTTAGTAACATCATCCAGGTACTTGGACCACTGAAAGGGTGTCCTGATTGATTTATTTGTGTCATCACTATCCTCCATCATCAATTTTCCATTTAGTAGCCAGAGAAATTCTTGAATATATTGACCATATCATTTCTCAGGTTAAATACTCTATTATCTTTGATTTCATTTTAAAATTTAAATATTCATGGATTATAATTCTGCAGGAACTAGACGCCCAACTCTGGTCCCACTTTTTGGTCTGATTCTCCATGTCTCTCATTCCACTGTAGTCACTCTGCCCTTCTTGGTATTCTAGACATGAACTAAATATGCTTCCCTCTGTATAAGATGCTGCAGAAATTTTGCATCATTTTCAGTGTTTCCATGGTTATTTCGGTAGTAACTTGGATGAGAATAAACCAATTATTGCTCACTAGCTTAGTACACTTAAAACAGAAAATACTTTATGAAATTTATACATTGTAAAATGATGTTGGCATCAATTGAAAATAATATAGCTGTTGCTTTTTCACTTTCTAAATGTACTGAATGTAAAAGAACTTTGTGTTTTTCAAGCAAGCTTATGAATTAATTAGAATAAAAACTGAGTTTCATTTTTTTTTAACATGAAAATGAATGCCATGTTACTCAATGATGAAAACATCTAAATTGTAGGCACTCAGTCAAAAACTTATCACAAATGGTTATCCTCTAGGGGATTTGAGATTGATTACAAGATCATTTGATTATGAGGAGCTGGTGACACCTAGAAACATGCCTCAGTGCAAGCATCTTTGGGAAATTAGCTTTATCCATTCCTAACCCTCAATTTTGTTGTGGCCAAAAGCTATAATGAAAACACATTCAGTAGACACATCCTGTCTGAGAAGGGCACTGTGTGGAATAAGCATAAGTCATTAGCTAGTCTAAGCACTTAGAATTTTGTTTTTCTTATTAATCTTCAAAACAGCCTGAGGACACAAGGAATAAGTTATTATCAGGCTGTGTTTATAGATGAAAATTAATATTTTATGGGTAAAATTTCTTTATATTGAGTACAAATTTTCTCTGGCAAAGAAATGCAGCTTTTGAGAAACATGAATGACTTTTTCCCTTTTTGTTAACTGAATTTCATTTGTGATTCCGACCTTATCCCACCAGAAGAAAGTAACTTCATCTCAGCTAATTGAGTTGTGGTTAGAGAACCTAAGTGCCCAGTCTCAGGACGCAGCCTCTGTGAGGGATCAAATCTAATTTCAAAACATTCTTTTCTTAGAATGGCTCACAAAGAGGGCACAGTACCTGCTGGCACAAGTTGGGCATCAGTCTCCTCCTATCAGTTCAAAGGTCCACACAGACGTTAGGTGAACTCACTTGGTAGTAACTACATGGTTATTTTAGATCCCACACTTACCCAGTGGATTTCACGTTCCAGAGGGGTACATGGAATGTATTTCCTGTCTTCCTTTGCCTCTTTGAGGAAGCTCTTAAAACTATCAGACTTCCACGTTTTATAGATTATATCCTCCTTTCTACTCTTCCCAGATTTTAGCATGCACACACCTCTCTTTTAAAAAGCCACATGGAATCCTGGTAACAAATTTCATACAAAATGATTCTAACTAACTGGGATTTGATTCAACATCTCACCTATCTCTGCTTCAGGAATTACACCTGACTCAACTGGCCAGAGCCTCTTTCTCAGGAAAGCACACAAATGATTAATTTATTTCTTGACAGGAGACTCTGCTCTTTCTACCATTTCTATTCTGGGAAAAAAATGACTATTACTAATGAAGCATTCCTCTATGATTAGTATGAATTTATAAAAATGCACTTATGTACAGGGCTATCCTGGAGGATGGATTTTATAACACAATTTTTTTCTTGATAAATTACTCTTATTTCATAATAATCAATTTTCATTTTGAAACTCAAGAGCCAATAATTAATGTTTTTCTATATAATATTATTATGTGATATCTTCCATTTCATGAGCCAATTGTTATTACATAATGGAAGAGAAAAGATAAGAAAAAATGATTGTGAATGAGAAAGAAACATGCCAATATATTAAAATAGCCTCATTTAAAAATTAAATTACTGAAGAAAATAAAATCAAATGGTGAAAGCTCCTATTTTCCACTTTCTACTATATAGCTCTAGTAGATAGGGTTGTCCTGAAAAAGAGAACCAATGAGAAAAATATTTTTATCAGGTATTGTACCACATGATTACAGAGGCTAAGTCCTAGATCTGTTGTCTATAAACTAGAGAATCCAGACAGGCAATGTGTAGTTCCACTTGAACCCAAGTCTAGCAGATGACAAAATTATAGGAACAGAAATAGAACAAGAAGGAAAGATAGTAGAATGAATTGGACATAATTTCCCTATGTTACTATATGAATAAATCACTCTCCATATCATGTACAATCACAAGAATGAGATTCTAATTAGAATAATAACTCTGGGCTGGGGTTGTGGCACAGTGGCAGATCGTTCGCCTTGCACGTGCGAGACCTTGGGTTCAATCCTCAGCACCACATACAAAAAAATAAACAAGTGAAATAAAGGTGTTGTGTCCAACTACAACTAAAAAATACATTAAGAAAGCTTAACTCCATGTATTTACATTCTATCAAAATACACAAAATATACAATACACACTCATGTGTATCTAAAAAGAACACATTTTAAAAGAAATTTAAAAGAAAACAAAACACTAATGATTCACTGGGAGAAATAGTGAGAGGAACCTTTTTTAACCCTTTAATTTCAGGACCCGTGAATCCTTGTTGAAATCAACACTTTGCACAGGATGCTGATTCAGAGGATATACAGCCTTCTTGGGAACACGGCTCAGCCCTGCAAGGTTTTGCCACCGATGTGACACTGTTAGTTTCCAAAAGGTCATTCCACTGATTTGTTTGGTGTCTGCTTGAGAAGGGTGGAGGATGGAATAAGACCTGTGAGTTCCATAAGCATAGGACCTTTGTCACATGTCTTTTGCTGTGAAGTGAATTTATTGATTGGAATCAATGTTGTGTGGGATACTGTGATGGTAGATAAGGCAGGCTGTATGTCCATGCTAGTTTGAATGGAAATATTTGTGTGGAAAAGACAATCTATATCCAGAATAAATGTCTATTCTAGTAAAAATAAAACATTTTCCCATTCATGGTAGAAGTAGTCCAAAGTAAGCTACCTGATAGATGTCTGATTACTACAAGGATAAGTGCCATACTGAAAAACTAGAACAAGTCTTTGTTGCTGGTAGATTGCATACTTAGTAATGGCTGTTTCAGGTTGGCCTTGGTGGGACATCCATGTTACTAAGCTTATGTATGTATCCCTGTCACCATGACCACTTGTTCATGAGTCCCTATAATGATAACTGGGATTCCTGGGGAAAGGGAATGGCTGTTATCAACAGAACAGGTGATTCTTTTCACTTGATTATTAAAATATTTCTCTACTAGGGTGGACATACACAAGGGACACGATTTTTTTTTTTACTTCTTTTGTTCCTTTAGAGAAGTTGTGTCCTTAATCCCTCTTCCCTAAATTTTCTTGCCACTAATGTTTTGATCGTATTTCTTCAAAAATCTCTGAATATCCAGCCAAACCACTGACTATAGCCCATGAGTTGGTATATAATCACTAGGCTGGCCATTTCTCCTTCTAAGCAAAGTGAACAGCTGGGTTCACTACCCTTAATGATGTGTAATGAAGAATTTCACTTTTCCACTATACTTTGGAGATGGTTCAGACAATTGCTGTAGTGCTACAGCTGGCCACTTCTGGGTGTTAGCTAAATATTCAGAACCATCTGTGAACAAGACCTGAGTCTTCTCTTCCTTTATCTACTAATCATAAGAATCTCCCCATATGGCCACAAATGCAGACTTGGAAAAAGAATTAGGATTGCAAGAATGGGGACCATGGGAACCTAAGTCACTTCTTTGTATAATGTATTTGTGCTTTCAGAGCTTGCTTAGGCCCAATAATATGATGATGGAATACTGTTGAGAAACATAAAACTGTATGTCTTTGTCAACTACATAACATTCAGTTCAGAATGGGCCATTTAGCTTGTTATGTAACTTACTAGCCCATGATTAAGCACTCAATCTCTGTAAGGTCCCAGTAATGGGTTGAGCCATTTATTTAAAGGAGAAGTCGTAATCTGTAAAGGATGACAGGGCTTTAGTTCAAAATCTTAATGACATGGGATGTAATTTACCTATCCGGGACTGCCAAAGGCACCAACAGCATCCTGCCTGTCAGTGATACTTTGAGTATCATTGAGTTTGCTGAATCATATAGCACAAGAGGCACAGAAGCTTGCACAGCACTCTGGACCTATTGTGGAACCTTCTATGGTTCTAATTCCACTCAAAACTAGCAGTTGTTTGGATTACTTGATACCTTCACACTTGGAACTTATGTTTAATAGGCACATCTGGAAATACTACCTAGTGAAACATCTGGGCACCCAGTGGCACAGTCAAGTTGATACACCAAATTAGCCATCACAATTGCATTGAATTATGGTGCTTTCATTGGAATATGAATAGTTTCAGTGTTCTAAGACTCCTAGTCCTACTTGTGTTTTGAATTTATCTATCCAATTTATCTAAATAAGGAATATAAACATACGAAATTAACACTGTGAATCAAAACTCAGCTGGAGAAGTAGAGCACTGCAAATACCTTTCAAAACTCAAATGCCCCTTGAAACCCTTTCTTCCCTATCCAACATCAAATAAATTTCTGAATTTTATGCTTATTACTCTTCTGTTTATCAAAATAGTTTTACCGCAACTGTATGCATTTAAAATATTATACTGTTTTACATTGTATGTTTTAAATGTTATATTAATGATATATTACATAGATTACAGAAAAGTGTGTTTAGTATTTATTCATTCTATGTCATACAGAGGTTTTCTTTTTTCAAAGCTATAACTATTCTATTTATTGGGCATTTCACAATTTTTAAATACATTCCCAGATGATTTACATGATACCATTTTGAATTTTTTGAGATTGCTTTAAATTTTAAAGTAAAA